>NC_135950.1:4172478-5424978 GCF_964058835.1 Carex rostrata
TTAAAAGATAAGGACATTTAGATCTTTTCATTCTATCATATATATATTACTATTTGTTCTTAATCTTACCTCCAAACGAACAACTACTAAGAAGGAATTAATTAAACTTTAATCCTTCCCTCTTAGGAGTCACAGCCGAACACGCTCTGTGTCTCGTTCCCTCTATTTACTATACGGAAATTGTTCCGCCAAATGTGAGATTAATGGAAGCCCATATTGTCTTCACACCAACAAATATCTACCCATTTTTCGTCAAGTTCCTCTTAATAACTAGTGCATTCCTTGTACATTACAAAGCGAACTCATGTGGAGAGGAGATTTGGTTTCCGATCTATGATAAAAAAAATTATTTGTCATTAATATTCTATAAATCAAAATTAGAAATGATAAATGTACATCGTTAAATGTGTTCTATTTCTAAAATAATACCTGCACACAACACGTCAAAGTTGTACATTTTGAAATTAATTTCGGAAATGCATCTGGTGAAAATCAAAACCTCAAATTAATCACAATATATAATTAATTAATTTATCACTTCTATTATAAAATGTTTTAATTAACGCCGCTATGAATATTATTTAAACCTTTGATATGAATATATTACATTGAATTGCAGATAAGATTAACTAATATTAATGGTATGAATCAAGATAATATATGTTAGTTAATTAATGATGCTAATTAGGTTTAACGATTTGCACTGAAGGTGCCTTGAATTATGGAATAGATCAAATCTCAATTAAAAAATTACCCAACAACATAGAAAATAAATGACGTGTTAATTAGCGAACATGAATGATTGAACAACCTATATAAAACAGGCTATCACTTAAATTAAATATTAGCAAAGTCATACATATGACGGGGTGAACTAGGTTAATTTCTTGGTTAATATAAATACTGTAATTAAGAGGCAGAAGACAGACATGTGTAACTGCTTGGAAAGAATGCATCTGTGGTGCTCATATCTATCTTCTGATCTGCTCCTGGTCATCGTTTGTGTTCAGGGTCAGAAGCCAAGTTCTTTTGGTAATATATATATATATATATAGAGAGAGAGAGAGAGAGAGAGTAGAACTAGGGTGTTCTTAAGTTCACCAAGTCCCTTTGTGAACTCAAGTCTAAAATCCATCAGATCGGCTTTAAATGACGAATCCGAACGTTGCAATCCGTCTACCTTACGAGTGATGCATCTACATGTGAAAATTTTGAACTTTCAGATTAATTTAGTATAAAGTTGAGCGGTAAAAAAAAATCAAAAAATGAATGCATTAAAATTTATTTATTAACCTTCTAATTTTGACCTTTTACTTTATACCAAATTAATTCGAAAGTTCAAAATTTTGACATGTAGACGCATCACTCGTAAGGTAGGCGATGGTTTGAATTCGCCCTTTAAAGCTGATTCGATGATTTTAGACTTGAGTTTACCAAAGAGCTTTGAGAAATTAAGAACACCCTAGTTCTACTCATACACACACACACATATGTAACAATATATCCGTTGACTTCTTGGTGATAAATATTACATAATAAATTTATATCAGTTATTTTTTGTAAGACAAGAGAATAGATTAAGAAAACAACTTATTATTGCTATTTTATTTTTTTGATTACAAGTGTCTCTATTTAAAAAAAAAAAATCAAAAACTAGCCGTGACACTATTCCCTCTTCTATTTAATTACAAGGCACTATTTCTTAGTCTATTAATTACAATACATTATTCCCTACATGCAACTAGTCATCACAAATTCAAATTCAAAATTGAAATTCTAATTTATATTTTAACACATCCCCTCAAGCTAAGAATGTAAATATCGTAAAATCCTAGCTCACTTCTAATTTTCTCAAATGGACTTAGATCCAAGTCTTTGGTGAAAATATCCGTGAGTTTATCTTCACTTTTTACGTATGATATTATTTTGCTTGAACATTTTCTCTAATGAAGTGACAATCAACATCTATGTGTTTTATTCACTCATGAAACACGGGACTTGAAGCTAGATGTCGGGCCGAATTATTGTCACAATACATTTCTATCGGTTCTTGAGTTTTAAATCCCATGTCGTAGAATGTTGATGTAAAACTTGTTGTATTTGATCCCCATTGCTTGAACAACTTGAAAATGAACCATTTGCACCATAACCATTCTCTGACCCATTTCCGGAAAATTGACTTGACCCGCTTGGAGCTGACCCGTTTCCAAAAAAACCAGTGATGGCTTGGCTTGTGGGTCCGCTAGTAACCTAACCGGGTCCGAATTGGCTCAAACCGGTTCCTACTTGGCCTAAAATGGGTCCGACAGTGTTGAATTTGGATCCGTTAGTAACAATGGCAGTTTGGGTCATGTTATTGGGTCCGAATCCACTTTCAGACAAACCCACTAGCCCATTAAACCCTTTCTCTTCGTCGTTTTTCTCCCAATTTCAATTATGGTCATTGCCTTTGAATTTTTTTGGTCTGAGATGGGGATACAAATGCCAACATCTATCCCGAGTGTGTCCATCTTTTTTACATTGGTTACATTTCTCATTTTTAGACAGATTTGAGCGTTTTTGAAAACTAGGGTTTTGATTAAAATTGGGATTTTTTATGGCTAAGCCATGGGTCTTGTGTTGCTCATGACTTGCAGTTTGTGAACCATTCCTGACAAGTCTCCTACTTTTCTCTTGTTGAATTAAACTTTTAATTTGAGAATGAGAGGGAAGAGGTGACGTGGTTATGATTTGAGATCTTACGGCTTCATAACTAGGGTTTAGACCCGCGGGGTACTAAAAAATATCGCCCTCCTCATCCCGTCTCTGTTGTGTGGCTAGATCTGTTGTAATCGGCTGGTAAGATCGAAACTCATTGTGTTTTTTCTCAAGAGCACTAAGGTGCTCAGTATGGCTTCTCGACCCTTGTTTTTCTTGTTGGATCTCCTGTATAAGTTGATAAATATGTGAGAAATTATTTTGCTGACCGTACATAACTTTTACTGTTTCCCACAACTCATGTGTTGTTTCGGCCATGATAAAGAGGTTGGCTACAGCCAGCTCCATGGAGTTTAGTACTGAGGTGATGATTCTATCGTTTGTTGTTCCCCATTGTTTGTTATTGTTGTTTCATCAGGAGTTAGCTTGTCTGCGTTTGTAATTTCTGGGTTTTCTTTTCACCAATGATGTATTCTAACATCTCTCGACCACTCAATGTAAGTAGTCTTAATTTCGTGCTCAACTATTTACACACAATCATTATCATGAGTACAACTAATCATCTTTAAAGTTTCGATAGCGGAATTAAAAATCATCAAAAGCAAATCAAAGATCTTAGAAATCAAAGTCTCCACGTGTGAATCAATTAAATAGATTACATACCTTTGTCCATAGTAATCTTTTAGAATAATACTTGAATCGTTCTTCGCAAACCGTCAGAAGAACTGCAAAGCGATTTAGAACAATACTTGAATTGTTCTTCGCAAACCGTCAGAAGAACTGCAAAGTGATTTCTCTCCTCTTTCTCTTTTCAAGTAATGACAACTTGTTCTTTATGAATATAGATGAAGAGAGGATCAACCTTACTATTAGAATACACATTCCACATGCCCGTCATTAAAGCAATATTTATAGGGGAGATGAATATGTCATGAGATGGATAGCGCAGCCTATTTCAATCCGGTTCATTCGCACCTTTACAGTCAAAGGATGGATAGGATGGGATGCTAATAGCGCACCTTCTAAATCATACTGGCAATATAATATATAGCGCACTTCTTTAATCAAATTATGTCAGGATGAATCTGTCCAATTAATTTGATAAAGGCACCCTTTAATTAAACAATGATATACACTGAATATAGCGCAGCCTTTTAATTAGGAACAATATGCATACGTACCCTTTAATCTGATTTAATAGTAACGCATCCTTTAATATATATATGTTATTATCCCTTTAAACAATATCTGTTCATTTGGATAATATGCGCCTTTTAGAAGCTTAGCCATTGCACCCTTTAATTAGTCTATCTGCGCATCTATCAATATGGATCAGCCTGTATATTAATTAAGCCTATATGCATCACGCCTCATAATCAGGCCAATTAAATCAGGTTATTAAAACAGCCCATAAATGTTTTATTTTGGGCCACCGAATCATATTTTCTTACACTCAAGTCTCTGGATGCTGCCATTGCTCGTGACACGTAATTTTTGCCATTTCATGAAATATTTGTTAGCATTGAGAATTTTATTGCTTCTTCTTGAGCCGTTTTGTTTTGCTGAAATTTGTTGCGGTTTTTTTATTTTTCGGTCACATAGTCTTTCGCTCTAATACCATGTTATTTTTTGTAAGATAAGAGAGAGAATAAGAAAACAACTTATTATTGCTATCTTATTTTTCTGATTACAAGTGTCTCTATTTATAAAAGAAATAAAAAAACTAGTCGTTGCACTATTCCCTATTCTATTTAATTACAATGCACTATTTCCTAGTCTATTTAATTACACTATTCCCTACATGTAGCCGTTACAAATTCAAATTTGGAATTATATTTTATATTTTAGCAATATCTCATTCTGTACCACTCAGGAAGCGCACAATTAGGTATTATGATTTGCTCAAAAAGTGCCTTGAATTATGGAATAGAGCAAATCCCAATTAAAATATTACCCAAGAAGATAGAAAATAAACGACGTGTTACCTAGCGAACATGCATGATTGAACAACCTAGAACAGGCTTTCACTAAATTTACTAAACCGTCAGTTAAATTTAATATTAGCAAAGTCATACATATGACGGGGTGAACTAGGTTTCTTGGCTAATATAAATACGTACTGTAATCCAAATTCCCAAAAATTAAGAGGCAGAAAACAGACTTTTGTAACTGCTTGGAAAGCTCAGAATGCAGCTGTGGTGCTCATATCTTCTGATATTGCTGCTCCTGGTCATCTTTTGTGTTCAGGGCCAGAAGCCAAGTTCTTCCGGTAATATATATATTTTGCCTTGATCTCAAATTAATATTTTCAAACAAAGTTGTTTAGAGTTTTGTCTAGTTTTGCCCCATTTTTTAAATTTGTTTTTCGGAATTTTGTAAGAAATTTCAGTCATGGATCAAGTTTAGTAGCCTCCTTTGATTTTCTTAAAAACACTAATTGAAGTTCACTCCAATTGCATGCTAAGGAATACCACCTTTAATTAGAACTAAACTCCTGCTACCTTCTGACAAAAAACTGTTATGAAATTAACAAAATCAGTTTGATAAGCAATTACAAATTTATTCCATTTGTAGGTTTCATAAACATAGACTGTGGTATCGCAAGTAACACTAGTGTCACACCCCGACAACAGGATGGACAACCCGCCGTGCTCATTTGTGCAAGGTGATTCCATAATCATATACAATATATATACATATATTACCAATGACAAGACAAGAGCCACAATATATGAATAAACTTTTCTTTAAAGTTTAGAAATTTACATGTAACAAACAAATTGTAAATAAACCTCTTACGGTACAATAAAATCCAATCGAAATATCATAACAGATTTATTTAAAGTGAACCAAATACTCATCTTTGTGGTATGTCATGCAGTTCTCTAGTTCAGCATCTCACTTTTATGTCTCGCGCTTTGTACCTGGAACCCACCGAAGTGGAAATGTGAGAGATTGAAAATCTCCAGTGTGGTTTTCAGTTCCAGTCGAGTTATTCTAAGACTCAATCAACTAAACCAAACCAGCACCGAGCTTAATTATAATGAAATAACAATAATTATAAAAATCCAGGAAATGACAAACAAAACTGAAATCAATCAGGTAGCATGCAAATTTCTCATATAAAAGAAAAGTAATATGCATTTATAACATTAGATAAAAAAAATGCAATGCTTATGCATCATGTCAAATATGTAAATATTCAGTATAGAATAAAATTCACATCGTATTAGGTAACCATTTTGGTATTAACCATACTTGGTCATGCGCTACAAGTATAGAATAAAATTCACATCGTATTAGGTAACCATTTTGGTATTAACCATACTTGGTCATGCGCTACAAGTACAACGCCTACATGACCCCGGTCATGCGCTACAAGTTCAGCGCCTACATGACCGTCAAGACTCATACAGGATTCCGATCATGCGCTACCACGAATATGGCGCCTACACAATTTCTGTTATGGCCATAACCTGAAATTGTGCGCTTACCCCGAATAGGGCGCCTACATGACTAAAGTTATGCGCTACAAGTACAGCGCCTACATAACCGAGGAATTCACATCCTCTCCAATACCTGATAAGGAAATCTTTTACAATTACTAGATCTGAACCGTACTTTTTAACTTGGCACGAATCTCAAAGCCCAAAAATGGGGCCCCCTACAGTGACCCGAATCCCAAGCCGGTTGAGATTTAATCTCAAACCATAAAGTAAGTGATCCTCTGCAATAATTGTGCAATACCTGAGAGGATACGGGTTCCATAACCGAGTCATGCGCTACCACGAATATGGCGCCTATGCAATTTATGTTATGCGCTACAAGTTCAGCACCTACATAACAGAAATTACACGCTTACCCCGAATATGACGCCTATGCAATTTCTGTTATGCGCTACAAGTTCAGCGCCTACATAACAGAAATTACACGCTTACCCCGAATAGGGCGCATACATGATCGTCAGGTTTCAGACATCTGGTTCTTTAACACAGTTCACAGTATCATATTTCAAATCATTATTTTCCAAATCATGTCACGTTTTAGTTTCAAAGTGTACTTCATAAAAATATGCTCATGCATGCATCCTTTTCACTCAATTAATAAATACAATGCATGATATAATTCAAACAAGTCAATTCAAGCATACCAAGTACTTCAAACAATAAAATATGCCTCACGTGCAAATTTATGCATTCATGTCATGCATTTAGAAGAAATACATGCAAATGGGTCATTTAAATCAAACTCATGTTTAGTGGAAGTGCTTTTTATCATGTCATGTACTAGCTTAGGAAAAATATGACCATGTAAACATTTCAAGCTATCATTCATAGCATGCAATTTGAAAACCATAATAAGTACCTAATTATAATACAATAAACAAACATGAGGCCAACCAACAATAATAATGAAAAATAGCAATCAAACAAATCAAATCATTTTTCAAATAGTGTTAAACCAAATGATTCAACCATGTCTCTAGTCCCACAAATCGATAAGGAAACCGTCAAATACAAGACTTGAGGCTTATGCATACAATTCTAGAGTACAACACCTTGTCTAAAATGTGTCACAATACAACCCAATTTGATTAACAAATAAGCAAAATACTCTTACAAAGTCTACTAATTTTAGTTCAATCCATTTATATCAATTTCAATCTAGTCCCTTTATATTTGGTCAATACCCATATGTTATATTAATTAAGCATGCCTTGCAAATTGGACCCGTTATCCAATAATTAAACTATTCATACTATGCACATAACAACTAAGAAACTAATTTAACCATAATACACAAACAATCAATAAGCACACAACATGCAATATAAGGCAAGCAAGAAATTCACAAGCAATCCACAATAATAACCTAATTAGTTGAAAGGGGCTAAGAATAACTCGAAATCCACACCTGTTAACGTTGGGCATGACAAGGCTCAAAGTCGGTTCACTACTCATAATCAAGTCGATCGAGCCATTCGAAGAACAGCCCCTCGAACACAAACAATCAACCAATCAAACCAATAGGTTCCTTCTCCTCTGTCTTCTGCGTCTCACAGGCTGCATAGAGGTGTCGGCCACAACCTCTCACCATCTCCGTTCCTTTTCTTCCCCTTTATGCCTTTATTTCTCTCACCGCTTTCCCCTTCTTTTTTTTCTTTCTAAGGTCCTCTGTTGGACGAAGGAGAGGGCCCCCAAGATAATAGAAAAGTAGTTGTATATATATATTTTTTTTTCATTATGATTTTATATTTTATTTCCCTTTTCCTAAGATAAATTTCAACCACATAATTAAAAGTGAAAGTCGGTAGATCAAAAGTGGTAGACAGGTGTCACTATGAGAATTTGATACAAAATGAAGTTAATTTATATATTGACTAGTGGCATGCAACAATAAAAAATAAACAAAAAAATATATATTTGTTTAATGAATATAACTTTGACTTATAAATTACAAAGTTTCCAATAAATTATTGTTATATAAATTTTAAGATATTTCTAGACTAAAACGAAACCTATCTATTTACTTGTAACCATACAATTAAATAACTCTAAAATAATTGTTCATATAAATTAATGAAAATTTAAAATAAATCTCAATGTAAAAATATTATAGCTACGTTGCAAATATTTCTTCAATTATGAGTTTTACTTCGAGTGAAATAAAATTTTAAAGTATTAAAACACTAGGATGATACAATTTCTTGACATGGAAATCAAAATTGCTATTTAAAAAATAAAATAAATAATACTTCCTTTCAAACTAAATAATTCTCCAAGTATTACAAAACTAGGATGTTACAACTAGTTATGTTAACAGCTTCACAGGTTTAACATACGTATCTGACGATGAATATATCGACACGGGATTGAATAGAAAAATCTCTAGTCAGGATCCATATACAGTGAACAAAACTACGGAGACGGATCTTGAGACCCTCAGAAGCTTTCCTGAAGGTACTAGAAACTGTTACACCCTAACACCAGTAAGAAATGGATCAGAATATCTTGTGAGAGCAACATTCTATTATGGGAACTATGACGGATTGGAAGATAGTCCCACCTTCGATTTATATTTTGGTCCCAATTTCTGGTCTACCTATAGCATCCCTGAAACTGATTATTGGCGCTTTGAAGAGATAGTTGCAGTTCCCACTGCTAATTATATACAGGTTTGTCTGGTGAACACGGGACATGGGAATCCTTTCATCTCCACACTGGAGTTGAGACCATTGCCCATCACTCTCTATTCATTTGCAAGCGCTACACAATTTCTGAAGTTACATGCTAGGAGTGATGTGGGATCAGATAATTCAGTGGTGAGGTATGCAAATTATAACATTTAACAGGAATAATTCTCAGCTCCCCAAACTGAAATGATATTTTTTCAACTAAATAATATATTAAAGTTGAGTAAAAATTTATAATTTCTATTTAGAAAATTAATATTATGCACAACAAAAGTTAACAAATAGGCATCTGTTTTTTTGGTTGAGAGCAGGTTTCCTTATGATAATCATGACCGCCTATGGCTGAACTACACACAGTCTTCATGGGAAAAAATATCTACCAGCTCTAGCGTTAACGGCTCTATTTATGAGGTGCCATCCTTGGTGTTACAGACAGCAGCTGTTCCCTCAACAGAAAACAGCTCCATTGACAAAACATGGCTTTCGTCTAACAAGTCGACTATGTTCTATGTCATCCTCCATTTTGCTGAGATCCAGATTGTGCAAAACACTAGTCTCAGAGAGTTCTACATTTATGGAAATGGAGTGCAACAGTTCACAAACCCAGTTTCCCTCAAGTACCTTAACCCATCTTCTTATGATTACTTAGCTTCTTCTTATGATTACTTAGATTCAGACCAAACATTTTATAATATGTCACTCAAGAGTTCCCGAAGAGCAACTCTTCCACCCATACTCAATGCATATGAGCTGTACTCACTAGAACCGGTGACAATGTTGCTGACAGATACCAGAGATGGTATATATATCTCTATAATTTAATATTTGTTTCAATATTAATTGTTCATTGTCCTTAGTGGAATAATCTGGTACTTTCATCTTTCATTCAGTTAGTGCCATTAAATCAATCAAGACGAATTATAGTATCAGAAAAGATTGGAGTGGTGATCCTTGCCTTCCTACAAACTACAGCTGGACTGGAATTAGCTGTACAATTTATTCTTCAGATATTCCCAGGATCACAGTTTTGTGAGTTTTACATCTAATACAATGCTTAATTGAAATTTCTCTCTCTGTGTCGATCGTTCTGTGGAAGCATTTAAGTTGTATTTGTTTTTTTTTTTTTCCAGAAATCTCTCATCCAGTCAATTGACTGGGGCAATTATATCTGCATTTGGAAACCTAACTGACCTTGAGACATTGTAAGTTCGTTTAACATTCAGAAACACAAATATATTTTAGGCAAGTCATAATTACATCATCACTTGTATTCTTGTGACATTGCAATTAAACAATTTCTTACATGAAATTCATTTTTATAATCCTTTCAGAGACTTATCTCACAACAATCTGTCGGGCAACATTCCTAATTCTCTGGATCAATTAACATCACTTACATTCTTGTAAGACAAGTGACCCTTTATTTTTAATCCAATACATAAATTCCCAATGTCACATCAAGTGTTCTTTCTTATTGCAGGGACCTCTCAGGAAACAGTGGCCTTTCAGGAATACTTCCTCCTGGTCTTCAGAAAAAACAAAATGATCATCATTTGATAGTGCTATATGTCTATTTTCCCCATGTTGATAACATAAATGAATATTTTTATGATTAGATATTCAAAAACTGCAAAAACAATCACACAATAAATGCTAGCTCCTGATCTAATATTGAGTGACTCGTTATTAGTCATCTTATTGTGTCCTTTTGGTTATGGTAGCTTCCTATATGCTAGCTTAGGGGAGCAACAGAAATAATTTCACAAGAAAATAAAAAAATGAACAAATAGCATTTATACACATAATTTGACCTAAGTATTAAATGTAAACTTCAACAGGACTGACGGCTTCACCAGCACTGAAAGTGGATCAGGACACAAGAAATCTTCAAAAGCAGTTATCTTTATAATAGTGGCTATCGTTATTGTGTTGCTGATTGCTGGATCAGGGGCATTTTTCTCTTTGTACCAGAAGAAGAAAAGTAATTGTTGTGTCATGATTATTATTATTTTTTTTTGAGATAAAGATAGAAGTCCAAGTTTTCCAATTTTAAATATCCATAAAAAATCCTCCATCTGAATTTCGATCTTGCAAACTCCCAATAGACCAAAGGCTGCTTCTCAAAATAGATAATTTTTTCATTACAAACTTTTCATTCTAGCTGGGATACCATGTGATCAAAACATTTTACTGGTACATGCAAATATGTAATTTAGGATGGCACTGGGTCATTTAACACCATCTACACTATTTGCCTAATTTCTCATAATAGCTCATAATTGTATTTTTTGGAAACATTTTATAAATGATTTATTATTTATAGGTATTTGCATCAACCCACCTACATTTCACAAGGACCCCACACCATTTGGTGTTGGGATAAACTCAGCAATACTGCACTGCTTTGTACCAGTATGCAAAAGATTGAAGAGAGAAGAATATTTTTCTTAATAGAAACAACGCTTTATTTCCTTTCTCTCTTACTCAATTACATAAAGTTATGCAGTATTTAAAGCAATACAATGTTCCTAAAACAAGCACCCACAACTTCCCTAAATTAAGCACCCACTACACAACATGCTAAAAATAACTAACCACTATGCTAACTAGTCCGAAAATAACTATGCTTAAAATAACCAATGCCCAAAATAACCAATGCAGTTTTTTATGCAGTTAAAAACTGATTTGTACATGCTTTAATCAATTTGAATTAATTTTCAACACTCCCCCTTAATTCAAAATTGATTATACCAAGTTTGATTCTGAATCCTTCAAGCTTTTCTCTTGGCAATGCCTTCTGCAGAATGTCAACTTCTATTCTTCAGAACTTGCACACTTGATCTCCATTTTACTTCTAATATTCTTCTTGCAAAGCTTGATGCAATGTTTCATTTCCTACTGCTGCTTCAAATATTGTGGATCTTTGCCTTCCATCTTCTATATACGCCATGAAAAGCATGGGCTGCTCTTTCTTTTCTTCTTCACAGCATGCTTGCTGTTCTTCCCTTTGTTTTATGAAACAATCGGCTTGCACACAGCCATATCTGTTCTGCTGGAAGCACTAGACATCTTTTTGTCATGCTGAAACTCAAACTTGCCAAATCTACAATGGCCACGTCCACCTCTGCCTTGAGAGGACTCCCCCTTTCTGTAGAACTCCTTTTCATCACCTTTCTTGTTTGATCTGAACTTTGCTTCATGGGTCTGCAATGATCCCATCAGTTCATCAAAGGAATAGGTTGAAAGATCGTTTGATTCTTCAATTCCTGCCACCATGTGATCAAATTTTGTGCTACACTTCGCAGCACCTTTTCCACCATGGTTTGCTCTAAGATGTTGTCTCCATATGCTTGAATTTGGATGACAACGATCATGACTCTTCACCAAAAAAATCTGCATTGATTCTTCTATTTTCATATGCAACAAATCTCCGTGTAGGATTTGCCGTTTGATTGCCACAACTCGAGAACTTCCCTGAAATGCCGTCTTCAAGGTTGTCAATGCTTCTTTAGCAATTGCTGCTGCTGCAATTCTTCAAGGTTGCACACCAATCAACTCTACCGTCAATTGCAAATTGACTCTGCCTTCAATTGCTTGCCCACCGAAACATCGGCTCTGATACCATTTTGTTGGGATAAACTCAGCAATACTGCACTGCTTTGTACCAATATGCAAAAGATTGAAGAGAGAAGAATATTTTTCTTAATAGAAATAACGCTTTATTTCCTTTCTCTCTTACTCAATTACATAAAGTTATGCAGTATTTAAAGCAATACAATGTTCCTAAAATAAGCACCCACAACTTTCCTAAATTAAGCACCCACTACACAACATGCTAAAAATAACTAACCACTATGCTAACTAGTCCGAAAATAACTATGCTTAAAATAACCAATGCCCAAAATAACCAATGCAGTTTTTTATGCTGTTAAAAACTGATTTGTACATGCTTTAATCAATTTGAATTAATTTTCAACATTTGGTACAGAAAATAGCTCTCGCGTATCTGATGACCCAAACAACACTGGCGAGTCTAGTTCTGGAGGAAATCAATTAAATTTCGACAGAAAGAGATTTAGTTTTGCAGAGCTGAAGCTTGTCACAAATGACTTTAGAGAAATAATAGGAAGTGGGGGGTTTGGTAAAGTCTTTAAGGGGAGACTTGAAAATGGAAACGAAGTTGCCGTTAAACTTCACTCTGAGTCATCTTCGCAAGGGACCGAACAGTTTTTGAATGAGGTAACATGATTATCTGTCATTCATTATATATATAAGGTTGTGTTCCAAAACTAATTGGTACACACTATTATAGTATGCAGCATGCATGGATGATTTACTATATTTTGCATCAGTAATCAGGACCTAGTACAACTATGCTCTGCATTTCTTGTTACAGGAGCTGAGGATACCTGAATATTTATACTTTAAAGGAAGTCTTCACTTCCTCAAAAAAAAATTCATTTTTACAAAAAAATATTATTATTGCCATCCTCATAAAATGAAATTACATGATACTTATTCATACAGCCACCCAATTTCAACTTTCTGATTCTACTCACGATGGAAGTGACATTTTGAATAAACTCAATTACAGCTGTATAATACGAAAATCTTTAGAACAAAGTATCATTTTAAAGGAATAGATCTAATGCAGAATGTATTTCAAATTGGCATCTAGGTTGAAAAGTTGTCTAGGGTTCATCACAGGAACTTAGTCTCACTTGTTGGCTACTGCAAGGACGGAAATCACATTGCACTCATCTACGAGTACATGGAAAAAGGAAATCTGCAAGATCAGCTCACAGGTTGTGAAGTTTCAGAAGTAAAAGTTTTATGTCTTGTTACAAATTAGATTAGTATCAATATTTTGTACAAATTATGCATTGCATCAATATTAATTCTATAATAAACACTTTGATGTGGATTAAGCTAGGATGCATGAAAAATATCAAATTCAATCAGATAAAAAATTGGCAGTCTGCAGGATGAGGATTAAATCTTACTAAAAAAGGGTGCTAAACTATACCAGGTGATAAAAAAAAATTTCTTATATATTTAATAATTGACATGTTTGACTTGTAGGTATGGCTCAGCCTCTTTCATGGAAACAACGGCTCAGAATTGCATATGAATCTGCCCAAGGTATGTAAATTTGGTACTGTTGCCATCAAGGAATAAATTTCTCAGGCACTCATTGGTGACCTGATTTTTTTATTTTGTACAGGATTGGAGTATCTTCACAAGATGTGTAATCCACCGCTAATTCACAGAGACGTAAAAACCAGCAATATTCTTCTTACCAGAAATCTCAAGGCGCAGGTTTCTGATTTTGGTTTAGTCCGGGCTTTCTCAGGCACTCATGTCTCCACCAAAATTGTTGGGACACCTGGTTATTTAGATCCCTAGTATGTTCTCCCAGCCTCTCCACTCTGTTCTTTCTGACTTGTCTGTTCTATTCAATTTTTAGGATGTATTGGTACTAGACAAGACTCCTTATGTGAGCGGATTTGTTGCTCATATAATTGCTTGTTTGCTGGATCTGTTCTATTCACTACTTGATGTACTTGTTTGTCAGTTTGTTAATTTGTTATATATTTCTGCAGTTATGCCTTAACCTCCCAACTCATAGAAAGAAGTGACGTTTACAGTTTCGGGGTTGTCTTGCTAGAAATAGTCACAGGCAAAATGCCAATCTGCCAAGGCCCACAAGGGAGTGAGCATTTGACTCAATTTGTGCAGAAAAGGCTCTCCAAGGGAAACATAGAAAGCATATTGGACCCATATATGGGAGACCAATACAACATAAACTCAATTTGGAAGGTTGCTGAACTGGCACTCAGGTGCACTGACCTACCTGATAATAGGCCTGACATGACACAAGTTGTAGCAGAGCTCAAAGAAAGCCTCAGTCTAGAAATGTCTAGCACTGGAACTGTCAGCGAGGCTTCTGGGGACATAAGCAGTGATTATCAAAGAAGTCCTAGTGACAATTTGGAGATAATGGGGCATATTGGGGGCTCCAACCTACCAGATTATGCTCCTTTAATAAGATAAATATTAGCTTAATTAATTAATTTGTTTCATTTCCTGTCAATGGTTTGGATTGATATAATTAAGATTGTTCATACAAAAAAATAGTTGATCTATTTGTTTACTTCTTGTAATTTAAGCATTTATATATACATTGAGCAGATTATTTGTTAAAGTTTTTTTCTTTGTGAGATTGAATGTAAGAAAATTAGAACCTTTGGCATGACGAGGTGCTATTAAGAAGACCTAAATTTGTTTCCTTGTATAATAAAACAAATTTTATGCATTAGTTTTGGTTCATTTCAGTTGAAAAAATACAGTAATTGATCATGAGGATCACAAAATGAATCGATTTTTTAATTAATAATATTAAAAAAAATAAAAACATCTATATATGGCATCAATTCCATAAAATGTGCTAAAATAACATGGCATTGAATCCATAAATTTAGCAGAGAATTCTTCGAACAGTTCATGTGCATCCATATATATATATATATATATATATATATATATTAAGAGTTGGGCTACGGTACTTTGCGAAGAAAAACGAGTGTTTTACTTCACGCCTATATCATCAATTTCAAAGTTCAAAATATTGATCCGAACTATTCAAGTTGATCTCCATATTAAATTGTGCTTGGAGACCAATTTTTACAATTTTTAGAACTTTTTTACTATTTTTTTGGAATTTTTTAAAATCACAGTTTTTCCAAAAATCATTGACCATAAAAAATCAGTGATTTTAAAAAATTTCAAAAAAATAGTAAAAAGTTTCTAAAAATTGTAAAATTTGGTCTCCAAGCACAATTTAATATGGAGATCAAGTTGATCAATGTTTTTAAGTTTGAAATTGAAGATATAGATGTGAAGTAAAATACTCGCTTTATTTGGCGAAATAATATTGCCCAACTAGTCTTTTATTAATGGTTGTACCAATAAAGAAAATTTGAATGTAATTTGTAGAAGATTCCTTTTTTTTTAGTAGTGAATTAGTGGTATCTTGTCCAAGAATCTGGCAATTGCTTGGAGTTCCAAACTTATGAAAGAACCCAAAAAGTAAAAAATAAAAAAATAAAAAAATAAAAAAAAAATAAAAATACTCAATACAAAGTGATATGATTGACAATTACAACTTACAAATACTTTGTTTTCTCTTTTTTTTTCTTCTAACTTTTCCACCTATTACAAGTCGTCTGTACCGTACTGTACCATAGCACTAATCGTCTATTGTTTAATTTTTTTTTCTCACTTTTAGGATCTCAATTCTCCTTAAAGTAATAAGTTTCCATGTTATTGTTTTATTTTATTTTCATGTATCTGTAGGTTTGAGATGATATTTTGTAATAATAAAAGTCTGCTTTGTACTTCTATATTTATGGATTTACATAATAAGTTTCCATGCAGACTATTTCTCTCTTTTTTCTCTCTCGCTTAACAGTTATTTATACAATTTATTCCCCCTCAAATTTAAAATTTCAACTATGTTTTTAGTTATTTATACAAAAGAGAAGCTTCTGATAAGAAAGTTCAAATAACATATATAAACCTAACTAGTTTATTATTGGGTATCAATTTAGGGATATGTTTTTTTTTAAAGGTTGGTGGTGAAGTACCACCAACAGATATATTAATAAGAAAAGTTATTTACAATTTAAATTTAGGGATATGTTGTCATTTTAGAATGTTTAAATATTTGATTCTCTAAATCAAGCTCTTAGAAAGTCTTAACCAAGCCTTTAAAAACAATTATGAACAATTGTCTTTCGATTTTTATTTTGAAACTTTGAACTGTGAATTCTAATATTAATAGTACTGATTTTTAATTGTAATAAAAGTTGAATTACAATTCATAATTATGGCTGTACAAGTAATTATATTTTTGGAATAGGTCAATATTTTTATTATATCAGAATATGCTCATGATCGAATCTTGATATCAATTTTTATTTGTAGTTTGTTGGATGTATATTAACTATTTGTTTGTATCTTATTATGGTGTTGGTACGGGTTAAAAATACTGGTATGTTGGCATGTCATAACTCATAACAGAGATGTACCTTATTATGGTGTTTTAAACAAATTAAAATCATTTTTTTTAAATTGCACCTAATTATGGTGTTATACAATGATAAAAATCCTGTTATACCATAGCTACACCTAATTATGATTGATTTTAATTATTTTATTTATAAAGAATTATTATTAACTAGGTTATTCTATTTAAGGAGGAGGGAAAATAACATTAATTAAATTTAAGGTATGATATAATCGTAGATCTTAAAATTAACTTACACCAAAACTTAAATTCTACATTCAGTAAAACACAAATAACTTTGCGCCAATTTAGATATATCTCAATTTAGATATATCTACATATGATTCTTCTCTTGCTCTCCTCCTCTTCATAGTTATAACCCAAAAACATATTACCTTTTTCTCTTCCACTAATTCATCGATCATATTCCTCTCTCTCTCTCTCTCTTGATCGATCGATCGAAACCTATCTACCCCGATTCAATCTAAAATGTCCGAACCTGGGAAACAAGTGAGTACAAACACCAAAAAACCTGACAAAACAAGAGTGCAATCAAGTTCAAACCTTCAACGGGGATCATCAAGCACTAGCAATGCCGACACAATCAATTGGGAATCATATACCATTAGCAGTTCAAACCCTCATTTGGGTTCATTGTACAAAGAGTCATTGAGGGACTTTGACCCGGTGGTATGCAGGTTTCACACAAATACATTTTGTTATAGGTGTCAGGTTGATACTCTCTTTAATGAGGGCCACTTTGAGGAAGCTTTGAAAGGGTATAAGGAAATTCTCCGTCTCGATCCCACTGATCGTCAAGTCCGCTGTAAGCTATCTTGTTGCCATCAAAGGTTAGTGGTACAATGTAAACTGCTATTTGCATTTTTTTTTCTCTCATTTTATTGTGCTCGCTTGAGAATAAGGCCTTTTTAACTATCCATTAATCATTCTATAGTTAGCCTAAATTTATCTTGTAATTTGGGCAACACAATAATGGTAACAACGAGCATTCTATATAGGAGAATTGAGACTTTAATATAACAAAAGCAATAAAGCAGTTATTCAATGTGATATAAGAGCAGTGTTCAATCCCCTGAGAGATGAATTAAGAAGAAGCAAAAAGAACAAAGAAAATAATTATATAGCTGAGAAGCACAAAATAAAAGCTTTAATCCCCATAAATCCATCAAGCACAAAAGAAATTTTTGCAAAGGCGTCGGTCACATTGCGAATATATATCTACGGAAGTACAGTGAGGTTTAACAGACTTTAGAGGTATTGTTTATTTTAGTGTTTTTGATGTCTAAAGATTTGATCTTTGTGAAACCTAGTCAGTTAATAACTTAATATGGATTCAAATTCTTATATAAGAACTAACATTTTCTGCATTTTCTGCATTAATATTCTTTTAATTTCTTAGAAATACTTAATATTCTTATGATCATTGAATGCAATTTTAAATTGAAGCCTTAGAATGCTCAAACACCAGGAGGCATTATCCAAAAACATAAAGAAACTGGAGGACCGACTGGAGACGAAGCTATCTGAAAAAACAAAAGAAGTGGAAGACCAACTAAATTGTTCTTTCATGACTGCTCTCGAGGAAATCAACAGCGAAATTGCGGCTGGAACCACTTCTCGATATGTAATTAACATTATTCTTTTCTCTTTAAGGTCAATTAATTACACGTTATTCTTGGATAATCCTAATGTAAATTCACTGAAAAGACTGTTGATGAAATATGAATAAACATTTCTTACTCTGAGATGTTAGTACTAACAATAAATTTGATAAAGAACATGTATCACATTAGCCTATCCTTCAAAAAATATATAATAACAAATTTTACAATGTTTGAATTGCTTAATGAAAAATTGTGATAATTCTGCATCTTCCAGATCCTCGCACTTAAGGCCGACCTTCTTCTGATGCTTAATAGACCTGACCAAGCAGAGGAAACAATCTCCAAAGCTCTCAAGCTGGAGCCAGAGCCACAACCTCCATTATCTCTCGGTATGAAATCGGAGTCGTATGTATACATCATTCATGCAAAAGTTGAGATGGCATTAGGAAGGTACGATGCAAACTTTGCCTCTAACTTGTACTCTGTAACCATTTCTTTATCTAACACAAGATGCCATTGAACTCACACAGGGCTTCATAATTATTGTTTTCTAATATAATACAAAGTTATCTCCTAGATTAGATGTTAATAGTAATACCCCAAGGTGGATGAAGTTTTAACACAACATTTACTTCTCAGGTTTGAGAATGCAGTTGAAGCGGTACGGCAGGCCCACATATTAGACCCATTAAATCACGAAGTCACCACCATAGAGGAGAATGTGCACATGGTGAAATTAGCTCACGATAGAGGAGATGATATGTTTCGCTTAGGAAAGTACATGGAAGCGTCCGAAAAGTACATGATTGGATTGAATTATGCTTGGCCTAATATTGTATTGCTCTGTAAACTGGGCACTTGTCACTTCAGATTGGGTCTAGCGGAAAAGTGCATAAAATTTTTTGACGATGCCCATAAATTCTCACAAAATAATCCTATAACTCCTCGCCTATTTGCCAATCCATTTGCTGAGGTAGCTTATATATATGCTTCTGTGTGTATTTTTTTTCTTTTGTTTTTGTTTTTTCTAATTTCTATCCTTCTTTACTCAAGAAAAGTTTGGATCCAATGAGCTTTCATATTCTTGCACACCCCGTTCTAGATTTGTGCGCACGAATCTTAAATAGCATCGAACAGATCTGATGCCCATCGGACCCAAATTGCACTATCTTTATGCATGGTACAAATGTTAAAATAAAAATTAGAAGGAACATTTGTACTCACTTAATAAAGATTCTGATTGCGTGCTTAGTTAAAGATTGATCGCTCATTACCAACTTTTTTTGTATTTTTGTCATATTGATTTTATTATTTTTATACTTCTTTTAAAAAATTAGCTAGAGAAACGAGATCAAAGCGGGAAGGACTATGAGGAACAAGTTGCACTAAAAACTTCGCTCGGCATAGAGGTCATCAGCATAGAACAGTATAAGGATGCCATTTCTGCACCTGGTGAGCACTCAATTTATTGTTTACCAATTTTCAAAACCACTAGTAGTTGCAAGTAAATATGTTGATAATTAGCCCTTGTAGTCATTGAAAACAGGGATTTTTCATGTTAGTGCTGCTAATAATGATGTAAATTAATTTAATTTTATATACAGGGCCTATAATCATCTTTTTTATGGATCCATCCAAGGCTGAATGTATTGAGTTCTTATTCTTTGTTGAATCCTTGTGCAACTCGTTTGAATCAGCTAACTTACTAAAGGTACTATTATCAGTTCTCACCGGCATGATAAATTTTTATATGATACTCGTAGAAGTACCGAATATATTAATTAGTAAAGGTGATTCCCATTAGAACAAAATAAATTTCTTAATTGTATTCATTTTTTGCTATCTTGGGTTACAGGTGGATATAAACCGGTGCCCTCTAATTGCAAAATCTGAGAATATTCAGGTCGTACCGGCATTCAAAATTTACAAATGTAAGAAAAATGTGAAGTTGATGATTAATCCTGACCGAAAATGGCTTAGATTCTGGGTTAAAATCTATACTGCCTAGGGTTTAACTACTGGTACTTGCTAGCTAAAATCTATACTAGCATTGTGTAATTGTAATCACCAAAATTCGCTTGGTTTTTTTTTATTGTAATCACCAAAATGCCAGTATAGATTTTAGCTAGCAAGTAGTATAGAGGTCAACAACATAGAACAGTATAATGTGCATAGTTTTTTTTCTTGTAATTGTAATCACCAAAATTCTTGTAACTACTAGTACTTGCTAGCTAAAAATTGGCATTGTGTAATTCAGCTTTAATTGCTTACTTTTTTCTTGTTACTTGTAATTCATTACTACAAGAATTTTTATTAGGCTATTTTTTTTTGCTTGTAAATTGTCCTGTTATAATTAGGCTAAGGTTATACTAATATTGCATAATTTAGATTGATTTTACAAACTTTTGTATTGTATAGCTTCAATCTTTGGAACTGTAACTACTGGTATGGTTGTGAGTGATATATTCTTAGTTTGTATTGGTGCTTCAGTTTCCAAACAAAAGTGTGCATATTCTTTGAGAGGAAGGTTCAAATACTTCTATTTATCTGTGTACGTATAAAAAATTATGACATTTCAACTTTGTTTTGGTTGATTAAGAGCTTGCAAAAATGTACTAATGTATATAATGTCTAGACATTGATTTTACAACTTATTGATTCACATAAAAACAAAATTGAAATATGATATTTCTTTATGATTTCAGAGAGAAAATAATATAGATCATATTTAACGGTTTTATTTTGACATTTATGTTTTAAATTTTGAGTTATTAACGTTTGAAAAATGGAGGCATGATGCTATGATGGAGGTATATACTTCATTTAAAATTTTAATAATTACACCAAGATTCAGTCCGTCAAATTTTCTCTTCATACATTCTTGTCTTTTTCCATCCATGCATAACCATCCCCTCTCCCTCTCTCTCCTAAAAATGAAACATAGAATGCAAAAAGCAACATGGCTTTACCAGTATCTGAAGCTTTAACAGGAGGAGGTGAAGTGTTGATTTGGTGGTTCGACTTTTTGTCGATTTGGATGGTGCACTTGGGTTTGACTAGGTTGGTGATCTCATTGGGAACGAGTGGGGTGGCACGGATGCTCCCTTGCCGTGAACTAAGAAAAAAACCAATCTCATTTTTCATCCTTTTTAATATTTTCATTGCTAAAGTCAAGAATTAGCTCTAATTTTTATACATTTTTTATGGTTAGCATATAACTTGAAGATCTGGCTCTATTCAGAAATATTAATGAATACTCTTATTTTCGATTGAAGTCTTATACAAAATTCTAAGAGTGAGTCTATGGTACTATGCATATCACGGGTTGTTATTGTGCTACGGCTCTATATTCGAGTTTTCAAATCCTAACAGTCGATCCGAACCGTTCATCTTGTTCTCCATATTAATATGTGTTTGGAGACCAAATTTTACATTTTTTGAAATTTGTTTGCTATTTTTTTAGATATTTAGAAAATCACTTGATCTGAAAATTCTGGACCATCCAAAAACAGTGATTTTCAATAAATCTAAAAAAATAGTAAAAAATTTTTAAAAATGTAAAATTTGGTCTCCAAACATATATTAATATGGAGAACAAGATGAACGGTTCGGATCGACCGTTAGAATTTGAAAACTCGAATATAGAGCCGTAGCACGGTGCCAAATCGTAATATGCATAGTACCATAGACTCACTCAAATTGTAATTAGTTAGTTTTCAGAAAAAAAAATCTAATTAGTTTGTAAGTTTTGAGATTTATTTAACTGCTTATGTACTATGCTGTAATCAACTGAATATATAATTATATATACATTGTAAATAACATTTTAAAATATTAGCTCAGAGTGGGGACGAACATTTTGCCTTGTTTCACGATTTTTTTAACTTGTATAGGAACACACACTAATTAATATTTTTCACTATTCATTTTTGTAATTTGAATTTGAATTTTGTAATTATTATATTTTTGAAAAAACGAAGCGCCAGTAGAATCTTTGTGAAGCATTGATGGATATCAGCATCAGTGCATTCAAAAACTAACATAAATATATACTGTGTAGAATGTGGAGTAATATAAAAAATATACAGCGTAAGAAATTAACTGAATAAATCAAACCTCTGAATTAGTATCACCATCAACATATTATACGATATAGGATAAGAACATCACTGATGCCAAAGACAATTTCTACTTATATATGCACAATATCCAGCAAACAACAATGTAGTAGTAACTACTAACCTTCATAAAATTTCAAGCTAGCTAACATGCAAATTCTCAACATGTTCTATCAGCCACGAAAGAAGAAGAAAAAAAACTATAACAAAGTACTGAGATGAATGAGAATTCTTCTACTGTTCTTGTCATTCAATCCTCTGAGACATCTTCAACTTGTGATTCTTTTACTGCAGCATGAGCTTCAACCGGTGTCTCAGAAAGTTCAGTAACTTGTGGTTCTTTTATTGCCTCTTGAGCTTCAACCAGTGTCTCGGAAAGTTCAGTAGCTTGTAGCTCTTTTACTGCATCTTGAACTTCAATCGGTGTTTCGCAAAGTTTGGTAACTTGTGAGTCTTTTACTGAAACTTGAGCTTCGATCTCTGCCACCGCAAGTTTGGTAACTTGTAATTTATTTAGTGCAGCTTGTGTTTCTTTTAGTCCCTCTATAATTCTCTCATTTTGAGGATAAATCTTTATTGCTGCCTCATAGTCCTTCACAGATTTGGCCGTGCATATCAGTTGCACATGTGTCTGTATGGCAGAGATTTCATCATTCAATTCGCCTATCCTGTGGGCCTGGTCTACTGCTTCAACCACATTGTCAAACCTCTACAAGAGGTTTTATAATAAGCTAAAGGGTTATAAACAACATACTATAATCTCAACAAATAAACAAAAAAATAATAAAGGTTGCCTTAATTACCTTCCTAGTGCCAAATAAATTTGCGCATTAATGGCACATTCGCATGCCTCAGGTGGCATGCCGAGAAATTTATTCAAACTTGGTAGCTTTGACTCCTTGGCTTGCTCAAGTTTATCCAACCTAAGAAGCATCTCAGCCCTAAATGCCAGTATCTAAAATTAAACAGATTTTCAGACTTATAATGGAAATAAAGTCAGAGAATCCTAAAAATTCCATTGAGTTAATTACAGGTTGAGAAGAGTCGACTCCTGCTATGATGTCATCGACTTCTCTGAGAGCGGCAATCCAGTTGGCATCTTTTCTAGCCTTTCCACCACTTATCAGGTGATCCTTCACTTTTGCTATTTTTGCACTTCCTTTTTGCACTCTGGACTCGCCTTAGTCATGTGCAAATGATGTAAGACACGTGGCGTTAAGACGGGCACTGATGTAACTGTTTTAATAACTAACTTGTAAATTGTCTGGATGCAAATGCAGACCATTGGATTGGGAAGTTGTGAGATCTTTACTTCTTTCTTGTTCAACGTTAATAAATAGTTAATAAAGTAAGTATATATATAATGATAATTAGAAGAAGAAAAAAAAAATCTTCAAAAGTTGCTTTGTGAAAAGAACCAAAAGTAAATAATTTGAGACATTTATGGTAAATAAATCAATTACTCTCAACATAAGATGGTTAATCTCAAATTAATTATTTTGTATCATTCAAGTTGCTTATTTAATTAAGATTTAATTGAAAAAATTAACATTTTAAAGTACTTAATTTGCCTATTAAAACATCCAAAAATGTTATCATATATTTCATTAGTCTTGCAGGATTGCCATAAATATTTCAAACTCGTAATGCGTTAAAAGAAAAAATCTTGTGAATTACATTACAGTGAAAATACTCAGAATTTACAAACTATTTTGGCATGTGCTGCAAGCTCACTGCATGTTACCAGAACATACTGACTTGTTATGTACTGATAAGTGACTGACTGGGACAGCGACATGACTAAAAATTAGGGCTTTTCTTAGTAGTTAAAATTAGGGTTTTCCAGGAATTTACAAGTGAGTCAGTTTAAGAACAGAGTAGACTTGAAGCAAATATCCTCTCTTTCAAGTATCTGACTTGCCATACACAACCAGCACTAGTCGTGCATGGTTTAATTTTATGAACTTAGGGAGACTTATCTCAAGATCAATTTTATGATGCAATACATTATACATATAACCAGAATGTCTCAGTGAAAAATACTCACTTGTCTCAGTTTCCTATCACACTCGTAATATTACCAGAATATCAGTAGATTAAAGCCACAACAAAGAATCAAGAACAAAAACTATAAGAACCTGAAACAACCAGACAAGCCTATCCAGCTTCTTCCAGCAACACCACATAAAGAAAATTAAACAGACAGAAATCTGCATAATCTACCAATTTATTTCCATGGGATACAAAATTCAAATGTTCAAACTTCAAACTACTATAACATGCTTAGCTTGGTTCCAAATTCTAATTAAAAAACATTCTAAAGGAAAAACTATGACACCATGTACATTTAACACGTCACCTAAAATCTAAAAGCAGATGGTATCCATTCCATTAATATTGACTCAATTCTTAGATTGCATCAATTCAGGCCGCACAAAGCCAGCATCAGCTGGTACAGACAAATATTTGTATTGTCTTGTTATAATTAGACAAAGGCTATACTAATATTGCATAATTTAGATCGATTTTACAACTATTTGTATTGTCTAGCTTCAATTAATCTTTAGTTTGTGTTGTAACTACTGGTATGGTTGTGATCTTAGTTTGTATTGTTGCTTCAGTTTTCAAACAAAAGCGTGCATATTCTTTAATTAGAAAATTTTGTTGTTGGAAACCGCAGTGTTACTGAAAGTTTATATTAATGGGATGGGAGAATTTCTAGTGCGTCCGTATAAACTAGAAATTTTAGAGCCGAATTTTTTCTATATTATTTAATACTAATTTCTCTGTTTTTCTATATTATTTAATAATAATTTCTATAATAAAAATTCTACAAGATTTCCAAATCTAAAGAAAACTAATGCATTCAATTATGGCATAATAGATATATAAAAGCAACATTTTCTTATGATTGTCATGCAGAAATTTCGAAGATACATATTGCATATCTATTATATCTTAGATGGTTGGAATATTTTACTATATTTAATTAATTAAGGACATAAAATATTTACAAATTGTATTATTCAAAATTTTATAAATAAAAGGAAGTAAATTTGTTTAATATTGAAAATTATTTTATGGGTACATTTTCATGAATTGTTCGTTATCATTAAAAGTTCGAATAAAATATCATTGTTTTAAAATTCAATATGATATTAAGCTAGCTAACTAAAGCTAAATGACTTTTTAATTCAATATAATATTCTAATATTGTTAGTCCACTGATAAAAAAAAGTAATTAACATAAGCCCTCAAAATATAAATGACTCAATATATAGATTGTTGATAGCAATTGCATTTCACATGATACATACTGACATCATATATATCATATCATATTAATTATATCTGGCACAAAATGGATGAGAGTGTCACGTGAAATATATGCACTAGTTGTGACTACACTAAAGTCTTAATGTTTGTAATGTTTTAAGTTGAGCAATTACCTCATTTTGTTTTACGTTTGTGTAAAATAATATCTAACTTTATTTAATATTTAGCGTCTTTCTTCAGTTGAGCATTGAATGTTAACGTACCATTATAATTGACACAAAATGTGTGCTGTTAGTGATGCAATTAATACAAAATTGTAGTTCTAATTAAAGCAATCATTCACTTAAAAAGTAGTAGTATTTAAGGTATATATTATTTTATCCAATATTTTCTCTTAAAACAATGAGTATTTCTTTATATGCAAATAAAAATATCTACTTGACACTAATACAGGAAACATCTTTTATATGACTTTTTTCAGATTTGATAATGGAGGAAATTGACAATGTGCAAGAATTTCGACAATTAAACAATAATTTCTTAGAAAAGGTATTAAATAATAATTTCTTCTAGAAGTATACTATTAAATAATATTTTAATTTAATATTATTAATTTTTCATCATGCTAATATCTTTTTTAATATTTTTATAATTACATATGTTCTTTTTATGAATGTATTGGCAAGAAATTCGAGATTTTAACTATTGCTACACATAAATTCTAACAAAATAATCTTGTAGCCCCCCACCTATTTGCCAATCCATTTGCTGAGGTAGCTTATTTATGCTTCGGTGTGTATTTGTTTTTAATTTTTCTATTTTCTGATTTTGATGCTTCTTTACTCGAGAAAAGTTTGGTTCCGATGTGCTTTGAGATTATTGCATGCCCCGTTCAAGATTTGTGCGTGCAAATCTTAAATTGCATCGAACGACTCTAATGCCCATTGGACCCAAACTGCACGTCGACACTATCTTTACTTGTGATGCAAATGTTAAAATAAAAATTAAAAGGAACATTTATACTCACTTAATAAATATTATGATTGTGTGCTAAATTAAAGATTGATCACTCATGACTAATTCTTTTGCATTTTTGTCAGATTGATTTTACTCATTTTATACTTCATTTAAAAAATTAGCTAAAGAAATAGTTTCAAAGTGTGAAAGAAAATGAGGAACAAGTTGTATTAAAAGCTTTGCTCGGTGTAGAGGAGGTCAACAGCATAGAACAGTATATGGATGTCATTTATGCAGCTGGTGAGCATTCAATTTATTGTTTACCACTTTTCAAAACCACTAGTAGTTGCAAGTAAATATCTTCATATTTAGCTCTTGTAGTCATTGAAAACATGGATTTTTTATATGTGTGCTGTTTATAATGATGTAAATCAATGTAATTATACAGGGCCTACAATTATTTTTTTTATGAATCCATCCAAGGCTGAATGTATTGAGTTCTCATCCTTTGTTAAATCCTTTTGCATCTCATTTTCATTAGCTAACTTCTTAAAGGTACTATTCTTAGTTCTCACCAGCATCATAAATTTTTATATGATACTAATAGAAGTACCGAATATATGAATTAGTAAACGTGATTCTCAGTAGAACAAAATAAATTTATTAATTGTACTCTTTGTTTGTTATCTTGGGTTACAGGTGGATATAAACCGGTGCCCTTTAATTGCAAAATCTGAAAATATTCAGGTTGTAGCGGCATTTAAATGTAAGAAAAATGTGAAATTGATTATTAACTCTGAATGAAAATGACTTAGATTCTGGGTTAATATCTATATTGTCTAAGGTTGAACTACAGGTATAGTTGCGTAATTTTTTTTTTCTTTTATGTAATCACCAAAATTCTTGTAACTACTGGCACTTGCTATCTAAAATCTATATTGGCATTGTTTAATCACCAAAATTCAGCTTTAATTGTTTATTTTGTTTCTTGTAACTTTTAATTCATTGCTACAAGGATTTTTATTAGGCTATGTTTCTTTTCTTGTAAATTATCTTGTTATAATTAGGCTAAGGATATACTAATATTGCATAATTTAGATCGATTTTTCAAACTTTTGTATTGTATAGCTTCAACCTTTGGAACTGTAACTACTGGTATTGTTGTGAGTGATATATTCTTAGTTTGTATTGGTGCTTCAGTTTTCAAACAAAAGTGTGCATATTCTTTAAGAGGAAGGTTCAAATACTTTTATTTATCTGTGTACGTATAAAAAATTATGGCATTTCAACTTTGTTTTGGTTGTCATCAAGAGCTTATAAAAATGTACTAATATATATAATGTCTAGCCGTTGATTTTACAACTTATTGATTCACATAAAAATAAAATTGAAATATGATATATTTTTTATGATCTCAATGAGAAAATAATATAGTTCACATTTAATGGTTTTATCTTGACATTTATGTTTTAAATTTTGAGTTATTAACGTTTTAAAAATGGAGGCCTGATGCTATGATGGAGGTACATTTAAAATTTTAATAATTACAACAAGATTCAGTCTGTCAAATTTTCTCTTCATACATTCTTGTCTTTTTCCATCCATGCATAACCATCCCCTCCTCTCACTCTCCTAAAAATGAAACATAAGAATGAAAAAGCAACATGGCTTTTTCCTCAAAAAAAAAAGCGACCTGGCTTTACCAGTATCTGAAGCTTTAAGCCTTTAACAAAAGGAGGTGATCTTGTAGGAGACGAGTGGGGTGGCATGGATGCTCCCTTGCCGTGAGCTAAGAAAAAAACATGTCTCATTTTTCATTCTTTTTAATATTTTCATTGCTAAAATCAAGAATTAGCTCTAATTTTTGTACATTTTTTTCTGGTTAGCATATAAATTGAAGATCCTGCTCTATTCTTTGATAAATTTAAGAAATATTAATGTATACTCCTATTTTCGATTGAAGTCTTACACAAAATTCTATTTAGTTAGTTTTCAAAAAAAAAATCTAATTAGTTTGTAAGTCTTGAGATTTATTTAACTGCTTATCATGTACTATGTTGTAAATAACATTTTAAAATATCTTCTTTGATTCATGACTTTTTTAACTATCGATTTTGTAATTTGAATTTCATTAATTTTTGTAATTATTATATTTTTGAAAAATCGAAGCGCCAGTAGAGTATTTGGGAAGCATTGATGGATATCAGCATCAATGCATTCAAAAACTAACATAAATATATAATGTGTGTAGACTAAGGAGTAATATAAAAAATGTACCGGGCAAGAAACTGAATAAATCAATCCTCTAAATTAGTATAACTATGAACATATTATACTATACTAGTATCGTGCCCGTGCGTTGCAATGGGAACATATTATAAGATTGAATAAAATATAAAGAGACTTTTTCCTTTGACATTCACACAAAATTATTAAAAAATATATTTAAATAAAAATAAAAGACAAACATTAAAAAGACGGAGATCAAAATAATAAATAATAGTAAAAAAAAACAATAACAAATGAAAAACCGGATCAAATATAACATGAAAAAACAATCTTGAACTATCATTGCTAGTGTGGTCCTCTTCGATATAGTCCAAACATTTCTGAAAACAAACATATAAAATATGACAAATAGATTATAAATTGCTCAAATTGAAAACATACAATAACATTAGAAATATTAATTTAATATGGTTCATATTTTATTCCTCACTCAAGACCTCCCGAGAAACTATATTTTTTGTATACACTTCTGGGCATCAATTTCCTCTTTATCAAAAAAATAAAATGAAAGAGACCAATGGACAATAAGCAAAGACAAATGACAAAATCTTCTTAAGTTGAACTTTCATAAAGCAAAAATACCATTCATCTAGTTTAATTTATGTTGTAAATTCCTTTTCCCCACTCGGTTCATCTTCTCCTATAGTAACTGTGATAGATGGCTCAACAATATTGGATTGTATGTTGCTATCAGTGACCTCTTCATTCACATGAGATTCAAAATCAACAATCAAGACACCTTTAATTGATTGTCATGTAGAAGATCGAAGTACCTAGTGAGTTATGCAGTGATAAGTTGCATATTGAAATAGAAGAAGAAAACATCAAATAGAAAGATAAAAAGGATAATTCATCAAATATAACTCCAATTAAAAAAAAAAACTGAGTTGAACATACAAGTTTCATTGCACTGATTAAATTACTGACTTGAACTTACAATTGATATTGTAATCAGAAATATTTCTTACAATTGATACCAATTAAAATTGAAAATGTGTATATAGAAACAAATAAAGACATGTGGATTTTTCCATTATTAATCTTTTCTATTATGCCGTGAGAATTTGTATAGAAACAAACAAGAAGATATATCCATTTAGAAAAAAAAATATCGATTTCCATTATGCTCAATTAAAGAAGGAGAATAAGGAATTATATTTCTACTGTCTGCACAATTGAGTGTGGGAGAAATAAGAAAATCTATTTCCTGTAGATAAATATCATTAAAAACTAAATCGCCTCAAATTTAACATAAATGATGGTTTTGTCTTGAGAGCCTGTTAACATAAATAAATATAATTAGTATAATAGTTTGGTACGAAAATTAATGAGGCCTAAAGTTATATGTCTTGAAGAGAACTATGGTCATGTTTGGTTGTGGACTAAAGTTAATGAGGCCTAACTTGGTTATTCCAACTTAGGTCGATCTAAATTATTCATGTTTGGTTGATATCTAAAGTTATACCTTGACTTAAATTATTCCTTGTTTGGTAAGAATTTGATGGCTTAAGGCATGATTTGATATTACAAATTATTGTGTCCTACAAAATTTGTAATAACAATAATAAAACTATTCTTCGTGTTTTTTGCTTTTCATTTTGATTGAAAGAAATTGTACAAGAAAATAAGTTATGTATGAATTATTTCTATATCTTAGAAAAGCACATTGTATTTAATGAATCTTATTTAATTAAAGTTATGTGTCTACTAATTTATTTGTCAAAAATTTGTTAGGTTGATGAACAAATTTTTTATTATTTTGTAGTACAATTTAAAAAATATTTTATTTAATTATTTTCTAGATTGCATATTTTGTTGATTTAAAAAGTTATGCTATTTTAAAAAAATATTGATTCTATAATTGATAAAGTTATAAGTTTTCTTATACGTAAATGAAAAAAAATTAATTGCTTATTTTATATTTTTTAAAAAGCGATTAAAAAGTAAAAAAAGAAAAAGAAAAGTTAAGCCTTATACTCAATTAAAATTAAACAAACTAGAGAGGTGGTTTAGTTTAGGTCAATTTAGTCCGATCTAAAGATCGGCTTATTCCATCTTACACCTTGTTTGGATAGAGTAGAGGGAGGGAGGGTGGAAAGGAATAAAAACTTTTCGTTGAATCGTGTTTGGTTGATAAAATTATGTTGGAGGTGAAGGATATAGGAGGTGAAAGATTAAACCTTGTATCATTATAATTAATAAAATATGTTTCCCTCTCAAATTGGGGTGTAACAGATGGAAAAAAATTTGTTACAATTATTTTTAGAAAAAATGACACAAATGCCCAACCTTATATCTTACATATATAATTCTCATACAAATTTTTTTCGTCAAACCTACAACAGTCACCGAATTTCTCATTAACCTCGTAAATTTTAATCAACCAAACAAGAAATAAGATGGAAAGAAAAGTTAAATTTATTTTCTCTCCTTAATTAGTCATCCAAATACGAAGAGGTTAAATATATTAATATTCCTTTCTATTCTTTATATCCCATTCCTTCCTCTACTCTCCATCCAAACAGGGTGTTAATCTCGCTCAATTAAACCACATTCGGTGGAATAAGTGAGACATAAACCTCTTATTCTACTGTTTAGTCCACAATCAAACATGACCTATATATGTGAGATATTTTATTCCTAAAGCAATTAATTTAGACATAGCATAAAATTTTTATTTGTTACGTGAAACTTGATAATTGCCCCTAGTCAATATTTTTATGTGTATGAGATATTTTTTTCCTTGGAAGTATGTTAACATAAATGAATGTTATAGTATAAAAGTCAAGGTGATTGATCTATATAAAAACGGAGGAGAAATAAGGAAACAAAAAAAAAATTGGAAATTGAGAAATATATTGCTAAAAAGCAGAGTCTGCTCAATTGAAGAAGGATTGAATGAGAAATAACAAAATAAATGGAGAAAAATAGCAAAAATCTCTGCTTAATTTTAATTGTAACATATTATGTTGCAGTACGTGTGGCGAGTATATTATTAATTAAATTTAGATTTCTACACATAAAACAAATGCATTTAATAAAAAAGAGACAAATTATTTGATTGGACACTACAGCAGAAAAGACTATCAGCGACCGGTTTTCCGGTCGCTGATAGTCATGACGCCGGTCTCTGATAGTAATCCCGGTCGCAGATATCCGATTCCGGTCGCTGATAGTCCGGTCGCTGAAAGCATTGTCGCAGATACTCTTCTGATGATGTCACCGGTCGCTGATTGATGTCATCCGGTCTCTGATAAATTTTCTACGACTAATTTTTTTTGTCGCTGTTGTTTTTTGCTGACGTCAGAAAAAAGTATCAGAGACCGGTTTTCCGGTCGCTGATACTCAAAAACCGGTCGCTGATGATTCTACCAACATTTTTTTTTGTTTGTTTTATTATTTACATTTCTCCATAATATTTGATAACAAACATACAACATTACATCAATACACATAAATAAGACAACAAATATCAAAGATACAAGTGCCAAAAAAACATAACAAATTAAACATACCAAAAATCAAACATAAATGCCAATCATATCTCAAATAATATCTAAACTACATAAGTCATTGTACCATACCAAATAACATCTAAACTACACAAACCTATATCTAACTTGTCAATACCAGTACCGTTCTAATTTGGTACCACCCGGATACAATTATTTAAATACAGGATAATTAAGTACCGTTCTCTGGCTGCGATCAAGGTACCTTCTAAACTCAAACTCTGCTGGCCCTCTTCCTAATTGCTTCTTCAATTCTTTTAGCAGTCTCCTCTTCCAATAGCTAGATTAATATCAAATTAACGAAAAAAAAAATTAATCCAGAATCTCACTAAGCAAAATCGAACAAGGGAAAAGAGAGAAGATACCAGTGTCGCCTCTGCTGGTTCACCGAGCCTCTGCTGGTCCACTCAAGCTCCTTCTAACCACGAATTGAAAAAAATACGAATTAAATAGAAAATCGAATTGAGCAGAAATTTGAGAAGAGATTCGAGGTTCTAACCTGTTGAGCAGAGATTTGAGCACAAAATCGCAGCAAATCACCAAAAATCACTGAAATTTGAATTGGGCGCGGGGGAAAATTGAAATAACTAGGGTTCTGTCTGGCGCGGGGGAGAAGGCTGACGCCTTTTTTTTTTTACCCAATACTTTCAGCGACCGGTAATGGCGCCGGTCGCTGATATGGTCGCAGATGCCAGTGGTCGCCTGATGAATGTAATTTATTTTATTTTTTTTCGAGAAATTGAATTTCTGCGACCGGCGTCAGCCCCGGTCGCTAATACCGGTCACAGAAATTCCATTTTGCTGTAGTGGGAGGGTTGATATTAAATCTGCAATTTTATCTTTCAATCGTAGCCGTTGGCGAATCATGACATCTCTATGCTTAATATAAGAATGGAGATATAATAAGAACATCGCTGATGCCAAACACAATTCTTCTACTTATATATGCACAATATCCAGCAAACAACAATGTAGTAGTAACTACTAACCTTCATAAAATTTCAAGCTAGCTAACATGCAAATTCTCAACCTTTTCTACAGTTACAAAAAAAAAAAAAAAACTTTAACAAAGAACTGAGATGAATGACAATCCTCTTAGTGTTCTTGTCATTCAATCCTCTAAGACATCTTCAACTTGTGATTCTTTTACTGCAGATTGAGCTTCAACCGGTTTCTCGGCAAGAACACATAATAATGACACAAGAGGAATAATGATGGACACCAGCTTAAGGAACCATAATTCTTTTATTAATAATGCAAAAATAATCACTTCTAAGCTGATGAAGAAGAACGAAACAAGACAATTGACATTTGGCTTTTGTTCTATATCATTGAGAGCATCAGAAATCAACAACGGCGAGCCAATGTAATTGGGCCAAAATTCGACGTGAAGATATGCGATAAGAATCAAAATCGCAAAAAAACTATATTCAATTATGACTAAAATTTTTAGAGCCATAAAATTAGGGATAAGTAATGTTAAAATAATCACCAGTGAGAAGCCTATGGTGCAAATGTTATCTACAAAACAACAGTAATAAGAACTACGATTAATTGTATCCTAGTACGTAGTAAGAGAAATAATACTAATTTATTTGTGTAATAGATAGAACTAAAATTAGAGTTAGCTATGGCTAGTTTCAATTATATAACAATGTCAGATACTCGTGTAATGGTATTTTGGTCATAAATTTTTTTATTCACACTCATTTATGTCCTATCAATTTTAATCATCATAACCATCGCCTCCCCACACTCTCTTAAAAAGTGCAAGAAAGAATAAAAAAGCAACATTGCATTACCAGTATCTGGAGCTTTAACAGAAGGAGGTGAAGTGCTGACTTGGTCGCTGGACTTGTTATCGATTTGGATGATGCACTTGGGGTTGACTTGTTCGGTGAACTTGGGTTCGACTGGGTCTGTGGACTTGGATTTGACTTGCTCCATGGACTTGGGGTCAGCTGGATCTCTAATCTTGTTGGGGATGCTCTGGTGATGGTGGTCGTGGTGTTGGTGATCAAGGTCGCCATATTGCGTCATCTTTTTATGTTTCACTTTCTCTCTAATTCATCTAAGAAAAAAAATATATCAGTTTAAGTTGTAAAAGCCACAAGATATATATGGAATATGGATGTATCTAATAATTCTGCAAATTAATTTCCTGTGATTTCTCAGCCTAAAATAGAGATATGGTATTATTTACAAAGTTTGAAAATGATAAGGAGCTATTGCAAAAATAGTATATAGGAATTTTTTCTAAATTTACTTTGATTTTTCTCCAATTAATTTGTTGATTGTCGCGGTTGAAATGATCATCAAATTATTAGTTTGGAACTTAGATTGGTTCTCATGGTTTTTAAATTATTACATAGATAGAAAAGTAATTACTAAATTAACAGTTCATTTTGTTTGGCACTTTATTTGTTCTCACGATTTTAAAATTATACTAAATTTAACATTCGCAAGCTATTTATAGAGTAGAAAATATTTTTATAAATTTACTTTGATTTTGATTAAAATATTAGTTTGTTGATTGTCACGGTTGAAATGATCGTCAAAATATCCTTATTTAAAGTAAGATATTTTTGTGTCATAAATTAGTCAATTCAGTTTTAATTTTACAATTTTAAGTTAATCAAATTGTATTCTCTCTACGAAATCGTTGGTTTCCTTTATGCCAATGTTTTTTTTTTTCATTTCACATGTATTTCCCAATACATTCCTATATATCTTAATTGTCTCTTGCATTTTCCTCACAATTTAAATTATGGTTAATATTGAAAAAATAGAAATTATTAACGCAAGTCTCGGATTTGAAATTCAGTAAAAAATATTTTAATATTTAAAAGTGATGAAATTTGATTTCTTCTTTATTTAAAAAAGAAAATGCAAACTATTTTGTCATGAACAAGCAGTCCTCACTGAGAGCTCCGCATTAAATTTTGGATCAACATACTATGCCATGTTCCGACTGAGGATCAAGTGGCGCATTGTCTCACAAAAGCTCTTAGCTATTTAGGTTTTTTGAGATTGATTATGTGACAAGATGGGTTTAGTGGATATCCTTCATCCATCTTAAGAGGAAGTGTTGATAATTAGAAAACTAGAAAAATTATGTAATAGTATAGGGACCTATTTATAAGATGTGTACTCTATATAATTCATTAATTGGTACGAATGAATGAAATTAACATTTTTTTTCCCTAAAATCTGTTCGGCCAAATTTTTTTGAAACTAATATATATGGTAGAGCAATGTTTTAAAAACTAATGCATAAAAAAATCATACATAAAAGATCCCGAAATATTTTGAACAATTTTTATACTTAATTAGCATATAAATTGAAGATGTGACTCTATTCTTGAATAAATTTAAGAAATATTATGAAAATGGAATGCTAACTCATGAGTATTGGGCAAAGTCATTTTATGAGGCTGTAACTGCTGGGGTAAAACAGATTGGAGGTTTTATTGTACTTGGCACCTTAAAATTCCTCCATCTGTCAAGGTTTTTGTATTTCGTTTTTTAAAGGGAAAGATACTTACTCACAAGGTGTTGGCCATTAGGGATTTTCAATGTGATCTAAGATGTGAGATGTGTCAGAATTGCACAATGGAGATGGCAATGCACTTATTCTTTGAATGCATATAAGCAAGGGAGGTTTGGAGGGGCTGAGTCTGTTACTCAGCTACGAGATTTTGCACAGAGGCTCATCGGTGCAAGAGACGGTGTACAGGTCTTGGCTATGTAGTAAGAAGAGGGTATCCAGGAAACATTGGGGAGTGTTTTTCTTCTCAAATATTTAGATTCTGTTGAAGCAATGTAACTCCAAAACTTTTGAAGGAAACACTTTGAATCCAAGATTGGCTGCGCCTGACCGTGCTTGGAGGTAAGCAATTTTATGGCTTCAACATTGCTGAATTGATGACATGACGTTTACAGTTATAGTGATGTTGTTGTTTGTTTTTCAATTTATTTATTGTAATTATTGGTAGTTTTTATCAGTTTTTCAAAAAAAAAAAAATATATATTAATATATTTTCTTATTTTCGACTTTAATCTTTTAAAAAATTGTGTTTATAGAGTTTGCAATTTCTGAGGTTTTTTTTTCAAAATAAATATCAATTTATCCTACTATCACATATATTGTAAATCATATTTTACAATATTAGCTAAAGTGGGGGACAAACTCTCTCTTATTTTACCTAGAAAAACTCATTTTTTTTGTGAAAGAAGTAGGTATAAACCCACCGATTTCCAATAATAGAATGAAAACCACATTACATTATATTTGTAAACCAGTACCAACACTTGTAGCACAACAATAAAAAAAATCTCTTCTTTGTTTTTTTCTTTTTCTTTTCCAGTTTTGCCAGATAACTCTTCTTTGTTACAAAGTATTGAATTGTTGAACTCTTTTAATGTTCACTTAATTGAAGTTGAAATTTAATAACACTAATATTTTTCAAATATTGGTTTTTTCAATTTAAATTTCAATTTTGTAATTATTATCTTTATGAAAAAATCGAAGCACCAGTAGTGTTTGGGAGGCATTGATGGATATCCGCATCAATTCATTCAAAACTAACATAAATATAAGATCATAGATCATAGACAAATTTAAATATCAACAGGATAAGAAATTTCTTGAAACTATAAATAAATCAAACCTCTGAATTAGTATAACCATGAACATATTAAGTATACTATATAGGATAAGAACATCACTGAAGCCAAACACAATTCTTCCACTTATATACACACAATATCCATCAAACAATTATGTAGTAGTAACTACTATCCTTCAAGCTAGCTAACATGCAAATTCTCAACATGTTCTATCAACCACAAAAAAAAAATTTTAAAAAAAAAATGAAGAAGAAAAACTATAACAAAGAACGGAGATGAATGAAAATCCTCCTAGTGTTATTGTCATTCAATCCTCTGAGACATCTTCAACTTGTGATTCTTTTACTTCAGATTGAGCTTCAACAGGTGTCTCCTCAAGTTCAGAAACTTGTGGTTCTTTTATTACCTAATGGGTTTCAACCGGTGTCTCAGAAAGTTCAGTAGCTTCTAGCTCTTTTACTGCATCTTTAGCTTCAACCGGTGTCTCAGAAAGTTTGGTAACTTGTGATTCTTTTACTGCAGCTTGAGCTTCAACCTCTGTCTCAGAAAGTTCAGTAACTTGTAATTTATTTAGTGCAGCTTGTGATTCTTTTAGTCCCTCAATAATTCTCTCATTTTCAGGATAAATCTTTATTTCTGCCTCATAGTCCTTCACAGATTCGGCCGTGCAAATCAGTTGCACATGTGTTTGTATGGCAGAGATTTCATCATTCAATTCGTCTATCCTTTGGGCCCTGTCTGCTGCTTCAACCGCATTGTCAAACCTGTACAAGAGGTTTTATAATAAGCTAAAGGGTTACAAACAATATACTATAATCCCTACAAGTAAATAAAAAATAATATAGGTTGCCTTAATTACCTTCCAAGTGCCAACTCAATTTGCGCATTAACAGCACATACGCATGCCTCAGGTGGCATGCTGAGAAATTTATTCAAACTTGGTAGCTTTGACGCAAGTGCAATAGCTTTCTTCATTGTTTCCTCGGCTTGCTCAAGTTTATCCAACCTAAGAAGCATCTCAGCCCTAAATGCCAGTATCTGAAATTAAAAAGATTTTGAGGCTTATAATGGAAATAAAGTCAGAGAATTCTAAAAAGTCCATTGCGTTAATTACAGGTTGAGAAGAGTCGACTCCTTCTGCTATCATGGCATCGACTTCTCTGAGAGCGGCAATCCAGTTGGCATCTTTTCTTGCCTTTCCACCCCTCATCAGGTGATCCTTCACTTTTGCTATTTTTCCACTTAGGTCCTTTTTGCACTCTGGACTCGCCTTAGTCATGTGCAAATGTGCCTTATTAATAAATCCAAACCTGTATTTGAAATTTGCAAATAATGATGGCAACAAATTTACTCGTAAAGAAGAATTAGTAGAACCTTGATTGCATACAAAAAATTTGGAATTGGGTTGGAAGAGAACCATAAAATAAATAATCTAGAGACGAGTCACATGAGAAAATATCAATTTCACTTTATTTCATCAATTTGAGAAAGGGTCGAAATTTAATGATCAGAAATCATTGTATCAGAATAAATAAATCCAGAAGACAAATTTATACAGATATTTATATCCAAACATCATTCAGTATAGAGTTCCTACAAATTGAATTTGCAATCCTTGCAAAATATGACAGTAACATATACATAAAGTTCAAATTTTTACAGAACAGAACCACTGAAAAGTTTAGAGTAATTCAATTTGCCCAAAGTATAAATCCTATAAAGCTAAATCAATGTAATAAAGATCAATTCTATGCACCAACAATATCAAGAATCATAAAGTTCAAATCTTTGTTTCTTAAATGATCAACTCTTTTAAAACGAAATTCATAAACAGAGAGAAATGGAATGGTACCAAGAAATACAAGAGAGGAGTATATATATATATTGTTGTACTTGCCTTAGATGGAACAGAGACAGTCTATCATGAAGTCTACCATTATCAGGATCAAGCATGTATGCTTCTTGAAAATCATTAAAAGCCTCCTCAAACCGGTACAGACAAACTAAAGTTTCAGCCCGAATGATCTTCAAATATACATCTTTGGGTTTCATGTGTACCGCCTTGTCATATTCCTGCAATGCCTCTTTATACTGGCCTTTGTTGAACACATCATCCCCAGCCTGTACCGTCTCTTTGACAGTCCCATACCCGTAATTTGATCTCCTGGATCCTAAATTAACCTTTGTTTTTGGAGGGGATTTGAACCCGGTAACCATTCTCGGGTCTACACCATGTGGGTGGATATTTCCCCATATGATTTCGTTGCTAAAAGGATGTTTGCTTGACGGAGCGGGTCTGGTTGGGGACCCAGTAGGAGAAACTTGGGGGCTGGGTGAATCAGGTGGGGACCCAACTGTTGAAGCAGGGAGCCGGTCATCTAAAGTTGGTGCTATAGATGAGGATTCGGATCCAGCAAAATTCCGTCGATTGGGTGGCAACTCTGTTGAAGTGCTTCCAAAAATTGGGAATTCTTCATCGGTTAAAGAACTACTGCCACAACTGTTAAAGAAGTGTATCCATGAGTTCTTGTCTGGCAAGTTGGAGTTGCGGTTATCATGGGGATTAGAAGAAGAAGAGCATTCGGCATTTGTTTTGGAGGGCCTGTCGAGTTCAATAATGATATCGTCAGGACTTGTGTGGTCCCACTCCATATCAGGATCATCATGACTAGGAATCGGTTTTGTTTCGAACTCGAAAATGATATCATCAGGCGATTCATCATCATCATGTGCTGACATTTTATTTTGAACAGGGCGTGAGAGACAAGTATCCTTTTCATCACCATGTGCTGACATTGTAGAGAGGTTTTGGTGGATTAGTGGAGAGAATGACAGGGGAATATTGTTTTCTTGGATGGCAACTGAACTGATAGAGTCTTGTGTTCTTTAAAGAGAGAAAGAAAACCAGAATGAGGAGAAACAGAGTTGTGAGTGGCCGTTATATAATGATTAACGAAGGTGGAATCAGGGGCAAAATTAAAAAAAAAAAAAAAAAAAAGACACGTGGCGTTAAGACAGGGGCACTGATGTAACTGTTTCATAACTAACTTGTATATTGTCTGAATGCAACACAATTTGACCGTTCGATTGGGAAGTAGTTATGTCCATCGAAAATATTTACTTCTTGCTTGTTCCATGTTAATAAATAGTTAATAAACTAAGTATATATATAATGATAATTAGGGGAGAGTCTTTCCAGAAAATATCAATTAACAAATGAAAACATCAAGAATGTCTTTGTGACTTTCTGAAAGAAACCAAAGTAAATAATTTGTTAGTACTTTCTTAATGCATTGACATTTATGGTAAATAAATCAATTACTCTCAAGATATGATAGTTAATCTTTTTTTTTCTCTTTAACATACACCAATAAGTTCAATCTACACATTTATTTAAATTAACAGATCCTCTTTATACATCGTAATTAACTTAAGAGTAAGGCTTAGGTGCTATGGATAGCATAAGGCATTCAGTTGCTACAGCTTTAAAAGTCTATTGTATAAACTTTTAACTTCGATCTAAGTAGTTCAATAAATTGGTTATATAATAAACTTGTATAATACCAACTTTTACTATATTTGAAATTTTTTTTACTATTTTTTATAATTTATAAAAGATGACAAAAAAGAACCTAAAATATTGACAATTTTTATTCATTTTTAATCTAGTTTTTGCCATCTTTCATAAATTATAAAAAATAGTAAAAAAATTCAAAAATAGTAAAAAATTGTATTCTATAAGTTCATTATATTATCCAATTTACTAAACTACTTAGATCAAAATTGAAAATTTATATGATATGTTTTAAGACAATAGCACAGAAGGCTTATGATATCCATAGCACCTAAGTCTTACTTGTAACCAGTGTTGCAAAATGCGGTTTGGTTCATGCATGCGGAAGGCCACTGCATATTGTATATGCGGCATGCGGCCGCTTATGCGGATTTGTATGCAGAAGTACAAATGCGGTTTTACTATATTTTGTTAAAAAAATATTGATAAAATAAAACTAATTTATATCTAAAGACTTGTTTAGTACATCTAGTGGTTTGTGCTCTTTATCATATTATCAAGGTTATAGATTCAAATCTCCTCCACTGCAAAATAATTTTTAGACTTTTTTCAAGTCCACATGGACTATATATGTGCATGGATATTTAAAAAACCGCATGAAATTGACTGCATGAGATTCTGTATGTGAAAAGACCACTGCATAAACACATGCGGCCCATGCTGCCACATTTTACAACACTACTTGTAACTCAATACAATTGCCTATTCTAGTTGTTACTTGTTACTTGTTGCACCTTTGGTTGCCAAGATGTCAACAATATGATTTTGATAATATTGTCAATGGTCATTCCAGTGAAAAATACTCAGAATTTACAAACTTATGTTTCAATAAGTGCATATCGGCATTCCTAACAGTACTTTTACTTCAATTTGGGCAGCAAAAATTCTCCTTAAGGTTAAAATATTTTTGTGGTTGGTTAAACAAAACAAAGTTCTTACAAAGGTTAATATTTCACATAGAGGTTCTGGTGATACCACTTGTCCTTTCGGTGACCAACCTGAAATAATTGATCCTTTATTTGTTTATTGTACTTTTATTTTAACTATTTGGACTTGGATAGCTAACTCCAATGGTTTTCATTTCAAAAAGTAAATAATTTGTTAATACTTTCTTATAATGAATTGACATTTATGGTAAATAAATTAATTACTCTCAAGATATGATAGTTAATCTCAAATTAATTATCTTTTATCATTCAAGTTGCTTATTTAATTAAGATTTAATTTTAACAATTGACATTTTAAAGTACTTAATTTGCCTATTAAAACACCCAAAACTGTTTTCATATATTTCATTAGTCTTGCCGGATTAAACAATAATTTATTTTAAAAGTAAAGATATTAAATAATAATTTCTTCTAGAAGTATTAACTATTAATTATTTATCATCAGCCAAGTATAGTATTAAATAATAATTTTATTTAATACTATTAATAATTCATCATGCTAATATCTTTTTAATAATTTTTATACTTACATATGTTCTTTCTATGAATGAATTGGCAAGAAATTCGAGATTTTCAGTATTGCTTAATTCACATGTTTTGATACCTATATATCATTTCATTTTTTTTACAACATTCAATCCGCAAGCTCTATCACAAGTTATTTATGTTTGATTGAGATTAAATTTAAATTATGACTTAAGCTATTTGTTGAGATCTTTATTTAAAGAATAACTTAAGTACAATTAATATTTTTGCCTCTTTTTAAATTGAATAAGTAATAATAATATTTTAAAAATAAAATTATTCATATATATCTTAGAGTGCAGCATTGTAGCTATGTTAAAATTAAGTCATAGTTTTGATCTGTGCGCATACCCAATATGCGTTTGTGGTATAAATTGAATTCTAGTTAATAGGGTGGTAATCATCTAATTCTGATTTATTAGGGTGGTAACTAAAAAAACAGAGCTTTTAAAAATATGATTCTAATTAGTATAGATCATTTTTGTCATGAAAACGTTATGACCAACGAACTGGTTTGAAGAGAGGAAATAATGATCGATTCAAGAAAGGGAATATGTTATTGGGTTATAAATATCAAAAAGAGGAGAGCTAGAGAGAGTCATACATAGGTTGAATCGGAGGAATGTACGTTGTGTGTAAAAAATAGTATCTAAATTGGCACAAGTTATTTATGTTTTACTGAATTTAAAGTTAAATTATGGCTTAAACTAATTTAGAAATCTACAATAAAATCATAATTTAAGTATATTTAATTTTATTTTGTGTCATTCTTAAATAGAATAAACTAATTAATAATAAAACAATTCATATACATCATAATTAGGTGTAGCTCTTTTTAAATACGATTTTAATTACTATAGAATATCATAATCAGGTGCAGTTTTATAAAAATATGATTCTGATTAATGTAGAACATCTCGGTTATGAGAATATCATAATCAGGTGCAGTTTTATGAAAATATGATTCTGATTAATGTAGAACATCTCGGTTATGAGTTATGATGGACCAACGTACCAGTATTTTTAATGCGTACCAACAACTCTTTCTAGATATTAAAATATAAACAATGTGTTAATAGATGAAAATATACAAATAACAAAATAGTTAATATACATCCAACAAAACTGTAAATAAAAATTATATGAAGATTCGATCATGAACAAATTCAGCATTAATAAAAATATATTGACTAATTCACAAAGATTGCCGTGAATAATCTCAAGATTGTTTTTAATGAAACCACTGTTGTGTTATCTGAGCTTGCCATAAACACCGTATCATCTGCACGTTGTTGAATTATGATAGCCTTTCGCAACTTTCTGGAAATCTGATAGTTAACCATGTTATTTATGACCTCCATCATTTTTTGAAGCACATCTACTGCAATATCAAATAACATAGGAGATCAAGGGTCTCCCTGCCGCAATCCTTTCTTGTGAGAAAACAATTCCAATACCCCGCCATTCATAACAACGCGAGATGAAGCTATGCTTAACAAATGATGTATCCATCTTACCCATTAAACAGGGAAGCCCTGTGCCAAAAAAATATTCTGTGAGTAATCCCAATTTACCGATTTTGATAAAGCAAGCCGGTTTCCCTCCTTTTGAGATGTCGTGAAGCATCTCTCGTATAGAATTGAAATTTTATGTTATTTGTCTACCTTGAATGAAAGCAATTTGGCTTTAAGATATTAATTCGGCTAGTACCTATCTCAATTGATTGGCCAAAATTTTATAGATTAATTTGGGAATTATATTCATGACGCTATTTGGTTAATAATCTAATAGGATCGATTTAATATAGAGACAAATTTAATATATTTTAATAGTGGAAGAGAAAACACTAGCAGAAAATTTACTTGTATTATCAATATTTTCTTACTCTCTTACTCTCTTACTCTCTTACATCCAAAAGATTCCTTACATATTATATAGACTCATGGGAACTTTCTACACACTCCACTAATACTAAATGACATTTAATCCTCTCATTAACCCTCTATTTTCTATACACGTTTTTCATCTTTGAAGACAACCTAGAAGATCACAACATGCATCTAGATAATTCCAATGCATTCATGATAATTTTAGAGAGTTCACATATTAACTAATACATTTGACTAATTAACCAACTAATTAAGTTTACTATTTCCAACATCCCTCCTTAAACTTAATTATTTTTCATCCTGTCCAATATATATAATTCTTCTTTTAGGACATCGTTCTCAAACTCGATTGTTTTCATGGGGTCACATTAGTTAGTCATCCGTTCATCATACTTGATCTCCCATCAAGTATCTTCATAGTCACTTCACATGTCTTACTATTTTCGTAAGCATCATACTTGAATCGCCTATCAAGCATCCTCGTAGTCACTACTCTGTGCTACTTGCTCTGGCCATGAGCCCACTCATTATCACATGACTCCCACTCGAACACTCTAGTAAAATATTCTCCAACGGACTTACACTATTTCGTAAAAATCGGCTCAAACTCAACCCTTTAGAATTTGGAGCCGCGGCTTCTTCACTTAATAAACTCCAAATCACATCTCGTCTCATAAGTAACCTTCTCGAACATGTTATCATCCAACCCTTGATGGCTGATACTTAGTGCGCATTGCTTCTCGAACATGTTATCATCCAACCCTTCTTGAACATGTTATCATCCAACCTTCTCGAACATGTTTTCAAAGCATTTAACTCTCCTACCGTGAGTTCGCCATCATCTTCGGGATCTTCAACCCTGTTCTCGACAATGTTCCACAATCCATGAGCACCAATGGCATTGCTTCACAACAATCATTCATAACGACTGCGGCCTCCATCGCAACCACCATGACTGTGCTAACCTCAATCATCGCTGCCTAATTTCTCTTCTTCTCGTGTTGCCTTCACTAGCAACTCTTCTTCAAGCAATTCGTGCTCTCTTTTTTAATGATTACCAATCGACAGCCCCAATTCACATTTCTTTTTTTTTTCTTTTTTATTCTTTTCTTAACCATGGCTGAACCCTTTTTTATCTCATTGACCTTTGATACCAATTTGATACAATCGATTTAATATAGAGACAAACTTAATATATTTTAATAATGGAAGAGAGAACATTATGACAAAAAATTTACTTCTATTATCAATATTCTTTTACTCTCTATTATCCAAAAGACTCCTAATATATAATATAGACTCATAGGAACTTTCTACGTACTCCACTAACACTAAATGATATTTAATCCTCTCATTAATCATCTCTATTTCCTATACATGCTTTTCATCTTTCAAGACAACTCTAGAAGACCACAACATGCATTTAGATAATTCTCATACATTCATGACAATTCTAGAGAGTTCACACATTAACTAATACATTTGACTAACCAACTAGTTAAGTTTACTATTTCTAACATAATCTCCCATTTCCACAGATACCTCCTTTTTTGGAATCATGATGATATTTGCTTGATTCACACTTTCCAAATTCAATGTGTGATCATAAAAATTCTGCACAATTGCTATAAGCTCCTTGATAATTCGCCATTGTGTCTGAATTAACTCATTTGGAATACCGTCTGGATCCAAGGCCTTATTTTTAGCCAATTGTTTTACTGCCATCTCAATCTCTAATTCAGTAAATGGTACTTGGAGTCCATCTAAGTCCGGCTTAGTCGGGTAAAGTATATCTTTATTGAAACTAGCCACTGATTCCTCAACGCCTAGAAGGCTCACCATTTGATCTTTGAAGGCCCTGCGAATTTGGTCTTCATCAGAGATGGGTGTGTTTCTGATTTTTAGAAAATTAAGAAATTTTGTTTCTTCTATGTCTGGATGAAGTGACAGCATGGAAGTATCCAGTATTTTTATCACTGAATTTTAGCCATCTACACCGAGATCTATGATGCAATCTAACCTCAATAATGCAAGACAAGTTGTAAGCCCTTTCCTTAACCATGATTCTAGACCGCCTTTCATATCCCTCTAAATTCCTTCTTTCTTCAATTTGATAAAAAATTGTAACTGTTTTATAATTTCATCAAAGTTTTGAACATGCCAATATCTGAGTCTCTTATGCATCTCCTAGCAATTTGCACTGAATATTTGTAGACTATTTAATGGAAGTCTATCTCTATTCCAACTTTCATGAATTATAGAAATGGCATGTGGGTTGGAGAGCCAAAATAATTCCATTTTGTAAAGCCTTTTCGGACATGGCTCATTGATGCAATTACATCCCGAGCTTTTTATTCCACCTCTCCTCTCCAATCCTCAATCAAACGCAACAGTGGGGCATGATCCGAGACAAGAACTTGTAAGGCATTCAGAGAAACCAACGAAAATTGTATAGATATTTCTGGAGCAACAAAAATTCAGTCAATCTTAGAATGTGTTGGGGCGGGTCTATTGCTACACCATGTAAACCTCCTGCTCTTCAATGGAATATCTATGAGCTGAAGATCCCTAAGTAGATCATTAAATAACGACATAAGTGTGAAGTATCTCTGATTATCGGATCTGTCAATGAGCCAACAGACGATACTAAAATCCCCGCCTAATGGTCCATAAACATTAGTTACCACGAAAAGCGCCCCCGAGTTAATTTGCCGCAGAAGTGCAGTAATTGAGTGTCTAGTTACCCATGAATTAATTAGCAGGAAGCTGTGATTCCACGCAATTAATAAGCCACCAGCGGAATTATGGGCATGTAACACAACACAACTCTTGTTAAAAAAAGATGGAAGGACCCTCGAGTAATAGCTTAAACAAAATTCATTCCATGTTGTCTCTTGCATCATTACAATATCACATCTAGATTGCCTAATAACATTTTGAACCACATCACATTTCTGCCCACATCCAAGCCCCCTAACATTCCAAGAAAGAATTTTAAATTTTCTTAATTTTGATGTAATTTTAATAAACAAAAGTAGCTACTCAACCCCAAAAGAAAAAAAAAATAATTAACAAGCTTTCTCGTCAAAGGAAATTGTCAAAATGTCAATTTCACTTTATTTCATCAATTTGAGAAATGGTCAAAATTTAAAGATAAAAAATTATTGTATAGAAATATATATATAAAACCAGAACAAAAATTATTGTATCAAAATAATCAAAATTTACAAATATTTATGCCTAAACACCATTCAGTATAGAGTTCCTACTAATTGAATTTGCAATCCTTCTTGTTTGTTTGTTCTTTTTATCTTATTGTACTTGCTTTCATAACAAATTTTTGGTTATAATTAAGATACATTAATGTGTTGCTGCCTGTCTTTTTGGTATGGGTGAATGAAACAGTTTTCAGCCCTTTGTTGACATTAATTTGTTGCTACAACAATTTGGTTTTGCAATTTTCAAAGTCCAAACAGCAAACAATTTAACATAAATCAGCTCACTTGTATTGAGTTTTTTTATAAAGAAATTATGTCCTCTATGAGAATTTGGGCTGAAAACTGCAAGCTTTGCCGGATTCTCGAGCTTGGTACAACAAATTCATTACTGAACAAAATACAAATTTCCACAAAATTTAAAATTTCCTTTATTGGTTGATAAGTATGAAATAAAACAATTACATATATTTGATACAAACATAAGAAAAGATATTTATTATGCTGTTTTATAATTAATTCCTAGAACAAGTGCTATTCAAGTTGTACACCGTACATCAGTACAAATATATAGAGTAGACCCACTAATAATAACACAAGAGGACTAAAGATGGACACCAGCTGAATGATCCATAATTTTTTTATTAATAATGCAGCAACAATCACAGCTAAGCTGATGAAGAAGAGCGAAACAAAAAAATTGACATCGGGCTTTTCTTCTATATCCTTGGGAGCATCATAATCGGGCCAAAATTTGAAGTTAAGATATTCAATAAGACACAAAAATGCAAGAAAGCTATATCCAATTATGACTACAACTTTGAGAGCCATAAAATTAGAGATCAGTAATGTGCCAATAATCACCAGTGAGAGGAAGCCTATTATGCAAAAGTCCTCTACAAAACAACAGTAAAAAGAACTACGATTAAATTGTATCCTAGTAGTAAGAGAAATAATACTAATATATTTGTGTAATACATAGAAATAAATTAGAGTTGTCAGATACTCGTGTAAAGGTATTTTGGTCATCAAATATTTTATTCACACTCATATATGTCCTATCAATTTTAATCACCATAACCATAACCATCGCCTCCCCACACTCTCCTAAAAAATGCAAGGAGAAGAATAAATTAAAGAATCAACATAGCTTTACCAGAATCTGGAGAAGGTGAAGTGGTGACTTGGTCGCTGGACTTGTTGTCCATTTGGATGATGCACTTGGGCTTGACTTGTTCGGTGAACTTTGCTGTTGGTTCGACTGAATCTGTGGAATTGGGTATGACATGTTCCATGGACTTCGGGTTAGCTGGATCAGTAATCTTGTCCGGGACATGGATGCTTTGTTGGTGATTATGACAGTGATGATAATGGTGATGGTGGTGCTGATGCTGGTGGTGGTGCTGATGCTGGTGGTGGTGCTGGTGCTGGTTTGGGTGATCAAGGTCGCCATATTGCGTCATCTTTTTTGTGTTTCAGTTTCTCTCTAATTAATCTATTTTAGAAAAATAATATAGCAGTATAATTTATAAAGGCCACAAGATATATATGGAATATGGATGTGTTGAATAATTTTGTAAATTAATTTCCTGTATTTTCTCAGGTTAAAATAGAGATGGTATTATCTATAAATTTTCAATACGATAAGGAGCTATATATTGCAAAAAAATAGTTTATTGAAAGCATTTCTATTAATTTAATTTAATTTTGCTTCAATTAGTTTGTTGATTGTTGAGGTTTGAAATGATCGTCAAAATATTAGTTTGGAACTTAGATTGATTATCATGGTTTTTAAATTGTTACATAGATAGAAAAGTAAATTAACAGTTCAATTTGTTTGGCACTTTATTTGTTCTCACGATCTTTAAATTATACTAAATTTAACATTTATAAGATGTGTAATCTATATAATTAATTGGTGTGAATGAATGAAATCAACCATTTTTTTTCCCCTAAAATCTGTTCGGCCAAAATCGGTTCAAAACCACTTGATAATAAAATTTCTCATTAAATTGAATTATAACTCTCTAAAATTTCTCATTTATTAGATGTGTAATCTATTTTCATCGCTGGTTAAGTCATTCAATTGAATTATAACTCTATTAATTAAGCTATTATATATTATAACTCCCACAATTTTTTTCTTCTTTTTGATCCTATATATGAAACGAAAGTCCCCTTCTATCACATAGACCACCGAATTTATCAAACTGATTATGGCATAGTTTGGAAGTGACAAAAATTCGCATGATAAAGCATAAAATAAAATAAACTACAATTAATATATATGGTAGAGAAATGTTTTAAAATTAATACAGTAAAATCATACTGAAAAGATGCCGAAATTTTTTGAACAGTTTTTATAGTTAGCATATAAATTGAAGATCTGATCTATTCTTTAATAAATTATTAAATTTAAGACATATTAATGTATTTTCATATTTTTGATTTAAGTCTTTTAAAATATTGTGTTTATATAGTTTGTAAAAATAAATATCAATATATGCTATTATCACATATATTGTAAATCACATTTTAAAAAAAAAATTATATAGTTTGCAAAAATAAATATCAATTTTCTCTTATTTTACCTCAAAAAAAAACCCCTATTCTTTGTTTCTTTTTATTTTCCAGTTTTGGCAGATAACTCTTCTTTGTTCCAAGGTATTGAATTGTGGAACTCTTTTAATGCTCACTGAATTGAAGTTGAAATTTCATATATTTTCTTACCGTGTATGAACAAACACTAATATTTTCAAGAGGAGGGATCCAATTACACCTTTTTTGGTAACACCGAATGACACTCTCCATTTTCAAATTTTTCAAACTTTAAATAGTTGATCTAAACCGTACAACATAATAGATATATTAAATGTGCTTGCAGATCAAACTTGACATTTTTTTCGATTTTTTTTACTATTTATTAAGTATTTAACAAAATCGTTATATTTAGACCATTGAATTTTTGTACCATCTTAATAAATAGCAAAAGAATTTGAAAAAATGTAAAATTTGATCTGCAAGCACATTTTAACATATTCATCATATTGAACGTTTCGGATCAACTGTTTAGACTTTAAGAATTTACATTTTTAATATGATGTCACCAAAAAAGAATGTAAGTGGATCCCTCTATTTTCAAACATTAGTTTTGTCAATTTGAATTTCATTTTTGTAATTATTATCTTTATAAAATCATAGACTAATTTAAATATGTAGAAGATAAGAACCCTCATGCAAATGAACAATTGGATAAACTTTTTCTTGAAACTGAATAAATCAGATCTCTGAATTAGTAGGATAAGAACGTTACTGATGCCAAAGACAATTCTTCTACATATTTAATGTCCACATTATCCAGATAACAACAATGTAGTAGTAACTACTAACCTTCATAAAATTTCAAGGTAGTAACATGCAAATTCTCAACTTGTTCTATCAGCCACAAAAAAAAAAAAAAAAAACAAACAAACAAACAACCTATAACAAAGAACTGGGATGAATGAAAATCCTCCCAGTGTTCTTGTCATTCAATTGGTGTATCGGCAATTGCTTGAGCTTGACCTTCAACCTGTGATTCTTTTACTGCAGCTTGAGTTTCAACCGGTGTCTCGGCAAGTTCAGTAGCTTTTGGCTCTTTTACTGCATCTTGAGCTTCAACCGGTGTCTCAGTAAATTCAGTAATTTGTGATTCTTTTACTACAGCTTGAGCTTCAACCTGTGTCTCCGCAAGTCCAGTAACTTGTGATTTACTTAGTGCAGATTGTGATTCTTTTAGTCCCTCGATAATGCTATAATTTTGAGGGCCAATCCTTATTGCTGCCTCATAGTCCTTCACAGATTCGGCCCATTTTTCAAGCTATTTCCAAAAAGAAAAAAAATATATCACATTTTCATGATCCAGTGTTTGGCACCCAGAGTATCAGTTGTTATCCAACAATTATAGATTCAGGAATTGAACTGTGTTTTGGGTCTGTGCATGTAAGCATTTGGTATTATACGTACCATTTGTTCCAAATACAATGTTTAGAAAATGATAAGTATTTTGTACACATTCTAAGAAAAATATATTCACTTCTATCGCTAAGCATGCTAGTATTTGCATATTATAATTAATATGCTTATATTAGTTTTTCAAATTTCACCAATTATTCTGGAATGATGTCAATTTGATGAATAAATCACAGACTTTTTGTCTTCTTATCTCAATTTGATGGATGGTATCAATAAGTCACCTTGGCATATGAGTCAGCACGTCGGGCGAGAGCCTTGCAGTTGTCCGGCTGAATTTGAAGGACCTGATTGCAAATTTCGATGCAATTTTTCCACGTCTGCATTTGCCAGTGACAAGCCCCGAGATTGTTTAGCAAGGATACGTTGGACTTGGCAATTTTCAACCCGACCATGTATTCCTCACGTGCTTTCAAGTAATCTCCCAATCTGTAATGCTTGTTTCCCTTGAGGCGGGCCGTGCATATCAGTTGCACATTTCTTTGTATGGCAGAGATTTCATCATTCAATTCGTCTATCTCGTGGGCCCTGTCTGCTGCTTCAACCGCATTGTCAAACCTGTACAAGAGGTTTTATAATAAGCTAAAGAGTCATAAACAACATAATATTATCCCAACAAATAAACCAAATAATATAGGTTGCCTTAATTACCTTCCTAGTGCCAACTCAATTTGTGCATTAACGGCACATAAGTATGCCTCAGGCGTCATGCCAAAAAATTTATTCAAACTTGGTAGCTTTGACTCAAGCGCAGTAGCTCTCTTGATTGTTTCCTCGGCTTGCTCATGTTTATCCAGCCTAAGAAGCATCTCAGCCCTAAATACCAGTATCTGAAATTAAACAGATTTTGAGACTTATATTAGAAATAAAGTCAGAGAATGATGGAATGAATCTAAAAAATATTCCATTGAGTTAATTACAGGTCGAGAAGAGTCGGCTCCTTCTGCTATCATGGCATCAACTTCTCTGAGAGCTACAATCTAGTTGTCATTTTTTCTTGCAAATCCACCACCCCTCAGGTGATACTTCACTTTTGCTATTTTTGCATTTAGGTCCTTTTTGTACTCTGGACTCGCCTTAGTCATGTGAACATGTGCATCATTAATAAATCCAAGCCTGTATTTAAAATTTGCAAATAATGATGGCAACAAATTAACTAAAATACTCATAAAGAAGAATTAGGAGAACCTTGATTGCATACAAAAAATGTGGAATTGGGTTGGAAGAGAACCATAAAATAAATGATCCAGAGACAAGTCACAAGAAAAACAAAATATTGCACACGGGAAAAATGTCAATTTCACTTTATTTCATCAATTTGAGAAATGGTCAAAATTTGAAGATCAGAAATCATTGTATCAAAATAAATAAAGCCAGAAGAGAAAATTACAAATGGTTACAGATATTTATTGCCAAACACCATTCAGTATAGAGTTCCTCCAAATTGAATTTGCAATCCTTGCAAAATATGACTGTAACTACATAATGATCAAACTTCTACAGAACAGAACCAGTGAAAAGTTTCCAGTAATTCAATTCACCCAAAGTGTAAATCCTATAAAGTGTAAATCATTGCAATAAAGATCAATTCTGTGCACGAACGCTATCAAGAATCATGAAATTCAAATCTTTGTTAATTAAATATACTGAAATTTCTCACTTCATTTAAAAGATCAACTCTTTAGTTTTACACGGCGTCCAGAAACAGAGTAAATGGATTGGTACCATGAAATACAAGAGATGAGTATATATATTTTTTGTTCTACTTGCCTTAGATAGAACAGAGACAGTTTATCATGAAGTCTACCATTGTCTGGATCAAGCATGTATACTTCTTTAAAAAAATTAAAAGCCTCCTCAAACCGGCCCAGACGAACTAAAGTTTCAGCCCGAACGATCTTTATATCTAAATTTCTGGGTTTCATGTGTACCGCCTTGTCATATTCGTGCAACGCCTCTTTATACTGGCCTTTGTTGAACGCATCATACCCAGCCTGTACCGTCTCTTGGAAGACCATACTTGTTGTGTTTATGACACTCCCATGCCCGTAATTTGATCGCCCGGATCCAAGAACCTTTGTTTTTGGAGGGGATTTGAACCCGGAATCCGTTCTCGGGTTAAAACCATCTGGGCGGATATTGCCCCATATGATTTTGTCACTAAAAGGATGTTTTCTTGACGGAGCGGTTCTCGTTGGGGACCCAGTAGGAGAAACTTGAGGGCTGGGTGAATCAGGTGGGGACCCAACTGTTGACCCAATTGTTGAAGCAGGGAGCCAGTCATCTAAAGATAGCGCTATGGATGAGGATTCGGATCCAGCAGAACTCTGTCGATTGGGTGTCAAATCTGTTGAAGAAGTACTTCCAAGAATTGGTAATTCTTCATCGGTTAAAGAACTAGTTCCACAACTGTTAAAGAAGTGGAACCATGAGTTCTTGTCTGGCAAGTTGGAGTTTCGGTTGACAACTTTATCATCAGGTTCAGAAGAAGAATAGCATTCAGCATTCGTTTTTGTCTCGAACTCGTAAATGATATCATCAGGTGTTGGAGGATACGACTTTGTTTGATCAAGCGATTCATCATCATGTTCTGACATTTTATGTTGAACAGGGGGTGAGAGACAAGTATCCTTTTTATCACCATGTGTTGACATTGTAGAGAGGTTTTGGTGGATTAGTGGAGAGAATGACAAGGGATTGTTTTCTTGGATGGCAACTGAACTGATAGAGTCTTGTGTTCTTTAAACAGAGAAAGAAAGCAAGAATGAGGAGAAATATAGTTGTGAGTGGCCGTTATATAATGATTAACGAAGGTGAAATCAGGGGCAAAATTGTAAAAAAAAAACAGTAAGGAAAAACAATAAGGTGGCGTTAATAACTGATGTAACTGTTTCATAACTAACTTGTAAATTGTCTGGATGCAACACAATTTGACCGTTGGATTGGGAAGTGGTTATGTCCATCGTAGATCTTTATTTGTTGTGTGTTCCATGTTAATATTATTGTTAATAAACTAAGTATATATATAATGATAATTAGGGATCTTTCTATAAAATATCAATGCTGAATTTCAATTAACAAATGAAAACATCAAGAATGTCTTTGTGAAAGGAACCAAAAGTAAATAATTTGTTAGCACTTTCTTAATTCGTTGACAATTATGGTAAATAAATCAACAAACTGAATGACCGTTATATAATGATTAACAAAGGTGGGATCACGTGCAAAATTGTAAAAAAAAAAAAAGAAAAAAAACAATAAGACACGTGGCGTTAAGATGGGCATTGATGTAACTGTTTCAATAACTAACTTGTAAATTGTCTGGATGCAAATGCTGACCGTTGGATTGGGAAGTTGTGAGATCTTTACTTCTTGCTTGTTCCACGTTAATAAATAGTTAATAAACTAAGTGTATATATAATGATAATTAGAAGAAGAAGAAAAATCTTCAAAAGTTGCTTTGTGAAAAGAACCAAAAGTAAATAATTTGTGACATTTATGGTAAATAAATCAATTACTCTCAAGATAAGATGGTTAATCTAAAATTAATTTTTTTTTTATCATTCAAGTTGCATATTTAATTAAGATTTATTTGTAACAATTAACATTTTAAAGTACTTAATTTACCTATTGAAACATCTAAAAATGTTATCGTATATTTCATTAGTCTTGCAGGATTGCCGTAAATATAATATTGAAAAATATTATTGTCCAATCATATAAATTTATTGTTTTCAAACTTCTAATTAATGAAAAAAAACAAATCTTGTGAATTACATTCCAGTGAAATTCTCAGAATTTACAAACTATTTTGGCCTGTGCTGCAACCTCATTGTATATTACCAGAACATATGACTTGTTATGTACTGATAAGTGACTGAATGGTAGAGCGACATGACTAAAAATTAGTGCTTTTCTTAGTAGTAAAAATTAGGGTTTTCCAGGAATTTACAAGTGAGTCAGTTTAAGAACAGAGTAGACTTGAAGCCAATATCCATATCTCACTAGTGTCATATACAACCAGCACTAGTGGTGCATGATTTAAACTCATGAACTTAGAGAGACTTATCTCAAGATCGATTTTATGATGCAATACATATACCAGAATATCTTAGTGAAAAATACTAACATGTCTCAGTTTCCTATCACTCTCCTAATATTACCAGAATATCAGTAGGTTAAAGCCACAACAAAGAATCAGGAACAAAAACTATAGGAACCTGAAACAACCTGACAAGCCTATCTAGCTTCTTCCAGCAACACCACATAAAGCAAATTAAATAGACAGAAATCTGCATAATCTACCGATTTATTTCCACGGGATACAAAATTCAAATGTTCAAACTACTAACAAGCTTAGCTTGGTTCCAAATTCTAATTAATAAAGCATTCTAAAGGAAAAACTGCGACACCAAGTTCATTTAACATGTCACATAAAATCTAAAAGCAGATGGTATCCATTCCATTACTATTGACTCAATTCTTAGATTGCCTTAATTCAGGCCGCCCAAAATCAGTATCAGCTGGTACTGACAAATATTCGTATTGTCCTGTTATAATTAGGCAAAGGCTATACTAATATTGCATAATTTAGATCGATTTTACAAATATTCGTATTGTCTAGCTTCAATTAATCTTTAGTTTGTAATCTAACTACTGGTATGGTTGTGATCTTATTTTGTATTGTTGCTCCAGTTTTCAAACAAAAGCCTGCATATTCTTTAATGAGGAGGATTCAAATAACTCCATTTTTTTACCTCCATCGTACCTCCATATTCTTTAATGAGGAGGATTTAAAAAATTGTATAACTCAAAATTTAAATTATAAATGTCAAAATAAAACCGTTAGGTGTGATCTATGTTATTTTCTCTATATGCTCATAAAATGTTATCACATTTCAATTTTGTTTTCATGTGAATTAATAAGTTGAAAAATCAATGTCTAGGATTATCCACAGTAGTACATTTTTTACAATCTCTTGATGGCAACCAAAACAAAGTTGAAATGTCGTAATATTTTATATGTGCATAGATAAAATGAAATAAATCATATCAAACGGTTTTATTTTGACTTTTAAATTTCAAACTTTTAGTTATTAAAGTTTTTAAAAATGGAGGCATTTGAACCCTCCTCTTCTTTAATTAGAAAAATTTGTTGTTGGAAGTGCAGTGTTACTGAAAGTTTATATTAATGGGATTAAAATTTCTAGTGCGCCCGTATAAACTAGAAATTTTAGAGCCGAATGTTTTCTTATATCCATCTATGCCATGGAAAATGTCAGCTAATTTCTCTGTTTATCTATATTATTTAATAATAATTTCTATAATAAAAATTCTACAAGATTTCAAAATCTAAAGAAAATTAATGCATTCAATTATGGCATAATAGATATATAAAAGCAACATTTTCTTATGATTGTCATGCAGAAATTTCGAAGATACATATTGCATATCTATTATATCTTAGATGGTTGGAATATTTTACAATATTTATTTAATTAAGGACTTAAACAAATCTACAAATTGTATAATTCAAAATTTTATAAATAAAAGCAATAAAATTTATATAATATTGAAGATTATTTTGTGGACATTTTTATGAATTGTTCATTATCATTAAAAGTTCGAATAAAATATCATTGTTTTAAAATTCAATATGATATTAATCTAATATTGTTAGTCCACTGCTAACAAATCATTGTTTTATAACTAAAAGCTAAATTACTTTTTAATTAAATATGATTTTCTAATATTGTTAGTCCACTGCTAAAAATAACTAATTAACATAAGCCCTCAAAATATAAATGACTCAATATATAAATTGTTGATAGTAATTACATTTCACATGATACATACTGACATCATATATATCATATCATATTAATTATATCTGGCACAAAATGGATGAGAGTGTCATGTGAAGTATATGCACTAGTTGTGACAACACTGAAGTCTTAATGTTTGTAATGTTTTAAGTTGAGTAATTACCTCATTTTGTTTTATGTTTGTGTAAAATAGTATCTAACTTTTTTTTATTATTTAGCGTCTTCTTCAGTTGAGCATTGAATATTAAAAAGTAACATTTTATAAGAACTAGCAACAAAATTTTAATATGTTAACGTACCATTATAATTGACACAAAATGTGTGCTTTTAATGATGCAATTAATACAAGATTGCAGTTCTAAATAAAGCAATCATTCACTTAAAAAGTAGTAGTATTCAAGGTATTTATTATTTTATCCAATATTTTCTCTTAAAACAATCAGTATTTTTTTATATGCAAATAAAAATATTTACTTGACCACTAATTAATACAGGAAACATCTTTTATATATATGACTATTTTCAGATTTGATAATGGAGGAAATTGACAACGTGCAATAATTTCTTTTAAAGGAAAGGTATTAAATAATAATTTCTTCTAGAAGTATAGTATTAAATAATAATTTAATTTAATATTATTAATTATTCATCATGCTAATATCTTTTTAATATTTTTTATTACATATGTTCTTTTTATGAATGTATTGGCCAGAAATTCGAGATTTTAACTATTGCTTCATATAAATTCTAACAAAATAAATTAAAAAGAACATTTATAGACACTTAATAAAGATTCTGATTGTATGCTAAGTTAAAGATTGATCGCTCATGACCAATTCTTTTGCACTTCTGTCAGATTGATTTTACAAATTTTATACTTCACTTAAAAAATCAGCTAGAGAAATAGGTTCAAAGTATGAAAGACAATGAGGAACAAGTTGCATTAAAAGCTTCGCTCGGTGTGGAGGAGGTCAACAACATAGAACAGTATAAGGATGTCATTTATGCACGTGGTGAGCATTCAATTTATTATTTACCACTTTTCAAAACCACTAGTAGTTGCAAGTAAATATGTTCATATTTAGCTCTTGTGGTCATTGAAAGCATGGATTTTTCATATTGTGCTGCTTATAATGATGTAAATGAATGTAATTATACAGGGCCTACAATCATTTTTTTATGGATCCATCCAAGGCTGAATGTATTGATTTCACATCCATTGTTGAATTCTTGTGCGACTCGTTTCAATCAGCTAACTTCTTAAAGTTATTATTCTCAGTTCTCACCAGCTTCATAAATTTTTATATGACACTCACAGAAGTACCGAATATATGAATTAGTAAAGGTGATTCTCATTAGAACAAAACAAATTTCTTAATTGTACTCATTGTTTGCTATCTTGGGTTACAGGTGGATATAAACCGGTGCCCTCTAATTGCAAAATCTGAGAATTATCAGGTTCTAGTGTCATTTAAAATTTACAAATGTAAGAAGAATGTGAAGTATGATTAACCCTAAACGAAAATGGCTTAGATTCTGGTTTAAAATCTATACTGCCAAGGGTTGAACTACTAGTATAGTTGCATAGTTTTTTTCTTGTAACTTGTAAATCATTGCTACAAGGGTTTTTATTAGGCTATGTTTTTTTTTCTTGTAAATTGTCATGTTATAATTAGGCTAAGGCTATACTAATATTGCATAATTTAGATCGATTTTACAAACTTCTATATTGTATAGCTTCAATCTTTGGAACTGTAACTACTGGTATGGTTGTGTGTGATATATTCTTAATTTGTGTTGGTGCTTCAGTTTTCAAACAAAAGTGTGCATATTCTTTAAGAGGAAGGTTCAAATACTTCTATTTATCTGTCTCTGTATAAAAAATTATGACATTTTAATTTTATTTTGGTTGTCAACAAGAGCTTGTAAAAATGTGCTAATGTATATAATGTCTAGTCGTTGATTTTACAACTTATTGATTCACATAAAAACAAAATTGAAATATGATATATTTTTTATGATCTCAAAGAGAAAATAATATAGATCATATTTAATGGTTTTATTTTGACGTTCATGTTTTAAATTTTGAGTTATTAATATTTTAAATATGGAGGCATGATGCTATGATGGAGGCACTTCATTTAAAATTTTAATAATTACACCAAGATTGAGTCTATCAAATTTTCTATTCATACATTCTCGTCTTTTTCATAGCCATGTTGGATTTATTGCCAACCTCGTTGGATTTAATGCCAACATTGAGCATATATGTAATCTAATTATGCATTGTTTACTGTCATATATGGTTGTCAATTAAAGTGATCAAATAAAGAAATAGACAATCAATATATTCATTAGGATGTGGTCCACAAATGTGTAGAACAATTTAGGCAAAAATCAAATCATTGATGGACTGATTCTCAGATTTGCAATTAAGGAAACAGATTTTTCAGCAGCTGCACGGATTTTGATGCGACTGCACGGTTTTTGATGCAATAGCACAAAATACATTTTTTAAGTTGGCATAAGGCCAGAAAATCTGTTTAGGGTTAGGGTTTGGCAATATGCCAACTCCTCCTCTCTATAAATAGGTTGGTCCCCAAAGCACAAGCATATACGAAAAGTTGCAGAATTTTCTAGCCGTCATCTAGTCAATTCTGTAGCCTTCTCTACTTCTCCCCATTAAAGAATAGAGATGTGAGATCATTAAGAAATTGTGAACACGATCTCACAAGGGCAGTCTTGTAGCTTTGGAAGGCTTTATCCTACCACTAAGAAAGCTGTCGACGCTTCAACCTCTACATCGGCTCAAAGTTTTTCTTGCCGCTGTCTTACAAGTTCATCAACCGCTTTTGAGAGAAGCTTTGCATAAATGCCCTAATGGAGTCAGGTATTGCGTCTGCTCCCTAAGAATTGATGAATTTTGCATGATGGCCATTTTGGCATAGGTAGATCAATAGTGGCATATAGAATTGAATTGTTTATGTGTAACAATAAGGTTCCAACAAGTGGTATCAGAGCCACTCCTATGCCAATTTGGATTGTTTGTTTAGAATTGATCTAGAGAATAAGTAATTGATTGTTGATTTTTCAATTGCTTTGAAATTGTTTGCTATGTATTCCTGCGCTATTCTCTGGATTGAAATGGGTAAATGCAAATTTGGAATCAGCCCTTTCTGTTGCTACTATGGGGATTACTATAATAATCGAACAAAATATATATATATTTGACCTATGCCGAACAAACAATTTAAGTTGATTAAATAATTTATATATTTTGGATCCATGTGATTCGGCATGTTTTGATTTACTGATTAGGCTTATTATAAATCTGAATAAATCCAACTTATATTTGCAATATATTTTGAATTTATTGTTTCGGCTTATTATAATTTATTTGATTAAGCCGGTTACATCATCACTAAATCAAACTTTTCCAAAATATATCATGGTCAATATTTTATTATATCATGGTTAATATTTTATTAAATCCAACTTTCCAAAATTGAATTATACTCAATGTTTATTATCAAAGTTTTGGAATTATATTCGGGTCAAATTAATCGTGGTATGTTACTATGTTAAAATTTATGTTTTTTGATTAAAACATAGTAAAGCTATTATGTTAAGACATTTTTTAAAGTATTCCGCTGCTATTTTGGTAAAGCCAAATTTTAGAAACTATAGATTATTGTAAAGCAATTAAATTTTTTCCTTTTGCGTTAGTTTGATTGCACATTTAGATTATGTAATTAGGGTATAAATTATTGTTCTTTTAAAGGCAAAGGGATATGTAATTTGGATTTGAATTAATTGATTCCTAATTGTACCCAAAGGTACCTCTTTTGATGAGGTTAATTCAAATGCGTTTTATGAAGGAAGTTAAGGTGCAATTAATGGATGTAATCATTATCGGTCCAAAGGAAGATAATGGTTATAAAAATTAATTGTGCAAGTGAGTAATAATAAAGTATAGTGATGACCAAAATTTTACACATATGTCAACATTGTCGGCCCAAAGGAAGGCATGTTGTTCGATATGTTCTAGGTTATCAGTACTTTATTATTGCGCCAAAGTATCATAAGAAATTGACCCGTTACCCAAAGGTAGCCGCTTAATGGAAACCGATACTTTGGTTTTATGATGATATTAAGACTCATAAAATATTTGGTGATTTATTAAGGCAAGTTGCAACACTATGAACGTAACAATGTCACGGCAAGTTCTGTCTAGGCAAGTCGGAATTTGAAGCGAATCCTTGTGATCCCTGACTTACCTGGGAACTTACCTGGTTGTGAAATTCGGATGCGTTGTGACAATAAGGGAAAATTATCAAATATTTTTTGAGCATTATGGCCTTTACTAGAATTAATAATTTATAAATTAAAATTTCAGAATTAAGACTAAATCGTGTTTATGGTGTGTTTTTTGTGAATCAGCTAGCATTACTACAGGTCTTAAGGATATGCCTATGTTGAATGGGACCAATTTCAAGTATTGGAAGGAGAGCTTAATGATAGTTCTCGGTGTTATGGATCTGGACCTTGCGTTTAGAGAAACTTGTCCCACTATTACGGATGCAAGTACTTCTGATCAAAAGAAGGAAAAGGAAAAGTGGGACAGGTCTAATCGCATGAGTCTCATGATAATGAAACGGTCCATTCCAGAGGTATTTCGGGGCGCTATTTCAGAGTCCATTTTGAGCGCTAAACTCTACCTTAAGGACATTGAGGAAAGATTTGTCAAGAGTGAGAAAGGTGAAATAGGAACACTCTTGACAAAACTAGTCTCAATGAAATATAAGGAAAAAGGAAACATTAGAGAGTACATCATGGAGATGTCTAATGTCGTTTCTAAGCTTAGGGCACTAAAGATGGAGATCTCTGATGATCTTCTGGTGCACCTAGCATTGATCTCTCTTCCCTCACACTTTGGACAGTTTAAAATCAGCTACAATTGTCAGAAGGATAAATGGACAATAAATGAGCTGATTTCACACTGTGTGGAGGAAGAGGAGAGGCTGAAACGGGATAAGACTGAAAATGTCTATGTTGCTACTACCTCTAAGACTAAGGGTGGAGTCAAGCGCAAGAAACCGGACAAGTCTAAGGATACTAAAGCTGCAGTCTCTACACAGCAGAACAAACCGGATAAGGGCAAGTCAGTTGCAAAATCTGATGAGCCGGTTTGCTTCTTCTGCAATGGAGCAGGACACAAGAAGAAATACTGTCAGGCTTACCACGCATGGCGTGCTAAGAAAGGTATATCTCTTGCTTTGGTTTGTACAGAAGTTAATTTGATTTCTGTATCTAGATACACTTGGTGGATAGATTCAGGAGCAACTACTCACATAAGTGTATCTTTGCAGGGCTGCCAAAGTTACCGGAAGCCAAGTGATGATGAAAGATTCATTTTTGTGGGCGATGGTAGCAAGGTGGAAGTTCAAGCTATTGGAGTATTTAGATTATTATTAAAATCAGGCTTTTATTTGGATTTGCATGAAACTTTTGTTGTTCCGTCTTTTAGACGAAATTTAATTTCTGTATCATCTTTGGACAAGCATGGTTTTGCTTGTAATTTTGGTAATGGAAAATTTAATTTGTTTCATGATTCAAAGTGTGTTGGCTCTGGTTTTCTTTCTGTTTATGATAATCTATACACATTGGATGTAAATAGCTCGTACATTGAGGTTTTGCAAACAGATACAAGGAAAAGAAAATTAACAAATGAGAATTCAGCCACATTATGGCACAAGCGATTAGGTCACATTTCTATAAAAAGAATTAAACGCCTTGTGTCAAATGAAATTCTCCAACCCTTAGATTACTCAGATCTTAATGATTGTGTAAATTGCATAAAAGGGAAACAAACCAACTTAAGGAAATATCAAGCTAGAAAGTGTTCGGAAGTCTTAGAATTGATACATACGGATATCTGTGGTCCGTTTCCAACGGCCACAAGAAATGGACACCGTTATTTCATTTCTTTCATAGACGACCATTCGAGATATGGCTATGTATATTTGATTAAAGAAAAGGCTCAAGCCCTTGACATGTTCAAAAGTTTCAAGGCGGAAGTTGAGCTACAACTCAACAGACGCATTAAGGCCATCAGATCTGACCGTGGTGGAGAATACTATGGCAGATATGATGGATCAGGTGAACAACGTCGAGGGCCTTTTGCTCAGTTCATAGATGAATGCGGAATTGTCCCTCAGTACACATTGCCTGGTTCGCCAGCAATGAACGGAGTATCTGAGAGGCGCAATAGAACGCTTAAGGACATGGTAAGCAGTATGATTAGTCGTACTACTTTACCAGATAATCTATGGGGTGAGGCCTTAAAGTCTGCAGCTTATATTCTTAACAGGGTACCCACTAAAGCAACTAACAAAACCCCATACGAGATTTGGACCGGGCGTAAGCCAAGTTTAGGTCATTTGCGAGTATGGGGATGTCCAGCTGAGGCAAGGCCTTACAAACCTGCCGAAAAGAAACTGGATGAAAGGACAGTTAGTTGTTATTTTATTGGGTATGTCGAGCGCTCAAGGGGTTATAAATTTTATAATCCTACAGAACATAATGTATTTGAGACGGAAAATGCAAAATTTTTCGAGGATGTTGAGTTTGTGGGGGGTGAGAAAATAATTGATTTCGAAGAGGAATATGCAAATATTCCATTAGGTGTTGCGAGTTTTGTGGATATAGATCCGAGTTTTACTCAAAACACCATTACGGATGAAATCATTATTGAAACTCAAACTCAATAAGATGAAACAGCACAAAATGAAAATACAGAGACGGGTGCAGGCCACTCAAGGTCGCACGAAGGTTTGGAAGATGCTGTTGTAGGTCAGATTGTTTTAGACAATGCTGGAAATCCTCAGGAAAATTTAGAAGAGCCAATTAGGAGGTCCACTAGAGAGAGAAGGCCTGCAATATCTTCGGATTATGTAGTATACCTTCAAGAGCATGAGTTTGATGTTGGCATGTTAGACAATGACCCCATTAATGTCAAACAAGCCATGGAAAGCTCTAACTCTCACAAGTGGACCGCTGCCATGAATGAGGAAATAAAATCTATGGCAGACAATGACGTTTGGGAAATTGTCTCATTACCAGCAGGAAAGAGAGCCATTGGTTGCAAATGGATATTTAAAACCAAGCGGGACTCGAAGGGTAATGTAGAGAAATATAAGGCACGTCTTGTCGCTAAAGGTTTTACTCAAAAAGAAGGCATTGATTATAAAGAGACTTTCTCTCCGGTTTCACTGAAAGACTCTTTAAGAATCATATTGGCATTAGTGGCACATTTCAATTTGGAGCTTCATCAGATGGATGTTAAAACTGCGTTTCTTAATGGTGACATTGAAGAAACAATTTATATGGTGCAACCAGAAAACTATGTATCAGGAGATGCAAAGTCTATGGTATGCAAACTTAAAAAATCCATCTATGGGCTAAAGCAGGCGTCTCGTCAGTGGTATTACAAATTTCACAATGTGATTGTCTCATTTGGATTCGAGTCTAACATTGTGGATGAGTGTATATATCTCAAGTTCTGTGGGAGTAAATTTGTGTTTCTGGTTTTATATGTTGATGACATTTTGCTTGCCAGTAACGATATAAGTATGTTGCAACAAACTAAAAACTTTCTGGCGAAAAATTTTGAGATGAAAGATCTTGGTGATGCATCATTTGTCCTAGGGATAGAAATACTGAGGAATAGAACCCAAGGTATATTAGGATTATCCCAAAGGAATTATATCGATAAGGTTTTGGCAAGATATGGTATGCAGAACTGTAAACCAGGAAATACCCCTGTGGCAAAGGGAGACAAGTTCAGTCTAAACCAATGCCCGAAAAACAATTCAGAAAAGGAAGTAATGCTACAGTATCCATATGCCTCAGTCGTTGGGAGCATCATGTATGCGCAAGTGTGTACGCGTCCGGATATTGCGTTCATCACTGGCATGCTAGGGAGATACTTGTCAAATCCAGGCCCAGATCATTGGAAAGCTGCCAAGAGAGTCTTGAGGTACCTGAAGCGAACAAAAGATCATATACTCACGTATCGGAAATCAGAGAAGCTAGAGGTCATTGGCTATACCGACTCTGATTTTGGAGGATGTCAGGATAGCATGAAATCGACATCCGGCTACATTTACATGTTAGCCGGAGGAGCCGTTTCATGGAAGAGTGCAAAACAATCCCTTGTTGCATCTTCCACCATGGCGGCAGAATTTGTGGCATGCTATGAGGCATCAAATCATGGTGTTTGGCTACGGAATTTTGTCACTGGACTTCGAGTGGTGGATTCCATTGAGAGACCACTACAATTGTTCTGTGACAACAATTCGGCAGTGCTGTACGCAAATAACAACCGAAGTTCGTCGAAGTCTAAGTACATCGACATCAAGTTTTTAGTTGTAAAGGAAATAGTACAGAATGGTGAATTGAAAATAGAACATGTAGGAACAGACTCTATGTTAGCAGATCCTCTTACTAAGGGATTGACACCGGCAAAATTTGTAGAGCATGTTGCTCATATGGGTGTAATCTCTATTGAGGATATTCAGTTTTAGTGGGAGTCTATGATTTATAATTTAATGTTCTATTTTTCATTGTAATTTTGGATATGTAACTTGTGACATGTAACAAGTGTTATATATATTATGAAGTTTTGGCATTCTGTTTCTCGTTTATGTTTGACCTCTAATTAAGTTAATTTTTGAAATTCAGTTTCAAGATTTAAGTAGGAGACCAAGTTAGAAATAGGCATGTAAGATCACAATTGCATGTAATTTCTATGCTACACATCCACATCATGATTCATGTCATTCAGCTGTATTAGTAATGTGATTATTGAGGGTTTAGTTGCGAATAAATGCGACGAATGCCGCTTTAGTCCTTTACTAGTATAATTGATGGACCGAATTGGTTTGGGAATATATAAGGAAGACAGTAAAGAAATGTGCGCACATAAGGAACACAATGCATAATTAAAAAGTCATGACATATTGCTCAAGTGGGAGATTGTTGGATTTATTGTCAACCTCGTTGGATTTAATGCCAACATTGAGCATATATGTAATCTAATTATGCATTGTTTACTGTCATATATGGTTGTCAATTAAAGTGATCAAATAAAGAAATAGACAATCAATATATTCATTAGGATGTGGTCCACAAATGTGTAGAACAATTTAGGCAAAAATCAAATCATTGATGGACTGATTCTCAGATTTGCAATTAAGGGAACAGATTTTTCAGCAGCTGCACGGATTTTGATGCGACTGCACGGTTTTTGATGCAATAGCACAAAATACCTTTTTTAAGTTGGCATAAGGCCAGAAAATCTGTTTAGGGTTAGGGTTTGGCAATATGCCAACTCCTCCTCTCTATAAATAGGTTGGTCCCCAAAGCACAAGCATATACGAAAAGTTGCAGAATTTTCTAGCCGTCATCTAGTCAATTCTGTAGCCTTCTCTACTTCTCCCCATTAAAGAATAGAGATGTGAGATCATTAAGAAATTGTGAACACGATCTCACAAGGGCAGTCTTGTAGCTTTGGAAGGCTTTATCCTACCACTAAGAAAGCTGTCGACGCTTCAACCTCTACATCGGCTCAAAGTTTTTCTTGCCGCTGTCTTACAAGTTCATCAACCGCTTTTGAGAGAAGCTTTGCATAAATGCCCTAATGGAGTCAGGTATTGCGTCTGCTCCCTAAGAATTGATGAATTTTGCATGATGGCCATTTTGGCATAGGTAGATCAATAGTGGCATATAGAATTGAATTGTTTATGTGTAACAATAAGGTTCCAACAAGCCATCCCTTCCTCTCACTCTCCTAAAATTGAAACATAAGCATGAAAAAGAAACATGGCTTTTTCCTAAAAAAAAAAAAAAAAAAACGCGACATGGCTTTACCAGTATCTGAAGCTTTAACAGGAGGAGGTGAAGTGTTGATTAATTTGGTGGTTCGACTTGTCGTCGATTTGAATGGTTTGAGAGGGTTGGTGATCTTGTCAGGGACAAGTGGGGTGGCATAGATGCTCCCTTTCCATGAGCTAAGAAAAAAAACAATTGTCATTTTTCATCCTTTTTAATATTTTAATTGTTAAAGTCAAGAATTACCTCTAATTTTTACACATCTTTTTCTGGTTATCACATAAATTGAGGATCTGGCTCTATTCTTTAATAAATTTAAGAAATATTGATGTATACTCTTATTTTCGATTGAAGTCTTATACAAAATTCTAATTAGTTAGTTTTGAAAAAAAATCTAATTAGTTTGTAAGTTTTGATATTTATTTAACTACTTATGTACTATGTTGTAATTAACTGAATATATATGTTGGGATAAACTAAGCAATACTGCACTGCTTTGTGCCAGTATGCAAAGGATTGAAGAGAGATGAATATTTTTCTGAATAGAAACAACGCTTTATTTTCTTTCTCTCTTACTCAATTACATAGAGTTCTACAGTATTTAAAGCAATACAATGTTCCTAAAATAACCATCCACAACTTCCCTAAATTAAGCACCCACTACACAACATGCTAAAAATAACTAACCACTACTCTAACTAATCCTAAAATAACTATGCTTAAAATAACCAATGCCTAAATAATCATTGCAGTTTTCAAACGTCTAAAAACTGCTTCTAAATAAACTAAACCTATGCAGAGATTATCTAAAAATAATTTTGAATTAACTTTCAACACTCCCCCTTAATTCAAAATTGATTATGCCAAAAACTGCTTTGAATTCTTCAAACATTCCTCTTGCCAATGCCTTTATCAGAATTTCAGCCTTATGTTCTTCTGAACTTGCACTCTTGATCTCCATTGTTCTTGCTTCTAGTATTTCTTCTTGCAATGCTTGATGTTAGTTTTTCATTTTCTGCCATTTCTTCAAAGATTGCGGATCTTTGCCTTCCACCTGCTGTATACACCATTAAAAGCATGGGTTGCTTTTTTTTTTCTTCTTCACAGCATGCTTGCTGTTCTTCCCTCTGTTTTCTGAAACAATCGGCTTGCACACAGCCATATCTGTTCTGCTGGAAGCACTAGACATCTTTTTGTCGTGCTGAAACTCAAACCCGCCAAATCTACAATGGTCACGTCCACCTCTGCCTTGAGAGGACTCCCCCTTTCTGTAGAACGCCTTTTCATCGTCTTTCTCCTTTGATCTGAACTTTGCTTCATGGGTCTGCAGTGATCCCATCAGTTCATCGAAGGTGTAGGTTGCTAGATCTTTGGACTCTTCAATTGCTGCAACTACATGATCAAACTTGGGTGTTAGGCTCCTTAACACTTTCGCCACCACCGTCTTCTCTTCCATGGTGTCTCCAAATACTCTGATTTGATTGACCACCTGTTGTACTCTTGAAAGGAAAATTTGCACAGATTCTTCCTTGTCCATCTGCAATGTTTCAAAGTCCCTGCGTAGGCCTTGAAGTTTGATTTCCATGACTCGAGTACTCTCCTGAAATGCTGTTTTCAGGGTTGTCCACGCCTCCTTTGCATTGGTGGCTGCTGCAATTTTCGAGAAGATTGTGTCGTGCTCTACTTGTTGGATGAAGAACAGCGCTCTTGCATCTTTCTTCATGGTTTCTTGTGGATTTGGATCAGGATTGGGAACTCCTTTCTCAATCAAGTCCCATAGGCCATGCGATTTGAACAAGGTTGACATCTTGATACTCCAAAACTCATAATTCTCGCCTTTGAAGAGAGGAATTGCTGGTTGCGTCACATTCACCAAGCTGCTGCTGTTTTCTGCCATTGAAAACGCCCCAATTCTTCAACGTTGCACAACAATCAACTCTACCATCAATTGCAACTTGACTCTGCCTTCAATTGCTTGCCCACCGAACCTTCGGCTCTGATACCATTTTGTTGGGATAAACTAAGCAATACTGCACTGCTTTGTGCCAGTATGCAAAGGATTGAAGAGAGATGAATATTTTTCTGAATAGAAACAACGCTTTATTTTCTTTCTCTCTTACTCAATTACATAGAGTTCTACAGTATTTAAAGCAATACAATGTTCCTAAAATAACCATCCACAACTTCCCTAAATTAAGCACCCACTACACAACATGCTAAAAATAACTAACCACTACTCTAACTAATCCTAAAATAACTATGCTTAAAATAACCAATGCCTAAATAATCATTGCAGTTTTCAAACGTCTAAAAACTGCTTCTAAATAAACTAAACCTATGCAGAGATTATCTAAAAATAATTTTGAATTAACTTTCAACAATATAATTATATATACATTGAAAATAACATTTTAAAATATTAGCTCAGAGTGTGGACGAACTTCCTGCCTTGTTTCACAATATTTTTAACGGGTATAGGAACACACACTAATTAATATTTTTTACTATTCGTTTGTGTAATTTGAATTTGAATTTTGTAATTATTATATTTTCGAAAAATCGAAGTGACAGTAGAGTCATTGGGAAGCATTGATGGATATCAGCATCAATGCATTAAAAAACTAACATAAATATATAGTGTGTGTAGACTGTGGAGTAATATAAAAAATGTACAGGGTAGAAACTGAATAAATCAATCCTCTGAATTAGTATAACCATGAACATATTATACTATATAGGATAAGGACATCACTGATGCCAAACACAATTCTTCTACTTATATAAACACAATATCCAGCAAACAACATTGGAGTAGTAACTACTAACCTTCATAAAATTTCAAGCTAGCTAACATGCAAATTCTCAACCTTTTCTACAGTTACAAAAATAAAATAAAATTAACAAAGAACTAAGATGAAAGAAAATCCTCTTAGTGTTCTTGTCATTCAATCCTCTGAGACATCTTCAACTTGTGATTCTTTTACTGCAGATTGAGCTTCAATCGGTTTCTCGGCAAGAACCGATAATAATGTCACAAAAGGAATAAAGATGGACACCAGCTTAAGGATCCATAATTCTTTTATTATTAATGCAAGAATAATCACACCTAAGTTGATGATGAACAACGAATCAAGACAATTGACATTGGGTTTTCGTTCTAAATCCTTGAGAGCATCAGAAATCAACAACGGCGAGCCAATGTAATTGGGCCAAAATTCGAAGTGAAGATATGCAATAAGAATCAAAATCGCAAAAAAACTATATCCAATTATGACTACAATTTTGAGAGCCATAAAATTAGAGATAAGTAATGTGCCAATAATCACCAGTGAGAGGAAGCCTATCATGCAAAAGTCCTCTACAAAACAACAATAATAAGAACTACGATTTAATTTTATTCTAGTAGTAAGAGAAATAATACTAATTTATTTGTGTAATAGATAGAAATAAAATTAGAGTTGGTTATGGCTAGTTTCAATTATATAACAATGTCAGATACCCGTGTAAAGGTATTTTGGTCATAAAAAAATTTATTCACACTCATATATGTCTTATCAATTTTAATCACCATAAGCATCGCCTCCCCCCACACTCTCTTAAAAAATGCAAGAAGAAAGAATAAAAAAGCAACATGGCATTACTTGGAGCTTTAACAGGAGGAGGTGAAATGCTGACTTGGTCGCTGGACTTGTCATCGATTTGGATGATGCATTTCGGGTTGACTTGTTCGGTGAACTTGGGTTCGACTGGGTCTGTGGACTTGGGGTCAGCTGGATCTCTACTATTGTTGGGGATGCTCTGGTGATGGTGGTCGTGGTGTTGGTGATCAAGGTCGCCATATTGCATCATCTTTTTATGTTTCACTTTATCTTTAATTCATCTATCTAAGAAAAAAAATATAGCAGTTTAAGTTGTAAAAGCCACAATATATGTATGGAATATGGATGTGTTGAATATTTTTGCTAATAATTTCCTGTGATTTCTCAGCCTAAAATAGAGATATGGTATATATTATCTATATAAAGTTTGAAAATGGTAAGAACTATTGCAAAAATATATAGTATATAGAATTTTTTTTATAAATTTACTTTGATTTTGCTCCAATTAGTTTGTTGATTGTCGCAGTTGAATGATCATCAAAATATTAGTTTGGAACTTAGATTGGTTCTCATGGTTTTTAAATTATTACATAGATAGAAAAGTAATTATTAAATTAACAGTTCAATTTGTTTGGCACTTTTTTTGTTCTCATGATTTTACATTATACTAAATTTAACATTTGCAATCTATTTATGTTGTAGTTAGCATAAAAAAAAATTTTGAACATTTTTTATAGTTAGCATATTTTTTTTTTAATAAAGGTCGGATGTCAAGGTACCCAACTATTTAATACTCTTGTAATACAACAAAGTATTTCCCCTATCTGGGTTTAAACCCTTGACCTCCTACATAGAGACTATGTGTCTTTGCCTCTAGAACAAAGGTCAGTTCTTAGTTAGCATATAAATTGAAGATCTAACTCAAGAACTAGCCTTTGATGTAGTGGCAAAGGCTCATGGTCTCTATGTGAGAGGTTATGGATTCGAAACTCGGATGGGAAAAATCCTTTGTTGTATTACAAGGGTATTAAATAGTTGGGTGGCTTGACCTCCAACCTTTACTCAAAAAAAAAATTGAAGATCTGACTCTATTCTTTAATAAATTTAAGAAATATTAATGTATTTTCTAGTTTTCGATTTGAGTCTCTTCAAAAAAAATGTGTGGAACTCTTTTAACGTAAATATCAATATAGTTTGTAATTTCTGATATTTTTATTTCAAAGTAAATATCAATATATCCTATTATCACATATTAAAATATTAGCTAAAGTGGGGGACAAACTTTCTCTTATTTTACCTTAAAAAAAAAAACCCTTCTTTTTTGTTTTCATTTTCCAGTTTTGGCAGAAAACTCTTCTTTGTTCCAAGGTATTGAATTGTGGAACTCTTTTAACGCTAAAAGAATTGAAGTTGAAATTTCATATATGTTTCAAATTTAAATATGTACAGGATAAGAAATTTCATGCAAATGAAAAATTGGAGATACTTTTTTTGAAACTAAATAAATCAAACCTCAGAATTAGTATAACCATGATCATATTAATTATACTAAATAGGATAAGAACATCACTGATGCCAAACGCAATTCTTCTACTTATTTAATGCCCACAATATCCAGCAAACAACAATGTAGTAGTAACTACTAAACTTCATAAAATTTCAAGCTAGCTAACATGCAAATTCTTAACTTGTTCTATCAGCCACAAAAAAATTAAAACAAAAAAGGAAGAAGAAAAACTATAACAAAGAACTGAGATGAATGAAAATCCTCCTAGTGTTCTTGTCATTCAATCGTCTGAGACATCTTCAACTTGTGATTCTTTTACTTCAGATTGAGCTTCAACCAGTGTCTCGGCAAGTTCGGTAACTTGTTATTCTTTTGCTGCAGCTTGAGCTTCAATCCCTGTCTCCGCAAGTTCGGCAGCTTGTGATTCTTTTAGTCCCCTGATAATTCTCTCATTTTCAGGATAAATCTTTATTGCCGCCTCATAGTCCTTCACAGATTCGGTCCAATTTTCAAGCTATTTCCAAAAAAAAGAATCACATTTTCATGATTCAGTTGTTATCCAACAATTATAGATTCAGGAATTGAACTGTTTTTTGGGTCTGTGCATGTAAACATTTGGTATTATACTATTTGTTCCGAGTACAATGTTTAGAAAATGATAAGCATGCTAGTATTTGCATATTATAATTAATATGCTGATATTATTTTTTCAAATTTCACCAATTATTCTGCAATGATGTCGATTTGATGAATAAATCACAGACTTTTTTGGCTTCTTATCTCTAATTATTATGAGTAAATCACAGATTGGTATCAATAAGTCACCTTGGCATATGAGTCAGCACGTAGGATGAGAGCCTTGTAGTTGTCCGGCCAAATTTGAAGGACCTGATTGCAAATTTCAATGCAATTTTTCCACGTCTGCATTTGCCAGTGACAAGCCGCGAGATTGTTTAGCAAGGATACGTTGGACTTGGCAAATTTCAACACGACCATGTATTCCTCACGTGCTTTCCAGTAATCTCCCAATCTGTAACGCTCGTTTCCCTTAAGGTAGGCCGTCCATATTAGTCGAACTTGTGTCTGTATGGCACAGATTTCATCATTCAATGTGTCTATCCTGTGGGCCCTGTCTGCTTCTTCAACAGCATTGTCAAACCTGTACAAGAGGTTTTATAATAAGCTAAAGAGTTATGAACAACATACTATAATCCCAACAAAAAAGAAAAAATAATATAGTTTGCCTTAATTACCTTCCTAGTGCCAATTCAATTTGCGCATTCACGGCACATAAGTATGCCTCAGGCATCATGCCGAGAAATTTATTCAAACTTGGTAGCTTTGACTCAAGCGCAATAGCTCTCTTCATTGTTTCCTCGGCATGCTCAAGTTTATCCAACCTAAGAAGCATCTCAGCCCTAAATGCCAGTATCTGAAATTAAACAGATTTTGAGACTTATAATTGAAACAAAGTCAGAGAACGATGGCTTGAATCTTAAAAAAATTCCATTGAGTTAATTACAGGTCGAGAAGAGTCGGCTCCTTCTGCTATCATGGCATTGACTTCTCTGAGAGCGGCAATCCAGTTGGCATCTTTTCTTGCAAATCCACCCCTCCTCAGGTGATCCTTCACTTTCTCTATGTTTGCACTTAGGTCCTTTTTGTACTCTTGACTCGCCTTAGTCATGTGCGAATGTGCCATATCAATAACTCCAAGCCTGCATTTGAATTAGGAGAACCTTGATTGCATACAAAAAATGTGGAATTGGGTTGGAAGAGAACCACAAAATAAATGATCGAGAGACAATTCACAAGAAAAACAAAATATTGCACACGAGAAAAATGTCAATTTCACTTTATTTCAGCAATTTGAGAAAGGGTCAAAATTTAAAGATCAGAAATCATTGTATCAGAATAAATAAATCCAGAAGAGAAAATTACAAATGGTTACAGATATATATTCAGTATAGAGTTCCTACAAATTGAATTTTCAATATCCTTGCAAAATATGACAGTAACTACATAAAGATCAAACTTTTACAGAACAGAACCACTAAAAAGTTTCCAGTAATTCAATTCGCCCAAAGTGTAAATCCTTTAAAGCTAAATCAATGCAATAAAGATCAATTCTGTGCACCAACAATGTCAAGAATCATACAGTTCAAATCTTTGTTTATTAAATATACTGAAATTTCTCACTTCATTTAAAAGAAACAGAGTGAAATGGAATGGCACCAACAAATACAAGAGACGAGCATATATATATATTTTGTTCTACTTGCCTTAGATGGAACAGAGACAGTTTTTCATGAAGTCTACCATTGTCAGGATCAAGCATGCATGCTTCTTGAAAATCATTAAAAGCCTCCTCAAACCGGCCCAGACAAAATAAAGTTTCTGCCCGAATGATCTTCAAATATACATCTCTGGGTTGCATGTATACCGCCTTGTCATATTCCTGCAATGCCTCTTGATACTGGCCTTTGTTGAGCGCATCATCCCCAGCCTGTACCGTCTCTTTGAAGACCATATTTACTGTGTTTATGACACTCCCATACCCGTAAGTTGATCGCCCGGATCCGAGAACCTTTGTTTTTGGAGGGGATTTGAACCAGGAATCCGTTCTCGGATCTACACCATGAGGGCTGATATTACCCCGTATGATTTTGTCGCTAAAAGGACATTTGCTTGGCGGAGCGGGTCTGGATGGGGACCCGGTAGGAGAAACTTGAGGGCTGGGTGAATCAGGTGGGGACTCAACTGTTGAAGCAGGGAGCGAGTCATCTAAAGTTGGCGCTATGGATGAGGATTCGGATCCAGCAAAACTCCATCGATTGGGTGTCAACCCTGTTGAAGAAGTAATTCGAAGAATTGGGAATTCTTCAACGGTTAAAGAACTACTTTCACGACTGTTAAAGAAGTGGAACCATGAGTTCTTGTCTGGCAAGTTGGAGTTGCGGTTCACAACTTTATCATCAGGTTTAGAAGAAGATGAGCATTCGGCTTTTGTTTTGGAAGGCCTGTCGAGTTTAATATCAGGATCATCATGACTAGGAATCGGTTTTGTCTCGAACTCGTAAATGATATCATCAGGCAATTCATCATCATATTCTGACATTTTATTTTGAACAGGGGGTGAGAGACAAGTATCCTTTTTATCACCATGTGCTGACATTGTAGAGAGGTTTTGGTGGATTAGTGGAGAGAATGGCTGATAGAGTCTTGTGTTCTTTAAACAGAGAAAGAAAACAAGAATGAGGAGAAACAGGGTATTGTGTAACAAACTGAATGGCCGTTATATAATGATTAACGAAGGTGGAATCAGGGGCAAAATTGTAAAAAAAAGATAATAATAATAATAATAAGATACGTGGAGTTAAGACAGGAGCACTGATGTAACTGTTTCATATAAGAGTATCCTTGTCAATAAAAAAAACTTGTAAATTGTCTGGATGCAAATGCAGACCGTTGGATTGGGAAGTTGTGAGATCTTTACTTCTTTTACTTCTTGCTTGTTCCACGTTAATAAATAGTTAATAAACTAAGTAAAGAATGTCTTTGTAAAAGAAGAAAAAAAAAACTTTGATAATTAGAAGAAGAAAAATAAACTTCAAAAGATCAAGAATGTCTTTGTAAAAGAAACCAACAGTAAACAATTTGTTAGTACTTTCTTAACTATTTTTTATCATTCAAGTTGCTTATTTAATTTCCCTTTTTTATTTGATATTGTAGTTGTCTCTTTAAATAAAATTTTAAGTAATGCTAAACAGGCTGGATATTTGAAAAGATTAGATAATTTTGAAGGAGTTGGGGATATCTTAAATTTGTATTTTGGAGACGATACACTTTTGTTTTTAGAGGCCAAATGTAACATGGTAGAAGCTTTAAAAATCTAACTTTCTGGTTTTGAAAACATGACTGGTCTTAAGATTAATTATCATAAAAGTGTGATGATTCCTCTAAATATTAGAGAAGTTGAAAGTAGTAGATTAGGAAATATTTTTGGTTGTATTGTTTCTCAATTACCAATTACTTATTTGGGGGTTCCTATTCATTGGAAAACTATATCTATTGAGTGTTAGTAGGTGTTGATAGACAAAATAGAAAACGATTGCAAGGATGGAATGGCAAGCTACTTTCTATAGGGGGTAGAATTACTTTACTTAATTATGTCATTTCTACTATTCCATTATATTGGTTAGCTATTTATAATATGCCTGTCACGATTAAACATAGAATTGATCAGTTGAGGAGATGATTTCTTTGATATGGGGGACATTTAGTTAGGAAAAAAAATTCACTAGTATCACAGCAAGAAGTGTGTGCAGATAAGGATCAAGGGGGGACTAGGATTGATGAATTTAAAGGCTATTAATTGTGATTTACTGACTAAATGGTGGTATATATTCATGATCCTGGGGTAAATGGAAATTAAAAATGCATTCTAAAATCTAAGTATGAACTGTTAGGTTGTACTACTACTATGTTTGGTTTTTGGTCTGGGGTGTATAAACATAAGCATATAGTGGACTTAGGTTTTAAAAAGGAACTTGGTAATGGAGTTGATATATTGTTTTGGTATGGTAGATGGTTAAGTGATTGTGCTTTATGTGATTTATATCCAAAATTATATTCAATAGTTGTAGATAATAACATTACAGTGGCTGACGCATGTGCTGAGGGTACTGTAAATTTGGTATTTAGAAGACAATTGATAGGGGATTTTAGGGATGAATGCATGAAGTTATGTGATCAGTTAGGTAGGGTGCATATATTTAGGGATAGAAAAGATAGACTTTTTTTGGAGATGGAATGGTCAAGGTAAATTTACGGTTCACTCTTTATATAAGTGGTTGGAGTTTGGAGGAATTAGGAATAGATATTACGATACTGTGTGGAAGATCAATATTTCTTTTAAGATCAAAATATTTCTATGGTTAGTTAAGAAAAAAAAGTGTACTGACTAGGGTGAATTTGAGTAACCGAGGATGACAGGGGAATGTATCTTGTGTATTTTGTGGCAAAGTTGAGACTGTAGATCATTTGTTTGTGCAGTGTCCTTTTATTCCTAATATTTGGAATTGGATAGCTGAGTGTAACAATTTTCCTTTTGATTATTCAACTATTGATGAATTATGGTCGATGGTAGAATTACTCAGAGGAGCTATGTTGTGGTTAGTATGGTTAGCTACGAATAAGTTATGTTTCCAAGGGTTACTGATACCTCGCATATTTAGCCTATATTTGACTTGATTTCGTACCAAATTCACGTTCTAAATTGTCAAAATCATGTGCATTTCATTGATATATCCTTAGAATTTGGTACTGCTGAGAGTTTGTTTGTTTTCTGCAGGATTGGAGCAAAATACACGAAGAAACGGCGTTTTTGGACTCCCTGGTACGGCCCTTACCAGGCTTGGTACGGGCCATACCAGACTTAGCCGATCCAGCCTCTCTCCCATCTTGTACGGCCTAGCCGTACCACCTTGGTACGGGCCGTACATAGATGCCGCCTGACAGAATTCAAATCTTGGCATAGGCTATTTAAAGCGAGGGATCTCTCCATTTTGGGGGATTCGATTGGATTCACATTTCATTCCAGATTGAGAGCTCAGAGAAAGAGAGAAAGAGAGCAAAGGAGCAAGGAGAGAAGAAGAAGGAAGAGGAAGAGGCGAAAATCGACGGATCAACCCCTTCTCCACTCCCGATCTTCGATTTAGTTCTATCATGCCTCTCTTTATCTCTTTACTTGTATTTCTGGACAGATCTATGACTTGTGAGTAATAGATCATTGTTTCTAGGGTTTGTAGATGGATTTTCTTGATTTGTGTTGCTTTTCTTGATTTGGATCTTGTATGAACTTTTTTGATTGTATTGATTGTGTATTTGCTTGTCTTGATTACTTTGTCTTGCTGTGATTGCATGTGGTGTGCCTATAGTGGTAGATCAACCCTAACAAGGTCATGTGACCATTGCCTTCTCTCAACCAAACCAATCCCTTTAGGTAGACTTGTTCGAATTGAAGCCGAAAGGTTGAATTCTCCCCTAATTGACAGATTAGATGATACCTTAGATCTCCAATCAATCAACTAGAGGATCTGGACCAAAACACGAGAGTTGAGGTTTAGAAACCCTAGAAGGTAAAGAATTGACTCCAAAACCTAGATCTTGAACCAACAAACGAGAGTTGAGGTTTAGGAACCTTAGGTATGGTCAATTGAACCTTTCTCAAGAGTTTAAAACAAGGTACCAGCAAGAAATGCATCAACTCGAACTTGTAAGCTTTGTTCTGGTAAATCAGTACGGGTCTTACAAGAGTGGTGCGGCCTACCCATACCAAGCCCACACGGCTTGGTGGAACAAGGTTGGTGCGGCCTAGCCGTACCAACTTGGTAAGACCCGTACCACTAGAGGCAAATCAGAGATGAAGTCTGAAACCCTTGAAACATCTTTTATCCTAAATCAAAACACAGTTTATACCTTTCCTTGCACAGTCACTATTCTATTGCATTGTTTGATTGCTTGAGTTGATTCTTTAGGAAGATTAAGTACCAAAACTCCCTCTTTCTCACTTCTAGTCTTTAGTCGAGATAAGTAGATTCTAGATAAAGAAACCGTCCCTGTGGATCGACACCCGATTATACTCCTCGATAGGGTTGTGCACTTGCAACCCTAATCGGAAGGTGTAACCGCGGTTTTAAAAGGTACGCTCCCAAGCGTACCGAAACTTGCGTTGCGCTTTCACGCGAACAGTTACAACGAATTATAAATCGGTAGGGTCTCAAATCATAGCTTTAGTGCATTTTTGGGTGAAGAATAAATGCTCTGGTTCATTGTTGAAGTTATCTCTATTGCTTCCTACTGATATTAATCAAATTGTAGTATATTATGTGAATATTTTATTGCAGGAGGGGCAGCATGGACAAGAAGGGGTAATCAGGGGGTTACTGCCTATCGATGGATCCGACCCAAACATACATAAAGTGAAGTAATTGAAGAGTAGGGCTAGGTTTTGATTTTGAGTTGTTGGTTTATGTTTTTAAGGGGTTGTTTTGTAATATCATAGTTTGTGTTTAGTTGGAGATTTTTGCTTCTTTTGGTTCGATGCTATGTTGCAGTTTGTAGTGTTTTTGATGTATGTTTTCAATTTGTAGTTTGTTCTTAAAAGAACTAGTACCAGAGGTTTGGTACCGACTCCTATGACATTGTAGGTTTCTTTTATAATAAATTGGTGGTTTATCCACTTTTATGAAAAAAGAAAAGGTTGCTTATTTAATTAAGATTTAATTGTAACAATTAACATTTTAAAGTACTTAATTTGCCTTTTAAAACATCCAAAAATGTTATCATATATTTCAGTAGTCTTGCAGGATTGCTGTAAATATTGAAAAACATGGTCCTATCCTATAAATTTATTGTTTTCAAACTTTCAGTGCATGAGACAACAAAAATCTTGCGAGTTACATTCCAGTGAAAATACTCAGAATTTACAAACTATTTTGGCTTGTGCTGCAAGCTCACTGCATATTACCAGAACATACTGACTTGTTATGTACTGATAAGTGACTGACTGGTACAGTGACATGACTAACAATTAGGGCTTTTCTTGGTAATAAAAATTAGGGTTTTCCAGGAACTTACAAGTGAGTTAGTTTAAGAACAGAGTAGACTAGAAGCCAATATCCTCTCTTTCAAGTATTTGAGTATCTCACTAATGCCATGCATAATCAAAGGTTCAGAATTAAGAAAGGTTCATATTTTTTTAGTGTTGGATGATTTAAATTTCTGAACGTAGGGAGACTTATCTCAAGATAGATTTTATAATGCAATACATATAACCAGAATGTCTCAGTGAAAAATACTAACATGTCTCAGTTTCCTATCAAACTCCTAATATTACCAGAATATCAGTAGGTTAAAGCCACAACAAAGAATCAGGAACAAAAACTATAAGAACCTGAAACAACCTGACAAGCCTATCCAGCTTCTTCCAGCACACCACATAAAGCAAATTAAATAGACAGAAATCTGCATAATCTACCAATTTATTACCATAGGATACAAAATTCAAAAGTTCAAACTACTAACAAGCTTAGCTTGGTTCCAAATTCCAATTAATAAAGCATTCTGAAGGAAAAACTGCAACACCAAGTTCATTTAACACGTCACATAAAAGCTAAAAGCAGATGGTATCCATTACTATTGACTCAACTCTTAGATTGCCTCAATTCAGGCCGCACAAAGTCAGCATCAGCTGGTACAGATATATCAACGGTAGGCCTCAGCTGTGCACACACCTCAATCGCTCCGTGGACTGGGTCCGAGAGGAAGTTGCTGATAAGGTCACGGTTTATTGCCGATTTATTGTCAACTGACACAAAAGCCTGTTGGGTAAGGATGTAGTCGAAACGTGGGGCCCACTTACGAGAACCAAGCCGAGCTGTGGTAGAGCAGTTATCTACCATGAATGCAACACCACGTGCATGCATAAATGGGTTCAGGGAATCTACAGCCTCGATCAAGCTCTCATTGATGATTTCTGAGTAGGAGTGCCCCTTCTTTCTTAGCACCTCTATCTGTACAATAGAATTAACACAAGAAAACAGAAAGAGGTTTAGGGTTTAGGGTATGCATTCATACACACTTTTCATTAATTTCAATGATTTCTTGGCAGAGAAAAAGCACGATAAAGATATACCTGGGCCATCATCAGTGCAACAAAAACTCCAGCAGTGAAAGGGCATAATGGTCCTAAGTCGCCTTCAGGCCGTGTGGCACGCACCTGTTCACCGACTTTCCACATCCTTGTCTGATCAATATTACCCATAGGGAATGCAGGGAGCCCTTCCTTCTCCTATGACACATCACAAGTAAAAGAAATAAAATAATAAGACACAAACACATTTTGACTGTTGCAGTGTCTATGTGGTCACAGAGAGAGAGAGAGGCATTACATAAAACCGACGGCCAGCGAGTACAACACTGCGTATTTCACTTCCAGATGCAACATCTTCATAGCATTCATACAGTATATCCATGCATGGATAATATGATGCACTATATGCAGCATTGAATTCCTTCTTTCCCTCCTCTGTGAGTGAATTGTACACAGCAAGCATACCCTTGTATATCATGAAAACAACACTAGAATTTAGCAATAGTGCCATGTATCATACACTACAGAAACATTTTCCAAATATAAATAGTACCTTTGTAGAGATGGTTCTTGATACAATCCCTGTTATACACTCAACTGTATTTTTATACGCCAGATCCTCAGCCATCCCATTCTCAGTGTACCTCCTAAAAAGCGCCTCGACAATTCCATGAACAGCACCGAGTAATATTCCTGCAAAAGTATACTATTACAATCTAAATGTAACTTTATGAAACCACCCATGAATATACATTGAAAAATTACAAAAGTACCCCTTTCTCCAAAGATGTCACTCTTGTACTCCTGCTCAAGAGTTGTAGCAAACGTGAAAGGAGAACCCAGAGCTACAGACCATGCAAGCGCCACATCAGTCGCCCTCCCATCAACATCCTGTTTGCAAAATTAGTTCAGTAAAGATTTTCTATGTACAGTAAAGGCTTGTAAAAGTACCAGTATAAAATGCCAGATGACTGAACTCACAAGGTCTAACACAGTAACACCAGTACAATATAGATGTCATGTACAACATAGTAATACTGGTATGGAACCATAATTGGTGCCCCACAAATTACATTTAATTCAAGTAGGCAGAGTACCAATAACTGAACCAGTTCAGTAAGGATCTATCAAAATCAGCACAGTAAAAGTGTTGTTACAAGAGCATGGTAAATACCTGGTGGACACCAAAGCTAGAATTAATACCAGCACCATTGACCTCCTTTCCTTGCACATAAAGCCTTCTTACAGATGGGCCCATTCCCTTGGGACATACTGCAATGACGCTAATGTTTTTGGGGAAATCGAGGCCGAGGGATTGTAAATGCCCCAAAAGGAACCCATGTGACAACCCCAAAATGCTGTTTGGTTTCATGTGTGAGAATATCTTCTCATAGTTGTCAGCCTGAAAATAAAAATAAAAATAAAAATAAAAATCAATACTTGTACATTTGAAGAACAGACATGCTAAAAGCACATTTGCATTTTAAACCCCCTGACAAGTTAAAATATCGAGTGCAGTCCCAAAATAATTGCAAGTAGGCCCCTGGCGACTTTAAAACTTCATAAACAAGCTCCTGGCCATGTATATTTATGATATAAACCCCTTGAATCCTTGAAATTACAATGAAGACCTTCTGAATTTACAAATAGGTCCCTGGAAATCGAAAAGCTTCACAAATAGGTTCTTTTGAGCCCTTTTGAACACAAATCAACTCCAAATTGACCCAAATAAATTCCTACATGATCCAAATCAAGTCTACATTAATTCTAGACCCAAATTGAACCCAAATTGAATCTAAATAAATTAATACTCAAACAGTCAAATATGCAGAAAATAGAAATAAAAAGTAAACCTGAGCAGCATCAGAAATGAGCAAGAGCACCAAGTCACTACCCGAAATGGTGTCATATATGTCACCTAGTGTACCACTTTCCTCTGTGAAACCGGCTTTACGAGCTTCATTGAATGAGCGGGACCCTTTCCTCAGACCAATCTGAAACAACAAATTAACTGAAGCAATGAACCAAGGATTTTTAGTCTATAACAAAATATTTTACAAGTGTGAAAATGTAAAAAGAGGCTAACTTTGACAACTATGTCTGATTTGGCTTCGGCAAGGGAATCCCTCAAGTTTTGTGCTTGTGCTGGTCCCTGAGATCCCCATCCGATCACACCAATTTGCTTGATTCCCTTGAATGCTTCTGGCAAAAGAGGGAACAAATCCCTTCCTCCTCTCACAATATACTGTGAAAAAGATCGAGTTTTTCATACTAATTAACAACAAAAGATAGAAACTTTCTCCAAATAGAATCGAAATCAAACGAACCTCGTCATGACCAGCAAGAGAAACTTTTTCTTTCTTGAAAACTCCAGAATCGAAATCAAGGGATGGAGGAGGCTTGGAAATGGATGGAGAGGAGACTGATCGAGTGGCATTGGAGATGGAAAGACGAGGTAGGGTAATAGAGGAGGAGGTGGAGAAGGTGAGTAGGGTTTTAGGTTTGGGTTTTAGGGTTTGGGATTGAGAGGGTAGGTAGAGAGAAGAAGATGCAGTGGAGGTGGCGGCTGCCATTGTTCAGTTGATGCTGCCCCTGCCCGTGTCCGTGTCCGTGTCCGTGTGTCAAGAGAGAAAAAGAGAGAGAGACGCGACAAGTGTAACTCGGGTTTATATAATTTGAAGCAGAATAAGCTCAATTTGTTCAATTAATTACCTCCATTTCTTACAACTGGAGAAGTCATAAGCATAAAATCACTTGACTGCATTTCTTTTATGGAACCGAATCTCCTGTTTCTCTATGGACACGAAATTTCTTTCCCTAAATCACTAATGCATGAATCCGGAGTGAATTTTGAGGCAAAACTATATCCAATATTATAAGTAACTTTAGGGGCAGATAATATGGTTCCTTTTTGTATAGGGTACGTTTGGATGTGAAGGGAATATCGTTTTTGTAAGTTAATACACTATTTTTTTATGCTATTTTCTGTTTGAATCACATAAAAATAGCACTATTTTCTGGGTTAGTGTTTTTTTCGCTAATTTGTCAAAATATGAGTTAGCGCTAATTTCATAACAGCATTGTTCTCGCTATTTATGTTGCAATATCCGAACGTACATACAGTCATTTAACTATTATATGTAATTTAATCAGATTTTTGAATCTTTTTAATTCAATCAACCACTTAAATATTCAATTCGTTGTAATTGAATCTTCCAATTAATTCATGTTAATATTAATTGTTAACGACAATCAATATTTAATTTAATGGCAAAAATAAATGTCCCTCATTTTTATTTCTTAAATAAAAAATAGTACTTGGCTATTATTTTCTAACTATCAAGATCCTTAGATCATTTTTTTTTTCTAATTGAAACATCTATTTGGATTGCAGTGTTCATAAGCAGCTTTATAAATGGATACGTCCAGTATTAATGGAAGGGGAGAGTATAAGGTGGAGAGGAAGACAATTTCAGATGGTCTTCTTCAATATTTAATATTTTGTTTGGCCTTTGGCTATCTCAAAGAACAAAATCCTCTTGAGTTCATCTCTGATTCTGTAAGGTATTTTTCTGAGTTGTATCATACTTGTATGAAGACAAAAAGCTGACTACGCCTGTATTATGGGAAACAAAAATACAAAGAAATCGTTGTGCATTTAATGCGGGATCATTTTGCAAAATATTTTTAAGCTCTCTACTTTTAATGTCTTATTTATATTTTTATTTTTAAAGAGAAGCGTTCAAGTGCCTTCATATTTTGTCTTTATTTTTTTTTATTTTTAAATAATAAAAAATTTAAATTTATATATATATACATGATGTGATATATATTATTTTTTCTCCGTACATATAGAAAATTTAAGTTTAAAAGTTTGCTAAATGGATAATCAGCCTAAACGGGTGTTTTTTTACAACACTAGAACTAGTTAGATTTTAAGTTTAAAGGTTTGCTAATACTACTCGTCACGTGTGTCGATTACGTGACGTGACCATATTCGAGCAAAAATTACACATCACGTCACGTCACGTCACATCACATTACGTGGTCACGTCAAGTTACGTCATGATATAAAACATAGAGTATCCAGTTGTTTCTAATTAATTTTCATTTTTTTGTTGGTACGCATAGAGTATCCAAATTTTTCTTTTAATGTAAGTTCAGTGATACCGGTACTCATATAGTACTGCTTTTTATTTTCTCTTGTTGTGTCCAATAAATTTTTATAATTTGAATTTTTAAAGTAATATCAAATGTCTAACTGTCATTCATAAAAAAAATTTGCAACATTATTAATTTATTTTAGAATTTTTTATATTTTTTTTCTAAATTTTCAACAATTTAAATTAAAATATAAAAAAAATTAATGTGAATAATTTACATCACATGTCACGTCACATCATGTGCAATCACAGCGTGACTACATGTGACGTGACTATTTGTGTGACGTAACTGTTCGTCACTATTTTGCTCATGTCACGTTATGTGAAAAAAAAAAGTTTATAACATAATGTGATCAAATCACAGTGTGTTTGTCACATCACATCAAATAGTAGGCCCAAGATGTACAATTAAGTAGCTAGGCCCTTATAATTATTTCATTCATATTTATATATATTTGATTCACAGAGAAATCTTGACAATCAAGGCGGATCCACATAGTCTCAGATGGGGGTAGTCGTCTTTTCTGAGTTTTGAGTTTTAATGGTAATCTATCGGTACCGATTGACTTTGTCTTCTTCTAAAAAAAAATTTTGCCCCCCTCTGAATGTTTGATTTGTGATTCAGGTTAAATTTAGAATTAAGATCAAAATATTTTTTTTAATTATGATTAGTAATTAGAATTATAAGTTAAAGCATCAGAAATTATAAGTCAGAGTATTTGAAAGTATAAGTCAAAATATTATTTTTTTTTATCAAATATCCAATTAATTAATAAATTTAAATCTGATTCGATATTTTTTTACTCTGACGAGAATTTTGAATCCGCCCTATTGACGTTAAGCTCAAGATATGTGAAATCGAGTGCACATAAATTTCATTGCTATGTCAGACTATACATGTGGTCCTTTTACACACATGACCCTATTCTTTATTTTTATTTACACATCTTACTAGAAGTCAGGGTTTAACAACTCAAATATAGTGAACAGTGCTGAGATTCACTAGGCGTTCATGATTTTAACTTTACTGTCAACTGTCAAGCCTTCATCTCACATATCTTACAAACATACCCTTATAGTTTTATATATTTTCTATAAAGTCCATTTTTTTACCAGTTAAGACAGATCTAAAAGCCCATGGAAGGGAGCAAGTGATGACACGTGTGCACAACAACCCTTACACTTATTGATTTTTGTATTATATTATATTTTATATGTGACAACAAATATATGTAGAGGAGACATCAACTTACAACATTTGAAAGTTACAACAATTTATAATAATTTGATTTTACGATTTTCAAAATCCAAACAGTCGATCCAAACCGTACAACATGATATTTATATTAAAATGTGTTTGGAGGTCAAATTTTATATTTTTTAATTTTTTTTTACTATTTATTATGTATTTTTCAAAACTGTTGTTTTTGAGTGGTCCAGAATTGTCTAAAAACAGCAGTTTTATAAAATACATAATAAATAGTAAAAATATTCAAAAAGATGTAAAATTTGACCTCCAAGTATATTTTAATATAGATATCATGTTGTACGCTTTGGATCGACTCTTTGGACTTTGAAAATCGCAAAATCGAATTGTTGTAAGATGTTGTAACTTTTAAATGTTGTAAGTGGATCCCTTCTCATGTATGTATCTATAATCTATGAAAATATTTATATTTTTTTAGAAGATCCTTGAAAGCTAGTCTGTTGCTGCAATCAGTGACTAAATTATGTTAAAATCCACACTTTAGCTCAGTGCCAGAATCCGATGAGCGTTTTAAATGCTTTAATGAATGAATGAATGAAAAAACAAATTATGATGAACATTATTTATTACAACGAACTAGAAGAGAAGTAAATGTGACACAATATAGTTAAAATCTTTCATTATTGATACAAGTATTACATTACATCAAAAATAGGATTACAAATCTAAAAAACAAATTCTAAGAAATCCCCAAGAATATGACACATGTCTAAACAAATTGACACGTGTAAAAAATAAATTCGAGATATATTTCCATATCTCCATGAACTTTTTAAAATTTGATAAAAGTGAATAAAAAACATTATTGAGTAATCTCAATGTCACGTCTATTTTGACAAATCATTTCATTTTTGGTATTAAAATGATTTTCAAGAATAGCCTGACATTGTACACTAAAATAAAAGATATACTTCCATATCTCCGTAACTTTTCAAAATTTGGTAAAAATGAATAAAAGACACTAATAAATTTTTATTATACTCAGTAATTAAATTATGCAAATAATTACCTATTATTAACAAATCTAGATAGTTATTGTCTTCTTTGGACGTCATATATTTATTGATTTTCTCTGATATTACATTGTATGATTTATTAGAATCACATACAAAATCAGTCGTACAATTATCAAATGTATGTTTTTTGAAACTTTTTTTATAAAATAACATTAGTCATATTTAAAATAATTAAGTACTCATTTTAATGTTTGTCGTTGACTCTTTTATATTTTGTATATATTATTGTTGGTATCATTTATATGATTTATAGAATATTTTATTAAAGAATCGAGCAATAAATGCATGATAAATCATGCAAAAAAAATTCTCTATCCATCTCTCCAAGCTTGATTGTGTTGAAAAAAACTTTCACATGCTTGTACTCTTTGCAACCTTGAATCTTTACAACTGTTGATATACATGGTTGACCCGTTTCTAGGGATCAGATGGGTCCAAGTCTGTGTCGCCTTCCGTGTTAAAGCATTTTCATTTTTTTCGTAACCGAGAAGAAAAAAAACAACAACACCTACCTCGCAAATAAGTTATATAAACTGCAAAATTTTCATTATATATGTGTATATCTCTCTACGCGTATATTGGTTTGAGATGTTTTCTTTTAAATGCTAGTCTCATTTTTTAGAACAAAATGAGTCCAATATGGAATAAGATTGTGCAACTATTTTGTTCAATGTTATCAGAACCGAACCGGGCATTGACCCGGCAGAAGCTTCGGGTCACTGGTTTATTGGTCGGACCGGCGGGTCAATCGGTTCAATCGCTGATTTTTTAAAACAATTGAGTATGATATTGAATTGTTATCTGTCATCTTATTATAATGTGAATTACAGTAATATTATGTACATAAAGTTTAAATTTATAAATTTAGTTACATAAATAATCCAAAGTATAATATTTATATTATTTGTTGCTAAATTCGATTGGTATACATCAGGTTTTTTATAATTTACTATATAAAATATAAATCATCAAAAGAATAATTTTTTAGTTATTTTTATTTAGAATAGCACACACCTGTATGTCAGTTTTACATGGTCGTGTCAGTACAATATTTAAAGCCAATATTAATTTTCATTATTGATTTCTGAAAATTTAAATCAATACTATTTCATATAATTCACTTTAAAAATAAACATGTTTAGAAAAATAAAACGCAACATAACTTTTTTTGTGCAATAAAAAATTCATGCTTAATATACAAAAAAGAAGAATTAATAATTTATTTTTGTAATATATCAAAACTTATGACTTCTTCGGCAACAGGAGTTGCCTATGATATCAAAGCTTAAAAAGATAAATTAATGGGCCACTTTTTTAATTGGGCTTTCTGTGACATATCTTCAATCTTCAAAGATATGGGTCCCACTGTCATATTCACCTTTCTTTTTTCCATTCCCCATTTCCCCTTCTTTTTTTTCTTGTTTCCGAACTATTTTTTTCAACGAAAATCTAATCTAAAACTTCAAATGAATTTCTCCTGACTGAGTTTTGCTCGAAATGTGTCGGTTTTTTCACTAAAACCGGCCGATCTAACCGGTTTTGGCCGGTTCAATAGCATAAACGATCCTTCAAGCGAACCAAACCGGACTAGTGACCGGGTCCGGTTTTTTTCGGTTTAACCGGTGGTCCGGTCCGGTTTTGATAACACTGATTTTGTTAGTTTTTTTTTTTTCCCTTTTGTGATTTGGACCTCGAATATATCATTTAATTTAAACTAAAAATGTTTGATATGACTAATAAGTATAAAAATCACAAGTCATTTTATACGTTTATTTGTTTTTTACATACTTGAAAATTTAATATTAACAATTTCTAGCTATTTAATATTAAAAAATCAATTTACAAATAAAAATTAACATACTTCAATTGTGTAAATACATATGTTTATTTTAATTAATAAATTTATAAGAGATGGTGTCTATAAAGTTAACACCGTTAGTTTCTTATTTTTAAACTTTACCATTTACTTATAAAAAAAAAAATTTCTATGTAGATACAATTCTTGAAAAAAAATGGGCGAATGTACATCGCATTTCAATTATACGTACTCCCGTTTTATATTCTTTGCTTATTTTATTTTGCAATTATTAATGAAATAAATTTACTATTGAGAACCATTTTTCGACAAGTTTTCGGAGTGTTGAAACAATGAAAGGTAGGGACATTTTCTCTGATTTTCTATATCGCTACAACTAAAAATTAGCAGTACAACCCATGTGTTTGTTGATTTTCTCTGATATATTATTGTAAAATTTATAAGAATCACATACAAATTCAGTTCTAGAATTACCAAATATATGTTTTTTGTTACAAAATTCAATTATAAAATAATATTATTCATATTTAAAATAATTAAGTAGACATATTTTCTAATGTTTGTCGATGACTTTTTTATTTTGTATATATAATTGTTGATTTGTTAGTATCATTTATGATTTATATAATTCATAACATATTTTATTAAAGAATTGAGCAATACATGCATCCATGATAAATCATGCAAAACATTTTGCTCTATCCATCTCTTTTAAGATGCTTTTGATTGTGTTACAAAATCTTTCGCATGCTTGTGCGAAATTACGCAATTTAAAGCATAATATTTGTTCAAAATTTATAAAATACACCTCTAAACATTGAAATTACGCTATTCCCCCTCAAAACTTCAAAAACTCATAAATTTATTCATTTTATTGTCGTTTATATTAAAACTCATTTTAAATTTACAAAATATTTTAACTTGCTATTTAAATAAAAATATAACTATAAAACGATCAAATAAATAACTGAAAAAGCAATACAAAACTTGGCAGCAAGCAGGCAAGCACATCTAATATTCCATAGATTAATATATTCAATAAGCTAAACATGATACAATTTAACAAGTCATCATTAACAAAATAAAATAAATAGATCCTTGGAATGGAAATATATTCTAAATTCTAAACCTAATATAAAGTAAATCAAAACCAATTATGGTTGATTACTTGAAAATTTTTGGATTGGATGAAATATAAAGATGCCCATATATATCGATTTTAAATATATATTGCCTCACATGCCACCATACTGCAAAAAGCAAGAACAAATAAAAACATTACTAATCATGTAAAAGAAAGCAAATAATACAACTGTTATTTTTGTTTGAGGAAATTTCATGTATACTCTTCAAAAACTTTGAAATTATGAAATTTTAATATTGTTTTTGTATTATTGTTACTCTATATGGGTATGTTTGGATGTGTCAAAAATACAAGTTATTCTAGAATAGAGACTATTTGGAATAGCAATGTGCATTCAAACAATATTTTTACTGTCTGGTGTAGCTAGAATAGTTGTCATTCTCTAATGAGTTTGAACCCGATTAACTATTTAAATTCGGTTCGTTAGTTTTTTGCCCCTTCTTGATAAAAATCATGAATCCGCCCTTGACAATAAGCTCAAATATGTGGTCCTTTTACACACATGACCCTTTTCTTTATTTTTATTTACACATCTTACTAGAAATCAGGGTTTAACAACTCAAATAGTGAACAGTGCTGAGATTCACTGGCGTTCATGATTTAAACTTCACTGTCAAGCAGTGTTATCAAAACCGGACCGGACCACCGGTTAAACCGAAAAAAACCGGACCCGGTCACTAGTCCGGTTTGGTTCGCTTGAAGGATCGTTTATGCTATTGAACCGGCCAAAACCGGTTAGATCGGCCGGTTTTACTGAAAAAACCGACACATTTCGAGCAAAACTCAGTCAGGAGAAATTCATTTGAAGTTTTAGATTAGATTTTCGTTGAAAAAAATAGTTCGGAAACAAGAAAAAAAAGAAGGGGAAAAAGAAAGGTGAATATGACAGTGGGACCCATATCTTTGAAGATTGAAGATATGTCACAGAAAGCCCAATTAAAAAAGTGGCCCATCAATTTATCTTTTTAAGCTTTGATATCATAGGCAACACATGTTGCCGAAGAAGTCATAAATTTTGATATATTACAAAAATAAATTATTAATTCTTCTTTTTTGTATATTAAGCATGAATTTTTTATTGCACAAAAAAAGTTATGTTGCGTTTTATTTTTCTAAACATGTTTATTTTTAAAGTGAATTATATGAAATAGTATTGATTTAAATTTTCAGAAATCAATAATGAAAATTAATATTGGCTTTAAATATTGTACTGACACGACCATGTAAAACTGACATACAGGTGTGTGCTATTCTAAATAAAAATAACTAAAAAATTATTCTTTTGATGATTTATATTTTATATAGTAAATTATAAAAAACCTGATGTATACCAATCGAATTTAGCAACAAATAATATAAATATTATACTTTGGATTATTTATGTAACTAAATTTATAAATTTAAACTTTATGTACATAATATTACTGTAATTCACATTATAATAAGATGATAGATAACAATTCAATATCATACTCAATTGTTTTAAAAAATCAGCGATTGAACCGATTGACCCGCCGGTCCGACCAATAAACCAGTGACCCGAAGCTTTTGCCGGGTCAATGCCCGGTTCGGTTTTGATAACATTGCTGTCAAGCCTTCATCACACATATCTTACAAACATACCCTTATAGTTTTATATATTTTCTCTAAATCCATTTTTTACCAGTTAGGACTCAGATCTAAAAAACTATGGAGGATACCATAAACTGAGTCAAAAGGGAGCAATTGATGACACATGTGTGCAGAACAACCCTTACACTTGTTGATTTTTGTATTCTATTATATTTTATATGTGACAAGAAATGTATCTATGAAAAATATTTATATTTTTTTTAGAAGATCCTTGAATGTTTGTTTGTTGCTGCAATCAGTGACTAAATTATGTTCAAAATCCACACTTTAGCTCAGTGCCGGAATTAGATGAGCATTTTAAATGCTTTAATGAATGAATGAAAAAAAAATCAAATCATGACATCCTTTATTACAACGAACTAGAAGGGAAGTAAATGTGACACAATATAACTAAAATCTTTTATTATTGATACAAGTATGACATTACATCAAAAATAGGATTACAAATGTAAAAAAAAAAAAAAATTCTAAGAAAAAACTACAAAAAGATGACACGTGTTTAAAATAAATTCGAGATATATTTTCATATCTCAATCAACTTTTTAAAATTTGGTAGAAGTACATAAAAGACACTAGTTAGTCATCCTAATTTCATTTTATTTGAATAAACAATTTAATATTTGGTGCCAAAATAATTTTCAAAACAAGTCTGCCATTATACACTAAAATAGAAGATATAACGTAAATCTAAAAAAAGATTAAAATCTCATTCTTCTGGAATTTACACATGTTAAAATTGTAAAGTTTGTTTCATAAAAATAAATTTGATAGTAGAACACTGGCTCCTTACTCTGTTTGAACCGGATATTATCCCAATCCATCCAACTCAATTGTCTGAAAAATAGTTAGGAGTATAACTAAATTAATTAATTTCTTGATTTCTTTTACGAGCAAGATATCGTTATATATATTTTTTTTTCTTTTTTCTAGATACAAGCAATATAAGCCATATGTTTGTTGATTTACTCTGATATGTCATTGTAAAATTTATTAAAATCACACATAAAATCACTTATACAATTACCAAATATATGTTTTTTTTTTGTTACAAAATTCAATTATAAACTAACATCATTCGTATTTAAAATAATTAAGTAGACATATTTTCTAATGTTTGTCGATGATGCTTTTTTTTATTTTGTATATATAATTGTTGATTTGTTGGTATCATTTATATGATTCATAAGATATTTTATTAAAGAATCGAGCAATACACCCATGATAAATCATGCATAACATTTGCTCTATCCATCTCTTTTCACATGCTTTTGATGGTGCTAAAAAATCTTTGCATGCTTGTACTCTTTTGTACCTTAAACCTTAACAACTGTAATCGGATGCGTCCAAATCTGTGTCTCCTTCCGTGTTAAAGCATAATATTTGTTCATTTTTAATTCGTAATTAAGAAGGAAAAAAAAAAACGCTTACGAATATGTTAAGAGCATCTATATCTGTGGTATTATTAGAGTTTTATAATATGATTTGGCAGTTTCTAATTCAGTTTCAAAAATGTGAAAGAGTTTATTATTTAAAAATTATGTAGTAAAGTTTCTTATTAAGAAATTGTTTATAAACTCCATGCTGACTAATGATTGGCTCAAATTATTTCTCATTTTTAATTTGTTGGTGATATGACTTAATAGAAATTCTAAAATTAATTACAGAGATGTGATAATTAAAAACTTTAGAGACCTTAATTTTTAAAAAGTAGATAACATTATTAAGAAACCCATTTGAGTTGCTGAAATATAAATGTTCTTAAAAGCAGTTTTTTTAAATGACTAAAAGTCAGCGAAATTTACATTGAGTCCCTGAAAATATATAATTTGCAAAATTTTATGTGAGATTAATATATCTCAAGTTTAAAAAAATATTAAACATGTATATCTCTCCTAGGGGTGTCAATGGCATCTTTTTATCCGTTTATTCGACCCGTACCGTATTCGATAAGACGGGTATGAATAAGATCTTTTTTTCATAAACTTATTGGGTAAGGATACGGGTAAAGATTTTTTTTCCGTTATCAAAACCAGTAAAGGTATGGGTAAAGCCTATTTTGTACCCGTTATCCGATCGGGTAATTATATAAAAAAAAAATTATATATATTATAGATCTTAATGAGCATTGAATTATTATCCATCTCCAACAGTCCAACTAGCAACTACTCTTGATCTTGGAAAACAAAATTTATTAAATTTTCTAAGTTGAGCAATTGACCATTTATGTAACTGTGTTAAACATAATTCACCATTAAAGCACTTGAATAATTGACTATCTTGTTTTTATTTGCATGCCTGATTTATTTTAATTAAATAATAGAGATATTTGTTTTTTGGAATTTGTGTTTTAATTAAAAAAAACAATTTAGTTGGAATTAATTTTCATATTAGTAATGTGATTATATATGTGACAAATAAATGTATCTTAGTGTTTTATTTAATAAATAATAAAAATAATTATTATACAAGTATTAACTGTTACTTACCCGCTACCGTTTTGTAACAGGTAAGGATAGAGTTCGGGTATGAAAATGTTTCTATTCGACTCTTACCGTACCCGTTGACACCTCTAATCTCTCTACGCCTATATTGGTTTGAGATGTTTTGTTTTAAATGCTAGTCTCATTTTTTTTAAAACAAAATGACTCCAATATTGAATACATCTTGCAACTATTTTGTTAGTTTTTTGTGATTTGAACCTCGAAAATATATAGTTGAATTTAATATAAAAATGCTTCATATCAGCCAATAAGTATAAAAATCACAAGTCATTTTATAATTTTATTTGTATTTTACATTCTTGAAAATTCTATATCAACAATTTTTATTTATTTAATATTAAATAATCAATTTACAAAAACATCATACTTCAATTGTGTAAATACATATGTTTTTTTCAAATAAATATTTTTCAAAAACAATTGTTGATAATTTGTGTCATTTAACCTATTTTAGATTGTATTTTTATTTACTTAATAAATTGACGATAAGACCGATAGTTAAAATATTTTAACTTGCTATTTAAACAAAAATATAACTATAAAACGATCAAATAAATAACTGAAAAAACACATCTAATATTCCATAGATTAATAGATTTAATAAGCTAAACATGCTACAAAGCATCTAAACATGATACAATTTAACAAGTCATCATTAACAAAATAAAATAAATAGATCCTTGAAATGGAAACTAGCATGGAATTTCATATTCTAAATTCTAAACCTAATATAAAGTAAATTAAAACCAATAATGGTTGATTACTTCTAGATTTTTGGATTGGATGAAATATCAAGCTGTCCATATCCATAGATTTTAAATATATATTGCCTCACATGCCACCATACTGCAAAAAGCAAGAACAAATAAAAACATTACTAATCAAGTAAAAGAAAGCAAATAATACAATTGGTTATTTTTGTTTGGGGGAATTTCATGTATACCCTTCAAAAACTTCGAAATTACGTATTTTCCCCTCAGAAGTTCATAATATCATATTTACCCTTCCAAATTTCAAAAACTCACAAATTTACCCATTTTACTGCCTTTTCTATTAAAACTCATTTTAAATTCATAAAATACCCATTTTACCCTTTACTACAGAAAAGAAAAGATATGTAGAATGTTTCAAAAAATGACACTCTTCTAATTTTGCGGTTTTTGAGGGCAAATGTGTAATTTATCTACTTTTGACGCTTACAACAGCATATACCTAACTAGGGGTGTTCAAACAGTTCAGTTTGTTTGGTTTTTCAACCGAACCGAAAAATTTCGGTTTAAATGGTTCGGTTTTTTGGTTTTGCTTAATTAGTTCGGTTTGGAGTTTTTCAAAATTGACTAAAACGAACCGATTGAACCCATTCTTATAATTAAAGTGTGAACGGTTCCCCACTCGATCTCTCTCAGCCAAACCCAACCTTTTTTTTATTAAAACCGAACCCCTGTCCAGTCCCCACTCTCTCTGTCTCCTTCCTCAACCTTCGCTCCCCACTCTATCTGTTTTTTTTCTTTTTCAAAACAAAGCTCCACACTCTCACTATCTTTCTCTCTCTCTTGCCCCTGCTGATTGCTCCTCGATCTCATTATTATTTCTCTCCTTCTCTCTCCAATTTTCCTGTTTACCTGCTAAGGTAACATTTTATACTTTCTTTAATTCTAATTTTGTGTAGATTGAGGGTCTGATTTGAATTTGACGGGTTCCTAAATTTGATCAATCAAAGAAAGAGAGATCAAGGCAGTTGCCCTAGAGATTTTAAGCTTGATATTTTTAAAATTCTCAAGGAATTTAGATGCTTCTTTTTTTCTTCTTACTTGTTTCAGTTCAACCGAACAAACCGAAATTTGATTCGGTTTGTTTGGTTCGGTTCTTAATCAGTTGATATATTTAAACGGTTCGGTTCGGTTGTATTTTCTAAAACCGAAAAAAAGTTTGGTTTGAGTAGTTTAGTTCGGTTTCAACTGAACTGACCGTTTGAACACCACTAGATGTCACTGTGTAAGCATTAGAAATAGAGAAATTACCCATTTGCCCTCGGAAAACAAGAAATTGCTTCACAACCATTTATTCATTAAAACCCCTTGTTTGATGGAATCGGCAAAAATCAGAATGAGAGATTTTTATACAAAAAAAAAAAAAAATAGAACATACAGTGGCTGTTGGCTCCATATTGCCTAAAGCATCTCTCTTTCCTGATTGGTCAGATCTTGGACCCTTGCCGTCACCCTGTTATTAAAAGTTTTGAAAGAATAAAATTAGCTAATATAAAATTACCACATTGACTTCTTCAAAGTAAACAGAGATAAATATAAATAATAAAACAAATAATTCCCGTGTCAAAAGAAAGACATACTTCAGCCTGTAGCAACAAATTTCATACATCCCCAGTCATATAGATTCCATCAAATGGAGCAATTTGCGAAAAAAAAATAAAAATAAAAGAAGGCATTAGAGAACAATGTAGATAATACAGATTATTACATATAAGGAACTTACCTAAAGATTCCATGAAACTTAAATATTGATACATACTTATGGAGAATTGTAAATAATGGATATAAAGTTTCTTGGTTTTTTATTTTACTGTCATTGTCCATTGATTTTTTAAAGCTAATGTTCAATTGAACTTTTTAAATTCATAGATTTGGCAAGAAAAAAATTTGACTAGAATTAGTGATCTCCAATAAATTCATTGATTTGGCAAGAAAAGGATAATATTTTAACTATGTCTTGCTGGTAAAATTTGAAAAAAATTGAGACATAAAATGTAGGAAACCTCTCTGTAAAGGCGGAGGTAAAGCTTAAGCGGCTCAACATATTCTTCAAAGCCAAGTGTTGCCATTGCCCACAACAAATCATCTCCATTAATTGTCTTTCTCTTCTCTCTAGCACACTTGTCACTTGCTCTGCAATTCACAATATATTTTACAAATATATCATTCTTTTCCTATATTTATTTCCTAAAACAAACAAAAATATTCTTGTAACTCAAAATGTCTCTAATTTCTCTTCATTCAATATATTTTTTTGCTACTGATTGACACTTCTTACAGTGAAAGGTGTCAATTTTGTACAATTTTTTCAAAATTTAATTTGGAAAAAAAAAAAAAAGAGGAATTGAATTGGGTGTTACTCGCTGGTAATAAAGCTGATGAACTCAGAAACACACTCCTGAACAGATTCCTTTGCATCTTTTGCAATTTTCCCATTTTCTGGCACAGCTTTTCTCATTATCCTTCCAATATTCGCTATGGGGAGGAACCGATCCTGTTCCCTGGCACCTCCGCCACCTCCACCAAGATGATCGCCGGAGTGGCCGCTCTCCGGCGACAAGGGCTGCGCTGACGCATCCGTCATGGAAACAGCCAATAAATCCAAACCCTAACTCCATCGAAGAAAAGAAAAGAAGCAAAAAAAAAATAGTGTATATTATTCGGTCTATTTTGTTTGTTGAGATTAGGATAAAAGAATAGCTTACCTTGAATGGACGGCGGGGATGAGAACACGTAGTTGATCGGAAGGGGTGGAGGGGAGCGGTGAGGATTTGAGGGAAGAAGAAATCTAAAGGCGGTGGTGCTGTCTCGTAGAGGTACAAAGCCTATAAGGACACCTACTCCTTTTGTGATTTGTGAACTTGAACTGCGCAGGGCTCTCTCTGTCGAATTCAGATCCACTAAAGTAACCTAATGTTTTAGTTTTGATCTAGACCTTCCGATCTTATATAACACGAATATAAAGGCCTGAGTTTCTAATCGGACGGTTTAGATGAAAACGAACAAAATGTGTTACTTTTAGGAAATACCTATGTTCTCTCAGTGGAGTTGTTATGTTTCGACAAAAATTGAAAAAACTTGGTCCATGAGAAGGGGTAAAGATTTTAACAGAGTAGTTTTGGCTTCATGCAGCGTACGAACCATATGCAGTGCTGTTTTGATTCTATAGTCCGTACGCTGTATGAAGATAAAGATGATCTGTTCAAATGTTACCCCGTGAGAAGCTCGTGATTGGTGGATCTATGAGAGGAGATTTTCTGTGGTTGATTATTTGTGGCGATTATTATTTGTGACATTAAATTGAACATCAATAGAGAAACTGGTAATATATGATAAATATTTAAGTTATTTACTTCTAAATATGTTGGATATAAAAAAATATAATATATATTTTCTTACAAGATACACAAGTTTTCTGTAAAGTCGTTTCAGATATTGGCCACAGAGAATCTCCTTTGATATCACTCATCACGTGTTTCTCTATTATTGGTCGATTTAGTAAGTTACCTAGTAATTCAAAGGTATTTCAGATAATCAGCCACAGAAAATCACCTCACGTGTTATTGAACAATGAAACACCAGTGTATCTTGTAAGAAAAAATATATTTCTATTTTACATCTACAATATATTTAGAAGTAAATAACTTAAACATTTATTTTATTTTTCCCTTTTCATAGAAGATACACTAAATTGATATAATAATAGAGTCATTAATCCACAAGATATACTACGCACTCCAACTTCATGAACTAATTATAGTGAATTTCTATAGCGACAAATTCAGATTAAAAATGTCCAAAAAAGTCTAAATTTATTATTATAATATGGGTATAATTTAAAAATAGTTTGTCGGTCTAAAATGTCTTTGAATTTATCAAAATTCTACAATTTTAAGAAAGAAAATAATTTGTGGATAGATTGCAAATATTTTAGAAATTTATTTAATTTATCTATTTATTCGAAAAGATATTGAAAACGAAAAATTAGGCAATATTTTAGATAATATAGCATATGTTGATAGAAAACATGTAAATATACAGATATAAACTTCAACATGCACATAAATATCACAAATATAATAAATTATTATAATTCGTTGGTCTCTTTATTTTAGAAAATAGTAATGGAATAATACTATAAAAAAATGTTGTATAAACTTGCAAATAAAGCTAAAATAATGTGGGCCTAAGATAGATTCAATTTTCTAAAAATAAGATAGATTGTATTAGTGAGTTCACAATGAAATTAGAATTTGTGTAATGAAAAAAATACATATTTTATAATCTCATAAATAGAAACGCTCCTGGACACATTAGCATGATTAGCATGTATTTGGATCAGATTAAATCCATACCATTTCATACATGTTTTTACGAATTTTGAAAATATCCTAATATATCAAAGTATTTCGAAATACATAATTTTCTATTTATAAACAATATTGTAAAGTAATATAAGCTATTTAGAATTTTAGATGGATTGTATTCGATGATAAAGTACACTATAAACAGAACTGAACCTAAATATCAGAAAGAAAACCAAAATAAGAGAAGAATACCTGATGAACACCTTCACATTTCCCTAAGAACACTAAAATGCATATACCAGTGGTAACAGAAAAACAATTAAATCAAAATTCAGGAAACCAACAAATGAACACCAACAATAATAACTGGACACAAGAAAACAAAAAACCCCCAAAAAATATACATGTACAATAATAAAAAATAAAAAAAGGAAAAAAAATGTGCACTACACAGAAGGTGGAACTGCTTCAACAGGCTTTGTTTCTTCAACAACCTTTGCCTCCTCTGATTCTGCTGCCGGGGCCTCACTTTTCACACTGTTCTCATCTTTCGGTGCATCTACCGCCTCAGAAACCGGCGGCTCAGATTTCTCAACAACCACTTCTTCATCTGTCTTGGTTGCATCGTGATTCAGTTCGTCAGTATTATTAGCTGTGGTCTCACTCTCATCCTTTGGTCCCTCCAACATAAGCGGTTTATCCTTCTCCTTCTCCTTATCGTCCGAAGGAGCAGCAATTGGTGCTGTGATCGGAGCTCCAATTGGAGTCCCAATGGGATTATTAGTGCTTGTAATTGGTGCACCGATTGGAGTTCCACTGGGATTAGGGTTTTGAGTTGTGGGTGCGGGTAGTGCTCTGGGTTTTTTAATTGTGATAGGAGGAGCTGAGAGAGAGGCCATGCCAGGTGGGAGGATTTCAATCGGAGATTTTTTCGCGGCTTCACCTAGGGTTGTCAGTTTTGGATCCTCGAGAGAAGCCAAGAAAGCAGCCGCAGCATCAGTTTTCACAGATGGATTGTGCTCCATTTCTCTCTGCAACATCTTATTCCATGACTCTACGAGGCTTCTGAGTGTCGGCCGGCCATGAGACTGATATATTCAACAGAATAAATTTTTTAGCATCCAAATTATAATATTAATTAAAGTTGAAGTGGAGAGATAATAGATAGTGATATTATGACATACATAAGCATGTAAAACGGCCTCAGCAAGCATTCCAGTGTCTTGCCATGCTTTCTCCATGAGCGGATTGTCTCCTAATACTGCAGCAGCAAATGCTGCCTCACGGCCATGCCCAGCCGTTATTAAATTATTCACCAAACCCTGGATAACAAAACAACATCTTGAATTAGTTCAATTGCTTAATTGAAGATCATGATGTGTAATTTTTTTTTTTTTTTTTTGCACTCTTTTCTATTTGCCAATTACATCCAGAATTTTTTGTGTTACTATAAATTGTGATAAAGGTTAAACTAAGTAAATATGTATTGTAGTAAAAAGAGGCAATATTACTATTTCATCAGAATTTTTCAACCTAGCTAAAGTAGTAGTTTGCGTGGGACAAGGAAAAATATTTCTACTTGTTAATTACAAAACAAAACTGTTGAATGCTGGTCACAAATTTAAGAAATGCAAAATCTCAGGCATTAACTGAAAGTAAAAATAGGTGCAATTTGCAAAACCTTTGTTCAACAAAACATAGATCCTCCGCCATCATATGGGGAGTAGATCTCACTAAAAAGGTAGAAAAAATTAATATTTGACCAAAGCTTTTTTTGCCATTAAAGTTTACTCCAGTTACGTTTTCTCTGACAGAGAATTACAGAGAAACAAAGTGCTCAGTGTCAGTTGCAAATATAACAACTCTCAGGTGTTATTTAATAAAAAATTTAAAAAAAAAAAAAGAGGAGGGTTCCAATGCCTGATGCCTTTCATACCTCATCATACCTCATATTTTATATCTTCATTTTCAAAGTCTAAATTGTCAATCCGAACCATTCAACATGACATCCATACTAAAATATGGTTGGGGATGAAATTTTATAATTTTTGGAAATTTTTTACTATTTTTTAAGATGGGTAGAAAATCACTGTTTTTTTAACGGTCCAAAAACAGTGATTTTGTACATATCTTAAAAAATAGTAAAAAAATTCCAAAAATAATAAAATTTCATCCACAGGCATATTTTAGTATAAATATCATATTGAGCGGTCCGGATCAAAAGTTTGGACTTTGAAAACGAAGATATAAAATATGAGGTATGAAAAAATGAGGCATTGAATCCCCCTCCTCAACAAAAAAATATAAATATCAATTCAAAGAATAACAATTAAAGCAAAATATGAGAAAAGGTTTAATGCAGCTTTTAGACCTCACTAACAGGAAATAATGGGTTCTTTGCCTCTTGTTTAGATAGATTTTTATTGCTAGAACTTGTGGAAATATTTAGGCCATATTATAGTTTGTATCAGCCTTTAATATCATATTACTATGAGAAAAATAACATACTGAAAGGCGAGTGAGCTCTCCATGATTGGCAAGGCGTAGTGCTAGGCCCCTGAGCATTTGGCCACGCAATGCACCTTTAACTGAAGCTGCAGCCGCCAATCTTTTGAGCACCTCTCTTGCAATATTTGATTGCCCAGTGGCATCAGCTGCATCAATTAAATCAAAGAACTCTTTCACAAACTTCACTATTCCTTGCACTGCATCAGCAAGGTTCTCCTGCTTCGCAACTGTAGGTGGGGCCACTGTCAGATTCAGTATCTCAGTAACATCAGCAGGACCCACCCTCTCTAGTCCAATGTCTCGGCTGTTACTCATTGTGAGAAGACATTCAAGGGCTCTCTTTAAGTCATTGCTCTGCATGGCCAGATCAAACTCCAACCTGATAACAAGGAAAATTTTCATTCGACAAAGTTGAGAAACTGTTTCCGTACACACTATAAATCTTGGAACTGAAATAAAAAAAATGTACAACAATAGGTATCCAAAGAGAGAGAGCAAAGCATTCACTGTCATGCAAGCATATGTGCATACAGGTACACACAAGTCTCCCACCTGATACAAGTACCCAAAATTCAAAATAATATAAAACAGTAGGAAAAGAACATTGGTGTCCCTATTCATAACCTCTTAGATATTCCCGGTAAATGGAGAGCTTCAGTGGCATAACCCATGCCAAGCATGAATTCTGCAAGGTCATCATGGTGCTCTCTAGCAAGCCAACTTGCCCTGCATAGCACCGTGGCATTCGCGTAAATTAATATTTAAGAGGTGATGTGCACAATATAAAAATGTTTAAAACAAAGAGTAAACGAATGATTTGTAAAAATGTACCATTTCACAGCACTGACTGGATCGCCATGGGCTGCCAGGCACCTGCAGCGGATGCCGGGATGGCTAAGAGACAATGCATGTGCACACATGTACCTATAGAAGAATTAAAATGATGAGATATACGCACTAGACAGAGAGAGCTTTAACCTAATAGAGAAAAATCATGAGTTCAACACATGAATAGTCCCAAGTATTCACTAAAAACAGTGGTAATATTCAGTCATCATTAAATAGCGGTGTAGTACAATTACGTGAATTTTGATGCCAGCATTTGTTTCTTTTGGTGTTCTTTCAAGCTGTGCTCATTAAAAAATTTGGATCAATGCTCTGTTTATAATCTTGTCCTTTGGAAATGCACGACAATTTATGGGTATGAATCAAGGATTTGATGTGTATAACTACCTATCAATAAGCCAAAGAACACGATCTCTGACACCAACAATGACAAGAGGACCAATGGGGCGTCTCTGCTCCTGAGGGAATCGAGTGACAGCAACATTCACACCTCCTCCTGCAACAGCAACCTCTCCAGTTCTTCTCTCTTCAGTGTCTCTCTGTGAAACTGTTTCATCACCCCCCCTTGTTTGCTTTGGCAGGGTTATGAAAGGAGGTATTGACGGGCCCTGCTGGAACGAGGCCAGACGAACTACCTGAAGAACCCCAAAAAAAAAATAATTAAGTGTTGTGCAAACTGCAAACTTTCATGCATTGAACAAATGATTCCATAAGTGATCATGCCCTGGAATGAGGTTGGTCCGCTCAATAAACTTTTAACCTCAGTGAAAATGGCAACTTACTGACCCAAAACAGACGGACAAGCAAAATTTATTCATGTGGTACACGAAAAATACTCATATATTGGAATTTATTCTTTGCAGGTTCTTTTAAGTGGAGATAATTGGCATAATTGAATTCTTGGATTTTTGTTTTGTTCTTTTTACAATAAATGGAGTTGCAGTGAGTTAGTAGTAATAGCTAACTAATGTAAAGAGAGCAGTGCATTCAAAACAAGAATCTTGTCTGAAATAAGTTTACCTGCAACATGGGAGGCCTTAGTAAGATTCTCTCACTTGAAGTAATTTGAGGAGTCTCAACTGCTATTAGAGCAAGTTCCCCATGTTGTGCAACTGCATTGCTTTGCGCTTGTCTTGCTTTCATTTCTTCTTTTCTTTTCTTGGTTTCTATATCAATTGGGGCCACACCAGCATCCACAAAGACACACCTGAACATTTTCTCTTATCAGATAATAAATGGAAACAGAAGTTTCATCAAATATTCTAGGTTACAATGTTTTGAACTGTGGATATATTGGTATGATTGAATTGATTTCCAAATTCTTCTTTCCAGTGCCACTGAAACCTCCAAGCAAGTAATCATAAGAAAAAATAAACAAAAGAACAGATAACAGATAGATAAATGAAGAGATGATTTTGACAAGTCTCTTACTCGATAGTGGTTGGTGTTGCAACAAACAACTGCCGACGATGCCAGACACCTCCAGTGGCAAATGGAATGGCAACATCGCCAAGAAATCTAAACTGGGGCCGCAAAGAGGCAATTACAATGTGCTGATGGTAAGCAAATGCACAATACTCCACGGTTTGGTCCCATGCAGTCCACTCCGGCTGTGCAAGCAGGCCACTCACTGGTTGATATGTTTCCCAACTATAAAAGTTTATTATTGTAATATTAGCAAAGGAGTTCATTATGCTAGAAAGATAAATAAAGGAAATTTAAAATTTCAGAAAGCTCTTTTTTCTTCTCTAAATTCTACAAATTATCAACCACAAGAACAAGAAATATCCACATGCAAGACCAATAAAGACTCAAACAGTAAATGCACATATTGTTTCTCATAAAGAAATTTCATATGCTGGGATGGGCTCGACAACAAATAACACCTACTTATACAGAAACACATATAAAATGAACGTGTTCTGCTAATGTAGTAGAAAAGATTCAAAATCCAAACAATGATGCAACTAGAAAGAAATGTTTTAGGTAATGACATAACAGTATAAGACCAAAAGAAGCACCTGTATAACTGAAAATTTTGAGGGGCAGCCTCAGAGGACCTGTTGGCAAAGGGATCATCAAATGATGAGTGGGGCCCACTGGCACCAAACCCAGACATAGGCATTGTGCTAATAGTTGATATAGCAGAAGCAGTTGAGGGGCTAATTCTACGTGATGTCCTATAAGCAACCCCAATCAATGCACCTCCATGCAAACCAATAACCTTCATTGCAGTATGATTATTCAAATTCTGAATCAGCTAACTATTTACAAGTATGTAAGTGATGTTGAATATTAACACGTGTGCTTGATTTCAATAGTAGTGCTCCCATATAGGTGTCATTTACAGTGTGTTCCAGATGATATGTACCAAATTAATCATGTATTTTGCACTCTAGGCATCTAATAGCTTTCTATCCCACTTGAGACTTCTTCATGTTTCTATGATAGTTTAAATAGCTTGCCAGGATAATAGTAGTGCACAGAAAAATTACGTAGTGGTAAGCATTGTATTATGATAATCATGCAGAACCAATTATACAACAATTCAAAGAAAGTAACCACAATTTAAAGCTATTTTTTTCTTACAACACATTTGCTTTCAGTGTAGGTAATATTTGTTAATTCTAGTTTGAATATAAACTCTTTTCCAACCTGATATTTTATTTTACATTTCATGTAAAATCACTTTTATGGTAGCCCCAATAAACCCAAGTGAAAATTATTGGTTCCATGTTGTAACACAATAAGTGAATTCCAACTTCTTAAGATGAGTTGAAGATAACAAACCGGCTCATTGCGGCCATCAATTGACCTTTGAAGTACATGTGCAGTTCCATCGTCCAACAAAATCCTGACTTGCACCGTAGCTGAAGAGGCAGCACTTGCAGCAGCAGCAACAGCAGCAGCCTGAGCTGCAGCGGCCTCCCTTGCCTTCTTTGATGACCCACTTTTCATTGGTGGGGGCAGCCTAGGCATTAGTGCCGTCTCAACCAAAGCGTACCTGTCACGGCACGCATCCCATGCGAACAGCTTCCCTGTGCCTGAATCCACAACCGACCAGTCACCAACCTTGTAAACCACAAAGGATGGAACGTCAGGCCACACAACAGCTACATACCTGTAAGCATAGGTAGATTTATAATATGAAATTTATTAGGTTTTGAAAAAGGAAAAGCATTGAAGAGGATTTCTTTGTAAAAAATATAAACTTTTAGGACAAAATGCTGGCCGATTATAGTGCATGCTGGTAGTGCTAACCATACTTGTACTTGGGAGTTTTGTACAATAAGTCAATAATAATGTTTCTTCACTATTAGATTTGGTTTACAAAAGCAGTTGACACTGAGTTCCAAAGTTGAGCTCAGAACTGTAAGCAACAGGTATATAACATGTAATGGTACTTTCGCTTGTGTACCGACCATATGTAGCAGAATCATTCTTCCAGAATGCCACACAAAGTTCTCTCCTATAGACTTAATACCAACTCATCGAAAATGAAATAGCAGGAAATAAATGGAAGTATGCAAGTTCCACTGAGAACTGTACGCAACTGGGATCTAACATGTAGTGATAATTTGCACTTGTGTACCAGCCATAACGTACCAGTATCATTCTTCCAGATGCTATACAAAGTTACATCTACTGTTGACTTAAAACCAACCCATGCACAACAAACTATCAGGAAATATAGGGGAGTACGCAAAAAGCCATTTTGTTATTCAGGCAGTATAGAAAAGTTCCTCTTTCAGTATTTTCAGAAGAAAAACCTATATTGAGGGCCACTTCTGTAGTAACATCATTATATAAAGGTTTTTTTTTGCAAACTTTTTACAAAATAAGGTCAGTGGCTTACTTTCCAGAACTGCTGACCGAGAGAACCGAGTAAGAATCATGCGGTGCAGGAGTACTAATATGCTTCTTAGCCTGCTTCACAACCAGCGACTCTGCTGATTCACCCCTAGCACGGATCGCCTCGGCAGCAGGGCCGGCACTAGCCAGTGTTGGATTTGCAGTATTTGACAGCTGGAAGTTGAGTAACTTGAGTTCCCTTTCAACAATGTACACAGCAGAGTGCTCGTTTCCGCCAGCTGGTGTGGGAAGGGGGCAAACAGCTGGCAATGCCCTTGAGTCAAACTCACTCAGTATAATGCCGATGTTGGTACCAGTTGCAACAAGGTGTGGTTGCAACGGGTGCGCTACCATGCAATATGCCTGCAGAATATACAAACGAAATTAGAATACAGAGGAACACTGCCTCATAAAAGGAAGTCCGGTGTTGGAAAGCACATCAGTTGGAAATTTGTTTTGTGGTTTCTTGGCTTCAGTAGAAGGTATAGGCAACTACCAGAAGAGCTATACAAGTCAGTATGAATTCCGTATCTATGTACAGCACTAAAAACATAAAAGTACCAGTACAGTTTCTGGAAGTCCCTAGTCTTTTACTATATTGAGCAGTCGGTAACACTAACTAATAAAACACAAGAAAATAATTGATAAATAAAAAGATTGTGAAATGCAACCAAATACCCTTAGTTTCTTGGTCTGTGCAAGCACTTGTGGGGGAACAAGAGATGATAACTCGCATAATGGTCTCGTCAGAGCAGAGTACGTTGGGTGTTCAATAGCCCTGTTTAAACCCAAAAGTCAAATATGAACTGCCTTCTGCAAACTTTAACTTCAAAATGACAAAACAAATAAAGAAAAATATGACATACCAGATATGAGAATCTTTGACACACGTAAGTATATCAAGGTTAGGGGCACGAGGATGGCACCATGATGCCACACTGTGGCATGCAAGCTTATTAACAGGCTTGATGCGCCTCAATTCCTGTGTAAGATGTATTGTGATTTTCTTAACAATTGGGCTTTATTGCAAACTATACTGACTATTTATCCTTATTTATATAAAAACAGACAGGACTGGCACTTGAACAACCATTCAATACATTGGCGGACAAAATATAAACAAAGAAGAGAAAGTCAATGCAAGTGCTTAAAAAGCATGAACAAATAAGCACACCTAAATCAAAAACAAAAAAAGGACAGGAAATTGAGGTCATCACTGGGCACAATTGTAGTAATAGATGTGAAAAGCAAGTATATATGGGATTTATGGGCCACATTACCCAAAATGGCAGTAGGAACATACTATGGCAGTGCCTCACAACATATTCCCAACTTTTACATTATTAGTTATCAAGCAAACATCACAGACACAATTCGAAATCGTAAGTGATGCTCTGAAAATGTTGCTTAACTTCTAGTAAATATACCTTAAATGTCATTGTGTCCCAGATTGCAAGAGTTTTATCAGCACCAATGGTGATGAGTTGTGGTGCACTTCCCATTACTCTTGAGAGCTCAACTGCTACAACACCCCCGTCATGTGCCTGTTCACACCCAATAAAATAATGAGAAAATCAGATTATTATATGATAGCAGTTTAAGAACAGGCACTTTATTAGACATACTAAATTTGTGCATTTTGAGAACTTCAGACTGAAGTACGATACATAGTATCTACAAATACAATTAAGTGCTGTCCTGAAATAAGAAAGGGAGTCCCATTCTATTCATCAAAAGCATGAATTTGAATTTTGGTTTTTCTCATTCGTTCCTCAAAATTTTGAAGTTCCATGCTAAACAAATGAGGAGGAAGAATTACCTTGAGACTAAGTTTTGGAACGAGTTCACGTGAATCATTGATATGATCAGCACTCCATAGTATAAGAAGGCCATCACTAGCGCCCGATACCAAAAATTGCTGATAAGGTCAAAATAGACAACAACAAAAAAAAAATTCTGCATCAACTATAACAAAGTCTAATTTATCAAAATTCATATCACGTAGTAACAAGTACCAGTAAATTAACCATGTCTTAACAGAAAAGTTAGTGTTGTGTGCTACCTCACCACTAGCTGCAACAAATGTCATCAAGCAAGCTATGGAGCCTTTATGACCTCCCGTGTACCTTCTGACCATCTACACAGTATACCATCTTCAGTCATGATTCATTAAAATATACCAAAAAGTTAAAAAAATCAATTTAGGAAGCTTCATATAACCTTCCATGTAATCATTGATAATACTCTTATAACACCATCAGAACCACCAAAAGCAACAAGTGGGCCATCGTTGGAAGCAGACCGAGATAAGAACTCCATACTATAATAAGAGAAAAGTTGAACATTTACTGGTGGCTCAAGTGATATTCAAACATTAAAAATCGAAAAAATGGAAAGGATAAAAGAAAAAGGACTTGCGCACGCTTAATTAACCAAATGGATCATGTACTACTGAATATTAACAAACATTTTATAAGAACACCAAAATATGTCCAACCTCACTCTCGAGATAGATCACGAGGACAATTTGGTCCTATTTTTAGAAGAAATAACAAAAGAAAAAGCATAACATCTAATCCTATTATGCTTAGTGATTCACAAGAAGAAGCTTTTTCACATACCAAAGTAGAGATCGATTATCAAGCTCCTGTTTGGGTACATCCCGTCCCCGCATGGTCACAAGATCCAAAAAGATGGCCTTATTCTCACAACAAATCACAACAAAGTGTCTCCCTCTAGTGGATGTCACTGGGCTACCACCAAAAGCAGAGGAGTTTTGGTTCACTGCAGTTGGGGCCTCAGAAGCCGCAGCCCGGCTACGCCAGTGCTGCCAGTAACGCACGTCATCATCAAAGAAACCAACCTGCTTCACACTTTACAGAAAGATGGTTTGTCAGTGTAAGGGCATTATTGTAATTTTCCATGTCAACCAGATTGTAATAGACCAACCATTACACACAAATCAAAGTGAAAGGGGTCATCCCAGATGGACTTGAACTGGCATGTCAATACAAGCTTGCTTTAGTAAGGTACCTCCATAATTGATACCAGTATGATACAGAACCGTATACCTAATTATGGTATGAATTGAAACAGTATGTACAGTTAACTTACAAGATGGTATTATGCAATTCAGCACTGAATGTTGTATATCTGTACCAAAATTCTAGAAAAATGATGGTCTAAAGAAGGGTAAAATTGAGTTACCTGCCTCCTCTAATGGCCTCTGTGGGCCTCCCTCTGTGGGAATCTGTGTCACCCTCTGCTAATTTCTCGAGCTTTGCTCCAACTAACCGCCTCTCATCTACTCCTCCCGCTTTAAGCTCGTATATTATCTGAAATATCAGATCAGTGAGGATTTATAATGCATTGATTGTAATTCCTATAGAGAAAAAATGAAGTTGAATGGAAACCTGGCGGTGCTCCCAGTCCCAAACGGAGACGCGATCGGAGGCATCGGCAGTGACCATCCATGGATGCGTGGGATGAAGCTGGATCTTCACGATCTTGTCGCTCGTCGGGCGAAATGCCCTTAAGCGAAGCATCTTACTCTCTCACAATGACTTCCTTCACTTCTATACTTCTCTAGAGAGAGAGAGAGCGAGAGGTTTGATAGATCTGAGGAAGAAGAAGAAGAAGAGAAGAGTTTCCGAGTTGTAACAGGAAAAGGAATGAATTAGAGATCTGGAGTGGTATACAATTACGAGAAAGTGGAGGGTGGGATTGAAAAAAGTGAACCCAAATCCTCTCTGAGGCAATCAGGACCGTCTGATCATAATCCGGATCAAACCGGCACGAGTTGGAATGCACGGATCCTTGAATATTCATGCAGATTCTAATCGGACGGTTCAGATCTAAACAGAAATATTCTGTTACCTCAGGTGATACGAATTCAAACAAAGGTATACAAAATTACCAACAAGGTTGTTCTTGATACGGTTTAATCGGTTTTAATGGATTCTGAATCGAGAGAGTTCGGATTAAATGGTTTTCTGATTGAATGGATTAATTCAATTTATTTTTAAATTTTAGTTTAATTGTTCAGTTTAATTTAAAAATTTGAAAACCAGTAAGATCGAACTGATCGAAATTTTTAAACATAACACCTATATGTACTGAACACTTGAAAAATTTAAAAATTAACAAAAAAAAATGTTTATTTTTATGATTAAACTTCTTATTTCGGATTGATTTTAATTACGTTGACAAGTTTATTTCGGTCGGTTGTATTTTTACTTAATTTTATTTCGGTTTGCCTATTTTATTTTTTGTTTTAATCAAACCGAACCGTTGAACGCCCCTAATTCCAATCCATTTAGTACAAAATTAATTGAGTTTATTTACATTAAAATTTTATTGTCTTAATTTTAGTTAAAAAAAATTATAATTTTTATTCAATCTTACATTCATACCTTTCGATTTCTTTAAAGTAAAAAAACTAAAACAACTCTTTTAATTCATCGACTATGAATTGGTCTGAAATTTGAACTGGGAATTGAGTTATCTAAGCCTTAAATCATAATTTGACATGATCTTCTGGGCCAGCCCAATATAACTTGTGTTAGCAAGTTAGATGGGCCTTACCAATTCAAAAAGGCCCTTTCCACTGCTGTGGGCCTTTTTTGTTCAAAAGGGAAAATGAGAGAGAACATTAGCTATTTGTCATTGTTTTTACTTTCTTTTTTTAATTTTTTTTTTCTTTTACCAACTAACTAATTTATCAATCAAGCCATAACTTCAATTCGGTTGGAACAATATTTAAAATAGTTTAATTTGTATAAGCAAATAATAATCAAAATATCATTTCCCAAATTTACAAACTAACAATTATAGTTGAATAAACTCACTAGCGCTTAAAGCCTTAAACTGAGTACATAAATTTAAAAACACACTAAAAAAAATCACTAAAAATCTCTTGTAATTGATCATAAAAGGTGGCCCACTGATAAAACTACAGGACCACCATCTCATCTCTTCTCAGCTCAGCTCTTCCTCTAAAACTTTTTATAGAAAGAGAGATAAACTCATATCCCGTCAACCCAAAATTTACACAAACAAAACCATAAATCCCAAATTAAACAACTAATGTAATGTAACGTTAGACCTGCAATCCATTACCATTCGGGTAGTAGTTTCCATTTCCATTTCCATTCATCAGAGGTTTTAGGGGTTTCTTCCCGTTTATAGGACCATTTTGGCAGAGTTTTGGGTTCAAATATACATTTGTTGTAACTATTTTTGGGGTCGGTTTGCATCCCTTGATGTTGCTTTGAAGAATGGTGTTTAATTGGCCCGATGACGCTGCTATTAGCCCTATAAACATCAAAAAGAAAAAGAAAAAAAAAAATTAAAACTGGTACAGTATGGACAAAGCAATTACCATAATATGTTGCTTTCATACTTCCTAACTGGTACCTTATAAACCTAACTTTTATTACATACATGTGCAGGTTAGGTTCTCGTACCAGTTAGTACAAAGTAGTAAACTAGCACAAGCATTTACCTAAAAATAGGGCAGAAGGCTTTCCCGGTCTTGATTTGAACTCCGGGTGAAATTGTGCACCCACATAAAACGGATGGTTCTGTAGTTCTATGATCTAAAATCCATTAAGAAAAAAAAAATAATAGCATGTTAAATGTTACAATACAGGTACAAAAAGACAAAAGCTTTTTTATGGTTATAATAAAAAAATAATAAGTAATAACACACCTCCATTCGTTTTTGTGTCTCATCTTTTCCAACAAATGTAAGACCAGCTTTTTCAAACTGCGGGACCATTTCGGGATTCACCTAAAAGGATAAAATAATTAATATAGTTAAAGAAAAGAAAAGAATGTGTGAACACAAAATGTAGATGTAATAATTAAATGATTGTTTTTACCTCATATCTGTGTCGGTGCCGCTCATCAACATAGCTGACATTGCCATGCCTATCAAAAAAAGATGTATACTAAATTAATTAAAATTTAAACCAGAATATATATATAAGAAAATAGTGTTGGATATGATTTCTTACAACTTAGCAGCTTTGCTATTTCTTGTCTGAAAATAGGTTCGTCTTGATCCAAGCCTCATAGTCCCTCCCATATGTGTTTTTGAACCCTGGTAAATTCAATTAATTATACTTTCGTACATGTATATTTAATCAAAAAATTGATAAATGGTGTCAAAATTGACAACTACCTCTGGCATAAAGATGACACATGGTGATCGGGTATCCGGGTCAAACTCAGTACTATTTGCACCCGGTAACTTCATAACTGATCGGGCAAATTCAATCACGGCAATTTGCATCCCCAAACAGATGCCTAAAAAAGGTATTTTATTTTCACGCGCATATTTGGCAGCTAGGATTTTCCCTTGTACCCCTCTATCTCCAAAACCTCCAGGTACCAATATACCTTCAGCCCCCTAAAAAAATTTAAATATCATTTGTTAAGATATAAAGGTATACATGAGAATGCATTCATGTAATTTCACATTTCCTCAAGAGTAAAACAGATTATTTTAAACTAAGACTGAAATTTATATACATAAAAAAGTAAAGCTTTCTAGACCTTGAGTAGATTCCATGCTGAGTGGTAAGCTTCTGGATTCTGCAAAATAAAATTACGGGTATAAGAAATGGTATGAATAATCATTTTTTCATTCAGTGCTATAAGAAGAAGGAAATATAACCTCTTCACATGTAGTTTCTTCAAGGTCAGGAGATGGGACCCAATCCACCACAAGTTTCCTATTACAAGCCACAGATGCATGCAACAGAGCCTACATAAAATTTACAAAACAATTGTCACATATTAAAGAAGCAATACATTACACGATTAAACTGAAATATGAAAATAAACAATTATGCCATCTCTTCTTACCTTATTTACAGAGAGGTAGGCATCAGATAGGCCAGTATATTTCCCAACCATGGCAATTCTAACCTGAAAACAACATAATCGAGGGACTTCAATGAAAAAATAACTAACATGAGAAAAATAAATGTTGAAATGTATGTCCCAATATACTCACTGGTACATCCAGAGAATCACATTTTCTAGCCATCTTTGTCCATTCATCCAGCTTAGGCATGCGAGGCACCCCACCAACACTAAAATTCATTGCATAATATCTTTATTTTAGTGTAATGAAGGTAGATTTCAGCTTTACCAACTCTGTTATACATGAAAAAATGATGAAGGTTTAAATAAAAAGTTGAGAATTAAACATTGAGAAACCAAACCTTTGTAAGTTCAATACTTTAAGAATAGAATCATGGGCCTTTTGCTCCTGCAGTAGTTCAAACAAAATATACTCCATTTAGTAAATGCTGAAAAAATAATACAAGGAAAATTAGAATCTGAGTATGATTATCAACTATACCTTTAACATTAAAGGGATGTGCCAGATGTTGGATACATCATGCAGATTAACAATGTTACCAACCTGAAAAATATAAAGTTCATACATATCAAATTAGACTATAAAAGTAAAATTGTCAAAAGATGTAAAAGTACGATTTAGTAAAATAAGTTTACCGGGACATGGCAGAACTGTGATAGCTTTTGCTTCACATTTTCATCCAGTACCTAAGCACAAAATATAAGTAGTCAAATAACCAAGAGAAAAAAAAAATATATATATATGGTGAAACAAGAGAAGTAAATGAAAAGGTAAGTAAAAGAAGCAAAATAAAACCTCGGCACTACGACATGCGAGAATATCAGGAGCAAGACCAAGACCTCTTAACCCTCTGACACTATGCTGTGTTGGCTTAGTTTTCTACATAGGCATTAAAAAAATTACTACACTAACAATTATCACGAGGAAAAAAGAAAAAGAATTGAATATATTGATGAAGATGTATATACCTGTTCACCTACTGCCTTTAGAACTGGTACAAGGCTAACATGTACAAGACAAAAGTTTCCCTGACCTGAACAAAGACACAGTTTGAAATAACTGAAAATGAGTAACCAAAAATACTGAAATAAGAAATGAAATAATAGTATTTATGTCATTTTTTCCACATTTATAACTTAATACATCCACATGCCAGATAAATATACCGATTAATCGGTTGCAATTATAAATGACTGACCTACGCGATAAGAGAATTGGCCGAGAGCCTCGATGAACGGCATGGATTCAATGTCCCCTGCATTAACAATGCCACTCTCATTATACCCTGATACATCGGGCCCAAACAATTGCATCTAGTACTTGCCAAATTATAATTATAAAGAGAATAAAAGGTCGACAGACGGGTACTAGCTGCAATTTAGTTATTTACTATATCTAATATTTGTTTGAATAATCTAAAGCTTTCCCCTCTTTTTTCATTACAAGGTTAAGTCTTTCTGGTAAATCAACAAATTTCAAAAAAAAAAAAAAAAAGATAGGGCCTTTTTAAAACAAATAGAAAACTGTTGTCACCTATGGTGCCACCGAGCTCAATGACACAGATATCAGCGGGGCCTTCTTTACCATCTACAGGAATTGATGCCACATGCTCGATCCGCTCTTGTATTTCATCAGTAATATGGGGCACCACCTTTGAAAGAGGAAATATCATAAAATATTACCAAATTAAGATGACGTGAAGGACTTTAATGTCTTCATTTTCAAGTTTGAATTAAAAAAAAAATTCAATAAAAAAAAATCTTTTGTGGGCCTAAGTATTGAAAATTCTCACCTGAACTGTTTTGCCCAAGTAGACACCTTTTCTCTCCTTATTGATAACAGACTATACAAGAATAAAAGCAAATTTGTAGTAAATTCCTTTAGCAAGTTTAAAGATCTATAATTCTACAAGTATAGGAATTAGGTAAGGCTGTCAGTTTACCTGATAAATTTTTCCTGTTGTAATGTTGTTGTCACGGGTTAATTTGATGTCTAGAAACCTCTCATAGTTTCCAAGGTCTAAGTCCACCTTCAAAATAGCATAAAGAAACTTACTTATCTAAGATAGAGAACATTTTTATGGGTACTTAAAGCTTGGAAAATGAGGTTGGTTAAGTGATAAGTGCACTAATGGCCCCACAAGCAAATCAAGAGTGCTGTCAAGATTTTGAAACCAATATAACCTCTCTACTAATCAATAATGCACAAGAGAAAATGGGAGTTGAGTTTTTGATAAGAACACTAGCGATTCACATCAGTTAGCAAATTATGAAAAGGACTAGTTACGGATTTCCTTTGCTTTCTTCCCTTCTAAGGAAACCATGTGACAGGGAGTAAAAGCAAGGGACAGCAACATAAACCTAAACAAGAAATTAAGTGGAAAAAAAATAAGTGATTTAGTCCTTACAGTTTAGCTTTTAGGAAACCTGTCCTCAGAGTTTTTTTTTCTTCAACAAACTTTTTCAACATAAAATTAATAACCATTATAGGTTTTTTAAAATATTTCATCAACACTCTGTTTACTTAATTAATTTAACTTAGAAATCATTTTCCCATCAGAATAGATCTGAAAAGAACTTACTTCGCCACCATCATCTAACACGTATACTTCGCCGTGCTCAAATGGAGACATAGTTCCAGCATCAGTATTGAGGTAAGGATCTGAAATACAAAGTTGCACCATAAGAACAATTTTATTTACATTTTGCCTAAATATACTCCAAAGTGATTTACTTACTAATTTACTTACCTCTATACAAAAAGTTTTCTTGTTTGGTCTTTACATTTTCATATAAAACCTTAATTGACGCTATTAATTTTTTTTTTTTAAATCCTTACCAAAATGGAGATGGCAGGCCAAAAGTGAAAAGAGGTATAATTTGATTTTAAACATAGCAGGGTAAAATGGTAAAAGGTTAATAAATTTGGTGTATTTACATTTGATTAGTCCACATTGTTAGTTTAAGAGCGTAAGCATTTGGCATTAAGGTCAAGGAAAAGTCTCAAAGTCACTAGAGACAAAAAGGAAGACCGGCACCGAGACAAAGGAAATATAAATTTCGCAACACAAAAGTCCAAAGTCAATATTTTTTCACTAAAATAAACTGCTAATACTTCGTAGGGGCTTCTTTGCAAAATGGCTTGGATAATTAAGTTACATTATAGCAGACTACAAAACTCGATCCCAATTTCGCAAGGCGGTCAGATAAGCTTCAAGTCACTGAATCTTAGGCCCCACGAATCAGTGAAACAACTTACAAATAGCAATTTCTCCATGAATACTACTACATGAAGAAGGGAGGGAAAACCGAAAAACAGTGAAAAGAGAAGAAAATGAAACCTATTTTAATGGAGGTAATGCGGAAGCCACAAGCCTTGAGAAGAACACCTATGCTACTGGCGGTGACACCCTTGCCCAGGCCACTCACCACCCCTCCTGTTACCACTACATATTTCATCTTCCTTTCTTCCTTTCTTTCGCGAAAGAGGGGAGGGAGAGGGAGAGAGAGAGAGAAGGGGGGGTTTAAGAATTGAAATGAGATTTTGATTTTGAGAGGGGTTGCGGGTCGTTAAATAGATACACATACACTCGCCTCTTGGTCTCGGATGCTGTGGGTCCCACACTTTCTGACGTCAGCCTAATAAAAGTCGAATTCGCATCCTCTAAGATATCTCATATTTTGCGCGACTTTTTGGAAAATCTCAACCGTTCAAGGACGTTCTGCACGAATCTCAACGCTCACATAATATGAGATATCTCAGGGGATGCGCACTCATAAAAGTCTGATGAGAAAAAGAAGGAAACAAATCTGCTACGATTCCAACAAGAATAGGACTGTTTTTTTCAAATTCCAACCATCAAAAGGCAGTTGGTTTTGATGCACGAATCTTGAAACAAATAAGTGGTTGGATTTGAAAAAGCAGGTTCCTAATAAAAGTCCGATAAGAAAGAAGAGGGAGTCTATGTACTATGCATATTACGATTTGGGCCGTGCTATGGCTCAATATTTGATTTTTCAAAATTTTAATGGTCGATCTGAACCATTTATCTTGTTCTCCATATTAATATGTGTTTGGAGACCAAATTTTTCATTTTTTTCATTTTGTTTTTACTATATTTTTAGATTTATTGAAAAACACTGTTTTTGGATGGTCCAGAATTTCAAATCAAGTAATTTTCTAAATATCTAAAAAAAAATAGTAAAAAATTTTAAAAAATGTAAAATTTGATCTCCAAACACATATTAATATGGAGAACAAGATAAACGGTTTGGATCAACCATTATAATTTTGAAAACTCAAATATTGAGTCGTAACACGGACCAACCTGTGATATGCATAATACCATAGACTCACTCTAGAAAGAATGAATCATTTCGTCATATTTATGGTGCGTGTAGCGCTTTACTGACAAGTGGTCCTGTCCTTATCACAGAAACAAAATCCATTAATTAATTAATTAATTAATACAAGGGAGGGAGGAAAGGAGGATAATTCTTTGACATTAACTCCAAGGGAATCTTTTGAGTTAATACATATGGATCATCCGACTTGCTTTAAATTTCGTGCGGACTAGATTCGCATTAATATTAAAGAACTCATGTGTTAAAATCAGATGATCGGATTGATTCCATTTAAAATCAGACGATCGAAATACATTAACTCAAAAGATTCCCTTAATGCAGAGGAAACATGTACGGAAAGTAGGGAATATTACAAATTTTAAATTTGTGGGTCTCTGTTTGTGTCAATATGAGTTCGGGTCTAATTTGAATGCTGAAATACTATGTACGTGGAAAAAAAAAATCACTTACAGACACAGTAACAGCCGAACAGATCCCAGTGTGAAAAGGAAAAGGATAAACTTGACCAATATATTATAATTATAATATGTCATTGAATCAGAGACGAGATTTTCACAGCAATCGTTATCTGGTTTCCCTGAAACATTACAATTACAATTACAATTGAAATTAGGAAATCAAAACTGGTTAAGGTTTTAATTGATAGAGATCTTCCACTAAATCAACAACACCGTCATATAGGACAATTGGATAATATATTTTTAAGCATTGTGTGTTGTATTCATGTCTTTTGAAATTAACCGTGGATGCATGTTAAATCAGGGGCAGAGCCACACTTTTAAACTATGGAGATCAAATATATATAAGGATCAATCGTATAAAATTTTCGTGTGGAGAATGGAGATCAATTTTACAGTTTTTTGATATTTTACTCTAAATTACATAGAAAATCACACATAATATAAAAAATATTTTAAAAAATGGGGGTCAATTGATCCCCATACTCTCTATTTGCCTCTGCCTCTGTGTTAAACAACCTCTAAATTGCATAAAATATGATTGGTATATTATGTGGATCTCAAATGAGATATCTACAAAATGAGGAGGGTTCAAATGCAACATAATTTTGTGTTCCACATCATTTATCTCCACTTTTAAAGTTCGGACAATCTATTTGAATCGCTTAACATGATTTTCATAATAAAATATGCTTGGAGACCAAATTTTATATTTTTTTTAAATTTTTTTTACTATTTTTTAAATAGGTACAAAATCATTGTTTTAATGAAATTATGGACCATTCGATAAAGCGATATTGTAGATATGTAAAAAAAAAATAGTAAAAAAAAATATAAAATTTGATCTCCAAAAATATTTTATTATGAAGATCATATTGAGTGGTTCAGATCAACTGTTTGAATTTTGAAAATAGTAATAAAGAATGTAAAACATATTGGAGCATAAAATCACGATGAATTTGAACCTCGTCTTAAATAATAATAACTTAATATGTTTGAAATTAAAAGTTCTATCAGAAGCCACCTACTTAGGGCCCATTCGGCAGCCCAGTAGGGAATAGGAATGGGTATGGGTTTTAAAAATTTTGAACTGGATTTTACTGTTCACAGTGGGAATAAAAACTTCAGTCTGAGCAAAAAAAAATTTCTTACGGTGAACAGTAATCTGCCGAACGGCCCTTATGGAAAATAAAACCAGGGAATATATTCTATTCTTGCTAATTCCTTTTTTAGTTACTTTTTTGCTTTCTATCCTGCTTTTTTATGTGAAAATTTAAAAGATGTATTCTCACCACTTTTGTGCATATTCTCACCTTTCACACGACTCAAAGTCAAAAGTACTTTGGTACGGTTTACACTAGAATTATATTATGGGAAAAAATAAATACATAATTCTACAATAATTTCTTTTTGTGAGGGAAGTTTCTCCACAATTTAAAAAGAAAAAAGTTGAGAAAAATGAGATTTATCAATGATTATTGAAGATAGAGAATAATCTTGCTTTTTTGGCTGAGAATTTTGTTTCAAATGGGATTATGGATTTGAAATAATATTACATTAAACAACATTGCACTGTAACGAATGGACCGCGTAACAAATTAGAATTTTTTTACATATTTACATTATTTATTCATCGCCTTCATTATCATTATTGGTATTATTATTTACATTATTCTACTATGTTATTCTTCTCAGCTTTCGTATTCTTTTTAAAATTTCTTATATCATCATTATCATAAGTATTAATATTATTTTTTATTAATATTATTTATTATTATTATTATTATTATTATTATTATTATTATTATTACTATTATTATTATTATTATTTACATTATTCTACTATGTTATTCTTGTCAACTTTTGTATTATTTTTAAAATTTCTTATATCATCATTATCATAAGTACTAATATTATTTAATAATATAAATAACTATTATTATTATTATTATTATTATTATTATTATTATTAGATGAGGGATCCACTTACACCCTCTTTTGGTGACACCGGATTACACTCTATATTTTCAAAGTCCAAACAGTCGATCCAAACCGTTCAACATGATGGATATATAAAAATGGGTTTGCAGATCAAATTTTACATTTTTCTTGAATTTTTTTACTATTTATTAAGATGGATACAAAAATTCAATATCCAAAAACATCGATTTTGTAAAATACTTAAAAAATAGTAAAAAAATTCAAAAAAATGTAAAATTTGATCTGCAAGCACATTTTGATATATCCATCATATTGAACGGTTTGGATCGACTGTTTGGACTTTGAAAATTTTGAAAATATAGAGTGTAATTTGGTGTCACCAAAAAAGATGTAAGTGGATCCCTCGTCTTATTATTATTATTATTATTATTATTATTATTATTATTATTATTATTATTATTATTATTATTATTATTATTATTATTATTATTATTATTATTATTATATGATAGGATCAATCATTAAATATACTATAGCATGTAGTGTGTTGAGATATTTTCCTAAAAAACAACAAGTGTGTTGAGATATTATCTTGGTCAGATTAGAATAAACAATGATGTTAACTCCTGATTAATTAGATATCGTTAGTGAAAAATTAATCAACATTATCTCCTTTCATGAAATAATAATTAACATTATCACCTTTGTCAGGTTCATACTTCCAACCCTAGTTGCATGATAGCAATTGATACTTTCTTTGATGATCAATTGTCCCTATGACGTCAGCAGTCGAAACAAACGGCTCACAAAATTTCTTATTATAATAATTTAAAAAAAAAAAATTCTAACTTTATAGTCTACAATTAGAGTCTTAGGATACGTTTGAATGAGAACTAGAACGGCTAGAATATAGAATAGTGACTGAGAATAGAGAAAAAATAGTGATTTTTAGATTAATGTGAAATTGATATTATTCTGATTAGTAAAAATGTTATTTGAATTGTATATTTGGAATAATGAATAGATGTGACTGATAAAGAATATTGTTAACAATGTGTTAATTAAGAAGAAAGATAGGCAAATGAGGTCTCAAACGAATTGTCACAACGTGGAGATAACATAAGTGATGTCAATTTTATAATTTCGGAATTGTGTTGGCAGAAATCTGAGAAAAAAATATTTTTATCTCTCTCTTCACACTTTCTAAATAGCAGTTATTCTAATATTTACAAGGAATAGAGAATAGCAGCTATTTTAGCTATTTTGAATAACAAAATGTTGTTTGGATGTACATTGCTATTTTGAATAGCTTTTATTTTAAAATAGCTCATATTCTTGACAAACATACCCTTATTATATATAGTGTTGCACCATATTAAAATTTCCAAAACAGAAGGGATCATTTCCAAATTCTATAATTTTCTTTTCTTCAATTAGTGTAAAAAAAATGATTATTATGTTAAACTCTCTTTCAATTCATTTTCTTTCCTTCATATTTTTTAATCTTCACCTTCTTTATTTCAAACTTCATGAACCAAACAAGATGTTGGAGTTTCCGAGAAAAATTAAAATTCATCAGTGTGATTGATTGATATCAATTTATGAACCCACAAATAAGGTCACATGCAACTAGGGGTGTAAATAGAGCGGACAATAGTAAAACCATATTCATATTTCTTTTTTCGGATACGGAGACGAAGATATCAAATGGATTTAGATACAGATACAAATCGAATTGAATATTTATCAAAATAATATAAAAAATTAAAAAAATACTAAAGTTCATAATATTTATCTAACTATAATTAATAACACAATTTTTTATAATATATATTAAAATACTAGTATCATACCCGTGCGTTGCAACGGGGACATATTATAAGAAACAAATATATCAATGAAAATAATAATTATCTAAAAATTAAAACACATGTTAATATAAAATTTATATGATTATGTATTTTTAATTAACATTAATCGTGATCTCTGATAACGATTTGATGATGTGATGATTCTTTATTTTTAAGTACCAATGATGTCAAATAATAGCTCGATTCAAATCTAATATCAAATATCAAATATCATACAACAATTCAATATCAACATATAATATGATATCAAAAAACATAAATAAAAAGTGTTATTGTTTGTATGTATAGGATATATACACACACACACACATATTATAAGAAAAATATATATTCACACACACGTTCCAATTTATATTCTTCTTTGTTTCCAATTTAGAATACACACACACATACACACATTGATATATTATATATTGAAAATATATTCTAAATTGCCCACACCAATATGTATAGAAACAAAGAAAGAAAAATATGGAAATTAAAAAAAAATGATTTCCATTGTGATTCGTATAAAAATGAAGAAGTAAGGAAACAATAAATAAGAAAATATAAGGTTGAGTCTTCTCAATTGAAGAGGAAAAATATGGAAATAAATGAATAAGGAAACAAATAAATATATAGCTAAATTTCAGAATTTGTTCATTTTAAATTGTAACGTATCGTGTGGCAGCACATGTGGTGGGTATGTTTGTAACTAAATTTAGACTTTTATACATAAAAGAGATGCATTTAATCAAAAGAAGACAAATTATGTAATTGGAGAGCTGAGATCAAATCCGAAGTTTCATGTCTCAATCGTAGCCGTTGGCGGATCGGACACCCAACGTGCTTATAATATATATTAAAATATATGTTGTATATCTACTATTCGGATACGGATAATTGAAACGTAAAACCATATCAGTATACTTATCCACACAAATATTCGAATATCAGATATCCATATCTACTTTTTTGAATACGCATCAAATACAGATCGGAAATTCTCCATACCGTTTTCACCCCTACATGCAACTCCTAATAGTAGTCCCCTTGCTTCAAAAGTTCCATCAATTTTTAGTTGTGTGGATAGGTCTTGTATAATTGTATTGGTCAATATAATTAATGCATATTTTACCACATAATTAAAATTTCATAAAGACAAACCTCAACTTAATTTTTTTTTTATATATATATATATAAGGTATAAACCTCCACAAGTATTTAAATACCATAAATTAATTTGTCAAATCCGTCCCACCACTATTTTATTATACAATCAAAATAATAATAAATAAACATCACTTTTTGTTAGTTTGAAGTAATATTTATGTCTGTAATAGCGATATATATATATATATATATATATATATATATATTTTCAAAAATAGTAATTTTGTGAGCTTACTCTCACTATAGTTGTCATATTTTATCATACATTTGTGAAAGTGACAGTAACCGAATGGAATGATGAGATATGTGATAAAATGTTGACAACCTCATTCCTACATTTGTCTTCTTGTATAAATTATACAAAGACAAAGAGTCAAGAAGGAAAATTTTATGTCCATCTCCATTTTTTTTAATATGAGAAAAGGAGGAATAAATTAAGCCGTTAATTAATTCCAAGCTCAAAAAATATTTTCAATTGTAATTATGAAAGAGAAGGCTGGAAATGAATGAACAAGTCACATTCGTCTTGCCTAATTTTTAAATTAGTTAATTCAATATTTCAAAGATTCAACTTATAAAAGTAATTATTTTACATGTAAAATATTTCGGGTATAAACCAAATCCTATTGTTTCTTTCAAAAATTACATCATGGTGTCAGAGCAGATTCATGTAGAGGTGAATTATTGTTTAAAAATCGATATATTTACTCCAATTTTTGTTTATAAATTATAACTGCCAAATTGAAAGCAGTGAATTTCATGTAAAATTAAACCAAAATCATTAATTAAAGCAAGATATCAAAATCATATTAGTGGATTGATTTTACCCCAGTCGGGTATACCCTACCCTGCCCTCCCGTACCCTATGCCCGGGGTACCCGTGCCCGAGCCCGGGTATGGGTCGGGTACGCGGGTAGGCGGGTACGGACAAAAAACGGACCGGACTGGTTTTTTTGGACAAATACCCGACCATACCCGTACCCGACTACCCTTACCTTTACCCGTACCCTTACCCGATACCCTTACTCGATACTCGTATACTTTAATTCAAAATTCAATAACCAAATTTCAAATTTTCCCCCACCCTTATACCTCATGCAACTACACAAAAGAAAAAAAACACACAAAAAACACACAAAAAAACACACAAAAAAAACAGAAAAAAAACCGGACCGGACCGGACCGCCCTGCCCCTCAAGGGTACCGCGGGCATGGGTATAGGACGGGCAGGGAACGATTTTTGAAAAAAAATACCTGGCCCGAGATACCCGTGCCCGGCCAATACCCCTGCCCCTGCCCGGGTATACCCGGTCCGCCCTGCCCCTGCCCGTCCTTAAAACACTAAATCATATGACTTAATTAAACTTAAACAACAACAGACAAAGAGGTCAGTGAGTCTCATGTTCTCAAACTGTATTATGACAGGTGGCATGGCAATGTAAATCAATCACATGCCACTGCAAACTATTATGGAATCCACAATAACTTAATTAATATGTCTCGTCAAATCAAAAAGGAGAACATGCATGGTCTGAGTCTCCATTCATATATCAATGAATAATTATAATATTTTTACCTCATCAAACAATATTAAATATTTCAGTAAATTTAATTTTAAAATTTATCGGATTAATTTTCAATGATAAATTTAAACTATTAAGAGTCACTTACTCTACGAATAATATATTTACATATAAATTATATATAAAAATATGCTAATATGCTACGCGTAGCATAGAGGGCCTCCGTGTAACGGCTCAATATTTGAGTTTTTAAAATTCTAACAGTCGATCCGAACCATTCAACATAACCTCCATATGAATATGTACTTGCAAACCAAATTTTACATTTTTTTTCAGAATTTTTTTACTATTTTTTTAGATAGGTAGAAAATCACTTAATCTGAAAAATGTAAAATTTGGTTTCCAAGCACATTCTAATATGGAGAACATGTTGAGTGCTTAAGATTGACCATTTGGACATTGAAAACGCAAAAATAACTTGTAAGCATATGCCCTCATATGCTTATGCAAGCAGAGTAGCCAACATCTATCTCTCTCTCTCTCTCTCTCTCTCTCTCTATATATATATATATATATATACTCGAAAAAAAATTATATATTTTAAAATTAATTTAATATAAAGTCAAGTGATAAAAAAAATATAACTTTGATTTTTTTGACCGCTTAACTTTATATTAAATCAATTTGAAAATTTATAATAAATTTTATATATAAACACATTATTAGTGAAGTGAAGTGGATATGTCTCAACAATTTGAATTTGTCGTCCAAAGTTAATCCGATAAGTTTTAGATTTAAGAACACTAATTCTACTCAACATCATTAGAAAAGATCTGAAATCTTCCTCCTCATTAATTTCATATATACTTGAATTGTAAAAATAATAGGAGGATTATTTAGAACCAGCTTTTAGTCTGGTGATAAATGCAATGTTCTTTAGGTGGGAGGTCACGGTCTAAAACTCGGATAGAAAATTCTTTGTGGATAATAAACTAGTCAAGATGTGGGGACACATTGGAGGATAAGTTATAAAAAAAAATTTAAATGTCTTTAATTTTTGTGTCTTTTCTTATGTCTTAATTTTTTATTTTTCTAATAATAAAAATTTAAAATTTATATGTTAAAATAAAACCATTAGACGTGATCAATATTATTTTCTTTACATGCACATAATAATGTATAACTTTTCAATTTTAATTTTGAAAAATCAGCGTTCATAATTTATCTACATCAGTATATTTTTTTTTTTTCAAGCTCTTCATATTAATTAAAATAAAATTGAAATATCACAATAACTTATATATGTGTATATAATGAAAATAATATAAATTATATATAACATCTTTTGAAAGTTATTTTAGCTTCAAAAATAGAGACATTTGCGCACATAACATGAGATTTATTGCTATGATACTATACTATAGGGAGGAGAGCATAAAGGAATCCTAATTAATTTCGTTTGCCTTCTTTTCACGGTAGTTTTATTAATCCCAACGACTCTCTCATTTACAGATTGATGCATCATATATGAGTCACATGAGATCGATGTTTATTATGTAATTTAAGCACTTATGTATCAAATTTTACTTAACAAACTAACACCTAATTAAGGGATTTTTTTGTATCTTTTTGCCTAACTAGCTAGTTGAATATATATATATAGATATAGAGTTAGATGTAGGCATCCAAAGTAGGCTTGATTTAATATAGTAATGTACCTCAATCATCGCCGTAGATGATGTTTACAATATCTAAATTCAGTTAGGATTCTCTTTTCCCCATGTTCTCTCCTGCAATAGTTTGAATTCCTCATTTTTTAATTTAATTTGTGATAAAACCAAACAACTCATAAAATGGATATGTTTGCTAGCAACAGGTATCTTATATTCAGGGGCGAACCCACCTTGAGACGGGGGACGTACAACTGTTTAATTTCCCTGAATTTTGAAATTTAGTGAAAAAATACAGATTTGATATCACTTTATCTCTTTCTGGAAATTATTTTAATTTGCATCTCTCTAGAATTGGAAAGCCTGCCAGAGTAGTTCAAAAGCACTGTTAATGAGAAATTTTGTTGTTTTTCTAGAAAATTTATAGAATTTATGGGTCCGACCCAACTTTGTTGTTTTTAATATGTAAAATGATATTATTTTATTGTTTTTATTATGTAAGAATATACTATTTTTTATTATATTATTATTTTTATTTAATATCTGATTAGTTAATGAATTTGAACTTGATTCTTGTCTCTCTCAGATAGAAATCCTGCATTTGCTCTGCTTATACCTTTTTTTTTTTTTTCTTTTTTTTCTTTTTTTTGACAAAAGTGGGTAACCCCCACCTGTTTCTTATAGAAACAAAATATTGCAGTTATACAAAAATCAACGAGGTCAACCTCATTGTGCAAGATAACCATACTGTCAAATATTCGCAGAGGCAATATTACAAAACCAACTACTAAAACAACCAATTAAGCAACTTCTAGAAATGGCAAAAATGAACTAAAAAGTTAAGCATCAAAAGAGGCAGAGTTGTAATCCAAAAGAGAGCCTTCATTTATTCTTGTATCAGATGACGAGAAGGCCATGTGGTGAGATTCAACCCTGTCTACCAGGTATGCTGAGAGATCCATTTCCTCTGATCCAAGACCTCCTTCCTCTGTATCTTGACTGTGGTCCTCCTCTATAGTATCCGGCATAAGATGAACCATGCCTACCTGAGTTAAATTACAAGCATGCATTGGCAAGATCAAAGTTAATTTAAAGTTGGTGTCATCATTTTTAATTTTGCACCAGAATGAAGCTAAAGAGATTATATTAGAACTAATGCTAGCTACTGAGGGAATAGAAGTATTATTGAAGCAAACTTTATTTCTAGCTAACCATAATGTCCAAAGGATAGCTGCTCTTACAAGTTCCACTAAAAGCTTATCTTTCAAAGGAATGCAACTATCAATTAGCCAAAGGTCCTCGATTGTTTCGCAATTAAAATTAAAACCATTGTGCTATATAACAAGTAACAAATAAATGATCGGTGGTCTCTAATTCTCCACAAAATATACATGATGCATTACCAGACCAGCCCCTATTAAGTAAATTTGATTTAGTCAAAATTCTGTTTTGTTTAAGAAGCCATAGAAAAACTTTAATTTTTAAGGGTATATTAGCTTTCCAAATTGTTGTAAAAGTCTTATTTTTAATTCCTCCATACTCTAGCCATTTGTAAAGGGAATGTACTGAAAAAATGCCATTTGCATTCCATCTCCATGTGATTAAGTCAGGCCCTATAGTGGGAGTAAAGAGACAGTTATTTTTCAAGCTATTCCATTCAACAAGGAGAATACCAGTAAGTTGCTCTGCTTATACTTATCAACGTAATTAATTCTAAAGAGATTTATTAACAACCGAATCATCCCGAACTCCATCCAAGAATAACACATTGCCACATGTATTAATCATCTATCAATATATATAAAGTTTTAAAAAAAAATTAAAAACTTCTACACTTTTTGGAAACTTTTGAATATAGCAATATTTTATTGGAGGACGAGTCAGAGATGATTTTACCTCCGACAAGAAAATTAAGTTATTATCCAATTTAAGACAAAAGTTATTTCCTGTTTAAAATATAAGGTCAACTGGATTTTTTATTTCAATATTTGGGGGGTTTATTTAATAATTATCATTCTCATATGCAGATATACTTGAACGCATGATGGTAATTAATATTCCATAAAAAATAATAAGCCTCCAAATTTTTAACAATGTCAAACCATTGATATTTTCTCTCTCCTCATTTTTTGATCAAATACTCTCTTTTTTTGCATTATGCTTCTCTCCCTCATTATTTAAATTGGTTGTGTCAAATTTTACATAATTTAGATATCATTTAATATTCTATGAAAGTAAGTTGAATATATATTGTTTTATGAGTGAGTCTACGGTACTATGCATATCACGGGTTGTTACCATGCTACGGCTCTATATTCGAGTTTTCAAATCCTAACGGTCGATCCGAACCGTTCATCTTGTTCTCCATATTAATATGTGTTTGGAGACCAAATTTTACATTTTTTGAAATTTTTTTACTATTTGTTTAGATTTATTGAAAATCACTGTTTTTGGATGGTCCAGAATTTTCAGATCAAGTGATTTTCTAAATATCTAAAAAATTAGTAAAAAAATTTCAAAAAATATAAAATTTGGTCTCCAAACACATATTAATATGGAGAACAAGATGAATGGTTCGGATCGACCGTTAGGATTTGAAAACTCGAATATAGAGCCATAGCACGGTAATAACCCGTGATATCCATAGTACCATAGACTCACTCTTGTTTTATTACTATAAAATTTGTATCATTTTTTTTAATATTCTTTATGTGCATCATATACATATAATATAGCTCATATTTCAAATGTTAGTTGTTAGTTGTCACTAAATCCCCATCCTTTAATATACAATAATATATCATTTAAATATTCATTAATTAACTTCTAATCAAATAGAAAACTAGTTGACCACATATATATAGGATATAGGAAATGAGGATTTATATATAAACTACAATGTATTATATATTATTATATATACATATAAAATATTAGCAACCGGCCATGGGCCTCGTACGTGCAAGTAATTATATATTATTTATGAATAATATGTAGTTACATGATGCCTACTAATTAGAAATTTGTGAAGTTCATGCATGCATGATTAGCTGTCCTATATATATTTCTTTCTACTTATTTTCTTCATATAGTCATCTCAATATATCAAATTTCAGATAAGATTACGGCATATTTCATATAGCTAGTCATCTTAATTCCGACTTAAAACTTGGTCAGACAAATGCAATTTCCTCTTTCTAAAAGGGAAAAATAATGGTTCAAATTATAGAATGAGGCTATGGTAATATGCAAACTTCATATTTTATATTTTGGAGTCTGATAATTGTTCTCCAAATAATCTCCTAATGTGTCCCTTAAGTATTTAATATCTAACTTTTATTTTCAGTGCTCATATTTAAGCTTTTAAAATTTTGTATACAATATTTTAAAATGCTACTCGCAACTCGCAAGTATTTAAACCTTTATTTGAAAGCAATTAAATTCTAAATCTGTATAGTTTTAATTTCTAACTACTTTTGTATTCAAGCCAAAAAAGGAAACATTTTTTCACCCACTACTTTTTTTCCCTTTGATCATTCTTGTCTATTTTTTCGATGATCCGAGATGAATTTTGCGAATCTAAAAATACAAAACGTTTTTTACTCGATTTTCTCTTTCAAATGAGATCCATGAAGAAATAATTTTGAGTTTTTTTTAAAGTAAAACCCACGAGCACTATTTAAATATTTGAGACAACTACTTTTAATGATTCTATACAGAGATTTAAATGTGTGATACTATATGATCGACATCATAGGTTTAAACGTTTGAACATAGTAGTTTAAATGGTGCCATCAACGGTTTAAATGGTTGTAGACTGATGTTTAAAAGATGAAAAACATAAAGTGATCATGGGTTTTACTTAAAAAAATGACTTCAAAATAACTCAAAAGTATTTCTTCATGGATCTCATTTGAAAAAGAAAATCGAGTAGAAAATGCTCGTATTTTTAGATTCTTAAAATTCACCACAGATCGTTGGAAAAATGGACGAGAATGATCAGAGAAAAATAAAAAAAAAGTAGGTAAAAAGATTTTTTTTTTTTTGGCTCGAAGACAAAAGTAGTTAGAAATTAAAACTACACAGATTTAGAATTTGGTTGCTTGCAGATAGAGATTTAAATGCTTACGAGTAGCATTTTAAAAATGTTCTATACAAAACTTTAAAAGCTTAAATATGAGCGCTAAAAATGAAAGTTAGACAAAATTGGAAGATTTTTTCTGCTAAACTATGAGCTTGGGTATGGTGGCTTGGGGACCAAAACATTTCTCTTATATTTTATTTTTAAAATCTAAATGGTTGATATGAATCATTAAACTTAATTTTATATGAAAATGTACTTGTATACTATTTTTTTAGATAGATAGAAAATCACATGATTTGTAAATTCTAGGCCATCTAAAAGAAGTAATTTTTTTTTATCTATTTACAAAATAGTAAAAAAAAAAAATATATATATAATGTAAAATTTAGTCTGTAAGTATATTTTTATATGAAGATTATATAGGTTTAACTGTTGGGATCAATTGTTTGAATTTTAAAAATAAAGATATAGATTTATAGCACATGCTGATTTGTAATATACATGCATATTATCATATATAGCCTCGCTCATAATATCCATATAACTTCTATTGAGGCCCCTCCTTTAAGCATCTTCCACAATAAATATTCGTCGACAAGAACTCGATCTACAACTTATTGTCCAAAACACCTTAAAAAATTTTTTTTTGAGACAAAAGATGAAATAAAATCAATTGATTTTAAATATTTACAAGATAATTTTCATTCAGATTCCGAACCTACAATCTTCACACAAATGACAATATCTTAGTCATTTGATCAAATATTAATTCTCATTTGAACCACATTAATTAAAATAAACACCCCTTTGAACTGAATTTAGCACTTATTTAAATCAAATTAATGAGCTTGCCTATAGGGTATTTTATTTTAACCTAGCCTAAACATGGGGAAGGTATTCAGATAAGAATTTTGTAACTTTAATATTCCTTTTTTTTTTTAAAATAAATATTGTGTTGTGTCCGCCCTGTCTGATTTATTATTAAAATCAGGGTAATTTTAAATACAATTGCATATTGATATCCCAATTCATACAATCATGCATGATATATATGTTGTCAGTTTAGCTAATAAAATACTGAATTAATAATAAGACTTGTTATAGCAAAACCTTGAAACGAGGTCAGGAGCATATATAGTCATATATATATATAGAGAGAGAGAGAGAGATTTTATGGACTTGTCATAAAAATATAATAATAAATTAATATAAGAGGCATAGTATAGTATAGTATCCCATCAAAATTGACGTGATGAAGGTCCATATTTTGTCAAGATTTCGTGGTATCAACCTTTTCCAAAATTCCAAAATTTTGTGGTAATAAATGCTGATTCCATAAAATTTTGTGCAGTACGATTGGATGCAAATTTTTCGGTGATCTTTTGGGATTGAATGCATGTGATCTGTCTCCAGTCCTCACATCATCACGTGCAATTGTAAAGGATCTGACAAAATATAATATATATATATATATACATAGAGAGAGAGAGAGAGAGAATGTCCAAGAACTGATGTATTACTTTTACCTATTTCAATATATATTTTGGCTGCCAAATTTTTTTTTAATAAAAAAAAGAGAGAAAGAATGACTAAGTTCAAAATGTTTTTTTCTAGTCTTCAAAATAAATGATTTGATTTTTTGATTTTCAAAATTCAAACTGTTAGATGTTTAATCTATATTAAAATGTGCTTGGAGACCAAATTTTATATTTTTTGAAATATTTTAGGATTTATTAAAATAGTTTGAAAATTACAGTTTTTATTAAAATTTTGCACCATAAAAAAAATGATTTTCAAACCACCTTAATAAATAGTAAAAAAGTTCAAAAAAATATATAATTTGAACTCCAAGCACATTTTAATATAGATTAAACATTTAATAGTTTGGATCAGCTGTTTGGACTTTGAAAATTGAAAACCGAATCATTTGTTCTGGAGACTAGGAACAAATATTTTGAGCTTAGCCAGCCTCTATATTGTTGGTCCCAAAGGCACCTAGAAGGGGGGGGGGGGGGGGGTGAATATGAGCCTTTTTAATTTTTAAACTAAGTTATTTTTAACTAACGTGCTTATGTGTTATTCTTGGCAGAAACAAGAATAACTTTAAATTAATAAGAGTTCTTTACGGAGTTCGACATTAACGCCTACGTCTCCGGGGCTCACGACCTTCTAGATGGCGCGTCTTTCTTTATCCAATGAGAAAGGAAGTAGAAGGTGGATCCGGTGAGCCTTTATAAAGCTTATGAGAAATCATACGGCCCGAGCACGAAAAGGACTCACAAGCACTAAAGGCTCAAGGTTGAATAAGGCGAGCAACAAAGACTCTAGTGTTTGAAGGAAATAAATTGATTATACATGATCACTCTAAATCTTACAAAGAGATTGAGTATTGGTTGTGTATATTTGAGATTGTGTATGAGTATTGAAATTTTAGTACACAAGCAACAATGGTTTTTTCTAGATCTAAGAATTCTAAATTTAGCAGTTGGGAGCGGCTAGAGTGATAATCCAAATCTAGATTTTGCTTCTATTTATAGAGAGAGAAGCATAATAAGGTAAGTTGGCATTCACCGTTGTAACGGTTCCTGAACCATGATAATGGTTAGCCAATTTACTTAGGCTTGACTGCTGAGAAACCCTAACGGTTTATGAACCATTGTAACGGTTGTCTTTGAAAATTTAGGGTGTCATTTTGATTTAATCCATTGTACAACGGTTTAAATACATTTATACAATTTAATTAAACTGTTACAACGGTTCCTGAATCGTTGCAACGGTAGACCATAAATTGACACATTCTCAAGTATATTTTACCAATTTTACATATATCTAATCCTAGTCTTGAGGTGATGCTTCTATTTCCAATGCTAAATGCTTCATGATTACATCCTTGATAAATTTGACACAGTGCCGAAATAAATGGGGAGGACAAAAGTGAGAATTATTGTTAAGAAATTGTATCTCCTTTCTTTATAAATGGAGAGAACCGGACAAGTCTATTTAATTTGTTTCATAGACCCAACTGTCATAACTGACATGTCGGTGACAGTTTTAAAAGAAATGGGAAAACTGCCAAACTGTAATAACGACAATTTCTGCGATTCTACCGTCTTCTCTCTCTCTCTCTCTCTTTTAAAAAGAATAGTATTTTTATTCTCTCTCATGCAACTCCTAACAGTGAAAAAAAATAGTTTTATAGTACCGTTGCAGACTACTTGCAGGAATCCAGCTCTTAATTATACCACGTGAGAAGGCATTTAGGCCATGTTCGGCTGCACAGTGAGAATGGGAATAGGAACGGGAATATAAAAAGTTTGAACTGAAATTTACTGTTTACGTGGGAAAAAAAAATTCACTCTGAGTGAATTTTTTTTTCCCATGTGAACAGTATTTTCGGAATTACATCCGAACAGGCCCAGACCGTAAATTCAAATTTCAAATTTTCGGGAATACAGTTCAATTTTCAGGAAAAAAAATTGACGAGTGTGGGTTGGGGAAATTCAAATTTTTGAGTTTATAATTGAACCGTTGGATCTACTTTTACACGAATATTAAAGAGGTTCTATGAATTTCATCTTGAACTGTATTAGTTCGTATTTTGAATGGACGGTTCCGTAACCAGTTTGAACTCCATCACCTGCTTTAGAAGCAGAGAAGTGCAGAGGAAGCAGAAGGGAATTGACACTGTTCGGAGGTGACGACAGTGTGTATTTTGCTGAAATTTGTTACTTTCAAATTGAAGTGTACGAAATACTGTTCGAAGGTGACGATGCGCTGATTATCTTCCTCTCGTTCTTTCTCTTTCCCCTCTGTGCACTGTTTCTGGAGTAAAGTCTAATTAAGGATCTGAACTCAGATTAGGAAGAGGGGAGGGATTCATGTGATATGAGTTAACTCAAATTTTGAGTTTAGAGCCGAATCATTCAATTTAGTTTGACATAAACATTAAGGCCTTGTTCGGACAACCAAGTTCCTTTTAAAATTCAATGGAAGTATCATGCACTCAATAGGATTTAATTAATTCCAAAAAAAAAAAATGTTTGGTAGCTCATTATGGAAAGAAAACTGGACTGTTTTCTCATGCCACGTCAGCATTTTTATGGGAATTTTACGATTCGCTCAAATTTGATAATATTTTTCCAACGCTCAATTAGCAGCTCTCTCTTCTGTGAAATTGACAAAAGAACATTAATTACGGATCTTTTGTGACACTTTACTGCATAACAATTTATAAAAAAAAATTAAATTAAAATTGAATAAAACTAATATATTTAGCACAATATAATTAAAAAAAAAATTACAAACGTGTAAAATTATTGGTTCCTATATAACAACCTAGAGATTTAGTGAATCAAAGTAAATTTTAATTTCAGGCCATATTTAATATTTTTTTTTGCAATAGCAACGTCATGATGAGAATAAAGATACAATATGTAATCTAAAGTTTAGAATTACTTATGATGATTTTCTTATTAAGAAATTGTTTATAAAGTCTATGCTGACTAAATAATTGATTCAAATTATTTCTTTTTTTAATTAATTTGTTGATATGGCTTAAATTATTATTATTTTTTTAATTAATTTGTTGATATGGCTTAAATTTTTTTTTTTTTTTTTTTGGGTTCTTAGATGGCCCGTAGGCCTACAACATTTCTACCAAATTGAAAACAGGCTCAGTGCAACCTGCTTTTTGCCATCCATATATACAGTCTCCCTTGTGTAGCTAATCTGTGAGCTATATATATATTGTAAGGTTAGGATGATCTCTGCTACAATGCCTTGCTGTTATACTATTGTGTTGTTGTCTCTGAATGTTCCAAGCCTTCCATATATACCTCTTCATAGAATCTCCAATCAGCAATAATGAAATTTAGAGACTTAAAAATGTAAGAGTTAAAAACTTTAGAGACTTTAAATTTTAAAAAGATTTAACAGTTATTATTACATGCTCTAATGAAACTTACATTTAACATATTAATTTGCATTGTAAGAAAGTAGCTGGAGGCGCCGTGTGAATGTGTTATGTTACTTGCTTAAGAAAAAACAGATATTTTAATAGGCAACAGTTGGAGTGTTTTTTTCATAAAAGATTGTGATCATTTTATCCATGAGACAAGAAAACAGGGGTGATTAAGAAGAGAATTATCAAATCACTATCACCGCTGATCAGCACCCGAAAAGGAAAACATATATAAATTAGCTGTCTGTCGACATAATCACCTGTTTTACTACAAAGCTAACCGGTCTATCCGTTTAACTTTAATCCGATCCGAAAAGGCGGACAGTATCCGCGAGGAATACTGTCGGTATACCGTCGCGGATATTACTGTTGCTAATAGGAAAATACACTTTTATGTCGGTATATCCTCATGAATAGTTACTTTTTACCCTCGCGGGTACTGTCCCATTCTTGTAAATTAATTGTATGTTGGAATACTCTTCAATTCGTACCGACCTGTTTCAGTAGATTTGTAAATTTAGACAGTGATGGGTCGTGATCAAATTAGATTTTTACATGTCGTATTGTGACGTGATCAAATTTGGAGAGTCGAACACGACATGTTAGTCACACGTTGCGGCCACGTGTCGTGTCTAAATATAACTAGTTATATATGTCACGTTTAGTCACATTTAACTATTTTTTTCATATTTAAATTAGTTTATTCAAAATTCATCATTCAATCAAGAACTAATTAACAATTCTGATCATGTTTGGACACATTTAGTTTTTTTTTTTCATTTAAGTTAGTTCATTCAAACTCACCATTTGATCAAGATCTAATAGCGTTGATCACGTGCCGTGTCGTGACCAAACCGCTTCACTTGATATGTCTTGTCTTGATTAGTCATGTTAATTGTGATTTGGTGTCGTGACCAAATTAGATTTTTACGTTTTATGACATGTTGTAATTAAATTTGAATGAACAGTCATGACACGTTAATAAACACAACATGCCCGCGTGTCATGTCTGAACATGACTTAATAATGTGAGATTCATATAACTATGTATCGTGTTATGACCAAATCAATTCACATAGTGTTGTCCCCCCCTTTTTTTAAAAAAAAAAAAAATCAATCAGAGCATATAATATTTAGATTCCTACTGCTCAGATCAGTTTTGTAGTCCCCATCAACCCCATTTTGAATTTTTGTGTAGTGCAGGGAGAAATACTTGCGCTCACTGTCACGGGTCCATTTTGAACGGGTCTAAAGAAAAGGTAAAACCGGACCCGCTCTGAACACGTCGGCACCACTGTCCACTGCACGTCTGCACCACAAGTTGGAAGTGGGATGGATATCTCTTAAGAGATCCCACCTGATACTGACTACCAACCCCAAATCGTAACCCAACAAGTCTTTTCTGATGACAATCTTATGCTAAGTCACTAAATCGATATGGGAAAAAAATTATTCATAGAAATTATAAAATTCAGACATACAAAAATAGAAAAAGTATCTCGTTTGTAACAAATATAGTAAGATCGGACTCATTGAGTCCGATTTATAATTTTTTTTTTTTTGCAAATTCTTTGTCTGGTTTAAAAAAAAAATTATGGATTGGACTCATTCTGTGGCACAAAATCCTATGTATCTGTAGATACAGGAGGTTTAGGGTTTTCTGTTGTAGATTCATGGATCTCATTCAATGATTCCAATCCATAAAGGGGTTGACTTTCTGCGGCACAAAATCCTCTGTATCCATAGAAAATCAATTATTATAGATGATTTTGTACCGTAGAAAATCAATTCCTTTATAGATCGAAATCATTGAGTCTGATAAATAAAATTTCTTTTTCCCTCTACCACAGTTTAGAAAAAAAACTATGGATTGGATTCAATGAATCCGGTCTTACTATATTTGATTCAAATGAGATAGTCTTTCTATTTCTGTACGTCCAAATTTTATAATTTTTATGGATAATTTTTTTTTTCTAAATCTGTACAGGCAAGCTCTAAATAAGTGCTTTAAGACCATTAATTGTTGATAAATATTTTAAACTAAGTTAATTGAGTGTTCATTTTACTAGACAACATAGAGATGATATTTCATCATTGACAGTTCACAACTCTTTTTAATTTTGATTGTCATCCTACAATTGTTCTTGGCATGTAGAATTAAGATGTTTAAAGGAGGCGTCTCAACAAGGGTGGACTCAGGATTTTCGTCAGGGAAGACAAAAAAAAATATCGAATCAGATTTAAATAACTTATCAGATTTAAACCCATAAATTAATTGAGTACTCGATAAAAAAAATAATACTTTGACTTATATTTTTCGATGCTCTAATTTATAATTTTTGATACTTTAACTTATAATTCTAATTACCAATCATAAATCAAAAAATTTATTTTGATTTTAACACTAAATTTAATCCGAATTACAAATCAAACATTCAGATGGGGTCTCAATAAAAATGCTGAGTATTGAGTGAATCGTAAAATTTAATAGTTTAAATTTGTAAAACATGCCACTCTATACTGGGTTTGCCCTTGGGTCTCAATACAAGTTATATGGTTAATATGAGCGAGGCAATATGTGGTAATATGCATGCATATTACAGATCAATCCATACTATAAATCTATATTTTCATTATTAAAGTTCAAACAGTTGATTCCAACAGTTAAATATGAACTTCATATGAAAATGTACTTGCAAATTACTCAATTTTACACTTTTCTATGTTTACTATTTTGTAGATGGATAGAAAATCACTACTTTCAAATGGTCTAAAATTTTCAAATCATGTAAATTTTTTGTCTATCTAGAAAAATACAAAATTTAGTATGTAAGTACATTTTCATATAAAAATCAAGCTGAATAGTTTATATCAAATATTTGAATTTTAAAAACAAAAAAAATATAAATTTAGATCGCGAATCTATGTGTAATTTTCATATTACCATAGAGTCTCATTCTATAATTTGAACCATTATTTTTCTCATTTAGAGAGAGCAAATTTTATTTAATTTGTCTGAAGAAATTTTAAGTCGGAATTTAAAAAAAAAAGTTGAAATACGCCGTAATCTTATCTGAAATTTGATATATTGAGATGACTATATGAATAAAATAAGTAGAAAGAAATATAGGGCAGCTAATCATGCATGCATGAACTTCACAAATTGCTAATTAGTAGGTATCATGTAACCACATATTATTCATAAATAATATATTACTTGCACGAGACCATGGCCGGTTGCTATTATATATATATATATATATATATATAGAGGTTGGCTAAGATCAAAGTGGTAGTTCCTGAGCTTTGGTGTTACCAATTCATTTTTCAATTTTCAAAGTTTAAAACGTCGATCCGAACCGTTGAAGTTGTTCTCCATATTAAATTGTGCTTGGAGACCAAATTTTACATTTTTCTGAATTTTTTTACTATTTATTAAGCCACTTTGAAAACAGCTGATCCAACGGTGGCTTCTGATGTTACTGTTTTGTTAAGCCACCGTTGGATCAGTGATTTTAAAAGTGGCTTAATAAATAGTAAAAAAATTCAGAAAAATGTAAAATTTGGTCTCCAAGCACAATTTAATATGGAGAACAACTTGAACGGTTCGGATCGACGTTTTGAACTTTGAAAATTGAAAAACGAATTAGTAGCACCAAAGCTCGGGAACTACCACTTTAATCTTAGCCAACCTCTATATATATATATATATATATATATATAATGCATTGTAGTTTATTATTAAATTCCGATCTCCTATATGCTATATATACATGTGGTCAAATATATAGTTTTCTATTTGATTAGAAATAAATAAAGGCTTTCATGTTAGAAAAAAAGTACTTAGCAGCCCTCAACCCAACAAATATACAATAAAATGGTATCAAGAAATTTAAATCCTGCTTAAAATATGTCTATCTATCTTGTTTAATTGGATCTGAAAAGGCCGTTCCGATCTGGTAGAGATGTAAATTTGTATCGTGACGTGTTATGACTAGTTTTGTTGTGATTTGAGTCACATGTCATGTCATAATTATATTAGATTTTTCACATGTTGTACCGAATAAATTCAAAGGAATAAACACGACATATTAGTCACACTGTGACCAAGACATCACATGTTGTGTTGTGACTAGACCATTTGACATATTGTATCGTGCCATGTCTAGGGATGGATCGTATCAGTCACTTGCTGTGACTCACGTGTTCCGTACTAGGACCATCTTTTGAAAATTTAGCACAACATGACATGTTACGTCACGTGAAGATTTTGGCCATGACACAACACATGATTACTTGTAATTAGGACTGTTAGATCTTCATTGAGTGGTGAATCTTGAACAAACTATATAAATTATTAAAAAAAATAGTTAAATATGTGTGACCAGTCACATTTGAACATATCACGTGTGGTCACAACGTGACTAACATGTTATAACCATTACACGTGTCATGATCATCCTTCAAAATTTAGCTATGACACAACACGTATAAATCAGACTTGGTCACGGCACGACACGTGATTCAAGTCACAGCACGGTACATATTAAATGGAGTAGCGAATCAGACCACGTCTTTTTCTTTCTTTTACGTGAATCAGTCTAGACTGTCTTTCTTTTCTGCATAATTTTATTCTACTAAACCGTATATTAAATTCAGAGATAGACACAGATATAAAATATCATTGAATATAAAAATAATTTCGAATTCAAAGATAGACACGTACCTACCCTAATCCTTCTTAGACCTACCAATAGCCGTGTCAATTTTCCAAAAAAAAATGATCCTATCACACATATGATTATGACACATGACACGTAACTTTTCTGTGCTCACCGTCACAGGTTCGATCACGACGTAACTTTTTTCCATTCCTTGTAAACCTGATTTTGAATTTTATGTACGTAGCACAGAGAAATATATGTGCTCACCGTCACGGGTCCATCATTTTGAACAGGTACAGAGAAAAGGGAGAGCGGACCTGCTCTGAACGCGTCGGCACCACATCACCAGAAATGAGAATATTAAGATTTCTTAAGCGGTCCCACTTGATCCGGTGCTACCAACCCCGAATAAGAATGGTACCTCCGACATGTCATTTCTGACGCCAAGTCGCTAACTCTACTCTGATCCACCTCACACCCGCGTGGAATCAATCGTGGATGTCTGCCGACTTCAATTCTTGGTACGCCTGTCTTAATTAATTCTCACCGCTCTATCTATTCTAACTAATATATTTTCCGTGGCGGAATAGTGTAGCCATTTGTGTTATCTTATCTACGTTGGAGGTTATTCAAGAAATATAGAATACCGATATACTCCGTACCAACTACAAGAAACACGTAATAAACCTAATATATTGTATACCAACTACAAGAAACACATAATAAACCTAATATATTGTATGCCAACAAGATCCGAATAATTAAATATTGTCTTTCTTTTACGTGAATCAGTAGTGGATTATATAACAACATAATCCGAGCAATTAGAGACAAAAATAACTTGCATGCAACCAATAATCAACAACAATAAAGAAAAGATGTTGCCGCGAGATAGATATAGTCAAACAAGCACATAAGAGAAAGCATACAAGATAATGCAAGAGATAAGGTGGTTCGGTCGAGCCTATTCCAAGGTAACCAACCGACAAACTTCACTATTAATCAAGAGATTACAAAGGATATAAGAGTATTCCAATTGTTAACACAAACAATCACTATGTCTCACTATCTCTATATCTCTTTTCTCTCTCTCACTTTCTGTTTTGCACAAGGAGCAGCTACCACTATTAACAAAACAGTTAGGTTACAAGAGATATAAAAAAAAAGAATAGAGAAAGAGTTGGACCTTAGACCTATTTGGACTTGAAGAAAAATTCCAACATCTTATAAGAGGATTTAGTAAGATTGAATACGTCTCTCATTGTTAGACACACATATGCATTATTATTATTATTATTATTATTATTATTATTATATATATATATATATATATATAGAGTAAGGCTTGGGTGCTATGGATAGCATAGAGGCCTCTATGCTACGGCTCAATATTTGAGTTTTCAAAATCCAAACGGTCGATCCGAACCGTTCATCTTATTCTCCATATTAATATCTGCTTGGAGACCAAATTTTACATTTTTCTGAATTTTTTACTATTTATTAAGTATTTTACAAAATTGTTGATCCAACGGTGGCTGCACAAAACAGTAAAACCGTTGGATTAGCGATTTTCAAAGTGGCTTAATAAATAGTAAAAAAATTCAGAAAATTATAAAATTTGGTCTCCAAGCAGATATTAATATGGAGAATAAGATGAACGGTTCGGATCGACCGTTTGGATTTTGAAAACTCGAATATTGAGCCGTAGCATAGAGGCCACTATGCTATCCATAGCACCCCAGCCTAACTCTATATATATATATATATATATATATATATGAGTACGGCTAACGCGCTTCCTCTAGCATATGGGCCGAAATGCTTCTGGTGAAAATTTGAAATTTCAAAATCCAAAAAGTCGATCTGAACCGTTCATCTTCTTCTTCAAATTAATATCTGCTTGGAGACCAAATTTTACATTTTTCTGAAATTTTTTACTATTTATTAAGCCACTTTGAAAATTGCTGATCCAACGGTGGCTTACCAAACAGTAAAAATCAGAAGCTACCGTTGGATCAGCGATTTTCAAAATGGCTTAATAAATAGTAAAAAATTTCAGAAAAATGTAAAATTTGGTCTCCAAGCAGATATTAATATGGAGAAGAAGATGAACGGTTCAGATTGACTTTTTGGATTTTGAAATTTCAACTTTCCACCGGAAGCATTTCGGCCCATATGCTAGAGGAAGCTCGTTAGCCGTACTCTATATATATATATATATATATAGATGGGCTACGATGAGTTGTGAAGTAAAGCGACTATTTTACTTCACGCTCATATTTTGTGATTTTAAAGTTCAAAACGTCGATCCGAACCGTTCATCTTGTTCTCCATATTGAAATGTGCTTGGAGACCAAATTTTACATTTTTTGGAATTTTTTTATTATTTATTAAGCAATTTTGAAAGTCGCTGATCTGATGGTCCAAAATTTTTTACTGTTTTTTATTGTTCACAGCAAAACAACAATTTTAAAAAATGCTTAATAAATAGTAACAAAATTCTAAAAAATGTAAAATTTGGTCTCCAAGCACATTTCAATATGGATTAAACATCTAACGGTTTGGATCGGTCGTTTGGACTTTCAAAATAAAAATACGACGTGAAGTAGAAATGCGTTTTACTTCGCAACTCACCGTAGCCCATCTATATATATATATATATATAGGAGGGATCCAATGACACCCTTTTTTGATGATATCAGATGACACCGTGTATTTTTAAAGTCCAAACAGTCGATCCAAACCGTTCAACTTGATGGATATGTTAAAATGTGCTTGCAGATCAAATTTTACATTTTTTTGAATTTTTTTACTATTTATTAAGATGGGTACAAAAATTCAACGGTCTGAATATAGCGATTTTGTTAAATACTTAATAAATAGTAAAAAAATTTAGAAAAATGTAAAATTTGATTTGAAAGCACATTTTAACATATCCATCAAGTTGAACGGTTTGGATCGACTATTTGGACTTTGAAAACTTTCAAAATGCACGATGTTATTCGATGTCACCAAAAAAGGGTGTCATCCGATCCCTCCTCATATATATATATAGAGGAGGGTTTAAATGCACCCAAATTTTTGTGCACCCAAATGAACCCTATCCTTTTTCTCTGTTTTCAAAGTCCGAATAGTCAATCCGAACCGTTAGATGTGATCTACATATTAAGATGTGCTTGGAGACCAAATTTTACATTTTTTTGAAATTTTTTTACTATTTATTAAGCCATTTTGAAAATCGCTGATCCAATGGTCCAGAAAATTTAAAATCAGCGATTTTCAAAGTGGCTTAATAAATAGTAAAAATTTTCCAAAAAATGTAAAATTTGGTCTCCAAGCACATCTTTAATATGTAGATCACATCTAACGGTTCGGATTGACTATTCGAACTTTGAAAACGAAGAAAAAGAATTTAAAAAATAGGGTGCATTTGGGTGCATTTGAACCCTCCTCATATATATAAATATATGAGAGTGACTAATGTGCATTTGAATGTATATGGGCCGAAATACATACGATCCAAATTTGACTTTTCAAAATTCAAATGGTCGATCCGAACCGTTCATCTTGTTCTCCATATTAATATATGCTTGGAGACCAAATTTTACATTTTTCTGAATTTTTGAACTATTTATTAAGTATTTTACAAAATTGTTGATCCAACGGTGGCTGCTGATTTTACTGTTTTGTTAAGCCACCGTTGGATCAACAATTTTGTAAAATACTTAATAAATAGTAAAAAAATTCAGAAAAATGTAAAATTTGGTCTCCAAGCACATATTAATATGGAGAACAAGATGAACGGTTCGGATCGACCATTTGAATTTTGAAAAGTCAAATTTGGACCGTATGTATTTCGGCCCATATACATTTGAATGCACATTAGTCACTCTCTATATATAGATATATATAATGAATATTATGGTGATCACGTTTAATAATTTGAATATGTCGTTTGAACTTTATAGTTTCAAATTTAAATGTAAAGTACGAGACAGTGTATATTTTATAAAACATATAAATTAGACGCATTTAATTGAGTTCAAGTAATGTATGTAAGAAAACTTGTGATGTCTGAACGGAAATAAATTAGATGCATTTATATGTAATATTTATAAATTTTATATCGATCTATTTTACAAGTACGCGATGCACTTGCATGCAAAATTTATGAGTAGAACTAGGATGTTCTTAAGTTCACCCAGCTCCTTGGTGAACTCAAGTCTAAAGCTCATCAAATCTGTTTCAAATGATGAATCCGAACCGTTAAAACTAGTCTATCTTACGAGTGATTTGTCTACATATGAAAATTTTAAACATTTGAATTAATTTAGTATAAAGTCAAGGGGTCAAAATTAGAAGGTTAATAAATTAATTTTAATGCATTCATTTTTTGAATGTTTTTTTAGCACTTGACTCTGTACAAAATTAATTTTAAAATTAAAATGATTTACATGTAGATGCATTACTAGTAAGGTATACGAGTTTTAATGGTTTGAATTCATCATTTAAAGTGATTTGACAGGTTTTTTAGACTTGTGTTCACTAAGGAGTTTGGTGAACTTAAGAACACCCTAGTTCTACTCCAAAATTTATAACCTTTTTGTTTTAATGAAAACAAATATGGGTATGTTTGGATGAGAGTTATAATATCTAGAATAGTGAAATTTGAGAATAGTGAATGAGAATAGATAAAAAAATAGTGATTTTTAGATTAGTGTAAAATTGGTACTATTCGGATTAGTAAAAATGTTGTTTGGATTGTAACATTTGAAATAGTGAATAGTTGTGATTGATAAAGAATAATGTTAATAATGTGCTAATTAAGAAGAAAGATAGGCAAGTGGGATCTCAAATGAATTGTCACAACATAGAGATAATAGAAATGATGTCAATTTTATTATTTCATACTGTGTTGGCAGAAATCCGAGAAGAAAGCGTTTTTCTCTCTCTTCACACTTTCCAAATAGTAGTCATTCTAACATTAATAGAGAATGACAACTATTCTAACTATTCCGAATAGCAAAAATATTGTCTGTATGTACATTACTATTCCGAATAGCCCCTATTCTAGATTAGTTCATATTATTGACACATCCAAACATACCCATTATCTCTTAATATATTTTACTTTATAAATATTTCGTCTAATTACAGGGGCGGAACTAAAAAATTTAAATAGGGGGGCTAATCTATAAAATGTAATATGTAGAGAAGACAAAAAAAAATATAGTTAATAGGAATTGAACTAATGACCTCACATATAACAACAAGAACTCATAACACTAGATTATAAACAAACATTTGTTAGTTTATAGGAGGTGTTAGACTATATAAAAGTTTAAAAAACTCAAAAGTTTAATTGAAATTTAATATACATAATTAAGAATTTTAAAATCACAAGGTGACTTAGCACCCCCTGGCCTATACGTAAATCCGCCCCTGTCTAATGATAATATTTTGGAAAATAATGTTCGATGTTAATGGCGAATTGTCCATACAATATGAGCCATAGAAAATCAAATATGGAAAATTGATTTGGAGGTAAAGTATTTAATCCTTAATGATCTGTGCAAAGTATCCTGGACCGTGCACCTATCATTCTGAAAAAGAGAGAATAATCAATACAATAATAGATCCTTAATACCAACTAGGTTGCGGTGGATGTGGACTGTTGGATAATTTAAATCTTTAATTATAAATCAAATCCAACGATCCTGGTCCCTCTCCACTGAACAGCATGTTTCCATCTAACTAGTCATTGACACGTGTATCCACCCAATACTAACGTGTCGGCGTACAACTAGACAAGATACTCTTGGATTTACTGTGGCGCATAATCTATGTAGAAACATGTGTTGTCTACAACATAGATTAATTTTATTAGTAATATTCGCTTTTTTATATATCCGAACCAAACAATGAAACCAGGTATGAAATGCAAAAGAAACGTATTATACATTTTATTCGCGAATTAAATGCAAATCACAAACTATTTGCGAATAAAACATGGAAACTTTTGACCTCGCTGAATCAAACCTAAACTATTCATTTGTCACTGTGATTATTATAGTTTGTCAGTACATTACATTACATGAAGTCATGAAGTCGGCCACTATGTATTCCTCTGGACTCTTGAGTAAACAAAATTTCAGGCCACAGAGAATCAGAGTATGGTCAATGGTGTCTGGCGTCAGGTCCAAGAGGAAGAGGCAAGAGGGTATGATCAAAGAAAGGTCTTGTACTAAGAGATTTAATTAATAAATTGATTTACTGTTAATGGTGGAGATGACGCCAACATTGCCCCTAATTTTGAAAAAAAAACCCTGAAAAAAAAATATATTAAATGATGAAAGGGAGAAAATGTCTTAAGATTTTTAACACCTCAGATAGACAAATTTATACAACAGTGAAGTTTGTTATATGTTATTTTTCTTTCTACAGTAACAGTAGAAGTTTCCTCAAAAATGGATATGGAATTCTTGACTAATTTATAAGGTTTGACAAGTAAATTAATTAAAAAAAACATGGAATAAAAACAAACATTTAATATCATGTTTGCAATTATTATACTTTGTAAACTCTGATATCTATGTACTTCAATAAGTAAATATTTAGCTAGGATTTATAATTTATAGGAATTATATCCATTTTTAACCCGTTAATATTTTTTATTTTCATCGTAAAAAAATTAATATCTGTTTTTGTGTCTTATAATGCTACAAATTAATTTGACAAAAAAAAAAGAGGAATGTTGAGAAAAAAAAAAGTTGAACTTTCATATATAGATGATAGCTGAAAATAGATATCAGTGACCGGATTTAAACATTAGCGAACAATATTTTAGTCATTGAAAATAGGTTTCGGTAATCGGATTTCAAATATCAGTGATCAAAATATTAGGCGCTAAAAGTAGATATCGGTGACGGGATTTTAAATATCAGCGACCTAATATGCTGCTGCTGAAGACAAAATATGACGCCAGCAAGCGGCATCAATGACCGAGATTGACGTCAATCAGCGACCGGAATGATGTCATCAGCAAGTATCAGTGACGGCGTATTGGCGACCAACCGTCTGCAACTGGCACAGTTATTATTAGAGACTAAGTCCCCGCCACTGATACTCTTTTTTGCTATAGTGTATATTAAGCATTTAAAAAATATGAATACTAAAAATGTTTAAATTATTCCATTAGTGTCTTACTATATGTGCATGGTGTAGGAGCTTATCTTCTTTTGTGCATTAAATTGAGGTTAAATATATATGAAAAAGACATCATATTCTAAACGGGGCAACCAATTATATTGCATCTTATAAGGATGTTATGACGACAAACAATTTAGTTATTAAGTATGAATATTGAATATAATGAATTAAAAGAGGATAATTTGTGATCCAATTTTGGTGGCTGAAAACATATTGTCTATTTGTGCATTATAGTACCAATCGAAGGGGATTGCGTGTCGGCTCCAATTTGTGATGTCATGGTCATGGTCATGGACAAGTAGGTGACATGATAATAAATAGTCATATAGATGCCATCTCAATTCAAACAACATTGTGTCATACATGACTAGGCTTGGGCTTTTCTAAGAAAAGGAAATTTTTGTAGCAACCATAAATAAATAAATAAAAGAGATTTTTATCAAACTAACTTGATTATTTTAGTTTTTACAAAATTATAAGAATCGAGATTTTATTTCGGTCCAATTTTTTTTTTCTCTCGTACTGAATTGTTATTTCGGCCTGAAGTGTTTTCACAAGTTTTATCCAACAACTACATCAATTTTTTTCAAGGTTCTAAATAGCGATTATAGCGCTATAGCTTTTAAGATTCGAAAAAGCTATAGTGCAACCATAGCTAGTTATTTAGAATCATTATAAAAGAATTTGGTTAATAACGTTATATTTTTTTTATGTTCAAAATAGCTATAGCATAACTATTGTGTAGCTATAGCTATCTATTTAGAACTCTATTTTTTTTTTTTCAAAATATGTGAAAATGGCTCGGACCAAAATGACATCTCGATTCTTATAATTTTTATAAAAATAAAAGCAATCAAGTTGGTTTGATAAACTATTATTATTTATTTATGGTTTCTAAAAAAATTTCCCAAGAAAATCACTCCCACACTTCTTTATCCAAATTACAAAATGTCGGTGACAGATTTTTTATGTAGGCACACTTAACACACATTTATCATGTTCAAATTTATTATGGCATATTTAATTTTTGCACAAATTTAAAACTATTCATGAGAATATACTATTACAAAAGTACATGATTCATACTTAAACTGTATAACATATTAATTTAAAAGAGGAATTGATGTGACCGAATTTAGAAATGCAATTAGCATCTGATTTTGCTCATTAATTGAAGCAAAAAGTTCCAACTAATAACCAACAAAAAAGATGTGTAGCTGACATGCAAGCATTATCCGCCTCTTATATATATATATATATAGAGAGAGAGAGAGAGAGGAGGTTTAAAACTTTTGTACTCCTAACGTGCATCCTCCCCTCATATCGTTATTTTCAAAATTCAAATAGTCGATTCGAACCTTCCAATGTGTTCTTCATAATAAAATGTTCTTGGAGATCAAATTTTACATTTTTTGAAATTTTTTTACTATTTTTTCAGAATTTTTGATTAAATTAATTGATAATAAAAAATTCAGCAAAGTGATGATTTTCAGAATTTTTGTTGACACAATATGTAAGAAGAATGAATTGAATGTGAATAGGTAGATGTGATTCTTAATTATTTTGTGTCGGTGCATGTTTACATTTATCTTTTTGAATTTTTTGACAGAGTGAGAATTAAGTTGTAAGGAGAAATCAAATTCTTGATCTTTGAACAACTATTTTAAGACATTTTCTTTCTAACCAACTGTGTTACTTCCCCTTTCATATTTATATTTATCATTGTTGCAGTGTGTACACACACTAGGCTTTGATAAGTGGGGACCTGACGTATTTGATTTCAAGTTTTTCAACAATTGAAGGTGATTGAATGTGTTCGGATTTGACCGATTTTTTTTTATAATATCTAACATTAAATATAAATTAATAAATATATCTAGTTTTTTTGGACATTTTTAAAAATATCCAGACAGGTCGAACTTTCAGCAGTTGAGAAAAGAATAGGACCGTTGAAAATTTGGGTGAACCTTTTTTTTGTTTCTTTTTTATTTCATTTTTGAAATTGGCTAGAGAAGGGCTGTGAAATTATAGAATGCCAACTTAGCGTCAAATAATTAGTCTTAGTCAAGGAAGGATAATTGATTAGTATCTTTTGTCGAGTGAAGTATGAACTTTTTTTCAGACGAATGTATATAAATGTGCTAACAATTATACATAGTTGTATTGTATATATGATCCATGTGTGATAAAAGAAATATAATATTTTTTCACATTACCGATTTATGTCTTTCTGTTATAATGTATCTCTATCAATTTTTTGTGAGTCATTTCTCTCATTTTAAAAGCACTCATATGTTGTATATGTATTTATCTAAGGCATCTCTCATAAACAGATTAGACTAGGAAGAGAGATAAGGCATGAGAGACAATATCTTCATTGAGAATGTGAAAAATGACGACGAAACTTCAAACGGTCATAAACAGCGCTCGAGTGCCAGATTTCAGCAAATAACCAATTTTTGAAAAGCTTGCGAGAAAATGCATGCGTCGGTGACCCCTATGCTTTTTTCAAAATTTAGAATTGAAAAAAAAAAACTAAGGGAAAAGTCTCAAAACTTGAGTTGAAGTTTCCGATTAAATTTTCCATTTCTAATTTTCGGTCTAAATAGCAAAGTGAATTGGTTATATAATGAACTTATAAAAAACTAATTATTACTATTTTTGAATTATTTTTACTATTTTTATGATTTATGAAAAATAGCACAATATGGCTTAAAAATAAAAGAAAATTTCCAAACTATAAATAAAACCTAGACAACCTTAAACAAAATAAAAATAAACATAATAAATAAACCATATAAATATAAAATAACAACCTTAAACTCATTTATGCTATTGTTAGTGAGATATTAAAACTTAATTATTTTTATAAATACAAAAATTTATTAATATTTGTGAATGTAATTATAATTTATATTGTCACCTGGCATCCGTTTCATAAACTATAAAAGTTAATATAAAAAAAAGGCCGTCTAAACTTTCGGCGGCCCTATTGGTATTTTTAAAAATATTCAGAAAAACTGAATATATTTATTAATTTATATTTAATGTTAAATATAAAAAAAAACGGGAATTTGGCGGTCCGTATAGCTCAAATCTTGTCACTATTTTCGTTAAAACTTAGTAAAGACATATGAGGAGGGATCCAACTACACATTTTTTTTTGGTAATTACAGTCTCAATTTTCAAAGTTTAAAAAGTTCAAATAGTCGATCCAAACCGTTCAATATAATTGATATATTAAAATGTGCTTGCAGATCAAATTTTATATTTTTTGAAATTTTTTTACTATTTATTTTATTAAGTATTTAAAAAAATCGCTATATTCAGATCATTGAATTTTTGTACCCATCTTAATAAATAGTAAAAAAAATTAAAAAAACATGTAAGATTTGATCTGCAAACACATTTTAACATATTCATTATGTTGAACAGTTTAGATCGACTGTTTAGACTTTAAAAATATAGAGTGTAATCTAGTGTTACCAAAAGGGGTGTAATTGAATTCGTCCTATAGGTATTTTTCTTTTAATAATACGAATGAATATTTATTTCGTTTCAATGTCAGGATTCATGCAACGCTGCCTGTTGTTTTACGCATCAACCACTCTAGAAAAAAAAATGCAACGCTTTTCAAAGTTCTAGGAGATTTTGACTCTTCTCATTTTTTTTGTCAAAGGGATAGAAAGGCGTGCAAGAATAATGGTACCGTTGTAATCACCAATAACAGCTTTTTGAGTCGATAATTTATATTTCTCTTAGGATAAACAAGAATGATTAAACCTTATTATGTTCAAACCAACGTTTAATTAGTAATATATTTTTATGTTATATGATGTGATTAAAATAATGAAAGACAGTTATGTTATGTGAATAAATATGTCATGAGTAATTATAATGTGACCACACTTGATGTCAATAATCATATTTATTTATTTTTTTCACGCTCAAAATTAATTCATAGAAAATAACAACAAAAAATATAAAATATAATTACAAAATAATTACTAAATAAATTATAATAATGTTTAAAAAGTTGATCATATTGTCAATTTCGTGATTAAAATGATGAAGAACAATCAAACTGCTGTGGATCCTAGAGAATAATAAATGACGATCCACTGCCAAGCATCATATGCTTACGTCACACGAATGAATATGTAACAATATGCGAATCACATTATGTAACTGATACACATAACATAATAAGACGTGACAATTTTTTTCACTTCTCTATGAGGAAACAAAGTTATGCTGAGAAACAATTGTGGGATGAATTCGGATACTCCTTGGTACTGTAAAAGAGAATCTTGTAAAATTAGTGGATCCAAGCTATTCTTTTAATGTTGCACGAATTTCAAAGCATAAATAATACTGCCCCTGTGCTATTTCGAATAAGCATCGGCTAGGAGTAAATCTGGACCGTTCTTTTAGTAATTGTAAAATATTTTTTTTACAGGATGGGAGAGGAGCGAGCCATTGGAATTCGTATCCTTTGCATTAACTCATTAACTCAAAAAAGAATATTTTGAGTTAATGCACATGGACTGTCCAATTTGCTTTAAGATCCGTGCGGACTAGATTCACACTAATATTAAAGGACTCTGAATTATATACCGTGGTCAAAATCAGACAACTGAAATGCATTAACTCAAAAAATGTTCTTTTGAGTTAACGCACACGATGCGGACTCGAGCCATTGGGCCTACATTTTAACTGCCAAAAGCTAACCCAACCAGACGGTTATATTTGCTATTCCGAGCTAGACAGTAAGGAGGATAAGTTGCTTTCTCAGCCCACGCTACATGGGATGTCCCTTCCTTATATCAACACATGTTGGTTGAATGGATAGAATATATTGTGTTATTTGAGGAAAGGAACAAATCTCATCCCTTAAATTGTTGGTTCCCCTCTCTTGCAATTCTTGCTGCTGTTGGATTGTAATTTGTAACTTGTCTTTTGCCTTTAAAGATGCACTTGTACGTGTATCCGACACCACATGTGCCTCTGACCACCCCACCTTTAATTCCACCCTCTTAACCTTTCATTATTAAAATTATACGAGTGTCGTAAATAACGGTATGTACTTATCAGACGGAAAGGTACTGTCAAGCGATTAATCATGAATAATCTAAAATAATTAACTATAATCGGAAATAATCGTCCGATTAGTTGAAAAAATCCGTGACAGTTTGATCAACGCCAACGACTAATCAGCCGATTAATCGGACTAAACAAATGCTTTTTACAACACAAAATTATACTATTTTTTTATGACTTGATTGATCAAGTCCAGTGTAATTACTTTAATTAAATAAATAAACAGATGCCACTATTTCAAGCAAAACAAAACAAAAAAACAAAAAAATAAAGTAAAAACAACAACAATTCAACAGATATCTAATGTTTTACTTTCCACTTCCCAAGTTCCTTTAATTTTACCTTTAGGAAAAAACTGAGCCCACTGGGAGGGCCTTTTGCCCTTTCTCCAATTGAAAAATTAAGACCTCAAGGTCAAATTATATTGGGCCTAACTCACTAACGCAAGTTATATTGGGCCGGCCCATAAAACCATCTCAAAATACAATATAAGGCTTAGTTAATATATTAGGTACCTATCAAATTTAATTTTGTCCCCTTCATGAAGAATTTACATTTCAATTCGTAACTCCAAAGTTCCAAGTGTACCCGCGACCCGTTCGAATTCATATCACCTAATTAAGGTATCTCACCGTTTGAGTTTAAATCCGGTCCGTTCGTTCGTTATACATAACCACAAACCTGAAAGGACCGTGCATTACAGATTTTGAGCCGGATTGGTTGGATTGTGATGGAACGGTTCGGATTTAAATTCAAAAGGTGAGATACCTTAATTAGGTGATGCAGAGGGTCAGGAGCCTGAATAGGGCTATTAACGAACCGAGTTGAATAGAGTTGAGGTATGCTAGTACTTGGTTCATTAAGTTAATGAGCGAGTTAACTCGAGTTGAGAAGATAATACCGAGCTGATAACTATGTTCATGTTAAACTCGTTAAAACTTAAGATTGATTAATATTTGAATTTTAAACAATTTAAATTTCTTAAAGCCGAGAGTTCTAAATAATACATAATAGAAAATAAATTTAACTAAAACAAAAACACTAAATATTTGAATTTAACATAATTTAAAAACCAAACAATACATAACCTCCATTCGAGTTGATAATGAGCGAGTTGAGTTCTACTCATACTTGAATTATTAAGTTAACAAGCGAGTTGATGAGAAATAACTATAATATATGAACCTTTTGTTCAAGGTATAAGTAGAGATAAACTGAATCTATATTGATGATGTGATATTGCAAAAAAGAATGAAAATTTAATATTTGTATGAAGTATTAAGATGACATATAGCATTTTGATGTTAATATTAATGTTGATTACACACAAGCAGACTATTAAACAGCTAACAACAATTAGACATTTTGATTACACACATAGAACTAACAACAATTAAACAGCTCACACAAACCAAATAGAATTTTAGATTTAAACTAGAAGTAACAAACATCTCATTTATTTATTCTTCTCAATTTCTCCCTTCTTCTTTTGCAAATAGGCATGAACCAGTTGGTAATTCATCACAGACAAAACAAAATGCCTTACTGAAAACTCGGGCCATAATGCATTCGGATTTTGTAAGTGCGTAAAATCTGATTGCCACAGAAGGAAGTTACTCAAACGGGTCTCGCCTGAAGTGCGAATAATGATATCCGGATCCACACAACCGGCCGTGAACAAATTTCTCTCCAGATCACAAACTCCAATTTGAGTACCCTTTCCTCTTGTGTCTCTAATGGATGCCTCTATTGCATGTGTTATCTCATTGGTTGATGAATAGGCCATACAAACCGAAAGTACCGGTCCTTTGTTGTGCATTGTTAAATCCATTACCTTTTTCGCAGCTAATCGTACTGGCTCAGGAATTAGCTCCAAATGGCCCCAGAAATTGATCTTGACATTGAACTTTTTCAACATATTCTCATTGGTCAATACCTCGTCTAATTTTTCTTTCATCAAATTCATTAATAACTCAACCTCTTTGGGCCCTCGCTTGAAATTGTCTGTGCTAAAAGCGTATACCGTCACGCACTTAACACCCAATTCAAAACAGTATTGGATGGTTGACATGAGGGACTTGAATCCAACCCGGTGACCGCTAGCTGGATCCATACCGTCTTGAAGTAACACATGTCTCTTTGCAAACCGGCGGTTTCCATCCATTATGAGCGCAATGTGGGCTGGTATCGGGCTGACACGGAGGATAGAAAAGATGAACTTACACATCAGAAAAGAGATGTGTGAAATAGTTCTAGATACCATGCTTTTGCCATACTTCTCCGTGAGGGGAGATTGCAAGATTGAAACCCTACAAAATGGAAAAGAAAGGTTGAATGGTGACGTGAAAAGAAAGAAAAAAATTTCATTGAACTTCATAGCTTATTTTTCATTTTTTTTCTATATGTTTTATCTTCCTAGAGAAAACGCCAATGAACTGTTCTGTTCAAGCTTAATTTCAAATTGCCCTTTTAACTAAGAACCAGCGAAAAGAAAGCGAAAAAAACCATCAAAGAAATTACTTGCCTACAAAAAAAAGTAAATAAAATATAATATAATATAATAAGACCTTTCTGATATTGTAGCCATTAATCCCCTGCTTGTGAACTTCAGCTTCAACTCTTTTGCATTATCATACCAAATGTCATCAATTTCTCTTTGAACTACTGCCTAGCCAAATTTTAGACGGAGGTGACAAATCTCGAACAATTTATTATGGCTTTGTATCTATATTGCTTCATCCCAAAAGCACCTCGCCTCCTCAATTCTGAATTCACATAAAAATTATTTGTTACCTAACCATAGGTGGGGCCACAAACCTCTGCATGTCATATCTTCATGAGCAAAAACATGTCAAACACATGATCAACTTCTCTAATCCAACAAAACACATTACATGAATGAAACTATAATCAATGTAATACCATCCAAGAACCATACAAATCATATGACCTACCGGTTTCTTATCCCAAAAAACCTCTTTTGTTAGAAACAAACTATAACTTAATCAAAGAACTTGTCAGGCATCCCTGGCATCGATTTCATCAGCAAAAAAAAAAGAAAAATAGGGAGCCGACATGATGCATTAAAATTGAATTTTAAATTAATTACAAGAATGAAGATCATATACATTTATGAGCATAGAAAATTCTGTAAACTGGTGAGAAGGTGATATCATAATTTTGACGATATAATCTGAAACACAAATGAAATAACAATTAATTCACCTTTTTAAATAAAAATGAACTGAAGCCTTCCAATTTCCAATTTTAATTAATTTTTTTTTCTTCGAACATGCAACAATTAATTAATTAATTGAAACATTGAAGAATACACGGATTATCTATACTTTAAGTATGCTATGGATACAAATAAATTTAGTTTGATGATGCAGTTAGTATCAATCTATTTATTTTTAATAACATTGCCTTTCTAAATAAGTAGGTAAAAAGCCGAATAATAAGCTAAATTATTCTCATTCAGTTTTGATTCCTGAATACATGCTACATCACACCTTGTGTTCCAAGAATTAATTTTTATTTGTTTCATAATTAAACAATATAAACTACATACAAGAGCAAAATAACAGCCCTTGGCTCAGTCTGAATCGGACTCAATCTCCTCTTCTGTTGAAGGCTTGAAATCAACATGCTCCTCATCAGAATATTCATTCTCATCTATTTTCCTCCAGTGTTTGTTGAACATCAGACGTGTGAAGTCCACCTCCATGTGCTAAGTCAGTACACCGTTCATAGGCCATATTCACTTGAAAAAAGCCCTCTTGAGTTTTAACTGAATATTAATTCCATTTGGATCTTGGGCCACATCTGGGCCCGAGTTTTGATTATGTCTACATTTTGAATACAATAAATAGTTGGTGTTAGTCTACTCAACACCAACTACTTATGTGACTAATGATTTATTAAACTGCATATTACATATACATTTTAATAAATAATATAATACTATAACATGATTAATGACTAATGTTTTGTAACCAACAAATTTATTATGAAAATATTAGATCTAATTTATGAATGAAACATTATATATAGTTGTTTGAGTAAACCTAGGGTGTTCTTAAGTTCACCAAGCTCTTTGGTGACCTCAAGTCTAAAATCCGTCAAATCGGCTTGAAATGACAAATCCGAACCGTTGAAACCCGTCTACCTTACGAGTGATGTGTCTACATGTGAAAATTTTAAACATTCGAATTAATTTAGCATAAAATCAAGCGGTCAAAAACATTCAAAAAATGAATGCATTAAAAATAATTTGTTAACCTTCTAATTTTGACCGATTGATTTTATACTAAATTAATTTGAATGTTTAAATTTTTTGCATGTAGATGCATCACTCGTAAGGTAGGCAAGTTTCAACGGTTTGGATTCGTCATTTGAAGCCGATTTGACGGATTTTAGACTTGAGTTCACCCAGGGACTTGGTGAACTTAAGAACACCCTAGTTCTACTCTAGATGTTTTTCTTTACTAAAATATACATTAGTAATTTATCTTTAATTATCCATATCCGTCTGATATCTGATCTGTCTCCATAGCGTTTAATATTCGATCCATATATGTATCTGAGACTATTCGTATTCGTATCTATATCCAAAAAGTTATAATGAATAAGGCGGATATGGTTTGACCACTATCCAATCCATATCTGACCGTTTACACCCTTAACACACAACACAAGAAGGCTATGCCATAAGTGTCGGATCTCGATAGCTGCATGCATGGCTCAAGGCCTGACTGCATTTTGTCGTACCAAAGTTTTTTTGCGGCCACATTGATGTTACCAATGCTAACCAACTAACACAAACCATAGTGACAAATGAATAGTTTAGGTTTGATTCGGCGGGGTCAAAAATTCATGATTCGGAAAAAATTCAGGTATAGTTCGATCGGGAATGATTTGGTATCACAAGGAAGCAAAACAAAAACAAAAAATGCATTTTTTTTCATTTTATTCAGGAATAATTCGTGATTCGCGAATACAACGTGTAATACGTTTTTTTTTTGCATTTTATTCAGTGTTCGATTTGAAAACATAATTAAAAAAAAACTAATTATATGCGAATTATATATCAATTATTCATGATTTATGTTACTATAACATGAACCAATACCAACTATAGTTTTAACCGCTATATATTGTTTGATACATATTTCCTTTCTTGGAAAAGTTTAAAATTCGGTATAAATTCACGAAGAAATATTTGTTCCGGTACATATTTGCCAAAGGGCTTAAATCTAAAAAAAAAAAAGGAAGCGTCTAATTGTCCACAGCTTTGACTTGTGCGAATACTGTAAAATTATTTCTACATGCTGTATAATTATACAATATATCACATAAAATATATCAGTTAATCACAAAACATCCAGCAACTATTTGAAGTGGTCCCATGATAGTTAGAAAAATATAGCAACTTGCACAACAGGACAAAATAAATGTACTTTCAAACTGTACTTTCGGAAATTACAGTTATAGGAAGTTATTGGCAGTTAGAGTTAGTTATTAGCGTTTGCACTGGGTTGAATCTTGTATACTGTAAAATTGAATCTTGTATACAGTAAAATTTTGAATTGAATCTTGTATACTGTAAAATTGAATCTTCTACACAATAAAATTTACAATTGAATCTTGTATACTGTAAAATTGAATCAGCAGAACTGTAAAATTGAATCTTGTATACAGTAGAATTTTCAATTGAATATTGTTCGGATGAATAAGAAGCCTCTCTATCATTTCTTTCTTTCAGATTTTCACAAGATGAATACTGTAAAATTACAAGATGAATACTGTAAAATTACAAGATAAATACTGTAAAATTAACAAATCAATACTTCATATCGCCTTTCTATCATCTCTTTCCTCCAGATTTCTACAAGATGAATACTGTAAAATGACAAGATGAAATATTGTAAAATGACAAGATGAATAATGTAAAATTAATGGGGCAATACTATAAAATTAACAGATCAATACTCCATATCGCCTCTCTATCATCTCTTTCTTTCAGATTTTCACAAGATGAATACTGTAAAATGATAAGATGAATACTGTAAAATTAACAAGACAATACTGTAAAATTAACAGATTAATACTCCATATCGCCTCTCTATCATCTATTTCCTCCAGATTTTCACAAGATGAATACTGTAAAATGACAAGATGAATACTGTAAAATTAACGGGGCAATATAGTAAAATGAACAGATCAATACTCCATATCGCCTCTCTATCATATCTTTCCTCCATATTTCATTTGAAATGCTAAATCTGTTACTGTATACAACGAAAACAACAAATTCAACATAAATAACTTACTAGATTTGAATTTTGCTGTGCTCTTCAACAAAAATAACTTCTATTCGATTGCGCTCCACGATTGAAGGTTCCATTGCGATCATGTATAAAATAGACTGTAGGAGACGAGGCCGTTCAGATCTGCACGATCGATCTAATTAAACCTGAGCAGAGAAATTTGAATAACACTCTTCCATGGCGATCATGTTCAAACAATGAGATGGAATCAGTAATCTCAAAAACGAAATCATAAATTGAACGAAAAATAAATGACAAAAGAAAAATACAAAAAAAAAATCATATAGATTACGAAGCCAGAACGAAGCCAGAAATGGTCAGTAAATTGAACGAAGCCAAAAAAAAATCATATAGATTACGAAGTCAGTAAATTGAACGAAGCCAGAATGAAGCCAGAACGAAAAATAAGTGACGTACTGAGTCAGAACGAAGCAAGAAATGGTCGAACGAAGCCATTCGAGAAGAAATCGATCTTGCATCCTCCAAGAAGCGAAGGCCGGATTGGTTTGAAACTGTTCACCGACCTTAATTTGCTCATCAGGAACCGGAGCAAAGGAATTGAGATGATGAGCCAGCCCATATCTCGCGTATAAACCTGTGCAATCACCAATCCTTTGAATGAAATTAGCTTCGAACTACGGAAGAGAGCTCGCCAATCGTTTGAATGAAAGAGCAAAGAGGAAGTCAATCGCGAATGGAGAATGGAATGAATCTGGCATCGCGCGAAAGAGGAAGGCAATCACCAAATGCGGAGAAAATCAGATCGGATTTGAAAATATCGGAAATGAAATTCAAAAAAAGGAAGGTTCCGTCATCCGTCGCTGTTTAAATATGCCGTTATAAAGTGGATAGCGGAGAGACGGTTGAAGACAGTTAAATCGGAATGGATAGTGTAGTGGACAGATGGTGGACAAAACTCAGTGGACATAAACTTTTTTTTTTTTTTTTTTTGTAAAAATTGACTCTTGATAAATTTATTATCATTAAAGTGATTTTTGGTTTTGTAACAATATTCTGAAAAGCAAACTAAAAACACCATTCTTGCGGATAAGCAAATAAACTGAGGTGGGAACTACCACATAAAGAATATGGAAATTCCAAATTGTTTATTTTTTTAAATTTTTTTTCAGTTAAATAAAAAATGTTATAATAAATTTTGCATGTGTTCATTTCAAATTGATGTTATACATATGAAATATTGCATGCCGAGTTAGAGAGAAATAAGTTTAGAATGATCTATTATGCAAATATTGCTTCTTTTTTATTTATATATCTCTTCAATTTCATGAATCAAACTAATTATGATCTGTTGTCCATGTGTAAAGAATTAAAAATATTGACAAATAGTCATATTTTTCTTTTTCATTTGTAAATAAAATTTTACCAAAAAAAAAAAAATTTAATAATATATATATATATATATATATATATATATATATATATATATATATATAGAGATGGGCTATGGTGCATTGCAATGCATAGGCCATGGTGTGCATTGGACCATAAATCACTGATTCAAAGTCCAAATGACCGATCCAAACCGTTCATCTTGTTCTCCATATTAATATGTGCTTGGAGACCAAATTTTACATTTTTTGGAATTTTTTTACTATTTATTAAGCCACTTTGAAAATCGCTGATCCAACGGTGGCTTCTGGTTTTACTGTTCCAAACAGTCACCGTTGGATCAGCGATTTTCAAAGTGGCTTAATAAATAGTAAAAAAATTCCAAAAAATGTAAAATTTGGTCTCCAAGCACATATTAATATGGAGAACAAGATGAACGGTTTGGATCGGTCATTTGGACTTTGAATCGGTGATTTATGGTCCAATGCACACCATGGTCTATGCATTGCAATGCACCATAGCCCATCTCTATATATATATATATATATATATATATATTTAATAATTTATTTAATAAGAGATCAGAAAAAATCAATAAAAACTTTAACAAGAAAATAAAAACTTTAGAAGAATATAAATATATTGTAACATTAGTATATTGACATTCTTATTTAAATAAAATATAAAACAAATTAAACACAAATTACATGAAACTTAGCACAAGCTACATGAGGTAAACAAAAACTAAATTAGATAAGATATGCTAAAAAATACTTATTTACGGTAAAATTTTGGCCTAAAATTATTAGTGATAATTTTGAAAAAACCCAATTTTGTGAAAAATTATTATTTGATTTTTCTTGTAATTCAGAATTGTATTAGTCTTAGTCAGAAGACTAGGATTCCATATCTGATTTTTATTTTGGGTTAGGTTTTCCATCACAGAATTAATGAATACAGATTAATGGAAATTTCATCCCATCCAAAAGTTGTATTAAACCCAATTTCGAACTTTTTGCTTTAAGTTAGGTTTTCCATCCCGTGCTTTTGATTTTTTTTTACTTTTCTTAAAAATTTTTGCTCTGTTTTTTCAACTGGTACATATGGAGTAGGATTAGCAGTATGTCCAGATATCCTTTGCACCACCTAATTGAAGGAGTCTCTATCGATACTTCTAATCCAGTGCCTCTGTACTAGTTGAAAAAAAAAAGGTCAAGAAGTGTAGAAAATCAAAAGCAAAGGCATTCTTTGTCTTGATTGAGTCGAAAAAGGCGAAGAAGTCAAAAACAGATTTCATCTGAGTTCAAACAGCTGGATTGGTTTCCGAAAGAGTGGAGTGTCAAAAAGCAAATCAGAGAATGTGGCAAAATTGCTGGCTCGAAATACAAAGTTTAATTCGGTTAATTCGTTAATTATTAGTATATGGGGATCTATCTATTAGTGATCTCTATTTTTTAATGTAGATTTTGCAAGGACTTAAGTGATGATGTGGTTCTGTTTATAATATGGCAAAATTTCATTATGTCGGTTATTTTATTTTTTATTAGAAAATTTGATATCATTTATTTGTTATTCTTTCAAATTGAATATCCCATCAGATTTGTGGTTTGTACAAAGGATATCTTATGATAGTTCCATATTGTCTGTGAACCTCCCTCCTTTTACACAATTTGTCTGCACCGAACAAGGGTTTCACATATATCATGTGCGAACTTCCTATTTCTAAAAATTGGCAATTTCAGAATTTTTTTTTGAAAAAAATGCCATTGCTGACATCTCAGTATTATATTGAGATAGGTAACAGCAAAAATTCAGATCACAAGTAGAGGTGCGCCGTGACCTTGGGTTGTTCGACGATCCTACTAAAGCAACTGAGAAAATTAAGAATTCCCCTAAAGCAAAAGTGAGTTATAGAACTTATTAAGTATATGGTTGTTGCAAGATGTGTCTTGGTATACATATTTCTTTGAAATTTTCATTTAAATATATATTTTTTGATAATCTACATTTGATCAGAATAGTGGTTCGAGCAACAAAAAAGAGAGAAATAATCAGAAGATTGACAAAATAACAGTCGCCAGTGGCGAAGAAAATAAGGAAAGCAAACTAGAAGATGTTAAGTGTTAACATAAGTAGGGAGCAAAGGGAAAAAATAACGAGAAGAGGTATGAGATGAAGGAAGACGGTTGAGGGATTGTTTTTTTTTTTTTTTTTGGTAAACAACAAACGAAATTGAGAAAGAAATCATGCATGTTTGTCGATTATTTTTTGTTTATTACATTGTTACTAGTACTCCTTGTTATAAACTTTTCGTGACACCATCCCTGTATTAGAATAGCATTGGTTACCCTGTGGAATTTTTATTCAAATTTAATTATAATCTTATTTAGGCATAATTTATTGAATTTGTGGTCAGGTTAGCTGAAATATTAATGTTTGTTGTTTGACTATCTAGTCAAATTTAATTATAATCTTATTTAGGCATAATTTATTTTATTTCTTGTGTTTGCAAGTTACTTGGGTCAATATTAGTGGATTAGAATTGCACAAGTTGGGCTATTAATTATTGAGTGATGCTTCTGTGCATACAAGGACCTATTTGTAAAATGAACATATTTTTATTTTCAAAGTTCAAACAGTCGATCTGAACCGTTCAACTTGTTCTCCATATTAATATGTGCTTGGAGACCAAATTTTACATTTTTCTGAAATTTTTTACTATTTATTAAGATGAGTACAAAAAATATCAAATTCAGACCATTGAATTTTGTACCCATCTTAATAAATAGTAAAAAAATTCAGAAAAATGTAAAATTTGGTCTCCAAGCACATATTAATATGGAGAACAAGTTGAACGGTTCAGATCGACTGTTTGAACTTTGAAAATAAAAATATGTTCATTTTACAAATAGGTCCTTGTATGCACAGAAGCATTTGCCTTAATTATTTTGTATATTTAGTAATAAAAAAATTATTTTCTTCTTGAAAGGGAATGAATCGAGTTAATTAAATTGGTGATTTATTATGTAATGACTATACCAAAAATTAATTTGTATCTGGCAATAATATATCTCATGTTAGTAAATGGATGTGCTAGTCAAAAGTCATTGTGTGGGGCATGCAGTTGCTTAATTTATTTGTAGCAGTATATTATTCATGATTGCACAATAAAATGCTATATGCATGTGAAGCTATTATAGTTTAGTAAGTCTGTTGCTGCCATTTATACTGCTTATATATTCTTTCAATCTCATTTGATTTTTTTTTTTACCCGATCAGGATTTTGGAAATCCTGCAATATTTATAGTGCGCAAGTGTGATTCTTGCTGTGCAATGAAAAGGTAAAAAAAATTGTTTAAGGAATTTCATAAGACTTGATGACAGCCAAAATTTTGTTATATCTATATTATTCTCATATTTGATTTTGAGGGACTTGCATGAAAAAATTTGCTGGATGTTGATCTGGGCTGAAAATTAAAAATTGGAAATGGATATTGATTTGGACATGGGCCTTTGGGTTTGTGAATAAAATGGACGATTGATCTATTATGGGCTTTCCTGCTCTTGAATGATTGAAAAGAAAAGGTAATAGAAAAATTGAATTGGCAAAAGAAAAGAAGAAAAAGGCCTGTTGCCAAGGACTTGAGTTTTGGAATAATGGGCCAGATTTATTGGAGAATTTCATTAAGGCTGAAATAATACTTTTGAATGATTAAGGAAGTTCATTAGAGGATGCATGGAGATTTATTCATATCATCATATGATGTGTTTATTTTCAGACCCATATAGTACTAATTTCACATCAAAAAGATTCAAGAAGATATATATATAACCTAATTTTATAGGTCGTTTATTTTGACCAAGGCTTTGTCTTCCTTTTGATATATATTTTTTTTCTATACTATAAAGGTGTTTGGTCACTAATCTAAATTTTGTAGGATCCGTCAAAAGTGCAAACTCCGTACTATATATATATATGGATCAATTAATCTCTGTTCAAAATATTAATTATAATTAATTATAATTAATCATGCTAAGTGACGGATGCATGCTAAGGGACCCACAGCCACAGTTCAAAATGCATTGCATTAATTAATTACTAATGAATAGATTATTTGCAATCACTAAAAGTACATAAGTATTCTATGTACCATTAAATAATTTCAAGATTGAAACAAATAACATGGTTAAATTATTCGGTTCAAAACATTAATTTATTCTCACAATTTAAAAAAAATAAAATTTAAAATTGAAATCAAATATTACATAACGATGACTTCTTGTATATTTCATTGTACAAGCATCATGTGAAAAAATTTCTATAAGGGATTTAATTTTGTGATATACTTAGTCTAGGCATGAAGAATAGAACCATATAAATGACAATAAAATATTGTGATATACTTAGCCTGAGCATGAAGAATGGAACCATTTAAATGACAATAAAATTTTGTCTGTCCTTTAATTTGGGCAACCTAATTAACATGGATCCTTTTGTACTGTTTAAGTTTAGATATGAACTCCATGCATTTGATAACTTTTAGCCTTAATTACTGTCAGACTTGTCTAATTCTATCACAGTTGAAATTGCCTTAATATATTTCATCAAGATCAAAACTTCCTCCTTATAATTATATTTTATATTATAAAATGAGTAATTTGATGGTAGAATATATGACTAATTTGAACGAAATATTGACTGAAATAAATTATGGTTGTACATCAATCTCATTTCATTAAAGAAAAAGAAAAAGAAAAAGAAAAAGAAAAGACAAATCAAAAAGAAAAAGAAAAAGAAAAGACAAAGAAAAAGAAAATTAAGACAAATCAAAGCCGTACCAGCTAGCCAAAAAAAATCAAAACTTTATTTCTTGAATGGAGTACAGGCTTAGCAAGAAAATCAAAACTTTATTGCCGAAAACTTCTTTTTTTTGGGAGATTGATTCTTAAGCCTCTTTGAGAAGTAATTAACAAGTGGGACCCATTTAACATAATACATCTTATACACTATATATTTATTGGTTTTTACAATATACATAGGTTAAATATACAGCAGAGTTCTTGATGACCAACAATTAGAAGAAAAAGTTGATGGAGAGAGATCTTGATTGTGAAAATGATATTGCATATGGTATGTACTATGTATGCTACATTAGTATAGTTGATAAGTGATATTATAGTATAAATATGAAGACAGAATAAGGTTTGAAAATGCCATCTTTTGACTGGAGATGCATCCAGAAGGGGAATTAGATAAAGTGTGGCAGTTATTTGTTAAAGAAAAGGGGATGGAATCTGTTCTACAAATGAAAGATGCCTTCTTGGGAGATGGGATGGGAATGCTTAATTAAAAGCAAGGTATAAGAATAAGAATAAGGGGATGGAGGAATAAGAATATAATTCGCTTTTGTCTCCTGTGTCAAGTTTGGTACTTATTCAAACTTTCAGAAAAGGAAAGGAGACGAAATAACCATAGCTTAGGCTTGGCATTATGGTATCTATGTGACCCCGCTGCTAGAACAACTTTATTATTTCTTTTTTTTTCCTTTTCAAAATATTACATCACTGCACCATCAGTCGAATCACAGCCGTTGATCAAAATCATGCAATGAACATCATAACAATTTAATTATAGCTCATGTGTCGTGATCTGCTGCACCACATGCATGGTACAGTAAAGCAAGGAGCAGAAGTGCTTGGCATTTTAATGTAGTCATGATTTCTGTGACGATGAAATCAAATGTTTAACATGCATGCAGCATCTCTCTTTTTTACTAGCAACTGTTAAATCTGTATTATTTGTTCAGAATCAGTAGGTAATTACCACAGCCTATTAGGGTACCTATGTAAGCACCAATTTGATTTAATAAAACCTTTGTTTGGATATCAAGGTTAGGCTAGCATATACCCTAAGAAAAATCCTTAGGCGCATATCTTAATTAAAAATAGGAACCCTAATTACATACCGTGTGAGTCACATGAAATGGTTCCATACCGTGTCACAACGAAAATATATAGCTTTCTCTCTCTCCCTCTCTCACTAACGAGTGTCACATGAAATGATTCCATACAGTGTAGCTTTCCCCTTTCTCTCTCCAACGCAAGCTTCACATGCAATGATCCCTTATACTCCATTGACAAAAGAGGTTATTGATCAAAAAAAAAAACAAAACAAAAGAGGTTCTATGTTCTTTATATTATTTGCATTGGTGATTCACAATTTCGAATAAAAAATATTTTCATTGTACCATTTCATTTAACCCATTACAATATATAAAAATTAATAAAAATATATACGGAATTTAAATAAAACTATTATTACTTGCAAAATAACAGTTAAAATTTAATCACATAATATTTAATCATATATCTTATGTGATTATATTTTAACTGTTATTTTGTAAGTTGTAGTCCAAATATTGAAGAAAATATAACAACAATTAAAAACAAATAAGTTGTATTGGTAATTAGTTTGTGATGATCACACCAAAAACTAATTCAATGATTATTAAAATAAAATGTATCCATAATATTGGTTGGTTGTGTATTGAACTCAATAAAAAACCATTGATTATCCATCAAGTAACTAACAATTTTTATGCTAATTAATTTTAGTGTATTGCAAAATATTAGTAATATGGATTTATTTTATTTTAAGGACTGTATTCTTAACATCAAGTCCATTATATAAGTGGATTTTAAAGAATCTTATAATCTGTACGCACTAGTAACAAGTTCTGCCGGAGTATCATAACATATAGTGTCGCACATCTAGAACAGCCATGCACGAACCATAAATGCCAACTGCCAACTGATCATTTGCATTTAATTCATTAATTATTCAAACTGCTTTAGATAATTACCCCAATTATAATTACTCTTCAAATAATAATTTTTATTTAAAATATATGAATTCGAAATCAAACTCTAAGTCCTCAAAAGAAAAATGCATGACTTGTGAGACTGAAAGAATATATCTATATAATGTAATGCCAATAATGTAATGGAAAAGAGAAAAGTAAAAATGCTTCATTATTTTTGCATTAATTTGAAAACAGTAAGAAACAGAAAAATTTAGTGCATTATAATAAAAAAACAACACATTATAGTAATTCATCATGTTAGATCATTATAACAAAAAAAGGTAAGTGTAAAATACTCTGAAAAATATACAGTTCCACTAAAAAGCGACCTTCTCTTACAATAATTTTGTGAAAAGTCTGCGTGTGATAGCATCTGTTAGAACTCAAATTGGAGGATAGGATTGGAGTTCTGAACAAGAATTGCAATTTAATTACCAAAAAACACATACTTTTGCTCGGCTTTTACCTGTGTCATAAATTCATTATAAATGATCCCTCCCTCTCTGTCCCTCTGCAATCAACCACCACTTCCTCTTTCAAAGCCCCCTTATCAATCTACACATACTTCCTCCCCCTTTCCTCACTAACCCTTTCCTTCCTCTCTCTTCTCCTGCCGAGTTACGCAGATCAAACCTCCTGTCCTGAACCTTAAACAGCAACAATCCCGGGTGAGTGTGTTCTCTCTCCTTTCTCTTGGTTTCACTTCTATCTCTCTCACTGTTTTCCTGCCCATGTGTCCTGTTCCGACCAGGGGCTAAGGTTTAGAGGTTTAAGTTTCAAAAGTCTTCAAGTTGGTAACATTTAATAAAATTTATCAACTCCATATATAATGCCTGATTTCAGTATTGCATTTATATTATCTTTTAAATATTTCTTTTCTATTACAGTTATTTGGTGAAGCTTTCGGTTGCATTGATTGTGAGGGAGGGAGCGAAAGAAGGATTAAATTGTTTTGATTTAATGACAGAGATAGAGGAAGCAAGTGTTGGCAGAACTGTAGATCGCAATTCTTGTAAACACAAACTTATTTCTGAAAATTCTAATTATTTCTGTTAAATATTTCTTTACTAATACATTACCTGAATACTAATTTATATCAAAAACATCTAATTAAAATTAGACAGTCATTACTACCTATAATTAATTTTTTCTTCTTCTAAATTTACCAACTATTACCAGAAGTAGCCCTGCTGACAAGATACTTCATGATACATATTATACTATTTTGCATTGGTGATCCAGAAATCCTTTCCATTATACTGATTTCTGTAGTACCTCCTCAACTATTATAATTTTTTTTTTAAATAAGACATTGAATTTGAAAATCACCAATGCAGACACTTTCTATTCATACCATAGCTGAATAAGGTTTGGAGTTGCAAGTTTCATCAGTTATTAGTTAAGTTGGTAGCATTTGATAAGTTCTAGCAACTCCATAATTAATGTCAGATTTCAGTCATGCACCAATTATAGTACTTAATTTTATAATGTTTCTTTTGTATTGCAGTTGAATTGGATCTGAGAGGGAGCGTCGGATTAAATCAGATAGCAAATCGATATTTTCAAACTGAGATGGGTGCCTTACCTTTCATAAAAGGAATTCTATCTCAACCTTCTCTCAAAGTTCTTTTATCAGACAATGTCCCTGATAAAGAGGATTTTGAGCGTTTGCAATCACGTGAAATTGTGTCTATCCTAATGAAAATTAAATTTGACCTCATGGAGGACACTGAGGATAAAAAGGTGGATCTAATTAAGCGTATGCAACTAGAAGCCTGTCAAATTGGACGGGCTTCCAGAAAGAACATCCCCAGTTTAGGGATACATAATTTTGAGATATATTGGAAGAAAAGAATATATTATAATATTAATGATATTGTTTCATGCAATTATTTAAAGCAAACAGATCAAGCAGAAGCTGAGTTGGAGCACACTAACATAGATGTGCTGATATCTGCTCTCCACGACATAGATGTGCTGATCTCTCCTCACATAGCAGATAGTTCAAACATTTTCACAAATGAGGAGAAGAACCGAGCATTGTTCCTCATAACAGCGTTTCCAACACTTCGAAAGCTCAAGAAACCTTCTGAAATTCTCCAGTTCTTACTAGAGTTAACCAAAGAACTGGACAATCTCCCTCAACTGATTGGCAAGGCATGTGCAGGAATGCCTCTGGCTCTTGTCCTTATAGGGGGTCTCCTTTCATATAAACCAATGGAGTACAAGACATGGAACAAGGTGAAAGATGATCTCTTTCCCGAGATTAAAGAGATTGATAATGTTGCAACTAACAATGATTTGTTGCACGTTATTAACTACTGCTATAATGATTTACCTACCATTATCAAATCGTGCTTTCTTTATTTAGCATGTTACCCAATAGATTATGAGATTCCTGCAAGGTCTCTAACTGAGATATGGGTTGCTGAAGGATTTGTTACACCAAAGGAAGGACAGACGGCAGAGGAGACCGCAGATAACTACCTGGAGGAACTTGTCCAAAGGTAATCTCAAAATTTCGAGAAATTGACATTCCGTCTTATGATTTACAAGTGATTGTTTGATTTATGGTTTTTCCCTTTCGTCCATAAAAGATTAGAATAGTTATAGGAAACATTTGCTAAAAATTAGGTAATCAATGAAACTGAATAGTGTCTGTTTTATTACCAAAGAATTGATAGCTTTCTCGATGATGGATAAAAACACATTTTTTTTACTATTTAAGTAAACTGAGAATTAAGGTGACTCTACTACTTCAAGAAAGAAGACTAATTAATGATTGAGCGACATATAACCCTTCCCCAAGAAAAAACAATTTTATATATATTAATTTCTGAAAATTGATTCTTTATTTTGTTATAGATTATAAGGTCCTCATGTCCATGTAGAAATTTTGTTTCTTTTATAAATAATGGAGGAGATGTTAATTTTTTTTTTATTTTTGCTTGCAGGTCGTTGGTTTGTGTTTCCAAGAGATCAATCTTAGGCACGATCAAATGTTGCCGAGTAGGTCGATCTATTCATAAATACGCCATCGAACAATCCTACAAAGAGAAGTTTCTGGCTGCCAACAAAGATCTGAAAGAAATAAAATCCATGCGCCGTGTAGCAATCAACCAAGATAACAAGAAAAAAAATCCAATCCTAGTACTGGATAGGGGGGTAGTTTCCTTTCTGGCTTTTGATATTAAAAAAAATAATGTCAAAATGTCTGATATGCTGTGGGTGTTGGAATTGAGGAATTCCGCAATGCCAAAAGCACCTTTAATAAGCATGTCTTACCTGCGATATCTAGGTTTGAGAGGTAGTAAAATAACTGAGCTTCCTCCAACTATAATGCTCATGAAATTTCTCCAAACTTTGGATGTTAGAGAAACAATCATAAAAACCCTACCTGAATCTCTATGGACCATCTCAACACTTCTCCATGTATATGCCAGTCCTAGTCCCGAAATTAAAGGACCACCCTCCACAACAACTATATCTAACCTACAGATACTGAAAACAGTTGCAATTCCAGAGTCATGGCAAAAAAACTTTCCATGGGGCCTGGTCAACCTTAGAAAGTTAGCAATTTCAAACATGGATAATCCAGAGTCGAAAGCAATTTCAAATAGGGGCAATCCAGAGTTGAAACTGAATCCATACTGGAAATCTATTTCTAACCTGATGAGTCACATGGTTAATCTCCTCTCGATGGCAATTACAGGTGACATTGTACCATCAGAGTTAGTTGATTTGAGGGCCTTTCCGAATCTTGAGACGGTGAGGATAATAAAATTGGTTGGAGAGTGGAATTGCAGGAAACTAATAATAGATAATGTTAAATTTCCAACGAATCTCACAAAGCTCACCCTAACCAAATCTTGTTTGGTGGAAGACCCCATGCCAAGGCTAGAGAGACTAGGGGCCCTGAAATATCTGAGCTTACAAGATGGGGCTTACACAGGGAATAAAATGGTTTGCTCTGCAAATGGATTTCCACAGTTACAGTCCTTAGAACTGAAGAAATTGCAGAACTTGAAGAATTTGGAGGTGAAACCGAACATGGAGAATCTGGAGGTGAAACGGAAGACTATGCCACAGCTTGTTACACTGGATGTTGTTGAATGCCTGAACCTTAAGAAGCCTCTTAATCTAGAGCATGTTATTATTAAAGGAATAGACAATTGAAATGCTGCTTTTCAATCTCTTGCTTTGATTTAGTTCTTTTTTCTTTGTACATGTAATTAAGTTTCTTGTTCTTTATGTTCTTGTTTGAATGTATGTTGTGCTCATCACTGTATCATTGTGTTTAGTTATCATGTGTGTTGGGATGACATTGAGTACAGTACATGGTTTTATGATCTTCTGATCACTCCTTGTTTCTTTCTCTTTCCTCTCTCTCTCTCTCTCTTTGAAGGAAACCCGTGGAGCCATAGCCACGGAAACATGTTTTGAATATTGCTCTTTGCACAAATGCACGTCTCATATCCATCTCTGCCCCGGAAGAATGTATATTACTTTCTTGGCCCACAAAACAAGCAAAATAATTGAGGCTTTCATACACGGTTCTATGTTTTTGCAAAAAAAATTGGCATTGTTTTTCGAGAAACGTAAAGGGTTCTACAGCCGTGTACATTTTACGGACACTTTCATACACGACGCCAGTGGAGACAGTTATTAAACCATGTACAACCCAATTTTTAACTGTTTAATCAACATTTCTGTAGTAGTGATTGTTGGTGCGCTGATGTGTCTACACAATAGAAAGACTAGAACAATTCAGATATGACAGATCTCATAAAATGGAGAAATAAAAGGATGTGCACTCGATTCACAAGAGGAGACTTATCGGAAAGGGTTACCACAAGGGTGCGCTCCACTTTAGAAAATTTTGAGTCATTAACGCAAAATAAGATATCCATATATAATAATATGATAAGATATATATCCTGAGCCAACAAGAGCGTTAAGAAACAAAGAAATTAATATCTCCTCTCTCTCTCTTTCTAACACGTGAATCACAGGGTGGGAAAGGATATACCCCTTGCGAAAACATTAAGATCGCTGGCTATAATACATTCACCTCGAAATCAGTCTTTGGATAAATTTAAAGAGAGAGTAACATGCGTATATCACCCGACATATAAAGATAAATTATATATTCTACTTTCGAGGGGAACATGTATCACTTTAGAAAGAACTATGATCAGTCTTTCATTAGATAAATTTAAAGAGAGACTAACATGCGTAAATCACCGACATATAAAGATAAATTATATGTTCTACTTTCGAGGGGAACATGCATAATGACTTTAGAAAGTAACATGATCAGTCTTTGGATAAATTAAATTTAAAGAGAGAGTAATTAACATGGTTATATCACGGACATATAAAGATAAATTATATATTCTACTTTGGAAGGGAACATGCATCACTTTATACATCACTTTAGAAAGTAACATGGGGCGGCACGTCTCCCCACATCTAATTATAATTATGATCTTAAATCTAATTTATACATCAATTATCTGTTTAGATAGAATTAAATTTTGTAACCGTAATACATTTATTTGCTACCCGAATCTCCAACAATATATATTGTAATATTTTTCATGAGATATCACTTTCGGAAATTTATCTCTTAAATTTACCATGGCCTTCACAATTCTTTCTCCTAAATCTACCAATTAAAACACAAGAAAATTCCTCAAAAATTCTAATTTCTATCACCGATTAATTAAATAATAATGTTATTATTTACGACATGTTAAATTCTTCAAGCCGGACTTTTTAGTTTAGAAGTAATGCATTTTCTTTTGAGCATTATGTTTTGCGTAATTATCCAAAGAAAAAATTGATTATTTGCCACTCCAAAACTTTCAAATTGTAAAAATATCATTTCTAAATTTAAAATTGTAAAAATGCCACTCCAAACTTCATTAATTTGTAATTTTGCCAATCCAAATAATTAATGACTAAAACTAGGGCTGTATAAAAAGCTCGCGACTCGTGAGTTACTCAAACTCAGCTCGGTAACGAACTCGCTAACAACTCGTTCGTTTAAAATTCGAGTTATTCTGACTCGAGTTGAGTAACTCGTGAGTTAAACGAGTTGAGTTTGAGTTGGACTGAACTCGCTCGTTACAACTCGTGACTCGTTTGATTGATGATTTTCTTCATAATTTTTGACCTATTTTATTTTCCCAACTAGATGTGACTGACTCAAGTTGACCCAATTCATTTCATTTAATCATTTTGTTGTGAATTGTTTGTTAATTCAATATTTACTTCTCATATTATTACATAACAATAATCATAAGTTCAAATGTTCAACATTTCAACACCTTAAACGAGTTGACTCACGAGTCACGAGCCAACTCGAGTTACTCGCGAGTTGAATTCGAGTCAGCGAGCCAGCTCGGCTCAATAATCTCAACTCGAGTCAACTCGACTCACTATCTTCCGAGTTGTCCATAACTCGAGCTAACTCGGCTCGTTAGCAGCCCTAACTAAAACAGTTGCAGTTCCAGAGTCATGGCGAGAAAACTTTCCGCGGGGCCTAATCAACCTTAGAAAGTTAGCAATTTCAAACATGGACAATCCAGAGTCGAAACCGAATCCATACTAGAAATCTATTTCTAACCTGATGATTCAGATGGTTAATCTCATCTCAATGTCAATCACAGGCAATACTGTACCATCAGAGTTAGTTGATTTGAGGGCCTTTCCGAAACTTGAGACGGCGAGGACAAGAAAATTGGTTGGAGAATGGAATTGCGGGAAACTAATCTTTAAAAATGTTAAATTTCCAACGAATCTTACAAAGCTGGCCCTAACCAAATCTGGATTGGTGGTGGACCCCATGCCGAGGCTAGAGAAACTAGAGGCCCTGAAATATCTAAGCTTACAAGATGGAGCATACCTGGGTAAGAAAATAGTTTGCTCTGAAAATGGATTTCGACAGTTGCAGTTCTTACAATTTTTCAAATTGAAGAACTTGCAAACTTGGGAGATGAAACCGATAGCTATGTCACAGCTTACCACATTGCATGTTGTTAACTGCTGTAAACTCGAGAACCTTCCCGATCTAAAGCATGTTATTGAATTAGTTAACTACTGCAAACTCGAGAACCATAAATGTAATGCTGTTTCGGTGTCTTGATTTGATTCAATTCTTTTTCTCTTTGACTTTTGCATGTATCCCATGTTCTTTACGCTCAAGTTTTAATGTATGTTGTGCTCTCTGCATTGTTGTGTTAATTATAATGTATGTTGGGATTACATTGAGTAAATTAAATATTTTTAGTTGATTTGGTGTTTCCAATAAATCAAATGGTATATTTCCTCTTTTTAGTGTTCTTTTTATTATGCATGTGTTTTGATTCTATATTAGACACGATTTCCTCAAAAATTATAATTTCTATATATCACCGATTCAACTTTGCACCTTTACTCTTGTCAAATTCCGTGCCCTAAAAATGTCATATCTACATATTATACCGTTTCCATAAAGCTTTAATTTATCCTAAATGTTTCAAGACAAGTCTAACTCATCAGCCAGAAAAATTCAGCTTGTTTGCTGTCCAAAAATATATGGAGACCGTTGTTGTTGGTGGTGAGATCATGGTTCTTTGTGTGCTGATGTCATGTGTATAACTCAATAGGACATGTGGATTGTAAGTGGTGAGATCATTGTTCTTTGTGTGCTGATGTGTATATATAACTGATCAATAGGACATGTCGATTGTAAGTGGATGCCTACCTTGCGGGTGATGATGCATGTACTGGATTGTTTTATTTAATACATACAACTTGGAAGCCACTGTCAAGCCTTTTTTTTTTTTTTTTTTTGAAAATAAAAAACATGGAGAAGGGACATACCATCTAAAAGCGTTATGCTTGATACATTTCTGGATTAATTTTAATATTTTTCTAAATACGGACATTTTATTTCGACAATGCATAGTAATCATGTTAGCTTCAATGCATAGTAAGCATGTTAAATACGGACATTTTATTTTGACAATTATCAAATATGACTAATCTATGCTCCTAAAATATGAAGAACATTTTATTTCGACAATTATCAAATAATTTGTTATCATTATCAACACATTTTTGTTATCAATATAATTTAAATTTAATATTTTCTTTGCACAAATAATAGTTATTTTATTATTTTCTTTGTTATCAATATTATTTTATTCATATTTGATAATTGTCAAAATAAAATGTCCGTATTTAACATGCTTACTATGCATTGAAGCTAACATGATTACTATGTATTGGAGCTTCAAATCGATTCCTTCTACCATTGGACGTGTAAATTAATACAGAATAAAATAATATTAAATAAAGATACTGAACTCTCCGAGAAGCTAACATAATTGCTATGCATGGTGGGGAACAGCTAACGGTCCGTATTATATTGTGCTTCACACATGCGGACGTGACATTTCTTGATGAAGTAAAGTCACTTGGAAGTAAAATGTCTGTATTTAGAAGTAGCTCTGATCTTATTGTTCTTTACTTAGAAGTGAAGTCACTTAAAAGTAGCTCTTATTGTTCTTTACTTATTTCAAAAGTCACATAGAAGTAGCAGTTAGCAGGCTTAACGTGGGAAAACAAAACCAAAATGACACACTTGCAGCGCACGTTAATTAATTAACTAGCTAGCTTCTATCCAAATAAACATATCAATTGGTTTAATCGAAAATTTTAAATTTTAAAAAAATTATGTGAGATGCAATTGAAAGCTTGGGTCTTGTGCATCTCCGGACTATCGATTATCTTAACATTTGTGCGGTTTAATTTTAAAAAACTCTTACAATTTTTTGATTTGTTTTTCTCTTGTAAATTAGATTCTTTTTCTTTTTTTTAGGATTTTGTTGCGAAGTCGGTTAGTGGTTACTGAATCTAGGGCAGTAATCACTTAATACACTCTGTTGATCAACACCCTGATCTATACTGCCCGAAATATTCATGCTCTTGTCAATTGATTATAAAGTAGAACATTAGAGTTATAAATATTATTAGCTCTGATTATATCCTATCAAGATTTTTGATATTGTTGTCGGAGATAGTTTAAAAATTCTAACAATTTCTTACATAGTCATTAAGATGTATAAATTTAGTAATTGAATCTAGGTCCATTATTTAGGATTCATTTTATGTTATTTACTCCAATCATACAAATCTAAAAAAAAATCCAATTTACTTATTTTCTTTTACTTATCGAAATTTCATTAAAATAAAAAATAAAAAAATATTCAACTATATTTTATTTTCAGTACTTTAATTTCTGTTTTATGAGTAGATATTAATTAAATCTCATTTTTGTAGGGTTAAACTGTCATAATCCACTAGATCTTGTACGTAGAGGTGCTACTTTTACCCGATTACCTAGATCCTATCCGGAACTGAACCGGACCCAACCCGAAACCAACCCGGATCCAATTAATTTGGATAGGGTATGGTTTAAAAAATATAACCGGTTAAATTATAGGTATGGTTATAAAATAAATAATTTAATATCCGACCTGGATCCGAATCAGAACCGATACTATAATGGGTAGGATGTGGATTTCATTTAATTATCCGACCCGATACCAATATAAATACCCGATAAAATATATATTAATAACTATTAATATATAAAATACAACTTTGCATATTAATTTTTACATAAGCCGTGGTGAGCCCAACACTTTTTTGAATGTGAGAAAATAAAATGCAGTCACATATTTCGCTATGTTTATACACACAGATGAATACAAAATAGTAATTGGGATAATGTACTTGTAAATGTTGAATCAATAGGATAGTATTTTTTAAATTTAGATAGATAACTAATAATTTAGAGTTGTTATTTTTATTGTGTTATGTAGCATGATATATTTTATTATTTATGAACAAAATCAATAGTATAATTTTTATTTTGCAATAATTTTTAATTTATATTATAAGGATTTATGATAGGAGATGTTCAACAAATTATAATTATATTTAAATGTAAATATTTTTTCAAATACTTTGGAGTTGTGACATATATTCGCTCCGGAATCAAAACCGCCCCGTATCTGAACTGGACCCGATAATCTACAAATAAGTTATGAGTATCTATCTACCCAGAACCGAAAGACTGGACCCGAAATATCTACGGGTAGATAGGTATCCGGATCCAGACCCGACCCGACCCGATTTTAAACAAATAAGTATATGGATCGAAATTCGGACCCGAACACTTTTAGAGTATGGATCCAAATATAATAGTACCGGACCCGACCTGACCCGATAGCACCTCTATTGTACGACTCTCAACTCCAACAAGAAGGTTTTTTGTGAGCAATTCCATGCGGCTACAATACTAATCCCTCATAAAGAACCCACTACACTAATGCAAAAACAGAAAGCGCATGGAAAGGAAATTTGCCAATGACATCAAGTTAGTATATTTACTAATTAGCCCCTGTGTTTCTTTTCTTTTTCTGAATTGATGATACTTCTACCTAGTAGGAATTACAATCTTCTATTGCAAATGTCGGAACGGTTTTTCTTTTTTAATGCTGTCCTAGCTTTTACATTTTTACAATCATAATGAGTTCAATATTGAGTGTATTTTATGATTGTAGTATTAATTTATGTTGTCTTCTTTGGAGTTGCATCTAAAAAATATGAAGGATCTCAAATATTTTAAATAGAAAAATATATGTTCCGTCACCCTGTTTTAAATATATTTTAAATAGAAAAATATATTTTAGTTACCCTCTTTTAAAAAATAATAAACATAAATGACATCGATTTTGCAAAAAAAAAAATAATAATAAATAATGCCACCACTCTCAGTTGCACAAAAATAAATGAAAAAAAAAGTAATTCAAATTGTAAGCACAGTTAATTTTGCATCCCTAGTAAAACCGAATTTTTTTTTTTTAAATCATGGCAACTTTTTTTATTTTTTTCCTTTGAAATGGTAGCTAAAAAAATTTGGGTTTTGTGATAAACAATGAAACATATGAGTCGCATGGTACATAATGAATAAATTACATGTTTAGTATTAATATGACAACCTTGCAAATAAATTAAGACCATAAAAAGGAAAAATTGTTTTACATTGATTACTTTCTAGTCCATCCAAATATGGTATTATTGTTGTTATTTTTATTTAGAAGATCCATAAAGCAGGAAAGATAAAATGTGTCACCAAAAATGAGAGAGAAACATAGACTTAGCCCTATGTCATAAAGCAATATTTTTGCACTAATTACTAGTATAAAGAGTGAAACTCAGGAATGAAAGATAGATTATAGACACACAAAAAGAGAATGAAAAACAAATTATTTCAAATTTAAAATCATGAGAAAGTACTTGGTTCATTTTTATTTTCCGCATGAATTTTAAGGCATATCGATCGAACTGTTCAAATTGAACATCAAATTGATTTTTTTTTGTTATTTTTCTTTTTCTGTTTCTTTTTCTTTTTCGTTTTATTTTTTGTTTTTTGTTTTTTTCTTTTTTTCTTTTTTTGTTTCTCTTTCTCTTTCTCTTTCTCTTTCTCTTTTTCTTTTTCTTTTCTTTTCCCTTTTTTTTTTTTCTTTTTCTTTTTCTTCTTTCTGTCTTCTGAACTAGTGAGTTTGAGGCTAGACTAAAAGGTAAAGATCAAGAGACAATGTTCTCTTTTTAAACGGAGTGATGTTCAAGTTTTTGAATAGCACCCACTTATGGAAGAAGATAGATTTATAAAGAGAACTGAATTCCCAAGGCTCATTCTCTAAATTTCAGCATAAGTACAATGGTTGGTATATGTAATAACTGTCAACGTACGTATATATAACAAAGAACGATAAAAAAAACAGTCGTGAAAGTACTACTAGTGATATTTCAATGATTATACAAAAACTTACACATTTATAAATTAGATTCATATGTCGTTTTGTTATATATATTAGCAAACAAGGTAATTAATATATTAGAACAACAAAACTCATCAAAAATCTTACTGAACTTAATAACACGCAAGGTTTACTCTAGCTATATAGTCTTTATATATGACACTTATTTACTTTTTGACTACCATATAATATAATGCCTGTAGCTAAAAATGCTTTATAATAATTTTGACGCCATTAATTCGAGCTTCAAATCAATTCCTTCTACCATTGGTTTATAATATATTTAATTTGTTTTACATACAGTATATTTAATTTTGACACCATTAAAATGATCTAACTATTAAATAGAATAGTTAACATTAACTTAATTTCTCTCATATATTTAATTTGTTTTGTACTCGTATTCAATAAATAATTGTTTTGTCAAAACGGACCTGACGAATGAACATTTCCTTACCAATATTTGTGCTAGATTGGGCCCAAAAGGCCCAATATAATTACGCACTGGAGAAATCAAATTATTTAACTCAATAATATAATGATACCTTTGCTGAAGAGTAAAGAATATAAAAACAAAATAAGAGTTAACGAGATGATCTCTCCTTCTCCTCTCCCACCATATTTAGAGTGAATAGCACTGGGATCGTAATTAGCCACTAATTCATCCCTTCATGATGATCTTCAACGACGACGAGCCAATTGTTCTCCCATCAGGTTCGTTCTCAGTTGACTAATTGTCCATAGAATTGATCTTTTTTTATGCAAATCATTTATTTTAAGCACTATTCATCTCAATTAGACATATTATGTTGAAGATTGGATAAGGTAATCTATAACTTGAATTCATACTACACATGGAACACATTTCAGTTAGTTTGCTAATATTGCAATTACTCATGCAGGGACAACAAGACCCACCGTGCCTCAAAGAATAGGGCTGCTTATCGGTCCAAATTACAGGGCACCACTTGAAGAAAATATCCAAAAGGTGATGCTGCTTCTCTACGGCGAAGAACAAAGTCGATCCGGGTTAGACCTTGTGGTGGTCTTAGATGTTAGCAACATCATGGATGTTGGGAAGTTAGAAGAATTGCAATCAGCTATGCAATTTGTGATCAAGAAACTCAGTGTTGTTGACCGTTTGTCAATTGTCAGTTATAATGGTGACGCAGAGAGGCTATGCCCATTGCGCCAGATGACTGAAAGTACCCAAACAGAACTTCAAAATCTGATCAATCATTTGTTTACCGAAGGGCTTGTTATGAACATCACCAGTGGCCTTTTGATGGCACTGAAAATTCTCAATGACCGTTCAGTTAGCAGTGGACGTGTTGGTGCTATCATGCTTATATCAGGTGGTGAGGAGAATATAGGCAATGCTGCTGCTGTTACGGTAGGAAATGTGCCCGTGCACACATTTGGTTTTGGTAATCATCACGATCCGAAGGTACAGTTGAAAATAGAAAATAAACCCTTATTTATTGAAAATTTCAAGCAATAATTTGCTTGTGCTGCATGCTAATTAACTTGTCCATGTTCTTAATAGGTGCTCAAGGCTATTGCCAATAATAGCCTGGGAGGAACCTACTCAGAGGTTCGTGTGGACAACTTGACTTTAGCCTTTTCACAGTGCTTGGGTGGGCTTCTCAGTGTGGTTGCTCAGGACCTGACAGTGACCATCAGTCAAATCAAAGATAACTCAACAATAAGGCAGGTATCTGCCGGAAGTTATCCGCAATCCATGGACAATACTGCTGGTTCTGTAACTATAACATTCGGTGATATATACATCCGAGAGTTCCGCAAGGTGTCAGTCGACCTTCATCTCCCTTCTACTAGAAAGCAGCAGGACTCAGATGTTCTCAAAGTCTCTTACACATATAAGTAAATCAAATCACAGTAACTTGCAAACAAATTATGCATACACGTATAACCTATCATCATTTTGATGATTGTTATCAACCAAATTGTAATACTTATGCATATGCAGGTTTAATGGAGAATTGTATGAGGCCAAACCTTGGACTGTTACTGAAGGACAGCAAGCACCGCCTAAGGTGAGAGCAGAAGAGGTCCGTCTGCTTATTGCTGAGGCAATTAAACAAGCAATTGATATCTTCGATGCTGATGAGGAGGATCTGAAAAGTGCTCAGGACAAGTTGGAAAATGCTCTGCTTAAATTGGAGGATGCAGATGCAGATGAGGAATTGAAAGCTGAGCTCAGGACCGAGCTGAAGGAGCTGCTTAAATTATTGCACACACCTGCAATTAATAAAATGCATGCCCGTCCTTTTGCATATTCCTTACTGATTTCCCTTGCCACACAGCGTCACACGGCAAGAGGAAATAATATCGGTAAGTTTCAGCTCTTCGCCACTCCCACTATGCAAAAATTCCTTGCGGAAACCAAGTTCCAAGAGACGATGAGCCGCAAGTTGGACGACGACGACCCTATAGTTCTTCCTGCAGATTCAGGTTCGTTCCCAGTTATCTAACCGTTCTTAGAATTGATTTTATTTTTTACCAAATCATTTAATTTAAGCAGTATCCATCCCAATTAGCCATCTTTTGTTTTGAAGATTAATTGGATAAGGTAATTACTCTATAACTTGAATTCATACTTGATATTGATCGCATTTGAGTTAGTTTGCTAATATTGAAATTACTGAAGGCTGGTGCAGGTTTGATACTGTGCCAGTGAAGGATAATTATACAAAAACCAAGCAATCCATGAAATGAAGAGCAACATTTTGATAATGAAATTATTAAGGCGCCTTCCAACTGAAGTTGTAAAATGAGCCCACACAACTTAATTAACCATGAAATAAACAAGATACATCCTCATGATTTGCATACCGATGTCAAATTGGCCTGAAATATATTTTAATGGGTCAAAGATCGCATTTGAGTTAGTTTGCTAATATATTCATAATACATATAGACCGATTTTTTTATTTATATCCAAAAAAATATATAAATTTAAAAAACTAACCAAAATTTTTGTTTATTTCGAAAATTATCCAAACCGGAAAAAATTTTCCTATTTCAATACCAATTTCCGGAAAAAAAAATTCCGGTAAATGGATATTAAAACCGGAATAATTTTTTCCGGATTTAGGATTTTTTTTTTTAGGAAATTTTTTTTTCGTTTTTCAGTTTGTATAATTTATTTATTTTTTATTGAAGTATTACAAATATTTAATATATATATTTTTTTTAAATATATGGAATACTATATAATTTGATTTATTCAAAAGACTGCTACAAATAATCCGGATCAACATTTTTCATGCCGGATTTTTTACTAAAACTGGAATATTTTTTTCCGGATTTAGGATTTTTTTTTTTAGGAAATTTTTTTTTCCGAAATTTTTTTTTTCGGATTTTTTTTTTCATTTTTCAGTGTTAATAATTTATTTATTTTTTGTATTGAAGTATTACAAATATTTAATATATATTTTTTTAAAATAGATGGAATACTATATAATTTGATTTATTCGAAAGATTGCTAGAAATAATCCGGATCAACATTTTTCATGCCGGATTTTTTACGGCCGTAAGAAAAATTAATATAATATAATATATGTATATGTATATGTATATGTATACGTATATGTATATGTATATGTATATATAATATAATATAATATAATATAAGAGATGAGCTACAGTGAGTTGCGAAGTAAAACGCGTTTCTACTTAACGCCATATTTTTATTTTGAAAGTCCAAACGACCGATCTGAACCGTTAGATATTTAATCCATATTGAAATGTGCTTGGAGACCAAATTTTACATTTTTTAGAATTTTTTTACTATTTAGTAAGAATTTTTGAAAATTACAATTTTGCTGTAAACAGTAAAAAAAGTAAAATTTTCCGGACCATCAGATCAGCGACTTTCAAAAATGCTTAATAAATAGTAAAAAAATTCCAAAAAATATAAAATTTGGTCTCCAAGCATATTTCAATATGGAGAACAAGATGAACGATTTGGATCGACGTTTTGAATTTTAAAATCCTAAAATATGAGCGTGAAGTAAAATAGTCGCTTTACTTCGCAACTCACCGTAGCCCATCTCATAATATAATATAATCTAATCTAATCTAATATATGTATATGTATATATAATGAGTAAGGCTACGCTACTTCGCGAATTAAACGGGTTGTTTTAATTCGCGCTCATATCTCTAGTTTCAAAGTTTAAATGGCCGATCCAAACCGTTAGATATTTAATCTATATTAAAATGTGCTTGGAGACCAAATTTTATATTTTTTGGAATTTTTTTACTATTTATGAAGATGGTTTGAAAATCGCGGTTTTTTATGGTGCAAAATTTTAATAAAAAACAGCGATTTTCAAACCATCTTCATAAATAGTAAAAAAAATCAAAAAAATGTAAAATTTGGTCTCCAAGCACATTTTAATATAGATTAAATATCTAACGGTTTGGATCGGCTATTTAGACTTTGAAACTAGAGATATGAGTGCGAATTAAAACAACCCGTTTAATTCGCGAAGTAGCGTAGCCTTACTCTATATATAATATAATATATGTATATATAATATAATATGAATGTTAAAATTTTTCTACTAAAATTTTTAATCAACCCGACCAGTTCAACAAAAAATTTTATTCGATTCGAAACGTTCAAAAACCAGTGATTTTCTACCCATCTTAAAAAATAGTAAAAAAATTTTAAAAATTATAAAATTTCATCCCTAACCATATTTTAGTATGGATATCATGTTGAACAGTTCGGATCGACAATTTAGACTTTGAATATAAAGAAAATGAAGATATAAAATATGAGGTATGATGAGGTATAAAAAAAAATGAGGCATTGGAACCCTCGTTTAGTGCTTCAAAAATTGAGTTTAAGTTTTCGTTCAACGGTAGGCATTCAACGATCGGTATTTTCAAAGTTTTCAAAGTCCAAACAGTCGATCCAAACCGTTCAACATGATGGATATTTTAAAATGTGCTTGCAGATCAAATTTTACATTTTTCTAAATTTTTTTACTATTTATTAAGATGGGTACAACAAAAATTCAATGGTCTGAATATAGCGATTTCGTTAAATACTTAATAAATTGTCACACCCCGGTGCCCCACGAGGCGCGACAGGTGCTCCTGCCGTAGGCATACGGTTGCCCGTATACCTACTAGGCAATTACGATATGATAGAAAGAAAACATAACACGCAAACAAAGCAAATAAGTAACATAAACAGATCTCAAATCCCATCTGGTCAGGTTTCAGTATACAAAACCCGTATCTCAATGGATACGCATCACCAAATGACACAGAGAATATATATATACAACCAAAACATAACTATACACATAATCTCTAATGTCACAATACCAGACAAGCTATGTAGAGGTGAAACCAGGGTCTACCGTCCTCGTGTCTCTCTCGGATCCACCGAACCGGAACCTGAAAATATTACCCAAAAAGGGGATGAGAATTGAATTCTCAGTGCGATAATTGCCACAAAATAATCCCTGGACTTGCAATCACAGATTATATTCAAAATGAAACACAAATAAAGTCCAGATCAATTCATAACCATTTGTAAACATGAATGCAGAAATCCAACAACATATATATATCCAAATGAAATCACAAGTTAGGAATTGCCAAGATGAAATTCAATCACACAATATTTGGTTTACTCGGTTTTAGAATATCTTGTAGATACAGGCCTAACCGTTTAATTAAAAGTCTGGTTCAAAAAAAATACATATAAATCGAATTGACCATCCAAACGCGTTACCCCCTGGGTAATGCCTCCGATACACAAGTCACATACAATCACAATCATAGTACAACGTCACTTACCCCTCGTCCCAACCGGTACTGGGAACTGCCGAGGGCCAGACGATCTAAAGCTTTAGAACACTGGGCATCAAAGTCCCTGCAGAGACTCTGACAAATCCGGTTTCACCCCCTGGGTGACATCATCACGGCGGATGACAATAATACCATATCCACCAACTGATGGTGATATAAAGCACGGTGACTTTAATTCCAAAATCAGATCATTCCGATCAACACAATTTATAACCATACCAGCATGCAAGTCCATCAGTTAAAACAATTCCAGTTCCACTTTATTTGGGCAATGCAATGCATATGCAACACAATCCGATAATGCAATTCAATCAATAATCAACATGTTAACCGAAACACAGTTTAATTCTGAATATAAACTATCAAACAAGTCCAGAAATCCCGCACCTGTTTATGCTGCACGTAAACCGACCTTACGTCTCGTGATATTCCGTACCCGGTTGCCTTACCGACTCTATTTAAAATATACCACAATTAAGGTTTAATTAGTTACAGTAGCTATATAAATGAAATTAGTACGATTACGGTTCGATGCTCGTTCGATTCGGCATAATTTAGACTCACTTTACCATTTTAAGCTACCTGGTTACGACCCGTAAGGGATTCTGTTGCGGCCCGCAACAAATAAGGCAGTATGAATTCGCCTCTGTTTCAGCTCTTACGGCTCGCAATAAAAGGGCTACGGCCCGCAACACACTTCCAGTGATTTCACAACTCTGTTCTACAGCTCTGTTTTCAACTTGTTACGGCCCGTAAGGGATGGGTTGCGGCCCGCAACACCATCAGGTTTTTTTTTTTTTTTTTTTTTTTTTTGGTATTCAGTCTGGTTTTGGTTCGTTCGGCTTTCTCGTTTTAATTCAGTTACTACCCCGCATTACTTAATCATATACCATACCATCTTGGACATCTAATACCATATCTAAACACATGGTTTCATATAAATTTACATAACACACAATTTGGTCAAGTTAGTGATACTTTGGTCGATTCAAGCTCGGTATTTTGAGTTAACCAACAATTCCGGTTTCGATCGAGATAACTAAACCAAATCCATCACCTTCAGAATTCTAAAACCATTAATCAGATTTTTCAAAACCCTAAACCCTAGTTCAATTTCCAAAAACCCTATTCCATGAAATAACTTCAATTATTCAGACAAATCGAATCGAAGGCTTATAATAGCAATCGAAACTCGAATTAGAACTTCAACCAAAAGAAAAGAAAGAAAACACGAATCGAATCGAAAATTAGGTTTTCGAATAGAGAATATGATAGATAAATATATACCAAATTGATGGTTCGAATAAGTGGAGAACCTCGTTCTGATCTCGAGACTACGAACGGTTCGATCGATCGCGCGGGTTTCACTTTCTTCCTTTCTCCCTTCCTTTCTCTTGCACAGCTCACCACTTTCCCTCTCTCATTTACGGTATAGAAGGTGTACCAAACGGTACAAGGGAGATAGGTATGACATGAATTGGGTTCTTTTACCATTTAGTCCTTTTAAGTTTCCATTATTACATAAGGGCTTAATTTATACACATACAACCTTACATATATTTTTAATGCATATAAACCTTTCCAAACTCAAAACCAATATATACATATACATGTTTAATTATATATATATCAAATTTAGAAATATTTTTATTTTATACCAAAAATTTTACGAGAATGTCACATAAATAGTAAAAAAATTCAAAAAATATAAAATTTGATATACAAGCACATTTTAAAATATATATTATATTATATATACATATATATACATATATTATATTATATATACATATATATACATATATTATATTATATATACATATATATACATATATTATATTATATATACATATAGATATACATATATTATATTCTATTAATTTTTCTGACGGCCGTAAAAAATCCAGCATGAAAAATGTTGATCCGGATTATTTGTAGCAGTCTTTCAAATAAATCATATTATATAGTATTCCACCTATTTTAAAAAATATATATTAAATATTTGTAATACTTCAATACTAAAAATAAATAAATTATAAAAACTGAAAAATGAAAAGAAAAAAGAATCCGAAAAAAAAATTTCCTAAAAAAAAAAAAATCCTAAGTCCGGAAAAATTATTCCGGTTTTAATATCCATTTACCGGAAATTGGTATTGAAACCAGAAAAAAAATTTCCGGTTTGGATAGTTTTCGAAATAAACAAGAGATTTGGTTAGTTTTTTAAATTTATATTTTTTTTTGGATATAAATAAAAAAATTTGACATATAGAAATTATTAGTGGGTCAAAGATGCAAAGAAATAATTTTGTACAATAAAGAGAAAATTTACAAAGAAATAATATTTTTTTAATTTATAAAAGATCCAATTAGACCAAGTCAACATTTTAGCTGCCCTAACTATCATTTTATTTTATTTTCTCCAAAGCAATAGTAACATGTAATATCATTTCTTCAAAATTCTTCTCTCCAGGAGAAATTTCTCTTGTTACATTTTAAATCAAAATAGTATAAAACACATATGAGAAATTTCTCTTTTTAATATCATTTCAAAAAAAAATTTCATCTGTAATGATGTTCTCATTATAAAAAAATTTCTCATTTTTTTACCTGTACATAGGTTTACATATAGATAGATAGTTGTTTTATTTATTGTTGGAAGTTGTTAAGAGTGGAGATAGATTTTTAAGTTGTGGAACTTAAATATGCACACAAATGTTTATGAGAGTTCAAAGGTCTTCAATTTTTGTTCCTTCATAATGCATCTATTTTGTTAAACATTCATAAATTATAATTTAAAGCTTAAATATAAAAACAAAACTGTTAGATTTGATCTATATCATTTTCTTTATGCATGTATAAGATATTATAAGATTTCAACTTTCTTTTATATCGATATCAAGAGCCTGCCAAAATATACTAATATTAAAAAATTAGGATCTTTGATTTTCAACTTATTTATATATATATAAATAAAATAGAAAAGTGATAAAATATTTATGTGCACATGAAAAAAATAATATATATCATATCAAACAGTTTTATTTCAATATTTGAATTTTAAAACATTAAGTTATTAATATTAAAAAAGGGAAGCATGATAATGGAGACAAAAAATGAAAATATTTGAACTGAACCCTCAAAGCATGATGATGTTCTCATTAGATTTTTCTGCCAACTATTTTCATTATCTTGTTAATTTCTCAATTTTTTTAATATCACTTTTTATGGATAGGAAAATCTTGTTACATGAGAAATTTCTCTTTTTAATATCATTTCAAAAAAAAATTTCATTTGTAATGATGTTCTCATTATAAAAAAAAAATCATTTTATAATTCAACACTAGAACTTAAGGTTTTCTCCAGCATCTCATCATGTAAGAGTTTATTTTTATTTTTATGAAAAGGTAGTAGTACACTCCAATAGTTTTTATGTTCTTTTCGAAATTTGAACATAAGTTTCTCTGTATAGAGACGAGTTATTTAATCTTTTGTTTCGGTTGTAATAATAATTGTTCACATGTATGCTTTATTGACAATAAATTATGAATTATAAGGTCATAAGGTCGTCCATTTTCTAAGTTTTTAAAATGAGAATTGAGAAACCACCAACCCCATGAAGATTCACAAGAAAGTTATTTTCACACAATACCACTTAATTAGTATTTATCAAATCTATAACCTCATGAATTTGTAGTCCAATTATGCAACTACCTCGGTTCATTTTACATCGCGGAGCAAATTCTATGATTCCTTCTTATTTAAAAACCTATGGACAGGAAAATCCTGCCAACTATTGAGTTTAGCTAATCTCAGATTGACAGAAAAAAATTAACGAGTATTCCGCTTTGGGATGTGAACGGTCAAAATTTCAAGATAATGAAAGAAAAAATCACATGTTTTAAATGGGTGAGTTATTTTAAATTTTAATATGATCACGTGTTATAATAGTGGGCAAATTCTCTGAGACCGAGTGTTCTACGGTCCACGATACATCGGATATATATATATATAATACGCGTTACGTCGCAATAGCAACGGGTAAATTAATCTGGGCCGTTAGATCCGACCAGGTCAAGCGATCTAAGGCGTCAGATGCCATCAAAAAGGACCCACCCGGATATATATAGAAGCTGCCTGGAAGGTGCGATATACATATTATATTTCATACAGAGTTGGGTATTTATACCTTCGATCATCGTACCTACACATTTTTATATTTTAATAATAATATTTTTAAATTTTATATGTTATGTGTGTTTTATACTATTTTCACTGCATGGACATAAAAAATTATCACTTTTTAAAAAAATTTCACGTTTTAAAAAATCAAAATCAAAATTAACTCGAGAGAATATTTTAGACATATGTATTATATAATAACACACTGGATAAACCAAATTGATTAATTCGATAATATATAATAATACCCTTGCTGAAGAGCTAGTAAAGAATACAAAAACAAAACAAGGATTTCAAAAGCAGAACTCATCATGTAATAAATGGGAAGTGAGCTCAATACCGATTTCAAAAGTTGTAGACGGAACCCATTACCAATTTTTAATTGTTCAAAATCGACACTTGACAAAACATATTAATTTATAAAGTTATAAAACATTAATTATATATAATTTTTAAATTTTTAAATATCAACTCTATATAATTGACATCTTCAAGGGAAGATAACATGCTGTTTATTGACCGGATCTTATATTTTTGTTTGCTTGCTTTAATTAAAGATAACATATATATATATATATATATATATATACTGCCATACCACATGGTTGGGAACTAATTGGATGATACTGTAACGTACGTAAAAATATAGATTATTTTGCATCATATTAATAACAAGTTGATACTAATCCTTATTAACATATATAAAATATTATAAGAATATTCCAATATTTTGTTAATAATTAATTTTCAGCAGCCCAAATTATTATTTTCTCTCCACAACCACTCTCTCTTAAAGCCCATTTGACAACCCAAAAGGCCCAATATAATCACGCACTGGAGAAACCAAATTATTTAACTCCATAATATATATAATTAATGATACCCTGAATTGCTGAAGAGTAGAGAATATAAAAAATTAAAAACAAAACAAGGAGTCAACGACGATGAGCCAATTGTTCTTCCACCAGGTTCGTCCCAGGCCAGTTGACTAACTGTCCATAGAATTGATATTTTTTTTTAATATGCAAATCATTTATTTTAAGTACTATATATTAATCTCAATTAGCCATATTATGTTGAAGATTGGATAAGGTAATCTATAACCTGAATTCAAACTGCATGTAGAATCAACACATTTCAGTTAGTTTGCTAATATTGCAATTACTGCAGGAACAACAAGACCCACCGTGCCTGAAAGAATATGGCTGACAATCACCAACAATGACAGGGCACCACTTGAAGAAAATATACAAAAGGTGATGCTGCAACTCAAAGGCGCAATACAAAGTCCATCGGGGTTAGACCTTGTGGTGGTCTTTGATGTTAGCCGTAGCATGACAGGAGGGAAGTTACAAGAATTGCAAACAGCCATGCAATTTGTGATAAAGAAACTCAGTGTTGTTGACCGTTTGTCGATTGTCAAGTGCAAATATCCACCAGAGAGGCTATGCCCATTGCGCCAGATGACTGAAAGTACCCAAACAGAACTTCAAAATCTGATCAATGATTTGTTTCCCAAATGGGATGGTATGAACATCACCAATGGCCTTTTGATGGCACTGAAAATTCTCAATGACCGTTCAGTTAGCAGTGGACGTGTTGGTGCTATCATGCTTATATCAGGGGGTGAGGAGGAAAGAGGCAATGCCGCCGCTGTTTCAGTAGGAAACGTGCCCGTGCACACATTTGGTTTTGGTAATGATCATGATCCGAAGGTACAGTTGAAAATTGAAAATAAACCCTTATTTATTGACAATTTCAAGCAATAATTTGCTTATGCTGCATACTAATTAACTTGTTCATGTTCTTAATAGGTGCTGAAGGCTATTGCTAATAATAGCCTGGGAGGAACCTACTCGGATGTTCACAGGCACAACTTGACTTTAGCCTTTTCACAGTGCTTGGGTGGGCTTCTCAGAGTGGTTGCGCAGGACCTGACGGTGACCATCAGTCAAATCAAAGCTAACTCAACAATAAGGCAGCTATCTACCGGAAGTTATCCGCAATCCATGGACAAAATTGGTGGTTCTGTAACTATAACATTCGGTGATATATACATCCAAGAGATTCGCAAGGTGTTAGTCAACCTTCATCTCCCTTCTACTACAAAGAAACAGGACGCAGATGTTCTCGAAGTCTCTTACACATATAAGTATATCAAATCACAGTAACTTGCAAACAAATTATGCATATACGCGTATAACCTATCATCATTTTGATGATTGTCATCAACCTAATTGTAATACTTATGCATATGCAGGTTTAATGGAGAATTGTTTCAGGCCGAACCTAAGACTGTTACTGTACGCCGCATGTCAAGGTTGACAGCTGAAGAACAGCAAGCACCGCCTTTGGTGAGAGCGGAAGAGGTCCGTCTGCTTATTGCCGAGGCAATTAAACAAGCAATCGATATCTTCGATGCTGATGAGGATGCAGATATATTAAATGCAAATCTGAAAAGTGCTCAGGACAAGTTGGAAAATGGTCTGCTTAAATTGGAGGATGAAGATATAGACGAATTGAAGTCCGAGCTACGAACCGAGCTGAAGGAGCTGCTTAATTTATTGCACACACTTGCAACTTCTAAAATGCATGCCCGTCGTTTTGCATATTCCTTACTGATTTCCCTTGCCACACAGCGTCAAACGGCAAGAGGAAATATCGGCAACTATCAACTCTTTTCCACTCCCGCTATGCAAGAATTCCTTGAGGAAGCCAAGAATTTTCTTAAAATATCGGAGAGCTTCATCGACGACGAACCAGTTGATCCGGGTTCATCAATATCAGGTTCGGTCTCAGTTGTCTCACCGTTCGTACAATGATGTTTATTTTACAAATAATTTATTTTAAGCAATATTGATCCCAATTAGCCATCTTTTGTTGAAGATTATAAAAAGTAATTATACCATAACTGAAATTCATACTACATTGGGCACGTTTTGGTTAATTTTCTAATTGCTATTTCTGCAGAGCCTGAGAAAGTACAGCTGGAAATCACAAGAAACGATGTGGCACCTCTTGAACAGAACATCCAAAAGGTGTTGTTGGAGCTCTCTGGTCAAGAAAATAGACGGACTGCTTTGGACCTTGTGGTGGTCTTAGATGTTAGCAGCAGCATGGAAGGAGATAAGTTAGAAAAAATGAAAAGGGCTGTGCTAGATTTGATAGATAGTATAGTGGTCCTTGATAACTACCGTTTGTCGATTGTTGAGTATTCTAGTAAAGCAAAGAGGCTATGCCCATTGTGCCTGATGAGTACTGCAACTTCTAGAGAAAAACTCCAAAATCTGATCCTTGATTTGGAATGTCAGCCTGGAACGAACATCACTGATGGCCTTGAGACGGCACTCAATGTTCTCAGGGATCGTTCATCAGTTAGCAGTGGACGTGTTGGTGTTATCATTCTTATGTCAGATGGTGAGCAGAATCAAGGCGGTGATGCTGCTGATTTTCCAGTTGGCAATGTTCCAGTGCTCACATTTGATTTTGGTAAAGATCATCCGGAGGTACAGTTGAAATTTGCAAATAACCTCTTACTTTTTTTACATTTTCAAGCAAAATTTGGACCGTGCTGCATTGTTATTAACTTTTTCATGTTCTTAATAGGTGCTCATCGCTATTGCCAATAATAGCGGGCTGGGAGGAACCTACACGGAGGTTGGCATGGACAATTTGAACTACTTTGACCCATACTTTGATGAGCTTCAAAGGGTGGTTGTTTGGGACCTGACGGTGACTGTCAATCAAATAAAAAATGAGTCCACAATAAAATGTTTATCTGCCGGAAGATATCTCCAGTCCATAGACAATGCTACTGGTTCTGTAACTATAACATTGGGCACGCTCTACAGGGAAGAGCCCCACTTTGTGTTAGTCGACATTCTTCTCCCTGTTACTAGAACAGATCTTGAAGCAAATGTTCTCGAAGTCTCTTACACATACAGGTATATCAAATTACAGTATCTTCCAAACAAATTATGTATATGTGTAATTGTGTATAACCTATCTCATCAATCTAATTGTAATACTTGTGCAGAAACAGCTTTGATGGAGAACGTTGTGAGGCCAGGCCTGTCCCTGTTACTGTACGCCGCAAGTCAGATTTGACAGCAGAAGAACAGCAACCAAAGTTAGATGTAATACTTGCAGAGACCCATCTGCTTATTGCTGAGATGATAAAAAAAGCAACAGGTGTTGCTGATAAGGAGGATCTGAAAAGTCTACGGGATAAGCTTCTCCATAATCTGAAAAGTATAAGCAGCAATAGGCGCATAAGCAGCATAAGAAATATATGGTCTGATATGTGTAGGTTGAAGGAGGAGGTTGAGGACCTGAGTGAATTGATGCAATCAGAAGCAATAAATGAAAACCAAGGCCGTTCTTCTGCATATTCCTTACTCATTTCCCATTACACCGAGCGGTTCAAGGAAAGGGATAGTAGATATGATCGCCTCCGTGTCACTCCTGCTTTGCGAGAATTCCTTGAGGAAGGCATGATGTATGATGACATAGATGAATTACTTCTCTATATGGACCGCTTCATTTCTGCTCTCCAATCTATTGAAATGATTATTGACGAATATTATGAATAAAAAAATCACAGTCCAATAGTCCAATTTCTTAAATTTGTACTTCTATTTATTATGAAACATGAAAATAATTAGGAAGCACGCAAATAGAAACCGATGACAGATAAATAGGTGGGTAAAAAAACTTACATTTCTACTGCACATTTTATTTGATAGAAAAAATTATTTTCGCTCTTACAGCTTCACCCATTGTGTTTAATTTAAATCTTTTTTCTTTCGATAATTATTTTTTTCTCTATAAACTAAGACTATGTTTGATTGTAGAGTGAGTAACTATTATCTTTGTTATTATTACTCCACCTCTTATATTCTTGATTTTGAGTAATTATTATCGTCGTTATTGTCAGAGGCTAGGTTGCTAGCTGCAACAAATTTAGAAATTACTTTTGTCGTTGAATAACGATGCGTAGAGCATTTTCATTCTATAAATATTGAGATTTATAATCTTATGTGGAGATAGTAGTTTCAATTTTAGATATGTACGTCAATTTTTTATTTAGATTAGTATCTTATGTGGAGATAGTCTTTTTCTCTTCATTTGTTTTAATCTTTCCTTTTATTAATACATTATAATTTGTATGTATAAGTTAAAAGATGTATTTTGATTAAAACATAAATTTGATAACTATAAGCCTTTTTTATTAATTTAAATACACAGATAATTGTAAGAACTAACTATATTTGAACATAACACCACTAAAACTTATTTATGAAGCAATTTTAATTTTAAATATGAACAATTCATACTACCGTTGGTTCAAAGAAGGAAGGGATAAGAGCAAAATTTTTTTTTAATTTTTTTAACAGTATTAATTAGTATTTTTAATTAATTAAATTATAATTAGAGATATAAATAAAATGAGCGAGTTTAAATGAAAAATAACTAATTTTAAATTTTTGATTGATAAATACTACCTGATAAAGTTATGATCATATATCTAAATTTCTCTACAATACCCTGAAAACGAATTTTAACTGCCTGAAATTCGCTATAATACCTTCAAAATTGATAAGTGGACAGGACCAAACTAAAAAAAAAAAAGATTTCATATTACCTAAGGTAACAGAATATTTCGTTGTAGATCATGACCGTACAATTAGAATCCACACGATTATTGCAGGCCACCTATTCTAAATGGACAGTAACGATCAAAACATAAATATTCTGTTACCTCAGAGAATAAACTAAAAACAAAGACGAGAAAAAGATTTCCGGAGCGTCGGAACCTCAGGTTAAATGACTTCATTTTTTGAGGGCTGATTGTGAAAAATTGCTTGTCGGATCTCTCCTTCCCTCTCTCATCAATAGTGCAGCTGAAGGCTTCAAGCCGAAGGAAGCGATCGATGATACTCCTTCAGTCGCCATCTCGCTTCCTCCTTCAGATCTTAAATGATCGCCTTCTCAGGTCTCTCACACTCTCTCTCTCTCTTTCTCTCTCTCTCTCTCTCTCGCTCGCTCGATTTTACTTCCCTTCTACTGCAAAATCATTAGATCATTGATTCATCTATTTTGAACAGTCAAGACAACGGAGTTGATATCGACTGTCAAACGATAGAATTCGATGATGTTCGTTACCACATCCAGGTTCTCTTTTCTTCTATCTATGCTTGTATTTTGCATTTTCCGCTAAATTAACAGTTTATGATGCTCTATTGTCAGGTTTCTATGCGGAACCCTAAAGTGTTGGTTCTATCAGTAGCATTACCTCTACCACCTCAAGAGGCGGTATCTTTTGATGGCCTGCCATTTGGTGCAATTGAGGCTATAAAGGCTGCATATGGACCTGTTGTACAGATCCTTGACCCACCAAAAGACGGATTTGAACTCACATTGAAAATCAATTTGGCGAAATTGCCATCAGAAGGTCCTGAGATTTACCATTCCAAGGTCATTTTGGTCTTGCTATTGCTGTATACACCATGCCAAGGATTGCTACCAGTACCAGTATGGTTTTGTTAAACAGATCATCCAACTGATATTCAATGGCTAATGATAATAAAAAAATCAAATTTTCTTTTAGGGTGCATTTGGGTGCCAAGGAATAGCATGGTTAGTTGGGTTAGTGACTATTCCAAATCCGGGTTAGCAACTATTCCACATTTGGGTGGAAAAATAGCTATTCTCAATACTTGGGTTAGCTCGGGTTAGTGTGCTATTCCGCTAACCCAACATTTTGGGTTAGCGACTATTCCAAATTTGAATTAGCACGCTATTCTCACTAACCTCACTCTCAATCCAAACGTACCCTTGAGATTACCAGTAGACATCCATGTCATGCCTAGTTCAGTTATCAAATCACCATTAGATACAAATCCAGATAAGTTTGTTACCAGAGCTTGAAAATTAAGTTACTTGGCTAAGTTTTCTTCCCATGATATTCTTCCAGAACAAAAGAGTTCTATCTTGGTACACATTGCATCTATTAGAGAAGTGGCCCCACTCAAGGACTTTTTGAAAAATCTCAACGTGAAGACGGTGGGGCCTGAAGCAGGGCAACCTGTGGCACTTGTTCATCGTCCCAATGAATCATTCTTTGTCATTCCCCAGGTAATTAATCACTTACCAGTCTTGATGGAAACAATAAGAAGGATTTAACAGAGTATTTTAATAGATAACATTTTATATTTCTTGAATGTTAGGCAGATAAGTTACAGTGATTTATCCTATGAGATTCCAGGACTCGATTGATATTGTCTTTGCAACTTCTTTCTTGCAAGTAATTCTACATTCCCTCACTTATGAACTTTTTTTTTCTCTGACACATGAAAAAGCACATAACATGATTATTTTCTAACAAGGAATTTGTTGAGGCAAGGCGAACAGCTGCCTTGAATAATGCACCAACTTGTATGTGGTCACAATCACCTCCTCCTGAGTTGAAAGGATCCCCTGGAAGCACACTTGCTGCAAATGTTGGTTTTGTTACTTTTGGTAATAATTTAAAATTTATGACGCAAGTTCCATTATACAGTGCCAACAGAAACCAAGGGCTGCAACTTCAGTTGTCAGTACTATCTTTCAGGCACTGTACCAGTCATGCTATTACCTGTCAGTTTTGGAATGTTAGAGACCTTCTGAATTGTTTTACTTGCAATGCAAAATATAATTTTGGTGGAATTATTACGATCGAACGATCGGTATCTAAGTTCAAGTATTGTGTTACCTGAGAGTATGAACATTATTTTTTGCTCCTTTTGTCAAGCACATGCAAATTAATTCATGCTTTTATTTTTTTGGGACACGTACTTGTACTCTACTCAAAAAACTATAAAATTATGTATTTCTCTCTCCAAATTCTATAATTAAGTATTTGTCATCAATCCAATTTTATTTAACTATATTAATTATTTTATCCTTTTAGGTGAATCCCGAAATGGTCCTGCAGTTTGAAAAGGCTGGTCTTATTTTTGTTGGAAAAGATGAGACACAAAAATGAATGGAGGTATGATGTTATTACTCATTATTTCTTGATTAGAACCATAAAAAGTTGTCTTTTTGTACTTGTATTGTAACATTTAACATGTTAATGGATTTAGATCGTAGAACTAATTTTAATTTCGTAATGAAACTGATAGGTTTCCCCCACTTTTATTAAAAAAAAATAAAAAATTGTAACTAAAATGCGAATGTTCTAAGGTAACAAATTGAGATTAAAATGTTGAAATTACAAAACTCGTTATTTACCATTTGACTAAGAGAGAAGTCTTGGCATTCCCCTGTATATATATCCACGTGAGCTAATATTCATCTGCTGGTGTTCCTCAATTCACGTGAGCTAATATTAATATGTAAAAAACCTAATAAATATATTTACTAGTCACAAGCTCTCATTTAATATTAATTTTGTTCCCTAACCAAAATTAAAGTATCATAATTCTTTTTTTCTCATGTATTTACTAGTAATTAATTGTTTCTTTATCATCTTAGATTTCTATTTTGTTCTTGTCCTTGATTAAAGGAAACATCATATATGCCACATGACCGACCGTAAATGAATATGATAATAGAGGTTGTATGCATGATTAGAAATATATAACATTGAACTAATTGTGAATATTTTTTTCATAAAATAAATTAAAATGGGGAGCCAACTTTATGAATTAGGTTGCCAACCTTTAATTCGAGTCTTTTATTTTACAGCAAGAAGATTATTTTTTGTTTATATTTAAAATTTATTTGCTCCCTGCAGTTTGTGGCATAGACGAAATTGTACAATTTTAAGAAACATGAAACTTTTAAGAGGGTTCAAATGTCTCCATTTTTTGTGCCTCCATCATGCCTCTATTTTTAAAAACTTAAATAACTCAGAGTTTAAAACTTAAACATCAAAATAAAACCGCTAGATGTGATCTATGTTATTTTCTCTATGTGTCCATAAAAAATTATCACATTTTGATTTTGCTTTTTATAAATAAAAAAGTTAAAAATCAACATCTATAAATTATCCACATTAGTATACATTTTTACAAGCTCAAGATGACAACCAAACAAAGTTGAAAGTCCATAATTTTTTACACTTGCATAGATAAAATGATGAAGTTCATATCCAACGATTTTATTTTGAATTTTAAAATTTAAATTTTGAGTTATTAAATTTTTTAAAAATGGAGGCATTTGAACCCTCCCACTAGTACAAAAAATACATTCACTGACTGTTGAAATACCCCTATGCCGACTGTTATAGCGGCGTCAGTAAAACCGGCGAAGGTTTTTTTTACTGACTCTTTAAAAACAGTCAGTATTACTGGTCAACCAACACTGACTATTTTGAAAAAGAGTCGGTGTTGGTGCTCAACACTGACTCTTCCGAAAAGAGTCAGTGTTGGTGCTCAACACTGACTGTTTTGCAAAAGAGTGTTGACTCTTTTAAAGAGAGTCAGTGTTGAGCACCAACACCGACTCTTTTTCAAAATAGTCAGTGTTGTGCACCAACACCGACTCTTTTTCTGTGTTGGCATGATTCTGTTTTGCTAGCCATATATTACCATTCAACATTTATTGACATTAAAAAATTAATATGCCACAATCACAAACAAAAGACACCAAACAAGTTAATTGTCATTAAAAATTATCAAATTACATGTTATCCAAATTACATGCCATATATCCACAAAACACACAAAAGACACCAAATTATCCAAGTTAATTGCCATCAAAAATCTATTTACTTGACTTAAATAAAAAATGCTTCTCTTTCTTGCAACCTATAACTAATATAAAGGATAGTACCACCCGAGAAGAGATGACATTCAATTGACGAGGCCTATTCAACGTAATCAACCTCACATTGCCACTTCACCTAGTACAATCTACGGATAGCAATTAGTGAAAATTAGAATTTGTGCCATTAAATTTAATATCACAATGATAAAGTGTATGACAAGAGGGTAGTATGACAATATACCGTATAAGTGTATTCACTCCATGCAAACTCACTCTGCAAATTATTCTCAAATTAATGCAAGCTCACCCATTAAGCAAAATTAAGAACATAAGCAATGTTGTTTTAGCAATTGAAAAGAAACAGATTTAAAGTAGGAAGAGAAGATCGAGATAGATCAATGGAAAGAAAACCAACCCAGATCTGAGTTTAGCTGCTGTCAGCCAATCTTTAAAAATTCATTATGGACAATCTACAAAGTCAAATTTTGTGTTCTTTTTATAGAAATGTAAAGGAAAGTCTAAACTACATTCTTGCCAAGTTTCAGGATTTTAGTAATTTTCTAACTATTTTTAACAGATGCTTGAATGCAGGGGCAGATTGGTAAAAGATGCAGAGACAGCATTTTTTTGGAGATTCAGAAAGCAAACTTTAAAAATAGCTAGTAAATCATAGAAAAATGCTATGAATGTAAAATTTGGGTCTAAAGTGTGTGTTTTTGAGTCCTCTATCTGACTGTCCATGTGGATTTTTGGTTTGGACTCCTGATCAGCCTGCACTGGCTGATCTGTCACAGAAGGTCATTTGGGGTTTTTGAGGTACCAGTAGAATTTCAAGGGTCAAACTTTAAAGCATTTAGTGAACAAAAATAATTAACTTACCATCTCGTAGAGACATATTCAGTATAAGGAGGCTCCGAGTAAAGTTCCCTTGCTAGCCCCAAATCCGCAATTTTAACTATTCCATCCTTAACCAATATATTTTCTACAAAAAATTGAAGCATCTTTTCATTGTTGCATCCCAATACAGAATTCAGAAATATGCTCACACAATTCAGAATTAAAATGCAGTGAGCATAAAAAATAAGAAGACATGATATTCTTTTGCATAATGACCATGTTGAACTATATTCGGATCGGTCGTTAGGACTATCAAACCGAAGCTTTGAGTTCATAACGCGGACCAATATGCGCTATGCATATTACCATAGCCTCACTCTAATAAAATTATCCAAGAATATATTTAAGAGATTAATGAACAAACCATGATGGTGCTGGCTATTGATGTAGCTCATGCTGTTGCATATTCACCTGAAGCAAAATGAAACCAAATCAGTTAAGATTTTATAAATTGCATATTATTTCTGACAACATATTGTAAATATTTCTTTTTAGAAAAGCATACAGGGGTACCATACTGTTGTTATGGAGCCAAAAGCTAGATAGAGGCTAGATAGCGGCTTGATGTCAAGTTATGCATCAATAAAAACAATAAAAAAAAATTCAACAAGGAACAACAATTAAGTACTATCTGGCATTCTCCCTGTATAAGGAGAGAAAAAAAAATACCTGCTCAATTGTTCAAGTGTTGATCTTCTGGCTTGGCCAATCACATATAAAATTCTCTTCAATACTTCATACCTCTATAAATGCCACTGTAAGTATTCAAAAATATACCAAAGAATAAAAAATCGTATTTTTGGATCAAAGTAGTTATAGTTTTCACAATGCAATTCTGAATGCTTTTTGGATCAAATTAAAACTTTTTAAATGAAGTTAATTAAATATAAGAGATAATAACTGACCTAAGCCCCAACCGTCAATGGACCATGGAGGTAATTTTGTTGTTGTAGCCCACTCTGACTTTGACAATTCCAGTCATATTGCTACAAAAGGTACATTATTTTCCTATTAGGAAGTGTCGAGCAACAAAAAGTTTTGAGCCTTTAACAAGCCTAGTGAGATTCAGATAACATGAACAGTAATAGTTACCAGCATGGGGCTATTCACGGCCTCATTACTGGCATCAAATTCTGATAGAACATCAAATGCATGCAACTTCCAATCCAAAGTTTGAGTGACAACAACACTCGACACACACATTTCTATGAACCTGGAATTACCAAAATGAAAGACAACAATAAACTACAGAGAAATAAGAGTGTAAATTCAGATGTGCTTATAGTAAAGATACTTACTAGTTTGCAATCATTATTCAAAAAGCTAACGGCTTTAGCTATTTGATGAAGCCCCCATGCATAGTATTCATCCCTGCATCATTCAGAATTAGTTGTGCATATAAGCTATATGTTGAGAAAAAAAGATTTCAAATTTCAAATTTGAGTAAATACTTATCTATTAGCAAGATCTCAATACAATACCTTTCTACCATAAATTAATACTGACATATGCCTATTAATACTGACAATACCAGCGTTTAATTTTTTATATCAAATCTAATGAACAAATTTATCCTGTTTCAATAACAACTGTTTAAAAAAGGTAGGAAACTTCTCTAATAATGATTTGATCAAATAGAACAACAAGGCCTACAAAATATTAGTAATTTCATCATAGTTTAAAAGGAAGGCGTAAAGGCAACAGAAGTCCATTCTGCCCCCAAACAAATGGATAACAGTGGTAGACACACAAGAGAGACAAAATAAACTAAAAAGCAAAGCTCGTATCTTCAAGGATGCACAACAAACGGTAAACCACAGTGAATAATTTACCAGAATCAAGCCTATTAAGGTTAATTTCAGCCTAGGTAGATGGATTGACTTTTTAGGTTATGATTTAAAAAATGCTTTAGAAGTGAAAAAAGAAAGAAAACACACTCACGTTTGGCTTCGTGGCACTATTGATCAGAACTCAGAAGCATCAAGCTAGCAGCGTCGATGGGTGAAGAGGCGCCAATGAGTGAAGAGGCGGAGGAGAGAATCGGTGGAGAGTGGAGGACGCGCTAGGATGGGAGGAGAGGCGCCGATGGGTGAAGAGGCGGAGGAGAGAGGCGATCTGATGGCGGAGGCGGCGACAGAGAGAGTAGCCTAAGAGAAGGAGGAGGAGAATGGTCGGTGGAGAGGAGGAGATGATCGGTGGAGAGGAGGAGGAGAATGGGAGCGCGTCAGATCTAGTGCGGTATCACAAAAGAGGGATAGAGGAGGGCGGGGGAAATGAAAATTTTTGGACATAAAAGAAGGAAAATGGCGCAAATTGACGGGGAAATAAAATTTTGAGAGCGGATGAAAATCACCGACGGATATACAAAACCGTCAGTGTTGGATGTAAATCACCGACGACTATGCAAAACAGTCAGCGTTGAGTTGTAACACTGACTTTTTTTTTTTAAACAGTCAGTATTGACTGTTAATACTGACTGTTTAAAAAAAACAGTCAGTGTTGGATGTTAACATTGACTGTTTTTTATAGCCGTCGGTGATTTTTGCCATTGAATTTTATTTTCTGAAGTTGTAACTCAAAATTTCATTTCCCTCCGCGCCAGACAAAAATTTGAAAATTTTTTTGATCTTAGTTTGCATTATTATTTATGCATGAATATTTATTGTTGGGTATTAAGTCCTTAAAATAAAGTATTATTTAGTTTAACATTACAATGTCAACATAATATTTTAATTCAATTCAACATCATTTTGTATAAATACGAAGCACGATTATATAGTTGTGCATTATTAAATATTAGAACATTTTTTTTGCATTATTAAATAATTTTGACAAATTAAATTATATAGTTGTGCATGCACCGACATTTTTAATTTTATCCAAAAAATAAATTATTTTATTATAAATAACCAAAGTTAAGACAAAATTTTATTTCTACTCAAACCGTAAATAATATTTACGGTTCGAACGAACAATTCAAACCGTAAATATTATATACGGTTCGAATTTGGCATTCAAACCGTAAATATTATTTACGGTTAGAATTAATAATTCAAACCGTAAATAAAATTTACGGTCCGAACTGTTTAAATCCCTGACCCTTTTCTCCTCTCTCCCTGTTTCGCCTCTCCGCCAGAAAAAACTTACCGATGCTGTCAGCAAGCCGGGGTGTGTTCTTTTGCACAATGTTTGTACCTGAGGGCTGAGGCCCTCTTAGTTACCATATCAATTTCTGCAATAACTGGCCCTTATGCAATTACACCCCTATTAAACATATAGTTTTACCTCAATTGATCCTTGCTTCTGCAAGAATTCCTAAATAATCCTCTAAGTATGAACAATCCTGAATCAATCCTAAATTGTACAATATTGCCTCAATTGCCTCAATTAACGGCCAGTATAAGTAAAAATTTAATTGCGTCAGTGCTTGCTTGTCAGTGAATTGCATCAATTAAGGAATTCCTAAATAAAGGGTTAAATTGGCTCTTCAAGAATTAAAATAAAAAGAACAAAAATGGAAGCAAAGACATTTATTGCATAAAAATAAAGTTCCTACAATTCTAATCCTTTATACACAGACCAAATCTAAAATAAAACATCACCAACAGGCCAAACCTGTGACCCTCTAAATATCATTGCGCCTCTAAATCAACTCTAATTGACGCCTCGCCCTGCTGTTTTCCCGCCTCGCACTCCGTAGCGCCCTCTTCCATTCTGCTCTCCTCACCGGCACTGCCATCATCACCGCTCACAATTGGCTCAACAAAATGGCCATCTTCCTCTTGAGTTGCATTGCCTTGGGCTTCTAAATCAGGAGGGGCAGGTTTTGTGGGGGTGGGGAGAAGAGACACACGACATAGGGGACACGTGGAATTGGTTGAGAGCCAGTGATCGATGCAATCCACGTGAAATGTGTGGCCACATGGCGGTATCCTTTGTAGCTTCTCGTCTGACTGGTTTGAATTAAAAAAAAAAAAAAAAAAAAAAAAAAATTAGAACCGTAAATATTATTTACGGTTTGAATTCCTAATTCGAACCGTAAATATTATTTACGTAGAAATAAAATTTTGTTCTGATTTTGGTTATTTATAATAAAATAATTTATTTTTTGGGTAAAAAAAAAAATGTCGGCATGCATGTTGTATCAAGGACTTATGTCAAACATCAAAGACTATAAAACATCAACTCTTGTTGGATGAGATAATGAAGGAACAAAGACAAACGTCGTCCGTTGGTTGATCGGAACTGTTCAGATCAAAGAGTGTTCCATTAAATTCATTGTCTGTGAGTTTGATCTAATTTGATGTTCATTTACACATCCATCCAAGCAACGGAATATAACAAGATCGTAAGGCTATAAACATTACACATTGGATCGAAGCTTACAATTGTTGGAACTCCAATTATTTTTTGTTTTTAAGGTTCCTGGTACTAACATGATCATTTTAAAATAAATTAGGAATTATTTGATTGCAGATCACCCGTTGATTATTCATAAGAAAATGAACGGTCCACAGTTATTAGCTCAATTTGTTTGAACAAATATTGATGAAATTATATGAAATTGATAATTACAAACATTATTTGGTCACAAGTTATGTATAAAAGTAGGAAATATTTTTTTTGGAATTTATTCATATTATTTGCGGTACAAAAATCATAAATTTCATCATCTGCTGATATGAATCGTTTGATGGGTGATGATGGGTGATGAAGGGTCATAATTACCAATAGATGTCTCCATTAATTTTGATCATACAACCCCGATCTCCATTGGTGCAATTGATTTGTAATTGCAAATACATTTTTTGAAATTAGATCACTTTTAATTAATTTCACGTGTGCTGCATCCCTGAAAGTAATTCTAATTTCATTTCGCTGCCATGTCAGCGATATTTGTTTTTATTCAATTTAATCAAAATATTAGAAAATGGGAAAAGACAAAGTAAATGTTCCATTTCCACTAAATATTATTAACTTGTCACGTACAACACAACATAAACACATCCAAAACAATCAACACTGACGCTCGAAAAAGAGTCAGTGTTGAGCACCAACACTGACGCTTTAAAAACAGTCAGTGTTGGTGTTCAACACTGACTGTTTCTGGAAAGAGTCAGTGTTAGTACTAAACACTAACTCTTTTTCGAGCGTCAGTGTTGAATATCAACACTGACGCTTTAAAAACAGTCAGTGTTGGTGCTCAACACTGACTGTTTCTGGAAAGAGTCAGTGTTGGTACTAAATACTGACTGTTTCTGGAAAGAGTCAGTGTTGGTACTAAACACTGACTGTTTTGAAAAACAGTCAGTGTTGATACCCAACACTGACTGTTTTTGGAAAAGCCGTCAGTGTTGATAACAAACACTGACTGTGTTTAAAGCGTCAGTGTTGAACTGCAACGCTGACTATTATTTAATAAAAGAGTCAGTATAGTATGAGCAACACTGATGCTTTGCTTAAAATAGTCAGTAATAAAGGGTCGGTGAAGGGGTTTTTTGTACTAGTGTCCTCAACTTTTAAAGTTGCAAATGTTGGATTTATTGTCAACCTCGTTAGATTTAATGCCAACATTGAGCGTCTATGTAATCTAATTATGAATTGTTTATTGTCATATATTATTATCAATTAAAGTGATCAAATAAGATTATAGACAAATAATATATTCATTAGGGTGTGATTCATAAACGTGTAGAACAATTTAGACAAAGATCAAATCATTGATGGACCGATTTAGAAATTTACAATTTAGAAAAGTACCTTTTTAGATGTCAGAAAACTGCCTTTATGGAGGGTTGTGCAGTCCGCACAAATATCAATGCAGTTGCACAGCTTTTGATGCACTAGAACGATTTTTGATGCACCAGCACAGTTTTGGGCATGGACGAAATTGTACAATTTATGAAATACGAAACTTTGAAAGTTGCAAATTCACAATAAATATTTTCATACACTGTGACTATACTGAACATGAAATTTTATGATTGGTTTGATTCTGTTGGAAATTATGTAATTAAAAAGGTCATAATACAAAAATAAAAATTTCTATTAAGCAAATGCGGGATGGTTATACAACATAAATTTTATGGTTGGTCTGATTCCTTATTTCTCTCTCAAATGTAATTCCATAACTAATCCCATAATTAATACCTTCATTCCTTCCTCATTTCACTACTAGAATTTCCAGTAATAGCAATGGGACTAAGTTGTTTTAGCAAGCGTAGGAAGGGCCTTTGCAATAGAAATTGAGCTTTTGATTTTTTCTGAATAAATTAATATAGTTGCAACGACAGCGCTTGCAAATAATCACGCTTGCTAATGTCTTCTACTGACTCTTCCTAATGTCTCCTATACCCCCCTTGCAAATAATAAGACCCAACCCAAACACGCTAGATATTATATTTTTGTTAAAACTCGTTGCGATTACCCGTTCTCTTGTGCTTGCAAATGAGTCCTAGACGGTCCCCACACACTAGTTGCAAGGGGTACCGTTGCAAATAAATTTAAGGATTTTGTTTATATTATTTTTTTGTGCAAGCCGTTATTATTTGCAAGGTGCCGTTGCAAATGTTTTTGGTGTAGATTTTTATATTATTTATTCGAGAAGATCTTATTATTTGCAAGAGCCATTGTAAATGAATATAATAATAGATGTTGCATAAAATAAATTATAATGCGGAGCCAACTTTATGGATTAGGTTGCCAACCGTTAATTCATGTCTTTCATTTTACAGCAAGAAGATAATTTTTTTTTTATATTCAAAATTTATTTGCTCCCTACGGTTTGTGGCATGGACAAAATGGCACAATTTTAAGAAAGATGAAACTTTTAAAGTTGCAAATTCACAATAAAGATTTTCATACACTTTGAGTACTATACTGAACATGAAATTTTATGGTTGGTCTGATTCCATTAGAAATTATGTAATTAGAAAGGTCATAATACAAAAATAAAAATTTCTATTAAGCAAATGTGAGCTCCTATCTATACCTTTGTTTTGTTTCATAGACTACATAGATTACAATGATTTTTTGTACTTTTGCAGATCCATAACAACTCTCTTTCATTATATAAATTTTAATACATAAATAAATATTCATGTTCATGTTCACTGATATGTTCACCGATATGCCTAAATAATTTAATTTCATATTCATGTTCACTGATATGTTCCGTTTGACCATTCCCGTAATTTTTATTTTTACCTATTTAAATAAATATTTTATTAAAAATAACCGGGTCTTACAAAAATTTATAATCATATAGCATTGTAGAGTATCAAGTGTGCAATTATTATAATCATGTAGCATTGTAGAGGATCATAATTGTGAGGTCACATTTTAATGTTGAAATATAATCTTTTTTATTAATAACCAGGTCTTTCCTTTTTATTAATACATTATAATTTGTATGTATAAGTTAAAAGATGTATTTTGATTAAAACAGAAATTTGATAACTATAAACCTTTTTATTAATATAAATACACAGATAATTGTAGGAACTAACTGTATTTGAACATAACACCACTAAAAGTTATTTATGAAGCAATTTTAATTTTATATATGAACAATTCATACTACCGTTGTTTCAAAGAAGGAAGGGATAAGAGCAAAAATCTATTTTTTTATTCTTTTAACAGTATTAATTAGTATTTTTAATTAATTAAATTATAATTGGAGATATAAATAAAATGAACGAGTTTAAATGAAAAATAACTAATTTTAAATTTTTGATTGATAAATACTACCTGATAAAGTTAAGATCATATATCTAAATTTCTCTACAATACCCTGAAAACGAATTTTAACTGCCTGAAATTCGCTACAATACCTTCAAAATTAATAAGTGGACAGGACCAAACTAAAAAAAAAAAGATTTCATATACCTAAGGTAACAGAATATTTCCTTGTAGATCATGAGCGTAAAATTAGAATCCACACGATTATTGAAGGCCACCTATTCTAAATGGACAGTACCGATCAAAACATAAACATTCTGTTACCTCAGAGACAAAGACTAAAAACAAAGATGAGAAAAAGATTTCCCGAGCGTCGGAACCACATATTCTCTGGGGTAACAGAATATATAACTTTAGATCCGCACCGTGCATCAAAACACAAAATTTCTGCATCTCTTTAATATTCGTGCCAAAACAGATCGACCGGTGAAGATGTAAACTCAAAATTTCTTTTACCTCAGGTTATATGACTTCATTTTTTGAGGTCTGATTGTGAAAAATTGCTCGTCGGATCTCTCCTTCTCTCTCTCATCAATAGTGCAGCTGAAATGATCGCCATCTCGCTTCCTCCTTCAGATCTTAAATGATCGCCTTCTCAGGTCTCTCATTCTCTCTCTCTCTCGCTCGACTTTACTTCCCTTCTACTGCAAAATCATAAGATCATTGATTCATCTATTTTGAACAGTCAAGACAAGGGAGTTGATATCGACTGTCAAACGGTAGAATTCGATGATGTTCGTTACCACATCCAGGTTATCTTTTCTTCTCTTGATGCTTGTATTTTGCATTTTCCGCTAAATTAACAGTTTATGATGCTCTATTGTCAGGTTTCTATGCGGAACCCTAAAGTGTTGGTTCTATCAGTAGCATTACCTCTACCACCTCAAGAGGCGGTATCTTTTGATGGCCTCCCATTTGGTGCAATTGAGGCTATAAAGGCTGCATATGGACCTGTTGTACAGATCCTCGACCCACCAAAAGACGGATTTGATCTCACTTTGAAAATCAATTTGGCGAAATTGCCATCAGAAGAAGGTCCTGAGATTTACCTTTCCAAGGTCATTTTGGTCTTGCTATTACTGTATACACCATGCCAAGGATTGCTACCAGTACCAGTATGGTTTTGTTAAACAGATCATCCAACTGATACTCAATGGCTAATGATAATAAAAAATCAAATTTTCTTTTAGGGTGCATTTGGGTGCCAAGGAATAGCATGGTTAGTTGGGTTAGTGACTATTCCAAATCCGGGTTAGCAACTATTCCACATTTGGGTGGAAAAATAGCTATTCTCAATACTTGGGTTAGCTCGGGTTAGTGTGCTATTCCGCTAACCCAACATTTTGGGTTAGCAACTATTCCAAATTTGAATTAGCATGCTATTCTCACTAACTTCACTCTCAATCCAAACGTACCCTTGAGATTACCAGTAGACATCCGTGTCACGCCTAGTTCAGTTATCAAATCACCATTAGATACAAATCCAGAAAAGTTTGTTACCAGAGCTTGAAAATAAAGTTACTTGGCTAAGTTTTCTTCCCATGATATTCTTCCAGAACAAAAGAATTCTATCTTGGTACACATTGCATCTATTGGAGAAGTGGTTTTAGGGGCCCCACTCAAGGTCTTTTTGAAAAATCTCAGCATGAAGACGGTGGGGCCTGAAGCAGGGCAACCTGTGGCACTTGTTCATCGTCCCAATGAATCATTCTTTGTCATTCCCCAGGTAATTAATCACTTACCAGTCTTGATGGAAACAATAAGAAGGATTTAACAGAGTATTTTAATAGATAACATTTTATATTTCTTGAATGTTAGGCAGATAGAGTTACAGTGATTTATCCTATGAGATTCCAGGACTCGATTGATATTGTCTTGGCAACTTCTTTCTTGCAAGTAATTCTACATTCCCTCACTTATGAACTTTTTTTTTTTTCTCTGACACATGAAAAAGCACATGACATGATTATTTTCTAGAAAGGAATTTGTTGAGGCAAGGCGAACAGCTGCATTGAATAATGCACCAACTTGTATGTGGTCACAATCACCTCCTCCTGAGTTGAAAGGAGCCCCTGGAAGTGCACTTGCTGCAAATGCTGGTTTTGTTACTTTTGGTAATAATTTAAAATTTATTACGCAAATTCCATTATACAGTGCCAACAGAAACCAAGGACTACAACTTCAGTTGTCAGTACTGTCTTTTCAGGCACTGTGCCAGTCATCCTATTACCTGTCAGTTTTGGAATGGTAGAGACCTTCTGAATTGTTTTACTTGCAATGCAAAATATAATTTTGGTGGAATTATTGACACAGTGGTAAATCCTCGGCATATGGAGGGCAAAAAGCTAGACAGAACGGTTTGGAACTTGCTAACATTTCATGCTTATGTTAGCTATCATGTTAAGGTACACCCATTTCTTTTTAATCAGCAATTTAAGTTCTTTTTGTGTAAATTATGTCGGAAAAGCTCTATGATTATGTGAATGAAGTTAATATGAGCTTAAGTTTGCCAATTAGGTTAATGAACTTAGCCTCAAAAGCAATATGATTGGCATCAAATCATGAATTGGAACCATTGAGCTTGATCTACTTCGCGAACCAGGGTTGACGTCCAAATTTTTTATTTTATTTTTAGTTTTGTTTTGTACAAAATCAAGAGATTGAAAGTGAGTTATGCCAGTGGGTCCATCTTTCAACAATTCTCAATCTATTGATCTAATGTAAAACAAATTAAGACAAAAGGGAAAGAGTTAATCAAATCCTTTAATGGGATATAGAAAAGAAAACCTAAGTATCTTGTGGAAAGGTGACACCCAGATTTGAACTGTAAATAAAGGATTTGCAGTCCCCTGCTTACCCCTTGGCCATGCCACCAAATCCAATCCAAAATTGATAAAAATGATTCAATTCTGTCTTTTCTTTTCTTTTCTTTTTAAGATGGTTGAAATGCTTCCGTTATTTTGCGTCTGTCATACCTCCATTTTTGGAAAACAAATAGTAAATCCTACAACTCAAATGGAAAAAAATAAAAAAATAAATGTGGTATTTAGCACTTTGTGTGCATGCATCATGCATGTGAAGGATTGTGACATTTTGAGGATTGGAAAAACTCGAAGGATATGGGTGATTTCTCTACAATATTTTGTTTTTCGCAATGACCATAAAAATAACCAACATGCAGCCATGCACATAAAAAGAGTGAATATCTATTGGTTTTATTTTGCCGTTGAAGTGTTTTTGAAAAGTGGTGGCAGGGTAGGCACAAAAATGGAGGCATAAAGACCATTCATAGTGGTTTTTTTAAATTGCAGTTGGAGTGAGGCTATGGTACTTTGCAATGCGCGGATAGCTCCGTGCTATGGATCCGCAGCTTTATTTTCAAAGTTGAAACATTTTATCCGAACCGCTCAACATGATATCCTCCAAGTACATTTTCATAGCCTCACTCTTGTAGTTGAGCATTTATCTAGTAGCAAGTCACTCAGAAAATTTCAGTAGTTATTGACCATGTGCTTAAGTTAATTTAATTTTATAATTGCATAGGCACTGTTCTAGTAATTTTTGTCTCTTCTTTAAGAAAGTAATACGTGTAATGTTCTTTTTTTTTTTTAATTCCGGTATAAGAGATATCTCATTTTAAATTTTATTGTAGTGATGTAATTAATTATTTTAGCTGCAAAGACATAATTTGAAATAGAAGAGGTGTGTTAAAATGTTTGTTTTTTAGTATGAAAGATGAGTGCGAGCGAAGATAGTGCAATCCTCAGCAACGCAGCACACCCCCCCTCATTTGTATGATTTTTCAAATGGAAGCAAGCTGTGAAAATGAAAATGTTTGATGGTGTTACCAGGTGTATTATCTCTGTTGATGTAGCTAATAGTTGTGATTTTTTTTTCTTTAAGTGGGATTAACACACTGATTTCATTCATACTGAAACCATAGCAAAAGGAAATTGGTACCAATTTCTATTGTATAAAAGTTTTGATACAGCCATAGGCTATAGCTACATACCAGAATTACATCAGTGATCAAAATATCTCACAACTAGAAAAACAAAAGCAAAAACATAATAGTCTTATTTATTCTTCACACTTCTTACAGCAAATCATCCTATATAATGTAAAAAGTATATATATAAAATAAATAGAGGTTGGCTAAGTTCAAAACGTTTGTCTAGGCTCAAAACATTTTTCTAGCCTCCGGAATAAACGACTCGGTTTTTCAAAATGTTACATACAGTATAAACTATTAAGCTATTAAGCTAACTATTACGCTGTTATTGCAAAAGATCAAATGACCGTTCGTTCATTGGAAAACACAAGAGATGAGTAATAATTAAGCTCACACATTTGATACGATCTTCAATTAATTAATTATAAATTAAATGAGAACATGGTGTCACATTGGCAGCAACATGATAAATAATATTCTCTATTATTGCATATAAAATAAATAATTAACTAACCCAAAATATTTTAGTTTCGTTGACCCTAAAAATAAGGTTTATTGCCATATGATGGAGACAACCGCCAACTGCTCATTTGTATTTAATTCGTTAGTCAACTCCATGGCAATTCTCGTAATTCATTAGCATGCCAACTCCTCATGACTTGTATAATTTAAATCATTCCTCAAACTCCATCACAAGAACCATTAATTAATTTGTTAAATTTAGGTCCCATAAATTTAGCCCAATAGTCACCATTAATTACAATGTATTACACATTTTATCTTATTAATTTATAAGCTTAATTAATAAGATATTATTTTTCTTGTGCTTGTTGTTGACAACTCGTGAGTGTTTTTCTCTAGGCAAGCCGGTCCGGAAGATTTTGGGGCCCGGAGCGGGAGAAAATATTGAACTATTTATATATTCAATTTTTTTATGAGATCGACATGCTAATACACTTCCATAAGTACTTCAACACCTTAAGTTATTTTTGTATTTTCAAAGTTCAAACAGTTGATCTGAACCATTCAATATGATATCCATATTATGCATGGAGACCAAATTTTACATTTTCTTGGAATTTTTTTACTATTTTTAAAATAGGTAGAAAATCAATTGATTCAAAAGATTATGAACCATAAAAAACAATGATTTTCTACGTACCTTAAAATATAGTAAAAATATTAAAAAAAATATAAAATTTGGTCTTCAATCAATCAAGCATGTTTTAATATGGATATCATGTTGAACGGATTGGATCTCTCGATAGCTAATAATAAACTTCAATGTTAATTTAAATCAAATTTAACATGACAGATCTAAATTTTCTAAATTAAATACTTGTAATGGCTACCCGAATATCCGACAATATATTGTATTCATTTCTTATTAGATATATATCATATCACTTTCTGAGACTTAATTATCTCTTAATTTTAGAGTATATTTCCTTCTTCAATGTCCTAATCGACCAAACAAAACCAAAAACAGAATAGAAAAGGAAAAAAAAAACTGTGACCTTGATTAGTATATAGGTAGCAATACAATGATATATAATTTTTGATAGAAAAAGACACTGAAAGATTATATTTTAACTAGAAGAAGTAGATCTTTTCATTGAAATAAGATTATCTGTAGACCCAGCATTTAATTTTTAAATATTTTCTAAAACTTGTTCATACGTATGTGCTGCGCACAGAGTGACACAGATAATAAGGTTCCTTAATATTTATTTATATATTAGACTAAGCTTGTTGTTTAGAATTCAGTACGCAAAATAAGAAAGACAATATCCAGACCGTCAGTTGATTAAAATGAATTTAAAATGAATAAAATGCACAACCTAAGTAAGACCTTTTTCAAGGTAAGGTGGGAAGTTTTCAAAAAAAAAAAAAAAAAACTAACTTAATGATGGAGAAATTTTTGTTTTAACAATCATTGAATTGGTTATCAATGTTTTATCAACACTATTTAATTCTTTGTACAACTTATTTCTTTTTAAATATTATTGTTATATTTTGATGAATATTTAGACTCTTCAAGTTACAATATTATATATAGCTTAAATTTAATCACATATGATATAAAACAATAACTTATGTGATACTGTTATTTAAGTTTGCTATATATTATTAAACTCTATATATTTTGTAAAATATTAAAATGTGAACAAATTGCTTTTATTGTCAGAAGATTTGAATCAGCAATGCAAAATAATATAAAAAAGCCTAGCACATGTTCTGTCAACGCGGCTAACATGGGAAGCATGTGTTGGAGAGAGAGAGACTAATTTCTTTGTTTCTCAACACTCATCTGTGCAACGTGAATGTTAATATGTTACAGGTCAAGGGATCATTTCATGGGAGGCACGTATCATACATCTCTTCATTAATTAATTACAGATGTGTTAGTTCTGACTACACTTAATTTCATGATTGAGCAGAAAATGAAAAATGCGTATAGTGGTCAGTGACGCGATATATAATTAATTTTGGAATATGAAACATGCTTGAATATTATTTAGGCCGCATAGTTCTCGATCTCCATATAAACTATCAAGGTCCGACTTCTTTCCTGCTCAAGTATCGTTTTAACCCATTGATAATTAACACAGAATTTCTCTCACTTCCTGTTAATTTAATTAACAGAACTGTTAAGCAACAGTGGAGCAGTCCTTGAGCAAGTACAGAAAAGAGTACGTTACCTTTATGAGGCCGGTGAGAGCATGTGGCTGACAGTAATTGGTTCCTCTAAAGTAACTCATAATTTTATTTAGGATCATGCTAAATTTTAACAGACTATGTAGATCACAGCTCTCTTTCATTATATAAATTTTAATATAAACGTAATAGCTTTTCTCTTTTAAAGGTGGAAATTGTAACAAGGCAGTGCCTAAATAATTTAATTGTTGATGCTTTACGAAGTGTCTATATATAATTTCATATTTATGTTAAGTGATATGCTCCTATATTTATGTTCAGGGGATATATCTTCTACTTTTAAAGTAATATAGTTGGGCCTTTTTTCAGAAAAAAAAAAAAAAAAAACAGAGAGAGAACCGGTACCTTACCAAACTACTTTTCCTCTAAAGGTGGAAAGCCAAGAAAAACAGTTTCCTCTAAAGCATCTCAAAAGTTTAGGTTGGATCCAAACGTACATATCAAAGTTGAGTTTTACGCAGGAAAGCAAAAAGAGTAAATAGAATGCCCACCACTTTGAAGACTGTTTCATTTCATTCTTTCGTCAGATTTAAATAATTAATCGGATTTAAACTCATTAATTAATTGGGTATTCGATTAAAAAACAATACTTTGACTTATATTATCCAATGCTTTGATTTGTAACTTTCGATGTTTTAACTTATAACTATAATTACCAATCATAATTTAAGAAATTTATTTTGATTTTAACACTAGATTTAATCCAAATTACAAATCAAACATCCGGAGGAAACAAAAAAATTTACAGAAAGAGACAAAGTCGGTCAATACTAACAATTCACCACTAAAATTCATAATCCAAAAGGGCGGCTGACTCTCTTCCTACAGGTGGCCCTCTTTCTCCTGTGCGAACCGTCTAAGGGGAAGCCAAGTAGGTATCAATTATTGCAATTATTGCTACAGGTGGCCCTCTTTCTGAATTTGAGACTGAATATTACCTTACCACAATTATTGCAAATTTACAATTAGGTATCAATTATTTTTGTTGAGTAAACAAGTGGACTGTTTTCTTGTACCTATTATTATTGCATTGGATCTAATTGTTATGTGAAGGGTTGAGAGAGCTTCCTCAAATTGAGCGAGAGGCTCATAGGCCCGTTCGGTAAGAGTGGAAAAAATGTTGTATTCTCGTCGAACAAAATAAGAAGTGGTCGGAATTTGAGAATTGAGAATACCAAAATTGAGTTTGAACTTTTGCAGACAAACCTTCTTTTTTTTGCATTTGGAATAGACTTTTTTCAAGAGATAGATATAGCTCATTTATCGATTCTCTTCAATTCTTCCGTCCGAGCCATTTTTACAAATTTCGATAAAAAAATGATAGTAAAACTTGAGAAAAAACTTCTGTCGAAATGACATTTTGGTCCTGAAAATTTTTTTTGGATCGAAATGGCATCTCGGTTCTTTTGATTTTTGTAAAAACCAAAACAATTAAGTTAGTCTGGTATATTATTTTTTTTATTTATGGTTTCAAAAAAAAAAATTCCCTACCTTGCGGGTGAGGATGTGTTGGATTGTTATATTTAATACATATAACTTGGCAGCTACTATCAATTTTTTTTTTAAAACATCATGCTTGATACATTGAAATATTTTTCTAATAGAGGCAACAACATTTGTGGACCTGGACGTTAAAAAGTCAATGGTTCAAATATAACTTATGAAGTAGATTATTCGTAACTCGTAATAAGGGGAATATTATTTTCTATTCCAACAACTATTTTAGTTAACCATTTCTTATGGTCGTTTAGTACACATGACGAGCTAGCTACAGATAGATCATTTGGAGTACTGAGCTAAAAAAATGAAGTTGACCTCAAGATCTGTAATTTTGTTTAACTAATTAATGGATCAAATAAATATATATGATCAGATGGCAGTAGGCATTTATGGTTCGCGCCTGGCAGCTTGATACCAATGTGTACCGGAACAAACTTGAGACCTTATCTGGCACTTATGTATTTAAAATTTTGAAATAAATGATGTGCTACCTTATCTGCGTCATGCACGTATAAATGCATGTGTAGAGCTACCAAGGTTTTTTTGTCTACTTTTGAGTATTTTATATTTTACTTGAGAATTGAATCCCTATACCCTATCAGAAACTTTTCGAGAACTTGTACATTTTATTTCGACAATTATCAAATATTTTATTTGCACAAATAATAGTTATGGGAACATGAAGAGATCCGCACTGTGTGCTCCCTCTGATCCGGAAATATTATTTAATAATTTTATATTCTCAACTACTTTTTATGATGGGTATTTTGTATTGAAATTGAACTGAGAACTAAATAATCTCAACAATTTCCGAACCGACCAAATATTACATGCATATATCACCTAACAATATTACATGTGGCTGCACCACTTCTCTCGATAGCTAATGATAAGCTTCAATGTTAATTTCAATCTAATTTAGCATGACAGATCTAAATTTTCTAAATTAAATACTTATAATGCCTACCCGATCGAATACCCTACAATATATTGTATTAATTTCTTATTAGATATATATCATATCACTTTCTGAAACTTAATTATCTCTTAATTTTAGAGTATATTTTCTTCTTCGATCTCCTAATCGACCAGACGAAACCAAAAACAAAATAGAAAAGGAAGAAAACTGTGACCATGATTAGTAGGTAGCAATACGATGATAATTTTTGATAGAAAAAGACACTGAAAGATTATATTTCAACTAGACAAAATAGATCTTTTCATTGAAATAAGATTATATGTAGATCCAGCATTTAATTTTTGAATATTTTCTAAAACTTGTTCATACGTATGTGCTGCGCACAGAGTGACACAGATAATAAGGTTCCTTACTATTTATTTATACTACATCCCTGAAACTATTAGAGTTTCTAATCTGACGTGGCAGTTTCTAATCCAGTTTCAGGGATGTGAGAGAGTTTCTTATTTAGAAACTATGCAGGAAAGTTTCTTATTAAGAAACTGTTTATAAACTCTATGTTGGTCAAATGATTGGCTCAAATTGTTTCTCCTTTTTAATTTGTTGCTGATGTGGCTTAATAAAAACTCTAAAATGAGTTTCAGGGATGTGGAGGTTAGAAACTTTAGAGGCCATAATTTCTAAAAAGTAGTTAATGTTATAAAATAAAGTAAAAGAATAATAAACAAGATATTGAGAATGTATAAAGATGGCTATGCTTTATTCATATGCTTTTGTTATGTCAAATACATTCATACAAAGCCTCTATTTATAGGCTAGAAAATGTAAATTACAAGCCATCTAATATTAACTCTATTGATAAATGTAGGGAGAGAAACATACTTCTTTAAAGAGAAGTTTTCAAGTAATTGCTCAAGAGAGTTGCAATATGGACATCCATAAATACTTAATTCATAACACTCCCCCTTGGATGTCCATTTCATAAGAATATGCCTCATTAAAACCTTACTAGGAAAAACTCTATGGGATAAAAACCTAGTGAAGGAAAAAGAGTACATTATTCTTCTTAATACACGATTACAACCTTACCAGGAAAACCCTGTGGGAAAAACCATGGTTAAGGAAAATGTAATGCGTATTTAACTCCCCCTCATGACAACATTAATCAAGATCTTTAAATCGACGAATACCAATATTGCGGACCAGCTTTTCAAATATCCCAGTAGGAAGCTCCTTGGTGAATAGGTCTGCTAGATTCTCACTTGAACGGATTTGATGAACATTAATAACATTATCCTTCTGAAGATCATGGATGAAAAAGAATTTTGGTGAAATGTGTTTTGTTCTATCTCCTTTAATGTATCATTCCTTTAATTGAGCAATACATGCAGTATTATCTTCATATATGATCGTCAGGATCATTTTTCCAGAAGACAAGCCACATGTCTGACGAATGTGTTGAATCACAGATCTTAACCAAACACATTCTTGGCTTATTTCATGTATTGCTAAAATTTCAGCATGATTAGAAGATGTGACTGTTATAGTTTGTTTCACAGATCGCCACGAAATAGTTGTTCCATCACATGTAAACAAATAGCCTGTTTGAGATTGGCCATTATGTGGATCAGACAAATATCCAGCATCTGTATAACCAATTAAATCAGATTTGGATATATTTGAACAAAAAAACAAATCCATATCCATTGTACCTCGGAGGTAGCGAAATATATGTTTAATTTCATTCCAATGTCTTCGTGTGGAAGAAGAACTATATCTTGCTAATAAATTTACAGCAAATGATATATCATGCCTTATATGTCCAGCAAGATACATAAGTGCTCCCATTGCACTAAGATATGGTACTTCAGGACCAAGTAGTGCTTCATCATTCTCTCGAGGTCTAAATGATCTTTATTCACATCTAATGATCTTACAACCATCGGAGTGCTTAATGAATGCTATTTATCCATATAAAATTATTTCAGCACTCTTGCAATATAATTTTCTTGATGCATAAAAATATCATTTTTAAATATTTGCAATCCAATGCAAAATTTTGTTCTTTCAAGATCTTTCATCTCAAATTATTCCTTTAAATAATTTATTTTTTTGAAAGCTCTTCAGGAGTTCCAATGATACTTAGATCGTCAACATAAACTGCAATTATAACAAAATCATTTCTATATCTTTTCATGAAAATACATGGACTCGTATCATTCTTATATCCATGTTTCATAAATATTCACTTAAACGATTATAGCATATGCGTCCATATTGCTTTAATCGATATAAAGATTTATTCAATTTAACTGAATAATGTTCTCGAGAACCTAAATTACATGCTTCAGGCATCTTAAATCTTTCAGAGATTTTCATATAAATATCATTATCAAGCGAGCCATTTAAATAGGCTGTAACTATATCCATTAGGTGCAAATTAAGTCCTTCATGGACTGCCAGACTAATTATATATCAAAAAGTTGTTGCATCCATCACAGGTGAGTATATCTCAAAATTTCACCTTTTCCATTTTATTTTCTCATAAATATTCATTTATATCCTACTGATTTTACACCTTGAGGTACAAGGACTACATGTCCAAAAACTTTTTATTTTTCAAGAGAGTTTAACTCTACCCCAATTGCACCTTTCTATTTTGGCTAATCATTTCTTTGTCGACATTCTTTAATAGACTCCTAGTCATGATCCTCAATATTTATGATGTTTAGCGCTATATTATATACAAAAATATTATTGATATCAATTTCATCTCGGTTCCATCTTATTTCATTCATGATATAATTTATCGAGATCTCTTTATTTTCATGAATTTCAGATACCTGAGTTTCTGCTGGAACTCCAATATTACTTATAATTTTATTCTCTTCTGGAGTTTTATCTGAAATTATCATATCCTCGACTTGACCATTTTCATTCTTTGCTCCTTTTATTTTTCGAGGATTTTTATATTTTTAATCTTTGGAACCGATTGTTTTTCCACGCTTCATGCGTGTTATAATTAGTCTGTCCAACAGGGACACCGACTTTAATTGGAGCATTAGCAGCTGGTACATGTGATTTGGTCACTTTCTTTGAGTCTGTGAATGTGTCTGGCAATTGATTCACTAACCTTTTCAAATGAATTATCTTTGAACATTTAGTTCACATTCTTTAGTACGAGGATCAAAATAAAACAATAATAATTCATACTAATATATTTTTTTTTTTTCAGCTGATAGTTTTCTCCCCCTAAAGTTGGGAATTTTTATTCATCAAAATCACAACCGGCAAAATTAGCCATTAATTAATCTCCCATCAATGGTTCTAGATACTCTATTATATATGGAGATTCAAATTCAATATAAATTCTCAACTTTCTTTGATATCCCATTTTAGTGCATTGTGGTGGAGCAATTATAACATATACCGCACATTCAAAAATTCTTATATGGGAAATATTAGGTATATGACCAAAAACCAATTATAAGGGGAAGCTTTATAATAGCTAGTTGGCATGATGCGAATTAATTTTGTTGTATGTAAAATATCATATCTTCTTTTTATATACGAACATCTACAGGATGTTCAACATTAATTTCGATATTGTCTAGACGTATTTTCATAATTGAATAATCATAAAATTATGCTCTTTAATCAAATCTATTGAGCAAGTAATTTCGCAAACGCCGGGTTGCGATTTGATAATAAACATACATGTGACCATCTTATTGATGCATCAATTAAAATCATAATATTTTCAAATGGTTCACATGTTGGATATAATGTTCCACAAATATCATATTGTATACGTTCTAGAAATAAAACCAACAAAAAAAAAAATCATCAGATTAAAGAATCTTCTAGTTCTTTGATGAATGTTCTATTATTTTTCGCATCACTATTGATCCGGAATGGTCCAACCGGTCATGCCAAACTATAAATATATTCTTGTATGTAAACTTCTGGTTTACAATAACATGTGTTTCAATTGCACTAATATATGTGTAGTACAAGTCGGAGGAAAAAATATGCAATTTGTTTTCAATAAGCATATATTCAACTTTATTTGTCTCAACATAATTTCTATTTCAGCGGATATTCTTAAATCTTAATAAATTTCTTTGAGACTTACAATAATATAATACATCATAAATATAAATTTGTATTCCTCCATGTAACAACAAAATAGCTCTTCTGGAGCTTTCAATCAATATTACAAAAATAATAATAACAATTGTAATTACCTTTTCTTTATTCTTACCCTCATTAATTTTTAAGGAATAAATTTAGAAAGAAAAAAAATTAAAATGACCTTGTCAAGTATAATGTGTGCATTTTAATGTACATCATGTTTGAAAACTGATGACTTTAAACGAGTTATTACTAAAAATTATTATCAGATCTTTCGAAGAACAACAAAATTTAACAAAAGTAATTTGTAAGACTAGTATTCTAGTATCAATTTGAGTATTTTTTTTTTATGCTTCATGAAAAGTATCTATGTGGCATACATAGCATGGTAATATATGTTGTCTAATAATAATAACAATTGTGTTATTTGTGTGTGATGATATAGAACTAGCATTTATAGGCTGTATAACAATACGTGTCTTTTGATGGCCTCATATAACTAATTTTTTTTTTTTTTCAAAAGTACCCACATATTCATAAAACTAATAATTAAAGATAGATCAATATATCTTTCCAAATAAGTATATATAAGCGGTATCATTTTAATAAAGAGAGATGGTTAAAAAAAAATTGCATGACCTTTGAAAGCAATTTGACTCAGAGGAGATAAAAAGATAATCCGAAAGAAGATTAATTTTAATGATCCTTGATAAAAATCAACATGATTTTTTTTTTTTTTTTTTTTGATGTACTACAGGTACGTTGACGTACGACAAGTACGTGACCAATGATAGCATGAATTCTCTTGTTTGCTATTTCATCACTTTTCTTTTTCTCATATTCTTTTTATTTTCATCATTATTTTTCCACTTCTGGTGAAAATATGTGTTTTTGGAATAATCACCATGATAATAATCTCAATTTTGTCCACATGACTAGTTATCCATCATATTATTTTCCACTTCTGGTGGTAATACATTTTGTTCATTATTTTTTCACTTCTAGTGGAATGATGCGTTTTTTCTTCATTACCATGTCTATATAACAATAATTTATATTCATATGGCTTCGGGCCATTAACAATATAATTAGATGGCTTCGGGCCATTTTATTAACATAATGTAATGTAAAAGATAGTATATGAACTCGGAATATTTTTTGAATCTTCTTCGGGAAGATTACATCATCATATAAACTTTATTGAAATCTTCTCATATTATTATTTTTTTTTTGAGTCACATAAATCTTCTTCAGGAAGATTACTTGAATTTTTTTTTTTCTAAAATCTTCTTCCTTGAAATTTTCTTCAGGAAAATTTCTTAAAATCTTCTTGAACAAATTATATTTCTTGAAATCTTCTTCATAAAGATTAAAATTTAAAAAAAAATATGAACATCACATGAACTTTTATTTTAATTTTCTTCAGGAAAATTTCTTAAAATCTTATTCGGGAAGATCAAAATTATAGAATTGTTCTTAAAATCTTCTTCCGGAAAATTGAATTATTAAAAAAAAAAAAAATTATATGAACATTTAAAAGTTGAATTATGGTGACAGAATGGCTTTGGGCCAATTTTTAATAAATTCAATTTCTTATTAATCAATTTAAAATTGAAATCAATACTATGATAGAATGGCTTCGGGCCAATAATCAATAAATGTTAAAATTCAATAATATGATATCAATTAAATTGAATTCCTTAGAGGTGAATTGGCTTCGGGCCAATAATATGAATTGAAAAAGTTGATAAAATGGCTACAATGGCTTCGGGCCAATTGCTCGGTGCATTTTATAAAATTGAGAATTTTCGTAATATCTCTTGAAATCCTCTTCAAGAAGATTCAATTATTGAAGAAAAAAAAAATATGAACCACTATACAATATTTATACATCATATAAATCTTCTTCAAGAAGATTTTTCTTTTAAATCTTCTTCGGGAAGATTAAATTAAAAAATGCACTTCATGTGAAATTATATGAATCATACTAAACATCTCAAAATAAATATAAATAAATTGATAACTTATTTCATTTAGCAATTACTAGAAAGTATTATTTATATAAATGAAATTGAAATAAAAGTTATTAAAATTACCTCGAATCTTCAACTAGTAGAGCTCTCGTGCTGATAACGTGTTATAAAATAAAGTAAAAGAATAATAAACAAGATATTGAGAATGTATAAAGATGGCTATGCTTTATTCATATGCTTTTGTTATGTCAAATACATTCATACAAAGCCTCTATTTATAGGCTAGAAAATGTAAATTACAAGTCATCTAATATTAACTCTATTGATAAATGTAGGGAGAGAAACATACTTCTTTAAAGAGAAGTTTTCAAGTAATTGCTCAAGAGAGTTGCAATATGGACATCCATAAATACTTAATTCATAACAGTTAACAGTTATTTAGAAACCCTTGTGAGTTTTAGGGATGTAGATGCTCTTAGACTTGCTATTTAGAGTACGCATAATAAGAAAGACTCTATCCAGACCGTCAGTTCATTAAAATGGTTTTAAAATGAATTAAATGCACAACCTAAGTAAGACTTTTTTTAGGGTAAGGTGCATGGGAAGTTGTAAAATAAAAAAAATAAAAATAAAAACAACCTAACTTAATGATGGAGAAATTTTTATTTTATCAACACTAATTAATTCTTCGTACAACTTATTTCTTTTTAAATATTATTGTTATATTTTGAGGAATATTTAGACTCTTCAACTTACAAAATTATAACTTAAATTTAATCACATATGGTATAAAACAATAACTTATGTCATACTGTTATTTAAGTTTGCTATATATTATTTAACTCTTTATATTTTGTAAAATATTAAAATGTAAACAAATCGCTTTTATTGTGAGAACATTTGAATCACCAATGCAAAATAATATAAAAAAGCCTAGCATTGTTCTGTCAACGGCATGTGTTGGAGAGAGAGAGAGAGATTAATTTATTTGTTTGTCAACGTTAATGTTACAGGTTAAGGGATCATTTCATGTGAAGCACGTATTAGAGAAATACAGAAAGGTATAATATATATGTATAAATTCCTTTAGAAAATATTAGTTGGGGATATCTTATTATATTAGTGCTTCTTCTCTCGACGTGGAGCCCATGAGAAAATGTTTTACAGAAAGGCCGAATGTCACCAACTTATTAATATTAGAGAATATTTCATACATTATCTATCTTTACTTTAGTTTCTAATTTGTTCCCTTTCAGTATCATTAAGAAAGGTCAAATATTGAACAAAAAAATACATTAATTACAAGAGTTATTAACATCCCTAACCGAGAGTACTCGCTGTGCATTGCTAAAAATATATATATGATCCCACTGTACATGTCAATTATTAAGTATCAAAATTTAATCAATTTAATCGTCAATTATTAATTTTTTATTGGGTCAAATTTTAGTTATTTATACATAAACATATAAATAAAATAATTAACAATTATCAATATAGGTACGTAGTTAAAGAAAAATAACTTGATATTTGTAAGTATTAGTTCGATCCGGTATAACAAAGAGAAAATATACAAAAATAATATTTTTTATTAAAAGAGGGCCAATCTATAAATTGTCCTAATCTTTATTGCTTGGTCCAATTAAATGTTTTTAGCTGTCCAAGCTATCATTTTATTTTATTTTTCTCCAAAGCAACAGTAATTGACCTCGAAATCTGTAATTCTGTTTGGCTAATTAATGGATATACTTTTGGGTTAATGGACTCCATAACTGTCCGATTCGCTTCAAGACCAATGCGAATGCGTATGAATATTAAAATTGTGGGTACAAATCTTAAAATAGATCACCGAACCTAAAGTAGGTCCAATATGCATCAAACCTAATCCGAAGTCAGTGCCGACAGCTCATTTTTATTTTATTCATTAGTACTCCAACTTTATTGCAGATCTCAAGATTTTATTTTATTTTATTTTATGAATTCACATTGGACACTGCATGCCAACTGCTCATTTGTAATTAACTCATTTGTCAAAGTCAATGGCAGATCTCGAGGTCTTACCTCATTTGTTTAATTCTGTTGATTTACACCAATTCAGCTGATCAAGAGAAGTGATCTTTGGTTTTAAAAAATATTTCATTGACTTTCTCACATCTATTTTCGTAGCCCTGTTATTCTCATTCAATGTTTTTTTTTTGATAACCAGGTAGTGACTACCAGGAGTACAAGGAAAAAAAATATTCTCATTCAATGTTATTTTGTTAATTGTGCTATGCGGAACTAATTGGATGAAACATAGAGATTGCTTTGACTGTGTAAATTTCAAAATTGGAGATGGTTGTTTTATTGCAAAATAAATATAGGCAGGAAGAAACACATATGTGGATGATTTGCTTGTCCACCGTTATTTTATTTCTTTAATTTCGCACTGTGATTATATTTCAGTACAATAAAACTCTATATTCGATTTTGGAAGCTTTACAGTCTATTCAAATCGTTACACTTTCTCTCATATATTTAATTTGTTTTGTACTCACATTCAATAAATAATTGTTTTGTCAAAACGGATTGACGAATGAACATTTCCGTACGTACCAACATTTGTGGTAGATTGGGACCAAAAGGCCCAAAATAATTACGCATTGGAAACCAAATTATTTAACTCGATAATATAATGATACCCTTGCTGAAGAGTAAAGAATATAAAAACAAAACAAGTAGTCAACGAGATGATCTCTCCTTCTTCTCCTCTCCCACCATATTTAAAGTGAATAGCACTGGGATCCTAATTAGCCATTAATTATAAGGATTTTAGCAAATTCTATCAATAAGCATAGAAATACACCATTCATTCCATCATGATGATCTTCGACGATGACGAGCCAATTGTTCTTTCACCAGGTTCGTTCCCAGTTGACTAACATTGAGAATTGATCTTTTTTTTTATTTATGCAAATCATTTATTTTAAGCACTATTCATCTCAATTAGCCATATTATGTTGAAGATTGGAAAGGTAATCTATAACATTAATTCATACTACACATAGAACACATTCCAGTTAGTTTGCTAATATTGCAATTACTGCAGGGACAACAAGACCCACCGTACCTGGAAGAATAAGGCCGAGAATCAGAAGAAACAACAAGGCACCACTTGAGGAAAACATCCAAAAGGTGATGCTCGAACTCTACGGCAACAGACAAAGTCGATCGGGGTTAGACCTTGTGGTGGTCTTAGATGTTACCCACAGCATGGGAGGAGGGAAGTTAGAAGAATTGCAAACAGCTATGCAATTTGTGATCAAGAAACTCAATGTTGTTGACCGTTTGTCGATTGTCCAGTACAAATCTCACGCAGAGAGGCTATGCCCATTGCGCCAGATGACTCAAAGTACCCAAACAGAACTTCAAAATCTGATCAATCATTTGGTTTACAGCATGGATAATATGAACATCACCGATGGCCTTTTGATGGCGCTGAAAATTCTCAATGACCGTTCAGTTAGCAGTGGACGTGCTGGTGCTATCATGCTTATATCAGGGTGTAACGAGAATAGAGGTAATGCTGCCGCTGTTCCAGTAGGAAACGTGCCCGTGCACACATTTGGTTTTGGTAATGATCATGATCCGAAGGTACAGTTGAAAATTGAAAATAAACTCTTATTTATTGACAATTTCAAACAATAATTTGCTTGTGCTGCATGCTAATTAACTTGTTCATGTTCTTAATAGGTGCTCAAGGCTATTGCCAATAATAGCCTGGGAGGAACCTACTCAGATGTTCGCGTGGACAACTTGACTTTAGCCTTTTCACAGTGCTTGGGTGGGCTTCTCAGTGTGGTTGCTCAGGACCTGACAGTGACCATCAATCAAATCAAAGATAACTCAACAATAAGGCAGGTATATGCCGGAAGTTATCTGAAATCCATGGACAATACTGCTGGTCCTGTAACTATAACATTCGGTGATATATACATCCAAGAGATCCGCAAGGTGTTAGTCGACCTTCATCTCCCTTCTACTAGAATCAAACATGATGCAGATGTTCTCGAAGTCTCTTACACATATAAGTATATCAAATCATAGTACCTTGCAAACAAATTAGGCATACGTGTATAACCTATCATCATTTTGATGATTGTCATCAACCTAATTGTAATAGTTATGCATATGCAGGTTTAATGGAGAATTGTTTGAGGCCAAACCTGAGACTGTTACTGTATGCCGCATGTCAAGGTTGACAGCTGAAGAACAGCAAACACTGCCTAAGGTGAGAACGGAAGAGGTCCGTCTGCTTATTGCCGAGGCAATTAAACAAGCAATCGATATCTTTGATGCTGATGAGGAGGATCTGAAAAGTGCTAAGGACAAGTTGGAAAATGGTCTGCTTAAATTGGAGAATGCAGATATAGAGGAATTGAAGGCCGGGCTAAGGACCGAGCTGAAGGAGCTGCTTAAATTATTGCACACACGTGCAATTTATAAGGGTAGAAGATATAATGTAAAAGTCCGTCCTTTTGCATATTCCCTACTGATTTCCCTTGCCACACAGCGTCAAACGGCAAGAGGAAATAATATTGGTAAGTTTCAGCTCTTTTCCACTCCCGCTATGCAAGAATTACTTGAGGAAGCCAAGGAGTTGCTTGAAATATCGGAGAGCTTCAACGACGATGAACCAGTTGATCCGGGTTCATCAGGATCAGGTTCGGTCCCCGTTGTCTCACCGTTCATACCATGATGTTTATTTTACAAATAATTTATTTTAAGCAATATTGATCCCAATTAGCCATCTTTTGTTGAAGATTATATAACGTAATTATGCCATAACTGAAATTCATACTAGATTGGGCACATTTTGGTTAATTTGCTAATTGCTATTTCTGCAGAGCCTGAGAAAGTACAGATGGAAATCACAAGAAAAGATGTGGCACCTCTTGAACAGAACATCCAAAAGGTGTTGTTGCAGCTCTACGGTCAAGAAAATAGACGGACTGCTTTAGACCTTGTGGCGGTCTTAGATGTTAGCAGCAGCATGGAAGGAGACAAGTTACAAAAAATGAAAATGGCTATGCTAAGTTTGATAGATGTTGCCCACAATTGTAAGTACCGTTTGTCGATTGTTGAGTATTCTAGTAAAGCAAAGAAGCTATGCCCATTGCGCCTGATGATTGAAAGTTCTAAAGAAAAACTCCAATATCTGATCCATGATTTGGAATGTCAGCCTGGAACGAACATCACTGATGGCCTTGAGACGGCACTCAATGTTTTCAGGGATCGTTCATCAGCTAGCAGTGAACGTGTTGGTGTTATCATTCTTATGTCGGATGGTGACCAGAATCAAGGCGGTGATGCTGCTGATTTTCCAGTTGGCAATGTTCCAGTGCTCACATTTGGTTTTGGTGAAGATCATCAGGAGGTACAGTTGAAATTTGCAAATAACCTCTTACTTTTTTATTTTTTCAAGCAAAATTTGGACCCTGCTGCATTGTTATTAACTTTTTCATGTTCTTAATAGGTGCTCATCGCTATCGCCAATAATAGTGGACTGGGAGGAACCTACACGGAGGTTGGCATGGACAATTTGAACTACCAGTACTTTCCCAATTGCTTTGATGATCTTCAAAGGGTGGTTGTTTGGGACCTGACGGTGACTGTCAATCAAATAAAAAATGAGTCCACAGTAAAATGTGCATCTGCCGGAAGATATCTCCAGTCCATAGACAATGCTACTGGTTCTGTAACTATAACATTGGGCACGCTTTACAGGAAAGAGCCCCACTATGTGTTAGTCGACATTCTTCTCCCTGTTACTGAAAATGATCATGAAGCAGATATTCTCAAAGTCTCTTACACATACAGGTATATCAAATTATGTATGTGTAATTGTGTATAACCTATCACTATTTTGATGACTCTCATCAATCTAATTGTAATTAATACTTGTGCAGAAGCAGCTTTGATGGAGAACGGTGTGAGCCCAGAACTGGCACTGTTACTGTACGCCGCAAGTCAGATTTGACAGCAGAAGAACAACATCCAAGCCTTGAGGTAACATTTACAGAGGCCCATCTGCTTATTGCTGAGATGATAAAAAAAGCAACAGGTGTTGCCGATAAGGAGGATCTGAAAAGTCTACGGGATAAGCTTCTCCATAATCTGGAAGGTAGTCTAACAAATATAGGCTGTGAGATGTCTAGGTTGAAGGAGGAGGTTGAGAATCTGAGTGAATTGATGCAATCAGAAGCAATAAATGAAAACCAAGGCCGTTCTTCTACATATTCCTTACTGATTTCCCATTACAAGAAAAGGGAAAGGTATATTACTGTCAGTCCTGCTTTGCGAGAATTCCTTGAGGAAGGCATGATGTATGATGACATAGATGAATTACTTGTCTATATGGACCGCTTCATTTGTGCTCTCGAATCCATTCGAATGATTATCCTGCCATTTTCCGGTAACTTTTATGGGCGTTGAGAGAATTCTTTTTGAGTATCCTGCCATTTGTGCTTTGAGAGAATTCTTTTGAATATCCTGCCATTTGCCGGTTCCTTTTTTGTGTCCTCTGAAGGTGCTTGAGTGTTGAATTTATGCAATTTCTGAGGAGAGATTATTTTGAGAAAACAATTATTTCATTAAGTTCTCATTCTTTACACTGTTTCCATTCCTATATATATTACAAACATCTAAGCTACTGTTTTGTTACCGTTTGTACCTTGTACCTATGTACAGTATACCTATTTGTTGAATATATGCAAGGAGGCCCCTTTACTTCCTTGATTTAATCCTAGCCTTCTATTTCTAGATCTATGATGATTATTAATCTGAGATCCTAGATCCTATTTCTCAACACTCCCCCTCAAGCTTGGAATGTATATATCATACAATCCTAGCTTGCTTGAAATTTTTTCAAATGAACTCGGGTCCAAGCCTTTGGTGAGGATATCCGCTAGTTGATCTTCACTCTTAACGTATGGTGTTTCTATTTCCTTTGCTTGAACTTTTTCTCTAATGAAGTGACAATCCACTTCTATATGTTTGGTTCGCTCGTGAAATACCAGATTCGATGCGATATGTCTTGCGGAGTTATTATCACAATACATCTTAATTGGTTGATCACAAGCAATGCCTATTTCTTTGAGTAGATGTTTTATCCAAGTTAATTCGCATGCGGTTGACGCCATGGCACGATATTCCGCCTCCGCGCTAGATCGTGTGCCACAACGTTTTGTTTCTTGCTTTTCCATGTGACTAAATTTCCGCCTACAAATGTGCAAAAGCCGGTAGTGGATTTTCTATCAAAACTTCCAGCCCAATCTGCATCGGAATAGCCACATATGATATTATAATTATTGTTTTTCATCCAAATTCCCTTGCCGGGATTTTTCTTTAAATACCTTAAAATTCTATTTATTGCCTCTAGGTGTGGAGTTCTTGGCGAGTGCATGAATCTACTAATTTGGCTTACGGAAAAAGAAATATCCAGACGGGTGACCGTTAGATAAATTAGCTTTCCAACTTGCCTTTGAAATTGGTTTGTCTTTAATTGGTTCACCATCCTCATCATTTAATTTATGCCGGTTATCAATTGGGGTAGAGATTGGTTTGCATCCTAATTTACCGGTTTCCTTTAAGAGGTCTAAAGTATACTTTCTTTGGGAGATGAAGAGTCCCAATTTTGAATGTGCTATCTCTATTCCTAGAAAATATTTTAAATATCCAAGGTCTTTGATGTCAAATTTTTTCTTTAATTGGCTTTTAACTCTTTTAATTTCTTCTACGTTATTTCCGGTAACTATAATATCATCTACATATACTAGTACAAGGGTTATATTTTCTCCATCATTTTTAATAAATAATGAATGATCGGCACTACAAATTTTAAACTTGCAAGAAATTAAATAAGAGCTAAGTTTTCCATACCATGCCCGTGGAGATTGCTTCAATCCATAAATCGATTTATTTAACCTACAAACTAAATTAGAATTGTTTTCCAATTTATGGCCGGGTGGTAGGTTCATATATACCTCTTCTTCAAGTGTTCCTTGAAGAAAGGCGTTTTTTACATCCATTTGGTACAAATTCCAATTGTTATTCGTCGCAATAGAAAATAAAATTCTAACGGTATTCATTTTAGCTACCGAGGCAAAGGTTTCATTGTAATCTATTCCATATGTTTGAGTATACCCTTTGGCAACTAATCTAGCCTTGTACCGTTCTATGGTACCATCACTATTATATTTGGTTTTGTATACCCATTTGCAACCAACGGGTTTTTTGTTTTTTGGTAATTGTACAATTACCCATGTCCCATTTTTTTCAAGAGCTCTTAGTTCTTCCTTCATGGCACCACACCATACCGGATCAATTATGGCTTCTTGGTAGTTATTTGGTTCTAGTGTTCTCTCAATGGAGGTGAGAAATGCATTATAAGAAGAAGAAATATTTTTATATGATATGAATTCTTGTATAGGGTATTGCACCGTATAGGTCTCATAGTCTCTAAGTCTAGTGGACGGTATTGGTGTTCTTAAGGACCGTCTAACTTCTTGATTTTCTTCTATCTCATTATCATTGGTTTCAATATTTTCTATTGTTTCTTCAACAACACTTGTCTCAACCTCTTGGTTATTATCTTGTGTAACTAATTGGTCATTTACATGAGGTAGTACCGTTGGTTCCAAATTTATTTGGTCACTTGCATGTGGTGTCTCACTCATTTCCATTGTTTTGAAATATGGCTTATCTTCACAAAATATAACGTCTCTAGACGTAAATAATTTTTTTGTTATAGGATCATAACACTTATATCCCTTTTTAAATGAGGAATATCCCAAAGAAATGGTTTTGGTTGACATATAGTCAAATTTATCCTTTCTTTTAATTTTTACAAAGCATACGCAACCAAATACTCTTAGATAATCAAAATTAATTTTTCGTTGGTAAAGGATTTCCATTGGACTTTTATTTTGTAAAATAATGCTTGGTAATCTATTTATTAAATGAGTGGCGCAAAGGATGGCATCCGACCAAAATTTTTTTGGAACATTATTTTGAAATAGTAATGCACGTGTCATTTCCAATAGATGTCTATTTTTTCTTTCCGACACTCCATTTTGCTCGGGAGTGTTTATGCAAGTAGTTTGATGTATGATTCCTTTTTCTTTAAAAAAAGTTGTGAAATTTTTGTTTACAAATTCCGTTCCATTATCCGATCTAAAAATTTTAAGTTTTGCATCAAATTGATTTTCTATGAGACATAGAAATTCTTGAAAGCAATTGAAAACCTCATCTTTTGATTTTAATAAATACAACCAAGTAGTTCTAGAAAAATCATCAATAAATATAAAAAAATATTTGAATCCATTATAAGAGTTAATTGGGGCCGGACCCCATACATCGGAGTGAACTAAATCAAACAATGCTTCACTTTTGCTATTTGATTGGAAAAAAAGAAGCTTTGTTTGTTTTGCCAACTTGCATATATCACAATTGATACAATTTGAAAATGAAAAATCTAGTGCACTATTTAAAATCTTGTTGGAAGGATGCCCAAGCCTCTTATGCCAAATGTCTTGGTCAATAGATTTAGCGGAAGCACAAACGTTTAATTCTTGTAAATTCAAGAGATAGTGTCCATTTTCAAGAAAACCTTCCCCAATCTTCCTCCCGGTTTCCCGGTCCTGAAAGATAACATTTTTATATGAGAAAATTACGTCACAATTAAACTCATATGTTAGTTTTTTTACGGAAATTAGATTTATAGGGAATGTATCAAGATATAGAACATTATGAACTTTTTTGTTAAAAATATCAATTTCCCCTACACCATTAATTTGTGCTTTCATACCGTTGGCCACTAATACAAATTGATTATTTTTTGCCATGTCTAAATTTGTAAGAAGGTCTTTATTTCCAAACATATGGTCAGTGGCACCGCTATCTATAATTATTTGATTATACAAATTTAAATAATTTGAGTTAGAGACAATACCACAAGTGTTGTTTGAATTTTTCTTGGAGAACCACACAGAGAACTGCTCAAAAAACTGCTGCATCGGATCTGACCCGCTTGACCCGCCAGCGCCATCTGGGTTAGACCCTGGTTCACTTGAACCAATCATTTTTATTGGCCGGTTGGGTTCAGTTTGAGCAGAATAGCCCCCACGCGACTCAGCCCCTTTCTTTCTCTTCTTCCCTTCATTCCAGTCCGCCATTTTCACGTCTCCCCCTCCCCTCTTTGAATCCCACCACTTCGGCCTGAGATGTGGGTGAAGAAAATAACATTTTTCGGCTTGGTGACCCTCCTTTTTGCAGTGAGAGCATCTATCTCCCTTGATACTTGGCTGGTTTGAGTAATTTGGGAAGTTAGGGTTTTTTCCGAAATTGGGGTTTTTTGTGGCAAAGCTATGAGTCTCGTGTCCCTCGCTGCCACCGACTTGTGGACCACTCATAGCAAGCCGTCGGCTTTCTTCTTGCTCCACCATGGTGGTAATTTGAGCAAAGGAGGGAAGGGAAGTTGTTAAAAGAAGTTGTGATTTCACGGCTTCATAGCTTGGATTGAGACCCGCGAGATATTGGAAGATTTTATCTTCTTCTTCTCTCTGAATGGCTATTGGATCTGGTATGGGTGGCCGATAAACTCGAAGTTCATGCCATTTCTTTTGAAGAGCACCTAGGTACTCTATATTACTCCTTGACCCTTGTTGTTCTTGCTGGATTTCTAGTTTTAATCGATAAATGTGGGAATTGTTGTTTTGTCGGCCATACATCGTTTTTATGCCTTCCCACAGTGAGAAAGCTGTTTCATGGCCAAGGAATATTTCTGAAACACTCGGCTCCATGGATTGCATGATCCATGTCATGACTCTGTCATTCTTAGATTGCCACTGTTTTCTTGCCTTTTTTTCGGCCTCAGTTGCCTCATCTTTCTTTTTTGGAACCGGTTTTTCAGACTCTCCTGTGATGAATTCTAAAACCTCTCTTCCACTGAGAGATAATCTTGCGGCACTTGCCCATGAGAGATAGTTTTGGCCGTTGAGCAATGAGTTTGTGAGTTTTGAGGTATTGGTGGCTTCTTTCGAATGCTGCCCCTCTGAAGCCATCTCTTTGACGTGCTAGACTTCTGTTTATGGGTTTTGATTTTGCTTGTGTATATACCAGTTTTGCTGGTAAGAATTTGGAAGAGATTTTTTCGGTCACAGAGACTGATGCTCTGATACCATGTTGAATTTATGCAATTTCTGAGGAGAGATTATTTTGAGAAAACAATTATTTCATTAAGTTCTCATTCTTTACACTGTTTCCATTCCTATATATATTACAAACATCTAAGCTACTGTTTTGTTACCGTTTGTACCTTGTACCTATGTACAGTATACCTATTTGTTGAATATATGCAAGGAGGCCCCTTTACTTCCTTGATTTAATCCTAGCCTTCTATTTCTAGATCTATGATGATTATTAATCTGAGATCCTAGATCCTATTTCTCAACATTGAGTTTCATTTTTTCCTCGAAAATTTATTTTCAATATAATTTCTCCTGCTCTTTTTATTTCGTTGGCGCAGTATTTCATTAAAATACAATATATTTTATTGTACGTATAAGCGGTGGTCAAAACTCTGTTCCTTTGGACGGTGATGTTTGTCCAAGTGACTTGGGACCTATAGATTTTTTTTTCTTTTTTTTTTATTCTGTTCCCTAACCAAAATTAGAGCATCATATATATATACTTACATTGAAGCGTACTTGCCAGATAATTACTATTTACTAGTAATTAATTATTTCTTTGTCATCTTAGATTTCTATTTTGGTTTTGTCCTTGATTAAAGGGAGCATCATGCCACATGACCTTAAATGAATATAATAATAGAGGTTGTATGCATGATTAAAAATATATAAGATTGAACCAATTGTGAATACTTTTTTCATAAAATAAATTATAATGGGGAGCCCACTTTATGGATTAGGTTGCCAACCGTTAATTCATGTCTTTCATTTTACAGCAAGAAGATTATTTTTTGTTTATATTCAAAATTTATTTGCTCCCTGAGGTTTGTGGCATGGACGAAATTGTACAATTTTAAGAAACACAAAACTTTTAAAGTTGCAAATTCACAATAAAGATTTTCATACACTGTGACCATACTGAACATGAAATTTTATGGTTGGTCTGATTCCGTTTGAAATTATGTAATTAAAAAAGGCCATAATACAAAAATAAAAATTTCTATTAAGCAAATGTGAGCTCCTATCTATACCTTTGTTTTGTTTCATAGATACATAATAGCTTTTCTCTTTTGAACATGAAATTTTATGGTTGGTCTGACAAAAATAAAAATTTCTATTATGCCACAATTTTAATACATAATAGCTTTTCTCTTTTGAAGGTGGAAATTGTAACAAGGCATTGCCTAAATAATTTAATTTCATATTTATGTTCACTGATATGCTCGGTTTGACCATTCTATATATAATTTCATTACACAGACTAATCTAAAACCCAATTTTATTATAAAAAAATACAACTCAAATAAAGAATTAAGATTTGTGCCATACGAGAGGTGGAATGCACATGGTTCGTTAATATTTGTGCCATAGCAAATCCAAACTGAAAATTTAGGTTACTTTTTGGGATCTATACATGACAGAAACTATGCTCTCTAGTTTAAGAAAATGACAGATTTTCATATTACTTATTTCATTTTGGTGATTTCCATTTATTTTCATAAGATGAAGGAAAGAGACAAAAGAAAATTGTTGCCTTTAACAAGGCTATGAATACTGAAAAATCTAATTAAGACACCAGAATCAATATTTGAAGAGTGATGAGAACCTAGAGTTCACCATCTCATAATTTTATATTTACTTATTTTATTGATATTCACTATGTTTGCAACTGACACAACCACTCCCACGATATTAGAAATCAATTTTCTACAAAATTAACAGCTCTTTATCTGATAAGAGTATCAAGTGTGCAATTATTATAATCATGTAGCATTGTAGAGGATCATAATTGTGAGGTCACATTTTAATGTTGAAATATAATCCCCCCTCTTGATTCTGAATTATTTCAATACTAGAAGTCAATTGCTCGCATCTTGAAGTGTATGGGCTTTGATAAAAGATCTCGACCCATGACATCCCAGGGTACTCGACAGGTGTCATACACATCTCTTCCTGTCAGATTCAATTTATGTTAGTAAAGGTAACTATAACTTCAACTTCAATTTGGTTGAGTTTGAGTTCTTCCAGGACTAATGAGAAAACAAGAAAGAAAAGAAACTCATTTATACCTTTGAACATGCACAATAATCCCCAGCATGTGCACATTTCCTGAGCCTAGCCACATCTTTTGCAATCAAACAATGCCTAAGGGTTTCCATTTTCTCACTCATTACGAGGCTCGAATTGGCACAGGACAAGGTATAAATAGTAAAAAAGGTATAAATCATGTCAAATAAATAGTAAAAAAAGGTATAAATCACTCATTAAGAGGCTCGAATTGCATGTTAAATAAATAGTAAAAAATGTATAAATCATAATACCACAGCCTCGGTGGCACTTGAACACAAAACCGAAAAACCTGCTTTTACTGGCTCTATAATTAAATTTTCAGGGGCTATGGTTAAATTTCGGGGATTCTGGTAAATTAGCTTAATGCTTATATATGTCCCTGCTGTGTGTAAGCCTAAGGGCATTTGATAACAAAAAAAATAAAAAAAAAATAAAACGCATACTAATACTACAAAACAAAATGAAATAAATCCTGTTTTTAAGAGAACCTTTTATTCTATGTACAACTCTGGTTTTGTATAAAATGACCTCTAGAGTCTGAGAATTTACCTCCTGCTATATGACACAAGATATAATGCAAAAAGTATTCTAATGCGGTAAATGATAGACAGTAAGGTCCCAACCAAAAGACCGACTTTAAGGCTAAGTTGTTTTTCCCTCTGTGTAAGCCGAGTGAAATAGCAAAGAACAGTTTCCAAAATTGAAGCACCATCTAAAAGATACACCTAAATAATGAAAAAAAAAAATTAATCAGTGTATGAAAAGTTACACAGACAAACACGTGTATGTATATATTGAAAGCTAGATGATACCAGTAAATGTATATAGGCATAGTAGATTGGTATGACTACAATTGATACGAACTGAATTCTTAAACTAGATACTATGTACCACTTCCCTATCAGCATAAATCAAACTATGCATGCCCTTGCAAAATGCGAAAATATCATACATACCCCTGACAAAACAAAATGAGAAATATGTATTGTCCTACAAAACAAAATGACTTTCGCATACTCTACAAAATTTTAAAACATTTTTCACAGAAAACCAGCCATGTATGAACCAAGTACTACAAAAACATTACCCATGCCAAAGAAATTTAGTAGTTAAAATGAAACTGAGACTTACTGGTAAGCAATTGACCACTGCCAAAGCCAGTGAGACATGAAATACTGAATGCAAAGCCTTCCCCATTAAGTACGGAATATACACACTTAAACTAATAAACAATCCCGATCTAGGTTTATATGGAGATAGACTTAGAGAACGAGCCACAAAGGATGCATCACCAATGTATACAAATCACAAGCCACAAGTATTCTGATCTTGATTTTGAATTGGATCAATACTAGTAGTCAATTGCTCGCATCTTGAAGTGTATGGGCTTTGATAAAAGATCTCGACCCATGACATGCCAGGGTACTCAACAGGTGTCATGCACATCTCTTCCTGTCAGATTTTATTTATGTTAGTAAAGGTAAACTATAACTTCAACTTTAATTTGGTTGAGTTTTGAGTTCTTCCAGGACTAATGAGAAAAAAGAAAGAAAAGAAACTCATTTATACCTCTGAACATGCACAGTGATCCCCGGTATATTCACATTTCCTGAGCCTAGCCACATCTTTTGCAATCAACAATGCCTAAGGCTTTCCATTTTGTCACTCCTTACGAGGCTCAAATTGGCACAGGACAAGGTCTGAAATGGAGAGAAGTCTTGGGGACACTCTCCATTCCGGTTTCCTGCCATCTGAATATCTCCAGCCACTACCCATGAGATTGGAACACAATAGCCCTTTTCGTGAATATTTTGTGATTTATTTCTTGTCAGGATCTGGAACCAGTCATCAGTGCTAGTGACTCTCAAGCCATCAACGGTTACAATTAAATCAAGAGGTGATAGATGCGTAGATAAGGAGGAGTATTTTGGAAAGTTCAAAACCTGTTTTGTAAATTAGTTAACTACTATATACATATTCTAATATAACTTCTAAAAAGTAATAATGATGATATCACTATGGTATGGAGTAATAGTGTAATACAGGGAGATGAGCACCACAGAAAAAAGCAAATAAGAAAAAAGGACTTCTAAAAACATTCTGCATTTTACATTTGCAGATTGCCATCACTGTATTATGGGATTTGCAAAAAAAACAAAAAAATATATATATAAAAGCAAGACAAATTCTAACTAAATAATTTGTCTCGAAAAATACTTTAATCTTGAAAAGAATATTTTTTAACTGTATTTGCACAAAACAATTGTTTGCATAATATCTTCTCTACAAGTAAATAAATGATTTGGTTAGAATTTTAGAGAAATCAGAAAGAATGATTACAGTAGGAATTGAATTTTTAAGAAAAACCATTTCTGTTGGCCCTAAATATGTGATCTCATGTACTAATATTCTAGGACTACAACACTCATCTACTGCTGCAAATGTGAAATTTTTATGATTTTTACAATTTCCAAAAATGAAAATTGGTGTCTTTTGCAAATACAGACTAATAGTAGTGGTTTCGCGACAACAAAAGAAAGGGACTTACAACAAGGCCTTCACTGTGTGTATAGAGAGGGTATAGGAGCAGAGAAAGAGAGCATAGTCAAAGCGCAACCTAAATACAGCTACAATAAAGAACTCCTCACAATCCAAAATAGCTTTATTGGTTTCTAGGAGAAACAGAAAGAGATTTAACTAAACACAAAAACTTACCACTATGTTGTGCCAGATACCAGCACAGTATATACGAAGGGAAGCAAAAGGACACAAATTCTCAAGTGAAATTTGGTTTAAGGCCACCAATGCCCCTGGAAAGAGTACTGCTAAAAATATTGCAATGTACTCTATTTGCAGGCCTTCACTGCGGTTAAAAATTGAATAATTAATTAGTAGAAAATGACAATGATATATAAATTATAAGCCTCTTGTTGATCTAAAAAAAAATTGATTTACTACTACTGGTTATTTTTATGGATTCTGGTACAGACTGAGTAAACACAAAGGGAAATTGACCATGGTTGTTAAAATGTACCAGAATGCCAGTTTATGGCGACCAAGTTTACAATATCAAAAGAACAAAATCCAAAAATGATATGCTTTGGCCAGGACTCTGTATTTCATGAAATCAAAATCACAAATCAAATAATTCATCAAGAACCAAAGTTTCTATGATATACAAACTATAATAAATACTGACAAATTGCTTACAAAAAAATTGTCAAGCAAGAAAGCTCCTCCTTTGAAACTGACAGCACCCCACGAGTTCCAGATCAGCATCTGAACATACAAAAAATGATGATGATGATATAACATATCTGGAGTACAAAGAACAATGATATAAAACAGTATGTTTAAGCCAATTAATCGGCTGATTAGTCGTTGGCAGTGACCAAACCGTCACAGATTTTCCCGACTAATCAGCCGATTATTTCCGATGATGGTCAATTATTTCTGATTATTCGCTTGATGGTACCCTATCCGTCCGACAAGCGCATATTATTATTTACAACACTGATATAAAGTGCATCATCCTACTTACAATTGATAATATGAGCAAAGCAACAAGACCAAAGCAAGCTCCAAGAGAGAACCGAACTTTTAGGAACCTAATCAATGGTAAAAAAATGTGTTAAACCCAAATCAGAATGAAGGATATAAATGCAGATTTATAATAATTTTTTGTACCTAGAATGGGCTGATCCAAGTCTAAATAAGACGTGGTTGAATGTATAAATCTTGAAATCAGTGTACCAAAAAGAGGAGGATAAGGATCGATAATTGGGAGGGAGAAAGGAAATGGTTGAAGGTAGAAGAGGCCGACCTCCGCCTCTCCTCCTGCTCCTACAAATCGCCATGGAAGAGGAAGGCGGAGAGTGTTTAGAGAGATGGAGTTCGAGAGAGAGGAGAGGGTTTTGGGGGGTAAAGATTTTTAACTGTAGAATCAAAACTGCGCTGTATAGGATTCGTGCGCTGCATGAAGTTAAAACTACTCTGTTAAAATCTTTTGGGACTTACTACTGACAATGGAATTCGTATCACCTGAGATAACAAGGTTTTCGAGTTCAGATCTGGGCCATCCAATTTTTCTACGCACGAATATTGAAGTAATGGATTGTTCCGGATTATGCTTGACGGTCCGACTCAAAAAACAAATATTCTATTACCTCAGAGGATGTGGAGTCCAAAGTCCTTTCTATTATTCCGTTACATACTTACACTTACACCCCTGGGAAATGTTGAAATATCTTATGCCTATGTCTGACAGATGTTTTTTTTTTAAAGATAATATAAAAAGACGGAATATCTTTTATTTTAAGAATATTGATAATTATAAGAGGTACAGTTAAAATTTAAATTCTAACACTAAAGACATTGTATATCAAGTTATTTGAAATTTTAATTTTCAAAAATTAATAATTTTAAATGCATTATCAGACAATACTTAAATTGCATAAAATTTGATTGTTAGTTGTTACTTGATGCATGCCGAAATAGCATTGTATGATGTATAAAGAATCAATCAATTAGTTTTGTTATTAAAATTTTAAAAATATTATCATATTTTTTGTTAGCTAAATTATTTTACAAATATCAATCAATTAGTTTTGCATATTTTTTTGTTAGCTAAATCAATCAATTACTTGATGCACACCGAAATACCTCGTATTACAGATTAAGAAGAAGAGCAATTAATTTTACAAGGGAAATTAGAAGCATTAATCGGAAATAATTGAGAATAATCGAAAATCATTGAGAATAATCGGAAATCATTGGCCAATTAGTCAGAAAAATCCATACCTAAACGAACGTTTTTTACAACACCGCTCAAAACTATGAAAAGGTGTATTAACCTCATTTCTAGACCTAATGCTATCCTCTATTTGCAAACAAGGATCTCCTTTTTCCATTTGTTCATCTGACAAACAACACATTTTAGTTTTTTTTTTTTTTCATGTAACACTCAATTACTACACGAATTCACGTCCTCTCCAATACTTGATAAGGGAATCTTTTACAATTACTAGATCTAGATTGTTCTTTTTAATTTGGCACGAATCTCAATGCCCAATAATACTCCCCTCTATGACAACCCGAATCCTAAACCGGTTGAGATTTAATCTCAAACCATAAAGTGAGGCTAATCCTTTGCAATACCTGAGAGGTCAAGTCTGTTAAACTCACTAAATTGCTTCTAACTTTTTCATATTTGTGAACAAATTTGATTATCATCATATTTTAATTAAATTATTGAAGAGTTGTAGTACCTTTAATTAATTCGCATACAGAATCTCCTTATGTAGGCTAATAATCTATGTGATGTCAGTAAAATTTCTGTGGATCCGTGATTTGGTAGTTTGATTAATTGAATGTGTTTGAAATGCCTTAATTGATTTAGGTGGGGTTTTCAAGGATTAGGATTGCACAAGTTGGGCTATATATTAATTATTTTGTATATTTAGTAATAAAATATTTTTTTTGCTGGTAAGCGAATGAATGAAGTTAATTAAATTGGTGATTTATTATGGAATAACAATGCCAAAAAATAATTTGTATCTGGCAATAATTAATATATATCTCATGTTAGTAAATGGATGTGCTAGCCGAAAGCAATTCTTTGGGGCATGCAGTTGCTTTATTTATTTGTAGCAGTATATCATTCATGATTACACAATAAAATGCTATATATCAAGCTATTTTAGTTTAGTAAGTCTTTTGCTGCCGTTTATACTGCTTATATTCTTTCAATCTCATTTGATTTTTTTTTTTACCCGATCAGGATTTTGGAAATCCTGCAATATTTATAGTGTGCAAGTGTGATTCTTGTCGTGCAATGAAAAGGTAAAAAACTTGTTTAAGGAATTTCATAAGACTTGACGACATCCAAAATTTTGTTATATCTATATTATTCTCATATTTGACTTTGAGGGACTTGCATGAAAAAAATTGTTGGATGTTGATCTCGGCTGAAAATTAAAAATTGGAAATGGATCTGAATTTGGAAATGGGCCTTTGGGTTTGTGAATAAAATGGACCTTTGATCTGTGGGCTTTCCTGCTCTTGAATGATTAAAAAGAAGAGATATGCTTGGGTCCGATGTCCATTGGACCCAAAGTGGTTTCAATGGATTCAGTAACCGTCGGATCTGCTTTAGGATTCGTGTATACGGATTTTAAAGCAGATGCAAAATTACGGACGCGAATTCTAAAGCAGATCCGACGGTTAGAGAACCCATTGGAACCACTTTGGGTCCAATGGACATCGGACCCAAGCTGCTTGCTAAAAAGAAAAGGTAATAGAAAAATTGAATTGGCAAAAGAAAAGAAGAAAAAGGCCTGTTGCCAAGGACTTGAGTTTTGGAATAATGGGCCAGATTTATTGGAGAATTTCATTAAGGCTGAAATAATACCTTTTCATATGATGTTTTTGTTTTCAGACCCATATAGTACTAATTTCACATCAAGAAGATTCTAGAAGATATATATATAACCCAATTTTATAGGTCGTTTATTTTGACCAAGGCTGTCTTCCTTTTGATATTGATAAGCTATGGTACATAATTTTCAGATCAAGGAATTTTCTACCTATCTAAAAAAATAGTAATTTTTTTTTAAAAAAATGTAAAATTTGATTTGCAAGGACATATACATATGGAGATTATGTTGAACGGTTCGGATCGACCGTTAGAATTTTGAAAACTCAAATATTGAACCGTTACATTTTCCTATATATATATGTCCGATTTAAAATGGAGGGATCAATTTCATGTCATTTCTAGATTAATTAAGAAACTTCCATTACAGAACATCAGCAATAATATTACCAGCTATCACTACAACAAAGTAGACACTTTTTGTGAGGAAAAAAACGTATTTATGATGGTCGTCCGTCGCAAAAAGAAAAAGCTGAACAATGAGAGTAGTCCGTCGCAAAAAAGTCACTTTTTTATCCTCGCAAAAAATGTCTCATTCTTGTTGTGTATTAATATAATATCCTATTATTAGTTTTTCTTTTTCATTGACTAGGTATATTTTTCTGGATTTTTCTTTCTTCTGATTGTAATCATTCCACTAAATTACTATATGGGCTTTATATATTGTTAATTTTTTTAAAGCTTCGACAGAATGTGAAATCGTGAGAGGAGTTCAAACTCTCGACCTTTATGTAATTAATCACAATCTTAATTAGAAACTTTTTTTTCTAACCAACTATACTACCATCCCATCTCATTAATTTTAAATACTAATTAATGAGTAGGCTCGATCCCTTGTATTAGTTCACAAATAAAATTAAAAAAAAAAAACAGTCAAATTTCAGAAACCTATAGGCCCTAAAAAATGCATTAAAATTGGAGCGCTAATTAAATTAAGTGTAGTGCCATAAACATCGTTAGTAAATTAATTATGTTTAGCAGTTATAAATTTATAGAGTAAAATAGCTGGCCTATTAAATTTGCAGTTATATATATATACAAGTTCTTACTTAGCTGGCCTATTAAATTTCAGGATTGTCAACTATATAATTTTGTCTCCCGGGATCGTGAAATTAAAGCCACGGAATCTGGATGGAAAGATGAACTTAAATTATTAAGAAATATTGTTCCATATATAATGTTTGACAAATGCATGATTTCAGCAAATTATATATTCCTAGCTAGACCTATACTTATACCTACTTTATCGAATCAGTGCGAGAAGAATAAATGATTAAAAGGGTATCATTGACACCCCGCAACGGGTATCGTTGTGAGAGTGTAAACCTTCTTGTTAGGGTCAACGAAAATAAAATATATTCGGCTAATTATTATTTTTTTTATATCCGGTAATAGAATACATTATCATGTTGCTGTCCATGTGATACCATGTTCTCATTTAAGAATCAATTGAAGAACGCATCAAATGGGAGTTTAAATACTCAACTCTTGTGTTTTTCCAATGAACCAAAGGTCATGTGACCCTTGCAACATTGTAAATTGGTTGGGGTTCCATTATGGCTTGCTCTTCTATATTACCAATGACTCGTTAATAGAAGCCCCAAATGTAGAAAAATTGGAGAGGTCCCTAGCTATAAAATAAAACATTGAAAACGGCATTCAAGACCGTTTGTTAAGAATTAAGCAATTCAATATACGAATTAAGACACTTCTCTTTCGAGGTCCTTATATTAATAACCCACAATCAATGAAGACAAATTTAATGTTCTTTTTTGCAATCACTACTATAAAAATACAAAGTACACGACATATTATACAAATTAAGTATAGACGATTTTCTGTTAATAAAATCGTGTATGAATATTGGAGCGTATCTTTTTATAGACATATACGAAATACTTCAACAATTTTAAGATGGTTCGAAAATCGTTGTTTTTATTAAATTTCTGCACCATTGAAAAATAACAATTTTCAAACCATCTTAATAAATAGTAAACAAGTTTCAAGAAATGTAAAATTTGGTCTCCAAGTACATTTTAATATAGATTGAACATCTAACAATTTTGATCGACTTTTTGGACTTTGAACATCTAACAGTTTTAAAATTTTCACATACAGTTCAATTAGACACGATATACTAATTTTATAGGATGATTAACTATATATAACTCATCTTCTCTCTTATTTCTACTTTCGAGATTCCTCCCTAATTTGCTAACATAGCAGTAACCTCCTTAATTAATTGAATACTAGCCTAGGCCCAACTTGTGATTTCTAATGAACAGTACTACTGCAGAAAGCTTGATTAAACACGGTTGAAAAATTGTACAATTATATTTACCAAAATAAAAAGTTAGACAAAAAAACTTAATCAGAAATTTCAACTCAAAATTTGAGGTCTTTCCCATTTGATTTTTCAGCCCTGAAAAACACAATTCTGTCTCTGGAGATAATAATTATAAATCTCCTCACGAGATTTATGAATTGGGGTGGATCATTTAAATCAGACACTCGAGTAAAAAGTTACGCCTGTTTGAATTTTGTTCTTCTCCGCCGATCGCCTTCTCGGTGAAGGTATCGCCTTCTTTGCCCTACGCCTCGTTCTAGTCTAGTCTCTTTAGAAGAGATGCCTCATGAAAATACATGTACATGGAAGAGATGTTTTGAAATTGTCAGAAATGTCTTAGAAAAGATAGAAATCTATCATCACACATATATCATACAATAAAACCGTATTTACAAGAATAATTTTTTTTTATAAAATCCAGCAGAACATTCGTACACAACCCGGTAGAAAGAAACTATGCATGATCAGAAGCATAAATATTCTTTCCGAAAAATCATGCAGAGCATTCACACACGGTTGGTATACATAACTGTGTACAACGTGATCTTTTTAAATTGTGTATATATGAATGTTTGAGCATATTGCTCAGATTTAATGGAAATTTCTCTCATCCATATATGATCTACCGTCACTAATTAGAGTTTTTGCAGTAGTTAAATTCGACCAAGAACATACGCACAATTTATGTAGATTGACATAAAGATGGCATTACAGCCCTGCCAAGTTTCTACAAAAAAAAAAATAATAATAAATAAGATGGGATTGTTATATATATTGAGAGAGAGGAATGCCTTTTTTGTTAATTTTTGCTCCTGAGTTTTCGAAAATTATGGCTAAACACACAGCCTTTATTGAATTGCTGATTAATTACGCAGGGTCTATGTGTATTCTTGAATGCCTTTTTCATATAATTTTTTTATAGGGGGCTTTTGCAATTTTTCCACATTTAGTGGCTGCTATATAAATCTGCTTCAATGGAAATGTAACAGCTTATTGGGTTGGTATCACTAGTGGAGAACGTACAATTAGTGTCGCATCAAAAAGCCGACACTAATACTTTAGTATCGGTCGATTACAAAAAGCCGACACTAATACAATTAGTGTCGGCTATTTATAAATAGCCGACACTAATAACTAATAATTAATGTCAGTTTTTTAGAAATAACTGACACTAATACTTTAGTGTCGGCTTTTTATAAATAACCGACACTAATAAATAACAATTAGTGTCGGCTATTAGTAAACAGCCGACACTAATAGTTTCGTATCGGCTATTTGTATACAGCCGACACCGATGCTGAAAATTTTTGCGTATAAACCCGCGCAACATTTTCATTTTCAGTTTCGCAGCTCATCAAAACGCGCATCTTTCTCTCCCGCTCATCTCTAGGGTTTTTCAAAACCCTCATTCGAAACCCAAATTTACCTCTCACTCAAAACCCTCATTCGATCTCTCCTCTCTCTCATACACCTCTCAAAATTCTAGGAACTCTCTCACATCGCAGCCTCCTTCCGTATTATACTCTACGCACCTCACTCACACTCCGTCGCCACCGTAGCAACTCTCGCCGCCGCATTCTCACCGGAGGTTCCATTCACAGAGGGTACGCCTCCGTCTCCCGAGCACCCCTGCCCTGGTGACCTCCACGCAACCCTGGCGACCACCTCGCCCCTACAGTGAGCACCCCTAACCCTGGCGACCGCCTCACCCGTGCCCTGGTGACCTCCACGTGAGCTGACTGCAATTAGAGCTGAGGAGAACTTGAAGGTTTATCACCCTTCCTCTATTCTGCCCTGGCGACCGCCTCACTCTTGTGTTTTTCCAATGAACCAAAGGTCATGTGACCCTTGCAACATTAATTGTAAATTGGTTGGGGTCCCATTATGACTTGCTCTTCTATATTCCACAATGACTCGTTAATAGAAGCCCCAAATGTAGAAAAATTGGAGAGGCCCCTATAAAATAAAACTTTGAAAACGGCATTCAAGACCGTGTGTTAATAAGCAATTCAATATACAAATTAAGACACTTCTCTTTTGTGGTCCTTATTATATTAATAATTAAACCACAATCAATGAAGACAAATTTAACGTTATTTTTAGCAATCACTACTATAAAAATACAAAGTACACGGCATATTATAACATCTGCAAAAAAAATTCATTAAATTCATATCCAAAGCAAAAAATCATGATTATGAAAATTTTCTCCGAATATTTATGCACAATATACATGGTTTTTTCATGTTTACAACAGTACATAAATGTGAAAATTTAAGCACATTATACTCGATTTTCTGTTAATAAAATCGTGTACAATTGGCTTTATTAAAAATCGTGTATGAATATTGGAGCATATCTTTTTATAGACATATATGAAACACTTCAACAATTTTACACGATTTTACTATATGACTGACGCAAAGCGGTCCCGTTACAATCTTGCCCATTAAACTCACATACCGATTATATTTCACTAATTTGTACAATAAAACACTATATTCGATTTTGAAAGTTTTACAGTCTAATCAAATAGTTAAAATTTCTCTCATATATTTAATTTATTTAATTTATTTTATACTCACATCCAATAAATAATTGTTTTGTCAAACATTTCCGTACCAACATTTGTGCTAGATTGGGCCCAAAAGGCCCAATATAATTACGCACTGGAGAAACCAAATAATTTAACTCGATAGTATAATGATACACTTGCTGAAGAGTAAAGAATATAAAAACAAAACAAGGAGTCAACGAGATGATCTCTCCTTCTTCTCCTCTCCCACCATATTTAAAGTGAATAGCACTGGGATCTCAATGAGCCATTAATTATAAGGATTTTATCTATCAATAAGCATAGCAATATACCATTCATTCCTTCATGATGATCTTCAACGACGATGAGCCAATTGTTCTTCCACCAGGTCCGTTCCCAGTTGACTAACTGTCCATAGAATTGATCTTCTTTTTTTATACAAATCATTCATTTTAAGTACTATTCATCTCAATTGGACATCTTTTGTTGAAGATCGATTTGATAAGGTAATTACTCTGTAACTTGAATTCATACTTCATATTGATCGCATTTGAGTTAGTTTGTTAATATTGAAATCACGGAAGGGCCAATTAAAGTATGTAACAATAAGCTTGTAACACATACCTTTCTCAGCCCTTGCCAGCATAACAGGGACCAAAGTCACCAAACTATACCATGTCGATCTAGAGAAAGTGTCGTACATGATAAGGCCTCGGAGCAATCCATGAAAAGAAGAACAACATTTTGATAATGAAATTATTAAGGCCTCTTCCAACTGAAGTTGTAAAATGAGCCCACACAACTTAATTAACAATGAAATAAAGAAGATACATCCTCATATCCATACCGATGTCAAATTGGCGGCCTGAAATATATTTTGTGTCAAATTTTAGTTTTTATACATTAATTTTTTATGTGTCAAATATTAACAATTACCAATTCTTAATTTGTAGTTGGTCTATCTGTAAAAGATACAAAAAATAATAATTTTGTACAATAAAGAGAAAATGTACAAAAAAAATATTTTTTTTATTAAAAGTGGGTCAATCTATAAAAGATTCAATTGGTCCAAGACAATGTATTTAGCAACAATAACATATATGTAATATTAGTTCTTCAAAATTCTTATCTACAGGAGAAGTTTATTGTGTTTCATATTATGAAATGATATTATCTATTCTTAATTTTTGGTATATCAATTATTTATTTAAAAAATAACTTGATATTATTAAATTATTAGTGAGTCAAGCTATAAAGATACAAAGAAATAATTTTGTACAATAAAGAGAAAATTAACAAAAAATAATATTCTTATATAAATTCTTATCTGAAGCAACAGTAACATGTAATATCATTTCTTCAAAATTCTTATATGAAGGAGAAATTTCTCGTGTTACATATGAAGAAAAAGTTGGTCCGCATCAAGAAAAAAAAAATTAATATTCTTATATAAATTTCTAATAGGCAACTTTCTCTTATATAAATTCTATATAATCTCAATAATTTGTTAGTTTTTTTTTTACTTTTTTCTTATCTGGTCCCATATTTTTGTTCTTCTCTAATTAATTAGTACTTAATTTGGATAGGAAAATAAAAAAATTTAAAATTGAAAAAAAAAAATAGAATGAAAATAATTATGTTGTCGGTACAGATGAATGTGTCCTTGATCGAAATTGGATCCTTTTGGCTTCATTTGAAATAAAAAAAAATCAAAATCAAAATTAACTCAAGCAAACAAATCCTGAGTCACAAATATTTTCACCCATAAAGCAAGTGAAGTAAAGAGAGCATATTTTAGACATGTGTATTATGTAGATGGATGAATCAAAACGAAAATATTTGAGACGATTCAAACTCAGTTTGTATATTTTATATAAAAATAATAATTAAAAAATATTAGATAGGTCAAGCCTCTATATTAAGCGTGAACTATAAGTACATTGCTAATTTGCTAATTATGAACCCATTATTAATTTATGAAGTTATTAAACTTTTATTATGCAAAAAAAATTAATTGTTAAATATCAACTCTATATAAATTTAAAAATGAATACAATTCAAATCTTTAGGTGTGAATAAGTTTCATTGGAAAAACAGAACTTCAAGGTGAGATAACTTTCTATTTATTGACCATATCTTATATTTTTGTTTGTTTGCTTTAATTATTAAAGATAACATGCAGACTTCATACATTACAAAATTGGAGATGGTTGCAAATATATTTTAATCTACATCATATTAATTTATTATTGATCATCTTGATATACGGATCAAATTAAAAAAAAAAATACACCTTTCTTTTACTTCTGTAATTTCTACTGTGATTATATTTAACTAATTTGTACAATAAAACTCTATACTCGATTTTGGAAGTTGTACAGTATATTCAAAATATTACAGTATTTTACATACATGATAAACTATTAAGTTAACATTTATTCACTTAAAAATTTCTCTTATATATTTAATTTGTTTTGTCCTCACAAACATTAAACAATTGTTTTATCAAACATTTCTTAACCAACATTAGTGCTAGATTGGATCCATAACGCACTGGAGAAACCAAATTGATTAATTTTATAATATATAATGATGCTCTTGCTCAAGAGTAAAGAATACAAAAACCAAACAAGGAGTCAAGGGATCTCTCGTTCTTCTCCTCTCCCACCATATCTTAAGTGAATATCTGGAAGCACTGGGATCCAGATTAGCCATTCAGATAATAGTACATTCAATTAATAAAAATAGCAATATGACATTGATACCTTCACGATGATCTTCAATGACGATGAGCCTATTGTTCTTCCTCCAAGTTTGTTCCCAGTTGTCTAAACAATTAGCCCTCATAGAATTGATTTCCTTTTACAAATAATTTATTTATGCACTTTTATCCCATTGAACCATCTTTTTGTGAAGATTGGATAAGGTAATTACTATATAACATGAATTCAAACTAAATATTGAACGCATTTGACTTAGTTTGCTAATGTTGCAATTACTGCAGGGACAACAAGACCCACTGTGCCTGGAAGAGTACAATTGGTAACTAGAAACAATGACAAGGCACCACTTGAAGAAAAAATCCAAAAGGTGATGCTGGAACTCACTGGCGAAGGAGAAAGTCGATCGGGGTTAGACCTTGTGATGGTCTTAGATGTTAGCAAGAGCATGGGAGGGAAGTTAAAAGAATTGCAAAATGCTATGCAATTTGTAAGGAAGAAACTCAGTGTTGTTGACCGTTTGTCGATTGTCAGGTACAACTATGACGCAGAGAGACTATGCCCATTGCGCCAGATGACTGAAAGTACCCAAACAGAACTTCAAAATCTGATCAATGATTTGTTTCCCAAATGGGATGGTATGAACATCACCGATGGCCTTTTGATGGCACTAAAAATTCTCAATGACCGTTCAGTTAGCAGTGGACGTGTTGGTGCTATCATGCTTATATCAGGGGGTGAGGAGAAAAGAGGCAATGCCGCTGCTGTTCCGGTAGGAAACGTGCCTGTGCACACATTTGGTTTTGGTAATCGTCATGATCCGAAGGTACAGTTGAAAATTGAAAATAAATCCTTATTTATTGACAATTTCAAGCAATAATTTGCTTGTGCTGCATGCTAATTAACTTGTCCATGTTCTTAATAGGTGCTCAAGGCTATTGCCAATAATAGCCTGGGAGGAACCTACTCAGATGTTCGTGTGGACAACATGACTTCAGCCTTTTCACAGTGCTTGGGTGGGCTTCTCAATGTGGTTGCTCAGGACTTGACAGTGACCATAAGTCAAATCAAAGATAACTCAACAATAAGGCAGGTATCTGCCGGAAATTATCCGCAATTGATGGACAATACTGCAGGTTCTATAACTATAACATTTGGTGATATATACATCCAAGAGATCCGCAACGTGTTAGTCGACCTTCTACTCCATTCTACTAGAATCAAACAGGACGCAGATGTTCTCAAAGTCTCTTACACATATAAGTATATCAAATCATAGTACCTTGCAAACAAATTATGCATACGTGTATAACCTATCATCATTTTGATGATTGTCATCAACCTAATTGTAATAGTTATGCATATGCAGGTTTAATGGAGAATTGTTTGAGGCCAAACCCAAGACTGTTACTGTATGCCGCATGTCAAGGTTGACAGCTGAAGAACAACAAGCACTGCCTAAGGTGAGAGTGGAAGAGGTCCGTCTACTTATTGCCGAGGCAATTAAACAAGCAATCGATATCTTTGATGCTGATGAGGAGGATCTGAAAAGTGCTAAGGACAAGTTGGAAAATGGTCTGCTTAAATTGGAGAATGCAGATATAGAGGAATTGAAGGTGGAGCTAAGGACCGAGCTGAAGGAGCTGCTTAAATTATTGCACACACTTGCAATTTATAAGCGTGAAATATATAATGTAAAAGTCCGTCCTTTTGCATATTCCTTACTGATTTCCCTTGCCACACAGCGTCAAACTGCAAGAGGAAATAATATTGGCAAGTTTCAACTCTTTTCCACTCCCGCTATGCAAGAATTCCTTGAGGAAGCCAAGAAGTTGCTTGAAATATCGGAGAGCTTCAATGACGATGAACCAGTTGATCTGGGTTCATCAGGATCAGGTTCCGTCCTAGTTGTCTCACCGTTCATACAATGATGTTTATTTTACCAATAATTTATTTTAAGCAATATTGATCCTAAATAGCCATCTTTTGTTGAAGATTATATAACGTAATTATACCATAACTGAAATTCACACTACATTGGGCACGTTTTGGTTAATTTGATAATTGCTATTACTGCAGAGCCGAAACCCATCGTTCCTGGGAAAGTACAGATGAAAATCACAAGCAACGATGTGGCATCACTTGGAGAAAACATACAAAAGGTGTTGTTGGAGCTCTCCGGTGAAGACAATAGACTCATTGGGTTGGACCTTGTGGCGGTCTTAGATGTTAGCAGTAGCATGGAAGGAGATAAATTAGAAAAATTGAAAATGGCTATGCTACTTTTGATATATAGTGGCCGCTATAAATACCGTTTGTCGATTGTTGAGTATTCTAGTAAAGCAAAGAGGCTATGCCCATTGCGCCTGATGACTGGAAGTTCTAAAGAAAAACTCGAAAATCTGATCCATGATTTGGAATGTCAGCCTGGAACGAACATCACTGATGGCCTTGAGATGGCACTCAATGTTCTCAAGGATCGTTCACCAGTTAGCGGTGGACGTGTTGGTGTTATCATTCTTATGTCAGATGGTGAGCAGAATCAAGGTGGTGATGCTGCTGATTTTCCAGTAGGCGATGTTCCAGTGCTCACATTTTGTTTTGGTGAAGATCATCCGGAGGTACAGCTGAAATTTGCAAATAACCTCTTACTTTTTTACCTTTTCAAGCAAAATTTGGACCGTGCTGCATTGCTATTAACTTTTTCTTGTTCTTAATAGGTGCTCATCGCTATCGCCAATAATAGCGGGCTGGGAGGAACCTACACGGAGGTTTGCATGGACAATTTGAACTTAAACTTTTCCCATTGCTTTGATGAGCTTCGAAGGGTGGTTGTTTGGGACCTGACGGTGACTGTCAATCAAATAAAAAATGAGTCCACAGTAATATGTGCATCTGCCGGAAGATATCTCCAGTCCATAGACAATGCTATTGGTTCTGTAATTATAACATTGGGCACGCTTTACATGAATGAGCCCCACTATGTGTTAGTCGACATTCTTCTCCCTGTTACTAAAAAAGATCATGAAGCACATGTTCTCGAAGTCTCTTACACATACAGGTATATCAAATTACAGATCTTCCAAACAAATTATGTATATGTGTAATTGTGTATAACCTATCACTATTTTGATGACTCTCATCAATCTAATTGTAATACTTATGCAGAAGCAGCTTTGATGGAGAACGGTGTGAGGCCAGACCTCCCACTGTTACTGTACGCCGCAAGTCAGATTTGACAGCAGAAGAACAGCAACCAAAGTCAATGTTAACATTTCAAGAAGTCCGTCTGCTTATTGCTGCGATGATAAAAAAAGCAACAAGTGTTGCCGATAAGGAGGATCTGAAAAGTCTACGGGGTAAGCTTGTCCATAATCTGAAAAATAATCAGAGGATATCCATTATAAGATCTGAGATGTTGAAGTTGAAGAACGACCTTGAGGAGCTGAGTGAATTGATGCAATCCCAAGCAATAAATGAAAACCAAAGCCATTCTTCTGCATATTCCTTACTGATTTCCCATTACACCCAGCGATCCAAGGAAAGGAGTCTTACTCCTGCTACGAGAGAATTCCTTGAGGAAGCCATGATGTATGATGACATAGATGATTTACTTATCTATATGGACCGATTCATTTGTGCTATCGAATCCATTCTAATGATCATGCATGAGAGCGGCCTCACAGGAGAAAAACTAGAGATCAGAGAGCAGGGGCAGATCTCAGTGTATTGGAAAGGACGTCGCTAAGTCACCCCTATCTATGATCTTAAAATTTTAGTTATATATATTAAAATTTAATTAAATTTGATATTTTTTCAGAACATTCTATATAGTCCAGCTTTCTCAATAATAATCAAATGTTTACTTGTAGTCTAGTAATTAGAGTTGTCTTGTAAATAAGAGGTCTTGAGTTCAAATCTCACTCACCGCATTATACATTTTAATTTTCAGCCCCCTCTATCAAACTATCAGAGAGAAAACCCATTTTTTGAGGGAACACAGAGCATTTACACAGCATTAAATGCATTTTAGCAAGCTGTTCGTTCCTTCGGGTAATGAACAATGATTGATTACAGCCACATTTTTTTCTGGTAGAATCAAGCTTCTAAATAGCTAGCTATAGCGCCGCTATAGCGGTTTTGGACCCAGAAAGCTAAGCTACGGGCTAAAACTGCGCTAATCAAGCTACGACCGCTATAGCGGTAATAGCGGTCCGCTATAGCGCGTAACGCGTAGCGGCAATAGCGGCAATAGCGGTCCGCTATGCTACATGGGTTATGATTTTGCAATTTTTTTTTTCTGAAAACATGATTTTGCAATTTTAATGGGCCTTAATATCTAGATTGTTTTTTTTTTTTACTTTATTAAGCTATATCAATACAATCGAACATGTGCGGGCTATACCGCTATATCAATTAAATTTTGTATCATGCATTAATATATGGTAGTGGTATATTTTGAATATAAAATATATCGATAGTTTTTGAATTAGGGATATTTTGAATGACAATTTGAACTTTGTATTGGTTTAATATGAATAATATTAGAACTTCTTAATTAATTTGATATTTTTTTTCTTGATGAGACATTTTTACTAGGCAAAGCCTTCTATGGACATAAGGACCTATTTGTAAAATGAACATATTTTTATTTTTAAAGTTCAAATAGTCGATCCGAACCGTTCATCTTGTTCTCCATATTAATATGTGCTTGGAGACCAAATTTTACATTTTTCTGATTTTTTTTACTATTTATTAAGATGGGTACAAAATTCAATGGTCTGAATTTGATATTTTTTATACTCATCTTAATAAATAGTAAATAAATTCAGAAAAATGTAAAATTTGGTCTCCAAAGATATATTAATATGGAGAACAAGATGAACGGTTCGGATCGGCTGTTTGAACTTTGAAAATAAAAATATATTCATTTTACAAATAAGCCCTTATGTCCATAGAAGCATCACTCTTTTTACTATTAGTAGAAATATAAAATATAATTTTTGAAATAAAAAAACACTATTTATAATAGCTTTCGCTATAGCTCCGCTATTCGCTAAAGCTTTTTTTTTTTGTCTCCGCGCTACACCGCTATAAACGCTATTTAGAAGCTTGGGTAGAATCGATATTTTGTAAGTTAGATGGGATTCTAAATCACTCCAAAGATGTACACGTTTTGTATCTGATGAGTCAGCAGCATCTTGTGCTTGTTATTTTTTCTTTTTTCCCCCCTGATATGTGGATCCGTATCCTCTCAGGTACCTGACTCAACACAATTGATAAGGATGGCTCAGATTTAGTTTCATTCGGTTCTTGCTCGGGATGGCTGAGAGGGCAGTATTATTTGTGCTTTGAGATTCGTGCCAAGTTAAAAAAAAACAATTTTGAACCATCCGATTCAATTGTACTCAGTCCGGTAATCTGAGAAGATGTGAATTCCTGATATGCTACCAATAAAAATAGAGAGTTGATAAATTGTTATATCACTTAATATTTTTATTTAAAACTTCTATAAGAACGATGCATGATATTAGTATAATTTGATTGATTTATTAATGCCCATCAAGGGCATGTAAAAGAAAAATTACTAGTAGCAATTTAATTAGCATTTAGCTCAGTGGCGAGTCCAGTATTTAACAGGGGTAGACACTTGTCTACCTCTGGAATTTTTTTTTTTTTTTGAACCGGGCTTTTATTATGGGCTTGCCTATCTCAGTTTCTAAATCTTGCCTACCGCAGCCTAAAACTCAAACCTACACGAAGGAAAAGAAGAAGAAAGAATTGTGCGCCTCTCCTGTGCGAAGGAAAAGAAGGAAGAATTTGCTCAGCCGCACGGTGCGCGTCTCTCGCACCTCAGCTGCTCTCTCCTGCGCCTGATCAGTCGCTCTCCTCTCCATGATTCTCTCTGCCACGCGACAGCTCCACTCGCCTCTCCGCCGTCTCTGCTGTCTCCTCTTGGCCTCTCTCCACCGTTTCTGCCGTCTCTCCTCTGTTGTTTGTCTTCTCTCTCCAGGTATCTTTCAAGAATTCCATGTGGTTACTGTCTTACTGAACTTGCAAAAATTCCATGTGGTTAGTACTGAATTTGACGATGGATGAGTCAATTTGATTTTTCTTTGCTAGTAAGAATGCGTAGTGGTGTCAAATGAGTCAATATCAACAATTAAAGAATTTGATTTCCATGCTGATTGCTAAATTTGGCACGCATCTGAAATGGGGGCGTTTTTGGCCATATAATTTTTGAAAAATAAGACAGCTGATAACTACTTTCTTTTTCTTTACTTGTAAATGTAGCACAGTATATGAGATTGAGATCAGTGTATTCTCCCAATTCATGAATTTTGTTTCATAAATTAGACTAGACAGGGTATTAACAGCATGTTGTTATAATAAATTGATGCTCTCTGTATATATAAAAAGTCTTCAAAGTCCTGTAATTAGATCTGTCATATCACTACAACAAAAATACCTTTCTGCGACCGGCCAAATGGGTCGCAGATGGGTGAAGCGCCGGTCACAGAAGGTAGGTACCGGTCCCAGATGACCAAAATGGGTTGCAGATGACCCGGTCGCAGTTGCTCCGTCACTGATGACTGCCATGCTGACGTTACCGGTCTCTGAAGGGTATAGTACCGGTCACAGATAACCCCTTCAGCGACCAACTAGATCCGTCACGGATGCAACACGCTGACGTGGCTAAAGACCTATCAGAGACCGGCTGGACGGTCACAGAAGGGTTCCAAATCTGTCGCAGAAGGTTATTATTTTTTTCTCGATATTTTTTATTTTTATTTTTCCAATTGATACAAAATGTACGGAACAAATATAATATTAAACCCATTTTGTTCATATATTTTTCTCGAGTCTCAATTGGTACGAAACATAATATTCACAAGCATTGAACATCAAATATTATACGATTCACAAGCAATTTAATTGGTACATAACAATTATTTAACATCAAATATCAAACAATTCACAAGCAACGTAATTGATACATACCAAGAATTTAACATCAAATATCAAATAATTCACAAGCAATTTAATTGGTACGTACCAAACAACTCATATCAAATATCAAACAATTCACAAGCAATTTAATTGATACCTAATTCCTCATTTAACCTAATAATTCATTACTTCTGTTTTTATGTACAAAAGCTCTAACTAAAACCCCTAAAACATGTGTTAAACTTCAACTAGTCCTATAAGCATGCTCACTGAGCTTTGTACCTATGTACCAGTCAATAATACAAAGAAAAATAATAAAAAAACACTTTACTGGTACAGGAAAAGGGTAAAAAGAACTAGAAGCTGAAATTAAAAAGAGCACTTTACTGTACCAGTTGAAATAAAACCGAACAGTAGATAAGGGTAAAAATAGAGGCATGAAATTAAAGAACTAAAAGTTGTAGCACAGTAAAGATACTGTACCGTGCATTGCAGTATATGCATACATGTCTAAACAAATTGGTATTGCACCTGGGGCTTGATAAATACTTAAAAAAAATAAAGGGTTAAAACCAAGGATGAACTGCTGTACCACTGCAAAGCCAGAACCTTTCCCTTGTACGTGCTTAGATCAGATCGCAAAGAGCTCAAATATCTGCACACAGTAAGATACTGGTAATCCCTAACCAACAGATTGGTTTCACTATTTCAAGGCAAACAGGACTTTCAAGTGTTAACCAATAGACTGGTAAATTAAAGGACTAACTTAAACAACAACTCTTCTAATTTGATAAAACTAACCTTACATAAATTAAATTAAAGAGAAATAGACATTCTAAATTTCAGATTTATGAAAAAATACAAAAATTGATAAAGAAATGTACCACAGTGGGCTATCCGGCTATACTTTGAACTTCTTTTAATCTCCTCTTTAAAACCCTACAAATTGAAAAAATTGGTCATATTAACAAATCTACCAATACTTCAAAAAAAGCCAATCAAAATCTAACCGATTATGAAGCCTTCTTGAACCAGTGAGCCCATGTAATTCTAGACAAATTCTTAGATTGAATTTGCTGTTTCAACCTATAAAATGAGAAATCAAACAAGAATTAAATTCTTCTCTATTTATTGTTTAAAATGCACGCTAACAAAAATGAACTGATTTTATTTGAGTAGAATGACCTCTATGTCTCTAAAGTACATACTTGCACCCATTTAATTTCAGCTCAAATTAATTTATCAAACAACTAATTCAACTATGTTTTGGACATACCAAATGATACCAATCTTACTGTTACAGATTATTTGAGGCGGAGATTAAAACAATACAAGCAAAGCACTAGATTATACAGCCATTTTAAACAATAATGTATGTGAAAAGAACAAACCTTTTCAGCTTTAGAAGTGTTGGCGGTCAACAGCTAACATCAATTGAGCCAGCCAAGCTACAACATATTTAAAAATGACATGCAAGGTTTAATAAAAACCAAGGTATAAGTAAGTTATTCTAATTGAAAAGAAGTTAATGATCAGAAAATATCAAGACATCAACAAATTGAAAAGAAAATTAGGAAGTCATTATTTAATTGGATTCAGATTAGGAGAGTTAATGACACTAGTGGAAAATATGGAATCAGGATCGGTTATATACGCATATTAGTACCGGAGTACAACTGATCCTGATGAAGGCGATACTGATACTACAATAATCTGGATCGGTTAAATAACCGATCCAAATAGAAACTATCAGGAACGGTTGTTTATAAAAAACCGTTCCTGATACTATATTTTTTTCAAAGTTGGTTCTGCAAAAAAAAAAAAAAAAAAAAATAGTATCAGGACGGTTGTTTATCCATCCATTCTAAATTGCAGGAATGTTGCACAAGGTCATTCACAAAACAAGAGAGAATAAATGAAAACAAGCAACCCTAACATAATCAGACCTATTTGCTTCACATCTCCAAGTTTAACTTATTCTATTCTCTGCCTTTTTAAGGCTACATCTGATGAAGAAGTGTTGTTAAAACGGCTACGAAGATCGGCCAGAAGTGATGGACAACTCTGCATCAACTGCACATAAGGATCTGTAATAGCCAAATGCACGAAATTTTCTGGCATTGTCACAAACTCGAGACAGATATCTTTAAGGCAGTGACAGTTGAGTTGGTTGGCCAAAGAAAGCGAAGTCACAACCGTTTCTAAAGTGAGCCCCATGCAGAGCTTCTCTTCACAAATTTCCTTCAACCCCTCCAGGCGATACCGATCAGCAGCCACCATCAAATGCTGAGTCAAAATATACAAATCGGTATTTTTCTCGCCAGATTCACCGTCAAAAAGCTCAGCTACCTTAGGTAATGAATCAGTGTACATGAAATGTAGCAAGACTTTGAAAACCAAAGCACTCATATCATTTATTTGAGAGGGAGATACGGAGACCGAGAGAGAGATGCTAAGTTGAAAATGAGAGGCGCGAAATGAAAATAAGAAGAACCCTAAGCAGGTTATATAGGAAGTTATCATCAAGATCGGTTGTTTATAAACAACCGTTCCTGATACGATTTTTTTTTTTTTCAAAGTTGGTTCTGCAAAAAAAAAAAAAAAAACAAAACAAAATAGTATCAGGAACGGTTGTTTATAAACAACTGATCCTGATACTATTTTTTTTTTTTCAAAGTTGGTTCTGCAAAAAAAAAAAAAAAAAAAAAAAGTATCAGGAACGGTTGTTTATAAACAACCGTTCCTGATACTTTTTTTTTTTTTTTGCAGAACCATCTTTGAAAAAAAAATAGTATCAGGATCGGTTCTTACCTAGGAACCGATCCTAATTATCAAGTATTAGGATCGGTTCTTAGCTTAGAACCGATCCAGATACTATCTGGATCGGTTTTTAGCTAGGAACCGATCCAATTAGTTCATGTGCTGTGCTTTCATTAGTTTTTAGTATCGGTTTTATTGATAAAACCGATCCAGATAGATATTAGTATCGGTTGGTTCATACAGCCGATCCAAATAAGCCGATCCTGATTTCAGTTTTTCCACTAGTGTGGGTCAGGCCGGACCCAATAATTAATCAACTCTTTGGAGTTAACATTATATGAGTATGACCAAACCCAAAAGGTCATGAATGTTTAGACTTTTGACCCATGCTCAACCTTGACGGGTCACATTATGAAATACTAATTGAAGGAATAACATCTTTATATTAGACAGTAAAACCTTGTGCATTTAAGAAGGGAAAAATAACAGTACCTCAATTCCCTCAATTCACCCCCTAACCTAAATGTCACGGTACCTCAATTCCCTCAATTCACAGAAAATACAGTCCCTCAATTCACATAATCACAGAATCAGAGAAGAAGAAGAAAAAAGAAAAAAAATGTCAACCAAAAAGAAGAATAAAAAAGAAGAGACCTCATAAAAGAGTCAAAACGAAATAGGAATTTGTTGCTACCTGTCCATTATCATTTTTAAAATTAATTTTCACATGTAGCCTTATAAAACAGAATCTGAAATAAAAATGAAAGGTTTTCCTAGTCGTCTTAACATCAGGATGGATGAAAGGCATTATATTGTAGTTATTTTAATTTGATTTCGATGTCACTGCATCTGAAAAGCATCTTACCATATGACTCAAAACCATCTTTCCTACTCTTTGAAATCAGCAAATATTACCACTAATAAAAAATTGCCCCGAACCATTCAAATTTCACGCATAATGTGGGTTCTTAATCGACATTAGGTGTGTGTTTAGCTGAATTTGATAAAGGTAGCACAAATTTGGAGATCTAAACCAAAAAAATCACCAAATCTGGTTACTAATTGTATAGAAGCATAAAAAAACAAAAATAAATTATAAGTTATTGCTAATTGTCAGCCAAAAAGAAGAAAAAAATAATAACTTTTGGGAAAAGGGGATCAGACCGGTGGTCGGTGGTTGAACGACAGTGATCGGTGGTCGGTGGAGAGGAGGAGATCGAGAATGATAGGGTGGTCGGTGGTCGAACGGAGAGGAGAAGAGAGGAGATGATCGGTGGTCGAACGGAGAAGGGGAGATGATCGGTGGTCGGTGGTTGAGCCGAGAGGAGGCGTGCGTCGATGGTCGAACGGAGAGGAGGCGTGCATCGTGCTTCGATGGTCGATTTCGCGGCGCCATTTTCTTGTTTTTTTTGCTGGAGACCTAATTAACACAACGCAGGAGAGGAGTGCATATTTCAGGGACCCTTCTGGGACCGAGCCAAATCGGTCCCAAAAGGTGTGGGCGCCGGTCCCAGAAGGCTGTAGTCCAAATCCGTCCCTGCTGCTCTTTTTTTTTATTTTTCGGAAGGTCTTCTGTGTCCGGCGATCAGATTGGTCCCAAAAATCGGTCACAAATGAGTTATTTTGCTGTAGTGTATATACAGTGGCGAGGCTAGTGTTGAAATGGTATTTTCGGCGATGAATTATGTGAGAAATCAAGGAATTCAATGAGAGATCAATTTTTGAATGATTGTTTAGTTACTTACGTTGAGAATGAGTCATTTGATGAGATAACGAATTATGCAACAATGACAAAATATGAATAACCGTAGAGGAAAGCTCCCTCTATTTACTTGATTTTGTAGCATTAATATATTTCTTGTTTTTTGATATGTAAAAGAATATTTGTTATAAACTTTTTACTTAGTTGAAACTTTTGATGTTCATTTATGTTAAAAAAAATTTACAACTATTAATATATTTATGCTTGCCTATCCTTGATTGAATTCCTAACCTCGCCACTGATTTAGCTCCATGACAAAGACAAAGACATAAGGGGAGAAGAGCAGGATGCAAACTGCACCACTTGAAGAAAGCTGCTTCAGCTGGACTCTTGTTTCGGCGGAAACTAGAGAGTGGTATAGCTGTTAATTTTCATGCATATATAAAGAAAAAGTTTAATTCCTCAACCATTTTAAATTCATTTTCATGTAATCAGTTTAGAATATATTATTTTCTAAAAGGTTAGAATTATTAAGAGTTGGGTTAAAATGCATCATTGATTTTGTTCCCCAACCATACTCTATGTCTCTATCTCCGTTTACAAAATTCAAACAGTCAATCCGAACTGTTCATCTTGTTCAACATATTAAAATGTGCTTAAAGACCAAATTTTATATTTTTTGAAATTTGTTTTACTATTTTTTTAGATAGATACAAAATCACTGCATCTGAACCATCCAAAATCACTGCAACCTAACTAACATGAATCCTTTTGTACTGTTTAAGTTTAGATATGAACTCCATGCATTTGATAACTAACATGGATTTTTTTTTGTTTTCTACATTTCTCTGTTTGTACTGTTATTCATTTGATAAATCTTCGCCAGCATGCCAATACCACTGCAAATACGGTGAGATGATGATTGATGAGCCGGAGGAAACTGTCAAAGAAGCAGCCATGGCAGCCACAAAGAGAGAGAGAGAGAGAGAGAGAGACATGAAACATCGTGGTAGTCTCGATCTCTATTCAAATTATGTACTCATTTCGTAGCTGTGCCCGTCAAAGCTCTTGTCTTCGTCCTTGCAAATAAGTCAATAACAATCACAATCCTCCTCTGTTTTTTTCTACCTTTCTCTGTTTTTCCTGTTTTTCAATTGAGGAACCTTCGTCAGCGTGCTAATACCAATAACATATCTCTACATTTTCTCTATCAATAATTAGAGCTTAATTACGACTATTTAGCTAGAACAAATTCAAAATGATGTCTCATCTCCTGGTGGCTTAATTATTGTAACAGAGGAACCACAAAATTCTAAATGATGTGCATGTCATCTCGGAGACCTGGAAGCAGAGGAACCACAAAATTTTCAGAGGAAATGCTGTGCTGGCTGGGAAGTTGGCGGAGAAGTGATGCTACTGACTAAATCTATATGATATTTCTTATATCAATTTAATTCGTAATAATAAAGGGTATTTTTGTATATTTTGAAGGGATTCTACAAGTGTCTAGAGATATTAAAAAAAAATGGAATAAATTAATATATAAAGTACAACTATTAGTTAAATAACGAAAATGAATTGAAATTGCAAATTTATAAAACCCAGAAAAATAAAAACAAATAAAAGAAAGAAGGAAATTGCCTTTATATATTTCATCAAGATCAAAACTTCCTTCCTATAATTATATTTAATATTATAAAATGAGTAATTTGATGCTAGAATATATGACTAATTTGAAAGAAATATTGACTGAAATAAATTATGGTTGTACATCAATCTCATTTCATTAAAGAAAAAGAAAAAGAAAAAGAAAAGACAAATCAAAGCCGTACCTGCTAGCCAAAAAAAATCAAAACTTTATTTCTTGAATGGAGTACAGGCTTAGCAAGAAAATCAAAACTTTCCCGCCCAAATTCGAAGAGTATCTGTATTGTAGTACTTGTTTTAGAAAAGGAGAAAAAAGACTTTGGTGTATTGTATTATATATGTCATCCATATAAATTTGCAGCTTGTTGTATGAATTATATCACAGAGATTACGACAATAAATAGTCATACACACACACACACACTCACTCACTCTAAAATCTTTCTTAATCAGGTCACTTAATTTTATCACTAGTCATACTCTAAAATTAATTGACCTGTTATGTTCTAATTAGTAAGATTCTATTAAAAATAGCGATATTGTCTAACATTCCTCATTATAATTATTTATTTTTATTTTTATTTCCTATTAATAAAAAAATTGGCAGAGGAAGCAATGGGATTTTGGATTCCTGGATAATATCCATTTGAACCACATTAAAGGACCCCTCATTTTACAATTATATATAGAGAAGAAAGTAATTATATATGACCAAATAGATAAGTGGTGAAAGATTAGAACCGCAGACTAGAGCAGCTAACTAGCTAGCCATGTGCGAACCATAAATACTCATTGGTCTTAATTTAATTCATTAGTTGTCAAACTCAAGGCCACATCTCCGAGGTTTCCTCCATTTGTTTAATTTGGTTGATTTCGTCGAGTTCAGATCGTCTCCCTGTTCCCTGCTCCTCATGTGTACTTATATTTTAGCCATTGACTTTGTAACCCTAGGTTCCAAAAATGCGTTGTACTCCTCTTGAACAATATTAAAAATAATCTACACATGTATCATGCATGATTATTTTAGATGGTATGTCCCTCTCCCATAGTCCCATGTCTTATTGAGCTTATTTTTTTGAAAGCCTTGATAATGGCTTCCAAGTTGTATGTATTCAATAAAACAAACCGGTACATCCTCACCGGCAAAAATTTGTTATCATTATGAACCAGGATGGTGCATATTTTGGACAACAAACAAGTTGAATTTTATATGAACCATTTAGATAAATTATAGCTTTATGGAAATGGCAGAATATGTAGATATGACGGTTTGGTGTGCGAAATTTGATAGGAGAAGCGAAGGTGCACAGCTGAATCGGTGGTAAAATTGAGAGAATTTCAGAAAATTATTATCTCATGAAAAATGATACAATATATTGTTAGATTAGGACCAGGAATTGGGAATGTCATGTTAAAATTAAGTAGTGAAAACTACGAGCTTTATAGACCAATATGGAACCAAATTCCCGATCTTTGAGATTAATAACCTAAGGACAAACACATTAAGGGTCTTAATCTTTTGGAAGATTTAGTGCATATCTTAATTAAAAATAGGAACCCTAATTACATATGCATTATAAACAAGGAGGGAAGTAAATGACATAGTATACAACTCATTTAAGTCACAGGACCTATATATATATATATCAGAATCATGAGTTGATGGTGAACCAGCAAGATCTCTTTCTTGTACTCTTTGTTGGTTTCCCCCCTAACATAGGCATATCAAACTGATTTTATTAGAAAGCCTTCATAGTATGTTATAGTTTAATTTATACACCAATATTTCCGAACCTGAACCATCCCTCACAAAAGAATGTTAGTATATTTGAAATTTAATTTATTAATGTTTCTTTGCTTTTGTTTTCTGGTTTGGCCTAAATTGTGATTCTTATTTCACATAATGTAATTTGTTATATGACAGGTTGTCACACCCCGACAACAGGGCAGACAACCCGCCACACTCATCAGCACATGGGCGTTTCAATTATCAAACATAACAATACATATATATATAAATGACCAACGATATAAACCATAGCCACAACACATGATACAATTTTTTTTAAGTTTCATAATATACATGTATAAACAAATATAATATAAACCTGTTATGGTATAATTAAAGGCAAACAAAATAACATAGCAAATTTATATTTAAACAAATGTTTACTTCTCATTGTGGCAACTTCCGCAGCTTTAAAATTTGACACCTAGTTTCTAAATCTCACGCTTTGTACCCGGAACCCACAAAGTTGAACAAGGTGAGAGATTATTTAAAATCTCCTAGTGCGGTATTCAGTTCTAGTCGAATTATTCTTTGATTCAATCAACTAAGCCAAACATAACCCAAGTTCAAATATATGAAAATAGGATCAATAAGTTCAAAATCATCTTTTAAAACTAAAAGCTAAAACAACACTTAGCACATTTATAAGAAAATAATAATGACAATAGAAATCCAAGAGTCAATTTACAAGTTAAACCAACCAACACTACTAGAATCCGATTTTATTGCATGCATCAGAAAGTGGCTTGTTGCAAGCGCCTAGCCTTGCAACAAGCCCGAAAAGGCTTGTTGCATGCGCTTACCCTTGCAACAATAACCTTGCAACTGCGTTCCTTACAACTACTAAGTATTTGCAAGGACACCCTTGCAACAACTATTTTCTGACTTGTTGCAAGCGCCTGGCCTTGCAATCACTACGCATGCTAATACTTTCACAGTTGACCCCGTTTCTAGTATTTGCAAGGCTAACACTCGTGGGTCCCACCTGACTATATGCAAGGCTAACTCATGTTGGTCCCACCTGACTATTTGCAAGGCAAGGGAACGTGGGTCCCACCTAACTATTACCATGAGAAGATGATTAGATTATTGCATGGATGATTATTTTTCAAGGATATGATTTGCATTTTTTGCATGCACAGTAATTACTATTTGCGTGGATGTACCAAATAATATATTAACAGGAAATGGATGCAAATTAGCATGCTCCAATTCTACAATCCACCCTTCCTGTACCAATCTGGTACTAGCTCAGTGCTGTTTTACAATTTTCAGTTTCCCATCAATCAAGATTTACATAAAACACATTCAAAAATATATAGAAAGCAACTAATAAGCATTGACCAACATAGTATAATCATCTTACATTGTATCAGAATTTTTAAATAGTAAAACAAAAGTACTATACTGCAAGTACTTGTAACTTCTATATTTTCATGCACTGATATTGAGTTAATTTCCACAGTCGAATTCATGGCAACAAAAGCACTTTATTCCTCTTGTACTTCACTTGAGTTTTCATCTGAAACTTTGCACATAATAAATATGAATTTTAACAACCATTACATAAGAAAACTATTAAATTTACTAACCTCAACAAATTTCTTGTAAATAACAAATTTGCTTGCTTACTCTTGTTTCAATGGTTGGTGCTTATTGTTGTTGGATCATTTGTGCTTCAGATACATAATTGATCAAATATTTATCTAACTTTGTACAAGCAATTGTTGAAATAAGAGCATGAATTGGCCACACCTAATTTCCTGACTGAGCAAAACCAACAATTATTGCTTTACAGGAGAGAAATATAGCACATAATTACTGTAAGTGCCTATTATCACTTCACTTTAACCATAATCAGTCAAAGATAAAAAATAAAACAAAAAGAATATAGGAAATTGAACTTACCCCCAATTATACTGAGACTACTGCTCTTCACAATGGCAAGGCAATATCCAACCGCATCACCTTATATGTGAAGAATGACTCATATTAAGTTCTGAAATTTATTTATACAATGAAACATGAAAGTACAAAAATAGTACATATTAAACATAATTTTGTTTTCATGTGGCTTCAGACCTAATGGAGAGAACTATTCAAGAAACACATGATATATTTAACAGCATAGGGGCCTTTAGAGACTTATGGTGAAATTTAGGGCTCTAACTTATGGCCTTTAGGGACACCTGAAGGTCATAAATAGGTGTACCTAATTTTTTTCTTTTTACATATTATGCTGATGTGTGTTGTTTAGCATTTCATACAGTGTTTTATTCCTATATAGTAGCATGCATTTCAATTTTATTCTTTTATGAAAATAGAAGACATTGTAAAAATAAGACCTTTTTCTGTCAGAGGCCTCTTTGAGGGTTCATAACTCTTCCTTGTAAGTGGGAATAATATTACTACTACAAGTAATAATTCAACCACTAGGCGACCTTCATTTGAAAATGAAGCAAACAATTAGATTCATATAAAAGAATTAAAATATCTACATAGTTAATATACATGTTAAAAAATTATCAATTACCTTGCATTTCTTATAAATCCTCACCAATGATTTACCTTGTTAATACCAATAAGTGTTAAAACCTCAACCTTATTGCTATATTTAACAAGAACTATCCAATTAACCTTCTCTCTTTGTTCCCATAACACAAAATTCGAACAAACAAGCAAGGCAACACTTAAACGAGCATCAACATGCTTTGATAAGCTATTGACAGTTCAATTTCGAAATAACAAGTTTGAGGTGAAAATTTTAGGGTTACCCGAATTAAACCAGAAACTATAAAACTAGTAATTTCCAAATTAATTACTACCTTGTTACCTGATTTGGACAAAATCAGTTGGTTCACACTGTACCCGACTGGATGTTCGATCTAACCTTCCTCTAGACCTGAATCGCGCCAGAGAAAAGAGCCAGAAGCTAGGTTCTTAAGCCTAAGAGCGAAAGGTCTGAGGATGGTCTAGAGATCGATTTGATCGGGTTTTGAGAGGGTAGCACTTCTGAGAGAGAGAGGCGTGCCTAGATTCAATACCACTTGCCAGCATTCAAGGTTGAGACGGAGGGAGGGAGAAAGGGGATTGGGGTGAACAAATAAAATTGAAATAACAAGGTGGCTGGCTGGGAGGGTCATTTGCGGGAGAGGGGATAAGTTCTAGGGTTTTTTGTCTGGGTCCAATGTCTCTAAAGTAACTTGAATTGTGAGTTTAGATATGGACTGTCCGATTAGGATCTGGTCCGAGGTGAATGCACAGATCTCTTTAATATTCGTGCCACAAAATATCGAACGGTCCGAATCTACACTCACAATTTGAATTACTTTATGGATCCGAATTGCTAAGGGGTCAAAGTGGGAGGGAAATGAAAATTGTCTGGGACAAAAACCAAATTTCAGGAAATCAAATTTCTAGAGATCAATCATTAACAGAGCAATTTTATGGAATGGAATTATATATGGTATAATTTTATGGAATGGAATAATATATGATTGGAATTATATATGGTATAATCGTTAATAGAGCAATTTTTAGTTATTGTTGTAATTAATTGAATATGATTGGAATTATATATGGTATAATTTGTAATTGTTTTTTAATTATGGAATGAAATTAATTTCATTTGAAAACTTTATATGGTTTAATTTACGTAAGAATTGAAAGTTATACATTATATGATTTGGTTAGATATTTAGTATTTTTTTAGTGAACCGTGGCATCATTAAAGAATGAGTTATATTTTTATGAACAAATTTTATTTATTTGGAACAAATTATAACGAAATTAATTAAATTAATGTGATAATAAATGGAAGAACATGTTTTGTGAATTACTGAATGATTTGTAAAAAAAATTACACAGCATACCATGCTTGTTGCACAAATAACTCACACCCTTCAAGTATCAACATAGAACATGAACTCTTGTAATGTGAGTTAATGAAGACCCATAAGTATACATTGTCTAACGGTCGATCGGAACCGTTCAAATTGAAGAATATCATATTCATTTCGTTGTAGTGAAGTTTGATAAAATTTTATGTTCATTTACTAATCTATCAAGCTAACGGAATATACAAACATCGTAGGGCTATAAATACTTCGCATTGGATCGAAGCCTCCACATATCGAAACTTCAAATTTTTTTTGTTGGTTACGTTCAATGTTTTCTCTTGATCATTTAAAAAACTAATTTGAAATTATTTAATTGCAGATCCACCATTGATTGATCATACAAAAATGAACGGTCCATAATTATTGGCTCAATTTTAAATGGCAAATACTGATGAAATTATATGAAATTCATAATTACAAGCATTATCTGGTCAAAGGATATGTATACATGTCGAATTGCTTTTTTTAGGAATTTATTCATATTATTTTCTTTACAATAATCATTAATTTCATAACAGATATGAGCCATCTGATGCCTGTCAGACCGAACCACACAAATAGTTGTATGGCCTTGCCTCACTTTTTTCTCTCATTTGCTCTCTCTTCCAAGTGGATCCCACCCCAATAAAATATATTTCATCTCTTTCCCTTCATTTCCTTCACGGAGAAGACTAACCCGCTCCATTCACAATTTTGGTCAAAAACTTCCAAAATTTTCAAACCAATTTTTTTCATTTCGCTCCAAAACTCTAATTTTCATTTCCCTCTAAAACTCCTGTACTTTCAGTAACTTCCCTCTATATTTTCCCTCCACATTTTTGGCAGCCGCCAAACAATTTTTTATGGTGTTATCGACGATTAGTGTTATTTCTACTGTCATTCTATTGAGAGACCGTCGAGAGGGGCAATCAGATTCAGTGCTAGTGTGTTGCTACGATTAGTGTTATTTCTATTGTCTCTCCACACCAACGATTGCGTAGTGATGTCCAATCTGTTTAAACGGGTGATTTTGGACTCTTCAATGTTCTTTCCAAATTGTAAGACTAACTTTGTATCATAACTAATTTTTGTGATAAGAACTGACTTCAAGTCATAACTTCAACATTGTTAAAGGTACTTGATGAATTGTGATTAGAAACTGACTACATGTACCTTGCGTGAAAGGTGTTTGATGAATTGTCTGACTAACGCAAAGTTATTAATTCAGATTTTTGTTTGTCATATTGATTATTGTACTCTATTCCAACATGTCTTTCATCAATTAATTAAAGATAAGAATAGTTATAATAAAGATTTGCAATTAAATAGGTTTTGGAATCTTTTTTATCTTGCCATGCATACAAGGTTTTTGTTAAAATGCCTGCACATATAAGGTTACAACTAACTACCTTTTCATTCCACAGCTAATGGTGACAGCTTTACAAAGTGACATTAGGAAATTATTTATTGATTTTTTAACCTTTTGTGCCAGTGACTACAAATCCAAAAAAAAGTATGATTTATTTTTTATCTTCTCTAATTTAAGTAACTATTTTCAATTCGCAGCTCACCAATTGGAACCATGATTGATCACTGATGGGTTAGTTTACTGCTTATATAACAAGGTCGGCAATCGATTTAGAGATGGGACTCGGGAGGGAAGTTCACAAAACTCTAAATTCTTTGACAAATAGATTTAGACACAAATATCATTTCCATATCATGAGTTGGATTTGGTTCTGCCTATGTTTTACAAAATAAATCATGAGTATTCCTTCATCCACTATCCAATCTTCGGATAAACAAACAATTTCTTTGTTGATTGCAGGGCATTTTAAGAAAATAGGCAATAAGATATAGTTGATTATTTATATCTTTTAAAAAAAATTCAAGAATAAATAACTAGTACATTTGCATCTATGCTACTGGATTGAGTGTGAGACTCATATTAAGTTCATATCAATGCATAGCGCAAAAGCAACATGTACTATGAGTTAGTTTGTAGTCTCCTTGATGCTCAATTTGATGATTTTATCACAAATATGTATGCACAACTTACCCAAAGACCTTCATACAACCTTTGTGCATGTTTTCTTATTTTTTGCAATATTTTTAACAATTTATTTCATCACTTTTCAGTTTGTGAGGTGCAGTTTGGATCATTCTGACATGTTGTTTTGTTATTTTCGTGTAGAACAAACCATAGATCCAAATTGGATATTTTTTGTTTCTAAAATTTCAGGAAGTCATGATCTACACCCACCATTAATTTCAACTCATTGTATTGCCTAGAGCTATGCCAAACTTAAGTTTTTCTCAAGATCAGTTCTGTACCAGTTTTGGTTCTGTACCAGATTTTATTTTCTGACAAACAGTTTTGCATAACTTGTACAAGACAAAATACAGCTCCAAATTGAGTGTTCTTGGTTCCAAAATTCTTAGGATATTAAGATCTTTCACCATGATTTATTTAACATTTTTATGGATTTTGTAACTGAGTTGAATTTGGGGTTTCTGTATAGGGAAGTTCTGCAACAGCAGCACTATTGTACCTGTTTTTGCATTTTTAGAAGCTAAACTTTAAGAATTCATTATAAATCGTAGAAAATTTCAAAAATGGAAAATTTTGTTTCTGTTATAAGAAAATAATCATCTTGTATTTTTTTTTGAAAATGTTGTACCAGTAATTACAAATTTTCGTTTAACTCTTATAAGAATTGTCTACTTTCAAGTTGAAGATATCAATATAATTATTTGTTTAATTTATTAATTTATTTTACATGGATAGGTGGATGTTACAATCTCGTCAGAAGATAGTTCTTGTATTGAAGTGATATTGAACAAATTATTATGAATATATATCTGTTATTTTGTGCTCTTGAATATTTCTGTTGCCCATGTATGGGTATATATTTAGAATAATATTCCATGGTGATGAGAAAAAAGAAAAATTTAATGTGTTTGTTCTAACTTCCAAAATTTAAGTTATCAAAGTATTGAATTCTTATAAACTAATATTATTCATGTTGTTGTGATTTATAATAAAAATTTTCATTGAAAAGGAGATGCAGAATAAACAGAAACAAATCTGTCTCCATGAACTAAATAGTTGCAAGGGTAGTCTCATGCAATTGCATGAGAAAATAATATAAACAGGAGCTTCATTAAAATATAATATAAACAAGGGAATAAAATATTTGCATGGGCATGGGGTTAAGTAGTTGCAAGGCCGGTTAATAAAATATAATATCCACCATGTATTTGAGTAGTTGCATGGGCAAGGGGTTCAGTTGTTGCAAGGACCTCCAATTAATTATAATATCTGACTTTCAAAACGTAATTGCAAGGGTATATAGAAAACAGTTGCATGGTTGCACATCACACATTTGCATGCGAGAGGTGTTGCAAGGGACTACCCTTGCAACAAGTTTGAAGAATTCAGAAACGCCATTTTTGTTGCAAGGGCCATCCTTGCCTTGCAACAAACCGGTGTTACTCATGCAATAAACTCAGATTCTAGTAGTGCAAATATCATAAATAAAGTTTCAAAAAGACATATTTTTCATCTTATCGTAAGAAGAACCTAATTTTCCAAGTGCAATGCTCACATATGAAGTAATATGATTAAAAATTAACAACATGAAATGCTCCTATAATGAAATGATATGTATATTGTGTGACTTGTTTTATATTGATAACTCACACTCAGGTGCTATCATCTGTTAAATATGTATTCATAATTTGATTTGAATTTGAATGGATTAATCCAGTCTAATTGAATGGTTATTTAAATAAGCAAGTTATAGAGAAGCACATCGTTAAATGATTGGTTACTGAGCTTTGTAGCTGACTTCATATTATTTATTTTTGTTGCAATGTAAGTTCACGGGATGATGGATGGATGCAAAACTTCAACAAAAAAAAGAAAAGAAAGAACAAACGTGGCATTTTCTTTACCACGTGGGCCCCATGCATGAATGACTTCTATTTTTTAACCTACCTTCATTTACTTAAAGTTATTTCATTGATGCCTATGAGCATCGGTGGCACTTGAACACAAAACCGAAAAACCTGCTTTTACTGGCTCTATAATTAAATTTTCAGGGGCTATGGTTAAATTTCGGGGATTCTGGTAAATTAGCTTAATGCTTATATATGTCCCTGCTGTGTGTAAGCCTAAGGGCATTTGATAACAAAAAAAATAAAAATAAAATAAAATGCATACTAATACTACGAAACAAAATGAAATAAATCCTGTTTTTAAGAGAACCTTTTATTCTATGTACAACTCTGGTTTTGTATAAAATGACCTCTAGAGTCTGAGAATTTACCTCCTGCTATATGACACAAGATATAATGCAAAAAGTATTCTAATGCAGTAAATGATAGAGAGTAAGGTCCCAACCAAAAGACCGACTTTAAGGCTAAGTTATTTTTCCCTCTGTGTAAGCCGAGTGAAATAGCAAAGAACAGTTTCCAAAATTGAAGCACCATCTAAAAGATACACCTAAATAATGAAAAAAAAAAAATTAATCAGTGTATGAAAAGTTACACAGACAAACACGTGTATATATATATTGAAAGCTAGATGATACCAGTAAATGTATATAGGCATAGTAGATTGGTATGACTACAATTGATACGAGCTGAACTAGATACTATGTACCACTTCCCTATCAGCATAAATCAAACTATGCATGCCCTTGCAAAATGCGAAAATATCATACACACCCCTGACAAAACAAAATGAGAAATATGTATTGTCCTACAAAACAAAATGACTTTCGCATACTCTACAAAATTTTAAAACATTTTTCACAGAAAACCAGCCATGTATGAACCAAGTACTACAAAAACATTACCCATGCCAAAGAAATTTAGAAGTTAAAATGAAACTGAGACTTACTGGTAAGCAATTGACCACTGCCAAAGCCAGTGAGACATGAAATACTGAATGCAAAGCCTTCCCCATTAAGTACGGAATATACACACTTAAACTAATAAACAATCCCGATCTAGGTTTATATGGAGATAGACTTAGAGAACGAGCCACAAAGGATGCATCACCAATGTATACAAATCACAAGCCACAAGTATTCTGATCTTGATTTTGAATTGGATCAATACTAGTAGTCAATTGCTCGCATCTTGAAGTGTATGGGCTTTGATAAAAGATCTCGACCCATGACATGCCAGGGTACTCAACAGGTGTCATGCACATCTCTTCCTGTCAGATTTTATTTATGTTAGTAAAGGTAAACTATAACTTCAACTTTAATTTGGTTGAGTTTTGAGTTCTTCCAGGACTAATGAGAAAAAAGAAAGAAAAGAAACTCATTTATACCTCTGAACATGCACAGTGATCCCCGGTATATTCACATTTCCTGAGCCTAGCCACATCTTTTGCAATCAAACAATGCCTAAGGCTTTCCATTTTGTCACTCCTTACGAGGCTCAAATTGGCACAGGACAAGGTCTGAAATGGAGAGAAGTCTTGGGGACACTCTCCATTCCGGTTTCCTGCCATCTGAATATCTCCAGCCACTACCCATGAGATTGGAACACAATAGCCCTTTTTGTGAATATTTTGTGATTTATTTCTTGTCAGGATCTGGAACCAGTCATCAGTGCTTGTGACTCTCAAGCCATCAATGGTTACAATTAAATCAAGAGGTGATAGATGCGTAGATAAGGAGGAGTATTTTGGAAAGTTCAAAACCTGTTTTGTAAATTAGTTAACTACTATATGCATATTCTAATATAACTTCTAAAAAGTAATAATGATGACTTCACTATGGTATGGAGTAATAGTGTAATACAGGGAGATGAGCACCACAGAAAAAAGCAAATGAGAAAAAAGGACTTTTAAAAACATTCTGCATTTTACATTTGCAGATTGCCATCACTATATTATGGGATTTCCAAAAAAAAACAAAAAATATATATATAAAAGCAAGACAAATTCTAACTAAATATTTTGTCTCGAAAAATACTTTTATCTTGAAAAGAATATTTTTTAACTGTATTTGCACAAAACAATTGTTTGCATAATATCTTCTCTACAAGTAAATAAATGATTTGGTTAGAATTTTAGAGAAATCAGAAAGAATAATTACAGTAGGAATTGAATTTATAAGAAAAACCATTTCTGTTGGCCCTAAATATGTGATCTCATGTACTAATATTCTAGGACTACAACACTCATCTACTGCTGCAAATGTGAAATTTTTATGATTTTTACAATTTCCAAAAATGAGAATTGGTGTCTTTTGCAAATACAGACTAATAGCAGTGGTTTCGCGACAACAAAAGAAAGGGACTTACAACAAGGCATTCACCGTGTGTATAGAGAGGGTATAGGAGCAGAGGAAGAGACAGCATAGTCAAAGCGCAACCTAAATACAGCCACAATAAAGAACTCCTCACAATCCAAAATAGCTTTATTGGTTTCTTAGGAGAAACAGAAAGAGATTTAACTATACACAAAAACTTACCACTATGGTTTTTCCTCAAAAAAAATAACTTACCACTATATTGTGCCAGATACCGGCACAGTATATACGAAGGGAAGCAAAAGGACACAAATTCTCAAGTGAAATTTGGTTTAAGGCCACCAATGCCCCTGGAAAGAGTACTGCTAAAAATATTGCAATGTACTCTATTTGCAGGCCTTCACTGCAGTTAAAAATTGAATAATTAATTAGTGAAAATGACAATGATATATAAATTATAAGCCTCTTGTTGATCTAAAAAAAAAAAAATTTGATTTACTACTTCTGGTTATTTTTATGGATTCTGGTACAGACTGAGTAAACAGAAAGGGAAATTGACCATGGCTGTTAAAGTGTACCAGAATGTCAGTTTATGGCGGCCAAGTAGACAATATCAAAAGAACAAAATCCAAAAATGATATGCTTTGGCCAGGACTCTGTATTTCATGAAATCAAAATCACAAATCAAATAATTCATCAAGAACCAAAGTTTCTATGATATACAAACTATAATAAATACTGACAAATTGCTTACATAAAAATTGTCAAGCAAGAAAGCTCCTCCTTTGAAACTGACAGCACCCCACGAGTTCCAGATCAGCATCTGAACATACAAAAAATGATGATGATGATGATGATGATGATGATATAACATATCTGGAGTACAAAGAAATATAAAACAGTATGTTTAGGCCAATTAATCGGCTGATTAGCCGTTGGCAATCACCAAACCGTCACAGATTTTCCCGACTAATCAACCGATTATTTCCGATGATGGTCAATTATTTCCGATTATTCGCTTGACGGTACCCTGTCCGTCCGACAAGTGCATACCGTTATTTACAACACTGATATAAAGTGCATCATCCTACTTACAATTGATAATATGAGTAAAGCAACAAGACCAAAGCAAGCTCCAAGAGAGAACCAAACTTTTAGGAACCTAATCAATGGTGAAAAAATGTGTTAAACACAAATCAGAATGTAGGATATAAATGCAGATTTATAATAATGTTTTGTACCAAGAATGTATAAATCTTGAAATCAGTGTACCAAAAAGAGGAGGATAAGGATCGATAATTGGGAGGGAGAAAGGAAATGGTTGAAGGTAGAAGAGGCCGACCTCCGCCTCTCCTCCTGCTCCTACAAATCGCCATGGAAGAGGAAGGCGGAGAGTGTTTAGAGAGATGGAGTTCGAGAGAGAGGAGAGGGTTTTGGGGGGTAAAGATTTTTAACTGTAGAATCAAAACAGCGCTGTATAGGATTCGTGCGCTGCATGAAGTTAAAACTACTCTGTTAAAATCTTTTGGGACTTACTACTGACAATGGAATTCGTATCACCTGAGATAACAAGGTTTTCGAGTTCAGATCTGGGCCATCCAATTTTTCTACGCACGAATATTGAAGTAATGGATTGTTCCGGATTATGCTTGACGGTCCGACTCAAAAAACAAATATTCTATTACCTCAGAGGATGTGGAGTCCAAAGTCCTTTCTATTATTCCGTTACATACTTACACTTACACCCCTGGGAAATGATGAAATATCTTATGCCTATGTCTGACAGATGTTTTTTTTTTAAAGATAATATAAAAAGACGGAATATCTTTTATTTTAAGAATATTGATAATTATAAGAGGTACAGTTAAAATTTAAATTCTAACACTAAAGACATTGTATATCAAGTTATTTGAAATTTTAATTTTCAAAAATTAATAATTTTAAATGCATTATCAGACAATACTTAAATTGCATAAAATTTGATAGTTAGTTCACGAATGACAATCAAATTTAGTTACTTGATGCATGCCGAAATAGCATTGTATGATGTATAAAGAATCAATCAATTAGTTTTGTTATTAAAATTTGGGGCATGCAGTTGCTTAATTTATTTGTAGCAGTATATTATTCATGATTGCACAATAAAATGCTATATGTGAAGCTATTAGATAGTTTAGTAAGTCTGTTGGTGCTGTTTATACTGCTTATATTCTTGCAATCTCATTTGATTTTTTTCCACCCGATCAGGATTTTGGAAATCCTACAATATTTCTAGTGCGCAAGTGTGATTCTTGAGGTGCAATGAAAAGGTAAAAAACTTGTTTAAGGAATTTCATAAGACTTGATGACATCCAAAATTTTGTTATATCTGTATTATTCTCATATTTGACTTTGAGGGACTTACGTGAACAATTTTGTTGGATGTTGATCTCGGCTGAAAATTAAAAATTGGAAATGGATCTTGATTTGGACATGGGCCTTTGGGTTTGTGAATAAAATGGACCATTGATCTATGGGCTTTCCTGCTCTTGAATGATTAAAAATAAAAGGTAATAGAAAAGAAGAAAAAGGCCTGTTGCCAAGGACTTGAGTTTTGGAATAATGGGCCAGATTTATTGGAGAATTTCATCATATGATGTTTTGTTTTCAGACCCATATAGTACTAATTTCATCATATGATGTTTTGTTTTCATAGGATGTTTTGTTTTCAGATCCAATTTTATAGGTCGTTTAGTTTGACCGAGGCTTTGTCTTCCTTTTGATATTGATAAGCTCTGGTACAGAAAACAAAATATGTGTGCATTGCATTAAGATATGTGCGCATCGCTTTAATATTCATTCTGATTTAGCACACGGATCTTAAAGGAATTCTGATCCACATGCATTGCATTAAGATATGTGCATGTCGCTTCAATATGTGTGTGTTTGCATCAAGATTTGTGTTGATCTTGCATGTACAAATCTAAAAGAAGTTCCGACAGTAGATGAACTGCTCATATTCAAAATTTGAGTTTGATGGGCTTTATATGTTTTAATAAGGGATACAATGTGTATTTTACAAATTTAGAATGAGTTTTAATATAAAAGACAATAACATGAGTAAATTTGTGAGCATTTGAAGTTTAGAGGGGGAATACGTAATTTTAAAGTTTACAGGAGGAAATACGTAATTTTGAAGTTTTTGAGGGGTATATGTGAAATTCCCCCAACAAATTTCATTTCATACACACTATTTCATGAAGCTTGTTCTTGCAAAATAAACATTCAAATATGCTGCCAATAGAAAAAGGTAATAGAAAAATTGAATTGGCACAAGAAAAGAAGAAAAATGGACCTGTTGCCAAGGACTTGCGTATTAGAATAATGGGCCAGATTTATTGGAGAATTTCATTAAGGCTGAAATAATACTTTTGACAGAAATGCTCTGCTGGCTGGGAATATATGACAGACTTCTCTAATTACTTTTTCTTGGCTTGACTTTTAGCCTTAATTACTGTCAGACTTCTCTAATTCTATCACAGTTGAAATTGCCTTTATTTCATCAAGATCAAAACTTCATCCTTAATTATAATTATATTTTATATTATAAAATGAGTAATTTGATGCTAGAATATATGACTAATTTGAACGAAATATTGACTGAAATAAATTATTGTTGTACATCAATCTCATTTCATTAAAGAAAAAGAAAAAGAAAAAGAAAAAGAAAAAGAAAAAGAAAAAGAAAAAGAAAAGACAAATCAAAAAGAAAAAGAAAAGAAAAAGAAAAAAAGAAAAGAAAAGAAAAAGAAAAAGAAAAATCGGCAGACGAAGCAATGGGCTTGGGCCCAACAAGTAATGGAATTTTGGATTCGTGGACAATATCCATTTGAACCAAATTTAAGGATCCCTCATTAATTTAAGGATTTATTACACCAGAGGAAGGACAGACGGCAGAGGAGACCGCAAATAACTACCTGGAGGAACTTGTCCAAAGGTAATCTCAAAATTTCGAGAAATTGACATTCCGTCTTATGATTTACAAGTGATTGTTTGATTTATGGTTTTTCCCTTTCGTCCATAAAAGATCAGAATAGTTATAGGAAACATTTGCTAAAAATTAGGTAATCAATGAAACTGAATAGTGTCTGTTTTATTACCAAAGAATAATAGGCTATAATTGGGAATAATCGTCCGATTAGTTGAGAAAATCCATGACAGTTAGATCACCGCCGACGACTAATCAGTCGATTAATTGGCCTAAATGGATGCTTTTTACAACACAAAATTATACTATTTTTTATGACTTGATTGATCAAGTCCAGTGTAATTGCTTTAATTAAATAAATAAACAGGTGCCATTATTGCAAGAAAAACAGAACAAAAAAACTAACCACTGGGAGGGCCTTTTCCAATTGAAAAATTAGACCTCAAGGTCAAGTTATATTGGGCCTAACTCACTAACGCAAGTTATATTGGGCCGGCCCAGAAAACCATCTCAAAATACGATTAAAGGCTTAGTTAATATATTAGGTGCATATCAAATTTAATTTTGTTCCCTTCATGAAGAATTTACATTTCAATTCATAACTCCAAAGTCCCAAGTATACCTGTGGCCCGTTCGAATTCATATCACCTAAGGTATCTCATCCTTAAGAGTTTAAATCTGGTAGGTTCGTTCGTTATATATAACCACAAACCTGAAAGGACTGTGCATCACAGATTTCGAGCCAGATTGTTTGGATTGTGATCGGATGGTCCAGATTTAAATTCAAACGGTGAGGTAATGTAGACCCTGAGTCGACCCATCATTAACTCAAATGATTGACAAACGAACACACCCGTATTGTTTAAGAGATATATATTGTATATTGGACACATGAAGCACATATCTTTTAAATGATGAGAAAGAACTATGCATGATAAATGAACCTATTGTTCAGAAAATAAGTAGAGGTGATGCTTAGAATAATTATTGTAATCTGAAGGATGCAATGTATCCCTAAGACAATTAATTTGATGAGATTTTGTGATGAAGTACGTGAAGGTCTATCTGTTTTATCTAAGATTTTTGACATTTTTTTAAGAAAAAAAAACTATTAGTGTAAATTTTCCCGTTCACTTCATGATAAGAATTACTGACTTATTTCTGATGGATAATTCAGTGGAATTGGCTATACATTCTACTGGATTATCCAGTGTAAATGTTGTTTCTAAAAATTTCATAAAACTCACATTATTTTCTTTAATTTAATTATTTTAAATATTATTAATAAAAATTTCGGATCAATTTCAATTCAATTGAGTTCCACCAAAGAATATTATAGCAAAAAAACACAATCATGGATGCAGTAATTAATATACAACAACAACAATCTACAAAAATATATCACTATCTGCAAGGGTAAAAATAATTTTTGCCAATGGTATCTTCATATATAGATACTTTTGTCGGTAATAACAATACATTCATAAATAGCAATTGGCATCAAAATTTTGATGGAAAAACTAAATTTCCCTAGAGACAAATCAATATCATCAAAACGCGACATCATCAAAATTTTCCTCAATTGACATCCAATCATCCAAAGACAAGTACTCATCCATATATATTATATCGTCCCCTAGAGACAAAAAGGAAAAAGCAATCAGCCTGTGACGCAGAAACTAAGAAGAATATTTCAAATAAAGTCCACAAAAAGAAGAAATTGTATTACATTGATTACTAAGAAGAATACTACTTTCTAGTCCATGCATTTTTGGGAATATAAATGATGGTTTCTCTATGTGCATGCTCGGAATAATTCTTATGCATTTGTTGATGTTTCCATAGGGCATTTAATTTCTAGTTTATTGGGGATATAAATGATATTTTGGGGCTTTGCAATCATATACATGGAAATTGATATCCCTTGAAAAAAAATGCCGAAGTGGATATGACCCTAGAGATTGTTCCTCAACTGGGGAAATATAATCATCAATGCTAATATCATTATTTGCATAAAAAAGCAGAAACAAAAAAACAAATGAATGATTGAAATAAAACCTACGAAACCATAAAAAAAAATTGATTGCATTAATTACCTTGTCCAGTTGAAGGTTGTTCAGGCATTTTTTCAACAGCCTCATCTTCCAAGTGAAGTTGAAACATATTAAATTACCAGAAAAAAAAATGCAAATAGATCAAGTCATTTCTGTTGTGTTAACAAATATTACCATTCTTGGATAGGATACAAGCACTTTTTCAAATGTAGGATGGTGATTATAAACAGAAAATTTCATTAGGAGGAAAAATTTACAAAATGTTCAAAAAATATAATTCAAAATAAAATAAGCAATTGAGAAATTTACATTCTATGACAATGATATGAGCACTTCTATATAATAAATCATTACTTTTTAACTGTGTTATATAGACTAAAGAACAACTAAAATAATTTGTCTGGAAAGAAATAATTACTTGATCCATTATTTCCATGAAACTAGATCTTCAATGGATATAGAACACATATATGTTCTTGCCTTTTGGGGATATATATAATGGTTTCTCCATATGTAGAAGCAGTACTTTTAATTGTTATTGAGATTTGAGAAATATATCATTGTTGACAAGAAATTATAATAGAGGTAATTTCTATGTTTTTTTTTTCTTTTGTTTGTAACAAAAGAAGAAAAATCCTTATTGATGACATAAAGAGGCTAACAAAAAACAAGGCATACTGAATAAACCAGATAACAAAAGAGGATAACTCAATTACTTTGTGGATTGGCATTGTTCTCCAAATTTGCCCTGTCAAGCTCCATAGGACACGTTTTTGCATGCTTCACAACTTTCTTCCAGGCATTTTCCGGCATTTTCAATATCTGCACAATCAAAATTAATTGATGTTCAGGAGCTTTCATGAGAAAGAAAGAGCAAATCAGATAGAAAATGAAGTTACCTACCTTTTCAAATTGGAGGCTGTGTAATGACAAACAAAAGTTTTTTTTTTTTAATTTCTTATTCTTAAATTATCAGTTAAGCTACCTTTTTCTTATTCCTTTTATAAGAAAAAAATTCTTACTTCATCAGGTCTTGTTATCTAGGTTGTTCAAAATTATAAAATGAGGAGCAAGCAAGAAATTGCAGAAAATTTACCTCCTTTAACCTTTCTGGATTTGCATTCAACAAATTCAAGAAATCTTGAACACTGTTAATATTACTATTCTTCAATTTCTTATGATATATTCCATCTTTTGCAATACTCTCAAGTCGCCAAACATCATGGTTGTACTCTGGGGGATACTTCTTCTCGTAGGCTACAAAAGAATTGCACAGTTAATAGAATTGTGGATTCTACATTTCCCCAGTAAAAATGTTGTTTAATAATACAAAAGCTTTTCTTAAAAAAAGTCCAAAAAAGAGAGAGATAACTTCTTGTTAAGTTTACTTACGTTTACCACGTTGATCCTTGACCACAAATTTCTCAGACAACCCCTCCTGAATCTTCATAGTAGTTCCACAGCGCTCTGAATCAATACACGCAGCAAGGCGAAATTTCCCACATCTGAGCCATTTTGAATTATCGGTGAAATGTAATTCCCCAATAGTACCAACTCCTTGTTGGTTAAAAGTTACCTCAGTGTTACCAACGAGCAATGGTCCCTTTCCTTCTCTTTGTTTAACAATTTTGCTATTGAATTTATCACTATCCAAACCTTCTAGCTCTGAATCCCCATCAATCACAACAATTTTCACTTTTATGTGCAAGTCCTCCACGTTTGTGTATGGTCTACCTGTATTATTGTCTATGAGTTGGATTTGTATGGGCATTCCGTTATTATCTGTGATCTTATTGTTAGTGTATATTGATTGTGGGACTTGATTTACAAAGACGAGTTGGTGTGGCGGCAACTCTTCGATGTGCAAAGAAAAAATATGTGCGGTTAAATTTTTCCTAAAATATATAAAAGATTTTTCATAAATTCAAAAGTCAAGGAGATCGGTGTACTATTCAATCTTATGATGCTGATACTAACTTATCTTTTATGCTTCCATGTGATTCAAAAGGCTAGTAGAAATTTTAGGCATCAGTTCCACAGAGGAAGCTGGGGCTATAATCCCTATGCATGGTAGAATGATAGGTTCTACTATTGAAGATTGAAGCTGGTTCATCATGCTACAAGTGTCTCTCAGAAGCTTCACAGTGTCTTGGAATTTCTGTTTTGTTAGGGACCTTTATGCTTTTTACTATAGGTTTTTGGATATTCAGTTTTGTTAGGGTCCTTTATGCTTTTTACTATAGGTTTTACTATCTGGAGATACTGTGTTTTGGTTGCTTATTTTCAGCTAGGTATTTGACTTGTAATACCTAAGTAGGTTTACTTTTGTTTGTTGTCTATTTGGTACCAGATGGGTGGTACCAGTACTGATTTTTGTAATGATTTCTAGTTTTAATGGAAATCTGAAAATACCACTACCTATAATTTCCAACGAAATTACAAAAATAACAACTTATTAAATTTCCAACGAAATTACAAAAATAACAACTATTTTAAGACATTATAAATAACTTTTTAAATTTCCAACGAAATTACAGGGTCTATAATTGTTTCAACTTTCAACTAAAATCTCAGTAATGACTAATACTCTGTCCGAAAGTCCGTGTGCTTATATCATTATTATTTGAAGTTTGAACAAACCATCTTTCTCTTAATTTTTGCTTATTATTTTAAAAATATATATTTTAATGAAAACTGCCTCATGTGTTCCTCAATTCTGGTGATTTAATGCACCAAAAAAATATTTTCATCATCTTTACAAGTAAAATAAAACAAATTAAACAGCTTCTGTAATGACAAATTAAATTAATTCAGATATAGTGCAATACATTGAATCAGATGTGAGTCGTTACCTCGCCTAACTCAAGACCAAATGGGATTATATATTCATAACTCAATATTTTCCAACAGCGAAATCTATTGAATGAGCAGCCTTTTTTTTATTCATAACATTTAAACAAATTAAAACCTAAACTGCTGATTTTGGTAGATTTTTATTTATGTCACAATCGCTAAATAATTCATATATAGACGTTATATCCATCGTATGATACTCTTATTACTCGTAAGGTAGATGGGTTTCAATGATTCAGATTTGTCATTTGAAACTGATTCGATGAGTTTTAGACTTGAATTCACCAAGGAGTTTGGTAAACTTAAGAACACCCTAGTTCTACTCCAAAATTTATAACCTTTTTGTTCTAATAAAAACAGATACATGTCTTAATATATTTTACTTTAGAAATATTTCGTCTAATGATAATATTTTAAAAAATAATGTTCGATGTTAATAGCGAATTGTCCATACAATATGAGCCATAGAAAATCAGAAATGGAAAATTGATTTAGAGGTAATTAAGTATTTAATCCTTAATGATTTGTGTAAATTATCCTGGACCGTGCACCTAGCATTCTGAAAAAGAGAGAATAATGCATACAATCATAGATCCTTAATACCAACTAGGATAATTTAAATCTTTAATTATAAATCAAATCCAACGATCATGGTCGCTCTCCACTGAACAGCATGTTTCCATCTAACTAGTCATTGACACGTGTATCCACCCAATGCTCTCGGATTTACTGTGGCGCATAGTCTATGTAAAAACATGTGTTGTCTGCAACATAGATTAATTTTATTAGTAACATGGTAACATGGTACGCGAATAATTCATTTTTTTTTTATGTTTCCAAACCAAACAATGAAACCAAGTATAAAACGCAAAAGAAACATATTATACGTTTTATTCGTGAATAAAACACGAATCACAAACCATTCGCAAATAAAACGCGGAATCATTCTCGAATTATTTCCGAATCACAAACTTTTGATCTTGCCGAATCAAACTCGAATTATTCATTTGTCACTATGATTATTACAGTTTTTCATTACATTACATGAAGTCGGCCACTATGTATGCCTCTTGACTCTTGAGTAAACAAAATATCAGGCCACAGAGAATCTGAGTATGGTCAACACCTCAGATAGAAAAATTAATACAACAGTGAAGTTTGTTATATATTATTTTTCTTTCTACAGTAACAGTATAAATTTTCTCAAAAATGGATATGAAATTCTTGACTAATTTGTAATGTTTGACAAGACTTAATTAAAAAAAACATGGAATAAAAACAAACATTTAATATCATGTTTGCAATCTCATATTTTGCGTGACCGACGTGTCGGGTTCCTATTCGGAGATGGCATAGGGGCAAGTATTATTTGAGCTTTGAGATTTGTGCAGAATGTAGTTGGACTGTTGAGATTTTCCAAAAAGTCACGCACCATATGAGATATCTCAGAGGATGCGAATTTGCAATCGAAAGGAGGGCTTGCGTGTCGGCCCGAATTTGGTGATGTCATGGTCATGTACATGTAGGTGACATAGATGATAATAGTCATACAGATGCCATCTCAATAAAAACAATATTGTGTCATACATGACTAGGCTTAGGCTTCCCAATTAAGAAAAGGAAATTTTTTTAGCAACCATAAATAATAAAAAAAAAGATTTTATTAAACCAACCTCATTGTTTTAGTTTTTTATAAAATTATAAGAACCAAGATTCCATTTCGATCCGAAGTGTTTTTTTTTTCTTGTATCGAATTTTGAAATTTCTGTTTTGATGTGAACAGTAAAAAACAGTAAAATTTTCTGGACCATTAGATCAGCAATTTAAAAAAATGCTTAATAAATAGTAAATAAATTCCAAAAAATGTAAAATTTGGTCTCCAAGCACATTTTAATAAGGATATCACATCTAATGATTTGGATCGGTCGTTTGGATTTTCAAAATAAAAATATGGTGGCGTGTAGCACCAATGCATTTTACTCCATGGAGTGGCATAGCCCATCCCTATATATATATATATATATATATATATAGAGGAGGGTTCAAATGCACCCAAATGCACCCTATCATTTTTCTCCGTTTTCAAAGTCCGAATAGTCAATCCGAACCGTTAGATGCGATCTATATATTAAGATGTGCTTGGAGACCAAATTTTACATTTTTTGGAATTTTTTTACTATTTATTAAGCCACTTTGAAAATCGCTGATTTTACATTTTCTGGACCATTGGATCAGCGATTTTTCAAAGTGGCTTAATAAATAGTAAAAAAATTCCAAAAAATGTAAAATTTGGTCTCCAAGCACATCTTAATATATAGATCGCATATAACGGTTCGGATTGACTATTCGGACTTTTAAAATAGAGAAAAAGAATTTGAAAGATAGGGTGCATTTGGGTGCATTTGAACCCTCCTCATATATATATATATATATATATATATATATAGAGAGAGAGAGAGAGAGAGAGGGAGAGAGAGGGTTCAAATGCCTCTATTTTTTGTGCCTCTATTATGCCTCTATTTTTAAAAACTTCAATAACTCAAAATTTAAATTATAAATATCGAAATAAAGCCATTAGATGTGATCTATGTTATTTTTTCTATACGCTCATAAAATATTATCACATTTGAATTTTGCTTTCATGTGAATTGATAAGTTAAAAAATCAAGGTCTAGAAATTATCCACATTAATACATTTTTTTACAATCTCTTGATGACAACCAAAATAAAGTTGAAATGTTGTAATATTTTGCATGTTCATAGATAGAATGATGTAGATCATATCCAACGGTTTTATTTTGACTTTAAAGTTTTAAATTTTGAGTTATTAAAGTTTTAAAAAATAGAGGTATGATGGAGGCACAAAAAATGGAGGCATTTCAACCCTCCTCATATATATGTATATATATATATATGGGATAGGTTACCATACATTGCAATGTATTGACTCATCTGTGCATTGCAATCTAAATCATTGATTTCGCTTTAAAATCCTACGGATCAATGATCAGATCAATTCATAATTTTCAGAACAGGAGGCCTCCAGCTTTTGCTTAATTAGAAAGTTTCTGGACCGGACCTCTCCAGTCTCTCTCTCTCTCTCTCCCTCTCAACATATTCTATCCCGTTCGAAAGAAAAGAAAAAGAAGAAACAAAACCTAAGCGATGCTGCCAATATATTTGGTGTTTGTTAAATTTATTGTTGACACAGTATGTAATAAGAAGAATGAATTAATGTGAGTAGTAGATGTGATTCTTAATTATTTTGCGTCCGTGTATGTTTATATTTATCTTTTTGAAAACTTTTGCAGAGAGCGCGAAGTACCTAACTATTTTAAGACTTTTTTTTTTCTAACCAACTGTGCTACCTTCCCTTTCATATTTATATTTATTATTATTGCAGTGTATGTGCGCGCACACACACACACCGGGCATTGATAAGTGGGGACTTGAGATATTTGATTTCAAGTTTTCAACAATTGAAGGTGATTGAATGTGTTCAGATTTGACAAATTTTTTTTTAATATCCATCATTAAATATAAATTAATAAATATATCTAGTTTTTCTGGATATTTTTAAAAATATCCAAACTGGTCAAACTTTCGGCCGTCGAGAAAAAAATAGGACCGTTGAAAATTTAGATGACCCGTTTTTTTTTTTTTTTTTTTTGAAATTGGCGCTCTGAAATTATAGAAGGCCAACTTAGCGTCAAATAATTAGTCTTAGTCAAGGAAGAGTAATTAATTAATTAGTATCTTTTGTTGAATGAAGTATGATTTTTTTTTTCAGACGAATGTATATAAATGCTCTAATAATTATAGATAGTTTTATTGTATGATCCATGTGTGATAAAAAAATATAATGTTTTTTCACGTCATCAATATGTATCTTTCTATTATAATGCATCTCTATTAATTTTTTTCAAGTCATGTCTCTTATTTCTAAAAGACCTGTATATTATACATGTATTTATCTAAGACATCTTTCGTAAACAAACTAGACTAGAAAGAGAGATAAGGTAGGAGAGACAATATCTTCATTGACAATGCGAAAAAAGACGACGAAACTTCAAACCGCCATAAAATGGCGATCAAGTGTATGATTTCAGCAAATGACTACTTTTTGAAAAGCTTGCGAGAAGATCCATGTGTCAATGACATCTATGCTGTTTTTCATAATTTAAAATTAAAAAAAAAATAAGAGAAGAGCCTCAAAACTTGAGTTGAAGTTTCCGATTAAGTTTTTCATTTCTAATTATTGATCTAAATAGCACAGTGAATTGGTTATATAATGAACTTGTAGAAAATCAATTTTTACTGTTTGTGAATTCTGTTTACTATTTTTTATGATTTATGAAAAATAACACACATGGCTTAAAAATAAAAGAAAATTACCAAACTATAAATAAAACCTAGACAACCTTAAACAAAATAAAAATAAACATAATAAATAAACTTTATAAATATAAAATAACAACCTTAAATTCATTTATGCTATTGTTAGTGAGATATTAAAACTTAATTACTTTTATAAATACACAAATTTATTAATATTTGTGAATGTAATTATAATTTATATTGTCACATGTCATCCGTTTCATAAACTATAAAATTTAATATAAAATGTTTATAGAGAAAAAAAAAAACGGGCCGTCTAAACTTTCGGCGGCCTATTGGTTATTTTTAAAAATATTCAGAAATACTGGATATATTTATTAATTTATATTTAATATTGGATATTAAAAAAAGGGGAATTTGGCGGTCCCTATAGCTCAAATCTTGTCACTGTTTTTGTTAAAAAAAATTATATGTATAGGGTATTTTTCTTTGAGGATGTTACAATACTTCATACTTTTTAATACTTCATCATCTCATATTTAATATTTTTATTTTCAATGTCCGAATTGTCAAGCCGAACTGTTCAACAAGATATCCATACTAAAATATATATATTTGTGATGAAATTTTATAATTTTTGAAATATTTTACTATTTTTTCAGATGAGTAGAAAATCACTGTTTTTTTAACTGTCCACAAACAATGATTTTGTATCTATCTTAAAAAATAGTAAAAAATCTCCAAAAATTATAAAATTTCATTTTCAAACATATTTTAGTATAGATATCATGTTGAGTGATTCAGATAGATAGTTTGAACTTTGAAAATGAAGATATAAAGTATGAGGTATAATAAGATATGAAAAACATGAGGTATTGAAATCCTTTTTTTTTTTTTTCTTTTAATAATACGAATGAATATTTATTTCTTTTCAATGTCAGGATACATGCCGCTGCCTATTGTTTTACGCATCAACCACTAGAAAAAAAAAGGCAACGCTTTTCAAAGTTCAAGGATATATATTTTGACTATTCTCATTTTTTGTCAAATGGATAGAAAGGCGTGCAAGAATGCTGCTGTTGTAGTCACCAATTAATAATAGCTTTTGAGTCGATAATTTAATATTTCTTCTAGGATAAACAAGAATTGCTTAAACCTTATTATGTTCAAACCAATGTTTAATTAGTAAGGTTTTAATTTAGTGAAGGAAAAAATGTAATGTAATGTGATAGAACCTAACTAACATAATAATAACATGTCATGACTTAGTTATGATAAACGATTAAAATATATATATTTATGTGATATGCCGTGTGATTAAAATAATGAAAGATAGTTATGTTATGCGAATAAACATGTCATGCGTGATTATAATGTGACCACATTTTCATATTTAATTATTTTTCAAGCTCTAAATTAATTCATAGAAAATAACAACAACAAAAATATAAAAAATAATTACAAAATAAATTATAATAATGTTGAAAAAATTGATCATATTGTCAGTTTCGTGATTAAAATGATAAAGAACAATCAAACTGCTGTAGATCCCAGAGAATAAAAAATAACGATCCACTGCCAAACATCATATGCTTACGTTACACAAATGAATATGTAACGATATGCGAATCACATTATGTAAGTGACACACATAAAATAATAAGACGTGACAATTTTTTTCACTTCTCTATGACAAAACAAAGTTATGCTGAGAAACAATTGTGAGATGAATTCGGATACTCCTCGGTGTCGTAAAAGAGAATATTCTAAAATTAATTAGTGGATTCAAACTATTATTTTAATGTTGCACGAATCTCAAAGCATAAATAATATTGCCCCTGTGCTATTCTGAATAGGCATCTGCTAGGAGTAAATCTGGATGTTCTTCTAGTAATTGTAAAAGTTTTTTTTTTAACAGGGATGGGAGAGGGGTGAGCCATTGGAATTTGTATCCTTTGCATCAACTCAAAAAAGAATATTTTGAGTTAATGCATATGAACTATCAAATTTGCTTTAAGATCCGTACAGACTAGATTCACACTAATATTAAAGGACTTTGAATTATATGCCGTGGTCAGATTAACTCTGTTTAAAATCAGACAACTGAAATGCATTAACTCAAAAAATGTTCTTTTGAGTTAACGCAGACGATGCGGGCTCGAGGCATTGGGCCTACATTTTAACTGCCAAAACCTAACTCAACCAGACGGTTATATTTGCTATTCCGAGGTAGACAGTAAGGAGGATAAGTTGCTTTCTCAGCCCACGCTAATAATTGTTCGATTAGTTGAGAAAATCTGTGACAGTTTGATCAACGCCAACGACTAATTAGCCGATTAATCGGCCTAAAAGGATGCTTTTTACAACACAAAATTATACTATTTTTTAATGACTTGATTGATCAAGTCCAGTGTAATTGCTTTAATTAAATAAATAAACAGATGCCATTATTTCAAGCAAAACAAAACAAGAAAAACTAAAAAAAGAAAGTAACAACAACAACAATTCAGCAAATATCTAATGTTCTACTTTCCACTTTCCAAGTTCCTTTAATTTTACCTTTTAGAAAAAAAAAATGAGCCCACTGGAGGGCCTTTTCCAATTGAAAAATTAGAAAAGGGGCTAACTCACTAACGCAAGTTATATTGGGCCGGCCCAGAAAACTATCTCAAAATACGATTTTAAGGCTTAGTTAATATATTAGGTACCTATCAAATTTAATTTTGTCCCCTTCATGAAGAATTTACATTTCAATTCATAACTCCAAAGTTCCAAGTGCCGCGACCCGTTCGAATTCATATCACCTAATTAAGGTATCTCACCCTTTGAGTTTAAATCCGGTCCGTTCGTTCGTTATACATAACCACAAACCTGTAAGGACTGTGCATTACAGATTTTGAGCCGGATTGGTTGGATTGTGATGGAACGGTTCGGATTTAAATTCAAACAGTGAGGTAATGTAGAGGGCCTAGATCCTCAGTAGGGTTGTTAATGAACCAAGTTCGAGTGAGTTGAGGTATCCTCGTACTTGGTTCATTAACTTATTAAATTAATGAGCAAGTTAACTTGAGTTAGAAAGACAATACTGAGTTGATAACTATGTTCATGTTGATCAACTTGTTAACAACTCGAGCTGACTCGTTGCTCGTAATTTGTTAAGACTTAAGACTAATTGATATTTGAATTTTAAATAATTTAAATTTCTTAAAGCCGAAAATCCTAAATAAAACATAATAGAAAATAAATTTAACTAAAACAAAAACACTAGATATTTGAAGTTAGCATAATTTAAAAACCAAACAATACATACCCTCCATTCGGGTTGATAATGAACGAGTTGAGTTCAGCTCATACACGAATCATTAAGTTATTGAGCGAGTTGATGAGAAAGAACTATAATGTATGAAACTTTTGTTCAAGATATAAGCAGAGATAAACTGAATCTATATTGATGATGTGATATAGCAAAAAAGAATGAAAATTTAATATTTTGTATGAAGTATTAAGATGACATATAGCATTGTGATGTTAATATTAATTTTGATTACACACATGCAGACTATTAAACAGCTAACAACAATTACATTTTGATTACACACATAGAACTAACAACAATTAAACAGCTCACACAAACCAAATAGAATTTTAGATTTAAACTAGAAGTAACAAACATCTAATTTATTTATTCTTCTCAATTTCTCCCTTCTTCTTTTGCAAATAGGCATGAACCAGTTGGTAATTCATCACAGACAAAACAAAATGGCTTACTGAAAACTCGGGCCATAATGCATTCGGATTTTGTAAGTGCGTAAAATCTGATTGCCACATAAGGAAGTTACTCAAACGGGTCTCGCCTGAAGTGCGAATAATGATATCCGGATCCACACAACTGGCCGTGAACAAATTTCTCTCTAGATCACAAACTCCAATTTGAGTACCCTTTCCTCTTGTGTCTCTAATGGATGCCTCTATTGCATGTGTTATCTCATTGGTTGACGAATAGGCCATACAAACTGAAAGTACCGGTCCTTTGTTGTGCATTGTTAAATCCATTACCTTTTTCGCAGCTAATCGTACTGGCTCAGGAATTAGCTCCAAATGGCCCCAGAAATTGATCTTGACATTGAACTTTTTCAACATATTCTCATTGGTCAATACCTCGTCTAATTTTTCTTTCATCAAATTCATTAATAACTCAACCTCTTCGGGCCCTCGCTTGAAATTGTCTGTGCTAAAAGCGTATACCGTCACGCACTTCACACCCAATTCAAAACAGTATTGGATGGTTGACATGAGGGACTTGAATCCAACCCGGTGACCACTAGCTGGATCCATACCGTTTTGAAGTAACACGTCTCTTTGCAAACCGGCGGTTTCCATCCATTATGAGCGCAATGTGGGCTGGTATCGGGCTGACACGGAGGATAGAAAAGATGAACTTACACATCAGAAAAGAGATGTGTGAAATAGTTCTAGATACCATGCTTTTGCAATACTTCTCCCCGAGGCGAGATTGCAAGATTGAAACCCTACAAAATGGAAAAGAAAGGTTGAATGGTGACGTGAAAAGAAAGAAAAAAAAATTACATTGAACTTCATAGCTTATTTTTCATTTTTTTTTTCTATATGTTTTATCTTCCTTGAAAAAACGCCAATGAACTGTTCTATTTTTAGTGAGTTCTTAATTTTGAGAGGTTGAACAATGATGTTGTAAACAAATTTATTTATTGTAAACTTGGTAGCCACTACCAAGCAATTTTAAAAAAAAAGAACTGTTCTGTTCAAGCTTAATTACAAATTGCTCTTTTAACTAAGAACCCGTGAAAAGAAAGCGAAAAAAACCATCAAAGAAATTACTTGCCTCCAAAAAAAAGTAAATAAAATATAATATAATAAGACCTTTCTGATATTGTAGCCATTAATCCCCTGCTTGTGAACTTCCTCTTCAACTCTTTTGCATTATCATACCAAATCTCATCAATTTCTCTTTGAACTACTGCCTAGCCAAATTTTAGACGGAGGAGACAAATCTCGAACAATTTATTATGGTTTTGTATCTATATTGCTTCATCCCGAAAGCACCTCGCCTCATCAATTTTGGATTCACAAAAAAAATATTTGTTACCTAACCATAGGTGGGGCCACATACCTCTGCATGTCATATCTTCATGAGCAGAAACATGTCAAACACATGATGAACTTCTCTAATCCAACAAAACACATGACATGAATGAAACTATAATCAATGTAATACCATCCAAGAACCATACAAATCATATGACCTACCGGTTTCTTATCCCAAAAAACCTCTTTTGTTAGAAACAAACTATAACTTAATCAAAGAACTTGTCAGGCATCCCTGGCATCGATTTCATTGGCAAAAAAGAAAAAAGAAAAATAGGGAGCCGACATGATGCATTAAAATTGAATTTTAAATTAATTACAAGAATGAAGATCATATACATTTATGAGCATAGAAATTTCTGTAAACTGGTGAGAAGGTGATATCATAATTTTGACGATATAATCTGAAACACAAATGAAATAACAATTAATTCACCTTTTTAAATAAAGATGAACTGAAGCCTTCCAATTTCCAATTTTAATTAATTTTTTTTTCTTCGAACATGCAACAATTAATTAATTAATTGAAACATTGAAGAATACATGGATTATATATACTTTAAGTATGCTATGGATAAAAATAAATTTAGTTTGATGATGCAGTTAGTATCAATCTATTTTTTTTTAATAACATTGCCTTTCTAAATAAGTAGGTAAAAAGCCGAATAATAAGCTAAATTACATTCATTCAGTTTTGATTCCTGAATACATGCTACATCACACCTTGTGTTCCAAGAATTAATTTTTATTTGTTTCATAATTAAACAATATAAACTACATACAAGAGCAAAATAACAGGCCTTGGCTCAGTCTGAATCGGACTCAATCTCCTCTTCTGTTGAAGGCTTGAAATCAACATGCTCCTCATCAGAATATTCATTCTCATCTACTTCTTGGTTTGCTTCGTGAGGTACAACCTAAGCTAATCGAATATTTTCCTCCACTGTTTGTTGAACATCAGACGTGTGAAGTCCACATCCATATGCTAAGTCAGTACACCGTTCATAGGCCACATTCACTTGAAAAAAGCCCTCTTGAGTTTTAACTGAATATTAATTCCATTTGGATCTTGGGCCACATCTGGGCCCGAGTTTTGATTATGTCTAGCTTTTGAATACAATAAACAGTTGGTGTTAATCTACTCAACACCAACTGCTCATGTGACTAACAGTTGGCAAAGGTGGACCCATCAACACCATCGGTTGGTTACCCTCAACCGATGGTGTAGTATATGTCTTTACCAACTGTTGGACAAAATGAACCAATGGCAAATGAGGGAGGCTATCAATGCCATCGGTTAGTTAAATCTAACAGTTGGTGAAAAGTTCCAAATAATTAATTACAACGATGTCCCTGGTTACAAACACCATCTGTGCCAAAGGACACCCGATAGTAAATGTGTGATAATAAATGTGTTATTTTTTGTAGTAGTATATATATATGGTCATAAATTGTTACCATCATAAGAGAATTTGGATTCTCTTAAAGAAAAAAAATGTATTGTCGGACTATCTCTACCAATCAAAATCACTCATTTTTAATTGAACAATTAATTGTAGTTCATTGAATCGTATGCACTTAAGACAGGGTTATTAAGTCCACGCCCGACTTGTATTATTTATCCATAATTTTTGCACATTAATCTATTAATCACTAAAAAACCAAATATTGTAGCACGATTATAATTTCTTTGGATGCATGTATTTATAAATGCTCAGTTTGAAATTCTAGATTAAGTAAACTAACTCCAAAATAAGACCGACCTTGTAGATTTTACGCATATATTCTGGTTTGAAATTTTGATTCAATTTTTGTTCTCGAAGTGAAGTCCGAAAAAAATTCTAGTATAAAATGAAATAAATATTACATTCCTTCAGTAGAATGATGGGACTAATATAATCTCCACTTAACATTATTATTATGAGATCATTTCATATTATCAATTAATTGTTGGGCAAATTTTAACCGATTGACGAAAAATGAATTTAGCATAAAATTAAATGGTCAAAAAATTCAAAAAATGAATGCATTAAAATTAATTTGTTAACCTTCTAATTTTGACCGATTGACTTTATACTAAATTAATTTGAATGTTTAAAATTTTCGCATGTAGACGCATCACTCGTAAGGTAGGCGGGTTTCAACGGTTTGGATTCATCACTTGAAGCCGATTTGATAGGTTTTAGACTTGAGTTCACCGAATGACTTGGTGAACTTAAGAACACCCTAGTTCTACTCTAGATGTTTTTCTTTACGAAAATATACATTAGTAATTTATCTTTAATTATCCATATTCGTCCGATATCTGATCTGCCTCCGTAATGTTTAATATTCGATCCATATCTATATCTGAGACTATTTGTATTCGTATCTATATCCAAAAAGTTATAACGGATAAGAATATATATAATTTGACCACTATCCAATTTGTATTCCACCGTTTACACACTTAACACAACACAAGAAGGCTATATATGCCATAAGTGTTGGATCTCGATAGCTGCATGCATGGCTCTAAAGGCCTGACTGCATTTTTGTTGTGCCAAAGTTTTTTTGCGGCACATTGATGTTACCAATGCTCACAAACCATAGTGACGAATGAACAGTTTAGGCTTGATTCGGCGGGGTCAAAAATCCGTGATTCAGAAAAATTCAGGTATAGTGTGAGAATGATTCAGTACCACAAGGAAGCAAAAAAAAAAATGCATTTTTTTTTTCATTTTATTCACGAATAATTCGTGATTCTCATTTTATTCACGAATACAACGTGTAATACGTTTTTTCGCATTTTATTCAGTGTTCGATTTGAAAACATAATTATAAAAGAAACTAATAATATGCGAATTATACATGAATTATTCGCGATTTATAAAACACGAACCAATACCAACTATAGTTTTAACCGCTATACATTGTTTGATACATATTTCCTTTCTTGGAAAAGTTTAAAATTCGGTATAAATTCATGAGGAAATATTAATTTGTTCCGTTACATATTCGCCAAAGGGCTTAAACCTAAAAAAAAAATAGTTGTTTCCATGCATGCCTACAAATATTAAATGGATGTAGATTCTTTTGATTAAAGCAATCACATTTTTTTTTGGTAAATGACTCTTGGTAAATTTATTATCATTAAAGTGAGTTTTGGTTTTATAACAATATTCTAAAAAGCAAACTAAAAACACCATTCTTGCCGATAAGCAAATAAATTGAGGTGGGAATACTAGTGGAGAAACACTAATCTGGATCGGTTATTATACCAATACTAATATCTATCTAGATCGGTTAATTCGAAAAAATCGATCCTAAAATCTATCAGGATTAGTTCTGTATAATAACCGATCGTAATGTATGCACTATTAGGATCAGTTACTATTACGATCGGTTGTTATAAATAACCGATCCTAATGTTTGCACCATCCAGATTATTTTTAGGATTGACTGTTGAACCGATTCTGATTAGTTTCTTATTAGTATCGCCCAGATCAAGATCGGTTAAATTCCGATCCTAATGTGCGTAAATAACCAATTCTAATTCCATTTTTTCCACTAGTCGAACTACCACATAAAGAATCTGGAAATTCCAAATTGTTTATTTTTTTGAAACATTTTTCATTAAATAAAAGATGTTATAATAAATTTTGCATGTGTTCATTTCAAATTGATGTTATACATATGAAATATTGCATGCCGAGTTAGAGAGAAATAAGTTTAGAATGATCGATCATGCAAATATTGCTTCTTTTTTATTTATATATATCTTCAATTTCATGAATCAAACTAATTATGATCTGTTGTCTATGTGTAAAGAATTAAAAAATATTGACAAATAGTCGTATTTTTCTTCTTCTTTTATATAAAATTTGACCAAAACAAACAACTATTTAATAATATTTTTTTATTTTAATAATTTATTTAATAAGAGATCAGAGAAAATCAATACAAATTTTAACAAGAAAATAAAAACATTATAAGAATATAAATATATTGTAACATTAGTATATTGACATTCTTATTTAAATAAAATATAAAACAAAACACAAATTACATGAAACTTAGCACAATCTACATGAGTTAAACAAAAACTAAATGAGATGAGATATGCTAAAAATTACTTATTTACGGTAAAATTTTGGCCTAAAATTATAAGAGATAATTTTGAAAAAAAAGCCAATTTTGTGAAAAATTATTTTTTGATTTTCTTGTAATTCAGAATTGTATTAGTCTTAGTCAGAAGACTAGGGTTAGGATTCCATATCTGATTTTTGTTATGGGTTAGGTTTTCCATCACAGAGTTAATGAATACAGATTAATTGAAGTTTCATCCTATTCAAAAGTTGTATTAAACCCAATTTCGAATTTTTTGTTTTAGGTTAGGTTTTCCATCCTGTGCTTTTGATTTTTTTTTTTTTACTTTTCTTAAAATATTTTGTTTTGTTTTTCCAACTAGTACATATGGAGTAGGATTAGCAGTACGTCCAGATATCCTTTGCACCACCTAACTGAAGGAGTCTCTATCGAGATTGCTAATCCAACGCTTCTGTACCAATTGAAAAAAAAAACACAAAAAAAGTCAAGAAGTGTAGAAAATCAAAAGCAAAGGCATTCTTTAAATTTATTGAGTTGAAAAAGGCGAAGAAGCCAAAAACTGATTTCATCTGAGTTCAAACAGCTGGATTGGATTCCGAAAGAGTGAAGTGTCATAAACCACATCAAAGAATGTGGCAAAATTGCTGTCTCAAAGTACAAATTAAGTTTAATTCGGGTTAATTCGTTAATTAGTATATGGCGATCTATCTATCAGTGATCTATATTTTTGAATGTAGATTTTGCAATGACTTGAATGCTTGAATAACTTATTTTCGAGTGATGATGTGGTTCTGTTTATAAGATGGCAAAATTTCATTATGTCGGTTATTCTATTTTTTATTAGAAAATTTGATATCATTTATTTGTTATTCTTTCAAATTGAATATCCCATCAGATTTGTGGTTTTTACAAAGGACATCTTATGATAGTTCCATATTGTCTGTGAACCTCCCTCCTTTTACACAATTTTTCTGCTCCGAACAAGGGTTTCACATATATCATGTGCGAACTTCCTATTTCTAAAAATTGGCAATTTCAGAATTTTTTTTTGAAAAAAATGCCATTGCTGACATCTCAGTATTATATCGAGCTAATACATATTTCTTCATTTAAATATTTTTTTTGATAATCTACATTTGATCAGAATAGTGGTTCGAGCAACAAAAAAAGAGAGAAATAATCAGAAGATTGACAAAATAACAGTCGCCAGTGGCGAAGAAAATAAGGAAAACAAACTAGAAGATGTTAAGTGTTAACATAAGTAGGGAGCAAAGGGAAAAATTAACGAGAAGAGGTATGAGATGAAGGAAGACGGTTGAGGGATTTTTTTTGTTTTGTTTTGTTTTGTTAAACAACAAACGAAATGGAGAAAGAAATCATGTTTGTCGATTATTTTTTGTTTATTACATTGTTACTCCTTGTTATAAACTTTTCGTGACACCATCCCTGTATTAGAATAGCATTGGTTACCCTGTGGAATTTTTATTCAAATTTAATTATAATCTTATTTAGGCATAATTTATTGAATTTGTGGTCAGGTTAGCTGAAATATTAATGTTTGTTGTTTGACTATCTAGTCAAATTTAATTATAATCTTATTTAGGCATAATTTATTTTATTTCTTGTGTTTGCAAGTTACTTGGGTCAATATTAGTGGATTAGGATTGCACAAGTTGGGCTATTAATTATTTTGTATATTTAGTAATAAAAATATTATTTTCTTCTAGAAAGGGAATGAATCGAGTTAATTAAATTGGTAATTTATTATGTAATGACAATGCCAAAAATTAATTTGTATCTGGCAATAATATATCTCATGTTAGTAAATGGATGTGCTAGTCAAAAGTCATTGTGTGGGGCATATATGCAGTTGCTTAATTTATTTGTAGCAGTATATTATTCATGATTGCACAATAAAATGCTATATGCATGTGAAGCTATTATAGTTTAGTAAGTCTGTTGCTGCCATTTATACTGCTTATATATTCTTTCAATCTCATTTGATTTTTTTTCACCCGTTCAGGATTTTGGAAATCATGCAATATTTCTAATGCGCAAGTGTGATTCTTGCTGTGCAATAATAAGGTAAACTTGTTTAAGGAATTTCATAAGACTTGATGACATCCAAAATTTTGTTATATCTGTATTATTCTCATATTTAACTTTGAGGGACTTACATGAAAAAATTTGGTGGATGTTGATCTCGGCTGAAAATTAAAAATAGGAAATGGATATTGATTTGGACATGGGCCTTTGGGTTTGTGAATAAAATGGACCATTGATCTGTGGGCTTTCCTGCTCTTGAATGAATTGAATTGGCAAAAGAAAAGAACAAAAAGGCCTGTTGCCAAGGACTTGAGTTTTTGAATGATTAAGGAAGTTCATTAGAGGATGCATGAAGATTTATTCATATCATCATATGATGTGTTTGTTTTCAGACCCATATAGTACTAATTTCACATCAAGAAGATTCTAGAAGATATATATATATATAACCCAATTTTATAGGTCGTTTATTTTGACCAAGGCTTTGTCTTCCTTTTGATATATATATATATTTTTTCTATACTATAAAGGTATTTGGTCACTAATCTAAATTTTGTAGGATCCGTCAAAAGTGCAAACTCCGTACTATATATATATATATATGGATCAATTAATCTCTGTACAAAATATTAATTATAATTAATTATAATTAATCATGCTAAGTGACGCATACATGCTAAGGGACCCACAGCCACAGGTCAAAATGCATTGCATTAATTAATTACTAATGAATAGAATATTTGCAATCACTAAAAGTACACAAGTATTCTACGTACCATTAAATAATTTCAAGATTGAAACAAATAACATGGTTAAATTATTCGGTTCAAAACATTAATTTATTCTCACAATTTAAAAAAAATAAAATTTAAAATTGAAATCAAATATTACATAACGATGACTTCTTGTATATTCATTCTACATGCATCATGTGAAAAAATTTCTATAAGGGATTTAATTTTGTGATATACTTAGCCTAGGCATGAAGAATGGAACCATATAAATGATAATAAAATTTTGTGATATACTTAGCCTGGGCATAAAGAATGGAACCATTTAAATGACAATAAAATTTTGTCTGTCCTTTAATTTGGGCAACCTAATTAACATGGATCCTTTTGTAGTGTTTAAGTTTAGATATGAACTCCATGCATTTGATAACTTTTAGCCTTAATTACTGTCAGACTTGTCTAATTCTATCACAGTTGAAATTGCCTTTATATATTTCATCAAGATCAAAACTTCCTCCTTATAATTATATTTAATATTATAAAATGAGTAATTTGAACGAAAAATTGACTGAAATAAATTATGGTTGTACATCAATCTCATTTCAGTAAAGAAAAATAAAAATAAAAAGAAAAAGAAAAAGAAAAAGAAAAAGAAAAAGAAAAAGAAAAAGAAAAAGAAAAAGAAAAAGAAAAAGAAAAAGAAAAAGAAAAGACAAATCAAAAAGAAAAAGAAAAAGAAAAGACAAATCAAAGCCGTACCAGCTAGCCAAAAAAATCAAAACTTTATTTCTTGAATGGAGTACAGGCTTAGCAAGAAAATCAAAACTTTATTGCCGAAAACTTCTTTTTTTTGGGAGATTGATTCTTAAGCCTCTTTGAGAAGTAATTAACAAGTGGGACCCATTTAACATAATACATCTTATACACTATATATTTATTGGTTTTTACAATATACATAGGTTAAATATATAGCAGAGTTCTTGATGACCAACAATTAGTAGAAAAAGTTGATGGAGAGAGATCTTGATTGTGAAAATGATATTGCATATGGTATGTACTATGTATGCTACATTAGTATAGTTCATAAGTGATATTAATTATAGTATAAATATGAAGACAGAATAAGGTTTGAAAATGCCATCTTTTGACTGGAGATGCATCCAGAAGGAGAATTAGATAAAGTGTGGCAGTTATTTGTTAAAGAAAAGGGGATGCATGGAATCTGATCTACAAATGAAAGATGCTTAGCTTCTTGGGAGATGGGATGGGATCATGGGAATGCTTAAAAGCAAGGTATATATAAGAATAAGAATAAGGGGATGGAGGAATAAGCATATAATTCGCTTTTGTCTCCTGTGTCAAGTTTGGTACTTATTCAAACTTTCAGAAAAGGAAAGGAGACGAAATAACCATAGCTTAGGCTTGGCATTATGGCATCTATATATGTGACCCCACTGCTAGAACAACTTTATTATTTCTTTTTTTCCTTTTCAAAATATTACATCACTGCACCATCAGTCGAATCACAGCCGTTGATCAGAATCATGAGTTGATGGTGAGCCAGCAATTGAGTCTCTTTCTTGTACTCTTTGGTTTCCCCCCTAACATAGGCATGTCAAACTGATTTTATTAGAAAGCTTTCATATATAGTATGTTATAGTTTTATACACCAATATTCCCGAACCTGAACCATCCCTCACAAAAGAATGTTAGTATATTTAAAATTTTATTAATGTTTTTTTACTTTTGTTTTCTGGTTTGGCCTAGCCTAAATTGTGATTCTTATTTCACATAATGTAATTTGTTTTCCTTGCGCTATTCTTTTCTCGTAAGTCTCCTCGATCTTGTGAATCGAATGGTGCACATCCCTTCCATCTGTCCATTTTATGAAATCTATCGACTCCAAAATGTTCAGTATTTCTATTGTGTACACAATTGAGAATCCAAAATTCATATGTACTTCAGCCAATTGGCATAAATACGATACAAGTATTATTTCATGTATGATAAAATATAGCAATACAAGAAATTTTTCATACCGAGTGAGTCACATGAAATGATTCCATACCGTGTAGCTTTCCCCTTTCTCTCTCTCCAATGCAAGCTTCACATGCAATGATCCCTTATACTCTATTGACAAAAGAGGTTATTAATCAAAAAAAAAAAAAAAACAAAACAAAAGAGGTTCTATGTTCTTTACGTTATTTGCATTGGTGATTCACAATTTTGAATAAAAATTATTTTCATTGTACCATTTCATTTAACCCATTACAATATATAAAAATTAATAAAAATATATAGGGAATTTAAATAAAACTATTATTACTTGCAAAATAACAGTTAAAATTTAATCATATATCTTATGTGATTATATTTAAACTATTATTTTGCAAGTTGTAGTCCAAATATTGAAGAAAATATAACAACAATTAAAAACAAATAAGTTGTATTGATAATTAGTTTGTGATGATCACACCAAAAACTAATTCAATGATTATTAAAACAAAATGTATCCATAATATTGGTTGGTTGTGTATTTAACTCAATAAAAAACCATTGATTATCCATCAAGTAACTAACAATTTTTATGCTAATTAATTTTAGTGTATTGCAAAATACTAGTAATATGGATTTATTTTAAGGACTGTATTCTTAACATCAAGTCTATTATATAAGTGGATTTTAAAGAATCTTATAATCTGTACGCACCAGTAACAAGTTTTGCCGGAGTATCATAACATGTAGTGTCGCACATCTAGAACAGCCATGCACGAACCATAAATGCCAACTGCCAACTGATCATTTGCATTTAATTCATTAATTATTCAAACTGATTTAGATAATTACCCCAATTATAATTACTCTTCAAATGATAATTTTTATTTAAAATATATGAATTCGAAATCAAACTCTAAGTCCTCAAAACAAAATGCATGATTTGTGAGACTGAAAGAATATATCTATATAATGTAATGCCAATAATGTAATGAAAAAGAGGAAAGTAAAAATGCTTCATTATTTTTGCATTAATTTGAAAACAGTAAGAAACAGAAAAATTTAGTGCATTATAATAAAAAAACAACACATTATAGTAATTCATCATGTTAGATCATTATAACAAAAAAGGTTAGTGTAAAATACTCTGAAAAATATACAGTTCCACTAAAAAGCGACCTTCTCTTACAATAATTTTGTGAAAAGTCTGTGTGTGATAGCATCTGTTAGAACTCAAATTGGAGGATAGGATTGGAGTTCTGAACAAGAATTGCAATTTAATTACCACAAAACACATACTTTTGCTCGGTTTTTACCTGTGTCATAAATTCATTATAAATGATGCCTCCCTCTCTGTCCCTCTGCAATCAATCACCACTTCCTCTTTCAAAGCCCCCTTATCAATCTACACATACTTCCTCCCCCTTTCCTTCCTCTCTCTTCTCCTGCCGAGTTCAGCAAATCAAACCTTAAACAGCAACAATCCCGGGTGAGTGTGTTCTATCTCCTTTCTCTTGGTTTCACTTCTATCTCTCTCACTGTTTTCCTGCCCATGTGTCCTGTTCCGACCTCCATGGTGGGGACAGGGGCTAAGGTTTAGAGGTTTAAGTTTCAACAGTCTTCAAGTTGGTAACATTTAATAAAATTTATCAACTCCATATATAATGCCTGATTTCAGTATTGCATTTATATTATCTTTTAAATATTTCTTTTCTATTACAGTTATTTGGTGAAGCTTTCGGTTGCATTGATTGTGAGGGAGGGAGCAAAAGAAGGATTAAATTGTTTTGATTTAATGACAGAGATAGAGGAAGCAAGTGTTGGCAGAACTGTAGATCGCAATTCTGGTAAACACAAACTTATTTCTGAAAATGCTAATTTTTTCTGTTAAATATTTCTTTACTAATACATTACCTGAATACTAATTTATAGCAAAATCATCTAATTAAAATTAAACAGTCAATACTACTGATAATTAATTTCTTCTTCTTCTAAATTTAGCAACTATTACCAGAAGTAGCCCTGCTGACAAGATACTTCATGATACATATTATACTATTTTGCATTGGTGACCCAGAAATCCTTTCCATTATAGTGATTTCAGTAGTACCTCCTCAACTATTATAATTTTTTTTTTAAATAAAATATAATGAATTTGAAAATCACCAATGCAGACACTTTCTATTCATACCATAGCTGAATAAGGTTTGGAGTTGCAAGTTTCATCAGTTATTAATTAAGTTGGTAGCATTTGATAAGGTCTAGCAACTCCATAATTAATGTCAGATTTCAGTCATGCACCAATTATAGTACTTAATTTTATAATGTTTCTTTTGTATTGCAGTTGCATTGGATCTGAGAGGGAGTGACGGATCTGAGATGGATGCCTTACCTTTCATAAAAGGAATTCTATCTCAACCTTCTCTCAAAGTTCTTTTATCAGATAATTTTCCTGATAAAGAGCACCTTGAGCATTTGCAATCACGTGAAATTGTGTCTATCCTAATGAAAATTAAATTTGACCTCATGGAGGACCCTGAGGGCAATAAGGTGGAATGGTGGATCTAATTAAGCGTATGCAACTAGAAGCCCGTCAAATTGGACGGGCTTCTAGAGAAAAGATCCCCAGTTTTAGGATACATAATTTTGAGATATATTGGAAGAAAAGAATATATTATAATATTAAAGATATTGTTTCATGCAAATATTTAGAGCAAACAGGAAAACAAGGTTGGTTGGAGCACACTAACATAGATGTGCTGATATCCGCTCTCCACGGCATAAAAATAACTGAAGGCTTGCTTCCTCACATAGCAGATAGTTCAAACATCTTCACAAATGAGGAGAAGATCCGAGCATTGTTCCTCATAACAGCATTTCCAAAACTTCGAGCGCTCAAAGAACCTTTTAAAATTCTCGAGTTCTTACTAGAGTTAACCAAAGAACTGGACAATCTCCCTCAACAGATTGGCAAGGCATGTGAAGGAGAGCCTCTGGCTCTTGCCCTTATAGGGGGTCTCCTTTCATATAAACCAATGGACTACAACACATGGAACAAGGTGAAAGATGAGCTGTTAGCCGAGATAAAAGAGTTCGATAATGTTGCAACTAACAATCGTTTGTTGCATGTTATTAACTACTGCTATAAAGATTTACCTCCCATTATCAGATCATGCTTTCTTTATATAGCATGTTACCAAATAGGTTATGAGATTCCTGCAAGGTCTCTAATTGAGATATGGATTGCTGAAGGATTTGTTACACCAGAGGAAGGACAGACGGCAGAGGAGACCGCAAATAACTACCTGGAACAACTTGTCCAAAGGTAATATCAAAATTTTGAGAAATTGACATTCCGTCTTATGATTTACAGGTGATTGTTTGGTTTATGGTTTTTCCCTTTCACCCATAAAAGACATCAGAATAGTTATAGGATGATTGCTACTTGAAACATTAGGTCATAGTTTCAAAAAATTAGGTCAATTAAACTGAATTGTGTCTGTTTTATTACCAAAGAATTGATAGCTTTCTCGATGATTGATAAAAGCACATATTTTTTTTACTATTTAAGTAAACTGGGAAGGTGACTCTACCACTTCAAGAAAGAAGACTAATTAATGATTGAGCGACATATAACCTTCCCCAAGAATATATATATTAATTTCTGAAAATTGATTCTTTATTTTGTTATAGATTATAAGGTCCTCATGACCATGTAGAAATTTTGTTTCTTTTATAAATAATGGAGGAGATGTTAATTTTTTTTTTCTTACAGGTCGTTGGTTTGTGTTTCCAAGAGATCAATCTTAGGCACGATCAAATGTTGCCGAGTAGGTCAATCTATTCATAAATATGCCATCAAACAATCCTACGAAGAGAAGTTTTTGGCTGCCAACAAAGATCTCAAAGAAATAAAATTCATGCGCCGTGTAGCAATCAACCAAGATAACAAGAAAAAAAATCCAATCCTAGTACTGGATAGGGGGGTAGTTTCCTTTCTGGCTTTTGATATTAAAAAAAATAATGTCAAAATGTCCGATATGCTGTGGGTGTTGGAATTGAGGAATTCCACAATGCCAAAAGCACCTTTAATAAGCATGTCTTACCTACGATATCTAGGCTTGAGAGGTAGTAAAATAACTGAGCTTCCTCCGACTATAATGCTCATGAAATTTCTCCAAACTTTGGATGTTAGAGAAACAATAATAAAAACCCTACCTGAATCTCTATGGACCATCTCAACACTTCTCCATGTATATGCCAGTCCTAGTCCCGAAATTAAAGGACCACCCTCCACAACAACTATATCTAACCTACAGATACTGAAAACAGTTGCAATTCCAGAGTCATGGCTAAAAAACTTTCCACGGGGCCTGATCAACCTTAGAAAGTTAGCAATTTCAAACATGGACAATCCAGAGTCGAAAGCAATTTCAAACAGGGGCAATCCAGAGTTGAAACTGAATCCATACTGGAAATCTATTTCTAACCTGATGAGTCACATGGTTAATCTCCTCTCGATGGCAATTACAGGTGACATTGTACCATCAGAGTTAGTTGATTTGAGGGCCTTTCCGAATCTTGAGACGGTGAGGATAATAAAATTGGTTGGAGAGTGGAATTGCAGGAAACTAATAATAGATAATGTTAAATTTCCAACGAATCTTACAAAGCTCACCCTAACCAAATCTTGTTTGGTGGAAGACCCCATGCCAAGGCTAGAGAGACTAGAGGCCCTGAAATATCTCAGCTTACAAGATGGAGCATACCTGGGTGAGAAAATGGTTTGCTCTGAAAATGGATTTCGACAGTTGCAGTTCTTACAATTTTCCAAATTGAAGAACTTGCAAACTTGGGAGATGAAACCGATGGCTATGTCACAGCTTACCACATTGCATGTTGTTAACTGCTGCAAACTCGAGAACCTTCCCGATCTAAAGCATGTTACTGAATTAGTTTACTGCTGCAAACTCGAGAACCATAAATGTAATGATGATTCGGTGTCTTGATTTGATTCAATTCGTTTTCTCTTTGACTATTGCATGTATCCCATGTTCTTTTTGCTCAAGTTCTAATGTATGTTGTGCTCTCTGCATTGTTGTGTTAATTATAATGTATGTTGGGATTACATTGAGTAAAATTAAATGTTTTTAGTTGATTTGGTGTTTCCAATAAATCAAATGGTATATTTCCTCTTTTTAGTGTTCTTTTTATTATGCATGTGTTCAGTGTTTTGATTCTATATTAGACACGATTTCCTCAAAAATTCTGATTTCTATATATCACCGATTCAACTTTGCACCTTTACTCTTGTCAAATTCCGTGCCCTAAAATGTCATATCTACATATTATACCGTTTCCATAAAGCTTTAATTTATCCTAAATGTTTCAAGACAAGTCTAACTCACCAGCCAGAAAAATTCAGCTTGTTTGTTGTCCAAAAATATATGGAGATCGACCGTTGTTGTTGGTGGTGCGATCATTGTTCTTTGTGTGCTGATGTGTATAACTCAATAAGACATGTGGATTGTAAGTGGGTGCCTACCTTGCGGGTAGTGGTTTGCTAACGGGTTACCCGTGACCCGTAACGGGTAGGGCGGGTAGACGGGTAGGACGGGTACGGGTACAACCCGCAACGGGTAGACGGGTAGTTTTTCCAAAACCACTACCCTACCCGTTTATTACCCGTACCCGTTGCGGGTTGACGGGTATCCCGGGTACGGGCGGGTTTTTTTTTTTTTTTTTTTCTTTTCTGTTTTTTTCTGAATTTTTATGCTTTGAGATTCGTGCCAAGTTAAAGGACATCACGGATGGAGTTTAGATATAGGGGTCCGTTTTGAGATTCATGCCAAATTAAAATTGATGACTCAGATCTCATTCTACAAAGTCAGGTATTGCACTGGATCTGAATTCTATAGGGTGCCGCCAAAAAAATTTTGAAATTCAAATTTTGTAACGGGTCAGGTACGGGTACGGGTAGACGGGTACGGGTAGGCGGGTACGGGTTGGCGGGTAGACGGGTACGGTTTGGCGGGTAGACGGGTACGGTTTGGCGGGTAGACGGGTACGGGTACAACGGGTTTTTTTCAAAATTATGTTGTCCGGTCCGTTTATTACCCGTACCCGTCTACCCGTCTACCCGTTTGTACCCGGGCAACGGGTACGGGTACCACGGGTAACGGGTACGGGCCGGGAAAAACGGGTTCAACCCCTAACGGGTTTAGCAAACCACTACTTGCGGGTGATGATGCATGTACTGGATTGTTTTATTTAATACATACAACTCGGAAGCCACTGTCAAGCTTTTTTTTTTTTGTTTTTTTGAAAAAAATAAAAACATGGAGAAGGGACATACCATCTAAAAGAATTATGCTTCATACATTTCTGGATTAATTTTAATATTTTTCTAGATACGGACATTTTATTTCGACAATGCATAGTAATCATGTTAGCTTCAATGCATCGTAAGCATGTTAAATACGGATATTTTATTTCGACAATTATCAAATATGACTAATCTGTGCTCCTAAAATATGAAGAACATTTTATTTTGACAATTATCAAATAGGTTGTTATCATTATCAACACATTTTTGTTATCAATATAATTTAAATTTAATATTTTCTTTGCACAAATAATAGTTATTTTATTATTTTCTTTGTTATCAATATTATTTTATTCATATTTGATAATTGTCGAAATAAAATGTTCGTATTTAACATGCTTACTATGCATTGAAGCTAACATGATTACTATGTATTGGAGCTTCAGATCGATTCCTTCTACCATTGGTCTTCCTTAACACATGAGAACGTGACATTAAATAATATTGAATAAAGGTACTGAACTCTCCGAGAAGCTAACATGATTACTATGCATGGTGGGGAACAGCTAGCGGTCCGTATTGTGCTTCACACATGCAAACGTGACATTTCTTGATGAAGTAAAGTCACTTAGAAGTAAAATGTCCGTATTTAGAAGTAGCTCTGATCTTATTGTTCTTTACTTAGAAGTCAAGTCACTTAGAAGTAGCTCTTTTAAAAAAAGTAGCTCTTATTGTTCTTTACTTAATTCAAAAGTCACGTAGAAGTAGCAGCTAGCATACTTGTGAAAACAAACCAAAATGACACACTTGCAGCCCCCGTTAACTAGCAAGCTTCTATCAAAACAAACATATCAATTGGTCTAATCGAAAATTTAAATTTAAAAAAAATTGTGTGAGATGTAATTGAAAGCTTGGGTCTTGTGCCTCTACGGACTGTCGATCATCTTAAAATTTGTGCAGTTTAAATTTTCAAAAACCCCTCTTACAATTTTTTGATTTGTTTTTCTCTTGTATAATTAGATTTTTTTTTTTTTAGGATTTTGTTGCGAAGTCGGTTAGTGGTTACTGAATCTAGGACAGTAATCACTTAATACACTATATTTGTTGATTGACACCCCGATCTATACTGTCTGAAATGTTCATGCGCTTGTCAATTGATTCTAAAGTAGAACATTAGAGTTATAAATATTATTAGCTCTGATTATATCCTATCAAGATTTTTGACATTGTTGTCGGAGATAGTTTAAAAATTCTAACAATTTCTTACATAGTCATTAAGATGTATAAATTTAGTAATTGAATCTACGTCCATTATTTAGGATTCATTTTATGTTATTTACTCCAATCATACAAATCTAAAAAAAATCCAATTTACTTATTTTCTTTTAGTTATCGAAATTTCATTAAAATAAAAAATCAAAAAATATTCAACTATATTTTATTTTCAGTACTTTAATTTCTGTTTTTATGAGTAGATATTAATTAAATCTCTTTTTTGTAGGGTTAAACTGTCATGATCCACTAGATCTTGTAGTTGTACAACTCTCAACTCCAACAAGAAGGTTTTCTGTGATCAATTCCATGTGGCTAAAATACTATTCCCTCATAAACAACCCGCTACACTAATGGAAAAACAGAAAGCGCATGGAAAGGAAATTTGCCAATGACATCAAGTTTCTTTTCTTTTTCTGAATTTGTGATACTTCTACCTAGTAGGAATTATAATCTTCTATTGCAAATGTCCGAACCTTTTTTTTTTTTTGTAATGCTGTCCTCGCTTTTACATTTTTACAATCATAATGAGTTCAATATTGAGTGTATTTTATGATTGTAGTATTAATTTATGTTGTCTTCTTTGGAGTTTCATCTAAAAAATATGAAGGATCTCAAATATTTTAAATAGAAAAATATATGTTTCGTCACCCTGTTTAAATATATTTTAAATAAAAAAATATATTTTAGTTACCCTCTTTTAAAAAATAATAAACATAAAGATGTACAACATCGATTTTGCAAAAAAAAAAAAAAAAATCCCACCGCTCTCAGTTGCACAAAAATAAATGAAAAAAAAAATCAAATTGGAAGCGCAGTTAATTCTGTATTCCCAGTAAAACCGAATTTTTTTTAAAAATCATGGCAACTTCGTTTATTTTTTCCCTTTGAAATGGTAGCTAAAAAAATTTGGGTTTTGTGATAAACAATCAAATGTATGAGTTAATATGACAATCTAACAAATAAATTAAGACCATAAAAAGGAAAAAATGTTTTACATTGATTACTTTCTAGTCCATCCAAATATGGTATTATTGTTGTCTTGTTTTTGTTGTTATTTTTGTTTAGAAGAGCCATAAAGCAGGAAAGATAAAATGTGTCACCAAAAATGAGAGAGAATCATAGACTTAGCCCTATCTTGACATTTTGCAAAATATACCATTTTTACTGACAAAATTGCATACTTCTAGCTAGCTATGTCATAAAGCAATATTTTTTTTTCACTAATTACTGGTATAAAGAGGGAAACTTAGGAAAATGAAAGATAGATTATGGACACACAAAAAGAGAATGAAAAACAAATTATTTCAAATTTAAAATCATTAGAAAGTACAATTGGTTCATTTTTATTTTCTGCATGAATTTTAAGGCATATCGAACTGTTCAAATTGAACATCAAATTGATTTTTTTTATTGTTATTTTTCTTTTTTTTTCTTTTTTCTGTTTCTTTTTCTTTTCTATTTCTTTTTTGTTATTTTCTTTTCTTTTTCTTTTTTGTTCTTTTTCTTTTCTTTTTCTTTTTATTTTTCTCTTTCTCTTTCTCTTTCTCTTTCTCTTTCTCTTTCTCTTTTTTCTGTTTCTTTTTCTTTTTTCTTTTCCTTTTTTTTTTTCTTCTTTCTGTCTTCTCAAACTAGTGAGTTTGAGGATAGACTAAAAGGTTAAGATCAAGAGACTATATTCTCTTTTCAAACGGAGTGATGTTCAAGTTTTTGAATAGCACCCACTTATGGAAGAAGATAGATTTATATAGAGAATTGAATTGGCTCAACGTACGTATATATAACAAAGAACGATAAAAAAAAACAGTCGTGAAAGTACTACTAGTGATATTTCAATGATTATACAAAAACTTACACATTTATAAATTAGATTCATATGTCGTTTTGTTATATATATTAGCAAAACAAGGTAATTAATATATTAGAACAACAAAACTCATCAAAAATATTACTGAACTTAATAACACGCAAGGTTTACTCTAGCTATAATATATGACACTTATTTACTTTTTGACTACCATATAATATAATGCCTGTAGCTAAAAATGGTTTATAATAATTTTGACACCATTAATTCGAGCTTCAAATCGATTAATTCCTTCTACCATTGGTTTATAATATATTTAATTTGTTTTACATACAGTATATTTAATTTTGACACCATTAAACTGACGTAACTATTAAATATAATAGTTAACATTAACTTCATTTCTCTCATATATTTAATTTGTTTTGTACTCGTATTCAGTAAATAATTGTTTTGTCAAAATGGACCTGACGAATGAACATTTCCTTACCAATATTTGTGCTAGATTAACGAGATGAACATTTCCCAAAAGGCCCAATATAATTACGCACTGGAGAAACCAAATTATTTAACTCAATAATATAATGATACCTTTGCTGAAGAGTAAAGAATATAAAAACAAAATAAGAGTTAACGAGATGATCTCTCCTTCTTCTCCTCTCCCACCATATATATTTAGAGTGAATATATAGCACTGGAATCCTAATTAGCCACTAATTAAAAGGATTTTAGCAAATTCTATCAATAAGCATAGCAATATACCATTCATTCCTTCATGATGATCTTCAACGACGACGAGCCAATTGTTCTCCCACCAGGTTCGTTCCCAGTTGACTAACTGTCCATAGAATTGATTCTTTTCTTTTATGTAAATAATTTATTTTAAGCAATATTCATCTCAATTAGACATATTATGTTGAAGATTGGATAAGGTAATTACTATATAACTTGAATCCATACTACATATAGAACACATTTCACTTAGTTTGCTAATATTGCAATTACTCATGCAGGGACAAAAAAACCCAACCTGTATGGAAGAATATCGCTGAATGTCTACAACAATTACAAGGCACCACTTGAAGAAAATATCCAAAAGGTGATGCTGGAACTCTACGGCTGTGACGAAAGTCGATTGGGGTTAGACCTTGTGGTGGTCTTAGATGTTAGCAAGAGAATGGAAGAAGGGAAGTTAAAAGAATTGCAAACAGCTATGCAATTTTTGATAAAGAAACTCAGTGTTGTTGACCGTTTGTCGATTGTGAAGTACGACTGTGACGCAGAGAGGCTATGCCCATTGCGCCAGATGACTGAAAGTACCCAAACAGAACTCCAAAATCTGATCAATGATTTGTTTCCCAAAGGGAGTGATATGAACATCACCGATGGCCTTTTGATGGCGCTGAAAATTCTCAATGACCGTTCAGTTAGCAGTGGACGTGTTGGTGCTATCATGCTTATATCAGGTGGTGAGGAGAATATAGGCAATGCTGCCGCTGTTCCGGTAGGAAATGTGCCCGTGCACACATTTGGTTTTGGTAATCATCACGATCCGAAGGTACAGTTGAAAATAGAAAATAAACCCTTATTTATTGACAATTTCAAGCAATAGTTTGCTTGTGCTGCATGCTAATTAACTTGTCCATGTTCTTAATAGGTGCTCAAGGCCATTGCCAATAATAGCCTGGGAGGAACCTACTCGGATGTTTGGGTGGACAACTTGACTTTAGCCTTTTCACAGTGCTTGGGTGGGCTTCTCAGTGTGGTTGCCCAGGACCTGACAGTGACCGTCAGACAAATCAAAGATAACTCAACAATAAGGCAGGTATCTGCCGGAAGTTATCCGCAATCCATGGACAATACTGCAGGTTCTGTAACTATAACATTCGGTGATATATACATCTATGAGACCCGCAAGGTGTTAGTCGACCTTCATCTCCCTTCTACTAGAAAGAAGCAGGACGCAGATGTTCTCAAAGTCTCTTACACATATAAGTATATTAAATCACAGTAATTTGCAAACAAATTATGCATACTCGTATAACCTATCATCATTTTGATGATTGTCATCAACCTAATTGTAATACTTATGCATATGCAGGTTTAATGGAGAATTGTTTGAGGCCAAACCCGAGACTGTTACTGTATGCCGCATGTCAAGGTTGACAGCTGAAGAACAGCAAGCCCTGTATGAGGTGAGAGCGGAAGAGGTCCGTCTGCTTATTGCCCAGGCAATTAAACAAGCAATTGATATCTTCGATGCTGATGAGGAGGATCTGAAAAGTGCTCAGGACAAGTTGGAAAATGCTCTGCTTAAATTGGAAGATGCAGATTTCAAATATAGAGAGGAATTGAAGGCCGAGCTAAGGACCGAGCTGAAGGAGCTGCTTGATTTATTGCACACATATGCAATTGATAAAATGCATGCCCGTCCTTTTGCATATTCCTTACTGATTTCCCTTGCCACACAGCGTCACACGGCAAGAGGAAAAAATATTGGTAAGTTTCAGCTCTTTGCCACTCCCACTATGCAAGAATTCCTTGCGGATGCCAAGTTCCATGAGACGATGAGCCGCAAGTTGGACGACGACGACCCTATAGTTCTTCCTGCAGATTCAGGTTCGTTCCCAGTTGTCTAACCGTTCTTAGAATTGATTTTATTTTTTACCAAATCATTAAATTTAAGCAGTATCCATCCCAATTAGCCATCTTTTGTTGAAGATTGGATAAGGTAATTACTCTATAACTTGAATACATACTTCATATTGATCGCATTTGAGTTAGTTTGCTAATATTGAAATTACTGAAGGCTAGCTGGTGCAGGTTCGATACTGTGCCAGCAAGGATAATTATACAAAAACCAAGCAATCCATGAAATGAAGAGCAACATTTTGATAATGAAATTATTAAGGCGCCTTCCAACTGAAGTTGTAAAATGAGCCCACACAACTTAATTAACCATGAAATCAAGAAAATACATCCTCATTTGCATACCGATATATGTCCAATTGGCCTGAAATATATTTTTTGGAGTGAGTCTATGGTACTATGCATATCACGGGTTGTTACCGTGCTACGGCTCTATATTCGAGTTTTCAAATCCTAACAATCGATCCGGACCGTTCATCTTGTTCTCCATATTAATATGTGTTTGGAAACCAAATTTTACATTTTTTTGAAAAATTTTTACTATTTTTTTAGATATTTAGAAAATCACTTGATCTGAAAATTCTGGACCATCCAAAAACAGTGATTTTCAATAAACCTAAAAAAATAGTAAAAAAATTTCAAAAAATGTAAAATTTGGTCTCCAAACACATATTAATATGGAGAACAAGATGAACGGTTCGGATCGACCGTTAGAATTTGAAAACTCGAATATAGAGCCGTAGCACGGTAACAAATCGTAATATGCATAGTACCATAGACTCACTCTATTTTTTATGTCAAATTTTAGTTTTTATACATAATTTTTTTATGCGTCAAATATTAACAAAATTTTTATTAAAAGTAGGTCAATCTATAAAAGATTCAATTGGTCCAAGTCAATATTTTTAGCAACAGTAACATATATATATGTAATATTAGTTCTTCAAAATTCTTATTTGCAGGAGAAATTTATTGTGTTTCATATTATGAAATGATATTAACTATTATCAATTCTTAATTTTTAGTGTATCATTTAAGAAAAATAAATTATTAGTTGATCAACCTATAAAGATGCAAAGAAATAATTTTGTACAATAAAGAGAAAATTAACAAAAATAATAATTTTTTAATTTAAAGTGGGCCAATTTATAAAAGAACCAATTAGTCCAAGTCTATGTTATTTGACACTGCACCGATACGTCATATTTGAACCGGACACGGGGCCGTGCACCACCTGTGGACCCGTGAACTGCGCAGCACCCTGTGAACCGCGATGGACCAAATTCTAAAACTTTGATTTTAGCTCCATGCTGGAATCGACCCCCCTCCCCGTGATGAATTAGCAATTGGCATACACCTTGACCACTCCAACAAATCATCTTTTTGTTAGGAAGGAGTTCCTACGGTATTTAATATATGCTGGATTGTTGTATGATCCCCATTTAAGATATTTTTATATTTAATAAGTAATGAATTAATAATATAATAAAAATATATAAAATAATATATTTAATAGGCGTATCGTATCCGAATTTTTTTTAAATTACTGTATCACCGTATACGTATCGTATCCGATACGATACCCGTACCCGTATCCATGCAACATAGGTCCAAGTCAAAGTTTTAGCTGCCCTAACTATCATTTTATTTTATTTTCTCCAAAGCAACAGTAACATGTAATATCATTTCTTCAAAATTCTTATCTCCAGAAGAAATTTCTCTTGTTACATTTTAAGAAAAAGTTACTCTGCACATCAAGAAAAAATTTAATATTCTTATATAAATTTCTAATAGACAACTTTCTCATATTAATTAGTTTTTTTTACTTTTTTTCTTATATGGTCCCATCTTTTTGGTCTTCTCTAATTAATTAGTACTTAATTTTCCTATGATTATAATTTGAAATTGAAAATAAAAAAAATATAATGGAAATAATTATGTGTGATAAAAACATAAGACCAAATAAATGTATTCGGTTATGGTTATAGACAATTTAGTACACGTGAATATGGCCTTGATCGAAATTGGATCTTTTGGCTTCATTTGAAATAAAAAAATCAAAATCAAAATTAACTCAAGCAAACAAGTCCTGAGTCACAAATATTTTCACCCATAAAGCAAGTGAAGTAAAGAGAGAATATTTTAGACATGTGTATTATGTAGATGGATGAATCAAAGATGAAAATATTTTAGACGATTCAAACTCATTTTGTATTTTTATATAAAAATAATAATTAAAAATATTAGCAATATCAAGCCTCTATATTATAATATTAAGCGTGAACTATAAGTGCAATGCTAATTTGCTAATTGTGAACCAATTATTAATTTATGAAGTTATTAAACGTTAATTATGCAAAAAAAAAATTGTTAAATATCAACTCTATATGAATTATTTAAAAATGAATACAATTCAAATCTTTAGGTGCGAATATGTTTCACAGAAAAACAGAACTTAAAGGTGAGATAACATGCTATTTATTGACCGTATCTTATATTTTTGTTTGTTTGCTTTAATTATTAAAGATAACATGCAGACTTCGTACATTATAAAATTGGAGACGGTTGCAAATATATTTTACTGTACATCATATTAATTTATTATTGATCATCTTGATATATATACGGATCAAATTGCAAAAAAAAAAAAAAAAAAATAGACCACAGTTATCTAGGGAACACATCTGTGGATGATTCGCTTGTCACCTTTATTTTACTTTTGTAATTTCTACTGTGATTATATTTAACTAATTTGTACAATAAAACTCTATACTCTATTTTGGAAGTTGTACAGTATATTCAAAATGTTACAATGTATTTTATCAAACATATTTCTGAACCAACATTAGTGCTAGATTGGGCTCAAAAGGCCCAATATAATAACGCACTGGAGAAACCAAATTGATTAATTTTATAATATATAATGATCCCCTTGCTCAAGAGTAAAGAATACAAAAACCAAACAAGGAGTCAATTAATAAGAATAGCAATATGACATTGATACCTTCACGATGATCTTCAATGACGATCAATTAGCCCTCGTAGAATTGATTTCCTTTTACAAATCATCATTTATTTATACACTATTCATCCCATTGAACCATCTTTTGGTGAAGATTGGATAAGGTAATTACTATATAACATGAATTCAAACTAAATATATATTGAACGCATTTGACTTAGTTTCCTAATGTTGCAATTACTGCAGGGACAGCAAGACCCACTGTGCCCGGAAGAGTACAATTGGTAATTACAAACAATGACAAGGCACCACTGGAAAAAAACATCCAAAAGGTGATGCTGGAACTCACTGGTGAAGAAGAAAGTCGATCGGGGTTAGACCTTGTGATGGTCTTAGATGTTAGCTACGACATGAGAGAAGGGAAGTTAAAAGAATTGCAAACAGCTATGCAATTTGTGATCAAGAAACTCAGTGTTGTTGACCGTTTGTCAATTGTCAAGTACAAATCTGAAGCAGAGAGGCTATGCCCATTGCGCCAGATGACTGAAAGTACCCAAACAGAACTTCAAAATCTGATCAATGATTTGTTTACCAAATGGGAACGTATGAACATCACCAATGGCCTTTTGATGGCACTGAAAATTCTCAATGACCGTTCAGTTAGCAGTGGACGTCTTGGTGCTATCATGCTTATATCAGGTGGTGATTGGGAAATAGGCAATGCTGCCGCTGTTCCGGTAGGAAACGTGCCCGTGCACACATTTGGTTTTGGTAATGGTCACGATCCGAAGGTACAGTTGAAAATTGAAAATAAACCCTTATTTATTGACAATTTCAAGCAATATTTTGCTTATGCTGCATGCTAATTAACTTGCCCATGTTCTTAATAGGTGCTCAAGTCTATTGCCAATAATAGCTTGGGAGGAGCCTACTCGGATGTTCGTGTGGAGAACTTGACTTTAGCCTTTTCACAGTGCTTGGGTGGGCTTCTCAGTGTGGTTGCTCAGGACCTAACAGTGACCGTCAGTCAAATCAAAGATAACTCAACAATAGGGCAGGTATCTGCCGGAAGTTATCCGCAATCCATGGACAATACTGCTGGTTTTGTAACTATAACATTCGGTGATATATACATCCAAGAGATCCGCAAGGTGTTAGTTGACCTCCATCTTCCTTGTACTACAATGAAACAGGATGCAAATGTTATCGAAGTCTCTTACACATATAAGTATATCAAATTACTCGCGTATATAACCTATCATCATTTTGATGTTTGTCATCAACCTAATTGTAATACTTATGCATATGCAGGTTTAATGGAGAATTGTTTGAGGCCGAACCTGAGACTGTTACTGTATGCCGCATGTCAAGGTTGACATCTGAAGAACAGCAAGCACTGCCTAAGGTGAGAGCGGAAGAGGTCCGTCTGCTTATTGCCGAGGCAATTAAACAAGCAATCGATATCTTTGATGTTGAAGAGGAGGATCTGAAAAGTGCTCAGGACAAGCTGGAAAATGGGCTGCTTAAATTGGAGGATGCAGATATAGAGGAATTGAAGGCCGAGCTAAGGACAGAGCTGAAGGAGCTGCTTAAATTATTGCACACACGTGCAAATTTTGAGCTTAAATTATTACACACACGTGTAAAAGTCCAAGTCCGTCCTTTTGCATATTCCTTACTGATTTCCCTTGCCACACAGCGTCACACGGCAAGAGGAAATAATATCGGCAAGTTTCAGCTCTTTTCGACTCCTGCTATGCAAGAATTCCTTGAGGAAGCCAAGAAGTTGCTTAAAGTATCGGACGACGACCCAGTTGATCAGGATTCATCAGGATCAGGTTCGGTCCCAGTTATCTCACCATTCATACAATGAGGTTTATTTTACAAATAATTTATTTTAAGCAATATTGATCCCAATTAGCCATCTTCTGCTGAAGATTATATAACGTAATTATACCATAACTGAAATTCATACTACACTGGAGAAGTTTTGCTAGTTTTACAGTCTATCCAAATCGTTACAATTTCTCTCATATATTTTATTTGTTTTACATAAACTATAAATTACTAAGCTGATGTCACTATTAAATATAATAGTTAATATTCACTTAATTTCTCTCATATATTTAATTTGTTTTGTACTCATATTCAATAAATAATTGTTTTGTACAATTAAAAAGGCCCAATATAATTACGCACTGGAGAAACCAAATTATTTAACTCCATATATATAATGATACCCTTGCTGAAGAGTAAAGAATATAAAGACAAAACAAGGAATCACCGAGATGACATCTCCTTCTTCTCCTCTCCCACCATATTTAAAGTGAATAGCACTGGGATCCTAATGAAACATTTTGATAATGAAATTTTATTAAGGCCTCTTCCAACTGAAGTTGCAAAATGAGCCCACACAATTAACTTAATTAACCACGAAATAAAGAAGATACATCCTCATTTGCATATATACTGATGTCAAATTGGCCTGAAATATATTTTGTGTCAAATTTTAGTTGTTTATACATAAATTTTTTATGTGTCAAATATTAACAATTATCAATTCTTAATTTGTAGTTGGTCTATCTGTAAAAGATACAAAAAATAATAATTTTGTACAATAAAGAGAAAATTGACCCAAAAAAAAAATTATTAAAAGTGGGTCAATCTATAAAAGATTCAATTGGTCCAAGTCTATGTTTTTAGCAACAGTAACATATATATGTAATATTAGTTCTTCAAATTCTTATTTGCAAGAGAAATTTATTGTGTTTCATATTATGAAATGATATTAACAATTATCAATTCTTAATTTTTAGTGTATCAATTATTTATCTAAGAAAAATAACTTGATATTATTAAATTATTAGTGGCTCAACCTATACAGATACAAAGAAATAATTTTGTACAATAAAGAGAAAATTAACAAAAAATAATTATTTTTTATTTAAAGTGGGCCAATTTATAAAAGATACAATTAGTCCAAGTCAATGTTTTAGTTACCCTAATCATTTTATTTCATTTTCTCCAAAGCAACAGTAACATGTAATATCATTTCTTCAAAATTCTTATCTGAAGGAGAAATTTCTCGTGTTACATATTAAGAAAAAGATGGTCCGCATCAAGAAAAAAAAATTAATATTCTATAAATTTCTAATTGGCAACTTTATCATATGTAAATTCTATATAATCTCAATAATTTATTAGTTTTTTTATTTTTTTTCTTATCTGGTCCCATATTTTTGGTCTTCTCTAATTAATTAGTACTTAATTTTGATAGGAACATCTTACCTTATTACCTTAATTAACTGCCTATGATACTAATTTAAAATTGAAAATAAAAAATAGAATGAAAATAATTCTGTTGTCGCTATGGACAATTTAGTACAGGTGAATGTGGCCTTGATCGAAATTCCGACATTTTTATTTTTACCCCATTAAAAAAATATTTTAATAATAATAACCAAAGTTTAGTAACAATTTTAAAAATACCCCACCCGTGGAATTTTTTCACGGGCTGGAATTTTTTTTTTTTTTTTAAAACAAAAATTTGTTCTTTTTTTGTATTGAAATATTAGAAATGTTGGATATATTTCTTTGAAAATAGATGGAATACAATATAATTTGATTTATTAGAAAGGCTGTAACAAATAACCAGGATCAATATTTTTCAGGCCGGATTTTTCGTGGCTGTAAGAAAAATTAATATATTTCTTTATGTGTTATTGGAAAAAAATAAAAATGCTTAGATTCTGAGTTATTGATCCCGGTTCAAAAGTCACTTCTATGTAATCTAGAAAATATTGTGATCCTTCTAGGACATTTAATTTATGAAAAGTTGTATCTATTTTTGAAAAAAAAACAAAAACTTTAAGTTATTTAATAATTATTATTCAAAAAGTAATTATACCATAACTGAAATTCATACTGCATTGGGCACGTTTTGATTAATTTTCTAATTGTTATTTCTGCAGAGCCTGAGAAAGTACAGCTGAAAATCACAAGAAACGATGTGGCACCTCTTGAACAGAACATCCAAAAGGTGTTGTTGGAGCTCTCTGGTCAAGAAAATAGACGGACTGCTTTGGACCTTGTGGCGGTCTTAGATGTTAGCAGCAGCATGGAAGGACATAAGTTATATAAAATGAAAATGGCTATGCTACAATTGATAGATATTGCCTGCTATTATAACTATCGTTTGTCGATTGTTGAGTATTCTAGTAAAGCAAAGAGGCTATGCCCATTGCGCCTGATGAGTACTGAAAGTTCTAAAGAAAAACTCCAAAATCTGATCCTTGATTTGGAATGTCAGCCTGGAACGAACATCACTAATGGCCTTGAGATGGCACTCAATGTTCTCAAGGATCGTTCATCAATTACTAGTGTACGTGTTGGTGTTATCATTCTTATGTCAGATGGTGAGCAGAATCAAGGCGGTGATGCTGCTGACTTTCCAGTAGGCAATGTTCCAGTGCTCACATTTGATTTTGGTGAAGATCATCCGGAGGTACAGTTGAAATTTTCAAATAACCTCTTGCTTTTTTACCTTTTCAAGCAAAATTTGGACCGTGCTACATTGTTATTAACTTTTTCATGTTCTTAATAGGTGCTCATCGCTATCGCCAATAATAGCGGGCTGGGAGGAACCTACACGGAGGTTCAAAGGGTGGACAATTTGAACTCCTGGTACTTTGACCAATTCTTTTATGAGCTTAAAAGGGTGGTTGTTTGGGACCTGACGGTGACTGTCAATCAAATAGAAAATGAGTCCACAGTAAAATGTGCATCTGCCGGAAGATATCTCCAGTCCATAGACAATGCTACTGGTTCTGTAACTATAACATTGGGCACGCTCTACAGGTACGAGCACCACTATGTGTTAGTCGACATTCTTCTCCCTGTTACTGAAAATGATCATGAAGCAGATATTCTCAAAGTCTCTTACACATACAGGTATATCAAATTACAGTATCTTCCAAACAAATTATGTATATGTGTAATTGTGTATAACCTATCACTATTTTGATGACTCTCATCAATCTAATTGTAATACTTCTGCAGAAGCAGCTTTGATGGAGAACGGTGTACGCCCAGGTCTGCCACTGTTACTGTACGCCGCATGTCAGGTTTGACAGCAGAAGAACAGGAACCAAAGTCAGATGTAACAATTAAAGAGGCCCATCTGTTTATTGCTGAGATGATAAAAAAAGCAACAGGTGTTGCCGATAAGGAGGATCTGAAAAGTCTACGGGATAAGCTTCTCCATAATCTGAAAAGTATACGAGATAACAACTACATGGGGGTTATAGCCAGTGATATGTCCGAGTTGGGGTACGAGGTTGAGTCCCTGAGTGAATTGATGCAATCAGAAGCAATAAATGAAAACCAAGGCCGTTCTTCTGCATATTCCTTACTGATTTTCCATTACACCCAGCGATCCAAGGAAAGGCGTATTCCTGTCACTCCTGCTTGGCGAGAATTCCTTGAGGAAGGCATGATGTATGATGACATAGATGAATTACTTCTCTATATGGACCGCTTCATTTGTGCTCTCCAATCCATTCTAATGATTATCTACAAAATCATCTTTGGATAAGACCACTTGAATATCCTGCCATTTGGTGGTTCCTTTTTGTGTCCTCTGAAGGTGCTTGAGCTTCTTTTTTTCTCAAATATTTATTTTCAATATAATTTCTCCTGCTCTTTCTATTTCGTTGGTGCAGTATTAATTAAAATACAATATTTTTTATTGTACGTATAAGCGGTGGTCAAAATTTTGTTCCTTTGGACGGTGATGTTGTCCAAGTGACTTGGTCAAAACTTTTTTTTTTTTTTATTTTGTTCCCTAACCAAAATTAGAGTATCATATATATATACTTACATCGAAGCGTACTGGCCAGATAATTACTATTTACTAGTAATTAATTATTTCTCTGTCATCTTAGATTTCTAGTTATTTTGTTGTTGTCCTTGATTAAAGGAAGCTTCCTGCCACATGACCGACCGTAAATGAATATAATAATAGAGGTTGTATGCATGATTAGAAATATATAAGATTGAACCAATTGTGAATACCTTTTTTTATAAAATAAATTATAATGGGAAGTCAACTTATGGATTAGGTTGTCAACCGTTAATTCATGCACGTCTTTCATTTTACAGCAAGAAGATTATTTTTCGTTTATATTCAAAATTTATTTGCTCCCTGCAATTTGTGGCATGGACGAAATTGTACAATTTTAAAAAATACAAAACTTTTAAAGTTGCAAATTCACAATAAATATTTTCATATACTGTGATCATACTGAACATGAAATGTTATGGTTGGTCTAATTCCGTTGAAAATTATGTAATTAAAAAGGTCATAATATAAAAATAAAATTTTTTATTAAGCAAATGTGAGCTCCTATCTATACCTTTGTTTTGTTTCATAGACTAGGTAGATTACAAGGATTTTTTGTACTTTTGCAGATTCATGACAGCTCTCTTTCATTATATAAATTTGAATACATAATAGCTTTTCTCTTTGAAGGTGGAAATTGTAACAAGGCATTGTCTAAATAATTTAATTTCATATTTATGTTCACTGATATGCTAGGTTTTGACCATTCTATGTATAATTTCATTACACAGACTAATCTAAAATCCAATTTTATTATAAAAAAATACAACTAAAATAAAGAATTAATGTAGTCATTCATTGTTCCTATAATTTTATCAAATAAAGAACTAAGATTTGTTCACTGATATGGTTCGTTAATATTTGTGCCATAGCAGATCAGATGGACCTGATCCAAACTGAAAATTTGGGTTACCTTTTGGGGATCAATACATGACAGAAACTATGTTCTCTAGTTTAACAAAATGATAGATTTTCATATTACTTATTTCATTTTGGTGATTTCCATTGATTTTCATAAGATGACGGAAAGAGAGAAAAGAAAATTGTGGCCTTCAACAAGGCTATGAATTTTGAAAAATCTAATTAAGACACCAGAATCTATATTTGAAGAGTGATGACAAAGATCTCCTAGAGTTCACCATCTCATAATTTTATATTTACTTATTTTATTGATATTCACTATGTTTGCAACTGACACAAACCCTCCCAGGATATTAGAAATCAATTACTTTGTTTATATCTTTCCCAGGATATAATTAGAAATCCTGCTTGTACTGGCTCTATAATTAAATTCTCAGGGTTCTGGTAAAATTTCAGGGCTTATGGTTTAATTTCGGGAATTCTGGTAAATTAGCTTAATGCTTATATATGTCCCTGCTGTGTGTAAGCCTACGGGCATTGATCACAAAAAAAATAAAAAAAAATAAACGCATACTAACACCACCAAACAAAATGAAATAAATCCTGCTTAAAAGAGACATAACCTTTTATTCTGTGTACAACTCTGGTTGTGTATAAAATGACCTCTAGAGTCTGAGAATTTACCTCCTGCTATATGACACAAGATATAATTCAAAAATAATTCTAATGCAGGAAATGATAGACAATGAGGTCCCAACCAAAAGACCAACTTTAAGGCTAAGTTGTTTTTCACTCTGTGTAAGCCGAGTGAAATACCAAAGAACAGTTTCCAAAATTGAAGCACCATCTAAAAGATACACCTAAATAATGAAAATAAAAAATGAATCAGTGTATGAAAAGATACACAGACAAACACGTTTATGTATATTTGAAAAGCTAGATGATACCAGTAAATCTATATAGGCATAGTAGATTGGTAAGACTATAATTGATATGAGCTGAATTCCTAACCTAGATACTATGTACCACTTCCCTATCAGCACAAGTCTGTGTATGCATGCCCTTGCAAAATGCCAAAATATCATATATACCCCTGACAAAAAAAATGAGAAATATGTATTGTCCTACAAAACAAAATAACTTTCGCATGCTCTACAAAATTTTGTAACTTTTTTCACAGATAATCAGCCATGTGTGATCCAAGTACTACAAAAGCATTACCCATGCAAAAGAAATTAAGAAGTTAAAATGAAACTGAGACTTACTGGTAAGCAATTGACCACTGCCAAAGCCAGTGAGACATGAAATACTGAATGCAAAGCCTTCTCCATAAAGGAATATACACACTTAAACTAATAAACAATCCCGATCTAGGTTTATATGGCGATAGACTTAGAGAACGAGCCACAAAGGATGCATCACCAATGTATACAAATGACAAGCCGCAAGGATTCTGATCTTGATTTGCAATTGGATCAAGACTCGAAGTCAATTGCTCGCATCTTGAAGTGTATGGGCTTTGATAAAATATCTCGACCCATGACATCCCAGGGTACTCGACAGGTGTCATGCACATCTCTTCCTGTCAGATTTGATTTGTGTTAGTAAAGGTAACTATAACTTCAACTTCAATTTGGTTGAGTTTGAGTTCCTGCAGGACTAATGAGAAAAAAAGAAAGAAAAGAAACTCATTTATACCTTTGAACATGCACAATAATCCCCAGTATATTCACATTTCCTAAGCCTAGCCACATCTTTTGCAATCAAACAATGCCTAAGGCTTTCCATTTTGTCACTCCTTACGAGGCTCGAATTGGCACAGGACAAGGTCTGAAATGGAGAGAAGTCTTGGGGACACTCTCCATTTCGGTTCCCTGCCATCAGAATATCTCCAGCCTCTACCAATGAGATTGGGACACAATAGCCCTTTTCGTGAATATTTTCTGATTTATTTCTTGTCAGGATCTGGAAACAGTCATCAGTGTTTGTGACTCTCAATCCATCAACGGTTACAATTAAATCAAGAGGTGATAGATGTGCAGATAAGGAGGAGTATTTTGGCACGTTCAAAACCTGTTTTGTAAATTAGTTAACTACTATATACATATTCTAATATAACTTCTAAAAAATAATAATGATGATTTCACTATGGTATGGAGTAATAGTGTAATACAGGGAGATGAGCACCACAGAAAAAAGCAAATGAGAAAAAGGACTTCTAAAAACACTGCCATTTTATTTGCAGATTCCATCACTGTATTATGGGATTTGCCAAAAAAAAAAAAAAACAATTTATAAAAACAAGATATGTTCTAACTAAATAATTTGTCTCAAAAAATACTTTTATCTTGAAAAAAATCTTATTTTTAACTATCTTTATGTAGGGATTTCATGTGTATGCCTATGTGGTGAGAATTTAAATTTTTTTCTATCACCACTTGGCTCAATACACAAAGGACGTTATTTATATGACAATAGCAAACAAGAAACTTCTTAATAGTTTCATTAAGCACCTAATGTGTACTAAATAAAAATAAATAAATTTATTCATTTCTTATACAAGAGGAGATAATAATTTATACCTAAAGAGATTATCAAATCTCTTGTTAGAGGGAAGTCGATTTCCCTTCTAGATCTCTTGAAATCGCCGTTCTCTTGGAAGCACCTCTTGGTTCACCTTGAACCTAAACAACGAACTATCACACCTCTTAGATAGATGGATGTGGAGTTCAAGGCTTAGATACAACCACCTCTTGATCTTTAAATCAACAAACTATTTGATTTCTTGGTGGCTAAACCTAACAAGAGAAGATGAGAGAGCAAGTTTCTCAACTTTCGGTCAAGGAGAAAGGAAAAACGTGGCTACTCAAAGGGGCTGATTTTGGCAAGTGTTATAGGCAGAAAATTAGCATATTTTTCTCCCAAATGAGCCCCCTTAAATAGGCAAGGGTTAGGGCAACCCTTTGTGTAAGGTTTGAATCAATTACACAAATGCCACTAGCCTTGTTTAGCCATCTCATGCTCTCTTTAATCTCATCTTATGGTTGGTTCAATAAATTAATTTATGAACAAATAATATTATTCATATTATTCTATTATACAAAATTTATATATTATTCTTATAATGTATTCAAACATTATACCAAATAATATTTGCATAACTTCATAAATTTATTTATTGTCTAAGCATGTCATATTATGACATTTTATTTTAGCATTTCATCACATGTATTTTATCTTATACATCATTATGAAATGTAAAATACTTGTTGTTTCTCTTCAGTTGGTGTGACCGTATAGAGGATCTATGTCATCTTGGCAATAATATAAAACTTTATATTATTGACTATAAGAGGTTCTATCATTACATTATAGTTATCCAAACGACATAGTAATCATTTACTCAATCCACTAATTTTGTGTCTATCATTGTCACATGATATTATGAATAATATGCAAAATAGGATCGTGTCATTTTTGCATTATATTCATTTTCTTGGTCTCTCAAGTGAATTATAATTATAACTACATCAGTTATATTGTATGCGATATAATTCCACTTTACCAAGGGGCCCAGTAATATCATAACTCAAATTGAGGGACAATGATAATATTAACATATAGATTTTTCTCGCAAAGCAGAGCACATTAGTTGTACTCTAACTCTATATCTCACTCTTGTAAATGGGCTGTGCAAAGCAGAGCACATTTGCTGTTCTAAAAGTTTTGATTTCAAAATTGTTAGAACTAAGAAGAATCATCACCAAAATTGTATGGGCTGGGCCTCCTTGCGGTTTCATGATCTTTGATCAAGGCATTGCAATGATTGTGTGAATTCATTTTGTAATCATCAAAACTTCATGATTATATATACATGTTTAGGCGGACAATAATATTGTCGTGATGATTGAATGAATATGTTGTGTTATTTATATAAATATTCTAATATTAATGATTTTTAAATAAATTTAGAAATATATTGTTCAACAAATAATATGTTATGTATATATATTTTTTGTTTTGTTTTTTAAGATATTTAGTTACTAACATTTTTATGATATTTGACAAAACCAATATAAACAAGTTTATTTGTCAACATTCTTCAATTACGATTAGAAGTAAAACGATATAAAGAAAAAACATTTTTATGAAAAAGGGAAAAAAAATAAAAAAATGATGACAAGTGAAAGAAAGTTCATGTGTTTGAACAAATTGCTAAAAGAAACCTTTTACAAAATATAAGAATGATGACATGTGTTCAATATGTAAACATGTTCAAATTACTGTTTTTTTTTAAGATTAATGGGTTGTCATGTTGAATATAAGGGTTTCAATTTATTAATTTGAATAATATGTTTATTTATGTGTTATCTTTTTATTTATTAGTATTACTAAATATATGTGTCCATGAGTGAAACTTTATTTTATCAATTAATCCGACAAATGGGAACTTAATTTGATCTCCATCTTTCTTTAAAAAAAAGAAAAAAATATTGCATTTATTTTATGACATTTTAATTTGGAAAGAAGGTCTTAATTGTTCTTTATACCTCAATCGTCTGATTATTAATTAATAAAAAATTAATATCTATTTTCACTTTTCACAGAGATCTCGTAAGGAAGCGTGATAAACAATTTTTTCAATTATTCAAAATAGATTCTTGCAAGTTCTTTTGATATTTTTTTATTTTATTGTAAAATTATTTTTTTTTCTTCATTAACTTCGGTGTTTGAGGTTTGAAGTTCCAATGACATAATATTTTGTTTCGTAACTCAAAATAACACACATTTAAATAATCCTTAAAATCCATTAAATAATTTAGAAAAATTAGGAAATGAAAAGAGTCATGTCAAAACTCAAAATTTTGTATCCGACCCATTTAATTATAATAGTCAAGGTTCTAAATAGTGCGCTATAGCGTTTTCAGACCATAAAAGCTATGGCGCTATCAGCGCTATTCCGCGCTGTAGCGGCGCTATTTGAGCATAGCGCTATTTTTTTACAGATTGATTCGGATATGAGTTGATTTCTTTGAATTGAGTCAACAATTGACATCCCTAATTTCTAAAATAATATATATATTATAGGGAACCGACATGATTTATTCAATATTTCAATGCATAACAATTGATTTTAAATTAATTACAAGAATGAAGATCATATAAATTTATGAGCATCAATCAGCCTATTAAATTGCAACGGTCCTAAATAAGGAAGTATAAATTAAGAACTGGTCAGAAAGTGATATCATATGAAATGATTGACAATAATGCAATTATAACGATATAATCTCAAGATCAAATGAAATAACAATTAATTCACCTTTTTAAATAAAGATGAACTCAAGCCTTCCAATTTCAAGTTTTAATTAAAAATATTATATTTTAAAAATTAATTTGTTTATAAATAAAAGTTTGTAATACATTGAATAAATATAATCAAATAAATGTATAATTATGAATACTATCACAAACTCAGCCTGTCCTTATACATTAATTGTAATTTTCATAAATTGGTACAAATTAATTTCAAGTAAATCATACTTAACATTGCTCTTAAGTCTTAAATAATGAAATGGATAACAAATGGGCAGCTGATCTGGTGCAAATTGAAGTCTTGTAGCACCTCAATTAATGTGGTCCAGTAGGCAGGCCGACTAAAGAATTTTAAATTATATTATATATTATATGTTATACCCTCATTGGCCGTTGACCATGCATGCATGAACAATTCAGGATAATGTAGTATGCAAATTACCATAAATTCAATCTAAATCTAAATTTAATACAAATATAACATTTATTCCAATTATTAAAAAAAAATATTGGTATCCTAATGTGACATGCATGCCCTTATTTAGTGTAATAAGATGCAGTTTATGCGGTTACATCTACGTATGCGGTTGTAATATGCGTAGAAATTTGTATGCAGTCAACATATGCGGTTTCATATATTCAGCCGTATATCACTACCGCATATTCAGCCGCATATTATTACCGCATATTAGCGCATACTTGTTTGTATGATACGGAATATTACTGTATATTACCGCATATTGTATATTATTAGATATTGTTGCATATTACCGCAACTGCATACTTATTTATATATATATGAATTTTCATTTTAAAATCTGTATATATAAATATGTATAAAAATTCGTATATACAATCGCATACTACAGTTACCTTCTATATATCTCACATACAAACCGTATTTAATAAGCTCTTATCCAATATCATATAATATCAATATATCATACATTCATTCATATCAAGTTGGACTTGCGATCGTTTTTAATTCAAATTCATCGAATTAGACAGCTGCTCTCGCGTGTTGTTTACCTGTAAAATCACGAGAAAGAGAGACAAAGCAAGTCATTGCCCCAATTTAAATACAACGGTTGAAATTGAAAATGACCTTCCCTTAATCCTCTGTTAACGTACCGTTTCAGTTAATTTCTGAACCGTACGATGTAAATCGGACGGTCTAGATCTTAACACGAACTTTGAGTTAATGCAGAGGATACGAATTTCTTCTTTTCTTCCATTTCCAGCCTCTTTTGACCTTTCTCCTACCGACGCTCTCTCTCTCTCTCTCTCTTCCCTTTCCCCAAGGCGAAGGCCAAGGGAGAGAAAAATTAAGAATTGCCTTTATTTTTAGATTCCCCTCCAATTTCACGAAGAGAAAGCATTTAATTTGTTAGTGCCGCCATGGCCTTCAACTTGTTAATTCCCTCTCTGCTATTCCTATTCCTGTTAAATTCTTTTATTCCTTTTGTTTTGGGATTTGGTGTTTTTCATGTGAAGCACAAATTTGGCAGTCAAGCACAGCGAAGGAATCTACATTTGCTGCGGGCCCATGATGTCAGTCGACACGGCCGTTTACTCTCTGCTATTGATTTACCAATTGGTGGTAACGGATTGCCCAGTGGAACCGGGTTCGATTTCTTTCCTTCACCTTAATATTCAATAACCAATGTTTCTAATTGGTTAGAGATATCATTTAATTCAATCCTTTTTGTGATAAATTTGAATTCTTTATTTATGAAAACCTGCAAATGTGTAGGAGATGCCTTGCAAATAGGGGTGTTCATCAGTCCAAAGTTATAATTCGTTTTAAAAATTAGAGCCGAACCGAACCGACCGATTTAACATTGCAACCGAACCAAACCAAACCAAAGTTTTATTTCGGTTTGTTCGGATTGTTCATTTCAAACCGAAATATCTTAATTTTTTTATTTAAAGCAATTGATTTATAATAAACCAAAGTAAATTAACAAATAAACCAGGGTATTAAGAAATAAACCGGGATATTAAGAAATAAGCCGAAGTATTTAAAGCAATTGATTAAGAAATAAACCGGGGCAGTCCGGACCAAATTCATAATATATAAAGTTCGGTTGGTTCGTTTATTTCGGTTTTGAAAATTTCTAAACCAACTGAACTGAAGTTATAATTCGGTTTTAAAAAACAGACCGAACCGTTTGATCCAAACTAATTCAGTTCGGTTCAAAACAGACTAAACCGGATCCAATGAACACCCCTACTTGCAAAATACTTTACGTATGTTATATGTTTGGTTAAAAATATTATTTTGTTAAATAAATAATGCAGGCTTTATTTTGGTCAGATTGGGCTTGGTACCCCTTCAAAGAATTATTATGTGCAAGTTGACACAGGAAGTGATATATTATGGGTCAATTGTATCTCATGCTCACGTTGCCCCAAAAAGAGCGATCTTGGGGTACATGCAATTAATACTATTTTTCTCTTTTAAAACCCTCTGATACATTAGAATTACATTAAGCTACTAATTAGTTGTTGTTTTGGCTAAAATGTTGGTTGGGTAGGTAGAATTGACGCTGTAAGGGTTCGCAAAGTGGGACCTTGCTTTCATGCGAAGCAAGCTTTTGCTGGTCTGCTTTTGGTGGTGATGTACCAGGATGTACAACTAATGCTCCGTGCCAGTACAGTGTATTGTACGGAGATGGTAGCTCTACTATGGGCTATTTTGTCAATGATGTTTTACAGTATAACCAGGTTACTGGTAATTCCGTAACAAGGCCTGCCAATGCTAATGTTATATTTGGGTAAGATTCTTGTTTCTTTTACTACATATTTTTATATTTTTATACAAAATATCTGGATTTGCAAACTTAATCAAGTCAGAAATATACAAAATAATATTTTCGAGACGAATCTTGGTTTAAACAACTCACCTTTAGAAATCAGAAATACTATAGTTGATAAACCAGAAAATAATAGTTTTTTTTATGCGTACTTCTTTTCTATTCAAGAATAATTTAGAAAATATCAATCTTGATCTAGAATAATTTAGAAAATATCAATCTTGATCTAGAATAATTTAGAAAATACAAAAATAGTCTGAAATAATTTAGAAAATACCAAAATAGTTTGGAATAATTTAGAAAATACCAAAATAGTCCAAAATTTAGAAAATACCAAAATGGTCTGGAATAATTTAGAAAATATCAAAATGGTCTGGAATAATTTAGAAAATACTAAAATAGTCTAGAATAATTTAGAAAACACCAAAATGGTCTAAAATAGTTTAGAAAACACCAAAATAGTATAGAATAGTTTAAAAAATATCAAATGGACTAGAAAATTGCCCTATTAATTTAGAAAATTGTTCGATTAATTTAGAATTTTTTTAGGAATCTCTTTTCTTTTCGAGTCCCTTTCGGAGCTCTGACTGTCTGATCGATTGGCTCTTCGATTCGGGTTTTTTTTATTTTTTTTATTTTAATTTTAATTTATAATATAATTAATTAGTTCATTTTAAATGGTTTAGAATATTATCTTATTAATTTAGAAAGTAAAAAATTGTCTAGAATAATTTAGAAAATACCAAAATAATCTAGAATAATTTAGAAAATACAAAAATAGTGTAGAATAATTTAGAAAATACCAAAATGGTCTAGAATAATTTAGAAAATAACAAAATATATAGAATTATTTAGAAAATACCAAAATGGTGTAGAATAATTTAGAAAATATCAAAATAGTCCAGAATAATTTAGAAAATACCAAAATGGTCCAGAAAATTGACCTATTAATTTAGAAAACTATTTGATTAATAACAAAATGGTGTAGAATAATTTAGAAAAAAATCAAAATGATCTAGAATAATATAGAAAAATTCAAGATGACTTACAATATTTTTTGAATTTTGTAGTATGGCATACGAAGTACTTAAGCATAAATTTAGCCCTTGTTGTGGATAGCTCACGACAATCATAGAGTATCTGAGGCGTCTAAGGAGATAAACATTTACTTATTTCGTTTTTCATAACTCAGTAAGTAATCAAATTATATTGTAATTGATTTTTTTTCTACTTTAGGGTATGGATATTTTAACTGTGAGACACTATCGGCACAAATGCAAGTATAACGAGAAGTACGCACCGTTTTTAATTCGAATGGGCTTATATCAGATCGCGACATTACCCGATATCGCCCTCGATGCGGTCCTCATTCACGGACTTGTCCAGCGGTGGTGTCTGGAGACGCACATTTTTCATCTTCCCTTCTGAGAGATGACGGGTATTAACTAATTCAAATATATATATTTTTTAATTTCTTACTAACAAGTCAAATAAATTACAATTACGCTGGAGGATGTGAGTTGTCTGTGGAGTTTGCCAAAAATATATATATAAAAGCAAGACATATTCTAACTAAATAATTTGTCTCGAAAAATACTTTTATCTTGAAAATAATCTTTTTTAACTGTATTTGCACAAAACAATTGTTTGCATAATATCTTCTCTACAAGTAAATAAATGATTTGGTTAGAATTTTAGAGAAATCAGAAAAAATAATTACAGTAGGAATTGAATTTATAAGAAAAACCATTTCTGTTGGCTCTAAATATGTGATTTCATGTACTAATATTCTAGGACTACAACACTCATCTACTGCTGCAAATGTGAAATTTTTATGATTTTTACAATTTCCGAAAATGAAAATTGGTGTCTTTTCCAAATACAGACTAATAGCAGTGGTTTCGTGACAACAAAAGAAAGGGACTTACAACAAGGCCTTCACCGGGCCTTCACCGTGTGTATAGAGAGGGTATAGAAGCAGAGGAAGAGACAGCATAGTCAAAGTGCAACCTAAATACAGCTACAATAAAGAACTCCTCACAACCCAAAATAGCTTTATTTGTTTCTTAGGAGAAACAGAAAGAGATTTAACTATACACAAAAACTTACCACTATGGTTTTTCCTCAAAAAAAAAAAATTACCACTATGTTGTGCCAGATACCAGCAGAGTATATACGAAGGGAAGCAAAAGGACACAAATTCTCAAGTGAAATTTGGTTTAAGGCCACCAATGCCCCTGGAAAGTGTACTGCTAAAAATATTGCAATGTACTCTATTTGCAGGCCTTCACTGCGGTTAAAAATTGAATAATTAATTAGTAGAAATGACAATGATATATAAATTATAAGCCTCTTGTTGATCTAAAAAAAAAAAAAATTGATTTACTACTTCTGGTTATTTTTATGGATTCTGGTACAGACTGAGTAAACAGAAAGGGAAATTGACCATGGCTGTTAAAATGTACCAGAATGCCAGTTTATGGCGACCAAGCAAAAGAACAAAATCCAAAAATGATATGCTTTGGCCAGGACTCTGTATTTCATGAAATCAAAATCACAAATCAAATAATTCATCAAGAACCAAAGTTTCTATGATATACAAACTATAATAAATACTGACAAATTGCTTACAAAAAAATTGTCAAGCAAGAAAGCTCCTCCTTTGAAACTGACAGCACCCCACGAGTTCCAGATCAGCATCTGAACATACAAAAAATGATGATGATGATGATATAACATATATGGAGTACAAAGAACAATGATATAAAACAGTATGTTTAGGCCAATTAATCGGCTGATTAGCCGTTGGCAGTGACCAAACCATCACAGATTTTCCCGACTAATCAGCCGATTATTTCTGATGATGGTCAATTATTTCCGATTATTTGCTTGACGGTACCCTGTCCGTCCGACAAGCACATACCGTTATTTACAACACTGATATAAAGTGCATCATCCTACTTACAATTGATACTATGAGTAAAGCAACAAGACCAAAGCAAGCTCCAAGAGAGAACCAAACTTTTAGGAACCTAATCAATGGTAAAAAAATGTGTAAACACAAATCAGAATGAAGGATATAAATGCAGATTTATAATAATTTTTTGTACCTAGAATGGGCTGATCCAAGTCTAAATAAGACATGTGGTTGAATGTATAAATCTTGAAATCAGTGTACCAAAAAGAGGAGGATAAGGATAGATAATTGGGAGGGAGAAAGGAAATGGTTGAAGGTAGAAGAGGCCGACCTCCGCCTCTCCTCCTGCTCCTACAAATCGCCATGGAAGAGGAAGGCGGAGAGTGTTTAGAGAGATGGAGTTCGAGAGAGAGGAGAGGGTTTTGGGGGGTAAAGATTTTTAACTGTAGAATCAAAACAGCGCTGTATAGGATTCGTGCGCTGCATGACGTTAAAACTACTCTGTTAAAATCTTTTGGGACTTACTACTGACAATGGAATTCATATCACCTGAGATAACAAGGTTTTCGTGTTCAGATCTGGACCGTCCAATTTTTCTACGCACGAATATTGGAGTAATGGATTGTTCCGGATTATGCTTGACGGTCCGACTCAAAAAACAAATATTCTGTTACCTCACAGGATGTGGAGTCCAAAGTCCTTTCTATTATTACGTTACATACTTACACTTACACCCCTGGGAAATGATGAAATATCTTATGCCTATGTCTGACAGATGTTTTTTTTTTATTTATTTTTTTATTTAAAGATAATATAAAAAGACAGAATATCTTTTATTTTAAGAATATTGATAATTATAAGAGGTAAAGTTAAAATTTGAATTCTAACACTAAAGACATTGTATATCAAGTTAATTGAAATTTTAATTTTCAAAAATTAATAATTTTAAATGCACTATCAGACAATACTTAAATTGCATAAAATTTGATTGTTAGTTGTTACTTGATGCATGCCGAAATAGCATTGTATGATGTATAAAGAATCAATCAATTAGTTTTGCTATTAAAATTTTAAAAATATTATCATATTTTTTGTTAGCTAAATTATTTTACAAATATCAATCAATTAGTTTTGCATATTTTTTTGTTAGCTAAATCAATCAATTACTTGATGCACACCGAAATACCTCGTATTACAGATTAAGAAGAAGAGCAATTAATTTTACAAGGAAAATTAGAAGCACTAATCGAAAATAATTGAGAATAATCGGAAATCATTGGCCGATTAGTCAGAAAAATCCATACCAGTTTGATCACCGCCAATAACTAATTGACCTAAACGAACGTTTTTTACAACACCGCTCAAAACTATGAAAAGGTGTATTAACCTTTTTCCATGTAACACTCAATTACTACACGAATTCAGGTCCTCTCCAATAACTGATAAGGAAATCTTTTATAATTACTAGATCTGGACCATTCCTTTTAACTTGGCACGAATCTCAAAGCCCAATAATACTCCCCTCTATGACAACCCTAATCCTAAACCGGTTGAGATTTAATCTCAAACCATAAAGTGAGGATAATCCTTTGCAATACCTGAGAGGTCAAGTCTGTTAAACTCACTAAATTACTTCTAACTTTTTCATATTTGTGAACAAATTTGATTATCATCATATTTTAATTAAATTAGAGAAGAGTTGTAGTACCTTTAAATTCGCATACAGAATCTTCTTATGTAGGCTAATAATCTATGTGATGTCAGTAAAATTTCTGTGGATCCGTGATTTGGTAGTTTGATTAATTGAATGTGTTTGAAATGCCTTAATTGATTTAGGTGGGGTTTTCAAGGATTAGGATTGCACAAGTTGGGCTATATATTAATTATTTTGTATATTTAGTAATAAAAATATTATTTTCTTCTAGAAAGGGAATGAATCGAGTTAATTAAATTGGTGATTTATTATGTAATGACAATGCCAAAAATTAATTTGTATCTGGCAATAATATATCTCATGCTAGTAAATGGATGTGCTAGTCAAAAGTCAATTGTGTGGGGCATATATGCAGTTGCTTAATTTATTTGTAGCAGTATATTATTCATGATTGCACAACAAAATGCTATATGCATGTGATGCTATTATAGTTTAGTAAGTCTGTTGCTGCCATTTATACTGCTTATATATTCTTTCAATCTCATTTGATTTTTTTTCACCCGTTCAGGATTTTGGAAATCATGCAATATTTCTAATGCGCAAGTGTGATTCTTGCAATAATTCTTGTATGAAAAAATGGACCATTGATCTCGGCTGAAAATTAAAAGTTGGAAATGGATATTGATTTGGACATGGGCCTTTGGGTTTGTGAATAAAATGGACCATTGATCTATTATGGGCTTTCCTTCTCTTGAATGATTAAAAAGAAAAGGTAATAGAAAAATTGAATTGGCAAAAGAAAAGAAGAAAAAGGCCTGTTGCCAAGGACTTGAGTTTTGGAATAATGGGCCAGATTTATTGGAGAATTTCATTAAGGCTGAAATAATACCTTTTGAATGATTAAGGAAGTTCATTAGAGGATGAAGATTTATTCATATCATCATATGATGTGTTTGTTTTCAGACCCATATGGTGCTAATTTCACATCAAGAAGCTTCTAGAAGATATATATATATAACCCAATTTTATAGGTCGTTTATTTTGACCAAGGCTTTGTCTTCCTTTTGATGTATATTTTTTTTTCTATAATATAAAGGTATTTGGTCACTAATCTAAATTTTGTAGGATCCGACGTCAAAAGTGCAAACTCCGTACTATATATATATATGGATCAATTAATCTCTGTTCAAAATATTAATTATAATTAATCATGCTAAGTGAGGCATGCATGCTAAGGGACCCACAGCGACAGGTCAAAATGCATTGCATTAATTATCTAAAAGCAGTTCCGACAGTAGATTAATTGGTCATATTCAAAATTTGAGTTTGATGGGCTTTATATGTTTTAATAAGGGATACAATGTGTATTTTACAAATTTAGAATGAGTTTTAATATAAAAGACAATAAAATGAGTAAATTTGTGAGCATTTGAAGTTTAGAGGGGGAATACGTAATTTTAAAGTTTACAGGAGGAAATACGTAATTTTTGAAGTTTTTGAGCGGTATATGTGAAATTCCCCCAACAAATTTCATTTCATACACACTATTTCATGAAGCTTGTTCTTGCAAAATAAACATTCAAATATGCTGCCAATAGAAAAAGGTAATAGAAAAATTGAATTGGCATCAGAAAAGAAGAACAATGGAACTGTTGCCAAGGACTTGAGTATTAGAATAATGGGCCAGATTTATTGGAGAATTTCATTAAGGCTGAAATAATACTTTTGATAGAAATGCTCTGCTGGCTGAGAATATATGACAGACTTCTCTAATTACTTTTTCTTGGCTTGACTTTTAGCCTTAATTACTGTCAGACTTCTCTAATTCTATCACAGACGAAGAAAAGACAAAAGAAAAAGAAAAAGAAAAAGACAAATCAAAAAGAAAAGGAAAAAGAAAAAGAAAAATCGGCAGACGAAGCAATGGGCTTGGGCCCAACAAGTAATGGAATTTTGGATTCGTGGACAATATCCATTTGAACCAAATTAAAGGACCCCTCATTAATTTTACAAGTATAGATCAAGTAATTATGACCAAATAGATAAGTGGTGAAAGATTAGAAATAATATTAAAAATAATCTACACATGCATGTATCATGCATGATGCTTTTAGATGGTATGTCCCTCTCCCATAGTCCCATGTCTTATATATTGAGCTTAATTATTTTTTTGAAAGACTTGATATATAATGGCTTCCAAGTTGTATGTATTCAATAAAACAAGCCAGTACATCCTCACCGGCAAAAAATTAGAAGAAAAAGTTGATGGAGAGAGATCTTGATTCTGAAAATGATATACAGATATTCACCATGAGTTCAAGCAATGCACAAGATATTGCATGTGGTATGTACTATGTATGCTACATTAGTATAGTTGATAAGTGATATTAATTATAGTATAAATATGAAGACAGAATAAGGTTTGAAAATGCCATCTTTTGACTGGAGATGCATCCAGAAGGGGAATTAGATAAAGTGTGGCAGTTATTTGTTAAAGAAAAGGGGATGCATGGAATCTGTTCTACAAATGAAAGATGCCTTCTTGGGAGATGGGATGGGATCATGGGAATACTTAATTAAAAGCAAGGTATAAGAATAAGAATAAGGGGATGGAGGAATAAGCATATATATAATTCGCTTTTGTCTCCTGTGTCAAGTTTGGTACTTATTCAAACTTTCAGAAAAGGAAAGGAGACGAAATAACCATAGCTTAGGCTTGGCATTATGGCATCTATGTGACCCCGCTGCTAGAACAACTTTATTATTTCTTTTTTTCCTTTTCAAAATATTACATCACTGTACCATCAGTCGAATCACAGCCGTTGATCAGAATCATGAGTTGATGGTGAGCCAGCAATTCAGTCTTTTTCTTGTACTCTTTGGTTTCCCCCCTAACATAGGCATGTCAAACTGATTTTATTAGAAAGCCTTCATAGTTTTATACACCAATATTCCCGAACCTGAACCATCCCTCACAAAAGAATGTTAGTATATTTAAAATTTTATTAATGTTTTTTTACTTTTGTTTTCTGGTTTGGCCTAGCCTAAATTGTGATTCTTATTTCACATAATGTAATTTGTTTTCCTTGCGCTATTCTTTTCTCGTAAGTCTCCTCGATCTTGTGAATCGAATGGTGCACATCCCTTCCATCTGTCCATTTTATGAAATCTATCGACTCCAAAATGTTCAGTATTTCTATTGTGTACACAATTGAGAATCCAAAATTCATATGTACTTCAGCCAATGAGCATAAATACGATACAAGTATTATTTCATGTATGATAAAATATAGCAAAACAAGAAATTTTTCATACCGAGTGAGTCACATGAAATGATTCCATACCGTGTAGCTTTCCCCTTTCTCTCTCTCCAATGCAAGCTTCACATGCAATGATCCCTTATACTCTATTGACAAAAGAGGTTATTAATCAAAAAAAAAAACAAAACAAAACAAAAGAGGTTCTATGTTCTTTACGTTATTTGCATTGGTGATTCACAATTTCGAATAAAAATTATTTTCATTGTACCATTTCATTTAACCCATTACAATATATAAAAATTAATAAAAATATATAGGGAATTTAAATAAAACTATTATTACTTGCAAAATAACAGTTAAAATTTAATCATATATCTTATGTGATTATATTTAAACTATTATTTTGTAAGTTGTAGTCCAAATATTGAAGAAAATATAACAACAATTAAAAACAAATAAGTTGTATTGATAATTAGTTTGTGATGATCACACCAAAAACTAATTCAATGATTATTAAAACAAAATGTATCCATAATATTGGTTGGTTGTGTATTTAACTCAATAAAAAACCATTGATTATCCATCAAGTAACTAACAATTTTTATGCTAATTAATTTTAGTGTATTGCAAAATATTAGTAATATGGATTTATTTTAAGGACTGTATTCTTAACATCAAGTCTATTATATAAGTGGATTTTAAAGAATCTTATAATCTGTACGCACCAGTAACAAGTTTTGCCGGAATATCATAACATGTAGTGTCGCACATCTAGAACAGCCATGCACGAACCATAAATGCCAAATGCCAACGGATCATTTGCATTTAATTCATTAATTATTCAAACTGATTTAGATAATTACCCCGATTATAATTACTCTTCAAATAATAATTTTTATTTAAAATATATAAATTCGAAATCAAACTCTAAGTCCTCAAAAGAAAATGCATGGCTTGTGAGATTGAAAGAATATGTCTATATAATGTAATGCCAATAATGTAATGGAAAAGAGGAAAGTAAAAATGTTTCATTATTTTTGCATTAATTTGAAAACAGTAAGAAACAGAAAAATTTAGTGCATTATAATAAAAAAAACAACACATTACAGTAATTCATCATGTTAGATCATTATAACAAAAAAGGTAAGTGTAAAATACTCTGAAAAATATACAGTCCCACTAAAAAGCGATCTTCTCTTACAATAATATTGTGAAAATTCTAGTGTGATAGCATCTGTCAGAACTCAAATTGGAGGATAGGAATGGAGTTCTGAACAAGAATTGCAATTTAATTACTAAAAACACATACTTTTGCTCGGCTTTTACCTGTGTCATAAATTCATTATAAATGATGCCTCCCTCTCTGTCCCTCTGCAATCAATCACCACTTCCTCTTTCAAAGCCCCCTTATCAATCTACACATACTTCCTCCCCCCTTTCCTTCCTCTCTCTTCTCCTGCCGAGTATAGCAGATCAAACCTCCTGTCCTGAACCTTAAACAGCAACAATCCTGGGTGAGTGTGTTCTCTCTCCTTTCTCTTGGTTTCACTTCTCTCTCTCTCTCACTGTTTTCCTGCCCATGTGTCCTGTTCCAACCTCTGTGGTGGGGACAGGGGCTAATTAGGTTTAGAGGTTCAAATTTCAACAGTCTTCAAGTTGGTAACATTTAATAAAATTTATCAACTCCATATATAATGCCTGATTTCAGTATTGCATTTATATTATCTTTTAAATATTTCTTTTCTATTACAGTTATTTGGTGAAGGTTTCGGTTGCATTGATTGTGAGGGACGGAGCGAAAGAAGGATTAAATTGTTTTGATTTAATGACAGAGATAGAGGAAGCAAGTGTTGGCAGAACTGTAGATCGCAATTCTGGTAAACACAAACTTATTTCTGAAAATTCTAATTATTTCTGTTAAATATTTCTTTACTAATACATTACCTGAATTTGAAAATTCTAATTATTTCTGTTAAAGGGCCCGTGATTAAAGCCCTGATGTTGAAGGTGTACCTACGACTACCAGTTAATTAATTTAATTAATTTAGTTGTATAATCTACACTACACTTGACTACAACTGATATTCCACTAATTACTTGGTGCATGCATGATTATAGCTCTTCACCGGAATTAAAAAAAAAACGAGGTTGTTCAAATGATATATATATTCCACGGTATTTATAAATTTAATTTCTTATAACATCCTATATACGACTCCTTTTTATCTCTTGGTATAAACAGAACAACCACCTACCTACCTTTCTTACGATAATACAACTCAATTAATATATGGGCCTATATCTCTTGATACATATTATACTGATTTCTGTAGTACCTCCTCAACTATTATAATTTTTTTTTTTCAATAAGATATATTGAATTTGAAAATCACCAATGCAGACACTTTCTATTCATACCATAGCTGAATAAGGTTTGGAGTTGCAAATTTCATCAGTTATTAATTAAGTTGGTAGCATTTGATAAGTTCTAGCAACTCCATAATTAATGTCAGATTTCTGTCATGCACCAATTATAGTACTTAATTTTATAATGTTTCTTTTGTATTGCAGTTGCATTGGATCTGAGAGGGAGTGACGGATCTGAGATGGATGCCTTACCTTTCATAAAAGGAATTCTATCTCAACCTTCTCTCAAAGTTCTTTTATCAGATAATTTCCCTGATAAAAAGGATCTTGAGCATTTGCAATCACGTGAAATTGTGTCTATCCTAATGAAAATTAAATTTGACCTCTTGGAGGACCCTGAGGGCAATAAGGTGGATCTAATTAAGCGTATGCAACTAGAAGCCCGTCAAATTGGACGGGCTTCCAGAGAAAAGATCCCCAGTTTTAGGATACATAATTTTGAGATATATTGGAAGAAAAGAATATATTATAATATTAATGATATTGTTTCATGCAAATATTTAAAGCACACAGAAGCAGAAGAGTTGGAGCACACTGACATAGATGTGCTGATATCCTCTCTCCATGGCATAAAAATAATTGAAGGCTTGTTGGATAGTTCAAACATCTTCGCAAATGAGGAGAAGATCCGAGCATTGGTCCTCATAACAGCATTTCCAAAACTTCGAGCGCTCAAAGAACCTTCTAAAATTCTCGAGTTCTTACTAGAGTTAACCAAAGAACTGGACCATCTCCCTCAACAGATTGGCAAAGCATGTGAAGGAGAACCTCTGGCTCTTGCCCTTATAGGGGGTCTCCTTTCATATAAACCAATGGACTACAACACATGGAACAAGGTGAAAGATGAGCTGTTAGCCGAGATAAAAGAGTTTGATAATGTTGCAACTAACAATCATTTGTTGCCCATTATTAACTACTGCTATAAAGATTTACCTCCCATTATCAGATCGTGCTTTCTTTATATAGCATGTTACCAAATAGGTTATGAGATTCCTGCAAGGTCTCTAATTGAGATATGGGTTGCTGAAGGATTTGTTACACCAGAGGAAGGACAGACGGCAGAGGAGACAGCAAATAACTACCTGGAGGAACTTGTCCAAAGGTAATCTCAAAATTTCGAGAAATTGACATTCCGTCTTATGATTTACAGGTGATTGTTTGGTTTATGGTTTTTCCCTTTCGTCCATAAAGATCAGAATAGTTATAGGAAACATTGCTAAAAATTAGGTAATCAATGAAACTGAATAGTGTCTGTTTTATTACCAAAGAATTGATAGCTTTCTCAATGATGGATAAAAGCACATTTTTTATTATTATTTAAGTAAACTGAGAATTACGGTGACTCTACTACTTCAAGAAAGAAGACTAATTAATGATTGAGCGACATATAACCATTCCCCAAGAAAAAAAAATTATATATATATATATATTAATTTCTGAAAATTGATTCTTTATTTTGTTATAGATTATAAGGTCCTCATGTCCATGTAGAAATTTTGTTTCTTTTATAAATAATGGAGGAGATTTTAATTTTTTTTATTTTTGCTTGCAGGTCGTTGGTTTGTGTTTCCAAGAGATCAGTCTTAGGCACGATCAAATGTTGCCGAGTAGGTCGATCTATTCATAAATACGCCATCGAACAATCCTACAAAGAGAGATTTTTGGCTGCCAACAAAGATCTGAAACAAATAAAGTCCATGTCCCGTGTAGCAATCAACCATGATAACGAGAGAAAAAATCCAATCCTAGTACTGGATAGGGGGGTAGTTTCCTTTCTGGCTTTTGATATTAAAAAAAATAATGTGAAAATGTCCTATATGTTGTGGGTGTTAGAATTGAGGAATTCCGCAATGCCAAAAGCACCTTTAATAAGCATGTCTTACCTGCGGTATCTAGGCTTGAGGGGTAGTGATATAACTGAGCTCCCTCCAACTATAATGCTCATGAAATTTCTCCAAACTTTGGATGTTAGAGATACAATCATAAAAACCCTACCTGAATCTCTGTGGACCATCTCAACACTTCTCCATGTATATGCCAATCCTAGTCCCGAAATTAAAGGACCACCCTCCACAACAACTATATCTAACCTACAGATACTGAAAACAGTTGCAGTTCCAGAGTCATGGCAAGAAAACTTTCCGCGTGGCCTGATCAACCTTAGAAAGTTGGCAATTTCAAACATGGACAATCCAAAGTCGAAACCAAATCCATACTGGAAATCTATTTCTGACCTGATGAGTCAGATGGTTAATCTCATTTCAATGGCAATTATAGGTGATATTGTACCATCAGAATTAGTTGATTTGAGGGCCTTTCCGAAACTTGAGACGGTGAGGACAATAAAATTGGTTGGAGAATGGAATTGCAGGAAACTAATCATAGATAACGTCAAATTTCCAACGAATCTTACAAAGCTGACCCTAATTAAATCTCGTTTGGTGGAAGACCCCATGCCGAGGCTAGAGAGACTAGGGGCCCTGAAATATCTGAGCTTACAAGATGGGGCATACACAGGTAATGAAATGGTTTGCTCTGCAAATGGATTTCCGCAGTTGCAGTCCTTAGAACTGAAGAAATTGCAGAACTTGAAGAATTTGGAGGTGAAACCGAACATGGAGAACTTGGAGGTGAAACGGAAGACTATGCCACAGCTTGTCACAGTGGATGTTGTTGAATGCCCGAACCTTAAGAAGCCTCTTAATCTAGAGCATGTTATTATTAAAGGTATAAGATAATTGAAATGTTGCTTTTCAGTCTCTTGCTTTGATTCAGTTCTTTTTTCTTTGTACATGTAATTAAGTTTCTTGTTCTTTATGTTCTTGTTTGAATGTATGTTGTGCTCACTGTATCATTGTGTTTAATTATCATGTGTGTTGGGATGACGTTGAGTACAGTACATGATTTGTCCATTTTGACGAACTTGTTTAAAATAAAATTATAAAAATTCTAATCCTATATCCCAGCCTCCCTAACTCCTTTTCTCTTCTGATCACTCATTGTTTCTTTCTCTTTCCTCTCTCTCTCTCTCTTTGACGGAAACCCGTGGAGCCATAGCCATGGAAACATGTTTTGAATATTGCTCTTTGCACAAATGCACGTCTCATATCCTTCTCTGCCCCGGAAGAATGTATATTACTTTCTTGGCCCACAAAACAAGCAAAAGAATTGAGGCTTTAATTCATACACGGTTCTAAGTTTTTGCGAAAAAAATTAGCATTATTTTTCGAGAAACGTAAAGGGTTCTACAGCCGTGTACATTTTACGGACACTTTCATACACGACGCCAGCGGAGACAGTTATTTAACCGTGTACAACCCAATTTTTAACTGTTTAATCAACATTTCTGTAGTAGTGATTGTTGGTGCGTTGATGTGTCTACACAACAGAAAGACTAGAACAATTCAGATATGATAGATCTCATAAAATGGAGAAATAGAAGGATGTGCACTCGATTCACAAGAGGAGACTTATCGGAAAGGGTTAGCGCAAGGGTGCGCTCCACTTTAGAAAATTTTTGAGTCATTAACACAAGATATCCATATATAATAATATGATAAGATGTATATATCCTGAGCCAACAAGAACGTTGAGAAACAAAGAAATTAATATCTCCTCCTCTCTCTCTCTCTAACACGTGAATCACATGGTGGGAAAGGGTATACCCCTTGCGAAAACATATCCCGAGAGAGATTAACATTAAGATCCCCCGCTATAATACACTCACCTCGAAATCAGTCTTTACTTGGATAAATTTAAAGAGAGAGTAACATGCGTATATCATCCGATATATAAAGATAAAGAGAAAATGTTTTTGTCCACAGAAGATTGTCCACAGCATAGCACTTTATCCAGTTTAACTTGTTTTAACGGACTCCGGTCCAGACTGTTACTTTGTCTCATTTCCATTTACGCCATTTATGGTAACTTTTAATCTCAATCCCTTCTCACGCTCTTCCTCTCCTTCAAACTTCAGTAGAGATGTCCTCCCTCATCTCATGTGCTCTCCCTCTCCTTTCACCTACTCCGCGTAATTTTACAATATACAACATTCAATTGAAAATTCTACTGTATACAAGATTCAATTGAAATTTCTACTGTATACTATATTCAATTTTACAATTCTGCTGATTCAATTTTACAGTATACAAGATTCAATTGTAAATTTTACTGTGTAGAAGATTCAATTTTACAGTATACAAGATTCAATTTTACAGTATGTAAGATTCAATTGAAAATTTTACTGTATACAAGATTTAATTTTACAATATACAAGATTCAATTTTACAGTATACAAGATTCAATTTTACAGTATACAAGATTCAACCCAGTGCGGAAGCTAATAATTAACTCGTAACTGCCAATAACCGCTAATAACTAACTGTAACTGCTAATAACTTCCTATAACTATAATTTTCGGAAGTACAATTTGAAAGTACATTTATTTTGTCATGTTGTGCAAGTTGCAATCTTTTTCTAACTATCATGGGACCACTTCAAATAGTTGCTGGATGTTTTGTGATTAACTGATATATTTTATGTGATATATTGTATATTTATACAACATGTAAAAGTAATTTTACAGTATTCGCGCAAGTCAAAGCTGTGGACAAATGATGTACAAAAGGCTGTGGACAATTAGACGCTTCCAAAGATAAATTATATATTATACTTTCGAGGGGAACATGTGTCACTTTAGAAAGAACTATGATCAGTCTTTAATTAGATAAATTTAAAGAGAGAGTAACATGCGTATATCACCCGACATATAAAGATAAATTATATATTCTACTTTCGAGGGGAACATGTATCACTTTAGAAAGAACTATGATTAATCTTTAATTAGATAAATTTAAAGAGAGAGTAACATGCGTATATCACCAACATATAAAGATAAATTATATATTTTACTTTCGAGGGGAACATGAATCATGACTTTAGAAAGTAACATGATCAGTCTTTGGATAAATTTAAAGAGAGAGTAATTAACATGCTTATATCACCGACATATAAAGATAAATTATATATTCTACTTTGGAGGGAAACATGCATCACTTGAGAAAGTAACATGGGGCGGCACGTCTCCCGACATCTAATTATAAATTATGATCTTAATTAAATCTAATTTATACATCAATTATCTGTTTAGATAGGATTAAATTTTGTAACCGTAATACATTTATTTGCTACCCGAATCTCCAACAATATATATTGTAATATTTTTCATGAGATATCACTTTCGTAAATTTATCTCTTAAATTTACCATCCATAGCCTTCACAATTCTTTCTCCTAAATCTACCAATTAAAACACGAGAAAATTCCTCAAAAATTCTAATTTCTATCACCGATTAATTAAATAATAATGTTATTATTTACGACATGTTAAATTCTTCAAGCCGGACTTTTTAGTTTAGAAGTCATGCATTTTCTTTTGAGCATTATTATTTGAAGAGTAATTATGTTTTGCGTAATTATTCAAAGAAAAAATTGGTTATTTGCCACTCCAAAACCTTCAAATTGTAAAAATATCATTTCTAAATTTAAAATTGTAAAAATGCCATTCCAAACTTCATTAATTTGTAATTTTGCCAATCCAAATAATTAATGACTAAAATACCCTCCTTTCTTCTCCTTCTCTTCTTCTCCTGCCATGACGAAAGGCCTATTCGATTTAGAAAACCACTTGAACAGTAAAAGAGTACATAATGGCTACGTACGTACAGTACTAAAATCAAAAGCTAAAACTATGGTCTCAGACTCTCAATTTTCTGTCAATTCCCATAGTCTCATTGTTTCGAGATATGCTTTAATTTGACAACAAAAACAAATTAACAAGTAGCTCTTATTGTTCTTTACTTAGAAGTAGCTCTTTTAAAAAAAGTAGCTCTTATTGTTCTTTACTTATTTCGAAAGTCACTTGGAAGTACGTAGCAGCTAGCATGCTTAACTTGCGAAAACAAACCAAAATGACACACCTGCAGCCCACGTTAACTATAGCTAGCTTCTATCATAATAAACAAATCAATTGGTCTAATCGAAAATTTAAAATTTTCAAAAAAAATATGTGAGATGCAATTGAAAGCTTGGGTCTTGTGCCTCTCCGGACTGTTGATCATCTTAAAATTTGTGCGGTTTAAATTTTCAAAAACCCTCTTACAATTTTTTTTATTTTTTTTTTATTTTTTTTAGGATTTTGTTGCGAAGTCGGTTAGTGGTTACTGAATCTAGGGCAGTAATCACTTAATACACTATATCTGTTGATCGACACCCCGATCTATACTGCATGAAATGTTCATACGCTTGTCAATTGATTCTAAAGTAGAACATTAGAGTTATAAATATTATTAGCTCTGATTATATATATTCTATCAAGATTTTTGACGTTGTTGTCGGGCATAGTTTAAAAATTCTAACAATTTCTTACATAGTCAATAAGATGTCTAAATTTAGTAATTGAATCTAGGTCCATTATTTAGGATTCATTTTATGTTATTTACTCCAATCATACAAATCTAAAAAATCCAATTTACTTATTTTCTTTTAGTTATCAAATTTTTCATTAAAATTTCTATTTAAATATAATTTAAATAGAAAAATATATTTTAGTTACCCTCTTTTAAAAAATAATAAACATAAAGACATCGATTTTGCAAAAAAAAAAATAATCCCACCGCTCAGTTGCACAAAAATAAATGAAAAAAAAATATCAAATTGGAAGCGTAGTTAATTCTGCATCCCTAGTAAAACCGAATTTTTTTTTAAAAATCATGGCAACTTCGTTTTTTTTTCCCTTTGAAATGGTTGCTGAAAAAATTTGGGTTTTGTGATAAAAATCGAATGTATGAGTCGCATGGTACATAACGAATAAATTACATGTTTAGTATTAATATGACAACCTAGCAAATAAATTAAGACCATAAAAAGGAAAAAATGTTTTACATTGATTACTTTCTAGTCCATCCAAATATGGTATTATTGTTGTCTTGTTTTTGTTGTTATTTTTGTTTAGAAGAGCCATAAAGCAGGAAAGATAAAATGTGTCACCAAAAATGAGAGAGAACCATAGACTTAGCCCTATGTCATAAAGCAATATTTTTTTCACTAATTACTGTTATAAAGAGGGAAACTTAGGAAAATGAAAGATAGATTATGGACTCACAGAAAGAGAATGAAAAACAAATTATTTCAAATTTAAAATCATGAGAAAGTACTTGGTTCGTTTTTATTTTCCGCATGAATTTAAGGCATATCGAACTTTTCAAATTGAACATCAAATTGATTTTTTTTTTCTTTTTTTTTCTTTTTTTTTCCTTTTTTTTTTCTTTTTCTCTTTCTCTTTCTCTTTCTCTTTCTCTTTTTCTTTTCTTTTTCTTTCTCCTTTTTTTTTTTTTCTTTTTCTTTTTCTTTTTCTTCTTTCTGTCTTCTCGAACTAGTGAGTTTGAGGCTAGACTATATTCTCTTTTTAAATGGAGTGATGTTCAAGTTTTTGAATAGCAGCCACTTATGGAAGAAGATAGATTTATATAGAGAATTGAATTCCCAAGGCTCATTCTCTAAATTTCAGCATAAGTACAATGGTTGGTATATGTAATAACTGTCAACGTACGTATATATAACAAAGAACGATAAAAAAAAACAGTAGCATGAAAATACTACTAGTGATATTTCAATGATTATACAAAAACTTAGACATTTATAAATTAGATTCATATGTCGTTTTGTTATATATATTAGCAAACAAGGTAATTAATATATTAGAACAACAAAACTCATCAAAAATCAAACTGAACTTAATAACACGCAAGGTTTACTCTAGTTAAATAGTCTATATATATGACACTTATTTATTTTTTGACTACCATATAATATAATGCCTGTAGCTAAAAATGGTTTATAATAATTTTGACACCATTAATTCGAGCTTCAAATCGATTCCTTCTACCATTGGTTTATAATATATTTAATTTGTTTTACATACAGTATATTTAATTTTGACACCATTAAACTGATGTAACTATTAAATATAATAGTTAACATTAACTTAATTTCTCTCATATATTTAATTTGTTTTGTACTCGTATTCAATAAATAATTGTTTTGTCAAAACGGACCTGACGAATGAACATTTCCTTACCAATATTTGTGCTAGATTGGGCCCAAAAGGCCCAATATAATTACGCACTGGAGAAATCAAATTATTTAACTCAATAATATAATGATACCTTTGCTGAAGAGTAAAGAATATAAAAACAAAATAAGAGTTAACGAGATGATCTCTCCTTCTTCTCCTCTCCCACCATAAATATTTAGAGTGAATAGCACTGGGATCCTAATTAGCCATATTAATTATAAGGATTTTAGCAAATTCTATCAATAAGCATAGCAATATACCATTCATTCCTTCATGATGATCTTCAACGACGATGAGCCAGTTCCAGGTTCGTTCCCAGTTGACTACCTGTCCATAGAATTGATCTTTTTTTTTTATGCAAATCATTAATTTTAAGCACTATTCATCTCAATTAGCCATATTACGTTGAAGATTGGATAAGGTAATCTATAACTTGAATTCAAACTACATATAGAAATCATTTCAGTTAGTTTGCTAATATTGCAATTACTGCAGCGACAACAAGACCCACCGTGCCTGAAAGAATATGGCTAACAATCCAAAACAACTACTGGGTACCACCTGAAGAAAATATCCAAAAGGTGATGCTGGAACTCAAAGGCAGACAAGAAAGTCGATTGGCGTTAGACCTTGTGGTGGTGTTAGATGTTAGCAACAGCATGGAAGGAGGGAAGTTAGAAGAATTGCAAAGAGCTATGCAATTTGTGATCAAGAAACTCAGTGTTGTTGACCGTTTGTCGATTGTCAGGTACAAATCTCACGCAGAGATGCTATGCCCATTGCGCCAGATGACTGAAAGTACCCAAACAGAACTTCAAAATCTGATCAATGATTTGTTTCCCAAAGGGAGTTATATGAACATCACCGATGGCCTCTTGATGGCGCTGAAAATTCTCAATGACCGTTCAGTTAACAGTGGACGTGTTGGTGCTATCATGCTTATATCAGGTGGTGAGGAGAATATAGGCAATGCTGCCGCTGTTCCGGTAGGAAATGTGCCCGTGCACACATTTGGTTTTGGTAATCATCACGATCCGAAGGTACAGTTGAAAATAGAAAATAAACCCTTATTTATTGACAATTTCAAGCAATAGTTTGCTTGTGCTGCATGCTAATTAACTTGTCCATGTTCTTAATAGGTGCTCAAGGCTATTGCCAATAATAGTCTGGGAGGAACCTACTCGGATGTTTGGGTGGACAACTTGACTTTAGCCTTTTCACAGTGCTTGGGTGGGCTTCTCAGTGTGGTTGCTCAGGACCTGACAGTGACCGTCAGACAAATCAAAGATAACTCAACAATAAGGCAGGTATCTTCCGGAAGTTATCCGCAATCCGTGGACAATACTGCAGGTTCTGTAACTATAACATTTGGTGATATATACATCGATGAGACTCGCACGGTGTTAGTCGACCTTCATCTCCCTTCTACTAGAAAGCAGCAGCGCGCAGATGTTCTCGAAGTCTCTTACACATATAAGTATATCAAATCACAGTAACTTGCAAACAAATTATGCATACGCATATAACCTATCATCATTTTGATGATTGTTATCAACCTAATTGTAATACTTATGCATATGCAGGTTTAATGGAGAATTGTTTGAGGCCGAACCCGAGACTGTTACTGTACGCCGCATGTCAAGGTTGATAGCTGAAGAACAGCAAGCACTGCCTTGGGTAGTTAGAGCAGAGGAGGTCCGTCTGCTTATTGCCGAGGCAATTAAACAAGCAATTGATATCTTCGATGCTGATGAGGAGGATCTGAAAAGTGCTCAGGACAAGTTGGAAAATGTTCTGCTTAAATTGGAGGATGCAGATTTTAAATATAGAAAGAATTTGAAGGACAAGCTAAGGACCGAGCTGAAGGAGCTGCTTAAATTATTGGACACACCTGCAATTAATAAAATGCATGCCCGTCCTTTTGCATATTCCTTACTGATTTCCCTTGCCACACAGCGTCACACGGCAAGAGGAAATAATATCGGTAAGTTTCAGCTCTACGCCACTTCCACTATGAAAAAATTCCTTGAGGAAGCCAAGTTCCATGCGACGATGAGCCGCAAGTTGGACGACGACGACCCTATAGTTCTTCCTGCGGATTCAGGTTCGTTCCCAGTTGTCTAACCGTTTTTAGAATTGATTTTATTTTTTTACCAAATCATTTAATTTAAGCACTATCCATCCCAATTAGCCATCTTTTGTTTTGAAGATTGGATAAGGTAATTACTCTATAACTTGAATTCATACTTCATATTGATCGCATTTGAGTTAGTTTGCTAATATTGAAATTACTGAAGGCTGGTGCAGGTTCGATAATACTGTGCCAGTCAAGGATAATTATACAAAAATCAAGCAATCCATGAAATGAAGAGCAACATTTTGATAATGAAATTATTAAGGCGCCTTCCAACTGAAGTTGTAAAATGAGCCCACACAACTTAATTTGCATATATACCGATGTCAAATTGTCCTGAAATATATTTTTTGTGTCAAATTTTAGTTTTTATACATAATTTTTTTATGCGTCAAATATTAACAATTAATTACCAATTCTTAATTTGTAGTTGGTCTATCTGTAAAAGATCCAAAAATAATAATTTTGTACAATAAATAAAGAGAAAATTAACAAAAAATAATAATTTTTTAATTTAAAGTGGGCCAATTTATAAAAGATCCAATTAGTCCAAGTCAACGTTTATTTTATTTTCTCCAAAGCAACAGTAACATGTAATATCATTTCTTCAAAATTATTCTCTCCAGGAGAAATTTCTCTTGTTACATTTTAAGAAAACGTTAGTCCACACATCAAGAAAAAAAATTTAATATTCTTATATAAATTTCTAATCGGCAACTTTCTCATATTAATTAGTTTTTTTTTTACTTTTTTTCTTATTTGGTCCCATCTTTTTGGTCTTCTCTAACTAATTAGTACTTAATTTGGATAGGAACATCGATCTTACCTTATCAACTTAATTGCCTATGATTATAATTTAAAATTGAAAATAAAAAATAGAATGAAAATAATTATGTGTGATAAAAATAATTGCCTATGATTATAACTTAAGACCAAATAAATGTATTCGGTTATGGCTATCGACAATTTAGTACACGTGAATATGGCCTTGATCGAAATTGGATCCTCTTGGCTTCATTTGAAATAAAAAAATCAAAATCAAAATTAACTCAAGCAAACAAGTCCTGAGTCACAAATATTTTCACCCATAAAGCAAGTGAAGTAAAGAGAGAATATTTTAGACATGTGTATTATGTAGATGGATGAATCAAAGACGAAAATATTTTAGACGATTCAAACTCATTTTGTATTTTTATATAAAAATAATAATTAAAAATATTAGCAATGTCAAGCCTCTATATTATAATATTAAGCGTGAACTATATGTGCAATGCTAATTTGCTAATTGTGAACCAATTGCTAATTTATGAAGTTATTAAACGTTAATTATGCAAAAACAATTAATTGTTAAATATCAACTCTATATGAATTTAAAAATGAATACAATTCAAATCTTAATTAGGTGCGAATATGTTTCACAGGAAAAACGGAACTTCAAGGTGAGATAACATGCTATTTATTGACCGTATCTTATATTTTTGTTTGTTTGCTTTAATTATTAAAGATAGCATACATACTTCGTACATTACAAAATTGGAGACGGTTGCAAATATATTTTACTGTACATCATATTAATTTATTATTGAATCATCTTGATATATATACGGATCAAAAAAAAAATAGACCACAATTATCTAGGGAACACATCTGTGGATGAGTCGCTTGTCACATTTATTTTACTTTTGTAATTTCTACTGTGATTATATTTAACTAATTTGTACAATAAAACTCTATGCTCGATTTTGAAAGTTGTACAGTATATTCAAAATGTTACAATGTATTTTATCAAACATTTCTGAACCAACATTAGTGCTAGATTGGTCTCAAAAGGCCCAATATAATAACGCACTGGAGAAACCAAATTGATTAATTTTATAATATATAATGATCTTGATACCTTCACGATGATCTTCAATGACGATGAGCCTATTGTTCTTCCTTATACAAATTGTCTAACCAATTAGCCCTCATAGAATTGATTTCCTTTTACAAATGATCATTTATTTATGCACTATTCATCCCATTAAACCATCTTTTGGTGAAGATTGGATAAGGTAATTACTATATAACATGAATTCAAACTAAATATTGAACGCATTTGACTTAGTTTCCTAATGTTGCAATTACTTCAGGGACAACAAGACCCACTGTGCCCGGAAGAGTACAATTGGTAACTAGAAACAATGACAAGGCACCACTTGAAGAAAACATCCAAAAGGTGATGCTGGAACTCACTGGCGAAGAAGAAAGTCGATCGGGGTTAGACCTTGTGATGGTCTTAGATGTTACCAAGAGCATGAAAGAAGGGAAGTTAAAAGAATTGCAAACAGCTATGCAATTTGTGATCAAGAAACTCAGTGTTGTTGACCGCTTGTCAATTGTCAAGTACGACTATGATGCAGAGAGGCTATGCCCATTGCGCCAGATGACTGAAAGTACCCAAACAGAACTTCAAAATCTGATCAATGATTTGTTTCCCAAATGGTATGATATGAACATCACCAATGGCCTTTTGATGGCACTGAAAATTCTCAATGACCGTTCAGTTAGCAGTGGACGTGTTGGTGCTATCATGCTTATATCAGGTGGTGATTGGGAAAGAGGCAATGCTGCCGCTGTTCCGGTAGGAAACGTGCCCGTGCACACATTTGGTTTTGGTAATCGTCACGATCCGAAGGTACAGTTGAAAATTGAAAATAAATCCTTATTTATTGACAATTTCAAGCAATAATTTGCTTGTGCTGCATGCTAATTAACTTGTCCATGTTCTTTATAGGTGCTCAAGGCTATTGCCAATAATAGCTTGGGAGGAACCTACTCGGATGTTCGCGTGGACAACTTGACTTTAGCCTTTTCACAGTGCTTGGGTGGGCTTCTCAGTGTGGTTGCTCAGGACCTAACAGTGACTGTCAGTCAAATCAAAGATAACTCAACAATAAGGCAGGTATCTGCCGGAAGTTATCCGCAATCCATGGACAATACTGCTGGTTCTGTAACTATAACATTCGGTGATATATACATCCAAGAGATCCGGAAGGTGTTAGTTGACCTTCATCTTCCTTCTACTACAATGAAACAGGATGCAAATGTTATCGAAGTCTCTTACACATATAAGTATATCAAATTACTCGCGTATATAACCTATCATCATTTTGATGTCAGTCATCAACCTAATTGTAATACTTATGCATATGCAGGTTTAATGGAGAATTGTTTGAGGCCAAACCTGAGACTGTTACTGTATGCCGTATGTCAAGGTTAACAGGTGAAGAACAGCAAGCACTGCCTAAGGTGAGAGCGGAAGAGGTCCGTCTGCTTATTGCCGAGGCAATTAAACAAGCAATCGATATCTTCGATGCTGATAAGAAGGATCTGAAAAGTGCTCAGGACAAGCTGGAAAATGGGCTGCTTAAATTGGAGGATGCAGATATAGAGGAATTGAAGGCCGAGCTAAGGACCGAGCTGAAGGAGCTGCTTAAATTATTGCACACACGTGCAATTTATAAGTCCTTTAAGCGTGAAATATATAATGTACAAGTCCGTCCTTTTGCATATTCCCTACTGATTTCCATTGCCACACAGCGTCACACGGCAAGGGGAAATGATATCGGAAAGTTTCAGCTCTTTTCCACTCCTGCTATGCAAGAATTCCTCGAGGAAGCCCAGAAGTTGCTTAAAGTATCGGACGACGACCCAGTTGATCAGGATTCATCAGGATCAGGTTCGGTCCCAGTTATTTCACCATTCATACAATGATGTTTATTTTACAAATAATTTATTTTAAGCAATATTGATCCCAATTAGCCATCTTCTGCTGAAGATTATATAATGTAATTATACCATAACTGAAATTCATACTACACTGGAGAAGTTTTGCAAGTTTTACGGCCTATCCAAATCGTTACAATTTCTCTCATATATTTAATTTGTTTTACATAAACTATAAATTACTAAGCTGATGTCACTATTAAATATAATAGTTAATATTCACGAGTAAAGCTAGCGTGTGACATGCTTACCAAGAAAGTTTGGTGAGCATAACTCCAAAAGTATATCGGATCAACATCAAATGCCAAATCCAAACCGTTGAAATCCATGTACTTCATGAGTGATGCATATACATGCAAAATTTTGAAAGTTTCGAGTTTATTTTCTACACGGTCAAGTGGTCAAAGAAATAAACATTTTATTATAAGTTATTTTATATATTCAATTTTTATTATTTCTTTGACCACTTGACCGTGTAGCAAATAAACTCGAAACTTTCAAAATTTTGCATGTATATGCATCACTCGTGAAGTACATGGATTTCAACGGTTTGGATTTGACATTTGACATCGATCCGATATACTTTTGGAGTTATGCTCACCAAACTTTCTTGATGAGCATGTCACACGCTAGCTTTACTCAATATTCACTTAATTTCTCTCATATATTTAATTTGTTTTGTACTCATATTCAATAAATAATTGTTTTGTACCCAAAAGGCCCAATATAATTACGCATTGGAGAAACTAAATTATTTAATTCCATCATATATATAATGATACCCTTGCTGAAGAGTAAAGAATAAAAAAAAAAAAAAAAAAACGAGTCAACGAGATGATACCTCCTTCTTCTCCTCTCCCACCATATTTAAAGTGAATAGCACTGGGATCCTAATGAAACATTTTGATAATGAAATTATTAAGGCCTCTTCCAACTGAAGTTGTAAAATGAGCCCACACAATTAACTTAATTAACAACGAAATAAAGAAGATACATCCTCATTTGCATATATACTGATGTCAAATTGACCTGAAATATATTTTGTGTCAAATTTTAGTTGTTTATACATAAATTTTTTATGTGTCAAATATTAACAATTACCAATTCTTAATTTGTAGTTGGTCTATCTATAAAAGATACAAAGAATAATAATTTTGTACAATAAAGAGAAAATTTACCAAAAAAAAAAATTTATTAAAAGTGGCTCAATCTATAAAAGATTCAATTGGTCCAAGTCTATGTTTTTAGCAACAGTAACATATATATGTAATATTAGTTCTTCAAATTCTTATTTGCAGGAGAAATTTATTGTGTTTCATATTATGAAATGATATTAACAATTATCAATTCTTAATTTTTAGTGTATCAATTATTTATCTAAGAAAAATAACTTGATATTATTAAATTATTAGTTGCTCAACCTATACAGATACAAAGAAATAATTTTGTACAATAAAGAGAAAATTAACAAAAAATAATTATTTTTTATTTAAAGTGGGCCAATTTATAAAAGATACAATTAGTCCAAGTCAATGTTTTAGTTACCCTAATCATTTTATTTCATTTTCTCCAAAGCAACAGTAACATGTAATATCATTTCTTCAAAATTCTTATCTGAAGGAGAAATTTCTCGTGTTACATATTAAGAAAAAGATGGTCCGCATCAAGAAAAAAAATTAATATTCTATAAATTTCTAATTGGCAACTTTATCATATGTAAATTCTATATAATCTCAATAATTTATTAGTTTTTTTTATTTTTTTTTTCTTATCTGGTCCCATATTTTTGGTCTTCTCTAATTAATTAGTACTTATTGATAGGAACATCTTACCTTATTACCTTAATTAACTGCCTATGATACTAATTTAAAATTGAAAATAAAAAATAGAATGAAAATAATTCTGTTGTCGCTATGGACAATTTAGTACAGGTGAATGTGGCCTTGATCGAAATTTCGACATTTTTATTTTTACTCCATTAAAAAAATATTTTAATAATAATAACCAAAGTTTAGTAACAATTTTAAAAATACCCCACCCGTGGAATTTTTCCACGGGCTGGAATTTTTTTTTTTTTAAAACAGAAATTTGTTTTTTTTTGTATTGAAATATTAGAAATGTTGGATATATTTCTTTGAAAATAGATGGAATACAATATAATTTGATTTATTAGAAAGACTGTAACAAATAACCCAGATCACTATTTTTCAGGCCGGATTTTCGCGGCTGTAAGAAAAATTAATATATATTTCTTTATGTGTTATTGGAAAAAAATAAAAATGCTTAGATTCTGAGTTATTGATCCCGGATCAAAAGTCACTTCTATATAATTTAGAAAATATTGTGATTCTTCTAGGACATTTAATTTATGAAAAGTTGTATCTATTTTTGAAAAAAAACAAAAACTTTAAGTTATTTAATAATTATTATTCAAAAAGTAATTATACCATAACTGAAATTCATACTACATTGGGCACGTTTTGGTTAATTTTCTAATTGCTATTTCTGTAGAGCCTGAGAAAGTACAGCTGGAAATCACAAGAAACGATGTGGCACCTCTTGAACAGAACATCCAAAAGGTGTTGTTGGAGCTCTCTGGTCAAGAAAATAGACGGACTGCTTTGGACCTTGTGGCGGTCTTAGATGTTAGCAGCAGCATGAAAGGAGATAAGTTAAACACAATGAAATTAGCTATGCTACTTTTGATGGATAGTGCTGACAATGACTACCGTTTATCGATTGTTGAGTATTCTAGTAAAGCAAAGAGGCTATGCCCATTGCGCCTGATGAGTACTGCAAGTTCTAATAAAGAAAAACTCAAAAATCTGATCATTGATTTGGAATGTCAGCCTGGAACGAACATCACTGATGGCCTTGAGACGGCACTCAATGTTCTCAGGAATCGTTCATTAGTTAGCAGTGGACGTGTCGGTGTTATCATTCTTATGTCGGATGGTGACCAGAATCAAGGCGGTGATGCTGCTAATTTTCCAGTTGGCAATGTTCCAGTGTTCACATTTGGTTTTGGTGAAGATCATCCGGAGGTACAGTTGAAATTTGCAAATAACCTCTTACTTTTTTACCTTTTCAATCACAATTTGAACCGTGCTGCATTGTTATTAACCTTTTCTTGTTCTTAATAGGTGCTCATCGCTATCACCAATAATAGTGGGCTGGGAGGAACCTACACGGAGGTTGGCATGAACAATTTGAACAAACAGTACTTTCGCCGTTGCTTTGATGAGCTTCAAAGGGTGGTTGTTTGGGACCTGATGGTGACTGTCAATCAAATAAAAAATGAGTCCACAGTAAAATGTGCATCTGCCGGAAGATATCTCCAGTCCATAGACAATGCTACTGGTTCTGTAACTATAATATTGGGCACGCTCTACAGGAGAGAGCCCCACTATGTGTTAGTCGACATTCTTCTCCCTGTTACTAAAAATGATCATGAAGCACAAGTTCTCCAAGTCTCTTACACATACAGGTATCTCAAATTACAGTATTTTTTTTTGAAGGTTAGTGGTTTTCAAATACTAAACAATTTCATTGATAAAAAAACGTATTTACAATGGATTAAATGATCGTAATTCTTAAATTTATTTTTTTATTCTCATAAAATCTATTATAGTATTATAATCTTCATTTCTCTCTACGATCGAATCTGCTTTTTTGACTGCGCGGACCATGCTCACACGACAGCTAGATCTACTTACCGTCGCACTCCAATCGAGATGTTGATCACCGTAATACTTTAATCGCCATCTCGCTCCACGACCGGATCCGCTTCTTCGACCGCCGCCGCACTTCGACAACGATCAGATCTACTTACCGTCATGCTCCAGTCGAGATGTTGATCATCCTAATGCTATCTTGCTCCACAACCGGATCCGCTTATTCGACTACCGCCGTGCTCCAACGACGACCGAAAGTACTCACCGTTACATTTCTATTGAAAACAGCGATTTTCAATAAATCTAAAGAAATAGTAAAAAAATTCCAAAAAATGTAAAATTTGGTCTCCAAACACATATTAATATGGAGAACAAGATGAACGATTCGGATTGACCGTTAGGATTTTGAAAAGTCGAAATCCAAGCCGTTGCACGGAGGGGCTCTATGCTATGCATAGCATGCTAGCATATTCCTATATATATATAGAGAGAGAGAGAGAGAGAGATGGGCTACGGTGAGTTGCGAAGTAAAGCGACTATTTTACTTCACGCTCATATTTTGTGATTTTAAAATTCAAAACGTCGATCCGAACTGTTCATCTTGTTCTCCATATTGAAATGTGCTTGGAGACCAAATTTTACATTTTTTGGAATTTTTGTACTATTTATTAAGCAATTTTGAAAGTCGCTGATCTGATGGTCCAGAAAATTTTACTGTTTTTTACTGTTCACAGCAAAACAGCAATGTTTAAAAATGCTTAATAAATAGTAAAAAAATTTCAAAAAATGTAAAATTTGGTCTCCAAGCACATTTCAATATGGATTAAACATCTAATGGTTCAGATTGGTCGTTTGGACTTTCAAAATAAAAATACGGCGTGAAGTAGAAGCGCGTTTTACTTCGCAACTCACCGTAGCCCATCTCATATATATATATATATATATATATATATTAAATTAATCCCCACAAATTTCTTGGTATACCGGAACTAATTATTGTTTTGTTTTTATTTATCTTAACATAATTAGACTATAAAAAATCGTGCTAATAAACATTCGGGTCATAGTAAAGGTAACAATTTATTCAACCAAAATCGAAAAATAATAATGACAAGGATTCATTCACTAAGTATTTGTTTAATTAATCATAAATATGAATTGAATCCTCATTACTTATTACTCTCTATTTATTTTTATTTTTATCCAGTCATTAAGGAAATAATGAATACCGTTATAGTCAATTCATAATTACAAAGATAATTATAAGGACATTTAATTAGGGCTTTTTATTTTTTCTTAGTCATAATTATATTAATCGGTTATATAATAGAAGAGATAATGATTATGACAACGGTTTGATACTCTGATAAATTATATTATTACGTTATTAATTTTTACAATTTTATTTAATAATAATTTTTCAACGATGACCCAAAAAATTAATTTGTCGATGGCCTTAAATTTATTTTTATTACAAATAGGTCGATTATTAAATATTTACCAGAAATTGTATTCTTCTTTTTTCAGAAAAATAATTCATAAATCCAATTAACTAAAAAGTATGATTTATATTGTAATCTGATAGTATGATTTATATTGATCAGTATCTCTAATTAGATCTTTAAAGTATATTTCTGAAATACTAAACACGGAGAAATATATCAAAATTATTTAAGACCGATAGAAGTCGAATTGTTAGATTTAATCAACAATGCAACATCTAATATATAATTTGACCGAAACAGTCAAATCATAATTCTTGATAGATTGTCTAAATAAATCATGAAATCTATTGTCTCTAAATTACTATATATCTACGAATAGTAAATTTGATTTACTGTAGATTTTATAAGATCACAGCTCCTTTGATTAGCTATAAATATTATAGGCTATTTGCTATTTTAATTGAAAATTATATCTTTGCAAGCTTCACTTACGAGTTTAGCTACATAAATAATTAAAGCATAATTTGTATACACTGGATATTGAATATTGCTCTGATTATAATGACAAAATATATTTCAAAAAACAATCATATAGAGAAATCAAATTAACTAATTTAATTTCATGATGCATTCAGTCAACCAAATATTCATTATTATATAGAGAAATATAGAATGATTAAAGTTGTTAACAACTAATAGTAATTTTATTCTGTTTTTTCAGAAGATAATTTCTAAATCCAATTTATTGATCTCAAAATAACAAATCAGATTTTAAATTTTATTTATATTTCCTATTTTGTTTTATTTAATAGTTTATTGATCAATTATTTATAATGTAATGCAAATACATCAATTACAACACTATGTAACAATGAGTAGTTGAGTTGAATGAAGAGAGAGACAGAGGAGAGTGAAGAAGAAGAGGGAATTGGAGTGAGGTGGCGGCTGCTGTGCAAAGCCTAATCGCTTTGGCGATCAGCTTCAAATTACAGTATCTTCCAAAGAAATTATGTATATGTGTAATTGTGTATAACCTATCACTATTTTGATGACTCTCATCAATCTAATTGTAATACTTGTGCAGAAGCAGCTTTGATGGAGAACGGTGTGAGCCCAGAACTGCCACTGTTACTGTACGCCGCAAGTCAGATTTGACAGCAGAAGAACAGCAACCAAAGTCAAGGGTAGCATTTATAGAGGCCCATCTGCTTATTGCTGAGATGATAAAAAAAGCAACAGGTGTTGCCGATAAGGAGGATCTGAAAAGTCTACGGGATAAGCTTCTCCATAATCTGAAAAGTCTACGAAATGACGTCAGCGACATCACGGTTATATCCATTGATATGTCCTTGTTGGAGAAGGAGGTTGAAGAGCTGAGTGAATTGATGCAATCAGAAGCAATAAATGAAAACCAAGGCCGTTCTTCTGCATATTCCTTACTGATTTCTCATTACACCGAGCGACAATCCAAGGAAAGGGCAAGGGGGCTTATTCGTGTCATCACTCCTGCTTGGCGAGAATTCGTTGAGGAAGGCATGATGTATGATGACATAGATGAATTACTTCTCTATATGGACCGCTTCATTTGTGCTCTCGAATGCATTCTAATGATTATCAGAGAATTCCTGCCATTTGAGTAGCTGTCCATCATCACTGGATAAGACCACTTGAATATCCTGCCATTTGCCGGCCGGTTCCTTTTTGTTTTTTACTAAAGGTGCTTGAGATTCTTTTTTCCTAAAATATTTATTTTCAATATAATTTCTCCTGCTCTTTTTATTTCGTGGGTGCAGTATTTAATTAAAGGGAAAATTTCTGCTATACCCATCAAAACTTTTAAAATAGCCAATTTCCCCATCAAAACATCATAATATCCAATATACCCATCAAAACTTAAAATTTTTTACTCTGTACCCTTTTAACAATATAATCTTTAATTTAATTATTTTAAAAAATAAATAGACCTATGTACCCTTTGCATCATTAAACAGAGGTATCCAATTCATTGAATTTTTCTTCGACCTTCCTCATCCGCTGGACCATCTCTCCCTTAATCGGCAGAAAGCAATTATTGTGCGGCCATGCCGCCCTTCTTCCGGCCAACCCCTCAAATCGTGCACCGAAGCGACCTCACTCCCTGACGCTGCTACATCCTATCGCACGCACATAAGCGATCTTTCGACTCAACGCCTCATTCCTGGCGACACTGGTAGGCACATGAGTGCCCAGTACCGGTAGACCATGTAACTTTGAATTTTCTTAAAAATTATCCCATGGTCTGATCTATTTTTTGCGTTGAAACATGCCCGTAGGATTTGTATTACAAAATCTCAAAAAAACAAGTTACATTTGTCAAGTATTCTTGAAATTCCTTCCCTAGTCTTGTTACATTTTTCTTAAGTTTCAGAGAAATTGAGTATAGGAAAAGTGTATCCTTCACAACTTGTCCACCAGTTAATTTTGGCTTCTGCTGGCATGACTACATGAGAGACCTGAAAGCCCCTGTTGGCTATTGTTCTTTAGTACCTTCCATGCTTCAAAAGTTTCATGAAAAACCCTCCAGTCAGAGTGCATAGGGGAGTTCGTACCAGCACATGCCTTTGGTAATTCTTGACAGTCGGTATAAAAGATAGTAGAGGCCATTCCATTTTGAACCGCATTTTGCAAATAAAAGCAGGAGAAAGGAGATATTAAGCATGGGTTAACGGGAATGAGACACTAGAGAAGAACAGGACACTCCATTTCAAATAGAAGGGTAAATTTGTCAATATAATTTTAAAATAATTAAATAAAATGTTAAATGAAAAAATGGGGACAGAAGAAAGTATATCAAATTTATATGGGGATTTTGGATATTATGATGTTTTGATGGGTAAATTGGCTATTTTAAAAGTTTAGATGGGTACACAAGAAATTTTCCCTTAATTAAAATACAATATTTTTTAATTGTACGTATAAGCGGTGGTCAAAACTTCGTTCCTTAATTTGGACGGTGAATTCAATTTTTTTTTTTTTTCCTAACCAAAATTAGAGTATCATATATACTTACATCGAATCGTACTTGCGCTTGCCAGGTAATTACTAGTAATTAATTATTTGTTTATAATCTTACATTTCTATTTTGTTGGTGTTCTTGATTAAAGGGAGCATCATATATATATGCCACATGACCGTAAATGAATATAATAATAGAGGTTTTATGCATGATTAGAAATATATAAGATTGAACCAATTGTGAATATTTTTTCATAAAATAAATTATAATGGGGAGCCAACTTTATAGATTAGGTTGTCAATCGTTAATTCACGTCTTTAATTTTACAGCAAGAAGATTATTTTTTTGTTTATATTCAAAATTTATTTGCTCCCTGCAATCTGTGGCATGGACGAAATTGTACAATTTTGATAAACACGGAACTTTTAAAGTAGCAAATTCACAATAAAGATTTTCATACATTGTGACCATACTAAACATGAAATTTTATGCTTGGTTTGATTCCATTGGAAATTATGTAATTAAAAAGGTCATAATACAAAAATAAAAATTTCTATTAAGCAAATGTGAGCACCTATCTATACCTTTGTTTTGTTTCATAGACTACATAGATTACAATGATTTTTTGTACTTTTGCAGATCCATAAGAGCTCTCTTTCATTATATAAATTTTAATACATAATAGCTTTTCTCTTTTGAAGGTGGAAATTGTAACAAGGCATTGCCTAAATAATTTAATTTCATATTTATGTTCACTGATATGCTCGGTTTGACTATTCTATATATAATTTCATTACACAGACTAATATAAAACCCAATTTTATTATAAAAAATACAACTCAAATAAAGAATTAAGATTTGTGCCATAGCAGAGGTGTAATGCGAGCACATGGCTCATTAATATTTGTGCCATAGCAGATCAAATGGACCTGATCCAAACTGAAATTTTGGGTTGCTTTTTGGGATCTATACATGACAGAAACTATGTTCTATAGTTTAAGAATATGACAGATTTTCATATTACTTCATTTTGGTGATTTCCATTGATTTTCAGAAGATGAAGGAAAGAGAGAAAAGAAAATTGTGGCCTTTAACAAGGCTATGAACAATGTCATTTCTAATTAAGACGCCAGAATTCATATTTGAAGAGTGATAGTTCACCATCTCATAATTTTATATTTACTTATTTGGTTGACATTCACTATGTTTGCAACTGACACAGACCCTCCCAATATATTAACAGCTCTTTATCTGATAAGAGTATCAAGTGTGCAATTAATATTATAATCATGTAGCATTGTATAGGATCATAATTGTGAGATCACATTTTAATGTTGAAATAGAATCCCCCCTCTTCTGTTTTCTAAACTTTAAATTCAAAAAAAAGATGAAATTACTTTTTTTTTTTTTTTTTTAAAATTCCACAGCAGCACTACAAAATCAAAATATATGGTAAAGACTAAATTTGAATTGCCAGATTTTACAATTCCTTTTTAAGCACATTCAAAATTACTTTGTTTTAATCTTTCTTTTTTATTAATACATTATAATTTGTATGTATAAGTTAAAAGATGTATTTTGATTAAAACAGAAATTTGATAACTATAAGCCTTTTTATTAATATAAATACACAGATAATTGTAAGAACTAACTATATTTGAACATAACACCACTAAAAGTTATTTATGAAGCAATTTTAATTTTAAATATGAACAATTCATACTACCGTTGGTTCAAAGAAGGAAGGGATTAGAGCAAAAATATTTATTTTTATTTTTTAACAGTATTAATTAGTATTTTTAATTAATTAAATTATAATTGGAGATATAAATAAAATGGACGAGTTTAAATGAAAAATAACTAATTTTAAATTTTTAATTGATAAATACTACCTGATAAAGTTAAGATCATATATCTAAATTTCTCTACAATACCCTGAAAACGAATTTTAACTGCCTGAAATTCGCTACAATACCTTCAAAATTGATAAGTGGACAGGACCAAACTAAAAAAAAAGATTACATATTACCTAAGGTAACAGAATATTTCCTTCTAGATCATGACCGTACAATTAGAATCCACACGATTATTGAAGGCCATCAATTCTAAATGGACAGTAACGATCAAAACATAAACATTCTGTTACCTCAGAGGAAAAGACTAAAAACAAAGACGAGAAAAAGATTTGAACCACATATTCTCTGACGTAACAGAATATATAATTTTAGATCCGGACCAATCTGTCCCTAAGTGGAATGCCGGCACCTCTTTAATATTCGTGCCAAAATAGATCGAGCGGTGAAGATGTAAAATCAAAATTTCTGTTACCTCAGGTTATATGACTTCATTTTTTGAGGGCAGATTGTGAAAAATTGCTTGTCGGATCTCTCCTTCTCTCTCTCATCAATACTCCTTCAGTCGCCATCTCGCTTCCTCCTTCAGATCTTAAATGATCGCCTTCTCAGGTCTCTCATTCTCTCTCTCTCTCTCTCTCGATCGACTTTACTTCCCTTCTACTGCAAAATCATTAGATCATTGATTCATCTATATTGAACAGTCAAGACAAGGGAGTTGATATCGACTGTCAAACGGTAGAATTCGATGATGTTCGTTACCACATCCAGGTTCTCTTTTCTTTATGCTTGCATTTTTCATTTTGCATTTTGCAACTTGTTCCCTCAATTTTGTGCTAAATTAAGAATTTATGCTTTATTATCAGGTTTCTATGCGGAACCCTAAAGTGTTGGTTCTATCAGTAGCATTACCTCTATCACCTCAAGAGGCGGTATCTTTTGATGGCCTCCCATTTGGTGCAATTGAGGCTATAAAGGCTGCATATGGACCTGTTGTACAGATCCTCGACCCACCAAAAGACGGATTTGATCTCACTTTGAAAATCAATTTAGTGTAATTGCCATCAGAAGAAGGTCCTGAGATTTACCTTTCCAAGGTCATTTTGGTCTTGCTATTACTGTGTACACCATGCCAAGGATTGCTACCAGTACCAGTACCAGTACCAGTATGGTTTTGTTAAACAGATCATCCAACTGATATTCAATGGCTAATGATAATAAAAAATAAAATTTTCTTTTAGGGTGCGTTTGGGTGCCAAGGAATAGCATGGTTAGTTGGGTTAGTGACTATTCCAAATCTGGGTTAGCAACTATTCCACATTTGGGTGGGAAAATAGCTATTCTCAATACTTGGGTTAGCTCGGGTTAGTGTGCTATTCCGCTAACCCAACATTTTGGGTTAGCGACTATTCCAAATTTGAATTAGCACGCTATTCTCACTAACCTCACTCTCAATCCAAACGTACCCTTGAGATTACCAGTAGATATCCATGTCACGCCTAGTTCAGTTATCAAATCACCATTAGATACAAATCCAGAAAAGTTTGTTACCAGAGCTTGAAAATAAAGTTACTTCGCTAAGTTTTCTTCCCATGATATTCTTCCAGAAGAAAAGAATTCTATCTTGGTACACATTGCATCTATTAGAGAAGTTGTTTTAGGGGCCCCACTCAAGGTCTTTTTGAAAAATCTCAGCATGAAGACGGTGGGGCCTGAAGCAGGGCAACCTGTAGCACTTGTTCATTGTCCCAATGAATCATTCTTTGTCATTCCCTAGGTAATTAATCACTTACCAGTCTTGATGGAAACAATAAGAAGGATTTAACAGAGTATTTTAATAGATAACATTTTATATTTCTTGAATGTTAGGCAGATAGAGTTACAGTGATTTATCCTATGAGATTCCAGGACTCGATTGATATTGTCTTGGCAACTTCTTTCTTGCAAGTAATTCTACATTCCCTCACTTATGAACTTTTTTTTTCTCTGACACATGAAAAAGCACATAACATGATTATTTTCTAAAAAGGAATTTGTTGAGGCAAGGCGAACAGCTGCCTTGAATAATGCACCAACTTGTATGTGGTCACAATCACCTTCTCCTGAGTTGAAAGGATCCCCTGGAAGCGCACTTGCTGCAAATGCTGGTTTTGTTACTTTTGTTACTTTCAGTTGTCAGTACTATCTTTCAGGCACTGTACCAGTCATGCTATTACCTGTAAGTTTTGGAATGTTAGAGACCATCTGAATTGCTTTACTTGCAATGCAAAATATAATTTTGGTGGAATTATTACGATCGAACGATCGGTATCTAAGTTCAAGTATTGTGTTACCTGAGAGTATGAACATTATTTTTTGCTCCTTTTGTCATGCACATGCAAATTAATTCTTGCTTTTATGTTTTTGGGACGCGCACTTGTACTCTACTAAAAAAACTATAAAATTCTGTATTTTTCTCTCCAAATTCTATAATTAAGTATTTGTCATCAATCCAATTTTATTTAACTATATTAATTATTTTATCCTTTTAGGTGAATCCCGAAATGGTCCCACAGTTTGAAAAAGCTGGTCTTAATTTTGTTGGAAAAGATGAGACACAAAAATGAATGGAGGTATGATGTTATTACTCATTATTTCTTGATTAGAACCATAAAAAGTTGTCTTTTTGTACTTGTATTGTAACATTTAACATGTTAATGGATTTAGATCGTAGAACTACAGAACCACCCGTTTTATGTGGGTGCACAATTTCACCTGGAGTTCAAATCAAGACCTGGAAAGCCTTCTGCTCTATTTTTAGGTAAATGCTTGTGCTAGTTTACTAGTTTGTACTAACTGGTACAGTTAGCACCTAACCTGCACATGTATGTAATAAAAGTTGGGTTTATAAGGTATCAGTTAGCAAGTATGAAAGCAACATATTCTGGTAATTTCTTCATCCCTATACTAGACATCATGCTTTTTTCTTCTAAATATACCAATTTTTGGTTGACATGTACTGGGGCCCTTTCCAATTTACTATTGCTGTAAATCTATTTTTTTTATACTTTTTTTTTTTTACCTTTTTTTTGATGTCCATAGGGCTAATAGCAGCATCATCGGGCCAATTAAGCACCGTTCTCCAAAGCAACAACAAGATAAACAAAAAAAAAGAGTTATAACAAATGGCTTTATGAACTCAAAACTCCAAAATGGTCATATAAATGGCCACATAAATGGTCACATGAAGAAACCCCTAAAACCTCTGGTGAATGGAAATGGAAACTACTATGGGAATGGTAATGGATTGCACGTCTAGCGTTACATTAGTCGTTTAATTTGGGATTTATGGTTTTGTTTGTGTAAATTTTGCTTTCACGGGATACGAGTTAAATCTCTCTTTCTAACAAAAGTTTTAGAAGAGCTGAGATGGTGGTCCTGTAGTTTTATCAGTGGATCTATATTGCAATTGGTTAATGCTTTGCAACATGTAAATTTGTTCACTTTGAATTCAACAATATAATTTGCAAGAGTTGGGGTTCAACATGTATTCCAGCCTTTTTCATTAACACCCTTTTGATTTTGTATATCATTTATTTCAACTAAAATAAACTCTAATTAGCTTTATTTTAACCTCAGTAATTAATCAATCTAAGAAAGAAAAAATTAACAAGAAAATGCCAACATCCGACTTGAAAATTTAAGCCCATAATAATTAAATAAATGTGGAACCAAAAAGCATGACACAAATTTGAAATACAATTATATGCAATATGGATTGGGCCATCAAGTAATCCAAGCACAAGGCCCAATCATCTCCCATCAAATGTAATAACCACTAATCATAGATCCAGAAAACTAGAAAAGGCACCCCCAAAAAGTTTATAGAATGGACTATAATTATTGGTGTCCTTTCTTGTTTGGGTTAAGTTTTCCAAATTTTTTTAAACCCTGTTCGGATGCTTCATTCCATTGTCAACCTTTTCCATACCAAAAATCTGAACTTACATTTTTTGAAGCATATATACGAATCACACCATATAGAGCCCAAATAAATAATTTCTTTTTTGGATTAATTCACAAATAGTCAGTTGAACAAGGGAGATACCACTAAACATAATAATAATAGTACCATTAATTATTCTCTGTTTCCTTAATTACTTTTGTATATTGCAGGTTTAAGAGATGAAAAATTGAACATTGACTATTTATGTGACATCAAGCACATATCTTTTAAATGATGAGAAAGAACTCTGATATATGAACCTATTGTTCAGAAAATAAGTAGAGCTGATTCTTAGAAAAATTACTGTAATCTGACGGATGCAATGTATCCAATAAGACAATTAATTTGATGAGATCTTCTGATGAAGTGAAGGTCTATCTGTTTTATCTAGATTTTTGACATTTTTTTAAGAAAAAAACTATTAGTGTAAATTTTCACATTCACTTCATGATAAGAATTACTGACATATTTCTGCTGAATAACTCAGTGAAATTGGCTATACATTCTACTGGATTATCTAGTGTAAATGTTGTTTTTGAAATTTCATAAAATCCATATAATTTTCTTTAATTTAATTATCTTAAATATTATTAATAAAAATTTTAGATCAATTTCAATTCAATTGGGTTCCACCAAAGAATATTATAGCAAAAATATTTGAACTTCAATCGGTTCAACATTGCATGTCAAATAAATAGAAAAGAAAGGTATAAATCATAATACCACAGCCTCGGTGGCACTTGAACACAAAACCGAAAAACCTGCTTCTACTGGCTCTATAATTAAATTTTCAGGGGGTTCTGGTAAATTTTCAGGGATTATGATAATTTTCAGGGGTTATGGTTTAATTTTGGGGATTCTGGTAAATTAGCTTAATGCTTATATATGTCCCTGCTGTGTGTAAGCCTATGGACATTGATAACAAAACAAATAAAAATAAAATAAACGCATACTAACACCACCAAACAAAATGAAATAAATCCTGCTTTTAAGAGACAACCTTTTATTCTATGTACAACTCTGGTTGTGTATAAAATGACCTTAGAGTCTGAGAATTTACCTCCTGCTATATGACACAAGATATAATGTAAAAAGTATTATAATGCAGGAAATGATAGACAATGAGGTCCCAACCAAAAGACCGACTTTAAGGCTAAGTTGTTTTTCCCTGTGTAAACCGAGTGAAATAGCAAAGAACGGTTTCCAAAATGGAAGCACCATCTAAAAGATACACCTAAATAATGAAAATAAAAAATGAATCAGTGTATGAAAAGTTACACAGACAAACACGTGTATGTATATATGAAAAGCTAGATGTTACCAGTAAATCTATATAGGCATAGTAGATTGGTAAGACTACAATTGATACGAGCTGAATTCCGAACCTAGATACTATGTACCACTTCCCTACCAGCACAAGTCAATGTATGTATGGCCTTGCAAAATGCCAAAATATCATATATACCCCTGACAAAAAAAAATGAGAAATATGTATTGCCCTACAAAACAATTGTAACTTTTTTCACAGATAACCAGCCATGTGTGAACCAAGTATTACAAAACCATTACCCATGCAAAAGAAATTAAGTTAAAATGAAACTGAGACTTACTGGTAAGTAATTGACCACTGCCAAAGCCAGTGAGACATGAAATACTGAATACAAAGCCTTCTCCATTAAGGAATATACACACTTAAACTAATAAACAATCCCGATCTAGGTCTATACGGCGATAGCCTTAGAGAACGAGCCACACAGGATGCATCACCAATGTATACAAATGACAAGCCACAAGGATTCTGATCTTGATTTTGAATTGGATCAAGGCTCGAAGTCAATTGCTCGCATCTTGAAGTGTATGGGCTTTGATAAAAGATCTCGACCCATGACATCCCAGGGTACTCAACAGGTGTCATACACATCTCTTCCTGTCAGATTCAATTTATGTAGCAAAGGTAACTATAACTTCAACTTCAAATTGGTTGAGTTTTGAGTTCTTCTGGGACTAATGAGAACAAAAAAAAAAAAAAAAAAACTCATTTATACCTCTGAACATGCACAGTGATCCCCGGTATATCCAATCAAACAATGCCTAAGGCTTTCCATTTTGTCACTTCTTACGAGGCTCGAATTGGCACAAGACAAGGTCTGAAATGGAGAGAAGTCTTGGGGACACTCTCCATTTCGGTTTCCTGCCATCAGAATATCTCCCGCCTCTACCCATGAGATTGGAACACAATAGCCCTTTTCGTGAATATTTTGTGATTTATTTCTTGTCAGGATCTGGAACCAGTCATCAGTGCTTGTACTCTCAAGCCATCAACGGTTACAATTAAATCAAGAGGTGATAGATGGGTAGATAAGGAGTATTTTGGAAAGTTCAAAACCTGTTTTGTAAATTACACTACTAGAATTCTCTTTTGTACCAAGGGTCTGAAAATGGCTTGTTACATGCGCGTGCTCATGTTATAAGCCCCAAAAACGTCATTAACATGCGCCCCCTCATGTTACAAGTACCCATGCCTATACCCTCCTTGCAACTGCTCAGCACACCCATGTTACTACTCCGAAATGGCTTTTAACATGAGCTAGCTCTTGCAACAAGTACACATGCAACAACTTTAAGCTTTGGCACCTGTCTGGAGTAGTTGCAAGGAGAGAAGCGTGGGACCCATCTAAGTAATTGCAAGGAGAGAACTGTGGGTCCCATCCAAGTAATTGCAAGGAGAGAAGCGTGGGACCCATCTAAGTAATTGCAAGGCCAGTTCAAGTGGGTCCCACCTAACTATTTGCATGGCTAGTACACATGGACCCCACCTAACTATTTGCATGAATATCAATAATACTTTTTGCATGCTCCCTCCCTATACCAATCTGGTACCAACCCGGTATTTTTTTACATTACTCATTAAACTAGATTTACATAAACACATTAAAATATATAGATAACCTATAATAAACATTAATGAACATAATATAATTATCATACATTGTACCAAAATATCAAAATACATTACAATAAGAATACTAAAATGAACTTATAAACAAGGTTTATGAAAATTAACTAATTCCTAAAATACACATCACAGGTACCAATTACAGTGCTAGAATTAGAGAATAATAAACAATTATTGGTCAACTAGTGGGCATATTTAATAAACAAAACTGATGCTCAACGACCAGCCCCACGCACCCTCTAATCTCGGCTCACTTCTACCATATAAATCCATGCATGTCGAGCTATGTGCATTAATCGTTCACCTATACAAACAAGTAAAGAATTAATAAAATTAATTGAGAAAAAAATGAAGTACCATGAAGACTAATTCATTCTCAATAATACACCATTTAATCAACAAGCAAGCAAGGCAATAAGTGTTAAAACCTCAAACTTACTGTCATATTTAAAAAGAACCATCCAATTAACCTTCTTTGATAAGCTATTGACAGTTAAACAAGCATCTTTCTAACAAGCAAGCAAGGCAACACTTAAACAAGCATCAACATGCTTTGATAAGGTACTGACAATTCAATTTCGAAATAACACAAAAAGGTGTAAAATTTAGGGTTACCGGAATCAAACCAGAAATTGTTAATCTGCTGCTGATGTCATCTGCTGCCGATGTCAGCCATTTCAGAGCACTATATAGCAAAAAAGATTTAATTAGTTCTGCAAATAAAACATATTGTTAAGGAAAAATGGGTTTACTGCATAAAGTATACCTTCACCCAAGTGGCCGAAAGCGCCATTAAAGTATACCTTCACTCGGGTTAGCACTATTCTTTGCCTCATCCAAACGCAACCACAGATATGAAAGAGTACTGATATATGCCATTCTGCTGATGAGTTTGCTTTGGGAAATTTAGTACATGCCTTTGAGTTAGACATACACTTATCATTGAATTGGTAGCTGTAGGACACCTTTCTAAGAACATTTACATAAAAGGATGTAATTTCAATTCATGAGGAATATATGCATGATGCATCTACAACACATTAGGAAAAACATGCATACCAACACACATGTTCAATAAACAAACTCTTGATTACAAAATTTTACCTTTAGGACAGCTACATCGCCAGAAAGTTTTGCGAGCCTCTCTTGTAGTTTCTCCTTGTCATAATCAGACGTGCTCTCTTCAATGGCACCTCTAAGCTGTCCAAAAAAAAATACACAAGTGTTATCAATGTGGTATCTCATGAAACAGGTGAAAGATAACATGTAATAGTAAGAAATACCAACTTGTTCACATCTTTCCTCAATAGCTTTCTTGTCTCCAAATCCATCAAGAATGACAGCATTGTCTTTGGACACAGTGAGCAATAATGGAGATTAAGATAAACAAAATTACCTTCTTCGTACAAAGGTTCAGGTCGGTTAACACCTGCACAGCCTATAGCAACACGCTATGTTTTCGTCCACTGTCAAGAAGGAGATCGAGATCATGGTCGAGATCGTTGAAATTTGTAGGAGAGATATATAGGTGAGATATATAAAGAGAAGAGTCCATGAAATTTGGAGGAGAGTTCGAAGCCCAAAAATAGTCTAAGCCCATGTTCATTAAATTTCCCTTTTTTTATTCACAAGTCTAAAACTCTGGTTGTGTAGAAAATGACCTTAGAGTCTGAGAATTTACCTCCTGCTATATGACACAAGATATAATGTAAAAAGTATTATAATGCAGGAAATGATAGACAATGAGGTCCCAACCAAAAGACCGACTTTAAGGCTTTGTCGTTTTTCCCTCTGTGTAAGCCGAGTGAAATAGCAAAGAACGGTTTCCAAAATGGAAGCACCATCTAAAAGATACACCTAAATAATGAAAATAAAAAATGAATCAGTGTATGAAAAGTTACACAGACAAACACGTGTATGTATATATGAAAAGCTAGATGTTACCAGTAAATCTATATAGGCATAGTAGATTGGTAAGACTACAATTGATACGAGCTGAATTCTGAACCTAGATACTATGTACCACTTCCCTACCAGCACAAGTCAATGTATGCATGGCCTTGCAAAATGCCAAAATATCATATATACCCCTGACAAAAAAAAATGAGAAATATGTATTGCCCTACAAAACAATTGTAACTTTTTTCACAGATAACCAGCCATGTGTGAACCAAGTATTACAAAACCATTACCCATGCAAAAGAAATTAAGAAGTTAAAATGAAACTGAGACTTACTGGTAAGCAATTGACCACTGCCAAAGCCAGTGAGACATGAAATACTGAATGCAAAGCCTTCTCCATTAAGTAAGGAATATACACACTTAAACTAATAAACAATCCCGATCTAGGTCTATACGGCGATAGACTTAGAGAACGAGCCACAAAGGATGCATCACCAATGTATACAAATGACAAGCCACAAGGATTCTGATCTTGATTTGAATTGGATCAAGGCTCGAAGTCAATTGCTCGCATCTTGAAGTGTATGGGCTTTGATAAAAGATCTCGACCCATGACATCCCAGGGTACTTGACAGGTGTCATACACATCTCTTCCTGTCAGATTCAATTTATGTTAGTAAAGGTAACTATGACTTCAACTTCAAATTGGTTGAGTTTTGAGTTCTTCTGGGACTAATGAGAAAAAAAGAAAGAAAAGAAACTCATTTATACCTTTGAACATGCACAATAATCACCAGTATATTCACATTTCCTAAGCCTAGCCACATCTTTTGCAATCAAACAATTCCTAAGGCTTTCCATTTTGTCACTCCTTACGAGGCTCGAATTGGCACAGGACAAGGTCTGAAATGGAGAGAAGTCTTGGGGACACTCTCCATTTCGGTTTCCTGCCATCAGAATATCTCCAGCCTCTACCCATGAGATTGGAACACAATAGCCCTTTTCGTGAATATTTTTTTATTTATTTCTTGTCAGGATTTGGAACCAGTCATCAGTGCTTGTGACTCTCAATCCATCAACGGTTACAATTAAATCAAGAGGTGATAGATGTGCAGATAAGGAAGAGTATTTTGGCACGTTCAAAACCTGTTTTGTAAATTAGTTAACTACTATATACATATTCTAATATAACTTCTACAAAATAATAATGATGATTTCACCATGGTAAGGAGTAATAGTGTAATACAGGGAGATAAGCACCACAGAAAAAAGCAAATGAGAAAAAGGACTTCTAAAAACACTCCGCCATTTTATTTGCAGATTGTCATCACTGTATTATGGGATTTGCCAAAAAAAAAATTACAAAAACACCACAACTTCTAACTAAATAATTTGTCTCGAAAAATTCTTTATCTTGAAAAGAATCTTCTTTTTAACTATCTTTGCACAACAATTGTTTGCTTAATATCTTCTCTACTAGTAAATAAATGATTTGGTTAGAATTTTAGAGAAATCAGAAAGAATAATTACAGTAGGAATTGAATTTATAAGAAAAACCATTTCTGTTGGCCCTAAATATGTGATCTCCTGTATTAATATTCTAGGACTACAACACTCATCTACTGCTGCAAATGTAAATTTTTTTGCTTTTTACAATTTCAAAAAATGAAAATTGGTGTCTTTTGCAAATACAGACTAACAGCAGTGATTTTGTGACAACAAAAGAAAGGGACTTACAACAAGGCCTTCACCATGTGTATAGAGAGGGTATAGGAGCAGAGGAAGAGACAGCATAGTCAAAGCGCAACCTAAATACAGCTACAATAAAGAACTCCTCACAATCCAAAATAGCTTTATCGGTTTCTTAGGAGAAACAGAAAGAGATTTAACTAAACACAAAAACTTACCACTATGGTTTTTCCTCAAAAAAAAAAAAAACTTACCACTATGTTGTGCCAGATACCAGCACAGTATATACGAAGGGAAGCAAAAGGACACAAATTCTCAAGTGAAATTTGGTTTAAGGCCACCAATGCCGCTGGAAAGAGTACTGCTAAAAATATTGCAATGTACTCTATTTGCAGGCCTTCACTGCGGTTAAAAATAGAATAATTAATTAGTAGAAAATGGCAATGATATATAAATTATAAGCCTCTTGTTGATCTAAAAAAAAAAATGATTTACTACTTCTGGTTATTTTTATGGATTCTGGTACAGACTGAGTAAACACAAAGGGAAATTGACCATGGCTGTTAAAATGTACCAGAATGCCAGTTTATGGTGACCAAGTAGACAATACCAAAAGAACAAAATCCAAAAATGATATGCTTTGGCCAGGACTCTGTAGTTCATGAAATCAAAATCACAAATCAAATAATTCATCAAGAACCAAAGTTTCTATGATATACAAACTATAATAAATACTGACAAATTGCTTACAAAAAAAATTGTCAAGCAAGAAGGCTCCTCCTTTGAAACTGACAGCACCCCACGAGTTCCAAATCAGCATCTGAACATACAAAAAATGATGATGATGATATAACATATCTGGAGTACAAAGAACAATGATATAAAACAGTATGTTTAGGCCAATTAATCGGCTGATTAGCCGTTGGCAGTGACCAAACCGTCACAGATTTTCCCGACTAATCAGCCGATTATTCCCGATGATGGTCAATTATTTCCAATTATTCGGTTGACGGTACCCTGTTCGTCCGACAAGCGCATACCGTTATTTACAACACTGATAAAGTGCATCATCCTACTTACAATTGATAATATGAGTAAAGCAACAAGACCAAAGCAAGCTCCAAGAGAGAACCAAACTTTTAGGAACCTAATCAATGGTAAAAAAATGTGTTAAACACAAATCAGAATGAAGGATATAAATGCAGATTTATAATAATTTTTTGTACCTAGAATGGGCTGATCCAAGTCTAAATAAGACATGGTTGAATGTATAAATCTTGAAATCAGTGTAACAAAAAGAGGAGGATAAGGATAGATAATTGGGAGGGAGAAAGGAAATGGTTGAAGGTAGAAGAGGCCGACCTCCGCCTCTCCTCCTGCTCCTACAAATCGCCATGGAAGAGGAAGGCGGAGAGTGTTTAGACTTTAGAGAGATGGAGTTCGAGAGAGAGGAGATGGAATTCAAAACAGCGCTGTATAGGATTCGTGCGCTGCATGAAGTTAAAACTACTCTGTTAAAATCTTTTGGGACTTGCTACTGACAATGGAATTCATATCACCTGAGATAACAAGGTTTTCGATTTCAGATCTGGACCGTCCAATTTTTCTACGCACGAATATTGAAGTAATGGATTGTTTCGGATTATGCTTGACGGTCCGACTCAAAAAACAAATATTCTGTTACCTCAGAGGATGTGGAGTCCAAAGTCCTTTCTATTACATTACATACTTACACTTACACCCCTGGGAAATGATGAAATATCTTATGCCTGTCTGACAGATGTTTTTTTTTAAAAGATAATATAAAAAGACGGAATATCTTTTATTTTAAGAATATTGATAATTATAAGAGGTAAAGTTAAAATTTGAATTCTAACACTAAAGACATTGTATATCAAGTTATTTGAAATTTTAATTTTCAAAAATTAATAATTTTAAATGCATTATCAGACAATACTTAAATTGCATAAAATTTGATTGTTAGTTGTTATATACTTGATGTATAAAGAATCAATCAATTAGTTTTGTTATTAAAATTTTAAATATATTATCATATTTTTTGTTAGCTAAATTATTTTACAAATATCAATCAATTAGTTTTGCATATTTTTTTGTTAGCTAAATCAATCAATTACTTGATGCACACCGAAATACCTCGTATTACAGATTAAGAAGAAGAGCAATTAATTTTACAAGGGAAATTAGAAGCATTAATCGGAAATAATTGAGAATAATCGGAAATCATTGGTCAATTAGTCAGAAAAATCCATACCTAAACGAATGTTTTTTACAACACCGCTCAAAACTATGAAAAGGTGTATTAACCTTTTAGCACCTCATTTCTAGACCTAATGTTATCCTCTATTTGCAAACAAGGATCTCCTTTTTCCATTTGTTCATCTGACAAACAACACATTTTAGTTTTTTTTTTTCCATGTAACACTCAATTACTACACGAATTCACGTCCTCTCCAATACTTGATAAGGGAATCTTTTACAATTACTAGATCTAGACTGCTCTTTTTAACTTGGCACGAATCTCAATGCCCAATAATACTCCCCTCTATGACAACCCGAATGAATGGAGTTAATTAAATTGGTGATTTATTATGGAATAACAATGCCAAAAATTAATTTGTATCTGGCAAGAATATATCTCATGTTAGTAAATGGATGTGCTAGCCAAAACTCATTCTTTGGGGCATGCAGTTGCTTTATTTGTAGCAGTATATTATTCATGATTGCACAATAAAATGCTACATGTGAAGCTATTATAGTTTAGTTAGTCTGTTGCTGCCGTTTAAATATACTGCTTATATTCTTTCAATGTCATTTTATTTTGTTTTCCACCCGATCAGGATTTTGGAAATCCTGCAATATTTCTAGTGTGCAAGTGTGATTCTTGCTGTGCAATGAAAAGGTAAAAAACATGTTTAAGGATTTTCATAAGACTTCATGACAACCAAAATTTTGTTATATCTATATTATTCTCATATTTGATTTTGAGGGACTTGCATGAAAATTTTTGCTGGATGTTGATCTGGGCTGAAAATTAAAAATTGGAAATGGATATTGATTTGGACATGGGCCTTTGGGTTTGTGAATAAAATGGACGATTGATTCTTGAATAGATTAAAAAGAAAAGGTAATAGAAAAATTGAATTGGCAAAAGAAAAGAAGAAAAAGGCCTGTTGCCAAGGACTTGAGTTTTTCAATAATGGGCCAGATTTATTGGAAATTTTCATTAAGGTTGAAATAATACTTTTGAATGATTAAGGAAGTTCATTAGAGGATGCATGAAGATTTATTCATATCATCATATGATGTGTTTGTTTTCAGACCCATATAGTACTAATTTCACATCAAGAAGAATCTAGAAGTATTCTACGTACCATTAAATAATTTCAAGATTGAAACAAATAACATGGTTAAATTATTCGGTTCCAAACATTAATTTATTCTCACAATTTAAAAACAATAAAATTTAAAATTGAAATCAAATATTACATAACGATGACTTCTTGTATATTTCATTGTACATGCATCATGTGACTTGATCTTTTAGTTGCATAAAATTTTACTATTGAACTGTAAAATGTAAAATGTGAAATAACATATTTATACATTTATTTATTTTATATTTAAATTATTTAAATTTTTTTAAAATATATTATTAAAATTCTTTAAATCGATAATGATCTCTCGTCATGAACATTTTTGCTGAAATTTGGCCTATGTAATGCAAAGCTGAACTGGTGGAATATATAGACATGGTGTTTTCAGCCTGGAAGTTACTAAAAGCATGAAAATGAAAAATATAATTTTCCATTTATAGAAGTAGATTGGGCGGAAAAAAAAAATCTTATTTTTGTTTTGTTTCAGTCAATCAGATTCTGTTAAACTATATGAATGATAATCATTGATTTGATTCGCGGATTACAAGTAAACAAAATTAATTATTGCTTTGTAAATATCAAAATAAAAGTTATCTTACAATATTCGTGGATAACTAGATATACAAAATATTACATTGTTAACTTATAACATAATTTATGTTATTATGTTATTAATCAAACATATACATTGAATAATTGTTTGTAACATGGTCAATGCCAGCAATGCTATACATACATTTAAATAATTAACCTATATATGATCTATCTAGCTATTAAGAGATTTCACTTTCTTAAAGCTATTCTAATCCGTCTAATCTTAATCACATGGCCGTGAAATTTTACTTTAGATTAAAAATATTATGTTTCTAGATTTTGAATCTGATTATATATATGAGACGCTGCTACAATAAAAATTGCACGCATCTTAATTATTTTCAATAAAAAGAAAAAGAAAAGAAAAAGAAAAAGAAAAGAAAAAGAAAAGAAAAAAAAAGAAAAAGAAAAGAAAAGACAAAAAGAAAAGGAAAAAGAAAAAGAAAAAGAAAAAGAAAGTTCATTAGAGGATGCATGAAGATTTATTCATATCATCATATGATGTGTTTGTTTTCAGACCCATATAGTACTAATTTCACATCAAGAAGATTCTAGAAGATATATATATAACCCAATTTTATTGGTCGTTTATTTTGACCAAGGCTTTGTCTTCCTTTTGATATATTTTTTTTTTCTATACTATAAAGGTATTTGGTCACTAATCTAAATTTTGTAGGATCCGTCAAAAGTGCAAACTCCGTACTATATATATATATAGATCAATTAATCTCTGTTCAAAATATTAATTATAATTAATCATAATTAATCATGCTAAGTGACGCATGCATGCTAAGGGACCCACAGCCACAGGTCAAAATGCATTGCATTAATTAATTACTAATGAATAGAATATTTGCAATCCGTACACAAGTATTCTACGTACCATTAAATAATTTCAAGATTGAAACAAATAACATGGTTAAATTATTCGGTTCAAAACATTAATTTATTCTCACAATTTAAAATTTTTTTTTAAAATTGAAATCAAATATTACATAACGATGACTTCTTGTATATTTCATTGTACATGGTGAAAAAATTTCTATAAGGGATTTAATTTTGTAATATACTTAGCCTAGGCATGAAGAATGGAACCATATAAATGACAATAAAATTTTGTGATATACTTAGCCTAGGCATGAAGAATGGAACCATATAAATGACAATAAAAATCAAAACTTTATTTCTTGAACCAAATTAAAGGACCCCTCATTAATTTTACAAGTATAGATCAAGTAATTATGACCAAATAGATAAGTGGTGAAAGATTAGAACCGCACAGAGCAGCTAACCATAAATACTCATTGGTCTTAATTTAATTCATTGGTTCCAAAAATGCATGCGTTGTACTCCTCTTGGAACAATATTAAAAATAATCTACACATGCATGCATGTATCATGCATGATGATTTTAGATGGTATATATGTCCCTCTCCCATAGTCCCATGTCTTATTGAGCTTAATTATTTTTTTGAAAGACTTGATATATAATGGCTTCCAAGTTGTATGTATTCAATAAAACAAGGCAGTACATCCTCACCGGCAAAAATTTGTTGTCATTATGAACCAGGATGGTGAATATTAATTTTGGACAACAAACAAGTTCAATTTTATATGAACCATTTACATAAATTATAGCTTTATGGAAAAGGGCAGAATATGTAGTCCTTTATGGGTCTGAAATCTCTGACAAAATAGTGATTTGATTGACCTTTTCTTATACACTACAACAATGTAGATACCTTTTGCGAGAGAAAAATCAAATTTATGACGGTACTCCCTCGCGAAAAGTACCGTCGCAAAAAGAAAAAGCTGAAGAATGAGAGTAGTTCGTCGCAAAAAGTCACTTTTTTATCCTCGCGAAAGGTGTCTCATTCTTGTTGTGATATATGTCTATCTAAATCTGCTACTTATGGAATTCTTTAGGATCGATATATTGCACCAACTACAAATGCTCTCTTGTTGGTTGAGAAGGTGAAGCAAGGACTCACCTTATAAAGAAATGCGTATAGAGAGAGACAATACGAAAACTCAAAAAGAGATATTAATTGCCTCTCTTCCTTTTCTGAAAGTTGATGGAGAGAGATCTTGATTGTGAAAATGATATACAGATATTCACCATGAGTTCAAGCAATGCACAAGATATTGCATATGGTATGTACTATGTATGCTACATTAGTATAGTTGATAAGTGATATTATAGTACAAACATGAAGACAGAATAAGGTTTGAAAATGCCATCTTTTTACTGGAGATGCATCCAGAAGGGGAATTAGCATAAAGTGTGGCAGTTATTTGTTAAAGAAAAGGGGATGCATGGAATCTGTTCTACAAATGAAAGATGCCTTCTTGGGAGATGGGATGGGATCATGGGAATGCTTAAAATTAAGCAAGGTATAAGAATAAGAATAAGAATAAGGGGTGGAGGAATAAGCATATAATTCGCTTTTGTCTCCTGTGTCAAGTTTGGTACTTATTCAAACTTTCAGAAAAGGAAAGGAGACGAAATAACCAAAGCTTAGGCTTGGCATTATGGCATCTATGTGACCCCGCTGCTAGAACAACTTTATTATTTCTTTTTTTCCTTTTCAAAATATTACATCACTCCACCATTAGTCGAATCACAGCCGTTGATCAAAATCATGCAATGAACATCATAACAATTTAATTATATATAGCTGATGTGTCGTGATCTGCTGCACCACAAGGTACAGTAAAGCAAGGAGCAGAAGTGCTTAGCATTTTAATGTAGTCATGATTTCTGTGACGATGAAATCAAATGTTTAACATGCATGTAGCATCTCTCTTTTTTACTAGCAACTGTTAAATCTGTATTATTTGTTCAGAATCAGTAGGTAATTAGCACAGCCTATTAGGGTACCTATGTAAGCACCAATTTGATTTAATAAAACCTTTGTTTGGATAGCAAGGTTAGCATGCATATACCCTAAGAAAAATCCTTAGGCGCATATCTTAATTAAAAATAGGAACCCTAATTACATACCGTGTGAGTCACATGAAATGGTTCCATACCGTGTCACAACGAAAATATATAGCTTTCTCTCTCTCCCTCTCTCACTAACGAGTGTCACATGAAATGATTCCATACCGTGTAGCTTTCCCCTTTCTTTCTCTCCAACGCAAGCTTCACATGCAATGATCCCTTATACTCCATTGACAAAAGAGGTTCTATGTTCTTTATATTATTTGCATTGGTGATTCACAATTTTGAATAAAAAATATTTTCATTGTACCATTTCATTTAACCCATTACAATATATAAAAATTAATAAAAATATATACGGAATTTAAATAAAACTATTATTACTTGCAAAATAACAGTTAAATTTTAATCACATAATATTTAATCATATATCTTATGTGATTATATTTTAACTATTATTTTGTAAGTTGTAGTCCAAATATTGAAGAAAATATAACAACAATTAAAAACAAATAAGTTGTATTGATAATTAGTTTGTGATGATCACACCAAAAACTAATTCAATGATTATTAAAACAAAATGTATCCATAATATTGGTTGGTTGTGTATTTAACTCAATAAAAAACCATTGATTATCCATCAAGTGACTAACAATTTTTATGCTAATTAATTTTAGTGTATTGCAAAATATTAGTAATATGGATTTATTTTATTTTAAGGACTGTATTCTTAACATCAAGTCTATTATATAAGTGGATTTTAAAGAATCTTATAATCTGTACGCACCGGTAACAAGTTCTGCCGGACTATCATAACATGTAGTGTCGCACATCTAGAACAGCCATGCACGAACCATAAATGCCAATTGCCAACTTATCATTTGCATTTAATTCATTAATTATTCAAACTGATTTAGATAATTACCCCAATTATAATTACTCTTCAAATAATAATTTTTATTTAAAATATATGAATTCGAAATCAAACTCTAAGTCCTCAAAAGAAAATGCATGACTTGTGAGACTGAAAGAATATGTCTATATAATGTAATGCCAATAATGTAATGGAAAAGAGGAAAGTAAAAATGCTTCATTATTTTTGCATTAATTTGAAAACAGTAAGAAATAGAAAAATTTAGTGCATTATAATAAAAAAACAATACATTACAGTAATTCATCATGTTAGATCATTATAACAAAAAAGGTAAGTGTAAAATACTCTGAAAAATATACAGTCCCACTAAAAGGCGACCTTCTCTTACAATAATTTTGTGAAAAATATATCTATGTGTGATAGCATCTGTTAGGACTCAAATTGGAGGATAGGATTGGAGTTCTGAACAAGAATTGCAATTTAATTACTAAAAAACACATACTTTTGCTTGGCTTTTAGCTGTGTCATAAATTCATTATAAATGATCCCTCCCTCTCTATCCCTCTGCAATCAATCACCACTTCCTCTTTCAAAGCCCCCTTATCAATCTACACCTGCTTCCTCCCCCTTCCCTCACTAACCCTTTCCTTCCTCTCTCTTCTCCTGCCGAGTTCAGCAGATCAAACCTCCTGTCCTGAACCTTAAACAGCAACAATCCTGGGTGAGTGTGTTCTCTCTCCTTTCTCTTGGTTTCACTTCTCTCTCTCTCACTGTTTTCCTGCCCATGTGTCCTGTTCCAACCTCTGTGGTGGGGACAGGGGCTAAGGTTTAGAGGTTCAAATTTCAACAGTCTTCAAGTTGGTAACATTTAGAAAAATTAACAACTCCATAAGGCCTGATTTCAGTATTGCATTTATATTATCTTTTAAATATTTCTTTTCTATTACAGTTATTTGGTGAAGCTTTTGGTTGCATTGATTGTGAGGGAGGGAGCAAAAGAAGGATTAAATTGTTTTGATTTAATGACAGAGATAGAGGAAGCAAGTGTTGGCAGAACTGTAGATCGCAATTCTGGTAAACACAAACTTATTTCTGAAAGTTCTAATTATTTCTGTCAAATATTTCTTTGCTAATACATTACCTGAATACCAATTTATAACAAAAACATCTAATTAAAATTAGACAGTCATTACTAACTATAATTATTTTTTTCTTCTTCTAAATTTACCAACTACTACCAGAAGTAGCCCTGCTGACAAGATACTTCATGATACATATTATACTATTTTGCATTGGTGACCCAGAAATCCTTTCCATTATACCGATTTCTGTAGTACCTCCTCAGCTATTATAATTTTTTTTTAAAAATAAGACATATTGAATCTGAAAATCACCAATGCAGACACTTTCTATTCATACCATAGCTGAATAAGGTTTGGAGTTGCAAGTTTCGTCAGTTATTAACTAAGTTGGTAGCATTTAATAAGTTCTAGCAACTCCATAATTAATGTCAGATTTCAGTCATGCACCAATTATAGTCCTTAATTTTATAATGTTTCTTTTGTATTGCAGTTGCATTGGATCTGAGAGGGAGTGACGGATCTGAGATGGATGCCTTACCTTTCATAAAAGGAATTCTATCTCAACCTTCTCTCAAAGTTCTTTTATCAGACAATGTCCCTGATAAAGAGGATTTTGAGCGTTTGCAATCACGTGAAATTGTGTCTATCCTAATGAAAATTAAATTTGACCTCTTGGAGGACACTGAGGGCAATAAGGTGGATCTAATTAAGCGTATGCAACTAGAAGCCCGTCAAATTGGACGGGCTTCCAGAGAAAAGATCCCCAGTTTTAGGATACATGATTTTGTGATATATTGGAAGAAAAGAATATATTATAATATTAATGATATTGTTTCATGCAATTATTTAAAGCAAACAGATCAAGCAGAAGGTGAGTTGGAGCACACGAACATAGATGTGCTGATATCCGCTCTCCACGACATAAAAATAATTGAAGGCTTCCTTCCTCACATAGCAGATAGTTCAAACATTTTCACAAATGAGGAGAAGAACCGAGCATTGTTCCTCATAACAGCATTTCCAACACTTCGAAAACTCAAGATACCTTCTGAAATTCTCCAGTTCTTACTAGAGTTAACCAAAGAACTGGACAATCTCCCTCAACTGATTGGCAAGGCATGTGAAGGAAAGCCTCTGGCTCTTGTCCTTATAGGGGGTCTCCTTTCATATAAAACAATGGAGTACAAGATATGGAACAAGGTGAAAGTTGATCTTTTTCCCGAGATTAAAGAGATTGATAATGTTGCAACTAACAATGATTTGTTGCACGTTATTAACTACTGCTATAATGATTTACCTCCCATTATTAGGTCATGTTTTCTTTATTTAGCATGTTACCCAATAGATTATGAGATTCCTGCAAGATCTCTAACTGAGATATGGGTTGCTGAAGGATTTATTACACCAGAGGAAGGACAGACGACAGAGGAGACCGCAAATAACTGCCTGGAGGAACTTGTCCAAAGGTAATCTCAAAATTTTGAGAAATTGACATTCCGTCTTATGATTTACAGGTGATTGTTTGGTTTATGGTTTTTCCCTTTCGTCCATAAAAGATCAGAATAGTTATAGGAAATATTTGGTCATAGTTTCCAAAAATTAGGTAATCAATTAAACTGAATTGTGTCTGTTTTATTACCAAAGAATTGATAGCTTTCTCGATCATGGATAAAAGCACATTTTTTTTACTAAGTAAACTGAGAATAAACGTGGCTTTACTACTTCAAGAAAGAAAACTAATTAATGATTGAGCGACATATAACCCTTCCCCAAGAAAAGAAACAATTATATATATATATCAATTTCTGAAAATTGATTCTTTATTTTGATCTAGATTATAAGGTCCTCATGATGTAGAAAATTTGTTTCTTTTATAAATAATGGAGAAGATGTTAATTTTTTTTTTTGCTTACAGATCGTTGGTTTGTGTTTCCAAGAGATCAATCTTAGGCACGATCAAATGTTGCCGAGTAGGTCAATCTATTCATAAATACGCCATCGATCAATCCTACAAAGAGGGGTTTTTGGCTGCCAACAAAGATCTAAAACAAATAAAATCCATGTCCCGTGTAGCAATCAACCATGATAACGAGAGAAAAAATCCAATCCTAGTACTGGATAGGGGGGTAGTTTCCTTTCTGGCTTTTGATATTAAAAAAAATAATGTCAAAATGTCCGATATGTTGTGGGTGTTAGAATTGAGGAATTCCTCAATGCCAAAAGCACCTTTAATAAGCATGTCTTACCTGCGGTATCTAGGCTTGAGGGGTAGTGATATAACTGAGCTCCCTCCAACTATAATGCTCATGAAATTTCTCCAAACTTTGGATGTTAGAGATACAATCATAAAAACCTTACTTGAATCTCTGTGGACCATCTCAACACTTGTCACACCCCGCGGCCACGAGGTGTGACAGGGCCCCGCCGTAAGCATACAACTCCATGTATGCTTACAAGGCATTTACAATATTTTCATCACATCACAATAAAATACATAAAACAAGTTTATATATATAGTTCAAGTACAAACTGTCTGGTACAAGTAGATCGTACAAAAGGTATCTCATACGGATACCAACCATAAGGTGTGACATAGAGAGCACTATGCAACAAAACAAGATATGCCTCTCTAGTCAAATAACAAAATAACTACTAAGGTAATCCGGTGTCATATACCACAGGCCTACTACTCGTGTGCCTCTCCAGGATCAGCCGCATCTAAACCTAAAAAGAACCCAAAAGGGTGGGGGTGAGAATAAATTCTCAGTGCGAAATTTGCCACAATAAAGTTATTGGACTTGCAATCAGACTCCATGTTCAAAAATGAAATTCATACAAATATCACATTAGCAGTTCTATAACGAACAATATATATATATATGGATGCACATGCTTGACAACAAGAATCGAATGAAAAACAACTTAAGGAATTTCCAAGATGAAGTTTCAACAAACACATATTTGCCCTAACTCATTTTATTATGGCTGGTAGCATCTATAGATGTTCAACCGAGCTGGACCCTTTATCAAACCCACATCTGTAGGGTTACTGGCACCTACAGATGGCCCACCGAGCTGGACCCTTTATCTGACACCCATCTATAAATGCTTTTGGCTTAACCATTTACTAAAGTCTGGTTTCAAGTCATAAAATGAAAATTCACATTAAATAAGTCAGAATGTCGTCATAGTCAATTGACCGTCCAAATGCATTACCACGTCGGGTAATGCCCCCGAGCCACAGACGTCACACATAGGTCACCCACCATCACAATCAACATGCATATATAGTCACCCACCCCTCGTCCCAACCGGTACTGGGATATCTCGAGGGCCGTTCACCTAAGGCCCTTAGGATCCTGGGATCAAAGCCAGCTTGCAGACTTTGCAAATTCATTCACATATCATCTCAAAGTTAGCTGATACAGCTCAACCTTGCCATTTCATTCACATATCATTTCACAATCATCAATTTGTGGTGACCTTTATCCATAGTCAACTCATAAGAGAACAATCAAAATGACAACCATACAAATATGCAAATCAATCATACCACAACAATTCGGCTTTAGATGCATTATGCACACAATTCACATAATTCCAATTATGCAACAATCAAGCATACAACATGAATATTTCAAGTATGCAACAATCAATCACACAACATGACAATCGAAAAAAAAATAATTTAATTTCTGAAAATGAAACATCAAACAAGTCCAAGAACCCCGCACCTGATTATGAAGAGCGTATCTCGCACTTATGGTTCGGACGTCTCGAAAGATCCCGCAAAATCTTGCTCAACCGAGCCTACACCTATGTTAACATATATACTTAATTCAATATTTGTTCGACGATTGATATGCTTACTTGAGTGATATTATTTTCTATATATTTTCCTTAACATAATCCATTTTGGAATAAATGATCAAGCCTTTCTCAATAAATATTAAGCCTTTCGGAGACAATATTAGCACTTCATCAAAATATTATGACTTTGTTTAATTATCACCATACACAATAAATATTAAGCCTTTCGGAGACAATATTAGCACTTCCTCAAAAATATTATGACTTTGTTTAATTATCAACATACTCAATAAATATTAAGCCTTTCGGAGACAATATTGGCACTTCCTCAAAAATATTATGACTTTGTTTAATTATCAACATACTCAATAAATATTAAGCCTTTCAGAGACAATATTAGCACTTCATCAAAAATATTATGACTTTGTTTAACTATCACCATACACAAAAGAGGGAACAAAGAAAAGAGATCAACACCAAATTAATTTCAGATTTTAAGAGAGTGAGAGAAAAACTTACCAATCAACACCTTTGTTTGTTGGATTAGACTAGACAAATCAAAATATTTCTCTAATTTTCGGATTTGAACCAAACCCTAGATAGAAAATGAAGATTAAGATGAAATTGAGAAGAGAATCACCAAATTAACAACATAGAAGTATAATGGAGATGGATTACGCATAACTTATACAAAAATTTCGGATTTGGAGCAAAACCCTAGCAATGGAGATAAAATTCAGATTTTTGAAAGAGAGAAGAGAAAGGAGTTACCAATGGAGAGACTAGATGCCTACTAGAGAGGGATTCAACAATTTTCGACTTCTTTCTTCATTTTCTCAAGGACCTTTGATGGATTTTAGAGAGAGAAGAGAGTGATCTCTCTTTTTCTTTCTTTTGGGGGAACACAAAAGGGGGCAGCAGCAACAGAGAAGGGAACGGAGGGAGAGAGAGAGAAAGTTGAGTTGTTGGCATGCATATTTCGGAAATTTTCTAAATAGGCCCTCCAAATTGTTCGATATTAAATAAATACGTTTTTATACCTACAATCATGCATAAACTTTGCATCTTGTTCCCAACTTTATATAAATTATAATTTTTCACTCCTAGTTTAACAACAAAAATTTTTATTATGCTTTAAACATTCTCATTTTTTTTTTATTATAAAAAAAAAATTTCTTAACGTAACAACACTTCTCCATGTTTATGTCAATCCTAGTCCCGAAATTAAAGGACCACCCTCCACAGCAACTATATCTAACCTACAGATACTAAAAACAGTTGCAGTTCCAGAGTCATGGCGAGAAAACTTTCCGCGTGGCCTGATCAACCTTAGAAAGTTAGCAATTTCAAACATGGACAATCCAAAGTCGAAACCAAATCCATACTGGAAATCTATTTCTGACCTGATGAGTGAGATGATTAATCTCATCTCAATGTCAATTACAGGCGATATTGTACCATCAGAGTTAGTTGATTTGAGGGCCTTTCCGAAACTTGAGACGGTGAGGACAATAAAATTGGTTGGCGAATGGAATTGCAGGAAACTAATCATAGATAACGTTAAATTTCCAACGAATCTTACAAAGCTGACCCTAACCAAATCTGGTTTGGTGGAAGACCCCATGCCGAGGCTAGAGAGATTACGGGCCCTGAAATATCTGAGCTTACAAGATGGGGCATACACAGGGAATGAAATGGTTTGCTCTGCAAATGGATTTCCACAGTTGCAGACCTTACAACTTCTCAAATTGGAGAAGTTGCAGACTTGGGAAATGAAACCGATGGCTATGTCACACCTTACCACATTGCATGTAGTCAACTGCTGCAAACTCAAGAAACTTCCCGGTCTAAAGAATGTTACTGAATTAGTTAACTGCTGCACACTCAACAACCTACCCGATCTAAACCATGTTACTGAATTAGTTAACTACTGCAAACTCGAGAACCATAAATGTAATGCTGTTTCGGTGTCTTGATTTGATTCACGTTTTCTCTTTGACTTTTGCATGTATCTCATGTTCTTTATGTACAAGTTTTAATGTATGTTGTGCTCTCTGCATCATGGTGTTAATTATAATGTATGTTGGGATTACATTGAGTAAAATTAAATGTTTTTAGTTGATTTGGTGTTTCCAATAAATCAAATGGTATATTTCCTCTTTTTAGTGTTCTTTTTATTATGCATGTGTTTTGATTCTATATTAGACACGATTTCCTCAAAAATTCTAATTTCTATCACCGATTCAACTTTGCACCTTTACTCCTGTCAAATTCCGTGCCCTAAAATGTCATATCTACATATTATACCGTTTCCATAAAGCTTTAATTTATCTTAAATATTTCAAGACAAGTCTAACTCACCAGCCAGAGAAATTCAGCTTGTTTGCTGTCCAAAAATATATGGGTCTAGACCGTTGTTGTTGGTGGTGAGATCATTGTTCTTTGTGTGCTGATGTCATGTGTATAACTCAATAGGACATGTGGATTGTAAGTGGGTGCCTACCTTGCTGGTGATGATGTACTGGATTATTTTATTTAATACATACAACTTGGAAGCCACTGTCAAGCCTTTTTTTTAAAAAAAGAATAAAAAAAAAAACACAATAAGACATGGAGAAGGGACATACCATCTAAAAGCATTATGCTTGATACATGTCTGAATTAATTTTAGTATTTTTCTAATAGGGGCAACATCATTTGTGGGACCTGGACGTTAAAAAGTTAATGGTTCAAAGATAACTTATGAAGGAGCTTATTCGTAAGAAGGGAAAGATTATTTCCCATTTCAACAACTATATTAGTTAATCATGTCCTATTGTTGTTTAGTACACATGACAGGTTGGTTACTGATAGGCAATATAAAGTTATGAACTCGACTATATCAACTGAATTAAATAAATGAAGTTAACCTCGAGATAATGTGTGATTCAATTTGACTAATCAATGTATTAAATACAAATAATCAGTTGACAGTTGGCATTTATGGTTCGTACGTGCCTGGCTGTTCTGTGCGATTCTACATGTTCTTATGATACTAGTGAGTACCGGAATGAACTTAAGACCTTATGTGGGAAAAATTTTGTATTTAAAATTTTAAATAAATGATGTGCTACCTAGGTTTTCTGCGTCATATGCAGGTATAAATGTGTAGAGCAACCAAGTTTTTTTGTGTACTTGGGGGATTTTATATTTTAAATTATATTTGAGAATTATATTCCTATACCCCATCCGAAACCTTTCAACAATTTCCTAAAATATGAAGAACATTTTATTTCGACAATTATCAAATTGGTTGTTATCATTATCGACACATTTTTGTTATCAATATAATTTAATTTAATATTTTCTTTGCACAAATAATAGTTATGGACACATGAAGGGTTGCAGCTCTTATGTTTAATGAAAAAATAAATTCAAGAGTTAAATTTTTTTTCAAATACTAATAACATATTATGTGAAAGAAATAAAACATTCTAACATAAAATTACTAAATTTAGTTTATAATAATAACTTAGTTTTATAAATGAATATGTCGTACTAATTGAAAAAATTACATCAGTAATTAGTAAGAAAAATATATGATAAATAAATAGAAGAATAATTAATCAATTTTAAAGTAAGTAAGAAGAAAAAACATATATAAAAAATATTGAATTATGTTCAAGCATAAACAAAACTGCAATACATAATTTATAAAACTTACTATCACACACTATCACATAAAAAAAAATACTGAAATAAATTGGAATAAACGGGAATAATCGGGAATAATCAGGAATAATCGGCCGATTAATAAAAAAAACAGCCGATTAAACAGAAAAATCGCAAACATGGCTCCGTTAAGAGTATGCGTGACGGTTTGACCACCGTCACCGATTAATCGGCCATCACGGCCGTTTTTTACAACACTGGTTACCACTATAACTTCTGATTATTTGTAGTTCTCCAAGAATATTAATTGAAGGGATGAACCTCTTCTGGTAACACGAATTTACATGGTAAGGGAACATGATCCGCAATGTGCTCCCTCTGACCCGGAACTTTTTTTGATAACTTCATAGTCTTCTTCCAATTTTTCTATTCAGCACTTGAGGAAATAACATTTAATAATTCTCTATTCTCAACTACTTTTTAAGATGGGAATCTTGCATTGAAATTGAAGTGAGTATTAGATATTCTGATTTCCAGGTGTACATGCATAACCTGACAAAGTAACATGCTACTGCACCACTTGTCTCGATATATATATCTAATATTGATAAACTTTAATGTTAATTTAAACTTATTTAACATGAATAATGTGTTTAGACAGAACTAAATTTTCTAAATTTAATACATATAATGGATACCCGAATATCATTAAACTATTGTATTCATTTCTCATTACATATCATATCACTTTCTCAGAGTTATCTCTTAATTTTAACCGAAACTTTTATTCATAAGAAATTAAAAAATATTAAAAATAAGAAATCTCGTGTGAAAATTTTAAAAATGAGAAGGTAGTAACAAACTATGGCGTCCCTGCGGGTTGCCATGGCACATCACAACCTCATGAAAAAAATAAATTTTTTTTTTTCGAAAGTGGAACGCCATAGGGCAATCCAATCCAGGAAACGAAAAAAAAAGTGGGACATCATGGGACAACCCAATCCTGAAAAGAAAAAAAAAAAGAAACAAGTCCTCAATATTGAAGAGACAAGATTTTTTTATTTCTTGAATTGAGTTGTCCCATGACGTTCCACTTTTTTTTTTCGAGAGTCAAAGTGAAGATGGAATGCATTCATGTAGCAAAAGAGAGAGGCATCCATGATCCATCCAACTGCAGTTGTCTAAGAACCGATAGACCACCAAACCCAAAATAAAGGTAGCTAAATGAGGGGAGCTTCATCTCAATAAGAAAAGCTTGTCAATATCACCCATCAAAATATAGTTAGCAAGAGAACGGAGAACTGTAGAAAAGTAAATAAGTTCTCTATAGGAACTTACCACTAGCTTTCTCAAAGAAAAAGAAAGATACTCGAGCATAAATCTGAGTTAGGACTGCTAATGATTAAGATTCGGCTTAATGAGAGAAACAAAATGATTTGTCTCTAATTCGGCTCGATTTTGAAAGAAAAAGCTCAGCTTGGCTCGGCTCATGTAAACACTCGGCTCGACTCGGCTCGGCTCGCTAGCTTGCGAGTCGGCTCACGAGCCGGCTCATATTTTTACTTATTTTCTTAGATTTATTTTCAGGCTATTGTCTTTTGTTATTTTCCTATATCAATCGAAACATACTTGCCTCCAAATTTCGTAACTGAATTTCAGAAATAATGACATTCACAAAAACTACATCAATTATACTCTGTCACATATTAATTGTCAGTTAACTTACAAGAGCTGGTTTCTGCAAAATTTTAATATCAACAGTAGTATGAAATCTAGACTAAGTTTTCCAAAGATTGTTTTTTGCAAATGTCACTAGCAAATAGTTGACTTTTTCACTGCTTTCACATTTTTTTCACCGATTTCAAATTTCAAATTTCAAATCTTTACATCGTAGGACCTCTATTTTCTGAATTATAATTGACTAGTTTAAGTGACCGTACGTTGCAATGGAGATTAAAATATTATTTTGATCACTTTCTCTAAATGAAATGTTTTAAGGAAAAAATAAAGCAAAAAATAGAGGCGCCTTGTTTTCATTTTCCTTAAAATATAATTCAACTTAATTAATATTTATCGCACATTATTTGTTCATTTTCTTTTCTTTTTTGGTGTTTACTAATTTCTGTTAGCTACAAATGACAGGACTTTCCGAACTTCCTAAGATTTTCTACAACTTTATGTTCCAATAGAATATTATGGGAAAAAATAAAATTTTCGTGCAAGAATGATGTAATTATATATCCACCATATTAAGATATATTGCTGCTTCTAATTAACGTACTAGTCCAACTTCATTATATTGTCTTTTAATCTATTAAAACTAATTATTGATGTTTTAATAATTTCTTGATGTTAATGGCTGCTTAACAACAATATGACAACAATTCACAAACAAGTTTTCTTCTCGAACTAGTGAGTTTGAGGCTAAACTAAAAGGTTAAGATAATATCAAATTCTCTTTTTAAACGGAGTGATGTTCAAGTTTTTGAATAGCACTTCCCCGATTTATATAGAGAATTGAATTCCCAAGGTTTATTCTCTAAATTTCAGCATAAGTAAAATGGTTGGTGTGTAATAACTGTCAACGCACGTATATATAACAAAGAACGATAAAAAAAAACAGTCGCGTGAAAGTACTACTAGTGATATTTCTAAAATTTCCTATATTTTAATGATTATATAAAAACTTACACATGTATAAATTAGATTCATATGTCGTTATTTTTATATTAGCAAACAAGGTAATTAATATATTAGAACAGAAAAACTCATTAAAAATCTTACTGAACTTAATAACACGCAAGTTTTACTCTCTATATATAATCTATATATATGACACTTATTTACTTTTTGACTACCATATAGTATATATATAATGCATGTAGCTAAAAATGGTTTATAATAATTTTGACACCATTAATTCGAGCTTCAAATCAATTCCTTCTACCATTGGGCGTTTAAATCAAAAGTCACATAGAAGTAGCAGCTAGCATGCTTATCTTGCGAAAACAAACCAAAATGACACACCTGCAGCCCACGTTTATTAATTAACTAGCTAACTTCTATCAAAATAAACATATCAATTGGTCTAATCGAAAATTAAAAAAAAAATTATGTGAGATGCAATTGAAAGCTTGGGTCTTGTGCGTATCTGAACTGTCGATCATCTTAAAATTTGTGCGGTTTAAATTTTCAAAAACCCCTCTTACAATTTTTTTGATTTGTTTTTCTCTTGTAAATTAGATTTTTTTTTTTTTTGGATTTTGTTGCGAAGTCGATTAGTGGTTACTGAATCTAGGGCAGTAATCACTTAATCACTTAATACACTATACCTGTTGATCGACACCCCGATCTATACTGCACGAAATGTTTATGCACTTGTAAATTGATTCTAAAGTAGAACATTATGATTCTAAAATCATTTTTGGCCCCTCCATTGGAAAAAAACTGTATCGCGTTATGTATATTTTTGCGTCAGGTTTTTAGAAAAAAATTTACATGGTCTCTTTTTTCACCATGTTCAATATTGAAGATAGATGGGAGAGTAAAAGAACAGAGAGAGAGGTTGAGACTAGATATGCTGTTCTAGGAAGAAATGCATAGTTGAGCAAATGGGCAATAAATGCACTAATTACTTGGTCTACTCTTCCTATAGTGAAGTATATTTTTCAAATATCAGGTACGAAATAAACAGCTAACAAAGACAACTAAGATAAATACAAATTGGATCTAATGTGCTGCGTTAAATCAAGCCAAAAGAAATAGTGCTAAATTTTCTAACATGTGAATTATCTGTTTGATTCAAATTAATAATATAAAATTCATCACTCCAAATTTTATTTCAATCTAATTGAAAATGCACAGAGGAGGCACGAGGGAACCATAAATACCAATTGCAAGCTTCCAACTATTCATTTGTTTTTTTTATTCATTTGATTTAATTCGTTGGATTTAATCGAGTTCAGATCGCATCTCTGCACCCAGCTGCTCATTTGTAATAAACAAGAATAGAAAATGATTGAGTTGTTCGATGTGTTCATAAATTCTCTTAATTTGAACCATTAACTTTGTTAGTTCTTGATCCCACAAATACGCTGCCCCTAAATTGAAACTGTAAAAAATGATCCACACGTGTCATGAATGATGCTTTTAGATGGTTCGTCGTTTTCACAGATGTAAAACACTTTCTTATTATTTTCATAATATATTTCTTAAGAACAACAAAATACAAAACAAACAAAAAGTTTATAATATATCCTTATGAGACAATTTACTAAAATTAAAAACATTACAGTAATAATCAAAAGAAATTTGGTGCAAATTACTCCGCAGTAGTTAATAATTGTATATTTTCTACCATACTGAAATAAACTTGAGTGATGTAAGAATAATTTACACCTTTTTTTATTACTGATTAAGATGCATCTTATATCAACTTTTTTTTTTTATAAAAATATCTCATGACTCCCCTTGAAAATATCACATTTAATTAATTTGGGACTTAATCTTAAAAAATGGAAGATTGTTTTTAAATAAAAAGTCCTTTCACGTCATTTGTCTTATTTATTTTCTTTTCTAATTGCTATCATACTTGAAAAAGTAAGCCATAACTTAATTTGGGAGCTAATTCGAATTTCGTAGAATTATTTAAACTTTTTTTTCGTAAAGAAGTGCAGTATTTGATGTGATTAACATGTTAAGTTCTTCAAACTTAATTGCCTTTCAGAAATCTTAGTATAAAATAATAATAAAGCGAACTAATATTGAGATTATGACTCTTAGAGAATCCAAAGAGCAGATATACTCCAAGCCAAGCTGCACAAATACGAAGAAGTATCATCTATGATAATTACAGCGATAAAAGAAAATGTAGTAGGGACCCATAAAAAAAAATCTCTTTATGTCAACACATCAAATACTGCACTTCTATTCCATTTCTGATTTTTTGGGAATCTAGGGACCCATAAATGTTGTAGTATGCTCACCACTGTGGGGTGAAAACGGAGCGGATAGAGGTAAAACCATATGCATATTCCTTTTTTTCATTTTTTGGATATCAGACTTACTAGATGGATACAGATACGAGTCCGGATTAGATTGGATATTTATTAAAATAATATAAATAAATATTCAAAAATATTGAAGTTCACAATATTTATCAAATCATAATAGTGAATAATGTTACTTATGTCATGTGAATATTGAAATAACAGCTCACATCTTTAACGAGTGCATGGTTTCAAGGGAAGTTTATCAATTGGTGGAGACTAGGTTGCTACCAAATCACCATGGCTTCTTGACTTCTGGAAATGATATTATAGCAAAATTGGTAAACAGGTCAATACCAGAAGAAGACAGAGCATTGATTCTCATCGCGCAATTCGTCCTTTGGAGAGAACAGTGTGCTCGATTGTTTAGAGAGCAATAAAAAATAGTCAACGATTTAGTTGAAGAAGTTAGATCTCAGTGGCACTTTCTAAATAATGAAGAATGAAGATTGAAGATTGAAGAATTATATGCAAGAAGAAATTGACATTTTCTTTTTTTTTGATAAAGCTGATAGTGGCTATCAGAAGTTACAATATTACACACATGCCTTAGAAGGTATGTACAGCATTATGTATCAAATAAAAGCCCCCCGAACCAGTAAAAAAGAAGAAACATCAGAAAAAATCATCAAGTAGAAAACCAGTAAAATACTAAGGAAAAAAAATTCAAACACAGTGTGGAAGATATGATCATGGTCAACAGAACTTCCTCCATAGATTCGCTTCATTTGTTGTTTCATGTACTTTATTATTTTTCGCTTTCTTTACTCTTTTCTCTTTTGTTTTCTTGTTTGTTTTCTCTATTTTTGTTGTTTTTTATCCATCTGTAAATCCACACTAGGGTTCCTTTTCAAAACCCTTTAAATGCTTGTAATCAATTGCGGTTAATAAAATAGGAGCTTGACTCCTATTTCTTACTCAAAAAAAAAATCATAATAGTGAATAACATAAATTTTCATAAAATATATGGTACATATCTACTATTTGGATATGGATAATTGAAACGTAAAACCATATCAATATCTTATCCACACGAATATTCGGATATCGGATATCTACATATAAGTTTTCGAATATGAATCGAATACAAATTGAATGTTATTCATACCGTTTTCACCCCTACCACCACATGTCAAGCTCTCTTTTTTAGGCTAGATATAAGATTTCACGTTAGTTCCAATCTTTATTGCATTCATCTCGGTTGACTTGTGAGCTATTTATGTTCTATCTGTTATGCAGTCTGGTACAAAAAGTGTGGTTCAACCTTTGGATCTAAATATCAGAGGAGAAGAAAATTTTGAAAGGTGGAAGGGATGTGCACTGTTAGATTCTCTATGTCACTACTAGAATTCTAACTTATTGCATGCCCTGAAAAATAGCTTGTTGCAAGGCGATACCCTTGCAACAAGCCCGAAAACACTTGTTGCATGCGTTTACCCTTGCAACTATGCCCTTGTAACAACTTCCCTCACAACTGCTAAGTAGTTGCAAGGACTCCCTTGCAATAGACTTGTTGCAAGCCTATACCCTTGCAACAAGGGCGCATGCAACTACTTTCAGAGTTGACCCCGTTTTTAGTATTTGCAAGGGGAGGCAGCATGGGTCCCACCTGACTATATGCAAGGTTAACAATCGTGGGTCCTACTGGACTATATGCAAGGCTAACACCCGTGGGTCCCACCTGACTATATGCAAGGCAAGGGAATATGGGTCCCACCTGGCTATTAGCATGATAAGATTATTAGCTTATTGCATGGGTGATTATTGACATGTTTTGAATGCAGTTCATACTATTTGCATGGACATACCAACGTATATAATAACAAGAAATAGCTGGAAATTAGCATGATCCAATTCTACAATCCTCCCTCTCTGTACCAATCTGGTACTAGCCCAGTAATTTTTTACAATTCCCAGTTTCCCATTCATCAACAGTTACATAAAACACATCGAAACATAAATATAAAAGCAAAACTAATAATTGTTGACCAACATAGTATAGTCATCTTACATTGAACCAAAATTTAAAAAGAAGTAAAACAATATCATTGATTATAAAAGAGTTAGCTTCTAAATATACCCAAAATGTGCCCACCTATCAAGCATTAACAAAATAAACTCACTCCCCCTATAAGTTAACAAAATATACCCACCATATAATCAAAATACTTTACCCTAAATATCGACAACCATATTAGACATCCCTGGTTCATGTCGAAGTTGGATTTGCCCACCAATTGGACATTGCGGCATCATTACTTGCAATTTCTTGTCCGTCTTGAGAAGTCAGTAGTGCTTGGAATGACACTTCTGGATTTGGTTGTTGGTTCTGTAAACCAAATTGTGATGTTAAAGCATATTCTTTTATAAAAATTAATTATGTTGTACAAGCATGTTAGAAGTAACTTATTATTGATAATTATTAGTATACACTGTTATTTGAGCTGGTTTTGGTACATTTAAGAAGTATATATAGAAGGGTCCCTTGTCAGTTCAATTTTGATACCAATGGCAGTACTGGGTCGGTACCAACAAAACAACACCAAACTAGGGACCTTAAAAATCAATCGCTAGCATCTTACATCTTACCATTATCTTTAAAAATACTCAATGGTACCATTACCCATTAATGTGGTACCCATTAGTGTGGAACATCTAATTCTTTCAATTTGTAGCCTTAGATGTTATTTTCATAAGAATTGTAATAATCAACCAACATTATAAATGTACTAACCGTATTGAATTCCATTTGCAAATTTGAAGGTAGTTCCTCAGATGGTTGAGAGGGGGTACCTTGAACATAAGAATTATAAGTGGAAGTGCAATGTTAGAATATGGAGAGCACAACATGGCTGGTTCAGACTTGTAACAGCTACATCCCATAGATTTTTATCTTAAAATGTTACCTGTAAAGAACCCATATTCCCTGCTGTACCGTCTTGTGGTAGTTCAGCACTGCTAGCTGGTTCCTAAGAAAAAAATGTATATGTGAGAATCCATGAACATAAGAAACCTATTATTTTAAAAGCCCAAAATAACCCAGATTTTGCTCAATCTAAAGGATCGAACACCGGTTTGATTGAATAAAAAAATAACCCTATTATTTTAAAAGACTAAAATAGAGTACATGAAATTGGTACCGTACTAGTAGCTATTTAAGAAATTGGTAAATACAAACTGATTATGAAATTGGTACCGTACTAGTAGCTATTTAAGAAATTGGTAAATACAAGCAAAATGGAAAAAGGGTAACAAACTGATTATGAAATTGGTACCGTACTAGTAGCTATTTAAGAAATTGGTACTAAAAATTGCAAACATATAGCAAATCATTTGCGTTATTCACTCTTATTACTAATTAACCTTTGCAAAAGTGGGAATATACCACCAATCTAATGAAGCCAAAAGGGTATAATTAGCGCCTAGTTAGTAACAATTAGGTTTCGTCAAGTCTTAAGGCTACAATTGCATAAAACGAAAAACTGATTTTACTCTATTTTATTTTTCCTTAATTGTTTAAGAAAGAAAGAAGGATCATCAATCATACCTTGAACATTTGGTCTCACAGTACTTTGTGAGAAATTACTCCTACTGGCATGAGGACCGGAGCTAGTACTGATATCTCTTTTACAACCGGAACTCTTACTCTGAACCCTAACACGACGACCGCCTGGCTTGGTGGACGGCTTACAATAGACGGAGCTATGCCTAGGCGTTGCGCTGATCGGCAAAGGTAACGGCGGAAGGAGAGAGGGGCTGAAGTTGCTAAGTGGCGGACAGAGGGGAGAGCAGGATTTAAGGTGAGAGGTGTAGAGATTAATTTTGAAAATCCTCAGAGAGAGAGGGAAATGAAAATATCTTAGGGTGAAATGAGTACAACAGAGATGGAGGCTCCCTAAATCCTCTCTGGATTCGAGCGGGAGAGGATAACTTAGGGAAATTTTGGTGAAATTTTGAGAGGGAATTGGAGGGAAGTGAAAATTTTAGGTTTTGGCATCGTGAGCTTGGTTAGAGAGGAGATAGAGTACAAAGAGCAGAGATTTTGGGGAGCTTGGTTAGAGCTTGCTGTTATTTAAGAGGTATAACATGAACCTGTTATTACAATTTTAACCATTGATCTTTATTAAGATTCGCGTATAAACAAATATTTTTTCTAAGATTCGCGTATGGAAAAGTTTGAACGCTTGAGATCTAAATAACAAATTCATGTAATTGCTTTAGAATAACAGCAGATCTATTTTCACATTTTGGAGTGGGTAAAAAAAATGCTACTCACAGAGGTAACATAGTATGTGTGTTTAGATCGAGCCGTGTGATTATCTTTACACACTAATATCAAAGAATCATATGCATCACCTACCGTCAGATCTATAAAGAAATATTATGTTACTTCAGAGAAAAGAAACCCCCTTCCCACAGTTGTTAAAATGAGTAAATCAGAACCGTTTTTTACTTATCAGACGGCATGAAAACTTGATATTTACTAATTACCTAATGAATGTACAACACTACATATGAAAAAAATTCAAAAAAAGAAAATTTTTTTTTTTAATATTTTATATGACCAAATAATACTTATACATGTCATTTTTATAGACTTTCATCATTATATCTCCCTTCAAATTTAGAAAATATTTTCGAACCGTTCATTTTCACGCGAGAAATCAACGGTCGATCTGCAATTAAATCATTCCAAAACTATTTTAAAATGATCAAGGGAGAACATAGAATGTAACCAACATAAAAGTTTAGACATTTTATTATGTATGAGCTTCGATCCATCACAAAATGTTTATGGCCATACGATGCTTCAATATTCGGTCAACTAGATGGATGGGTAAATAAAAACAAAATTTGATCAAACTTGAGTGCAAGATAATAAATACAGTGCTCTTTAATTTAAACGGTTCCGATCGACTAACGGATGAAATATTCCTGTGCATCTTTATTAATTCACAAAACAAGAGGTTATGTGTTCATATTAATGTATAGATGTGAGTCATATACACAACATGCATGTAATGCTATAATATTTAATGTGTCAAAATCATTTACTTAAGCAATAAACATGTTATTATGTTAATTATTACATAAATTTAATTAATATAATTTACATAAAAAAAATTTCATATTATTTGCTGTATAATGATTTACTTAATTGTACATATATAAATTAAAAATTATTTTACTTCATTTTTAATTTTATTCTGAGTTTATAAAAGATCACTCAGCTTAATTTATTAAACAGTAAGTTTTCATTATTTTGTCGTTCTTTTCAATATATAAATGAAAAGAAATATTTACAAATTTAACAGTGAATATTTTTCCTTTTGTTTCTTTGATTTTGTCACACACGTAAGGTGTTTGATGATATGCTTGAGCTAACCTCCCAAAATTTTTGCTCCCTGTCGTATGCTTAGACTCTACCCGCTCTCTCTCTCGCTCAACCCTCCCCGGCCCTCCTCTCCGTCAGCTCAAAATGTTGCGCTCTCTCTCTCTCTCGCTCTCCTCTCCACTGTGACAGAGAACTCCATCCGCCTCTCAGTCGCTGCTCTCTACATCTCGCTCGACAGAGAACTCCACCCCACCTTTGTCATTTCCCTCTCTATCCGCCTCTTGTGGTAAGATTTCAAACCATTTTCATCTTCTATTTTTGTTTCTTTAGACATTTATTGTAGTCCGTAAGTCTGTTTATTTGATTTTGTGCACAAAAGCTGTTTGATGTAATGCCAGTGAGTCTGTACCAGTGACTGTTTTTGTGAACTTTGCAACCTTCAATATTCGTGCCAAATCTGATCAGACGCCTCGATTTAAGAAATTATGGCTTCAATATTGTACCGCAAATGTTTCAAACCTGAACTTTACTGGTTTCTCGGTGCCTTGATTATTATTTGAGAAATTATGTCTTTAAATTTGTCTGTTTCTGTTGGAGGACTATTTTTACCCGTCAGGTGTTTGTAGAATTTCCCCACTGAAAAATGTCACTATTTCTTTCTCAGTTGATTCGAGTATAGACTTGGAAACCACTTTTTATATAGCATTAAATCTACATTCTTTTTGGTTAAACCTTCAAAAACTTTTAACATAATATAATTTTAGTTGGTTAATGGAGATGATACAAACCAAAATAGTAGAATTATTCTAATGGAAGCAGATACTATACGTTGATTGTAGTTTATTTCAGTACTCTTATCCCTCTAATATGATGTTTATTTTTGAGGTAATACCTCTAATTTGATGTTATAAGACCATAGGTTAAATTCTAATTATCTTTTGAAGAATTTATGAGAGATGATGGTTCAAAGTGTTATTACCAATGAATGTCCCTAAGGTGTTTGATAAAATGCTCAAGTCAAAGTTTTTCTACTGTTTTGGTCTAATTGTCCTTAAGTCAAAGTTTTACTACATTAGAAGGAAACCAAGCAAAAAGAAGAGGGAAGATGAGAGACAAAAGAAGAAGTAGAGGAAGTAGCATGGGAATAATGAAGATTTTGTTATAAACTAGTCATATATATTTTATGAAGTATAAATTCTTATTGAACATGTATGATACTTGTTTAAGAAAAGTGTGAGGTGATGTGGTGATATGGTTGTAATATTTTGTGGTATTGAGCAAACTATTATGAATGTATATCTGTAATATTTTGTTTCTCAATTGTTTTGGAATGTTTGTTCTAACTCTCAAAATTTAAGTTATCAAAGTATTGAATTCTTATAAACTGTTATTATTCATGTTGTTGTGATTTATAATAAATATATTCATTGAAAAATGAGATACAAAATAAAAAGAAATAAATGAGGTTAGATAGTTGCATGGACCTTTAATAAAATATAATATAACTAGGGGGTTAACTAGTTGCAAGGGCATGGGGTTAAGTAGTTGCATTGATCTCTAATAAAATATAGTATCTTCCATGTGGTTAAGTAGTTGCAAGGCAATGATTTGGGGTTGTTGCATGGACCTCCAATAAATTATAATATCTTATCTTCGAAATGTAGTTGCAAGGGTAGATATAAAACAGTTGCATGGTTGCACATTATACATTTGCATGCAGTACATGTTGCAAGGGACTACCCTTGCAACAAGTTCTAGTCCTGGTCAAACGCCATTTCTGTTGCAAGGACCGTCTCTACCTTGCAACAAACAGGTGCTCCCCTTGCTATAAGTTACGATTCTAGTAGTGTGTGAGAGGGAATTTAAAAGAAAGGGAAAATTTCTAGTGTGCTCATCTAAACTTTCAAAGTAGCCAATTTTTCCATCAAAACACCACAATATCTAATATACTCATCCAAATTTAACATCCTTTATTCTATACCCATTTAACTATTTAACATTTTATTTAATAATTTTAAAAAATAAATTGACCAATATACCCTCTGATTTTAAATGGACATGTCCATTATTTTTTAATATCCTCTTCTTCGCTTCCTCGAACTTCCCTCGATTATCGGGGGTGGGCCTGCATAGCAAAAGAAACAAGCTTTGCGAGAATGGTGCTAATAACTAAGCACCATGACTGATTCTATCTTAGGCTTAGCTTTTGTTATCTTTTCCTGTTCGCAACTTTTTCACATTGCAAACAAACTGTTTGACGAAAAGCCTGACAGAAGTCAGATGTCCCTATCTGTCATGGCTTGTCATCCCTTTTGTCTTAAATCAGAATAAGAGTATACTCAGTATCTTAAACAGTCTCATTATATGCAAAATATTATCGAGATAGTTTATTTGGGCCTATGCATATAAGTGAATCCTCCTGAACGTTGGAAATATTTAACTAAATTTTAATTCTATCTTTGCCAAATTTCTAATAAGATGAGAATTCTCTAACTAACCAGAAATGGATTAAATAATTAAAACTGTACTTTACTGTTTATTATAGGAATATATTGCCCGTAAGTCTCTGCTGACTCCTTGGGGAACATTTTCATTATACAACTCTATTTGAACTTAATTTGTACACCTCTTCTCTTTTTTCCCTGTATACCTAGAACAGCCTGACTGACAATTGAAATTATGTTTATCAAAAATAAAAATGAAACATTTAAATATATTTTAAATTGTAAAATAAATAGCACGGTGGCCAAGTGGATAGAGAAACTACCACAGGAGAAATCAGAGTCGTGTATACCTTTCAAATGTTTATATGACATTATTGAAGTTAAGAGGAAACTAAAAACCGACACAGACATCTGACTTGGAATCGGTGGAGTTGGCCTAGCTACTAGTAGCTAGGTCTATAGTGGAGAAACACTGTCATTTGAAATTGTTGCCATGGAGGCGATGGGATCAGTAAAATTGAGAGGGAAGGTGGTATTAACAAAGAACAAGAAGAGAGTGCGCAGATGGGGAGGAGGAGAGATGGATTTCAAAGAAGAAGAAAAAGAATGAGGATATTTAGAAATATTGGACATGTCCATTTAAAATCAGAGGGTATATTGGTCAATTTAATTTTAAAAATAATTAAATAAAATATTAAATATTTAAATGGGCATAGAAGGAAGGATGTTAAATTGGGATGGTTATATTGGATATTGTGGTGTTTTGATGAGAAAATTGGCTACTTTGAAAGTTTAGATGGGCACGCTAGAAATTTTTGAAACCGGGAAAGAACAAGTTTTTTTTAATATTAAATAGTTGAATAGGTTGACCTTCTACTTTTATTAAAAAAAAAAGAAAAATCATATGGAAAATCCACTAAAATATATATAGTAGTAATTACAGAAAAATATAAATGTGCGGTGAAACCGTGAAAGGCTACAAATGCACAGGGCAGGCACGAAAGAACCATAAATACCAATTCAAAGCTTCGAACTACTCATTTATCTTTTATTTTATTTGTTAGTCAAACTGAATGGAAGATTTCAAGTTCTCTTGCATATGTTTAATTCGTTTGATTTAATCGAGTTCAGATCGCATCTCAGCACCTAGCTGCACATGATGTGTACTAGACAATAATAGAAAATGATTAACTAATTAAGATGGTTGAATGGAGAAAAAATCTTATACTCCTTTTACGAATTAAGCCACATAAGTATTTAAATTTTGTTTGAACCATTCAAAACTATATACGTCGCTTATTTTTTTAAAACTATATATAAAAAAATAATCAACGCATCTATCATGCATTATGTTTTTAGCTAGATTGTATACGTTGCCTTCACAAGCGTAATAATACTTTATTACTTTTGAATTATTTTTTGAAAGATATTTCTTACGAATTAAAAAATGCGTAACAAACAAAAAAGTTTATAATATATGCTTCAGAAACAAAATATACTGAAAAAATCAAAACATGAGTTTATATATATCTGTATGAGTGAGTCTATGGTACTATGCATATTACGATTTGTTACTGTGCTACGGCTCTATATTCGAGTTTTCAAATCCTAACGGTCGATCCGAACCGTTCATCTTGTTCTCCATATTAATATGTGTTTGGAGACCAAATTTTACATTTTTTGAAATTTTTTTACTATTTTTTTAGATTTATTGAAAATCATATAGAGCTGTAGCACGGTAACAAATCGTAATATGCATAGTACCATAGACTCACTCTATATGTATTGTTATGCAAGAATTATTTCAAATAAAAAGTCCTTTCACGTTCAATGGTGTATTTATATTATTTCCTAATTGCTATCATTATATACTGGAAGGAAGCCACAACTTTGGCAGCTAGATTTGGCCCAAAAGGCCCAATATAATTACGCACTGGAGAAACCAAATTATTTAACTCCATAATATATATAATTAATGATACCCTGAATTGCTGAAGAGTAAAGAATATAAAAAATTAAAAACAAAACAAGGAGTCAACGAGATTATCTCTCCTGCTTCTCCTCTCCCACCATATTTAGAGTGAATAGCACTGGGATCCTAATTAACCATTAATTACAAGGATTTTACCAAATTCTATCAATAAGCATAGCAATATACTTCATGATGAACTTCAACGACGACGAGCCTATTGTTCTTCCATCAGGTTCGTTCCCAGTTGACTAACTGTCCATAGAATTGATTTTTTTCTTTTATGCAAATAATTTATTTTAAGCAATATTCATCTCAATTAGACATATTATGTTGAAGATTGGATAAGGTAATTACTATATAACTTGAATTCATACTACATATAGAACACATTTAAGTTAGTTTGCTATTATTGCAATTACTGCAGGGACAACAAGTCCCGACCTGTATGGAAGAATACAGACGGATGTCAACAACAATGACAAGGCACCATTTGATGAAAACATCCAAAAGGTGATGCTGGAATTCACAGGCCAAGAAGAAAGTCGATCGGGGTTAGACCTTGTGATGGTCTTAGATGTTAGCAAGAGAATGGAAGAAGGGAAGTTAAAAGAATTGCAAACAGCTATGCAATTTGTGATAAAGAAACTCAGTGTTGTTGACCGTTTGTCGATTGTCAAGTACAACTATGACGCAGAGAAGCTATGCCCATTGCGCCATATGACTGAAAGTACCCAAACAGAACTCCAAAATCTGATCAATGATTTGTTTTACAAACGGGAAGATATGAACATCACCAATGGCCTTTTGATGGCGCAGAAAATTCTCAATGACCGTTCAGTTAGCAATGGACGTGTTGGTGCTATCATGCTTATATCAGGGGGTGAGGAGGAAAGAGGCAATGCCGCCGCTGTTTCGGTAGGAAACTTGCCCGTGCACACATTTGGTTTTGGTAATCATCACGATCCGAAGGTACAGTTGAAAATAGAAAATAAACCCTTATTTATTGTCAATTTCAAGCAATAATTTGCTTGTGCTGCATGCTAATTAACTTGTCCATGTTCTTAATAGGTGCTCAAGGCTATTGCCAATAATAGCCTGGGAGGAACCTACTCAGAGGTTCATGTGGACAACTTGACCTTAGCCTTTTCACAGTGCTTGGGTGGGCTTCTCAGTGTGGTTGCTCAGGACCTAACAGTGACCGTCAGTCAAATCAAAGATAACTCAACAATAAGGCAGGTATCTGCCGGAAGTTATCCGCAATCCATGGACAATACTGCAGGTTCTGTAACTATAACATTTGGTGATATATACATCTATGAGACTCGCATGGTGTTAGTCGACCTTCATCTCCCTTCTACTAGAAAGGAACAGGACGCAGATGTTCTCAAAGTCTCTTACACATATAAGTATATCAAATCACAGTACTAACTTGCAAACAAATTATGCATACGTGTATAACCTATCATCATTTTGATGATTGTTATCAACCAAATTGTAATACTTATGCATATGCAGGTTTAATGGAGAATTGTTTGAGGCCGAACCCAAGACTGTTACTGTACACCGCATGTCAAGGTTGACAGCTGAAGAACAGCAAGCACGGCCTTGGGTAAGAGCGGAAGAGGTCCGTCTGCTTATTGCCGAGGCAATTAAACAAGCAATCGATATCTTCGATGCTGATGAGGAGGATCTGAAAAGTGCTCAGGACAAGCTGGAAAATGCTCTGCTTAAATTGGACGATGCACCTTTTATATATAGAGATCAATTGAAGGCCAAGCTCGGGACTGAGCTGAAGGAGCTGCTTAAATTATTGCACACACCTGCAATTAATAAAATGCATGCCCGTCCTTTTGCATATTCCTTACTGATTTCCCTTGCCACACAGCGTGAAACGGCAAGAGGAAAAAATATCGGTAAGTTTCAGCTCTACGCCACTCCCATTATGCAAGAATTCCTTTTGGATGCCAAGTTCCATGAGACGATGAGCCGCAAGTTGGACGACGACAACCCTATATTTCTTCCTGCAGATTCAGGTTCGTTCCCAGTTGTCTAACCGTTCTTAGAATTGATTTTATTTTTTACCAAATCATTAATTTAATTTAAGCACTATCCATCCCAATTAGGTAGCCATCTTTTGTTTTGAAGATTGGATAAGGTAATTACTCTATAACTTGAATACATACTTCATATTGATCGCATTTGAGTTAGTTTGCTAATATTGAAATTACTGAAGGCTGGTGCAGGTTCGATACTGTGCCAGTCAAGGATAATTATACAAAAACCAAGCAATCCATGAAATGAAGAGCAACATTTTGATAATGAAATTATTAAGGCGCCTTCCAACTGAAGTTATAAAATGAGCCCACACAACTTAATTAACCATGAAATAAACAAGATACATCCTCATGATTTGCATACCGATGTAAATATATTTTAATGGGTCAAAGATCGCATTTGAGTTAGTTTGCTAATATATTCATAATACATATAGACCGATTTTTTTGTATAATTTATTTTAGGAAAAAAAATTTTCATTTTTCAGTTTTTATAATTTATTTATTTTTTGTATTGAAGTATTACAAATATTTAATATATATATATATATATATTTTTTAATAAATGGAATACTATATAATTTGATTTATTCGAAAGACTGCTACAAATAATCCAGATCAACATTTTTCATGCCGGATTTTTTACTAAAACCAGAATATTTTTTTTCTGGATTTAGGATTTTTTTATTGGATTTTTTTTTCATTTTTCAGTTTTTATAATTTATTTATTTTTTGTATTGAAGTATTACAAATATTTAATATATATTTTTTTAAATAGATGTAATACTATATAATTTGATTTATTCGAAAGACTGCTACAAATAATCCGGATCAACATTTTTCATGCCGGATTTTTTACGACCGTAAGAAAAATTAATATAATATAATATATGTATATGTATATGTATATGTATATGTATATGTATATGTATATGTATATGTATATGTATATGTATATGTATATGTATATGTATATGTATATGTATATGTATATGTATATGTATATGTATATGTATATGTATATGTATATGTATATGTATATGTATATGTATATGTATATGTATATGTATATGTATATGTATATGTATATGTATATGGAGTTAGGCTGGGGTGCTATGGATAGCATAGTGGCCTCCCGTGCTACGGCTCAATATTCAAGTTTTCAAAATCCAAACGGTCGATCCGAACCGTTCATTGTTTAATCCATATCGAAATGTGCTTAGAGACCAAATTTTATATTTTTTGGAATTTTTTTACTATTTATTAAGCATTTTTGAAACCGCTGTTTTCCAGTGGTGCAGAATTTTAATAAAAACAGCGATTTTGAAACCATCTTAATAAATAGCAAAAAAATTCCAAAAAATGTAAAATTTGGTCTCCAAGCACATTTCAATATGGATTAAACAATGAACGGTTCGGATCGACCGTTTGGATTTTGAAAACTTGAATATTGAGCCGTAGCACGGGAGGCCACTATGCTATCCATAGCACCCCAGCCTAACTCATGTATATGTATATGTATATGTATATGTATATGTATATGTATATGTATATGTATATGTATATGTATATGTATATGTATATGTATATGTATATGTATATGTATATGTATATGTATATGTATATGTATATGTATATGTATATGTATATGTATATGTATATGTATATCTATATCTATATCTATATGTATATGTATATGTATAGGTATATGTATATGTATATGTATATCTATATGTATATGTATATGTATATGTATATATAATATAATATAATATAATATAATATAATATAATATATGTATATGTATATGTATATGTATATGTATATGTATATGTATATATACTATAATATATATGTTAAATTTGTATACTAAAATTTTTAATCGACCCGAACCGTTCAACAAAAATTTTTATTTGATCCGAACCGTTCAAAAAACAGTGATTTTCTACCCATCTTAAAAAATAGTAAAAAAATTATAAAAATTATAAAGTTTCATCCCTAACCATATTTTAGTATGGATATCATGTTGAACGGTTTGGATCAACAATTTAGACTTTCAATATGAAGAAAATGAAGATATAAAATATGAGGTGTGATGAGGTACAAAAAAAATGAGGTATTGGAACCCTCGTTTAGTGCTTCAAAAATTTAGTTTAAGTTTTCGTTCAACGGTAGACATTCAACGATCGGTATTTTCAAAGTTTTCAAAGTCCAAACAGTCGATCCAAACCGTTCAACATGATGGATATTTTAAAATGTGCTTCCAGATCAAATTTTATATGTTTCTAAATTTTTTTACTATTTATTAAGATGGGTACAAAAATTCAATGGTCTGAATATAGTGATTTTGTTAAATACTTAATAAATAGTAAAAAAATTCAAAAAATATAAAATTTGATATGCAAGCACATTTTAACGTATATATTATATTATATATACATATATATACATATATTATATTATATATACATATACATATATTGTATTATATTAATTTTTCTTACGGCCGTAAAAAATCCGGCATGAAAAATGTTGATCCGGATTATTTGTAGCAGTCTTTCGAATAAATCAAATTATATAGTATTCCATCTATTTTAAAAAAATATATTAAATATTTGTAATACTTCAATACAAAAAATAAATAAATTATAAAAACTGAAAAATGAAAAAAAAAAGAATCCGAAAAAAAAATTTTCTAAAACAAAATTTTCCTAAAAAAAAAAAATCCTAAATCCGGAAAAAAATTATTCCGGTTTTAATATCCATTTACCGGAAAAAAAATTTCCAGAAATTGGTATTGAAACTAGAAAAAAAATTTCCGGTTTGGGTAGTTTTCGAAATAAACAAGAGGTTTAGTTAGTTTTTTTAAATTTATATATTTTTTTGGATAGAAATAAAAAAATCGGACATATAGAAATTATTAGTGGGTCAAAGATGCAAAGAAATAATTTTGTACAATAAAGAGAAAATTAACAAAAAATAATATTTTTTTAATTTAAAGTGGGCCAATTTATAAAAGATCCAATTAGACCAAGTCAACGATGAGCCAATTGTTCTTCCACCAGGTTCGTTCCCAGTTGACTAACTGTCCATAGAATTGACATTTTTCTTTTATGCTAATCATTTATTTTAAGCACTATTCATCTCAATTATCCCTATTATGTTGAAGATTGGATAAGGTAATTACTATATAACTTTAATTCATACTACATATAGAAATCATTTCAGTTAGTTTGCTAATATTGCAATTACTGCAGCGACAACAAGACCCACCATGCCTGAAAGAATATGGCTGACAATCACGAACAACAACAGGGCACCACTTGAAGAAAATATCCAAAAGGTGATGCTGCAACTCAAAGGCGCAATACAAAGTCCATCGGGGTTAGACCTTGTGGTGGTCTTAGATGTTACCCACACCATGAGAGGAGGGAAGTTACAAGAATTGCAAACAGCCATGCAATTTGTGATAAAGAAACTCAGTGTTGTTGACCGTTTGTCAATTGTCAAGTGCAAATATCCACCAGAGAGGCTATGCCCATTGCGCCAGATGACTGAAAGTACCCAAACAGAACTTCAAAATCTGATCAATGATTTGGTTTGCAGCATTGATTATTTGAACATCACCGATGGCCTTTTGATGGGGCTGAAAATTCTCAATGACCGTTCAGTTAGCAGTGGACGTGTCGGTGCTATCATGCTTATATCAGGAGGTAAGGAGGAAAGAGGCAATGCTGCCGCTGTTTCGGTAGGAAACGTGCCCGTGCACACATTTGGTTTTGGTAATCATCACGATCCGAAGGTACAGTTGAAAATTGAAAATAAACCCTTATTTATTGACAATTTCAAGCAATAATTTGCTTATGCTGCATACTAATTAACTTGTTCATGTTCTTAATAGGTGCTGAAGGCTATTGCCAATAATAGCCTGGGAGGAACCTACTCGGATGTTCGCTTGGACAACTTGACTTTAGCCTTTTCACAGTGCTTGGGTGGGCTTCTCAGTGTGGTTGCTCAGGACCTCACAGTGACCGTCAGTCAAATCAAAGATAACTCAACAATAAGGCAGGTATCTGCCGGAAGTTATCCGCAATCCATGGACAATACTGCAGGTTCTGTAACTATAACATTTGGTGATATATACATCCAAGAGATCCGCAAGGTGTTAGTTGACCTTCATCTTCCTTCTACTACAATGAAACAGGATGCAAATGTTATCGAAGTCTCTTACACATACAAGTATATCGAATTACTCGTGTATATAACCTATCATCATTTTGATGTTTGTCATCAACCTAATTGTAATACTTATGCATATGCAGGTTTAATGGAGAATTGTTTGAGGCCAAACCTGAGACTGTTACTGTATGCCGTATGTCAAGGTTAGCAGGTGAAGAACAGCAAGCGCTGCCTAAGGTGAGAGAGGAAGAGGTCCGTCTGCTTATTACCGAGGCAATTAAACAAGCAATTGATATCTTTGATGCTGATGAGGAGGATCTGAAAAGTGCTCAGGACAAGCTGGAAAATGGGCTGCTTAAATTGGAGGATGCAGATATAGAGGAATTGAAGGCCAAGCTAAGGACCGAGCTGAAGGAGCTGCTTAAATTATTGCACACACATGCAATTTATAAGCGTGAAAGATATAATGTAAAAGTCCTTCCTTTTGCATATTCCCTACTGATTTCCCTTGCCACACAGCGTCACACGGCAAGAGGAAATGATATCGGCAAGTTTCAGCTCTTTTCCACTCCTGCTATGCAAGAATTCCTTGAGGAAGCCCAGAAGTTGCTTAAAGTATCGGACGACGACCCAGTTGATCAGGATTCATCGGACGACGACCCAGTTGATCAGGATTCATCAGGATCAGGTTCGGTCCCAGTTATTTCACCATTCATACAATGATGTTTATTTTACAAATAATTTATTTTAAGCAATATTGATCCCAATTAGCCATCTTCTCCATGCTGAAGATTATATAACGTAATTATACCATAACTGAAATTCATACTACACTGGAGAAGTTTTGCAAGTTTTACAGTCTATCCAAATCGTTACAATTTCTCTCATATATTTAATTTGTTTTACATAAACTATATATAAATTACTAAGCTGATGTCACTATTAAATATAATAGTTAATATTCACTTAATTTCTCTCATATATTTAATTTGTTTTGTACTCATATTCAATAAATAATTGTTTAATTTAAGCACTATCCATCCCAATTGGCCATCTTTTGTTGAAGATTGGATAACGTAATTACTCTATTAACTTGATTTCATACTTCATATTGATCGCATTTGAGTTAGTTTGCTAATATTGAAATTACTGAAGGGCCAACCTCCACCTTCTGTGAAGTTGCATTCTCACATTTTTCTGTAAAGGCTGGTTCAGGTTTGATACTGTGCCATGTCTAGAGAAAGTGTCGTACATTTTGATAATGAAATTATTAAGGCCTCTTCCAACTGAAGTTGTAAAATGAGCCCACAAAATTAACTTAATTAACCACGAAATAAAGAAGATACATCCTCATTTGCATATATACAGTTGGCCTGAAATATATATTTGTGTCAAATTTTAGTCGTTTATACATAAATTTTTTATGTGTCAAATATTAACAATTACCAATTCTTAATTTGTAGTTAGTCTATCTGTAAAAGATACAAAAAATAATAATTTTGTACAATAAAGAGAAAATTGACCCAAAAAAAAAAAATTATTAAAAGTGGGTCAATCTATAAAAGATTCAATTGGTCCAATTTAATATATATATGTAATATTAGTTCTTCAAATTCTTATTTGCAAGAGAAATTTATTGTGTTTCATATTATGAAATGATATTAACAATTATCAATTCTTAATTTTTAGTGTATCAATTATTTATCTAAGAAAAATAACTTGATATTATTAAATTATTAGTGGCTCAACCTATACAGATACAAAGAAATAATTTTGTACAATAAAGAGAAAATTAACAAAAAATAATTATTTTTTATTTAAAGTGGGCCAATTTATAAAAGATACAATTACTCCAAGTCAATGTTTTAGTTACCCTAATCATTTTATTTCATTTTCTCCAAAGCAACAGTAACATGTCATATCATTTCTTCAAAATTCTTATCTGAAGGAGAAATTTCTCGTGTTACATATTAAGAAAAAGATGGTCCGCATCAAGAAAAAAAAATTAATATTCTATAAATTTCGAATTGGTAACTTTATCATATGTAAATTCTATATAATCTCAATAATTTATTAGTTTTTTTTATTTTTTTTCTTACCTGGTCCCATATTTTTGGTCTTCTCTAATTAATTAGTACTTAATTTTGATAGGAACATCTTACCTTATTACCTTAATTAACTGCCTATGATACTAATTTAAAATTGAAAATAAAAAATAGAATGAAAATGATTCTGTTGTCACTATGGACAATTTAGTACAGGTGAATGTGGCCTTGATCGAAATTCCGACATTTTTATTTTTACCCCATTAAAAAAATATTTTAATAATAATAATCAAAGTTTAGTAACAATTTTAAAAATACCCCACCCGTGGAATTTTTCCACGGGCTGGAATTTGTTTTTTTTAAAAACAGAAATTTGTTTTTTTTTGTATTGAAATATTAGAAATGTTGGATATATTTATTTGAAAATAGATGGAATACAATATAATTTGATTTATTAGAAAGACTGTATCAAATAACCCGGATTAATATTTTTCAGGCCGGATTTTTCGCGGTTGTAAGAAAAATTAATATATTTCTTTATGTGTTATTGGAAAAAAAAATAAAAATACTTAGATTCTGAGTTATTGATCCCGGTTCAAAAGTCACTTCTATGTAATCTAGAAAATATTGTGATCCTTCTAGGACATTTAATTTATGAAAAGTTGTATCTATTTTTGAAAAAAAAAAACTTTAAGTTATTTAATAATTATTATTCAAAAAGTAATTATACCATAACTGAAATTCATACTACATTGGGCATGCACGTTTTGGTTAATTTTCTAATTGCTATTTCTGCAGAGCCTGAGAAAGTACAGCTGGAAATCACAAGAAACGATGTGGCACCTCTTGAACAGAACATCCAAAAGGTGTTGTTGGAGCTCTCTGGTCAAGAAAATAGACGGACTGCTTTGGACCTTGTGGCGGTCTTAGATGTTAGCAGCAGCATGGAAGGAGATAAGTTAGAAAAAATGAAAAGGGCTGTGCTAGATTTGATAGATAGTATAGTGGTCCTTGATAACTACCGTTTGTCGATTGTTGAGTATTCTAGTAAAGCAAAGAGGCTATGCCCATTGTGCCTGATGAGTACTGCAACTTCTAGAGAAAAACTCCAAAATCTGATCCTTGATTTGGAATGTCAGCCTGGAACGAACATCACTGATGGCCTTGAGACGGCACTCAATGTTCTCAGGGATCGTTCATCAGTTAGCAGTGGACGTGTTGGTGTTATCATTCTTATGTCGGATGGTGACCAGAATAAAGGCGGTGATGCTGCTGATTTTCCAGTTGGCAATGTTCCAGTGCTCACATTTGATTTTGGTAAAGATCATCCGGAGGTACAGTTGAAATTTGCAAATAACCTCTTACTTTTTTACCTTTTTAAGCAAGATTTGGACCGTGCTGCATTGTTATTAACTTTTTCATGTTCTTAATAGGTGCTTATCGCTATCGCCAATAATAGCGGGCTGGGAGGAACCTACACGGAGGTTTGCATGGACGATTTGAACCAGCAGTACTTTTCCTGTTTCTTTGATGAGCTTCAAAGGGAGGTTGTTTGGGACCTGACGGTGACTGTCAATCAAATAAAAAATGAATCCACAGTAAAATGTGCATCTGCCGGAAGATATCTCCAATCCATAGACAATGCTACTGGTTCTGTAACTATAACATTGGGCACGCTCTACAGGGAAGAGCCCCACTTTGTGTTAGTCGACATTCTTCTCCCTGTTACTAAAAATGATCATGAAGCACAAGTTCTCCAAGTCTCTTACACATACAGGTATATCAAATTACAGTATCTTTTTTTGAAGGTTAGTGGTTTTCAAATACCAACTAACAATTTCATTATATTAATCGGTTATACAATAGAAGAGATAATGATTATGACAACGGTTTGGTACTCTGATCAATTATATTCTTACGTCATTAATTTTTACAATTTTATTTAATAATAATTTTTCAACGATGACCCAAAAAATTAATTTGCTGATGGCCTTAAATTTATTTTTATTACAAATAGGTCCATTATTAAATATTTACCAGAAATTGTATTCTTCTTTTTTCAGAAAAATAATTCATAAATCCAATTAACTAAAAAGTATGATTTATATTGATCAATATCTCTAATTAGATCTTTAAAGTATATTTCTGAAATACTAAACACGGAGAAATATATCAAACTTATTTAAGACCAGTAGAAGTCGAATTGTCAGATTCAATCAACAATGCAACATCTAATGTATAATTTGACCGAAACAGTCAAATCATAATTCTTGATAGATCATCTAAATAAATCATGAAATCTATTGTCTCTAAATTACTATATATCTATCAATAGTAAGTTTGATTTACTGTAGATTTTATAAAATCACAGCTCTTTGATTAGCTATAAATATTAATTATAGGCTATTTGCTATTTTAATTGAAAATTATATCTTTGCAAGCTTCACTTACAAGTTTAGCTATATAAATAATTAAAGCATAATTTGTATACACTGGATATTGAATATTGCTCTGATTATAATGATAACATATATTTCAAAAAACAATCATATAGAGAAATTAAATTAACTAATTTAATTTCATGATGCATTCAGTCAATCAAATATTCATTATTATATAGAGAAATATAGAATGATTAAAGTTGTTAACAACTAATAGTAATTTTATTCTGTTTTTTCAGAAGATCATTTCTAAATCCAATTAATTTATCTCAATATAACAAATCAGATTTTAAATTTTATTTATATTTCTGATTTTTTTTATTTAATAATTTATTGATCAATTATTTATAATGTAATTGCAAATACATCAATTACAACACTATGTAACTGATGTTACAGGTCATTACTAGATAACAGTTTTTATTTCTCATTCAACGAACCAATATTTATAGATTTCTTTCTAATATATGTTAGACGATGATACAATTATATAAACGAGATACTAGATTATATATTCAAATTCAATCTAACAATTTGATTGAAGTGGTCAATTTATTATACTCTCATATTAATATTAATGATTTGTGTAAATAAATTATTAGACCAACTAATTGCTGAGTACTAAGAAATCTACACATCCAATTTCAGAGTTTCAAATTTACTTTAATCACTATCCGAATCCAGAATTACGCTTAAGATTGTTGATATAAAATTTCAGAATATTCTAAAAATTTATACCAACAAAATGAACTCTACGCTCTGAGCTCCGATGATGATGCACATCCGGCTCCGCTTGGCTCCGGTTTCTCCCCTCTCTCTCATTCTCCTCTCCGCTCGAGAAGTTAGAACCGAAAGAGAGGGGAGATGTTGTGTCAAGAATGAAGATTACAATTAGTAGTTGAGTTGAATGGAGAGAGAGACCGAGGAGAGTGAAGAGGAAGAGGGAATTGGAGTGAGGTGGCGGCTACTGTGCAAAGCCTATAATCGCTTTGGCGATCAGCTTCAAATTATAGTATCTTCCAAAGAAATTATGTATATGTGTAATTGTGTATAACCTATCACTATTTTGATGACTCTCATCAATCTAATTTTAATACTTGTGCAGAAGCAGCTTTGATGGAGAACGGTGTGAGCCCAGAACTGCCACTGTTACTGTACGCCGCAAGTCAGATTTGACAGCAGAAGAAAGGCAACCACAGTCAGATGTAACACATGCAGAGACCCTTCTGCTTATTGCTGAGATGATAAAAAAAGCAACAGGTGTTGCCGATAAGGAGGATCTGAAAAGTCTACGGGATAAGCTTCTCCATAATCTGAAAAGTATTCAGAATCTGGACACATATAACATAACCATCGTCTATAATGAGATGCGGTGGTTGAAGGAGGAGGTTGAGCAGCTGAGTGAATTGATGCAATCAGAAGCAATAAATGAAAACCAAGGCCGTTCTTCTGCATATTCCTTACTGATTTCCCATTACAAGGAAAGGCGATCCAAGGGAATTAGTAATATTAGTGTGAGTCCTGCTTTGCGAGAATTCGTTGAGGAAGGCATGATGTATGATGACATAGATGAATTACTTCTCTATATGGACCGCTTCATTTCTGCTCTCCAATCCATTCGAATCATTATTAGACAATTCCGTTGAGTAGTTGTCCAACATTCAACTGATAGTCCAACTGATAGTCAATGGCTAATGATAAAAAAAAAAATCAAATTTTCTTTTATCAGTAGACATCCATGTCACGCCTACTTCAGTTATCAAATCACCATTCGATACAAATCCAGATAAGTTTGGTACCAGAGCTTGAAAATTAAGTTACTTGGCTAAGTTTTCTTCCCATGATATTCTTCCAGAACAAAAGAATTCTATCTTCGTACACATTGCATCTATTAGAGAAGTGGTTTTAGGGGCCCCACTCAAGGTCTTTTTGAAAAATCTCAGCATGAAGACGGTGGGGCCTGAAGCAGGGCAACCTGTGGCACTTGTTCATCGTCCCAATGAATCATTCTTTGTCATTCCCCAGGTAATTAATCACTTACCAGTCTTGATGGAAACAATAAGAAGGATTTAACAGAGTATTTTAATAGATAACATTTTATATTTCTTGAATGTTAGGCAGATAGAGTTACAGTGATTTATCCTATGAGTTTCCAGGACTCGACTGATATTGTCTTGGCAACTTCTTTCTTGCAAGTAATTCTACATTCCCTCAATTATGAACTTTTTTTTTTCTCTGACACATGAAAAAGCACATAACATGATTATTTTCTAAAAAGGAATTTGTTGAGGCAAGGCGAACAGCTGCCCTGAATAATGCACCAACTTCTATGTGGTCACAATCACCACCTCCTGAGTTGAAAGGATCCCCTGGAAGCGCACTTGCTGCAAATGCTGGTTTTGTTACTTTTGGTAATAATTTTAAATTTATGACGCAAGTTCCATTATACAGTGCCAACAGAAACCAAGGGCTACAACTTCAGTTGTCAGTACTATCTTTCAGGCACTATACCAGTCATGCTATTACCCGTCAGTTTTGGAATGTTAGAGACCTTCTGAATTGTTTTACTTGCAATGCAAAATATAATTTTTGTGGAATTATTACGATCGAACGATCGGTATCTAAGTTCAAGTATTGTGTTACCTGAGAGTATGAACATTATTTTTTGCTTCTTTTGTCATGCACATGCAAATTAATTCTTGCTTTTATTTTTTTGGGACACGTACTTGTACTCTACTCAAAAAACTATAAAATTATGTATTTTTCTCTCCAAATTCTATAATTAAGTATTTGTCATCAATCCAATTTTATTTAACTATATTAATTATTTTATCCTTTTAGGTGAATCCCGAAATGGTCCCGCAGTTTGAAAAAGCTGGTTTTATTTTTGTTGGAAAAGATGAGACACAAAAATGAATGGAGGTATGATGTTATTACTCATTATTTCTTGATTAGAACCATAAAAAGTTGTCATTTTGTACTTGTATTGTAACATTTAACATGTTAATGGATTTAGATCGTAGAACTACAGAACCACCCGTTTTATGTGGGTGCACAATTTCACCCGGAGTTCAAATCAAGACCTGGAAAGCCTTCTGCTCTATTTTTAGGTAAATGCTTGTGCCAGTTTACTAGTTTGTACTAACTGGTACAGTTAGCACCTAACCTGAACATGTATGTAATAAAAGTTGGGTTTATAAGGTATCAGTTAGCAAGTATGAAAGCAACATATTCTGCTAATTGCTTCATCCCTATACTAGACATCATGTTTTTTTCTTCTAACTATACCAAATTTTGGTTGACATGTACTGGGGCCCTTTCCAATTTACTATTGCTGTAAATCTTTTTTTTTTTTTTAACTTTTTTTTTTGTACCTTTTTTTTTATGTCCATAGGGCTAATAGCAGCATCATCGGGCCAATTAAGCACCGTTCTCCAAAGCAACAACAAGATAAACAAAAAAAAGAGTTATAACAAATGGCTTTATGAACTCAAAACTCCAAAATGGTCATGTAAATGGCCACATGAACGGTCACATGAAGAAACCCCTAAAACCTCTGGTGAATGGAAATGGAAACTACTATGGGAATGGTAATGGATTGCACTTCTAGCGTTACATTAGTCGTTTAATTTGGGATTTATGGTTTTGTTTGTGTAAATTTTGCGTTCACGGGATACGAGTTAAATCTCTCTTTCTAACAAAAGTTTTAGAAGAGCTGAGATGGTGGTCCTGTAGTTTTATCAGTGGATCACCTTAAATGATCTATTAAAAGAGATTTTTAGTGTGTTTTTAAATTTATGTACTCAGTTTAAGCCCGATTTTTTTATTAATAGAAAATAAATTAATAAAATATCGAAATAGGGGGATAGGTTTTGGTTTTTGTCGAGATATAGGTAGAACGGGTCCTGTTATCCCGTCCAGCGAAATGGGACTAATCATCCCGTCCGGCTTATGACTAGTTAACCCTTAACCAACTCAACGGAAAAAAAAATCGGGACAGGAAAGTAAGACCCGTCCGGACTCCGGGGTAAAAAAAAAAGAAAACTCGGGACGGGGAAGTAAGACCCGTCCGGACTCGGGGGTAAAATTAATTTCGTTTGGACTGGTCAAACTTAGCCACCCTTTCTAACTTCTTAAGAACAGGCGTCACTTTCTCAAGGACTCAAGCTAGGGTGGAAGTACCTTGATCATCCAAGTGGTATACACTAAATTAGAGGAACTCTGAACCAAGTATGTCTCTTCTATACATGAGATATTGAACCAGCACCTCTCTCTATATAAACACTAACCTTACTATGAAAAAGGGCATGAAAACATACTCTGTTTGTTTAATACATATCGCCTCTCCTCTTCTCCATGTTGCTTCATTTTTCTCCTTTGGTCCTTAACCATTAAGTCATATGTATATAGTTCTCAATTGTAAATATCATCTTTGTCGAAGGCTACTAATCAAGCTAAGGTACTGTGAGATATTTATTCTTATGGACAACTCTCCTCCTACTATATATATTACTTCTGTGACATATTGAGTATTATTACTACTTAGCCGGATGCTTCTTTTGCTCAGTTAGTCAATATTGAATCAATTATTACGGCTATCCAATTAGTTAAAAACTATCCAATTAGTTAAAGCCTATTACCTCTTGATGCCTAGTAAATTCATATACAGAACACTAGAGTTCCTATACTGGTATAGGTTGATATCTTATTCTCTTTGCTACATATTTATACCCGTAATTATGGTCAATGAATTATAAGCATCGACCAGGATAACTCAAGCAGCTGTCCGGACGGGTCTTACTTTTCCGTCCCGAGTTTTTTTTTTTTTTTTTTTTACCCCCAAGCCCGGACGGGTCTTACTTTCCCGTCCCGATTTTTTTTTTTTTCCGCTGAGTTGGTTAAGGGTTAATTAGCCATAAGCCGGACGGGATAATTAGTCCCGTCCCGCTAGACGGGATAACAAGACCCGTTTTACCTATATCTTGACAAAAACCAAAACCCCTATTTCGATATTTTATTAATTTATTTTCTATTAATAAAAAAATCGGCAGTTTAAGCGCTAGCGAGTTTATTCAACTATAATTTGTTAGACTTGCGCATGCTTGTAAATTTGAAAGATTGAACAAGAATGTTTGCTAAGTATGCACTCTTTTTGAATTAATGGAATATATAAAGTATTTTTTTTATTGCAATTGTTTAATGCTTTGCAACATGTAAATTTGTTAACTTTGAATTTCCTAATTCAACAATATAATTTGCAAGAGTTGGGGTTCAACATGTATTCTAGCCTTTTGATTTTGTATATCATTTATTTCAACCAAAATAAACTCTAATTAGCTTTATTTTAACCTCAGTAATTAATCAATCTAACAAAGAAAAAATTAACAAGAAAAGGCCAACATCCGACTTGAAAATTTAAGCCAATAATAATTAAATAAATGTGGAACTAAAAAGCATGACACAAATTTGAAATACAATTATATGCAATATGGATTGGGCCATCAAGTAATCCAAGCACAAGGCCCAATCATCTCCCATCAAATGTAATAAGCACTAATCATAGATCCAGAAAACTAGAAAAGGCACCCCAAAAAGTTTATAAAATGGGCTATAATTATAGGTGTCCTTTCTTGTTTGGGTTAAGTTTTCCAAATTTTTTAAACCCTGTTCGGATGCTTCATTCCATTTTCAACCTTTTCCATACCAAAAATCTGAACTTACATTTTTTGAAGCATATATACGAATCACACCGTATAGAGCCCAAATAAATAATTTCTTTTTTGGATTAATTCACAAATAGTCAGTTGAACAAGGGAGATACCACTAAGCATAATAATAATAATACCATTAATTATTCTCTGTTTCCTTAATTACTTTTGTAAATTGCTGGTTTAAGAGATGAAAAATTGAACATTGACTATTTATGTGACATCAAGCACATATCTTTTAAATGATGAGAAAGAACTCTGATATATGAACCTATTGTTCAGAAAATAAGTAGAGCTGATGCTTAGAAAAATTACTGTAATCTGACGGATGCAATATATCCGATAAGACAATTAATTTGATGAGATCTTCTGATGAAGTGAAGGTCTATTTTTTTATCTAGATTTTTGACATTTTTTTAAGAAAAAAACTATTGGTGTAAATTTTCACGTTCACTTCATGATAAGAATTACTGACATATTTCTGCTGAATAACTCAGTGAAATTGGCTATACATTCTACTGGATTATCTAGTGTAAATGTTCTTTTTGAAATTTCATAAAATCCATATAATTTTCTTTAATTTAATTATTTTAAATATTATTAATAAAAATTTCAGATCAATTTCAATTCAATTGGGTTCCACCAAAGAATATTATAGCAAAAAAATTTGAACTTCAATCGGTACAACATTGCATGTCAAATAAATAGAAAAGAAAGGTATAAATCATAATACCACAGCCTTGGTGGCACTTGAACACAAAACCGAAAAACCTGCTTCTACTGGCTCTATAATTAAATTTTCAGGGGGTTCTGGTAAATTTTCAGGGATTATGATAATTTTCAGGGGTTATGGTTTAATTTTGGGGATTCTGGTAAATTAGCTTAATGCTTATATATGTCCCTGCTGTGTGTAAGCCTACGGACATTGATAACAAAACAAATAAAAATAAAATAAACGCATACTAACACCACCAAACAAAATGAAATAAATCCTGCTTTTAAGAGAACCTTTTATTCCATGTACAACTCTGGTTGTGTATAAAATGACATCTAGAGTCTGAGAATTTACCTCCTGCTCTATGACACAAGATATAATGTAAAAAGTATTATAATGCAGGAAATGATAGACAATGAGGTCCCAACCAAAAGACCGACTTTAAGGCTAAGTTGTTTTTCCCTCTGTGTAAGCCGAGTGAAATAGCAAAGAACAGTTTCCAAAATGGAAGCACCATCTAAAAGATACACCTAAATAATGAAAATAAAAAATGAATCAGTGTATGAAAAGTTACACAGACAAACACGTGTATGTATATATGAAAAGCTAGATGTTACCAGTAAATCTATATAGGCATAGTAGATTGGTAAGACTACAATTGATACGAGCTAAATTCCGAACCTAGATACTATGTACCACTTCCCTACCAGCACAAGTCAATGTATGCATGGCCTTGCAAAATGCCAAAATATCATATATACCCCTGACAAAAAAAAAATGAGAAATATGTATTGCCCTACAAAACAATTGTAACTTTTTTCACAGATAACCAGCCATGTGTGAACCAAGTATTACAAAACCATTACCCATGCAAAAGAAATTAAGAAGTTAAAATGAAACTGAGACTTACTGGTAAGCAATTGACCACTGCCAAAGCCAGTGAGACATGAAATACTGAATGCAAAGCCAGTGAGAAGAGGCCGACCTCCGCCTCTCCTCCTGCTCCTACAAATCGCCATGAAGAGACTGCTACAACCTACAGCGATCGAGTTCGATAGATAGGAGAGGGTTTTGGGGGTAAAGATTTCTAACAGAGCAATTTTGGCTTCATGCAGTACACATACTGTAGAATCAAAACAGCGCTGTATGGGATTCGTGCGCTGCATGAAGTTAAAACTACTCTGTTAAAATCTTTTGGGCTTCCGACTGACAATGGAATTCATATCACCTGAGATAACAAAGATTTTGAGTTTAGATCCAGACCGTCTAATCTGTTTACGCACGAATATTGAAGGAGTGGATTGCTCAGATTCTGATCGACGGTCCGGATCAAAATTCAAATATTCTGTTACCTCAGAGGAATTGGAGTCCAAACTCCAAAGGCCTTTCTATTATTCCGTTACATACTTACTCTTACACCCCTGGGAAATGATGAAATATATTATTAAACCTCAGGAAATTAAAATAATAAAATGGACGGTGCTTCTTCTGTATTATGACTTCAAAATAATATACTTTTTCAATATTCAGATTTTCTTATCTGAATTTCAAAAAATGCAATATGCAAGGTTTATCAGAAAATAAATTAAGTCTGGAATTTTTTTGCTCCTCTTGTCTGATTGTATTAACATTTATCCACAATTTTCTTTTATTTAAGAATCATCAGATTTAAATATGCATGTCTGACATGTTTTTTTTTCTTTAAGATAATATAAAAAGACGGAATATCTTTTATTTTAAGAATATTGATAATTATAAGAGGTAAAGTTAAAATTTGAATTCTAACACTAAAGACATTGTATATCAAGTTATTTGAAATTTACAAAATTTATAATTTTAAATGCATTATCAGACAATACTTAAATTGCATAAAATTTGATTGTTAGTTCAGGAATAGCAATCAAATTTAGTCACCTGATGCATACCGAAATAGCATTCTATGATGTATAAAGAATCAATCAATTAGTTTTGTTATTAAAATTTTAAAAATATTATCATTTTTTTTTGTTAGCTAAATTATTTTACAAATATCAATCAATTAGTTTTGCATTTTTTATTGTTAGCTAAATCAATCAATTAGTTTTGCTATTGTTCTTCTTTTGATTGTAAGAGCCTAAACCATCACCTTTAACAACATAATTATGCAAAAGTAAAAAGGATAAAAAGAAATTGAGTTACAAGATTTGATAACAATGAAAGCAGACATAACGATAAAAAATGCACATGCGTAGTAAAGTTAAGCAGTCAAAATTAGAAGGTTAATAAATTAATTTTAATGCATTTATTTTTTGAATCTTTTTTTTTTTTATATATGTAGACGCATCATTCCTAATTTAGACGGATGTCAATGATTCAGATTCATCATTTGAAACCGATTCAATAAATTTTAGACTTGAGTTGACTTGATGAACTTAAAAACACCCAGTTCTACTCTAATTATATTCATGAGATATATATCCCTCTATATCTCACTCTTGTAAATGGGCTGTGCAAAGCAGAGCAAATTTGCTGTTCTAAAAGTTATGATTTCAAAATTGTTAGAACTAAGAAGAATCATCACCAAAATTGTATGGGCTGGGCCTCCTTGCGGTTTCATGATCTTTGATCAAGGCATTTGCAATGATTGTGTGAAAGCATTTTGTAGTCATCAAAACTTCATGATTATATATACGTGATCATTTACTTCTAACAATAATATTGTTGTGATGATTGAATGAATATGTTGTGTTGACTTATTTATATAAATATTCTAATATTAATGATTTTTAAATAAATTTAGAAATATATTTTCAACAAATAATCTGTTATGTTTATATATTTTTTGTTTTGTTTTTTAAGATATTTAGTTACTAACATTTTTATGATATTTGGGAAAACCAATATAAACAAGTTTATTTGTCAACATTCTTCAATTACGATTAGAAGTACAACGATATAAAGAAAAAACATTTTTATGAAAAAGGGAAAAACAAAATAAAAAAATGATAACAAGTAAAATAAATTTCATGTGTTTGAACAAATTGCTAAAGAAACCATTTAACAAAATATAAGAATGATTATATGTATTCATTATGTAAACATGTTCAAATTACTGTTTTTTTTAATATTAATGGGTTATAATGTTGAATATAAGGGTTTCAATTTATTAATTTGGATAATTTATTTCTTTAATTATGTGTTATCTTTTTATTTATTAGTATTACTAAATATATGTGTCTATGAGTGAAATTTTATTTTATCAATTAATCCGACAAATGTGAACTTAATTTGATCTCCATCTTTCTTCAAAAAAAATATATATATTGCATTTATTTTATGACATTTTAATTTCGAAGGAAGGTCTTAATTGTTCTTTATACCTCAATTGTCTGATTATTAATTAATAAACAATTAATATCTGTTTTCACTTTTCCCAGAGATCTCGTAAGAAAGCGTGATAAACATTTTTTTCAATTATTCAACATAGATTCTTGCAAGTTGTTTTAATAATTTTTTTATTTTATTGTAAAATTATTTTTTTTCTTCATTAACTTCGGTGTTTGAGGTCTGAAGTTCCAATGACATAATATTTTGTTTCGTAACTCAAAATAACACACATTTAAATAATCCTTAAAATCCATTAAATAATTTAGAAAAATTAGGAAATGAAAAGAGTCATGTCAAAACTCAAAATTTCGTATCCGACCCGTTTATTATAATAGTCATTTACATATTAATTCGGATACGGGTTGATTTCTTTGAATTGGGTAACAATTGACATCCCTAATTTCTACAAAAAGTATATATTATAGGGAACCGACATGATTTATTCAATATTTCAATGCATTACAATTGATTTTAAATTAATTACAAGAATGAAGATCATATAAATTTATGAGCATCAATCAGCCTATTAAATTGCAACGGTCCTAAATAAGGAAGCATAAATTAAGAACTGGTCAAAAAGTGATATCATATGAAATTATTGACAATGCAATTATAATTGACCTTTTCAATTCTTTGTATTTATTGAAATTAATAATTTTGACGATATAATCTCAAGATCAAATGAAATAACAATTAATTCACCTTTTAAAATAAAGATGATCTCAAGCCTTCCAAGTTCAAGTTTTAATTAAAAATATTATATTTTAAAAATTAATTAATTTATAAATAAAAGTTTGTAATACATTGAATAAATATAATCAAATAAATGTATAATTATGAATACTATCACAAACTCAGCCTGTCCTTATACATTAATTGTAATTTTCATAAATTGATACAATTAATTTCAAGTGAATCATACTTAACATTGATCTTAAGTCTTAAATAATGAAATGGATAACAAATGGGCAGCTGATCTGGTGCAAATTGAAGTCTTGTAGCACCTCAATTAATGTGGTCCAATAGGCAGGCCGACTAAAGAATTTTAAATTATATTATATATTATATGTTATACCCTCATTGACCATTGACCATGCATGCATGAACAATTCAGGATAATGTAGTATGCAAATTACCATAAATTCAATCTAAATCTAAATTTAATACAAATATAACATTTATCCCAATTATTAAAAAAATATATTGGTATCCTAATGTGGCAAGCATGCTCTTATTTAGTGTAATAAAATGTGGTTTATGCAGTTACATGTACGTATTTGATTGTAATATGCATAGAAATTTGTATGCAGTTAATATATGCAGTTTTATATATGCAGCTGCGTATTCAGCTGTATATTACTACAGCATATTCGGCCGCATATTATTACCGCATACTTATTTGTATGATACGAAATATAACTATATATTACAGCATATTATTAGATATTGTTGTATATTACTGCATACTTATTTATATATATACATGAATTTTCATTTTAAAATCCGTATATATAAATCTTTATATACAATTGCATACTACAGTAACCTTCTTCTATATATCTCGCATAGAAACCGTATTTAATAAGCTCTTATCCAATATCATACATTCATTCATATGAAGTTGGACTTGCGATCGTTTTTAATTCAAATTATTCATCGAATCAGACAGCTGCCCCCCCGCGTGTTGTTTACCTGTAAAATCAAGAGAAAGAGACTTAAAGCGAGTAATTGCCCCAATTTAAATACAACGGTTGAAATTGAAAATGACCACCCCTTAATCCTCTGCATTACCGTACTGTTTCAGTTAATTTATGAACCGTACGATTTAAATCGGACGGTTCAGATCTTAACACGAACTTTGAGTTAATGCAGAGGATACGAATTTCTTCTTTTCTTCCGGTTCCAGCCTCTTTTGACCTTTCTCCTACCGACGCTCTCTCTCTCTCTTCCCTTTCCCCAAGGCGAAGGCCAAGGGAGAGAAAAATTAAGAATTGCCTTTATTTTTAGATTCCCTCCAATTTCACGAAGAGAAAGCATTTAATTTGTTAGTACCGCCATGGCCTTCAACTTGTTAATTCCCTCTCTGTTATTCCTATTCCTGTTAAATTCTTTTATTCCTTTTGTTTTGGGATTTGGTGTTTTTCATGTGAAGCACAAATTCGGCAGTCAAGCACAGAGAAGGAATCTACATTTGCTGCGGGCCCATGATGTCAGTCGACATGGCCGTTTGCTCTCTGCTATTGATTTACCAGTTGGTGGTAACGGATTGCCCAGCGGAACCGGGTTCGATTTCTTTCCTTCACCTTAATATTCAATAACAAATATTTCTAATTGGTTAGAGATATCATTTAATTCAATCCTTTTTGTGATAAATTTGAATTCTTTATTTATGAAAACCTGCAAATGTGTAGGAGATGCCTTGCAAATAGGGGTGTTCATCAGTTCAATTCGGTTAACCAAAGTTATAATTCGTTTTAAAAATTAGAACCGAACCGAACCGAACCGATTTAACATTGCAACTGAACCGAACCAAACCAAACCAAACCAAACCAAACCAAAGTTTTATTTCGGTTTGTTGGGATTGTTCATTTCAAACCGAAATGTCTTAATTTTTTTATTTAAAGCAATTGATTTATAATAAACCAAAGTAAATTAACAAATGAACCAGGGTATTAAGAAATAAATCGGGATATTAAGAAATAAGCCGAAGTATTTAAAGCAATTGATTAAGAAATAAACTGGAGCGGTCTGGACCAAATTCATAATATATAAAGTTCGGTTGGTTCGTTTATTTCGGTTTTGAAAATTTCTAAACTAACTGAACTGAAGTTATAATTCGGTTTTAAAAAACAGACCGAACCGTTTGATCCAAACTAATTCAGTTCGGTTCAAAACAGACTAAACCGGATTCAATGAACACCCCTACTTGCAAAATACTTTACGTATGTTATATGTTTGGTTAAAAATATTATTTTGTTAAATAAATAATGCAGGCTTTATTTTGCTCAGATTGGGCTTGGTACCCCTTCAAAGAATTATTATGTGCAAGTTGACACAGGAAGTGATATATTATGGGTCAATTGTATCTCATGCTCACGTTGCCCCAAAAAGAGTGATCTCGGGGTACATGCAATTAATACTATTTTTCTCTTTTAAAACCCTCTGATCCATAAGAATTACATTAAGCTACTAATTAGTTGTTGTTTTGAGACTTTTGGCTAAAATGTTGGTTGGGTAGGTAAAATTGACGCTGTATGACCCAAAGGGTTCGCAAAGTGGGACCTTGCTTTCATGCGAAGCGAGCTTTTGCTCGTCTGCTTTCAGTGGTGATGTACCAGGATGTACAACTAATGCTCTGTGCCAGTACAGTGTATTGTACGGGGATGGTAGCTCTACTATGGGCTATTTTGTCAATGATGTTTTACAGTATAACCAGGTTACTGGTAATTCTGTAACAAGACCTGCCAATGCTAGTGTTATATTTGGGTAAGATTCTTTTTTTTTTTACTACATATTTTTATATTTTTATACAAAATATCTGGATTTGCAAACCTACTTAATCAAGTTAGAAATATACAAAATAATATTTTCGAGACAAATCTTGGTTTAAATTACTCACCTTTAGAAATCAGACATACTTTAGTTGATAAACTAGAAAATAATAATTTTTTATGCGTATTTCCTTTCTATTAGAAAAATTTGTATCTCTCAAAATATATATATATATATATATATATATTTTCATTGTGATTGTATAATGATATCATTTGAACAGGTGTGGTGCACAGCAAGGTGGGGATTTGGGTTCGTCTAGTGAAGCCCTTGATGGAATTCTCGGTTTTGGTCAATCAAATACCTCAATTTTATCTCAGTTGTCATCTGCTGGTAAAGTAAAGAAAGTATTCTCACACTGCTTGGATAATGTTAGAGGAGGTGGGATATTTGCTATTGGTGATGTGGTACAGCCCAAAACAAAGACTACCCCCTTGGTACCTAACCAGTGAGTAATTCTCCTTATTTTTAATCTATTTTAATTGCACGGCTGAGGGTAAGTTGGGTTAAAGTGAGCCTTAGTTGAGGCATCATCAATCATTTTGGGTTAACTTGGGAAAAATTGAATGGATTTGAGAATTAAATGGCTTTATTTAAGTAGGTAAATTAGGAAATTAAATTGACAACATTAAAAAGTCATTTTTCTTTTTTAGTTTTGCATTTAGGATTTGTCACGAACCAATTGCTTTGTAATTTGAACTATGTGAACATAGTTATAGTTACATATCCTTTAATTTGTTGATATATGTGTAAGTGGTTAAATCAATGTTTTTTTTTTTTAAAATCCATTAGACAACATTACAATGTAAATCTAAACGGGATAGAAGTCGGCGGCTCTTTACTTCAACTACCAACTAATTTGTTTAAGACCGGTGACAAGAAAGGTACAATTGTTGATAGTGGTACCACCTTGACTTATCTTCCCGAAGAAGCTTATAAGGCAGTATGGGAAAAGGTACTTAGATTATATTAAAATCGCTTCTCGGCCTTTTGAATTCTGAATAACACACAAACTTTTGCTGATACTGGAGAGTGTCTTAAAGTTTATGTAATATTTTTACTTCATTAACGTGTGATAATTACTGGTAATATATTCAATTGTTCTCCCTGTAACTTTAGAAGAAAGAGCATTTGCATGCAAGGTTAAGTAATGCATCAGTAATATATTGAAAATGTCATATGTAAATACTAGTTGTACTAAATGTAAACAAACTATCTTGATAGAAATGTTAATGTGACAGTTTCTGTCGTTCTCTTTCATTGCATATCATTGCATTTATTAATTGATATAAGTAAATTATAATCATTTCATGGGCCAAATAGTAATTTTTGCAGCATACTGTTGTTTGTATTTGACATTCTTATTTCATGTCAGTTTTGCTCAACCGAATAATGTTTTGTAGGTATTTGAGAAACAATCAGATCTCAACTTCCAAACAGTTCAAGAATTCTCATGCTTTCAATACACTGGAAAGTATGTGACCTTTTAGATTTGTATTATTTCAATTTACTCCAGTACTGGACCTGACTGGTACATAGTACTGTTTGGTACTGGTACAGGTAGAATAAGCCTCCCCTGGCCCTGGGCTGTTGAACAACTAAAGTGTTACTTAAATTTTGTGATTAATGATCCTTTCAGTATTGATGATGGATTCCCGGAAGTTGTTTTCAATTTTGAGAATAATCTGACTTTGCATGTGTACCCACACGACTACTTATTTCAAAATGAGGTAAATCTAAACAATTTCAGATCAGTTGATACAGTTACCAGTGAAATTTCTCACATGCTGTTTTGGGATTATACCAAGTATTGACAAAGAATTGTTGAAACTTAACAGGAAGATTACTGTTTTGGGTTTCAAAATGGAGGTTTGCAATCCAAGGACGGGAAAGACATATTTCTTTTGGGAGGTACAGGCACCTACTAAATTCAATTCCATTTCTTTCCTCAACTTTTATTATTAGTATTTATTGCTTATATAATGTTTTTTTTGCAGATCTAGTGCTGTCAAATAAGTTTATAGTCTATGACTTAGAAAACCAAGTCATTGGATGGACTGAGTATAACTGTAAGCACCTTCATCCCCCTTTGTAAATTTTCTTTTATAATTTTGCTAAAACACCAGTGATCATTTGCACAAAGAATTATAATAAGAACATAACGATATTAAATTTTATGAAATACACAACTGAAATCCTTATCAATTATATGATAAACTGAGGTATTTGGTGTTCCACGAGTCGATACTTTCTTGTAGAATCCACCAATGAGTATCTTACAAAATGCACCTTGCACTTTGCTCAAAATTACATGGGCTTTATTTCAGGCTCATCAAGCATCAAAATTACAAAACCCCCCCCTTTGTAAATTTTATTTTATATTTTTACGAAAACACCCATTGATCTTTTGCACAGAGAATTTTAATAAGAACATAAGGATATTAAATTTTATGAAATACACAACTGAAATCCTTATCGATTATATGATAAACTGAGGTATTTCGTATTCCACGAGTCGGTACTTTGTTGTAGAAGCCACCAATGAGTATCTTACAAAATACCCCCTGTACTTTTCTCAAAATTACATGGACTTTATTTCAGGCTCATCAAGCATAAAAGTTGAAGGTGACAATACTGGTACGGCATTCACTGTCGATGCACATAATATAGGATCTGCTTGGAGATCAGAATCACAAAATTCTATTCTTTTGTTGTTACTAACCATAGTATTCACGTATATGTTTTTTTGAATTCCACATGTTGATATTCTTGAGCTGCATGAATTTGTAATGCAAATGTACAAAATTTCTCCCTGAGAAAAAAAAAAGGAAAATAGAATAGAATAGGACTGTGATCCTTTTCTTGTACAATTGATTCTTTAGAAGTAACATTTTTCACGGCTTGGGACAGTGAGTTCAATGGCAGGAATATCTATGTGATTTAATTTAATGGCATGCTAGTGATGTTGTTAACAGTGGCAGTCTTGTAATTTTTTTCTTAATTCAATGATTTAAAAATCATAATATGCTAACTAACTTTGCAAACATTTTTTAGGTATAAGAAGCACTGTCATAAAATTAAGAAATCTTGGATGCAACGAAATGACTGAAACAAAAATTTGAGTAGCTTTCAGAAAAATAAATGTTCAAAAGCTGACTTATTATAATAAAAAGGCAAAGTGTAGGGACTTGCAAAAAAAAGTTTTAAATTTTTAAACATAGATGGAGATTAATTGATAATGAATTAATCTGACAATATCAACAATTGTACAATAATCTATAATTTGCAAATCCAACAACTAGAAATGTAATATATTTCTTATATATTTCATATACATGAAAAATGATGAAATTCAATGCAAGTTTTACCATTTATAAAATAATTTAAAAACTTACACATGTTCATATTTAATAATATTTGATGAATTATCAGTTGATACTAAAATTGTATGAAAACCGATACACTACCAATTTGTGATGCAAATAACACAGTCTATTTTTTTTTTCTATTGCCGTCTACAGTAAAGTAAATACATATTTCTTATATATTATTTTTTTTAAGGGGGAATTTCACGTATACCCCTCAAAAACTTCAAAATTACGTATTTCCCCCTCTAAATTTTGAAATTACATATTTTCCCCTCTAAAATTCAAAAACTCATATATTTACCCATTTTATTGTCTTTTCTATTAAAACATATTATAAATTTATAAAATATCTATTTTACCCTTTTATTAAAAAACATAAAACACCCATCTGACTCCAATTTGAATCTAAAGATTCCTCTACCGTCCAAATTGCTTTGAGATCCGTGCAGGATAGATTAGCACGAATCTTGAAGCGAACACGCAATAATCTTATTGTGATGCGCGCGGATCAGACGGTAGAGAAACTCTTTAGATTCAAATTTGAGTTCAATGGGATGTTTTATACTTTTAATGAAAGGTAAAACACAGGTATTTCATAAATTCAGAATGAGTTTTAATATAAAAGACAATGAAATGGGTAAACATGTGAGTTTTTGAACTTTAGAGGGTTCGAATACGTAATTTCCAAATTTAGAGAGGCAAATACGTAAACATGTGAGTGTAGGGCCCACAGTACATGTGGCAGTGTAGAAGTGGCGTGGCGAAGATCTTCTGAGCCAGTTTTCATGCTATGAAATGTGAAAAACTCATCTGTGTTTTGTACTTGACCCGCTACATTGAAAAATTAGTTGGAACGGTCTAATAAAACTGCCCTCTTTATTAATCATGTTCATCAAAGCACAAAATTTACAAAATAACATAAAATTTACGCTCTTTTAAGTTTTAAATTGCTGTCACGTGAAGAACTTTCTTCTCAGATGCCATGCCTACGGCAAAGATCATAACTGCTGAAGAAAATTCTCCAAGCGATAGAAATTCAAGACTTTATATATGTAACACAAATTCATAGAGAAGAAAAGCAATGAGTGCCTATATATGACAATCCCTTTTGTATCATTTGTTCAAACCAGCAAACGTTTAGACCCTGACATGATGCCCATCTAAGGTGACCTCCTCAGAGGGTGTAACTCTTCTAACATTTGCTGGCTGAACAAACGGTACAAAGGTGAAAAAAGGCAAATAAATAAGAGAAAAGGTTTCTGTCCACTGGGTTTTGTCCACTATTTGTCCACAACCTTATCCACTCACATCTAACTGTCTTTTTACAGTATACAAGATTCAATTGAAAATTTACAGTATTATTTGAAAATTTTACAGTATACGAGATTCAATTTTACAGTATGCAAGATTCAATTGAAAATTCTACTATATACAAGATTTAATTTTTACAGTATACAAGATTCAATTGAAAATTCTACTGTATACAAGATTCAATTTTACAGTTCTGCTGATTCAATTTTACAGTATACAAGATTCAATTGTAAATTTTACAGTATACAAGATTCAACCCAGTGCGGACGCTAATAATTAACTCTAACTGCCAATAACCGCTAATAACTAACTCTAACTGCCAATAACTTCCTATAACTGTAATTTTCGAAAGTACAGTTTGAAAGTAAATTTTTTTTGTCCTGTTGTGCAAGTTGCAATATTTTTCTAACTATCATGGGACCACTTCAAATAGTTACTGGATGTTTTGTGATTAACTAATATATTTTATGTGATATATTGTATAATTATACAGCATGTAGAAGTAATTTTACAGTATTCGCGCGAGTCAAAGCTGTGGACAAATGGTGGACAAAAAGCTGTGGACAATTAGACGCTTCCAATAAATAAATAAATAAATAAATAAATAACAAATATACAAACATGCAATGTCTGGAATGGCAACAAGATATTTACGATCCAGGTCCTGTAACCTTATAAAAATGGCGAGGACCCTGGACTTCAAATACGCTCACTGTCTTCCCACATGCATCAAGACAGACAAACAGAGCAGAAGCCTAGGGTTTGTGGTGGATTATCCAGGAAGAAAGATGGGAACCAAACAGCAGGAGGGGTCGTCTATTTATGGTTGATTTCTAATGGTGTGGGACAGCGCAACACATCCACTTAAAAGACCCCACGACAGACAACAACGGACCACGCTGATCAACGGTCCAGATTGATTTGATGGACGGGCGAGATTTAATAGAGCGGGCAACGATGCGTGTTGGACGACAGCGCATGCAACACGTCCATTTAAAAGACGCCACGACACCAGAGAATAAAATATGTTAAATAACACATTTTCTTTATCGAGAAGAAGGGACCACACAGAATAAGACGCTTTCTCACGGATCCGTTTTTCACTAAATATGGACTTGTACACGGTTGACAACACGCAACAGATGTATAAGGACCCAATTTAGTGATCAACGGATGCGATGATGAATTGACAGACGGCCCAGATGTCATCTGGACAGATGAACTCGTGCATTCGTATCGTTTATGCGTGCATTTAGTAGTACATATATATTATTTCCCTCTCTTTTCCATGGTCCAACAGAGAGATGGCGGGAAAATCCGACGCAAAGTTCCTTTCATTCTTTGCTTAATCACGCTTATCCGTTGTGTACACCACTCAAAACATAAATGTGTATTACTTTATGAAGATGACTTCATTCAAGACAAGCTACATATATATATATACACACGTACAGAGACCCGAAACCGCATGTAGAAAGAAAGAACATATATAATTATAATCTTCATGCTGACGTGAAAAAAAAGTGGTATTATATTAGAATAAGAATCTTCTTATATGTATATATGTTTATGGGGGAATCCACTTGTGAGAATAATTTATTTTACTGCTTAGATTAAATTTTTACCAAATCTTTTTTTTTTTTTTTTTTATTGATTTATGCCCGTAGGCCAATTTTTTTTTTTTTTTTTAACCAAATCTAGGTTGGTGAATTAAAGAGAAATGTGTGGTCTCTTCTCCAAGAGGGGATTTGCAATCCGAAGAGGAGCGCACCCATTTGGAGACATTGCACTAAAACCGCATGCATCAGCATTTCTCCTCAAAAAAAAAAAAATCAGCATGCACCCATTTGGAGACATTTGCATCTCCAAGTGTGATCTCATCTTCATTAGCTGGATATAAAATTAATAAAGATTCTTCCAATCACTTTTGAGAAAAAAGAACAAAAGCTGACAAAACAAATAATACATGCCATGAATCAAACATGAGATATAGACATAATAGATTTTTTCCGGGTCCCTGGAAACGCGCGCGTAATTATATATTAAATGCGCATTATTCGCATCCACTCATTTTCTTCATCTTGTCTTTTCAAACGGGTTGGTTGCTTTTTTAATTTATACCATACCTCATCGAGTAAGATACTTCTTCAACATAATTTAAAGAAATTATTCTTCCATCTAAACTTACTTATAATAGTAATATCCTTATTTCTTAATTTAATCATTAAAAAAAAATTAACACTAATAAAAATTTAAAAGACAACTTTGTCCTTTAAAAAGACCAGGAACTCAACAAGTAAGAACCATATAGATATGTACCGCGACAGATATACAAATTTAAATGCATTCACTTTTTAATGTTTCTTTTACCACTTCGTTTTATACAAAATTTTAAAATTTTTGCATATATATAAATGCATTTTTCGCAAGCTAGATGTGTTTCAACAGTTTGAATTTATCATTTAAAATCAATTCAATAAATTTTAGAGTTAAGTTCACAAAAAAAAAAAAAAAACTTCATGAATTTAGCACCACCCTATATTATTTTTACTCTACTAATTAGTAAACTCTCGCAATTAATGTAGTATTATTTTAGGGTACGTTGTTGTTGACTACTACTTACGGTTGCTTTGAATAAATTATTTTCAGTTTATATGGAGGAATCCAATTACAATGCTCCTTCTTTACTGATAACGCAACTATGCTCCTTAATTTGCTGATGTCACAATTAAATGGCCCAGCCAAAGAATTACAATGCTCCTTCTTTACAGATACTATTCATGTTTGGGAAAATGCTCAAAGAAAATCTTTCATCGATCAGTTGCCAATACAGGAGCAGGGATCAAAATACTCTCACTACTAGAATTCACTCTTTTTTCATGCTCCCGAAAATGGCTTTTTCCAAGGGATTACCCTTGAAAAAAGCCCAAAAATCGTCATTTTCAAGCGCTACCCTTGAAAATACTACCGTTGATAATACCCTCCTTGGAAATAGTCAGTATTTCCAAGGAGACCGTTGGAAATACTCTTTTCTAGCTTTTTTCAAGAGACTACCCTTGAAAAAAGGACCGTTGGAAATACTTTCAAATTTGACTTCTGTCTACATTATTTTCAAGGGGAGCATCGTGGAGCCCACTAGATTATTTTCAAGGGAAGCATCGTGGAGCCCACCAGATTATTTTCAAAGGGAGGGAACATGGGTCCCACTTGAACATTTCCAAGGGTGACACCCCTGGGACCCACTTGAGTATTTTCAAGGGCAGTTTATGGAGGACCCACCCCAGCAAATTCATGGCCAACAAAAGTGGGCCCCACCTGGTCAAATGTTGGTGCTATTATTTGAATGAGTTCGTGCATTTTTTCCCATGGAAATACCTCTGGAAATACTAGCCTCCTTTTTTTTTGTACCAGAATGCTTTCATTGGATTATTCTCCCGGTACCAACCCAATATTCCTTTACAATTCCCAATTCTCATTCAAACTGATAACACATCTTACAAATCGATAAAAAACACATTGAGAAAAGAGATTGCAAAGCATTTAATAAGCATAAATCATTAACATAGCATAATCAACACATTGTATCAAAAGAAAGTGAAAAACCCTTTACAACACAGTATTGTGTACTTGCACACTACTAATATACCCAAAATATACCCACTATGCTATGAGTTAACAAAAATTCACATAATAAGTTACCACCTAGTTTGTTGATATGTTAGAGGTTGTAAATTCACCAAAATGTGCACTTTCGGACACTAAAAGGTCTGGTTAAAGTTGAAGGTAGATTGCCACCTACAATATTAAGAAAACATCCATGTGAGCATCCATGTGAAATTATCGAGTCTGTTACCTACAATATTAAGAAAATAAATTATGAGAATTATATTATTATTATTAGCTTGGAAATGCATTTTGCAAAAATGTGATAAGTTACTAAAAATTGTACTCTACCTTGCTGCTGTTTATCATGGACGATGGTAAGTTTTGCCTGGACATATAGTTTGACTTATCCTCACTGTAGAAGGTATAAGTTAAATCTCAGTTGCTAAAATTTCAATAATTAAAATTAAATAATAATAAATAAAATCTTGGATGTAAAGTACATGTTGGTACCCAGGACTAACATGGCCATACCATTATAAACAGACAATAGATTGACAAGGTTAATTTGTTGGGTATCTTTGGTTATAATGATCAGTGTGTCAATTGTCAAAGTAGTATCTAATTATGGTAGAATGAATCTCATTATTATCACTCCATGTTGTGTTTTTAACTTGACCATCTTGCTAGTGTAAATTTGATAAAAAAGTAACCAGATGTCAACAAAATAATAGTTTTTTGTTCTTTACATCAACTGCTTGTGGAGAGGCTAGTTTTCAATTAATTCAAAATGTTTGAGGCAAATTAACCACTTTATATGCAATTTTAAAACTAGAATTGCTAAGATAAACCAATGTTCGATGATGATCACAAACACAATTAGTAGGCATCAATGCAAATACAATAATGATATGAGGTGCAATTTGAATTAATAAAAAATGCTTTGCATATAATTATGGTCATACAAGCAAGGATAGGTATAATGAAATACTAGTTTAAACTTGATTAAGCAACCAAAGCAGGAAACATTTTCAGAAATTGGCATACCTGTACTGTACTGGTACTGTACCAATGTCTCGTCATTTTCACAATTTTAATCAAGTGATTTGTATCAGTGTACCTGTACTGTACCAATGTCTAAATAATAGAAAATAGAAGAGAAGGCAAGCAATATTGATACCAGTATCATAAAAAAATAGCAGACTTGAAAAGATATATAATCTCTGATACCTTTTGAAAAAGGACAAAACTATCCTCCTTATATGGATATCTAAAGCAGAGTTACAAATATCATTAATTGTCAAATAAAGCCTCTTAATTTTGGGCTATAGACTAGAAAGTTCATCATTATTTTTGAACTTACTGGTTGTATATAGTCGAAATCAAAACCAGCATATTCATTGAAATGATTCTCAATGTCGTATCCTCTGTAACTGTATGAGCCATACTCAAATCTATGAAATAAAGTTTACCTATCCAAATAATAAATATGAAAAAAGCATAAGTTACTATTAATTGACAACTACAATTATGGATTGTCAGAAAGCAAAACCTGCATTTTTTCAATTGAGAATTAAAAGCACAAGTGAAACATCACTAAGGCTTTAACTTCTAAAAAATGAGAAGTTACTTTAGATGGAGGAACAACCTTTGCCAAAAATTTCGAAAAAAAAAATACTTAAGAGAGAGGAAGGTTACCTTGCAAGTCATTTAGCAAAATATTTTCAAAAAGCAAGTCATTGTATGAAAAGAAGGTGGAAAAATTTAATAGATCGGTAAGATCCTGTTAAAAAATAAAAAAACAAATACTACAAGCACCAAAAGCATAGAATAAATAACTACAAGTATATATGAAAGTACCTTAAGTTCATTAACTTGCTTATGAATCTGGACTGCTTTTTGTCATCATCGAACTAAAGTTTTTCAGCTAAAACCAAAATATTAGTTAGTTTTCAATTCAACATTAGTTAATCAAACAAATGCCAAGAATACAAAAGATAATCCCCCAAGGATTAAAATATAAATTTTGCATGTACATTCTTATATAGAAATCATGTTGAAATTGTTTTATCATTTAACTAATGCATGCATTATGAAATTGTTTTACCTATGTAGCCTAGAGTCAATGGCAGAACACTCAATGTACAAGGGGATAAGCTGGTTACTAATCCAGCACCAAAAATAACAGCCAAACTGTAAATCATGAAGAAGATCTAATAAAGTTTGTCAAAAAATTTAGTAAAAAACTGTCAATTTTGCATAAGCAAGCAAAAGAGGCATTTCATCAAACAGTTGAAGTGCACCACAAGAAAGACAATAATAACTAATCAACTCATCAGTTCCCCGTAGCATACCTGCCATGCTACTAAACTTGTTGTCACTGAAGGAAGCGAGATTTTCTGTGCTGACACGACTAATTTGGGCCTCTTCAGAGTTCCTATTAGGCAGAAGGAGGTCAATTGCGTTAGAATTCTATGTGCGCATATGTGTGCGTGTGTGTGAGAGAGAGAGACTTGTGTTAATTTAAATTGCAATCAGATGCGTAAATTCACAAATTCAGCCACTGCTCATCGCGGCCATCTTAGTCGCCACCTCTGCTACCTCGTCGCGGCGGCTGCATTGTAGAAGATGGAGAGCACAGATGGAAGTTTGCGTGTGCACAAGGGTTTGGTGGTGGGATTGGGCGAAGGTAAGGTCTAGTGGTTAGATCGTAAGTGAAAAAGATCGGCATTAGGTTTGGTGATAGCGGCAACTCCATTTGAAATTTCCAAAAAAGAAGAGGAAAATGGCGGATAAAATTGGAGGGAATGGAAAATTTTAGAGAGAGTAGGTGCCTAAAAATCTTCTCTGGATGAAATGGGAGAACAAAAAATTTGAGAAGTATAGATTTTAACAGAGCAGTTTTAGCTTCAAGCAGTGTATCAGATATTTTAGAAGCTCCTTAAATTATATAGGTTGTGCGCTGCATAATTTAAAACTGCTTTGCTAATAAAATCACCTCAAATAAGTACATCATCACCATTTATTATTTATCAGACGGCTTGGAGGTTGATATTTGCTAATTATGTAATGCATATACATCAAATAATATGAAAAAAATTAAAATTAAAATTACTTATGTTTTTTAGGGCCAAATTATACTTATAAGTGTCAATTTTAAAGACTTTCATCATTATTTGCCCCTTCAAATTTAGCAAATATTTGCGGACCGTTCATTTTCACGTAAATGATCGACGGTTGATTTTCAATGAAATGATTCTAAATTTGTTTTGAAATGATCAAGGAGATATATTAAACACAACCAACATAAAAGTTTTGAAGTTTTGTTGTATCTGAGCCTTGATCCAACGTGAAGTATTTATAGCCCTTCGATGTTTTGATATTCCGTCGACTTGATGGATAGGTAAATAAATATAAAATTTCATCAAAATTTTCTGCAATAATATATATGCAGTGCTCTTTGATTTCAACGGTTTCGATCGACCAACGGACGACATGTATACGTGTGCCTTCATTAACTCACAAAGCAAGAGTATATGTTTCATAGAACATAAACTCTTGCTCTGTGAGTTAATGAAGACGCACGTAAACACATTGTTCGTTGGTCGATCGGAACCGTTGAAATTAAAGAGCACTGCATTTATTTCCTTATAGCAAAGTTTGATCTGATTTCATGTTCATTTACTTATCCATCTGGCTGATGGAATATCGAGATATCGAAGGGCTATGAACATTTGTAAATCTAAGCCGTTCGATTAAAAATGTGTCATCCTGATTGTCAATGGACATCTCCATTATCTCAGGAGATCCGGACCAATCTATACTATGTATCTAATCCTTGATGATTGCTACAGTATAATGAATTAAACAGCGTCTCTGACAAATGGGTCCCTTTCTTCGAATTCGTATCCTCTGCATTAACTCAAAAATGAATCTTTTGAGTTAAGTATCTAGACCGTCTGATTTGTTTTGATAGTCGTGAAAATTAGATCCGCACTAAAAGTAAAGACCCCTATGTTTTAGGGGAGGGTCGGATGGACTCCGTTTATAATCGGACGGCTGGTATCGATTCTTTCTTTTTTTGAGTTATTGCAGACGATGCAGACTCCCTTTCTTCAGCGATATCGATTCTTTTTTTTCTTCTTTTTCCGCATTTCCCTTCTCTCTACTCCCCTCCGATCCTCATTCCCACCACCCCTTCTCCTCCCTCTGCCTCCTCTCCTCCTCCACCGCCACCTTTTTTTCCCTTCCCCTTCCTCCGACGAATCCCAGCCTGAAACCCAAGGTCGACACCATGCGCTCTGTCCCCTCCCTGCTGTCTTCCCCCTCTCCGTCGGTCCCATCCTTCGCCGCCGCAGCTCTGTTACACCGCCCCCTCCGAGATTGCTTTCACTCACCTCCTCCGCAACTGGTACTCTCTTCTCTCTATTTTTTTAACCATTTTTTGTTATACACTGATATTGATTAATTTTTGTTTAATTGGGGCTTTTTAATTGAATTAGGGTTTTACCAGTAAAAGAGAAAAATGGAAATGAGCAGTAAAAGAGGAGAGAGGTGGAAACACCCCAACTCGGTTTTGTGAGAAGAAAAAAGAGAGAGAGGGAGGGAGAGGTCTCAGCCGAGAGAGAGAAACTGTCATTAAGAAGTTTGACACAGAGGTAAATATACGCGAACTATATGTTGATGATTTTTACCTGGTTTTCAGTGTTGTCTGCTCTGCTGGTGTGGAGGAGCTGCCTATCTCCAACACTGGTTTCCATAGCTGCTACCAGATACCCTCTCCAGTGTTTGCTTGCGACACGATTGTAAAGGTGGAGATCAGCACCTATAGGCTGGTGGTGCCATCAGAATTAACCGGCATTCGTTCTGTCAAATCACTGGTGCTCATGAATGTTACAGTGGCTGATGACGACCTCCAAAGGATGATTTCATGGTGCTATGGTACATTTTGAAATTGTGGCACGTGTTAATATCCTTGCTTCTGAAGGGTAATCTCTCTCTCTCTCTCAAAACATATTTGAGAAAAGAAATACTTTGGTAATAAAGTAATCTAAAGTTTGTTTTACTTACACCAGTGTATATAAATTGCAAGGGTTGTAACATTTCGTGTTTACACAAATTTGAGAAGAAATAGGGGTTTCTCTTTCAAATAGGATATACCTTGCCAGTACTTGTAATATATTTAATTACCCTGCCTACCAAGTAAAATATGTAAATTACAGTTTTGCAAATGGTGCCTAGATTATCAAATGGTCTGCCATCTTTTTTAATATTTGCAAAGAAGGGTTAAGGAAGAAACTGGAAGTTGCCATGAATATTACTGTAATGCTTTGAATTGAATTTATATAGGATATGGAGAGATTACTGAACTTAGTAGATATTATACATTCATCACAAGAAACCAAAATGAATGCTGTTATGAAGTCTCAGCTAGAGGAGTTTTGGCGAGGCTCTTGTTACTACCTGCAAGAGGATGCCTCAAGGACAAGTTGGTCATTTTCACTTTATCACAAATTATCCTTGGTCCATTTGACAGATCAGCTGTCATTTGATTCATCTGAGAAACTTGAAGAGAAACACAAGACAAGTTTATTTTATTATATATTCTTTTTTATTATTTTACTTTTGACAAGGAAGAAAATTTTGGTATAGAACAGAATCTCAAACTTGCCATTTGCACAAATAAAGATATAAAAGGAGAGACAACTAAGGAGCCAGTACCAGTACTGTCTCATTGGTTATTTACAAGTCACTATGCACTAAACAAATAGAAAAGCATAGCTCTAATTCAAATATGTTCAAACTGCTACATCTACATGTGGAGGACATTCATATGAATATATTGAAAAATGAATTTCTTGATTTGGAATTTTCTGTGATTTATGATCGATTTTAGAAGTTCATCTTTTGAAATTGGGACTGGTTCAGAAAAATTGCTACCAGCCTGAAATTTGTCAGTTAGAAAACCACCTGTTCATCATAGTCCCTGAGCCATAAACATTCTGAAATTAATTAGGCATAAAGTTCAAGTATTGATGGTCATTTCCATATAAAAAACTCCAAATTTGGCCCAGCCAATTGCTCTCAGCAAAAATCACAAATCAGACTGTCAGAATAGAGAACTGCAGTTTACCAACAAACAGATTTTGTCATTTTGAAAGGAGAATTGTGCAAAATCAATTGAATTACTTGTATGAAATTTTGTAGATTTGACCATTTCCAAAGAAGGTAAACTAGTGTCTTACTAATTTAAGTCTTCTTCTTATTATCTTGTACATGGTGAAATAACTTATCTTATCCATGACCTCATTTTATTCAAAAAAGAGAGAGAGCTGACATTGCTTTTTTTTTTTTTTTTGCCTCTTAGTCTAGTAATTGGAGATGGAAGCATACAAGGAAATGAACAAATGATCAGATTACGAAGAAAAATTGTAGTGGATTTTTTTACACTTTTTATTGTTTTGAGAAAAATTGTAGGTGGATTTTTTCTAATCATAGATACATGAAATTGTGTGTTGAATAATGAGGTACTTTGATTTTGTAAATATGATACTTGGATAATATGATATTATTATCGTGTTATTTAGTAATCTTTTTATATAATTTAGTATTATTAATTGGAATTGTGGGTGTTTATTGTACTAGTTTTATTGTTGTGATTTATTATTTTCATCATTCAAAGGGGCATCTCAAATAAACAAAAATGTTTCTGTCTCTAGGAGCTAAACATTTTCAAGGGTAGTCTCTTGGAAATATTATGTCCAACTATAAAATAATATAAACTGAATCAATAAAACATTTCCAAGGGTGTGCTCCAGCATTTTCATGGGCCTCAGCATAAAATAATATAAACTGAATCAACAAAGTATTTTCAAGGGTATTGTGCTTCAGCATTTCCATGAGCCTCACTATAAAATAGTATAAACAGACTTACCAAAACATTTTCAAGGGTAGTCCCTTGAAAATAATATGGGCTCTCAATAAAATATAGTATTCGTTCTGTTTAGCGGGTCATGGGTCATGCAAAAGTATTTCCAAGGGTGGATAGCAAGCATTTTCAAGGGTTGGCATCAGGGATTTCCATGCGCTACTATTTCCAATGGCCTACCCTTGAAAATAGTTAAATGTGTCAGCAAACTCAATTTCATTTCCAAGGGCCCTTCTTATCCTTGAAAATACAGATGCTACCCTTGAAAAAAACGGAAATTCTAGTAGTGTCTGCCAGATCTTCTGGCAAAAAAGGGAAGACATCAGGGATCGATGGAATATTAATTGTAACATTCCCAATTTTCAATCAGGCCTCATGATAGGAATTTAGAGGTTTTGGCAGTTTCGTATTATCTTAATTAGATCATTGTAACTGCAGAGGAAATGCAATGTTTGGCCTGAGGGCTTGTAATTAAAAATAATAATAATAATAATAATTATTATTATTATTATTATTATTATTATTTACTGGGCAATCCTATCTGGTTATTTGTTAATTTATTTTCCTTTACAAAAAGAATCAGCCTGACTTAATTAGACTGTGGACCCAGCAGTTGACAATCCGCCATATTTTCCTTTACAAAAAGACGAGTAAGGGTAAAGATTTTTTTTCGTTATCATAATGGGTATGGGTATGAAAATATCTCCACCCGACCCGTATCGTACCCGTTGACACCCCTACTTGTGACCAACATTTGCTCTTACCCAGCATTGATTAATCAATCAGCTCCATCATTCTTAATTAATATTAAAAAAATAAGACATAATAAAAAAAACATTGACTTGTAACCCATAGGGTTGTCAATGGCACCCTTTTACCCGTTTACCCGACCCGTACCTATCCAAAAACACGGGTAAGGGTAAGATTTTTTTTCCCATTAGCTAATCGGGTACGGGTAAGGGTAATTATTTTTTTCCGTTATCTTACCCGTTTTCGTATAAGATAATTTTTAAAAATAAAATTATATATATAGACATGTATTTGTATTAAGATGATAAAATTTTGTATTTTATTAAATTTTCATAATACAAATTAGTTGTATTCATTATTTTTTCTTATTTTGAAAAATATTTTATCGAAAGCACAAATCGAAATGTTAATGGCACTTTTTTATCCATTTATCCGACCCGTACCGTATCCGAAAAGACAGGTAAGGATAAAGATTTTTTTTCGTTATCATAACGGGTATGGGTGTGAAAATATCTCCACCCGACTCGTATCGTACCCGTTGACTTGTGACCAACATTTGCTCTTACCCGGCATTGATTAATCAATCAGCTCCATCATTCTTAATTAATATTAAAAAAATAAGACATAATAAAAAAAACATTGACTTGTGAGTCCAGCTACATCAGCTCCATCATCCCCACCCCTCACCATATATATCTCGTAACCCTATCGAATAGAATTACACTCCAAACTTAAGCTCTCACAGGTTAATTCTCAAATTAATTATAAAACAACCATAAATGGGGGAAACCAATGGAAATCATTTCATGGGTAACCGCCTGATCCACTCCCTAAACTGCGGATTCAATGCCCTCAACCGTGCTGCCAACGCAAATGCACCGGAGCAGGAGAACATTCACCTTCGCTGCCTAGGTAGGAGCTTGATGGCAATAGGTCAATTCAACACTGCAGCTGCATATCAGGCCTTCATCAACTATGTCCCGCCGGCAAGAAACCGGGCTTATCCACTTCCAACCTACATGCATGTCATCCCTCGAGTCGTTCAAGCTTTCACCTTCTTCTGTGGGATTGCTGCTATGGCCATTGGCTGGCTCTTGATCGTCAACAATAATCCTCGCGAACACCGTCGTCTTGCGAAGGTAATCATGTTACCAATCATGATTGCATCTGCTTTCACCTTGGGAATGTTACTGGTGGTGGCCTGATCTTCTCCGGGTTGATATATATATATATAGATATGCGTGTGAGATTATTATAAATAATTAATAATCGATCTACCAGACGTGTGTTTGTGAACTAGACGTGTGTGCTTGGCTGCTTGCAATTGCTTTATAATTTATGAATACGCAGTTTCACGTGTGATTTAATAGACTTAGTTGTATGTCTAGCTAGCTGATCAGCTCGTTACTAGCCGAGTATGTGGCTTGCTCAGAAAAAAAGATTAATTGTTCGTTTATGTGCCCTGCCCGCAATGATCCTCTCTTGTGCATGCGGTCTCTACAATGCATGTCCTGCTGAAATAGTGCACTGCATACACACCAACAGGGCATGCATCTGCAGGTTTTGATTTCATGCACGTAGCTAGGTATCACATCTCAATATATCGGTCGGTAAGTACCAACAAAAAGAGAATAGCGACATTCCTAAAAAAGAACATTGAATAGCAACATTTCAAGAACTAACTCTGACTCTGTTAAGTCTCCAATAGATAACAATTGACGGACAAAAATCTGCTACAATCGTAAGGGAATTGTAGATTCCTATTATTCTAAATCCAAAATTTCATTTGTTTTGAGATTCGTGCATAAAAAATAAATTCTATAAAGATTCGTACAATTTACAAAATAAAATATTAGATTTAGAATAACAGAATGCTAAGATCCCTTATGATCGTAGCAGATTTATTTGACATATATATATATATATGCAACGTCTCTTTCTGTCCTAGTTAAGTACAATTAAGTGACACATGACGCAGCTCACGTTGAAGAATAGAAGGGTGTTTCTTTTTTTCTGATTGAAACCGTTTGATCGATTTTAAACGGTTCAAATTGAAGAACAGGAGAATGTACAAACTCGATGACATCGATGACTAAGTACCAACAAAAAAGAGAATAACGACATTCCTAAAAAAGAACATTGAATAAAGATTCGTACAATTTAAAAAATAAAAGGTTGGATTTAGAATAATAGGAACCTAAGATCCAATCGTAGCAGATAATTTATGCAACGTCGCCTTCTATCCTAGTTAAGTGACACATGGCGCACCTTGATAAGACTGAGAGAGAATTGTGAATTTGTGATAGTAGCCGCCTGATCAAATTGAATAGTCTGAATTAAAATTATAGAAATATTCAATGCTAATTAAATTAAGACTGCATGTATTAATTACAATGTCATTACTAATTGGCCGATTAATTAATTAGTCTAAACAAACGTTTTTTAATTACAACACTGGCGTATGCATGTGCAGCTACATATGGATTTCTCAACTTTGATGTAGTAATGGCAATTAGAAAAAAAAATGTTTGTTGTTGTCTATATTTTCTTTGAATGATTCCTTTGCTCCTGAGATAGTGTTATAATCTGAAATTTTTAACTTTGATTAATTAAGTATAAATTTCAAATTTTGGATACTTAAATTGAAATTAAAAGCTAAATAAAAAAATAACAATTAACAACTTAAAGTTTAAATTATAATATATACTTACAAATTCGATAAACGAATGGGTACCGAAGTAAAATTTAACAAAACAAATTAATGTGACACTAGAGGAAATTTAAAAAAATTAGAACGAAATAATTAATACGAAGCAATTAATTAATTTAGAATATCAATAAAAATAATTCAATAACACGAGGGACCAATTAGCCACACTACCCCTCCCCCCCATCCATCCTTGTGCTCTTTCTTTTCCTATTCCACTTACAAGCGGACTCACCCCCACTTACAAGTGGACCCCAGTCATATCTTTCCCCTGATATTTTTCTTCGTGGAGAAGGAAAACGCCATCTCTAAAGTTGATTTTTCAAATCATGCCTTTTTCTCATTTTCTCCTCTGTACGTACTTGTCATGTCGCCATCTCTTGTAATATTGACCATTGAATGTTTATTTCATGACCTATATTATATAGGTTGAGCCCTTCATAATTGGTATAATGTTATGGATTTTGATGGACTTGATTAAGAAATGTATAAATTATGAGGGTTAACATGTAAAATGCATGCTATCTGTGATAACCTCTTGTCAGGGGGACTACACGGCAAATGTGTAGTTTAAATGGGTCGGGTCTAACCCCTTTTTTTTTTTTTTTTTTTGGAATTCGGACTCGAAAGAGATAATTTTAGGATTCAAAATGGAAAATAAATATGCTGCAATTCCGAAACAATGAACAGTAACTTTAAAATCTCTGCAATTTGAATCTAGCCGTCGAATTTTTTTCGAGAACGCATCTGAAAAAAACTGGTTTTTTTGCACACACCTCGAAACGGTTTGACAGTTGGATTCAGATTGCGGGAATTTTAAAGTTACTGTTCACTAATATCAAATTTCAGCAGATTCGGATCCTTTAAAATAAGCCTTACACTGGAGTTGATAAGTATTTTGAAGTATCATCTCTAATCAATTTCGTTTTATTACTAACTTAATTTTATTTGTTGACCATTGCTGATTTCTTATAAGTGTGAACCAAAAGAGATGTTGGGCATCCTTCGAGATATCTCAAACTTTGAGTGTTTTTTTTTTCTTTGAAAAATCTCAACCGTTCAACTACGTTCTACATGACTCTCAAAGCACCGAAATTTTTAAAGTTACTGTTCACCAATATCAAATTTCAGCAGATTCGGATCCTTTAAAATAAGCCTTACACTGGAGTTGATAAGTATTTTGAAGTATCATCTCTAATCAATTTCGTTTTATTACTAACTTAATTTTATTTGTTCACCATTGCTGATTTCTTCTAAGTGTGAACCAAAAGAGATGTTGGGCATCCTCCGAGATATCTCAAACTTTGAGTGTTTTTTTTTTCTTTGAAAAATCTCAACCGTTCAACTACGTTCTACATGACTCTCAAAGCACCGAAATTTTTAAAGTTACTGTTCACTAATATCAAATTACAGCAGATTCAGATCCTTTAAAATAAGCCTTACACTGGAGTTGATAAGTATTTTGAAGTATCATCTCTAATCAATTTCGTTTTATTACTAACTTAATATTATTTGTTCACCATTGCTGATTTCTTATAAGTGTGAACCAAAAGAGATGTTGGGCATCCTCCGAGATATCTCAAACTTTGAGTGTTTTTTTTTTCTTTGAAAAATCTCAACCGTTCAACTACGTTCTACATGACTCTCAAAGCACCGAAATTTTTAAAGTTACTGTTCACTAATATCAAATTTCAGCAGATTCGGATCCTTTAAAATAAGCCTTACACTGGAGTTGATAAGTATTTTGAAGTATCATCTCTAATCAATTTCGTTTTATTACTAACTTAATTTTATTTGTTCACCATTGCTGATTTCTTATAAGTGTGAACCAAAAGAGATGTTGGGCATCCTCCGAGATATCTCAAACTTTGAGTGTTTTTTTTTTCTTTGAAAAATCTCAACCGTTCAACTACGTTCTACATGACTCTCAAAGCACACCGAAATTTTTAAAGTTAATGTTCACTAATATCAAATTTCAGCAGATTCGGATCCTTTAAAATAAGCCTTACACTGGAGATGATAAGTATTTTGAAGTATCATCTCTAATCAATTTCGTTTTATTACTAACTTAATTTTATTTGTTCCCCATTGCTGATTTCTTATAAGTGTGAACCAAAAGAGATGTTGGGCATCCTCCGAGATATCTCAAACTTTGAGTGTCTTTTTTTTTCTTTGAAAAATCTCAACCGTTCAACTACGTTCTACATGACTCTCAAAGCACCGAAATTTTTAAGGTTACTGTTCACTAATATCAAATTTCAGCAGATTCGGATCCTTTAAAATAAGCCTTACACTGGAGTTGATAAGTATTTTGAAGTATCATCTCTAATCAATTTCGTTTTATTACTAACTTAATTTTATTTGTTCACCATTGCTGATTTCTTATAAGTGTGAACCAAAAGAGATGTTGGACATCCTCCGAGATATCTCAAACTTTGAGTGTTTTTTTTTTCTTTGAAAAATCTCAACCGTTCAACTACGTTCTACATGATTCTCAAAGCACCGAAATTTTTAAAGTTACTGTTCACTAATATCAAATTTCAGCAGATTCGGATCCTTTAAAATAAGCCTTACACTGGAGTTGATAAGTATTTTGAAGTATCATCTCTAATCAATTTCGTTTTATTACTAACTTAATTTTATTTGTTCACCATTGCTGATTTCTTATAAGTGTGAACCAAAAGAGATGTTGGGCATCCTCCGAGATATCTCAAACTTTGAGTGTTTTTTTTTTCTTTGAAAAATCTCAACCGTTCAACTACGTTCTACATGACTCTCAAAGCACACCGAAATTTTTAAAGTTAATGTTCACTAATATCAAATTTCAGCAGATTCGGATCCTTTAAAATAAGCCTTACACTGGAGATGATAAGTATTTTGAAGTATCATCTCTAATCAATTTCGTTTTATTACTAACTTAATTTTATTTGTTCCCCATTGCTGATTTCTTATAAGTGTGAACCAAAAGAGATGTTGGGCATCCTCCGAGATATCTCAAACTTTGAGTGTCTTTTTTTTTCTTTGAAAAATCTCAACCGTTCAACTACGTTCTACATGACTCTCAAAGCACCGAAATTTTTAAGGTTACTGTTCACTAATATCAAATTTCAGCAGATTCGGATCCTTTAAAATAAGCCTTACACTGGAGTTGATAAGTATTTTGAAGTATCATCTCTAATCAATTTCGTTTTATTACTAACTTAATTTTATTTGTTCACCATTGCTGATTTCTTATAAGTGTGAACCAAAAGAGATGTTGGACATCCTCCGAGATATCTCAAACTTTGAGTGTTTTTTTTTTCTTTGAAAAATCTCAACCGTTCAACTACGTTCTACATGATTCTCAAAGCACCGAAATTTTTAAAGTTACTGTTCACTAATATCAAATTTCAGCAGATTCGGATCCTTTAAAATAAGCCTTACACTGGAGTTGATAAGTATTTTGAAGTATCATCTCTAATCAATTTCGTTTTATTACTAACTTAATTTTATTTGTTCACCATTGCAGATTTCTTATAAGTGTGAACCAAAAGAGATGTTGGGCATCCTCCGAGATATCTCAAACTTTGAGTGTTTTTTTTTTCTTTGAAAAATCTCAACCGTTCAACTACGTTCTACATGACTCTCAAAGCACCGAAATTTTTAAAGTTACTGTTCACTAATATCAAATTTCAGCAGATTCGGATCCTTTAAAATAAGCCTTACACTGGAGTTGATAAGTATTTTGAAGTATCATCTCTAATCAATTTCGTTTTATTACTAACTTAATTTTATTTGTTCACCATTGCTGATTTCTTATAAGTGTGAACCAAAAGAGATGTTGGGCATCCTCCGAGATATCTCAAACTTTGAGTGTTTTTTTTTTCTTTGAAAAATCTCAACCGTTCAACTACGTTCTACATGACTCTCAAAGCACACCGAAATTTTTAAAGTTAATGTTCACTAATATCAAATTTCAGCAGATTCGGATCCTTTAAAATAAGCCTTACACTGGAGATGATAAGTATTTTGAAGTATCATCTCTAATCAATTTCGTTTTATTACTAACTTAATTTTATTTGTTCCCCATTGCTGATTTCTTATAAGTGTGAACCAAAAGAGATGTTGGGCATCCTCCGAGATATCTCAAACTTTGAGTGTCTTTTTTTTTCTTTGAAAAATCTCAACCGTTCAACTACGTTCTACATGACTCTCAAAGCACCGAAATTTTTAAGGTTACTGTTCACTAATATCAAATTTCAGCAGATTCGGATCCTTTAAAATAAGCCTTACACTGGAGTTGATAAGTATTTTGAAGTATCATCTCTAATCAATTTCGTTTTATTACTAACTTAATTTTATTTGTTCACCATTGCTGATTTCTTATAAGTGTGAACCAAAAGAGATGTTGGACATCCTCCGAGATATCTCAAACTTTGAGTGTTTTTTTTTTCTTTGAAAAATCTCAACCGTTCAACTACGTTCTACATGATTCTCAAAGCACCGAAATTTTTAAAGTTACTGTTCACTAATATCAAATTTCAGCAGATTCGGATCCTTTAAAATAAGCCTTACACTGGAGTTGATAAGTATTTTGAAGTATCATCTCTAATCAATTTCGTTTTATTACTAACTTAATTTTATTTGTTCACCATTGCTGATTTCTTATAAGTGTGAACCAAAAGAGATGTTGGGCATCCTCCGAGATATCTCAAACTTTGAGTGTTTTTTTTTTCTTTGAAAAATCTCAACCGTTCAACTACGTTCTACATGACTCTCAAAGCACACCGAAATTTTTAAAGTTAATGTTCACTAATATCAAATTTCAGCAGATTCGGATCCTTTAAAATAAGCCTTACACTGGAGATGATAAGTATTTTGAAGTATCATCTCTAATCAATTTCGTTTTATTACTAACTTAATTTTATTTGTTCCCCATTGCTGATTTCTTATAAGTGTGAACCAAAAGAGATGTTGGGCATCCTCCGAGATATCTCAAACTTTGAGTGTCTTTTTTTTTCTTTGAAAAATCTCAACCGTTCAACTACGTTCTACATGACTCTCAAAGCACCGAAATTTTTAAGGTTACTGTTCACTAATATCAAATTTCAGCAGATTCGGATCCTTTAAAATAAGCCTTACACTGGAGTTGATAAGTATTTTGAAGTATCATCTCTAATCAATTTCGTTTTATTACTAACTTAATTTTATTTGTTCACCATTGCTGATTTCTTATAAGTGTGAACCAAAAGAGATGTTGGACATCCTCCGAGATATCTCAAACTTTGAGTGTTTTTTTTTTCTTTGAAAAATCTCAACCGTTCAACTACGTTCTACATGATTCTCAAAGCACCGAAATTTTTAAAGTTACTGTTCACTAATATCAAATTTCAGCAGATTCGGATCCTTTAAAATAAGCCTTACACTGGAGTTGATAAGTATTTTGAAGTATCATCTCTAATCAATTTCGTTTTATTACTAACTTAATTTTATTTGTTCACCATTGCTGATTTCTTATAAGTGTGAACCAAAAGAGATGTTGGGCATCCTCCGAGATATCTCAAACTTTGAGTGTTTTTTTTTTCTTTGAAAAATCTCAACCGTTCAACTACGTTCTACATGACTCTCAAAGCACCGAAATTTTTAAAGTTACTGTTCACTAATATCAAATTTCAGCAGATTCGGAACCTTTAAAATAAGCCTTACACTGGAGTTGATAAGTATTTTGAAGTATCATCTCTAATCAATTTCGTTTTATTACTAACTTAATTTTATTTGTTCACCATTGCTGATTTCTTATAAGTGTGAACCAAAAGAGATGTTGGGCATCCTCCGAGATATCTCAAACTTTGACTGTTTTTTTTTTCTTTGAAAAATCTCAACCGTTCAACTACGTTCTACATGACTCTCAAAGCACCGAAATTTTTAAAGTTACTGTTCACTAATATCAAATTTCAGCAGATTCGGAACCTTTAAAATAAGCCTTACACTGGAGTTGATAAGTATTTTGAAGTATCATCTCTAATCAATTTTGTTTTATTACTAACTTAATTTTATTTGTTCACCATTGCTGATTTCTTATAAGTGTGAACCAAAAGAGATGTTGGGCATCCTCCGAGATATCTCAAACTTTGAGTGTTTTTTTTTTCTTTGAAAAATCTCAACCGTTCAACTACGTTCTACATGACTCTCAAAGCACCGAAATTTTTAAAGTTACTGTTCACTAATATCAAATTTCAGCAGATTCGGATCCTTTAAAATAAGCCTTACACTGGAGTTGATAAGTATTTTGAAGTATCATCTCTAATCAATTTTGTTTTATTACTAACTTAATTTTATTTGTTGACCATTGCTGATTTCTTATAAGTGTGAACCAAAAGAGATGTTGGGCATCCTCCGAGATATCTCAAACTTTGAGTGTTTTTTTTTTCTTTGAAAAATCTCAACCGTTCAACTACGTTCTACATGATTCTCAAAGCACCAAAATTTTTAAAGTTACTGTTCACTAATATCAAATTTCAGCAGATTCGGATCCTTTAAAATAAGCCTTACACTGGAGTTGATAAGTATTTTGAAGTATCATCTCTAATCAATTTTGTTTTATTACTAACTTAATTTTATTTGTTGACCATTGCTGATTTCTTATAAGTGTGAACCAAAAGAGATGTTGGGCATCCTCCGAGATATCTCAAACTTTGAGTGTTTTTTTTTTCTTTGAAAAATCTCAACCGTTCAACTACGTTCTACATGACTCTCAAAGCACCGAAATTTTTAAAGTTACTGTTCACTAATATCAAATTTCAGCAGATTCGGATCCTTTAAAATAAGCCTTACACTGGAGTTGATAAGTATTTTGAAGTATCATCTCTAATCAATTTCGTTTTATTACTAACTTAATTTTATTTGTTCACCATTGCTGATTTCTTATAAGTGTGAACCAAAAGAGATGTTGGGCATTCTCCGAGATATCTCAAACTTTGAGTGTTTTTTTTTTCTTTGAAAAATCTCAACCGTTCAACTGCGTTCTACATGACTCTCAAAGCACCGAAATTTTTAAAGTTACTGTTCACTAATATCAAATTTCAGCAGATTCGGATCCTTTAAAATAAGCCTTACACTGGAGTTGATAAGTATTTTGAAGTATCATCTCTAATCAATTTCGTTTTATTACTAACTTAATTTGATTTGTTCACCATTGCTGATTTCTTATAAGTGTGAACCAAAAGAGATGTTGGGCATCCTCCGAGATATCTCAAACTTTGAGTGTTTTTTTTTTCTTTGAAAAATCTCAACCGTTCAACTACGTTCTACATGACTCTCAAAGCACCGAAATTTTTAAAGTTGCTGTTCACTAATATCAAATTTCAGCAGATTCGGATCCTTTAAAATATGCCTTACACTGGAGTTGATAAGTATTTTGAAGTATCATCTCTAATCAATTTCGTTTTATTACTAACTTAATTTTATTTGTTCACCATTGCTGATTTCTTATAAGTGTGAACCAAAAGAGATGTTGGGCATCCTCCGAGATATCTCAAACTTTGAGTGTTTTTTTTTTTCTTTGAAAAATCTCAACCGTTCAACTACGTTCTACATGACTCTTAAAGCACCGAAATTTTTAAAGTTACTGTTCACCAATATCAAATTTCAGCAGATTCGGATCCTTTAAAATAAGCCTTACACTGGAGTTGATAAGTATTTTGAAGTATCATCTCTAATCAATTTTGTTTTATTACTAACTTAATTTTATTTGTTGACCATTGCTGATTTCTTATAAGTGTGAACCAAAAGAGATGTTGGGCATCCTCCGAGATATCTCAAACTTTGAGTGTTTTTTTTTTCTTTGAAAAATCTCAACCGTTCAACTACGTTCTACATGATTCTCAAAGCACCAAAATTTTTAAAGTTACTGTTCACTAATATCAAATTTCAGCAGATTCGGATCCTTTAAAATAAGCCTTACACTGGAGTTGATAAGTATTTTGAAGTATCATCTCTAATCAATTTTGTTTTATTACTAACTTAATTTTATTTGTTGACCATTGCTGATTTCTTATAAGTGTGAACCAAAAGAGATGTTGGGCATCCTCCGAGATATCTCAAACTTTGAGTGTTTTTTTTTTCTTTGAAAAATCTCAACCGTTCAACTACGTTCTACATGACTCTCAAAGCACCGAAATTTTTAAAGTTACTGTTCACTAATATCAAATTTCAGCAGATTCGGATCCTTTAAAATAAGCCTTACACTGGAGTTGATAAGTATTTTGAAGTATCATCTCTAATCAATTTCGTTTTATTACTAACTTAATTTTATTTGTTCACCATTGCTGATTTCTTATAAGTGTGAACCAAAAGAGATGTTGGGCATTCTCCGAGATATCTCAAACTTTGAGTGTTTTTTTTTTCTTTGAAAAATCTCAACCGTTCAACTGCGTTCTACATGACTCTCAAAGCACCGAAATTTTTAAAGTTACTGTTCACTAATATCAAATTTCAGCAGATTCGGATCCTTTAAAATAAGCCTTACACTGGAGTTGATAAGTATTTTGAAGTATCATCTCTAATCAATTTCGTTTTATTACTAACTTAATTTGATTTGTTCACCATTGCTGATTTCTTATAAGTGTGAACCAAAAGAGATGTTGGGCATCCTCCGAGATATCTCAAACTTTGAGTGTTTTTTTTTTCTTTGAAAAATCTCAACCGTTCAACTACGTTCTACATGACTCTCAAAGCACCGAAATTTTTAAAGTTGCTGTTCACTAATATCAAATTTCAGCAGATTCGGATCCTTTAAAATATGCCTTACACTGGAGTTGATAAGTATTTTGAAGTATCATCTCTAATCAATTTCGTTTTATTACTAACTTAATTTTATTTGTTCACCATTGCTGATTTCTTATAAGTGTGAACCAAAAGAGATGTTGGGCATCCTCCGAGATATCTCAAACTTTGAGTGTTTTTTTTTTTCTTTGAAAAATCTCAACCGTTCAACTACGTTCTACATGACTCTTAAAGCACCGAAATTTTTAAAGTTACTGTTCACCAATATCAAATTTCAGCAGATTCGGATCCTTTAAAATAAGCCTTACACTGGAGTTGATAAGTATTTTGAAGTATCATCTCTAATCAATTTCGTTTTATTACTAACTTAATTTTATTTGTTGACCATTGCTGATTTCTTATAAGTGTGAACCAAAAAAGATGTTGGGCATCCTCCGAGATATCTCAAACTTTGAGTGTTTTTTTTTCTTTGAAAAATCTCAACCGTTCAACTACGTTCTACATGACTCTCAAAGCACCGAAATTTTTAAAGTTACTGTTCACTAATATCAAATTTCAGCAGATTCGGATCCTTTAAAATAAGCCTTACACTGGAGTTGATAAGTATTTTGAAGATTCATCTCTAATCAATTTCGTTTTATTACTAACTTAATTTTATTTGTTCACCATTGCTGATTTCTTATAAGTGTGAACCAAAAGATATGTTGGGCATCCTCCGAGATATTTTATTCGTTTTATTACAATATTTGTTGACCATTTACTTTGAGTGTTTTTTTTTTCTTTGAAAAATCTCAACCGTAAGCACCGAAATTTTTATTAATATCCAAAAAAAATATGAAATTTCAGAAACTATCTAGATTTTCGCGTTATTTCGAAATCTACCCAAACCGCAAATTTTTTTTTTTGCAGTTTTAGACTGAATTACTGCAAAAAAAATTTGTGGTTTTGGAATTCCAAACCTCAAAAAAAATTGCGGTTTAAAAGAAAAAACGCTATAATTTTTTGCGGTTTCAATTTTTTTTTGCATTTTTCATATATTTTTATTTAAATAGAAATATTTATAATTTATTTATTTTTTGTATTGAAATATTAGAAATATTTTATATATTTCTTTAAAAATAGATGAAATACGATACAATTGATTTATTAGAAAAACTGCTACAAATAACCCGGATCAACATTTTTCATGCCGGAATTTTTGTGGCTGTAATAAAAATTAATATATTTAATTATGAGTTATTGGAAAAAAAAAACTTGGATTCTGAGTTATTGATCTTGGTTTAAAAGTCACTTCCAGTTAATACATAAAATATTGTGATCTTTCTAGTACATTTAATTTCTAAAAAGTTGTATCTATTTTGAGAATTCTTTTTTAATAACAATCATTAAATAACTTAAATTTTTTGTTTTTTCAAAAATAGATACAACTTTTTAGAAATTAAATGCTCTAGAAGGATGATAATATTTTATGTATTTACTTAGAAGTGACTTTTGATGATAATATTTTATTAGTATCAGTGTTTCTAATAAATCAAATTATATAGTATTCCATCTATTTTCAAAAAAATATATAAAATATTTCTAATATTTCAATACAAAAAATAAATAAATTATAAATATTTCTTAAACCAATGGGGACGGTTTTCTTAAACCAACTAGGGGGTTGAGACAAGGATGCCCCCTCTTCTCATATCTATTTCTTAAACCAAAGGTTTAAATAGCATTTAATTTAATTAGACAATTAGCATATATATATATCAAAGGTTTAATTTGTTCTTTACAAATTAAAAGAACAATTAAATTAGACAACTGTTAAGAAAATTATCAGGCTAGATGGTAAAAAACAATTGCATGTAGTCGCAATAGTTCCTTATCATTTGTGAATATGTTATTAATAAAGTCTAATGAAAAAAGCGTTAAATTATGCAGTTAAAGTCACAGTGACGTATCAACCAGTAATTGCATTAAAAGAAGAAAACAAAAACACTAAATAAATTTTCTTGCTAATATGTGAGCAGGAGCCTTTCCTAGTCACATGTATAGTATAGAATTGTACAAACCTTGATTAACCATACATAATATTTGCTCAAGATAATAGTACTTAAAAATGAATAATTAAGGTTTAGGTGTTGTGAATAATATAAGACCTTCCGTGCTATGGTGTCAAAAATTTATTGTATAAATTTCAAGTTTCAATCTAAGTAGTTCAATAAATTAGTTATATAATGAACTTGTAGCATATTAATTTTTACTATTTTCAGAATATTTTAAGTATTTTTATGATTTATGAAAGATGACAAGATTAGCCTAAAATATTTCCAATTTTCTTTTATTTTAAATCCAATTTTTTCATCTTTCATAAATCATAAAAAATAGTAAAAAGTTTCTAAAATAGTAAAAATTAGTATTTTACAAGTACATTATGTAACAAATTTGCTGAGTTACTTAGATCGAAATTTGAAATTTATATAATATATTTTTGAGGCCGTAACATGGAAGACCTTATGTTATCCATAACACCTAAGCTTTACTCTTTAAAAATAGCTTAGTAACATCTTTTCCTTACTAAAGACAAGAAGTATTAATGATAGCAACAGATTTGAATCCGAGCTTAGTAACATCTTTAAAAGATAGCAACAGATTTGAATCCGAGCTAGAACCAGCTGAAAACACTCATTTGATATTCCAAATCACGAGCCAAAGATGCCACTTAGTTACTTTCCTGCAACAATTGTGCAGTTTAGCGTCATGAAACCAAAACCTTAAACCCAATATGTCACTTTCTATAAAACACCTGGGGATGACCTATATATGGGACATGACCCAAATTAAGTCGTTTGAACCTGCTCCATTCATAAATAAGCCTCTTAATTTTCAACCTCTATCACTGGTAACTTTCTCGTTTCAAACCCGAATTGACTCAATTCAACTCCAAGGACCACAATGTCTCTAAACTAGATAAAAACCGCAAAGTCTTTAAACTACACCAAATCCCCTAAAATCCCATATTCCAATAGAACCGCAATGTTTCTAAACTAGGCAAGGGCCGCAATATATGTCCCTAGCTAAACTTGACCCTGATCTAGCTGATAAAACCAAGCCTGATCAAATTTAAACCATACATATACTAAACCAAACACTCTCGGGACCATACCATGTCCAATTGACAATTGTTTGGACCTTGATATTCTCTAATTGAGCCCATACGTACAAAGCCTAATTAGAACAATACCCTCGAGCTGAGACCATAACATACCTAGTCGATTATATATCCATACATGCCCATACGTCGATATACCATACCATACCTATAAGCGGTAGAAGCTGGCACTGTGTCATATGCACTGAGCCTTATTACTATACTATACCATATCATACCATATCATACCCATAGGCAGTAAGACTAGCACCACATCGTATGCTCTGAGTCATATCGTGCATCCAACATCTCGATAACTTGAATTGGCATAGCGTTTCATATTCAGACTCCAGATGCATCAAGAGAGTTGCATGGAGCCATATTCCTGACCCTTCAAGGATCCAACAAGGAAGCCAATCCCCGAACCTCAATATATACCGAACTTAACGATGAAGAAACTATAAAGTTTGAATCTTTAGGGAAAACGCTAATGCACGACAAGTTAGGGATAGGAAATCTAAGTTGAATTCTTGTATCACATTCATATGCATACACAGGTACCAGTGAAGAAACTATAAAGTATTGAGTCTTTAGAGAAAACACTAATGCACAATCAAGTTAGGGATAAGAAACCTAAGTTGCATTCTTGCATTGCATTCATATGCATACATAGGAAAGTTTATGACATAAATACACCCCCTTCATATCTATATTCAACAGCCCTAAATCTTGAAATGAGGAGTGTTCTCAAGAGACATAAATCTCGGAGTAATTAAAGACAAGGGCTTGTGCCCGTTAAAAGATTCAACGTCCCCACAATAAAAAAAAACTCATGTATGGATATTACGTATGGGGGTGAACCACGAAGTCCCTTTTTCATTTTACCTCAGAACAACGCTTTTCCCATACCATATACCATACCGGAAGTAAATGACAGATGCTCCAAGGGCAGATGTGTAAAATAAGGCCCTCACATGGTCATGATCATACCATAAACGCTCCAGTTCAATGGCATACTTCTCAATAGTCCTATCTCCCTGAACAACAGCATCTAACTCTCGCTCTATCTAAAACACCCTCATATTGCTCTATGCCACATCATAAGTCATGTGCAGTTTAGCCCATATGTCATTCACACTCTGAATGTCATCAATTATCACAGCAATTGATTGAACCATAGAGTTGAGGAACCAAGTATACAATGACATGTGTGCTTTTTGCATGTCTTCCACTTACACCTTGTTTGGATGGAGAGTAGAGAAAGGAAGGGAATGGAAAGAAAAGAAAACTTTCCGTCGAATTGTGCTTGGTTGACAAAATTATATCGAAGGTGAAGGGTACATGAGGTAAAAGGTTTTAACCTTGTATCATTGTAATTAATAGAATTTGTTTCCCTCCCAATTTGAGGTGTAACAGATGGAAAAAAAAACTTGTTGCAAATAATTTAAGAAAAAAACAACACAAATGCCCAATTCTATATCTTATCTATATAATTCTCATACAAATTTTTTTGTCACAATTCTACAACAACCACTGAATTTCTCATTAACCTTTGAAATTTTAATCAATCAAACAAAAAATAAGACGGAAATGAAAGTTAAATTTATTTTCCCTCATTAATCATTCAAACATAAAGATGCTAAATATGTTAATTTCCTTTCTATTCAATTCCATTCCCTTCTATTCTTCACCTCACCTTCCTTCCTCTACTATCCATCAAAGTGTTAGTAGTGTCTTTTTCGGGCTTTTTCTTCTCCCCTGTCAGGTAACCCTCAAGGCCTCTCACTGCCATGGCACCTGTGATCCTTCATGACCAAGTCAAATACGTGACTGGTCCATCAAGTTTCATATCCACTGGTAGAAGGTCCAATTTCAGCGGCTATTATTGTGTTCTTGACGTCGACACTGACACTGAAGCCTTTGCCTGCTTCATGAACCTCACATACACCTTCACTTCATCCTCATCCAACTTCCAAAGACTTCACATCTTTTCAACTTAAGCTTACCCCTCACAATGGTAGCACAAGTCTCAATCTTCCCCTTTGATTTTGTCACAACCCACAACAATCATCTCTCTTCTTTTCTTGATGAGACCTAGGAATTGGAGAGAGAACGAGGTGTGGCGGCCTAGAGTTTTAGCGGACGGAGTTACTGTAGCAGCGGCTAGGACTTGTCTCTGATACTAAATTGTTTTGAGAGAATAATAACTTAATTTCATTAATTTCCCAATTAGGTTATATAGGGTTACACATATTACATAGACATCTCTAATCTATTCTCTAATTATCCTTTTACCAAAATACCCTTTTAAACTATAATTCCAACGCGCGCATGTGATATATATAATGGGGTTAGGTGCTTTAATCAGAGTTTAAGAAGTTAATTGCCAGCTATTACTCAAAGATCAATTTTATTGTTTTGCAGCAGTTTAATAGTTTTATTTTTCTGAATTTTTTTATTGAAAAATAATATTTGAATACATGACATGTACAAAAATAGCCAGGTGTTTTTATTTTTTGTTGCCGGTATGAATCATACCGGCCATATATCTTTTAACTGTATCAAGCCATTTCTCTCATGTTTTCATTATGGTGTAGCTTTGGATAGGCAGTAACTTATTTCGACTTAATTATTATAAAACTTTTATGTGTGTCAATATCATCCAATCAGTATTTGCTGAAAAACAAAATGATGTTTATGGGTGCACATGAAGTGTTTGAAGAATTGTCTGCTAAATTTTATGGATTCGATGCCGTGTTATTTTGGCACATATTATGGAATTGTTGCAATCTATAAATGTTTAATTTTTTTATACTATTAATTACAAAATCGATTTTTTTTGTGATCCTCATATCAATTCCTGTTACTAGCAATCTATGCATGTCAACTGAAATGAACCAAAAGGAATGCATAAAATTTGTTTTATTATACAAGGAAACAGAGTTTTGGTCTTCTGAATACCACCTCGTCATGCCCAAGGTTCCAATTTTCTTACATTAAACCTCACAAAGAAAAAAACTTTAACAAATGATCTGCTGAATGCATAAATTCTTAAATTACTATAAGAAAACAACCAGGTCATCTTTTTTTTTTCTTTTTTTTTTTTCAAATGAATATCAAACCAAATAACTGACAGGATAGGACACAAAAGCAATATTGCAGTACCGTGCTATCTAAAACTGATATTTATCTTAACAAAGGACCATAATCTGGTAGCTTTGAGCCCCCAATATACCCCATCTCCAAATTGTCACGAGGGCTTCTTTGATAATCACTGCTTATGTCCCCAGAAGCCTCACTAACAGTTTCAGTGTGAGACATTTCTAGACTCAGGGTTTCTTTGAGCTCTGCTACAACTTGTGTCATATCAGGCCTCTTATCAGGTAGGTCAGTGCACCTGAGTGCTAGTTCAGCAACCTTCCAAATTGAGTTTATGTTGTATTGGCCTCCCATATATGGGTCCAATATGCTTTCTATGTTTCCCTTGGAGATCTTTTTCTGCACAAATTTAGTCAAATGCTCTCTCCCTTGTGGGCCTTGGCAGATTGGCATTTTGCCTGTGACAATTTCTAGCAAGACAACCCCAAAACTGTAAACGTCACTTCTTTCTATGAGCTGGGAGGTTGAGGCATAACTGCATAAATATGTAACAAATTAAGAAACAAGTACATGAAGTAATGAAAACAAGAAAATAATAGATCTTAACCCCCCCCCCCCCCCCCCCCCCCCCCCCCCAACAATGAACATTCTATAAATTTTGATTTATATACAACAACAAAGTCTTTAGTCCCAAACAAGTTGGGATAGGCTAGAAATGAAACCCAATAAGAGTCACAAAGATATGAGTGGTTTTCATCTCCATAAAAAGAGGCTGTATATAAATTTTGATTTATACACATTTTTTTTTAATATAAAATTTAGTAGAGAATTTACTTTTCTCAAATTCAAACAAAAAGAGAAAATGCTGATGACCTTGTAGAACATGAGTACGACTATTGTAAAATATAATATATAGGGGAGATTAATAGTTTAGTGTCCTTTTGTTACAAAAATTACTGTTTTATTGTAGTTTTTACGGTAACTCAGCAAACAAGCATTATACGGGCAAAAAATCCACTCCATAAGGAAGGAGTCTTGTCTAGTACCAATACATCATAAAAAATGAATAGAACAGCCAAGTCAGAAAGAACAGACAGGAGAGGCTGGGAGAACATACTGGGGATCCAAATAGCCAGGTGTCCCAAAAACTTTGGTGGAGACATGAGTGCCTGAAAAAGTCCGAACTAAACCAAAATCAGAAACCTGTGCCATGAGATTTCTGGTAAGAAGAATATTGCTGGTTTTAACGTCTCTGTGAATCAGCGGTGGATTGCACATCTTGTGAAGATACTCCAATCCTGTACAAAATGCAAAAATGAGGTCACCAATGAGTGCGTGAGAAATTTATTCCTTGATGGCAACAGTAACAAAATTTACAGACCTTGGGCAGATTCATATGCAATTCTAAGCCGTTGTTTCCATGAAAGGGGGTGAGCCCTACCTGCAAGTCAAATATATCAATTATTAAATTATAAGAAAAAAAATTCATCACCTGGTAGTTTAGCACCTCTTTTTTGTAGTAATTTAATCCTCATCCTGTAGACTGCCAATTTTTTATTAGATTGAATTTGATATTTTGCATCCTAGCTTGATCCACATCAAAGTGTTTATTATCAAATATTGATGCAATGCATAATTTGAAGAAGATATTGATAATAATCTAAGAGTGAGTCTATGGTACTATGCATATCACGGGTTGTTACCGTGCTACGGTTCTATATTTGAGTTTTCAAATCCTAACGGTCGATCCGAGCCGTTCATCTTGTTCTCCATATTAATATGTGTTTGGAGACCAAATTTTACATTTTTTAAAATTTTTTACTATTTTTTTAGATATTTAGTAAATCACTTGATCTGAAAATTCTGGACCATCCAAAAACAGTGATTTTCAATAAATCTAAAAAAATAGTAAAAAAATTTCAAAAAATGTAAAATTTGGTCTCCAAACACATATTAATATGGAGAACAAGATGAACGGTTCGGATCGACCGTTAGGATTTGAAAACTCGAATATAGAGCCGTAGCACGGTAACAAATCGTAATATGCATAGTACTATAGACTCACTCATAATCTAATTTGTAACAATATATAAAACTTTTACTTCTGAAACTTTACAACCTGTGAGCCGATCTTGCAGATTTCCGTGTTCCATGTACTCGTAGATAAGTGCAATGTGATTTTCGTCCGAGCAGTACCCAACAAGTGAGACTAAGTTCTTGTGATGAACCCTAGACAAGCTTTCAACCTAGATGGCGATTTGAAATAAATTATGCATTAGATGCTATGCCTTTAAAATGATACTTTGTTCTACAGATTTTCATAGGATACTGTATACAGCTGTAAGTTTATTCAAAGTGTCACTTCCATCACGAGCAGAGTCAGAAAATTGAAATTGGGAGGCTGTATGAATAAGTACCATGTGATTTCATTTTATGAGGAAGTCTTCCTCTAAATTATTAATTTTCAGGTAACCTAAGCTTTTGTAACAAGAACTGCAAAGCATAGTTGTACTAGGCCTATCTAGGAAGAAAATATAGTAAATCATCTATGCTTGTTGAGAAATAGAGTTTAGGAAGAAAGTTAGGCTAGCATCATGAATTAGCTGTTAAGCTTAATTTAGTACCTAGCATAATTTTCTGAGATTAGGCAAATCTAGAATATTGTACTTTAGGAAAATAGCTAACGGCTATAACATTCTAAGCCTGAAAAAGGCCTTGAGAATAGACTGTAAAATCAGAACAAATCAATAAAATTCATTCTTCATTTCTTTCTCAAAAAACTAATAATGATGCATACTGTACCAGTGTGTACCAATTAGTTTTGGAACACAACCTTATGTATATGTGTGTGTGTGTATATATATATATATAATGAATTAGAGATACTCATGTTACCTCATTCAAAAACTGTTGGGTCCCTTGAGAAGATAACTCAGAGCAAATTTTAACGGCAACATCGTTTCCATTTTCAAGTCTGCCCTTAAAGACTTCACCAAACCCCCCAATTCCTATTTTTTCTCTGAAGTCATTTGTGACAAGCTTCAGCTCTGCAAAACTAAATTGTCTTTTGTCGAAATTTAATTGCTTTCCTCGAGCCCCGGACTCACCAGTGTCCTTTGGGTCGTCAAGTACATGAGAGCTATATTCTGTACCAATTGTTCTGGGGTCCTGGTCAAATGTAGGTGGGTCGGTGCGAGTACCTATAAATAATAAATCATTTATAAAATGTTTCTATAAATGCATTTATCAGCTATTATAAGAAATTAGGCAAATAGTGTAGGTAGTGCATGTGATTGGGCAGTTAACTCCAATATGGAGAGATCGCCAAGTCATCTTTTCATTTTCGTGATATGCATATAAAAATTCTTCATGTATTTATGGTGCTTTCTAGATTCTAGGTGATCTTCAATGACCCAATGCCATCCTAAATTACATATATGCATATACCAAAAAATTGTTTTGATCACATGGCATCCTAGCTAGCTAGAACGAAAAGTTTGTAATGAAAAACTTATAGATTTTGAGAACCGGCCTTTGGTCTATTGGGAGTTTGTAAGATCAAAATTCAGATGGAGGATTTCTTATGGATATTTAAATTTGGAAAACTTGACTTCTATCTTTATAAGAAAGAAAAAAGAAATTTAATCATTACACAACAATTACTTTTCTTCTTCCGGTACAAAAAGAAAAATGCCCCTGCTCCAGCAATCAGCAACACGATAACGACAGCCACTATTATAAAGATAACTGCTTTTGAAGATTTCTTGTGTCCTGATCCACTTTCAGTGCTGTTGGAGCTGTTGGAGCTGTTGGAGCTGTCAGTGCTGTTGAAGTTTATATTTAATACTTAGGTCAAATTATGTGTATAAGTGCTATTTGTGAAATTATTTTTTGTGAAATTATTTCTGTTGCTCCCCTAAGCCAGCATATGGGAAGCTACCATAACTAAGCACACAACAAGTTGACTAATGATGAGTCACTCAAAATTAGATCAGGACCTAGCATTTATTTTATTGTGAGATTGTTTTTGCACAGTTTTTGAACATCTAATCACAGGATACCTGGTTACTACTTAGTAGTGGATTATGGTATTAACTAGAATGGCTGTTCAAAGAAGTGGTAGGAATAAATATTCATTCATGTTATCAACATTTGGAAAATAGACATACAGCACTATCAAATGATGATCATTTTGTTTTTTCTGGAGACCAGGTGGAAGTATTCCTGAAAGGCCGCTGTTTCCTGAGAGGTCCCTACAATAAGAGAGAACAGTTCATGAGACATTGGGAATTGATGTTTTTCAATCAAAAAGAAAGGGTTTGCTTGTCTTACAAGAATGTAAGTGATGTTAATTGATCCAGAGAATTAGGAATGTTGCCTGACAGATTGTTGTGAGATAAGTCTCTGAAAGGATTATAAAAGTGAACTTCATGTAAGAAACTGTTTAATTGCAATGTCACAAGAATGCAAATGATGTAATTATAAGTTTATAACTAGCCTAAAAATTTTTTTTTCTGAATGTTAAACGAACTTACAATGTCTGAAGGTTAGTTAGGCTTCCAAATTCAGATATAATTGCCCCAGTTAATTGACTTGAAGAGAGATTTCTGCCCAAAAAAAAAAAAAATACAATTTAATTGCTTCCACAGAAGGATCGATGCAGAGAGACAAATTTCAATTAAGGATGGTATTTGATGTAGAACTCACAGAACTGTGATCCTGGGAATATCTGAAGCATAAATTATACAGCTAATCCCAGTCCAGATGTAGTTTGTAGGAAGGCAAGGATCACCACTCCAATCTTTTCTGATACTATAATTCGTCTTGATTGATTTAATGGCACTAACTGTATGGAAGATTAAAGTATCAGATTATTCCACTAAGGACAATGAACAATTAATATTGAGACAAATATAAAATTATAGAGATAAATATACCATCTCTGGTATCTGTCGGCAACAATGTCGCTGATTCGAGTGAGTACAGCTCAAATGCATTGAGCATGGGTGGGAGAGTTGCATTTGGGGAACTCTGGAGTGACATATTATAAAATGTTTGGCCTATATCTAAGTAATAATAAGAATATTGGTTAAGGTACTTGATGAGAACTGGGGTTTTGAGCTTTTGCTTTCCATTTGCATAAATGTAGAACTCTCTGAGACTTGTGTTTTGCACAATCTGGATCTCAGCAAAATGGAGGATGACATAGAACATAGTTGAACTGTTAGATGTCGACCATGTTATGTCAATGATGCTGCTTTCTGTTGATGGAACCGCTGCTGTCTTTAGCACCGAGGATGGCACCTCATATGAAAAAATAGAGCTAGAGCTGTTAACACTAGAGCTGGTGGATATTTTTTGCCATGAAGACTTTGTGTAGTTAAACCATAGACGGTCGTAATTATCAGAAGGATACCTGATCTCAACAAACAAACAGATGCCTAATTAATTGTTGACTTTTGTTGTGCACAATAATAATTTTCAAAATAGAAATTATAAATGCTATAATTTGCATACCTCACCACTGAATTATCTGATCCCACATCTTTCCTAGCATATAACTTGATAAATTGCGTATCCCATGCAAACGAATAGAGAGTGCTGGGCAATGGTCTCAACTCCAGTGTGGAGATGAAAGGATTCCCATGTCCCGTGTTCACCAGACAAGCGTGTATATAATTAGCAGTTGCAACGGCAACTATCTCTTCATAGTACCAATAACCAGGTTCAGGGATGCTAATGGTAGACCAGAAATTGACACCAAAATATAAATCGAAGCTGGGACTTTGTTCTAATCCGTCGTAGTTCCCATAATAGAATAGTGCTCTCACAAGATATTCTGATCCATTTCTTACTGGTGCTAGTGTATAACAGTTTCTAGTACCTTGAGGAAAGCTTCTGAGGGTCTCAAGATCCGTATACATAGTTTTGTTCACTGGATACTTACTAGAGATTTTGCCATTCAAGCCCGTGTCAATATATTGATCATCAGATACGTATGTTAAACCTGTGAAACTGTGAACATAACTAGTGTTGCTTGCGATACCACAGTCTATATTTATGAAACCTGCGCGCAAAGGGAATAAGTTTGTAATTGTTGATCAAACTGATTTTGTTAATTTCATAACAGTTTTTTTTTTTGTCAAAAGGTGTCATAGTTTTTAAATCGTTTGTAATAAGTTGCTATAGAATCGCCAGGAATCCTAATAGTTCACTTCGGAGGAAAACCGTGAGGATTCCTGACGGTTGGGATATTTAAAAAAAATGGAGGTCATTTGTGAAATTGTTTTAATTGAGGATATTAATAAAAATTTGGGGGAAGTGATCGAGATGTGTAGATTCGTGCGAGGTTGTACTTCAAAATAAAATATGGAGTATAGTTTATTAATTCAATGAGCGATTATATATTTATTAGAAAACTAATTAATTGAATAAAAAATGGAAATCTAGTTCATTAATTCAAGTGAGCGATTATATTTATTGGAAAACTAATTAATTGAATAAAAAAGGGATATGTAGTTCATTAATTCAATTGAGCGATTATATATTTATTAGAAAATTTAATGTTAAGGGTATTAATAGGATTCTCATAATTATCTCCGCACTTCTATCTCCGTATTATCCCCGCACTTAACTTCTACAATTACCATAGGGATCACTAAAACATTAATAAAAGAGAACTATTTAACAAGAAGTATATATATCAAAGTACATTTTACAGTAACTCTCTCCGCACCTTTGTTCCCGCACTGTCCCCGAGCATAACTTTCATAACTAACCTGGGGGACCGTCCCCTCACAATTTTCTTATATAATATGTATTGTCCCCACACAATTTCTAAAGTATTAATATATACGAACAAAAATATCTATATCTATGCATGATAGTATTTATACCTATGCAAGGAAGTATTTTAACGTAAATAATTGTCTCTCTAACCAAATCTCCCAAACAATCCCCACACCAGAAATACCTGTGGGGGATCACTCAAACTAAATGAAGCGGGCTAGGGGGGCCATACACGTTTCTAAAAATATCAATATTACCATAACTATATATATGGGGGACCGCAATACTTAATATTTATTTACATATGAGGCTAGATGACGTCTGAAAGTATTAACATCAAGTATATTGAAAGTATTTATACCTATGCACTGAAGTATATATATATGTATATAGATTGTACAAAGTTTAATCTTTAGGCGTTTGGTCATATTAAATTACACATCAAAGTATTAATATCTTATTTTGCAAGTATTGATACCTATGCACAGGGGCGGAGCCAGACTTTCAGATTATGGGAGTCAAATACATATGGGGGTCAATCATATAAAATTTTCTTGCGGAGAATGGGGGTCAAATTTGCAGTACCATGCTATATTACTCTAAATTATATAAAAAATCATATATAAACATAAAAAAAAATTAAAAGAAATGGGGTCAATTGACCCCTATTCCTCCTTCCTCCCTCAGCCTCTGCCTATGCACTGAACTATATAAATCTATGAGGTCAACTATTTTTGTTATTAAAATATTGATGCGGGATACGTGGTCCCCACTACTTCATTAGAGAAAGGTTGATGTGTGGACCATTGGAGGACTAAAAAGGGGGGATCATGATCATATCAAATTACGCATGCAAGTATTAATCTGTTGTTTTCTAAATATTTATATCTATGAAAGTTGACACGGGGACAAGTGCAAAAACTGAGAAATGAGGACTATATAATTAGTTGGAACCATAGTACAACTTTTCTTTACTGTAGCTGCAGGGACAGAGAGTGAACAGGAGTGTGGGGATGAATATAATTAATAGTACGTATTAATATCATTTAATAAACAAATTATCAGTAAAATACATATTTGGATATTACCTCATCATATAACCAATGGATACGATCGATATAAAGAAAAACTATATCAAGAAAAGAAAAAATCTATAATATCTGATTTTGCTTCCGCGAAAAGATAGAACTGAATTGTTTTATTATTTTATATTGACCTTGGTAAAATAAACGGTTAAAGCAAATTCAATATTTTTTTCTTATGAAAAAGTTTGTGTATATATTGAACAAAAATAAAATTAACATAGAGCTCGTACATATTTCTTCTTTTGTCGTCTGTCTTTGCCAATAATTAAATCTATCTTTTTTAAAATAAATTACATACGCTAGTTTAAGTGCTTATTTTTATTTGCTAGATATTCGAAGTAAACCATCTCAATGTGACGCGCGTAATTAATAATTGAGAGCATTATTAATTAAGAAGATGTAAAAAAAGAGAACTGAAGCTATGATAATATATATATCGATTCAAACTATGGATGTTTATCTTTATTTTTAAAGTCGAAACAGTTAATCTAAACTATTGAACAAAAAATGTCCATAGAAAAATGTAGTTAGAAACCATATTTTGAGATTTATAATTTTGTAACCCTTAGATAGGTAAAATATCACTGATTTCAAATGTTCGAGAATTTTTAAATCAAATAATTTTCTATTCATTAAAAGAATAGTTATAAAATTTTAATAAGCATAAAAGTTTGGTCACCAATTTTATTTGTATATGAAAATCAAGTTGAATTGTTTGAATTGACTGTTTGACCTTTAAAATTAAAAATATGAATACATCGCACAGACCAGTCTGTACGTAATATGCATATCACCGTATATAGAACATTGTCCGATCCAGGATTTTTGTAGGAGGGATGCAAAAGTATATCGAATCAAGTTTAAATAGCTAATCGGATTTAAACTCATTAACTAATTGGGTACTCAATAAAAAAAATGCTTTGACTTATATTTTTCAATGCTCTGACTTGTAATTTCTTATGCTTTAAATTACAATTCTAAATTTCAATCATAATTCAAAAAAAATATTTTGATTTTAAAGGAAAAAACAAAATTCTAAAGGAGGCCAAAGTCGATCAATACCGACAGATCAGCACTAAATCTCAAAATCCAGAGGGGACGGTAGCCCCCCATTACATGCTGGGTCCACCCTTGTTGTCTGTAGTATGCATATATATCACCATATATATAGAGTGTGACTAATATGCATTCGGTAGCACTTCGGCTGAAGTGCTACCGATTCATTTTTTGATTTTTAAAGTCTAAATGATCGATCCAAACCGTTGGATGTCATCTCCATATTAAAATGTACTTGGGGACCAAATTTTACATTTTTTAGAATTTTTTTACTATTTATTAAGCCACTTTGAAAATCGTTGATCCAACGGTGGCTTACCAAACAGTAAAAATCAGAAGCTACCGTTGGATCAGCGATTTTCAAAGTGGCTTAAATAGTAAAAAAATTCCAAAAAATGTAAAATTTGGTCTCCAATCACATTTTAATATGGAGATGACATCTAACGGTTTGGATCGATCATTTGGACTTTAAAAATCGGAAAATGAATCGGTAGCACTTCGGCCGAAGTGCTACCGAATGCATATTAGTCACACTCCATATATATATATATAACATGATGCCAACAAAACACTTGGATTGATAACTTTCGAACAGTAAAAGAATCACTATTAAATTAAGAAAATATTAAGGCAAAAAGAAAATATTTTACCGGCAGAACTTGGGTTCTGGCCTTGAACAGAAACGAAGACCAGGAGCAGCAATAATATCAGAAGATATGAGCACCACAGATGCATTCTTCCCCAAACTCGACTGTTTTCTTCCTCTTATTGGAATTAAGTTCGATCGGGATACAGTATTTATATATTAGGGGGTCATATGTATGACTTAATTTGCTAGCTAATATTAAATTTAAGTGACGATATATAGCCTGTTCTTGGTTGTTTAATCATATTTGCTAGCACGTCGTTTATTATATATATATCCTCTTGAGTAATTTGCATTGAAAGCGTGAAACGCCATCCGATCGATTTTTCTTCTTGTGTTGAGATTTGCGTTATTAATTCCATAATATATATCAGGACACCTTCTGTACGTGCAAATCTATTATATATCCTCCTGAGTGGTACGGTAGAGGACGAAACATCAATTTATTATGTTGTATTTATCACCAAGAAGTCAACGGATATATGGCAAAAGAATATTGTATCGAATCTCATATCAGCATATCAGCATCATTAATTAACTTTATATTGTTTTGTACCATTATTAATTAGCTGATCTTATCTGTATCCAATCATATATATATGTTAGCTAGGATCAATTAATTACAGGTTTAAATAATTATATTCATAAATAGAAGCCGCTATATATAATATTGTAGAATGGTACTAATTAATCTCATTAAAAAATGCCTAGTTGATCAGTTGATAAATGAATATGTGGTTTTGATGAATCTGTGGTACCAATCTCATTTAAACTTAATTCCATTACTACTGCGCAAAAAATGCCTAGCTACATATCGTTCCTGGGTTATCAGACGGATGAAGAAAGAATGGAGAAGTACCATCAATAATTTTCTTTATTATCACGGCTGTCGATCACTAGCCATGATTCTTGTATTAACAGCTGATTAGGGTTTCTGTATGGTGTTTAGGTTAGGCTCTGATACTATAATAAATTCAAAGGTTTTATTCTGTTTTTTTTTTCTGATTACAACCAACACCTATATATATTAATTCTTCAATTTACAGCCTAGTTAGCATATATATCGCCTAACAAATCTTTCTATAAATTCTAAATATCTCCCAAAATATTTCCTAGATATCCTAACAAATTTGATACACAAATCTTGATCCAAGAAATAAACATTGAATAGCAATGTTTCAAGAAGAAGGGACACATGGCGGAGCTTAATAAGACTGAGAGAATAAATTAGTAATATCCTAATAATCATCGCAGCGCATTGTGAATTTTTTTTTAAAAAAAAAGAATCAATTTAATTATTTTAATGAAACAAGAATTATTAATTTGATTTTTATACAAAGTAGTTTCATCAATTTTTAAAAAAAAAACAGTTTCAACAATAATTAAAATAAATTCTATTTTAAAAAAATCGCGCATTGTCATAGAGAAATTATAGATGTGCATTCACCTAAAAAAAAAAATTATAGATGTGCACTTTTTGTCTCCTAGTAGCCACCTGATCAAATTGAATCGCCTGAATTAAAAATTATATTAATGCTAATTAAATTAATACTTTATATTACAATGTCAAAATATATATCGTCTATCTATAATAAAGTACTAAATCTACGAAAAAATATAAATAAGCCTTCAAACTATTTAACTTTATTTTTGTTTAAAATTAGTGGTGCAGTCAAGCCACCCAACTCTCTCTATTTCAATTTTCGTAAAAATAATTTCACCTATTTGAATTTCGAACTCATAATTTCTCATCTAAAAAACATATGTCTTTACCACTACACCAAAAACTATTTAACTATATCACTTCCTTCATATTTTAATTAGTTCATCCTATTCAACTTTTATTTTTTATTTTTTTATGGAATGGCTCTAGTGTCTATGTTCTCTCTCATCTTTTTTTTTAAACTCAACTTTTTTTTTAGTCACTTGAATTAAAAAAAATTGTTAGCTACCAGTGCAATATTAAAATAAAATTAATTCTTTCGTGTATAATTGTTGGTTACATTTTATTTTTATCCAACAAAAATAAATATGTATTATACAAACCGGTTGCCCAAGTAAAAAATCTGCAGCCTGAATTTTACTGGTTGCATTTATCCGACCGAGGCTCAAAATGGGTAAATATTTTAACAGAGAAATTTTAACATCATGCAGAGCTTGAATCATATACAGCGCTGTTTTGATTCTATAGTCTATGTGCTGCATGAAGGCAAAACTACTCTGTTAAAATCTTTACCCGCTCAAAATGCTGCATGTCAATAGTCAAAGGAGTTGACCAAGTAACAAACTAAAATAACTGCAGATATTTTCTTCCTCTGAGTTTTCTGTTACACCAGCTACTCGAAATCTATGCAACAGTCTTCTGTTAGCATTCTCCATGTGATCTATAACTCACTACACGAGTAACAATACACTGTACAAAACAGAGATCTAAAACTGTCTCATGCGCCAGAAACTAAGCCCAGACAAAGTGTGAGTTCGACATGCGCTCGCCTCATGGCGCAACGCACTCGCCTCTTTCCCGCACGCAACTCTTGCTCTTGCCCTCCTCCCCTGAATTCATTCACCTAAGGTAACAGAATATTTCTCTTTAGATCAAGACCGTCTGATCATAATTGAAGGCCTCCGATTCTGATTGGACGGTCTAGATCTAAATGGAAATATTATGTTACCTCAAGAGTAGATTGATTCCTCCTGCACTCCTCCCCTCAATTCATTCTCCTAAGGTAACAGAATATTTATCTTTAGATCATAACCGTCCGATCATAATTGAAGGCCCCAGATTCTGATCGGACGGTCAAGATATAAAAAGGAATATTATGTTACCTCAGAGGAGAGGGCTTCCTCCTTCCCTCCGCGCCCAATTCCTATTTAATGCCTTCTCACACTAACCGCACTTGATCAGTCCATGGCGCTCGTTGGCCCGATCCCTGTCGTCCGTTGCCTCCCATCGGACGGTCGACGGTTCCGACTGCTCTCCCGGAGGACTTGTGCAAGTAAACTCGTTGTAAGATGTACGGCTGAACCGCTGTCGAGAGAGGTTGAGGTGGAGGAAGGTCAGGTGGGGTCAGTGCTTAAGTTTGCCATGTCGGATTTTGCTGTGGCAAGCCAAGTCAGTGTGGGGCTTCAAGGAAGAGTAAGTGCTTCTACAAATTGTTATAATTGTTTGCAAAACTAGTAATTAATCCTAAATTTGCATTTTATTCAATTACAATTTCAATTTCAATGCATGACTGGAATGCTAGAATGACGAGCTGATGTTTGAGGCTACAGTGTGCGATCCCAATCAGTAAGTTGTGTCAGTTCCAATTTATTGAATCCATTTCTGTAGTCCTCAATTGAAGTGATCATAACAGCTACATTTATATCAGTACAACTTTGGGCAATTTTGGGGAATAAGGTTTGTATGAATAATCAGTGATATTCTGGTATTTAACTGTTTCAATGGGCAATAGTCATGATGATTTGACATTTGTTTCAATCAGGTTCTTTGGAATCAATCAATATCAATTTCAGTTGACCATTGTCGGATTTTCATGCTTATATAGATCTTTTGCGCGATTTAGTCCATAAAATTCCCTCAATCACCTTTCATTTTCCACTAGGTCTTGTCATCCATCATTTATTAGCATTTTCCTCTTTTACTATTATCAAGTGATAAGATATGAGGAAAGAAGTTAAAAAAATTTATGTAAGAGTTTTTTCAAATAAAACCCTTATTTTTTTTCTTATAGTCCTTTGTACAATTCGAGAGTGGTGCTTCGGCATCTGGTGAGTACACAAGCTAAGCGAAGAGGCCATAGAGCTTTGGAGGTATGCTTCAAGTTAGGCACTATATATCTTTGTATTTGTCAAAAAAAAAACTGCACTTAAAATTAAAAAAAATATGTGTGTGATAATACCCAGGTACTACATAAGCTTGCTCGGCGACGGCTAATGTATCACTCTTATGCTATTCAAGTTCATGGTTATGTTACTCAGACAAGCAACACAGATGATGATCCTTTCATCTTAGTTCACGGGGTTAGTTTTTTTTTTTTTTTTTTTTTTGATAAAAGGCAAGTGCCCGTTTCATACTATGAAACTGTTGAGTTATGTTCACGGGGTTAGTGCTTTTACAGAATTAAGAAAAGTATCGTTTCTATCATAGCCAACAATCTTTAGTCTATTTGGAAATGACACTGGCTGGTACAACCCAGGCTTAGTTTACTTGAGCCAAGTTTAATCAAACATAATGCAAAATATGCCAATGTACTGCTGAATTTGTGTTATAACCAACAGAATTGCTTTAGAACCTCTTGCATAACAAAACTATTGCATTGTCATGCAAGTGACTCAAAAATGGTAAAGATTTGATTCATTTTTAACAACATACCTCGTGTAGTTTATACATGATATTTTCTTGTACAGTATCATGGAAGCTATTCTCTGAGGCACTGGCTGCAGTTGTCAGACTGGCTCCCAACACTAGAAGCTACACTTGCTTTAGATGAAGAGTGGGTCAGACGGGTCGGAGACAACACAATTGGTGGGCCTGCCGTCACTCGCCAATTGCGGTTGACTAGAATTTTGATGCGGGACCTCTTGATTGGGGTACTCATTTTCTCATTTATTTTTTGATAGAGCTCCAAATTCTTCTGTAAATTTGTTCAGTACCCTTTTAAATCCTCAGAGCATGCAGGATGTTGGTACTGCTTAAGTTATTACTCCATTGTTTAGTTTTTTTAACTGTTCTTTCCTTACTCTTTTGTTGTTAAGTTGACTAACAGAGGTTTTCTGAGAGTGGGTCCTGAAATATATAGGTTTTCTAAAATAACTTGATATATAAAAAAAATGAATCTAAATTTGGTTCCTACAGTTCTTATGACAGACCTTTTAGTAACCTGTGTGTGTTGTTTTTATGTTTTATACCTCGGGGTCATTTTTATGTATACTTGTGCAAAATGTAAGTATCATGCATGAGCCTTGGAAGTGTAAAAGAATAACCTTGGCTGATTTTTGCTTACAATTCCTTCTGCAATGTTCAGTCTTCTTGAATGAAAGAGAAAGTAGTGGTTAGGTACTATAGTTGAGGTGTCCTAGATGATTTTCGAGCTTTTTTTTTTTAAAGCTTTGTTAAGATTTTTCTGATAGAGATCTATTGTATATAATTTCCTTTATAGGTCAATTATTTGCATAGTCATGGATTGGCGCACACAGAACTGAGACTAGAGAATGTTCATATAAGCCCAGTGGATAAGCATGTCAAGGTAACTCGCCTCTCACACAAACAATTTGTAGCAGCTATCAAAACTGCTTTTACTATTATCTGTTTTTTTGTTATCTGTGTTTATGCAATATGACTTGTTCTGGAACTATACAATTTGTACGCTATTGATTCCTTTGCAGTGTGCAATTAATGATCTGCATCAATTGTAAAATCATAGTGCACTAAGGATGTACACATTTTAAACTATTGAAATATTATGTTATACATGATCATTTTCCAATGTAGGTTGGAATTCTTGGCAATGCAGTGGACTTTGATGAGAAAAAAACAAAAGAAAGCACAGGAAAGAATACGGAGAGGAGGAATCGCATGATTGCATTTGACATGAGGTACGATAGCAACTTTAGGTATTCGCCATTGGTCGTCATTGATTCAGAAGTTTCTGTGTATGGTCATTTTTAATTTACCGAGCTATAGTACATGTATTTATTTGTTCAGGGCCAAGTGATCATTCCATAATTTTTCCAAATACCTGTGCTCATATACATATACAGGGCTTTTGCAACAATCAACATTTTGGATACCTTTCTGCAAAGATGGATAAATAGTTTGCTTTTCGCACCTTTAAGCAATGAAAAAGGAAACAAAAAGTAAAAGATATATTCATTTTTTTTTCTGGATGATGAGTAATAAACTTAAATTTTTATTTCAATTTTTTACATACAGATGTTTGGGTTTCATAATGGCAAAGTTGGTGTTGAGGGAGCTTATGGATGCTTCTGTGTTTTCAGATTTCAAGTCATTCTTGTATAAGGTTTATTATATTTTCATCTCTAATTGTTTTGTTCCAAAACATTTTTGCAAATATTTTACCATTTTGTTTCTAAATATAAGATTTCATCTTCCAGTTATTACTACGTGCCATATTAATGTTGTCCATGAATGATCTGAGGTTGTTAGATGATATTGCTAGAACAGAAAGGTTCTGGTGGTTATGACTAACCAAATGGATTATAAAATAACCATTTGAATATATATAAATGTGATTTTGTTGGTTAAAAAAATTTGTAGGGAAATGATCCATCATGTTTGCGTGAGTTCCTTCTCCCGATTCTTTGTCGCAACTCTCCATCTGGAAATATTGGCATTCAGGTTGTTTATTCAAGATATGTTTAGCATATCCTTTGAGCAAATGCATAAAATTAATATATTTAATATATTTTGTAGGCATATGTATGCTAGCAAGGTTTAACAAAATTTCGCGTTGGATCTTTTTCCGGGCTTCTCAAGGGATTTTGTATTTAAATTGTTATTTTATTTTATTTATAATTCATTTTCAGATGCTGGATAGAAACTGGGGGGCTGGTTGGAATCTCTTGTCCCTTCTCCTTGCAACAAAGCCTTGTGAAAGGATAAGGTGAGAAATAGGGTTTGGAAAAAAGGAAGGGTATAAAAAATCATGATGATTCCTTGACCGCCGTAGGAAGTGAAAAGAAGCATAAAATAAGATGGTTAAAATGGAATATCCACATCACCTGTTTATGCTCATCATAGGTACAATTTTGTTTTGCAGTTGCTTGAATGCACTTCGGCATCCATTCTTGTGTGGGCCCAAATGGCGTGTGAATCCATCAATGGATTTGATGAGGTGGGGCCTAGGCTCAACTGCAGTGCGCATGGCTGAAGATTATATCTATGGCCATCATCAGGTTATTATATATGTTCACTTCTTATATGGTCACTTCACAAAATTTAACTATTATCCTTGCATTTAAGCTTACAAATTAGAACTATAAACTGTTCTTTTTAATTTGTGCAGCGTAAAAGAATAGCTTACTTCATTGAGTTGATGGAACGGCTTAATCCCAACTCTAGCTTAAAGGTACTTGATCATTTATTTCCTCGGGGCCCATTCTACAACATGTGGAATAATGAAAGAGTAGAGGAAAAGTGGAATTTGGAATAGGTTTCTACTTCGTACTATTCCGATCATTCATTCATTAATTTCAATTTGTCGCATTTTTCATGTAGAACTGGATTCATCTCTTACCTGGGAGGTGGCGCCTCTTATACTCTACTGGCAGACACGTTGGTCTTACCTTCCGACAGCCTTCCCATCGAGTGTTAATAACAGATGCATACCTCTCCTTCTCTGACATGTCCAATGCAGACAAACCCATCCTCTCCATTTCAGCCAACATCTCTTTCACTTCCATTTCTACCCCTCACTGGCCCCATGACAAAATTGGTACTCCCGGATCTCTCCATGTAACCACTAACACCAATCTCTCCCCTGGTCGGTCTTATGGCAATTCTAGCAACTCAACTTACGGCAACTCATTTGGCAGTAATTGGGAGGTCCCACCAAGTCTACCAGTTGCGAAATTTCATGTGGGTGAGATTGATATATCCATGACCATTGGATCTGATCCAAATGTAGACGAGGCTCAAGGAGTATTGAAGGAGGTACGAATTCAGATTCCTCAAGAGATGTTTGATCTGACTAGATTTGCATGTGGGACCTACATTGATTCGAGGTTGTTGGTTTTGAGGGGGGTTAACGGGTCGGCATTACTTTTCACAAGATCATGTTTCTGAAAATTGTTGGTGAGTTTTAGGTCTTCTTGATTGATCTGTAGTTAGTCTTGTAAATGCCATGAGACTTCTCTTTATTTGTATATTCTTTTGTATCTCATTAAAACATTCTGGATGAATATTATAGGTGGCCTTTAATTTTGCAATTCATTGCAAAAGGCAAAACTTGTATGAGAGATTTTGCAATTCATTTGTTACTAAATCGAAATTACAAGTTGTAACTGATTAGTTATATTGAGAAAAACTGAAATAGGAAGGAATGAATGGTCAACTTTGACCCCCACCAAGAGGAAGTGGTAGTGGCAATTCTAAAAAAGATGAATTTATAACATCTAAGGTTACATAATATTTATGTTTAGATCTGGACCATTCGATTAGTATCCGCACGAATATTAAAGAAGTATTGTGTATTTTATCTCGAGCTGAATTGGTCTGGATTCTGATTAAGACGGTCCGGATTTAAACAGAAATATTATGTCAGCTAAGAACAATACCATTGATCTCCCTCCACCATGAGCCAATTTCAATAAAAATAATAATTTTGTTTGATATTTTAAAATGCAAAAAACAATTGATAAAATTGATTATGAAGCATTTTTAAGGTTCTAATTAGGATGGTATGAGCACTTGTTGGTTTTAAAGGGTTTTGTGTTGGCTTTTTGTTAGTGTTTTGAAAGATCTTTTATTGATTTTTAAGATGTTTAGAGGTCTTTTCGTGGAAGTTTTGAACAAACTTGATAAAGAAATTAAGGTTTTTTTTAATAACAGTAGAGTGGAAGTGGAAATCAAAAGACTGGTCTAAATTAATTAATTAATTTTACCTGCTAATAGTTCATCTTCATAAAATAATAGAGGACAATAATAACTAATGTGGATTAATTCCTTGATTTCATTGATGCTATTATATATCAGTACTGTAAAAACCGACTTTTTAAGCTGATTAATCGACTTATTAGTCATTGGCGGTGACTAAACTGTTACAAATTTTCCTAACTAATTGACCGATTATTCGTGATTATTTCTAATTAATTGTTTGACAATACTTTGTTGGCTATGTTGCTTCGCGAAGTAAAATGAGTATTTTACTTCATACTCATATTTTGTGACTTCAAAGTTCAAAACATGAATCCGAACCATTCAAGTTAATCTCCATATTAAATTGTACTTGGAAATCAAATTTTATATTTTTTAGAAAAATTTTACTATATCTTTAGAATTTTTTAGAAATCGCTATTTTTGATGATCCAAAATTTTATGAAAAAAATGACTTTAAATCACTGTTTTTCACAAAATTTTGAACCATAAAAAACACCGATTTTAAATAAAATGCAAGTACAACAATAATTAACAAACAAATATTATTAACAAAAATAACATGCTAAAATATATGATCTCTCCGGTAAACATGCTAATATACACCACTATATAAAAAAAATATAACATGCTACATATATAAAAAAATTAACAAAAATAAGAGATCATAGAAGATAGATTCATAGATGAACGCCAAACCCTGCGACAAGTCGCGTCGCTTCTAAAGAGCCGAACGCCCGAACCCAATCTCGAGCGAACATAACTTACCTGCTCCTGGTTCACATTAAATAAACCATATCTGTTACGCCCACAAATATCACGACCCCACATGTCATTGACTCTAGGTCCATAGTTCTCATTCCCACTTGCGCCGAAACAAAAAAACAAAAACAAAAGTGAAAAAAGAAAACCAAAAATCCCATCGTCTCCTCACCCCACCTTCTCTCTCTCTCCCTCTCTCCGCCGCCTCCATTTTTCTGGAATTTCTTTCCTTTTCTCAACCACCACCTCTCTCCCAAATCTCCGATCAAATTTCTTTCCTTTTTGAGGCAATACTTATACCTGGAGGATTAGCGGCGCCACCTTTCAGGATCGATCTCGCTAGGGTTTTGAGTTTTTATAGCGCTTTCTTTCAGGTTCAGGATGCCACGGAGTTCCCGCCATAAATCGTCACACAAGTCACAGAGGCGAAGTTCGCCCGTTGACTGGTCTGCTTCCGACGAGGAACGCGAGTTAGAAGCTAGGGTTTCGAAGGATTTAGAATCTGAGAAGAGAAAATCATCTCATTCGAAGGAATTGAAGGAATCTAACAATGGTCATGCGTCAATAGATCATGGAAAGAAGAGAAAGGAGAGGATTGAGTCCAAGGATGAAGCTGCTGCATCAGATCGTTGGGACAGTGGATTAGGCAAAAATGGAGATGACAATTCATTGGTAGATAAGAGGTCAAAAGGAGATGTTTACAATACTGTGGATATTGAAAAAGAGAGAGATAAAGAGAAATATTTGAAAGAGGAATCCAAGAGCCGGTCTAGTAGGAGGCATGATGAAAGGAATGAGGAGAAGCGGCGCTATAAGGAGGACAAAGAGAGAGAAAAGGAAAAGGCGAGAGAGAAAGAGAAGGAGAAAGAGCGGGAAAAAGAGAAAGAGAGTGATAGAGAGAGGGAGAAGGAGAGGGAAAAGGATAGAGATAGAGATAGAGATCGAGAAAGAAGCAGCAGGCGTGAGAAGTACGAGGAGGAGAAGAGAGAGAAAGAGAAATATGAGGGGGATAGAAGAGAGAAAGAGATATATGAGGAGGACAAGAGAGAAAAAGAGAGGCATTTGTTGGAGGATAAGAGAGAGAAACACAGGTATGAGGAGGTTAAGAGAGAGAAGGAGAGGTATGATGAGGATAAGAGGGAGAAAGGGAGGCATGATGAGGCTGTTGCAAGTAGAAAGAGAGAATCTGAGACAAGTCGAATTGAAGAAGGGAATAGTGCGAATAAAGATGTCGATATAATTACTGGTTAGTTATCTGTTTCTGTTCTTTATGAATTGCAAACAATAAATTTCACATTTGTTGAAGTGTAATGATAATTTAATGTGAGAATTAAAAATTATCATCTTTTGTTGGTTTGCATTTTCAAATAAGTATGGTTGGTATTTTGGTAAATTAGATAAAGATTCACAATCAAGTCTTAGAAAGTATTACTTTGTATATAGATATTTGCAAGTGTAATAGATACCATCAGATGAATGTGATTCTGTGTTCACCTAATTAACACTGTTTCAGTATGTGTTGGCTGGTATATGAATGGTAGTGTATTAGTACCAATTGGTAGTTTAAATCTAAAACATTAGCATTGGTGCCAGTAGATGGTTGTGGTTTTGGATTGGACCGTGAGTCTGAATTTGGTGACATGAATATACTATGTACATTGCTTCTTTTAAGTTGAGCTTATGAGCTTCTCAATTAGCACCTGTCATGAAAATAGTTCTTATATAGGGATTGTCAGGGTTATATTAATCTATAATTTGACCTAGTTCTTCATTGCCTTTTAACAATTTTTTTGTGTATCTATCATGCCTAACAAATGGTAATTCTTAATTGTGTTGCATTAACGTTCTGTAAATGTACATTTTGAGCACAGAATTTGATCCAGCTGAGAGGGAGCAACGTGAGAAGCACTCCAAAAGAAGACGTGATGAAATCTCTCCAGAAGAAAAGGAAAAAGAGAAAGATAGAGAAAAAGAGAAAGACAGGGAAAGAGAAAAAGAAAGAGAAAAGGAGAAGGAGAAGGATAGGCACAGAGATGACCATTCAAAAAGCCGGAGCTCTAAGGAGCACAAATCTGAACTGGACAAGTACAAAGACAAGCACCGAGACAGAGATAGAGAGAGAGATGATCGTAGAGAGAGAGAATATTACGAGTATAAGAGTTCTAGAGAAGGTAACCGGTCGTCAGAGAGCCGGTACAAGAAGAGTAAAGGATCTGAGGCTGACCCGTATGATACCCGTGATGAGTACCCAAGTAAACACAAAGATGGTCACACGGGCAAGAGGGGTTATGAGACCACAGAGGACCGACATGAGCGGGATGTTGAAAAGGAGGATGTGGAGAGGTCAAGGGGGGAGTACCGCTATGCTGACAAGGAAAAGGAAAAAGAAAAGGAAAAGGAGAAGGAGAAGGTGGATTCCAGCCCGGGAAAGATCCGATTGAAGAGCTCTCCTGCCTCAAGCTCATATCACGACAGAGAACAAAACAGGTATAGGTTGTTAACTACTGGTGGTAACATATCACTTCTATGATACCAGTTAAGGTTCGGGTTTTAGAAACCAGTGATCCTTGTTTCATTTTTATCATGGATTTAGTAGATTCATATATATGAACCATCGATCCATCAATTAATGATCTCGGTCGGTGGTCGAAGTTTTTAAGTGGGGAAGGGAAGTTGTGAAGTTAATCCCGACTCTGCTAAACTCAATTCAGCAGCTGGTAGTTAGTATTGGTCAATTCTAATTTCAAAATTGTTTTAAACCCATTAGACTATTGTAGATTCATTCCATGCAAAAACCAAATAGTCTCTAGGTAATCACTTGGGAAAACTATTAGCTGCTGCTAGTAAGTAGTCACTGGTGTACTGTTTGCATTTCAGCTTCTGTGACTGTGAGTTTACAAAGAAGATCGGACATGTCATTACCTATCATTTGACTTGTTTAAATATCTTTGAAAAATCATAACTATAATAAGAATTACCCCAACTATTTTTTTCAAACTTGTAGACATAGGTCAAAGCCAATTGAGTCCCCAAAGAAAGAATTAATGCAAGAGGACAGGGCCCGTACCAGAACCTCCTCTACCGGCGAGCGCACCCCCTCCCGACTTCGAGAGGAGAAACTCAACAGGCCACGGGATGATGCACACTCCTTGGAGCTCTCCTCGGAGATTGCTAGCAGCACCCCTAGGTCTGACACCCATGCATCCCCCAAGTTTGCACCCGAAAAATCGCCATCCAAATATTCCAGTGGCCGTGGTGGTAGCAGTTCCTCAAAATATAGAGACAGGGAAAGGGACAGGGACCGAGAAAGAGAGAGGGAATCTGATGTGGCAACACCTGACAAGATGATGCTGAAAAGAGAACCGACTCCAGTTGGCACATTCAACCGGAGTAATAGTAGTAGTAGTTACCCACCTCTACCATACGAAGATGGAGATAACCGAAGAGATAATGGGCCCACTGACAGGAGGTTTCACAAGAGGGGAATTCATGCCCATGGGAACAACAACTGGAATGGTGCTCCTAATTGGGCATCTCAGGTTAATAACGGGTTTATGCCACTGCCACCTGGGCCACCACCTCCTTCTGGCTTCCATCATTTTGCACCTGGCCCACCACCTCTTTTTGGGATCCGACCACCACCTCTTAAACTGGGCCCTTCTGGGGTTGGAATTCAGTTTCCTATGCATGATCCGATGGATCGGTTCCCAGCCCACATGCGGGGTCCATACGGGTGGCATAACAGTGGTGGTAATAACCCGTTAGTGGATGATTCATTCCCACCCAATTTGTGGGGTCCAGCAGGGAATGGTATGTTTGGTCAAGAGCCATTTTGGGATCAGAATAGGCATCATCCTTCTTGGAAAGCACAGGGAGGAGAGGTGCTGCCCAATAATAAAGAGCTGATTAATATGTCTCAAAAGGAGATTGCTGCAACAGCATTAGATATTAAAATGGAAGAACAGAGTATTAATGAAATTTTAACAAGTGAGAGTGTTGACATTAAGGATGAGAGTGTGAGAGATGCAAGTTTTGTTGAGACCTCTACAAAGGAGGATCAAATACCAGCAAAAGTGGTTACTGAGGTTGATAAAGTGCAAGAACCTATTGTTAAAGTGGGTAATTTTTGGGAAAGTTACATACCAAGGGCTGGTATTTCCCAGAACTTGGTTGATATGGAGATGCTAAAAAAATGTACTTCTGCAATAGGAGAGTTGGAAAACCTTAATGGAGTATTTGACACGTCTCAGGTAGGGTTGCAAATTGATTATTATATTTGGGGGAAATTGTTGAGACTAGTTTGTTATATATATATATATATATATATATTTCTTATTCATTGTTGTCATTTTTTTTTTCGTTTTTAGGCTACTGATGTGATGGCTGGTAAAGAGAAAAGAAATGGCATGAGCGTCATTGTTCTCAAGTCCCTTTTCCCCACAAGCAAGGACAAAAACTTTCAGGTATTAAATCTGTAAGCACAAATTAGTTGATGCCATTTACAAATGTGCTTATTTGTTTTTCTATGTTTTTGCAGAAAGCTATGTCTCTGTACAACAAGTTGTCGAATAGAAAGAAGCCTGAGAGAATCAATGCTCCTGATTTGGTAGAATCAGAGGAGGTAGTTAACATGGAAGTTGAAGTACCAGTGACAGATAATAATATTATTACACCTGATCTGGGTAATGATGATATGATGGAGGTAGACAAAAAGGTTGCAGTTACCAGTAATTTTGTTTCTGATTCCGATTCAATCATTTTTAAGAATGCTGAGGAATGTGAGGAAGTAATGAAGGAGAGTAGTGAGGATGGTTTAAGCAGGATACCTATTACTACTCAAAATACACATTGAAAACAATTTTTTTGTTTTTTCATTTTGTCATTTGGAATTTTCTATTTGCGTGTCCTTTTTTTTTGTTTTGAGGCTTTGCTCCTGGGCCTCTTGCTCATGTGTAGCTTGTTTTCCTTTTTCCATGTTTTCTCGTTAGAATAATGGTTTTTTTTGGTTGAAATTGCATTTTGGGGAAATTTTGGGTGGATTTGTTTGCATCTGAACCTTCGTTAGGTTGCATTTAGCTTTGCTCATAGGTCCGTTTTCTTTTTTTTAGCATTAATAAAAAGAGAATTACAGATGAGAGTTAATTTCATCACTTCAAATTTTCTTATCAAAGTAGGAAATCAGCAATCAACACATGAAAAAGTAGTGCAGGAAGAAAAAGAGTGTTACATAATTGATAGGTGCTGGTAATTGATAGCGTTTTGTTTATATAATTTTTAATTTCTGTGCTAATTTTTTTTTATATATAAGAAAGTCTATTATGACTTTCTGAGAGCGTCGATTCCTAGGGAGCATTTAGTATTATTTAGTGTAAATCATTCTGTGATGGTGTGGGACTGTGGGTTGGGGAGCTAGTTTGCTATCTTATTCTATGTCAGAAGCAACGCTTGTGCTTTTTTAGGCATACGTTCATATCAATTTTTTTATTTTTCACAATTTAAAATATATATTTAGTAAACAGTTTGCATGTTTTAGCTCAAAATTAGAACAATTTGCATGTTTATTTTATTAGTAATGAAGTTGAATTAATAATATTGATATCAATTAAAATGTACCAATAATGAAGCTGCATGAATTATGTATTATTTAGATTTTTTTTTTTTTTTTAGGTATTTCATCTATGCTAATGTCTGTTTGTTGATTATGTTGTGTTTGCATTTTTGCATTATTAATAATAAATAGTTATTATTTCATATTACTATTTTTGGTTGATGAAGCCGCAAAACCTCATATCCTGATGTAAACGGTTGTTTTAGAATACGCATCTCTATACAAATTTTATAAATAAATCAATATATTTCAAGTGAAATTAATGAAAAATTGCAGATTCCTGCAATTTTATTTCAGCATATTTAATGATATCACAATTTACCTAAAACTATTGTATACGTAAATTTTAAATCCAAAATACCAAAATCTATTTGTAATTGACTTTTATATAATATTTTTCACTTCGCCAAAGCATTTTCCTTTTTAAAAAAATCACCACCATTGCATTAACGATTAGGGGTGTTCAAACCAAAGTAAAATCACCAACATTGATTCGATTGAAACCGAAATAAAATAGTTAAACCAAATTTTTTTGGTTTTCAAGAATAAAATCGAATTAAACTGAACAAATCAAAGTAAACTTTGATTCATTCGGTTCATACCGAAGTAAGACCCATGATCATTGGGATCATAGATTGATAAATACAAAAAATAGCACCATCATTAGTATCATTATTTACAAAAGGTATACATTTTCATACACTTCAATTGAAGTTCTATACAAGAATACACATTAAAAACGAATAGATTCATTTTCAAAGTCAAACCATTATAAATTGGTCGGTTCGGTTTAATCGATTTTGAGAAATATAAACCGAATCTATCCATTTAAATCAAAATAATTTAAAAATTCAATCGAACCGAATCATTTAAATCGAAATTTTCCAGTTTAGTTAAAATCCAAACAAACCGAACCGCTTTAACACACGTAATAAGTAATAACAACCTCTTTGTAAGATCATTAATTCTTTAGTATTTAGTTGTATGAAATCTTGATTTACACTTATAGCTACAGAACCTGCGACACAGAAAAACACACACTAAAACTCATCTCTTTATGAATTCGTATCCCCTCAGGTTACCTGACTGAATAGAATTGAATCGGAAGGTCAGAAAATGGATTGGCACGCATCTCAAAGCACAAATAATCCTGCCCCTCTGTCATCCCGAATCCCAACGGGCTGAAAGTAAATCTGAGCCGTCCGTTTCAATTGTGTTGAGTCAGGTACCTGGGAGGATCCGGATCCATCTCTTTATGCCTATTTGCCTACCGAAAGAAAAGAAAATCTCCCTAATCTGAACGCTGACGCCTCTTTTAGCCCCAGATCCGAAGATCAAGAATTGTACACTTCTTAGATTTCATGAAAATTGCTCAGCTGTAAGCTGTTACGTTAAATTAATTTCCAACTCGTCGATCTGATTCTGAGGACAGTTCAACCGATCTGAGACGAAATAGTGGTTTCTCTACAATTGGGGACGAAGCTCATGAAGAGAGCATAACCATCCGATTTTTGACAATACAGAACCAATCAATCTCAACTCTCAAGGTAAGCTAATATAGCTCAACATCTAATAATGGAGTTTTTCCTTTTATTCGCAGGATCAACAAATTTTAAAGTCTGGCAAATGGGAAGATTGAAACTCCAACATTTATTAGGTTATTTACCTGGGAAAAGGGTAGGTTTAATGGACATCGGTTCCGTCCGACTCACTTTAAGATATGTGCGTCTCTTGAATATCCATTGGAACTTGTACTCAATAATGAAAAAGAAAAAAAAAAGATTTTTCATAGATTGATTGACCCATCAAATTATTATATTAACCTTAGACTTCCACAATTTACAAGAGATAGCTAGCTCTACCTAGATTGAACCTAGATTGAATTATTCTTCGCAAGGAAAAAAAATTAAGGATTGACTATGATAAGAAGATTATGGAAGAAAAAAAAACTATGCAAAAAATATATGTTAAAGAAAACCTAACCTAATTTCTAACACAATATGGCTTTACAAGATCTTAATTCATGAATTTTCTGCAATTAGGAGCCCCACACAGACAAGGCACTTTCAAATCTTCGCCTTCATCTGGGTCGAATAGATAGTCATACCTGAAATTTACAAAAGCAAAAACAAGGATTTAGGTTTGAATATGGAAAACAGTACACAGCAAATTTTATGTTAAAATAATGCCCCTTTTAACTGGGTAAAACTTAGATTTAGGTTTGAAATACATACGTTAACTCTTCTCCGGAATCAACATTTTTCTTTGCAATCAAAACAATTCGGCTCTCGTCATGGCCAACACTCATTATCCTTGCATAACAATTCGGATGGCACTGCACCAATGAAGAAAAAAAAATTAGGTTTTAAGAAAGAAATAATTGATAAAGGTCTTTTAAACTTGATGAATTTGCAAAAAAGGTCAAATGTAGCTTACTGAATGATTAATTAAGCGAGCCACATTTCCTTTGTCAGTAGCATCCACAACCACTTCTTCACTAATTTTGAAGAGCTGAAATGACGAAAGAGAGATTGTCAACAATAATTAAATTATTTTATACTTTATTAAAATGTGTTCATTGAGTACAAAACAGGAGAGGTTGCTCTTACATAACAATCTTTTCCTTCTCTCCGATACTGTGCCTCTCTCAAATCAGCAACGCTTCCCCGAACTTGTTCACCACGATACTCTAGAACCTGAAAACATATTTTATTTTCCATAAGATTGACATGCGAATTAAGATCGTTGGTACAAGAGGCCCCAAATATGTATAGTAAACAAAATTCAAATTATGAGAAGAAAATTAGGTGGGAAAATTTATAGTGTACCATTTCTCCTTCTTGGATATTTCTACGGGCAAAGAGGCCCCAACCATGTATCCCTGATCTCCCAAAGCAAACTCTAGTATGTTCTGTCAACTACAAAAGATTGATACACAAAAAGTAAGCAAACATATAATGGACACAAGCAAAAGTATATTTTTTTCAAGATAAAATTGACCTGTAAGTAATGAAGTCGCTCTTTGAAAGTAGAGAAAGACTCTGGACCCTTCTCCTTCTGCACAAGACCAATATAAATACTGGTAACTATACACTGTTTTTAAGTACGAACAGATACTAAGGAAAGAAAAACAAATAACATTACCTTAAGTGGATTTAGTCTTGCAATTTCATCCCATGAGTGATGGGTTGGGCCTCTTATTCTGTGTGCAATGGCACCTCCAGGCTTTCTCTGAATAGCATAATTCAAATATTATTATAAAAGTTCCAAAAAAAAAAAATGTATATTTTAAGAACAAGTTTACACAATGCCAATTTTCCTTTTACTAAGATTGGTGCTTACATTGCTTCTGGATTTATAAAGATTGATATCTCATTAAAATTTTGGAAACAATTAAACTGCTATTTTACTTGGTAATGTGTCTGCAAATTAACCAAACACTATTCATACATGTAACTTATTTGAAGTTAACAACCAAAATCTTTATTCATATCAATTCAATCAATCAAAATACTATATGTAAATCTACTACTAAGTCACCAAAAGGCACGTTGCTCTTCTTTGGAAGTACTCTAAAACATTGGTGAACGAAAATATGAAGCATTTTCTCCCCCTTTTGGTGTAAAATTAAAATAGACATGTATATTATTTCTCTTACCTTAGTTTCTTTCTTCTTGTAGACCCTACATCTTGCACAACCCTCTTGTTCTTCTTCAATTTCTTCAGAAGGCAACGGTGGCAATGGATTTTCAACTGGTGCATCTTTTCTAATAAGCCTCAGCCCACCTTTTTTGTCCTTTGGTTTAGTTAATTTTCTCGAAGAAAATACTCCTGAGGGAGTCTTAATGATCAATACATTGTCAGGATTTGGGGGCCTGTATGAAAAAAATATATTATTATACACTTTTGTCATCAACATAAATTATCACCAAAATCAATAAGATCACAAAGTAGGAAAAGTGTGATGATTTTCTAAAACTCGCCTGTGTTCAGCACAATAAGAAACTTTTTTTGTTATTTGTTTGCGATTTTTCTCCAACCAGTGCAGCTGCAAAAGGAAACATTATAATCTAAGTCAGCATAAGGAGCAGGGTAACCACATGTGAAATTTGACCAAAAGATTTGAATTTCATTCAGTGGTTAAACAGTATGGTACACAATTCACCAAATGTTATACCAACTTTTCTCTCTAAAATACCTGATGCAATCCCCAACAAAGAAAAAGATTTGTTTCAAATGTCAAGGAAACATAGGGGCCAGAATGTGATTTTGCTACCTTACACATGCTATTATAATTATTTACCTCCATTGTATGGCCAGCTCTTGATGCACACATAGCATGATAATGAGTTGAACACCTGTTGCACTGTGTGCAAGAACCATGTATTTGTCGGCATATAACACAAATCTGGAGATGAAAAGCATCAATGATGAAATAAAATCAATTAACTAGAAGTTGAAATTTTTTTCTATTAAGTAATTAATATATAGAAGTTAAATGCTAACCTTCCGGAAAGTGATAGGTGCAATATTCAAGATCCCTACAGCAGGTTCCATTGTTTCATCACTAGCAAAAGAGACTTGTGGTTGAAACCAAGCACATGTCACATGTACCCATAGCGAATCTATGTCAGTAGGCTTCAACGCACCCCCTGTATATTACAGGCATAATACTCATTATCAGTTATCTATGCTGAGCAAAGTTAGTAATTATATGTCCAACCAATTCCTAAAAAATTAGTTCCCATCTCTGTAAAATTACTACCTCCTCATGTCTCCCTTATTTATGTAAAAGACATTGGAACTTCAGAAAGCAACAAACTCAAAGGAAATTTCATATATCCTATATGTGACATTTCTTATTATTTGCAAACATTGCATCATACATATATTATCCTAGAAAAAAAAAATAACAAGTACCTTTCACAGGACAGAGGCAACATTCTCTTTTTATGTCAGGTGTTTCACAAGCCCGGCAAACCCAAGATGTGAAGTCTTGCGTGCCTCTCACACCATAACACTCTTGATGCACAGCTATTTGACATCTGACATGGACAAATTACCATTCTCAGTAAATCACAATTTATCTCATTGCATTCTTGAGATAGTTCAAAAGAGAAGAAGCAAATTACCGGATGCATATAATTATTTTGTTGTAGTCCCAGTCTTCAACCCATCTACAAATTGCACACCTTTCGGTGGTCCATTTAGCAAGAACAGGATCATACGGCTCTGTAAATATATGAAAGTATGCATTTTAAGTAAACTAAAAATATAAATACAATGCAGGAAAAGGAAGCTTCAAAAAATGTTTTTTTACCATTCAAGGCAGCAAGGATCTTCTGTTTCCTCATTTTTGGTGATAATCGTTTCACGTGGTTTGCTTGATAACGCTCAATCTGTAAATTTTTATTTAAAATATCAGTATAAAATAATCACTCGGTGCTAGATCCTAACCCAATAATCATTAGTTGGTGCTAGTGTAGAGGAATTAAAACACTAAGAAACTCACTGCCAAAAGAATAAGGACTCTTTCAATAAAAATGAGAAAATTAAGATAAGGGAGGGCATTTACCCATTTCCCAAGAGGCATAGAAGGGGTGACAACTCTAATTGTTGATCTCCAATTTTTACTTTTGCAACCAGCATGCCTCTCCCACTCGGTAAATGTAAACATTTGTCTCTTGCAAGGACCGCAATGGCATGAAATCCTGCCAATTTTAAATTAGTTAGTACTCCCTTCTTTTAACTCACTTGAAAGTCAAAGTAGAAGGGTAGGAAGAAACTAGACAAATTACTGACCGATGCATTTTATATTTTATAAATTGATCTGATGTTGAGTTCATAAAAAAAGATTGATACTAAGGCATGAGAGTTGAGATAGTGATTATTTAAGAAAAATTATCCGAAAAATATTATGTATTATATATGTAACTCACAATTCATGGTCTGGTACATAAGTCCCTTCCATGCCATAACAACACACTATAAGCTTATCTTTTGTAGGCTGCTGCCATCTGCATAATCACACACAATGCAAGAGTTAGAAACAAAAGTAGTACATACAAAATAATTTGATACCTCAACAGTTCAGTAAGAAGCAGAAACCAAGAACATAGTGCCATTGTAATACAAGAATTCGGAAATTTACAATAGAGATTGTGATCCTAGAAGGTACCTTGCTTGAGAGTTTGTTTTAGATGAGTCGGCATTGAAGTTGCGGCAATTAGGACAAGAATAACTGATATTCCGTATATCCTGTGTATTTTAAATAGAGAGCTATTAGTGGAATTTAGCCCCATAAAAATTGTCCAAAATTTATTGCAATTTGACTGTTCATAAAAAACAAACCTTAATCTTGCTCAACTTTTTGTCACACTCAGCATGAACGAAAGCTTTACAACCTCGGCAACAGACCTGCCAGTTCAAATTTACCACATCAAATTTCAGAAAGCACTGTGTATAACAATAAATAAAACTGAACAGCTATTAGGTGTTGACTTTTAAAACTATAGCACAAAGAAGATTATGACATCTTATATCCAAAAAAACTTGTTAAAAAAGGAAAGAAGAAAATATTTTTACCCATCTAGTACTTCCCACGCGGCGACGACCTTTCTTGCATATAATACACTTTTTCCCTAACTTAGGTACCTGCAATAGATGCATATATAGAAGAGCAATTATAAAGATAGAAATTGAAAGAAAAGTGAAATTATCAGGGGATACTGTACATATTAGCATATAAGAAACTTAGTAATAGGTAAAAGATCGAACCCTTACTATTCCCCTTCAAGAGTGATTTTAATATTGTCAATGGCAAAAAAATAAGCTTAGGTGATATTGCAAACCAACCTTTGTGCAGTTGCTGCATACTAATTGTTGCCCAAAAGACGCATTCTTATCAAGGCTTGAGGCACAACGCTCACAGAGTAGCTCAGATTTTCCATTCTGGATAAAGTGGGGAGTAAGAAAACTTATAAATAAAGAAAACAAGGAAAATAGGAGAAATTTCTTCCTGGTGGAAAATTTTGCCAGGTATGGTACATATGGAGAGATCAGGGGGACTTAACATGAACAGACCTCCAAATAATGCCAAAAACAAAATAACTATTAAACAATACTGCACAAGATTGTAGAAATAGCAGTACCGTACCATTACCAAATACTAATAAAGGCAAGGTTAGTAAACTTAGGTACCAGTAAAATTGCAATCTGTTGTAGCAGAGAAACTATTTAGAACAGATTGCAATGCGATGGTCATAGATGATTCCTATTTGGCTGGTATAATCCAGAATAGGCTAGAATAAACCTTACTTGTCTTCTTATTTCTAGGCTAATCAACCACAACCAGAAAATAATGATGCACCTGAATATGAGAGAGGTTATCTTCATCATGATCTGAACAGGAAGTCTCTTCGCCGCCTCTGACAGAATAGTCACATTTTGCCGGTTGACCAAAGGTGCTAGTAGCATCAAATTTCCCTCCTAAGAACCCGTGCTCTGCTAAAAATGCTTCTTCTATAGCTAACCTTAACCCACTAGGTTTCCTCCCATATAGCTCAGTTTGCCCCTGAAACCTGGGAAAAAAAAAAGTTTTTTTTGTCTCAGTACCAACTTTTTTATTATTTATAGGATCAATAACCCTTATTAGATCTCTAGAATTGCTTTGGTAAATGACCCTATACTATTCCCAACAGTGTACCAATGTGATAACATTTTATATGCAAACATAATTTCCATAAAGCAGCAAAAAACGACAAAGGATAAAGAGTGAAAACCAATAAAAAGAGACCATTTGGATAATTTTCATTGATCATAGGCATATTATGAAAGTCGACAGTACAAGTTAACTCCTGGGTTGGAACCAATGCTAACAGTTGTTATTATAGGTGAAGTAATCAAACTATTTGGATAATTTGTTTAACTGATTGACTTAAATTCCAATCATTTTTTTCCAAAACAAACCACTAGACATCATACTTATTGAAATAAAGCCTAAAATGGAATAGTTAACTGAACAAAGAACAGACCTGTCAACATTATCCAGAAATGGAAATATCCCCTCCAGCTTCACCCATGAATACTCCTGCAATATAATACAACAAAACCCCACAATAACTAACTACAAACATCAAGAGGAAAATAAAAATAAAAATATATATATGCATCAATTGCACACATACCCGATCATTTCCAACTTCAGAGTAACCGAAGAACATCAAACAAAGTGCACCGGGTACACGTGGCACCCGAATTGCCTCAGGTGCATACTGCATTGGATCGATAACTATACCTGGCCAAGCTGCATGTTTCTTCCCCTTTTTACCCCACACGACATCCCCATAAGCAAACTCTACTTCCCTTTCCTCCCCAATTTGCACACACAAGCTCCTTTTTCTCTTCACAACTTGAACTCCATTCTTTGTAGGAGGCGGTGGCAATGATGTTGTAACTTTAGTTCCAGAGATAGCAGGAGTATACTTCCTCTTACCAAAGTTTCTACAAGCACGGTATCTCTCTTCTTCATCTTGCACTGAGAGAAGATCAGGTAGAATTATATCATAATCAGGATCCTTTTGATACGAATCATCGGTTGCTGCATCAAAATCATGATCAACAACTCTCTTCTTGCTCTTCTTTTCCTTCTCACTCTCTTTCTCTTTCTTCCACGGGTCAAGCAGCACCGAGTCATTGAACCGGGAAGGGAGCGCACGTGCCCTACCACGTGAAGTCCGTACGACTGGAGGAGGCCGTACGTCGGAGGAAGGCGGAGGTGTGGGAGAAGGAGGCGGAGAGTCGTCGTCGTTGCCAGGGATACCAAATAGAAGCTCGTAAGGCGAGTCTGGAACGGAAACATCACCTAAGAGCTCGACAGGGAAAGGTTCATCCAAGAAATCTTTCCGCCGCTTTCGCCGGCGGAAATCACCGGAGACGTGGGAGGTGGGACCCGCATTTGGGGACCTCTTTCGAGAGGCGAGGTTGGCCCTGTCGCTGCGCTTAATTATCATTGAAAACCCTAATTAAGCGAGAGGAGAAGCGAAATTGGGAATTGGGATCTGATTGGAAATTGAATTCGTGGTGATTGGGGATAGAATAGAGAGAGAGCAGAGGGAATTAGAGAGAGAAAGAGAAACCCTAATTTGTTGGAGAAGAAGAGAGAAGAGAAGGTGACGTAGGGTAGAAGCGAAGCGAGGCGAAGAGAGATGGAGGAGAGATGATGAATTGAATTGTTGGCTCTCTCTCTCTCTCTCTCTCGCTCTGTTTTCTCTCCTTGTCTTCTCTCTATGCGACTATGCGAGACCATCTATCTATCTATCTAAGCGTTTCCAATAATAAAGAAAGAAAGAAAGAAAGAAAGATATTGTTGTTATAATTTGGTCGTGGGATCTTATTTTTCAGGTGGGAATGAGATTGTGATATGATACTGATTTTTTTTTTCTCTTTTTTGGTTTCCTTTTTGGGGGATTGTTGTGCATTTGTGAAGAGCGGAGGAAGGTGAGGAGGAAAGATGTACAAGATTTTAGTGCACGAGCAAGAGAAAGAACAAGTGTGTTGCTAGCAGTACAGTGTCCCATTACCATTAGAGATAGAATGATGGTTTGTGCATAAATATAAATAATATGTGAAAGAGAGATTAGATTGCGATTGCTTGCGTGCGTGTTGTACTTTACGATGGAACAAATACAGATGAGATGAGATGATATGATCAAAAATCAAAGGTGGGAGAAGGAATAAGATGGTGGACATGATACTTTTGTACTAATCCGGCAGGGTACAAGGGAATGTTTAAGACTCGCTTTGAGTTTGTGAATTTGAGGTGGGATGTGTTGTGTGTTCTGTTGAGAAAGAATTGGCTGGTTGGGTGGGACTTGGGAGGGGTAAATTTTTATTAATTCTATTATTATTTTTTTTTTTTTGGTGGCCTTTTTTGCTTTGAGTTTAAGGTGGGATGTGTTCCCCTCGAAAGAAGTGGAATTGTTGAGAGAAAAAATGTAACAAAGTATAAGAGCAAAATGGAGGGGTGGGGTAGTGTAGGCGTTAATTATCTTTTCTTTCTTTCTTTCTCTCTTGTAGTTGTTCCCTTTGAAAGAAATTGGTAGAAAATGTAACATGTATGTCAAAGATAGGGAAACAAAATTGGACTTGGTGGGAGGCATCTTGGTTCCGATCGGGAGACGCGACTCAAATCCCAATTACGGTGAGAAGATTTTGATTTTGATTTTGATTTTGATTTTACAAGTAGAGTCGTCGCCTCGTCGGATTTACAAAATGATTTTATATATTTGGGAAATTGGTGGGATAATGGTCTAATGGAGGTTAGAGAACAATATATGTCGTGAAAAGAGCTTGTTCGCACAAATATGACTTCTACACCTCAAGTTGTCTTCTACTTTTTTTTTCTTTTTTTATGAGACATACAAGTCAAGGTAAGAGAGAAGGATCTAGAACAAATCTCATGAACAGTTGAAAAATTTATTGCCTATAAAGATTGTGTTTTTATTTTGTGTACTAATTTTGATATAATAAAACGAAAGAAGAGGAACAAAATTTTGGGAAATTGGAAACTTAGAGAAAGGCAAGAGAGACGAAGGTGATGGGCTGAGAGACAATTTTGGGAAGATTGGGTGTGCTTGTTGGTATAATGGAATTGTTGACAGAACATGTAACAAAGTTGAGCAAAAATGGGGTAGTTGGGTTTCTTTTCTTTTTTTCTCTCTCTTTTGTACCCTTTGGAAGAAATTAGTATATATGATGGGTGGGATTGGGAGAAAATGTAATATATATGGCAAAAATTAAAAAAAAAAAATGGACTTGGTGTGAGGCTTCTGGGTTCCGATCGGGAGACGCGACTCAATTACGGTGAGAATTTGGGGTTGAAATCTCAATTTTTTGTGTTTGGATTTAGAAACATGATTTTATATTTTTGGGAAATTGTTGGGATCATGAGAGAATAGGAGCTCTTGTTAACTTCTACACCAAAAGTTGTATTGCTTGCCAAGTTGCCATCTCCTTTTTGTTTTTTAACAAAAGAAGATAAATCTGATGCTTTGAAGTTCCTCGTGACCTCGTATCAACTTTATATATATAATAAATATTTGGCCAAGTTTATATATTAAGATTTTTTCCCCCTTTTTTATTGGTCATTTCTGGGGATACAAGTCAAGGTAAGAGAGAAGGATCTAGAACAAATCCCATGAATAATGGAAAAATTTATTGCCTGTAAAGCTTGTGTTTTTATTTTGTGTAATAATTTTGAGATAATAAAACGAAAGAAGAGGAACAAAATTTTGGGAAATTGGAAACTTACAGAAAGGCAAGGGAGACGACGGTGATGGGTGAGAAGAAAAGGAGCAAGTTTTCTCTTCTCGTAAGTGATTTCAACACTTTTGGAGGGTATAAATGGAATTAATTTTAACCTTCTTCCTAATTTTCTAGATAGTGACATGAGGTTGAAAATGGCAACAGAGGGTATTTATATAAACATGAACAAAGTTTGTGCAATGGCATGGGATCTTGCTCTCTCTCGATTTTGGATTGGGAATGGTACTCAAAGGTGGGGTTTATTTATTTATTTTTGACAAAGTTTGCTATTGGTGAGCATTAGTAGAGAAATTTGGTAAAGAAGAAGATTAGATTTGTGTTGCAATTTCAGAATAGATTGACGACTGTTGGGATGTTTTATTGTGCCTTTTGGAAAGGAGAAGGGAAGAAATAGAGGCACACAGGAATTGAATTAGTACTTGGTTTTGGTTTTGGTTGGCTTTGTAAAGTTTTGAATTGGGATTGGGTGTTTTGTGTGTTGGGTCAAGTCAAAAGGAGAGGAAGAGGCGTAATAATAAAGTAAGATGAGATGAGGTCTTAAAAAATCAAATCAAAGAGACGAATCTAAAACGCAACTTCTTTTGCTTAAAATTTTGTACCATTTTTGGAACCAAGAAAACAGATTTTGCACAACTATAGATGGGTTCAGCTGCAAACTCGAGAGCGAAAGAGCAATAAATCATTTTGTGTGCAACAGTGTTGTAAAAAAGTCTGTTTAGGTCAATTAATATTGGCGGTAATTAAACCGTTAAAAAAAAATTCAATTAATCGGTTTTTTTTTACTAATTATGGCCGATTATTCCCGATTAATTGTTTTGCGATATTATGTCCGTCCGACAAGCGCATACCATTATTTACAACACTGGTGTGCATATCTTCTTTTGAAGGATGGTAGGTGCCCTCGAGGGAATAATTTGGATTCGACGTCCATCGTACTCATATTTGAGTTCGATGAGTTCGTGTCTGTCCGATTTGCTTTAAAATACGTGCGCACAAATATCAAAAATGATACACATGTATACTGAAGCGGCACGTACGAATACTAAAACAGATCAGACGTACACGGAACCCATCGGTTGAGTCCGATGAAAGTCGGACCCAAATTGTTTCCGGCCTCTAAGACCCAAGAAATGAATAAGAGGAAGAGACTTGAAAGTGGTACACCGGAAGCACAATATGGTGATTCTTTTTATTTATTTATTTATTCTTGTTTAGATATTCACCATTCAAATCTGATTCTTCCTTTGGAGTAGATTCTTCAAATTAATTTGATTTTGTTTGCCATCAAATGAACATACCATTGCAGTACTCTATATGACTGATGCAATTATTGAATTGATTTTGAAGAGGTAAATTTGCCATGAAAACCAAATATCAGAATCAGAATAGAAGAAGAGAAACTAGTGAGACAGTAGTAGGTTGGTTTCTCTAATACTCTAATGGCAACTGGCATCACGGGTCGATCGGATAGACCGATAGATGGTTGGGCTGTCGAGGCTCGATTTCCTCTCCGGCATTAGCTGCTCTACGGGTCGATCGGATAGTGTTCCCTGCTTGCTGCATTGTTATAGTTACCACTAATGACTAATTGATCGATTAATCGGCCTAAATGACTAATTGATCGCCGATTAATAAAAAAAAAATGATTTAGTTACCACCAATGACTAATTGATCGATTAATCGGCCAAAATGAACGTTTCTTACAACATTGATTGGTACCATCTTATTCTATAACATCAATCCATTAAAAGTTATAAAGTATCAAGTGGGAAACATAGATGTGGAATGCAAAGCAGCAATTCTCTCAACTGTGTGTATTAGCTTGCTCTGTTTCTTTGCTTGTTGTTCTCAATTGTTATATATTTTTCTTTTCTGCTCTAAACTATATTTCTGAATATCATTCTAAATATATATGTGTTCTATTTTCAAATATTTTGTTGAATATACATCTATGATATAATTATGTACATGAATTATTATATAATATACTTTACCTATAAAATAATTGTGAAATTATGTTCTATTTTAAATTTATAAAACTTTTTTTTTCGATTTTTATTATAAGTGTAAAATTAATCAGGAGAGACTAATATGTAAAAAAATCGAATTTTAACTTTATTTATTTATATATATATTGAATTGCTTCTCTTTTTTTTTTAGTTTACAGTTGTTTATAAGTTTTTACTCCTATAAAAAGGAGAAAAAGTTTGAGAAGGAAAAAGGGATGGATTTGGACCGTTCTTTTTAACTTGGCACAAATCTTAAAGCCCAATAATATTGCCCATGCGCTATCCCGAATCTCAAAGCGATGAGATTTAATTTCAAACCGTAAAGTGAAGCTCATCCTCTACGGTATAGAAGAGGAGTTAAATCCTCTGGTGCAGCGGTTCCTATGAAGAGCATCAATTTTTAATTGATTATTACGACCAACAAAATACATAGAAGCCTTTTCTACTAATACAATGAATTGATTATATGGCTGTAAATGAATTAACGAGTGTGCAACCAATAAATAATAAAAAAATTTAATAAAAAATTAAAGTTGCATGATTAACGATGACTACAAATGAAAGCTATATAATTAACCATTAACCCAAATTCTTTACAGATCAATATAAGATATTTATATATTAATCCCAATTTTGTAGACAATAATCCAAATTATGTATAGAAAATGTACAACATATATAGACACAGTATTTTCATTACAATTTTGAAAAAAAGTGTAGACTAATGGAGAATTATGTAATCAACAAATAAAAATGCGAATCTACTTCCATATGCAAAAACGGGTGGGAGGCTCTTTCTTTAATGCATAGCCAAAAGGGAAGCTAATAGAGTAGCTTGCTCACTGGCTTCACAAACTTTACTTTTCCATTGAACTGGGTCACTGTTTTGACGAATTACATGTTTGAATTGAACGATTTATGCTCTTCAAATCTTTCCTTCTTTTTTACATGTTGAGAGAGCTTATCGCCGAGGCACAGGCAAATACTTTGAATGGAATCAGGTTATATCGGTTTCTTAGATAACTCTATCCATACTAGGGGTCTCCAGCTTGCACCATGAGTAATGCTATATATAAGACGACCTTTTTGTTTTATAAAAATGTACAATTAACAATTTAATTGTCCAATTAACAAATACACTTGTGTAATCATTAAATAAAAAAAATACAATTTATACAAGCTATACAATGGAAAACAAAAACTTAAATAAACTCAATATTAAAACAAAGCGCGTGTTTATAAAACTATGTATGTGTAGTTATTTTTGTAGATAATATATTGCAAATATAGTCATTATATTTTTCATGTTTATAAATAATAAATATAGACTTAGGAAGTAAAAAAAACACTATATATTAAAGTAAACCAAATAATATTATGTATAAGGCAAAAGAAAAAAACTATAAACCCTCAATTTTGTAGTTAACAAATAAACTAATATATTGAAATAATAAATCCAAGGGATGAGATAGAACCTCATACATTAAATTATAACTAAGTAAATCAAATGATTGTCTCCAATATCTCAATAATAAGTATTGTTAATAAGAATAATAAATGGATACGCCATCTCACATTAAAAATTTGATTAGTTGTTTGTAATTTTTGCAAAGTTTGCAATAATAAATGGGTATGCTTTCAACAAATTTGTTGTCAAAAAATATATATTTCTAGTGAGCAAGTTTCATATGAATAGAGATCACGCATAAATAATGATGGCTCTATTAAAATTATATTCTAAAATATATTCACTCCAAATGAGAAATCACATGAATAAAGATCACCTATAAAGTATGATGGCTCCATTAAAAATCATAATCTTAAACATCTTTAAGTCATAACATGCAGCATGCTCAATAGAAATTAAAAATAAAAATACAAAATTGCATACAATATTTATATGTCAACATGTCGTTTATAAATAATCACAACCTTTTTAAAGTTGTTCAGGTATAATAAGCAACAAAATCCAACAAATTTAAAGAACTTTTATAGAATATAACAACAATGACAACGACAACGACGATGACAACAACGACGACATTCGAAAACCTGAAAATATTCACATTTTTATTTATGTTGATAATTAATTTTTAACTATAAAAAGGGGGGGGGGGGGGGGGGGGGGAATAGAGTCTAAGTAATAGTTGTGAATGCATAATGCATGCTTAAGTGGATTATTGTAACAAAGAAGACATGCAACATAATCTGTAATAAGTATACTGATATAATGGTATAATTTATGTTTAATTTTTAGATGAGGATGGTTCAAATATTCTATTGTTTTATAACTCAATTATTCCCCGCATCATTATCTCTGATTTTTAAGTCCATGCATATGATATGAACCGCTCAATGCGGTATCCACATTAAAATGTTCTTGAAGATCAAATTTTATATTTTTCAGAAATTTTTTACTATTTTTTAAGATAAGAATAAAATTATTGTTTTTAAAAAAATTTGGACCATCTAAAAACATTGAAAAGGTGATTTTGTGCCTATATTAAAAATAGTAAAAAAAAAACTCAAAAAAAAAAAAAATTAGGTCTCCAAGCACATTTTAATGTGGATATCACGTTGAACTGTTCAGATTGTCTGTTTGGATTTTGAAATCGAAGATAAAGACATATAATATGATTGGAGCATGAAAACAATGGAGCATTTGAACCATCCTCTTTTTAAATTATTCTTTATTATTTCTAAATTTGTGTTTGGCTATGTTAGTATATTCCTTAAATATTTAAATATAGTTTAAATACCCATTATTGTAAATACTGACAGGTACCGTCCTTGATGGAAAAATGAAACCACAAAGAAACAAAGAAATAATCCCAAAAAAAGGTACCAAAAGAAAGAGAAATAAAAATGAGGAGATAAAATGAAATTTATTAACAGTGCCGTATTTTTTGGCACAGCGCACGATTGTAAAAAATATATTATGTAAACAACATTATATCATACTTGGTAACAAAAAGAAAATAATGCATCATACTGTCCTTGATGCAGCATAATTTAAATTGATTTATATATATACCATTTATATCAATAATCTACAATTTTCACTAATTTAGTTTGTAAATTTAAATATTATAAAAATACTGTAACTAAATTTGAATTTGAAACAAAATTAAACAATTTTATTATTTTATATCATGTACTAAGATAATGCATAATTTATAAGTCTCCACATCAATTAATTAAGTAGCTAGATAGATAATATTTTTTTTAAGTTATTTAATTCAAATTTTATACTAATTAGAGAGAAGACACGTGACAAGACACATATAACAATATTTGCTGAACAAAGCACGTATAATAAAGCGTAAATATAGTTTATTGGACATTGGTTCACAATTTTGATTAATGTTAAGAAAGAAATCAAATTAAAAAACTTTAAACTATTTTATTCTAAAAAAATATGTATATTGACTATTGAGAACGTTGTTTTGATTTCGTAAAATGCACAAATCACATATTTATTCATTTTGAATCTATAATTTGTACCAAAATAGCGCTGTCAATAAAGAAAGAGAGGCTTGTTTCTGGTGCAGTGGTCCCTACGAACAACACTCAATAAATTAAGGAACAAGTGTGCAATCAATAAATAATAAGCAAGTTTATTCAGCAATCTAACTTGCACGATTAACGATGACTAAAAAATGGCAAGCTATACAATTAACAATTTATTTAAATTAATCTAAATTTTAGAGATTAATCCAAATTCTGTAAAGAAAATGTATTCCAAATATATACACAATTTATTTGAATTAGTTAATACATGTCTTCTCTCCAAAGGGAAGATGAAAAGTGTGCATCTTCGGATGCCACCGCTCGACAAGTCCGTGGATGAGGACTGCATCGAGGGTGATATCGGGCAATGTCGCGATCTGATATAAGCTCATTCCAATTAAAAACGGCGCGTACTTCTCGTTATACTCGCATTTGTGCCGATAGTGTCTCACAGTTAAAATATCTGTACTCTAAAGTTGGAAAAAAGTCAATTACAATATAATTTGATTACTTACAGAGTTATGAAAAACGAAATAAGTAAATGCTTACCTCCTTAGACACCTCAAATACCCTATGATTGCCGTGAGCTATCCACAACAAGGGGCTAAATTTATGCTTAAGTACTTCGTCTGCCATCCTACAAAATTAGAACAATATTGTAAATCATCTTGAATTTTTCTGGTCCATTTTGGTATTTTCTAAATTATTCTACACCATTTTGATATTTTCTAAATTATTGTAGACCATTTTGGTATTTTCTAAATTATTCTACACATTTTGCTATTTTCTAAATTATTCTACACCATTTTGTATTTTCTAAATTATTCTACACTATTTTGGTATTTTCTAAATTATTCTACACCATTTTGGTATTTTCTAAATTATTTTAGACCATTTTGGTATTTTCTAAATTAATAAGACAATATTCTAAACCATTTAAAATGAACTAATTAATTATATTGTAAATTAAAACTAAAACAATATAAATAAAAAAATCTGAATCGAAGATCCGATCGATCAGACAGTCAGAGCTCCGAAAGGGACCCGAAAAGAAAAGAGATTCCTAAAAAAATTCTAAATTAATCAAATAATTTTCTACATTAATAGGGTAATTTTTTACAACATTTGGTATTTTCTAAACTATTCTAGACCATTTTTGCTGTTTTCTAAATTATTCTAGACTATTTTGGTATTTTCTAAATTATTCTAGACCATTTGGTATTTTCTAAACTATTCTAGACCATTTTGGTATTTTCTAAATTATTCTACATCATTTTGGTATTTTCTACATTATTCTACACCATTTTGGTATTTTCTAAATTATTCTAAACCATTTTGATATTTTCTAAATTATTCTAGACTATTTTGGTATTTTCTAAATTATTCTAGACCATTTGGTATTTTCTAAACTATTCTAAACCATTTGGTATTTTCTAAATTATTCTACACCATTTTGATATTTTCCATATTATTTTAAACCATTTTGGTATTTTCTAAATTATTCTACACCATTTTGGTATTTTCTAAATTATTCTAGACCATTTGGTATTTTCTAAACTATTATATTCCATTTTGGTATTTTCTAAATTATTCTACACTATTTTTGTATTTTTCAAATTATTCTAAACCATTTTGGTATTTTCTAAATTATTCTACACCATTTTGGTATTTTCTAAATTATTCTAGACCATTTGGTATATTCTAAATTATTCTGCATTATTTTCTAAATTTCTAAATTATTTGGACATTATTTTAAACCATTTAAAATTAAATAATTAAATAAATGATAAATTAAAATTAAAAATTAAAATTACTTTAAAAAAGTGTAGGGGAGGAGGGAGCCGGGTGGGGAAGAAGAGGACCCCCGGGGTTCTTATGTAGGCCAATTCTAATTCCAGAAAAAAAAATTTCGAATTTGAGAGGTTTTTCCGGAAATTTTTTTTTTCCGGATTCTAAAACCGGAAATTTTTTTTTTTTTGGTTTTAGAATGGAGATTCCGGAAAAACCTATGGGTCCTCACATCCCATCATGTATAATCCTATGACGTCTGAATAAGTCCTTAAAATATACTGAATTCCCCCACGTATCTGTATTAACCCAAAACATGAGTTAATACATCTCAGCTGTCCGATCAAGATCCCAGCCAATCCGATCCAAAATATAACACATGGGGCTCCATTAATATTTGTGTTAACACGGATCGGATCAGACCGTCCAAATTCATTATGCATTATATTTTTTTTTACTCTCCATTCGGTACAAATGTATTTTATATTTTTTGGTAAAAAGCCACTCAATGAACCTCTTTTATTATAATTTTATTTTTAATTGCGTTTTATACATATTAAAAAAAAATCGTCCAACTGCTGCTCTGACCATTAGTTCCAAGTGGTCCCTGCAAACAATTATATTTGCTCCTTACATGTGGACCCCATGTAGTCTTCTCAGTGGTCCCAGATAATTAATTAGTAACCCCCCCTGGACATGGTGTTCCAATTACTTGAGAAATAAACATACACTTCCGACTTCCCTTTGGTGATACCCAATAAGCCAGCTCATAGAACTGGTGTAATAAATAAATATCGTTCCTGGCTGTTGCCTGTACTGTAGGCCAACTAGTTTAGATTACTGTGGATTGAGGAGAGGGTTTGGTGAGAACTGACAAGTAAATCAGCTTAATTATTAATACTAAATTCTCACACCCAATCCCAATTCTCTGTTTCACCTAATAATCACTAGACTGGGTGGGTCCCACAGCAGGTGTGGATTTAAAATTTTCAACTAATCACATTAAATAGTTAATTGAGTTTAAACTCATTAACTAATTAGATGTTCAAAAAATAATATTTAACTTATATTTTCCAATGCTCTGATTTATAATTTATGATATTATAACTTATAATTATAATTAAAAAAATATTTTAATTTTAACCTGAAATTTAACCCGATTTATAAATCAGAAATTCAGAGGACGACTGATCTCTGGTTTCATGTGGGTTCGCCCCTGTCTCAAGTATTGTATAAGGTGAAGAAGAACATTTTTTTATTCATAGAAATGACTACAAAAATTGACGAAAATAGAAAGAGTATTCTAATTGTTAGATTCATAGAAAGATCAGAGATAATTTTTTTTTTTAAATAGTACCAATTCAAAATGCAGTTTTTTCTATGAGATTTTTTACTGTGGCCCCACCAAATAAGTGTTTCTCTCTGTGAATAAATCAGAGCATCCCATATAGGGACTTTATTTCAAATTATGGATAAATCAAAGCCCTTCTCTGCAAAGTTCAAACTATCAGAATTGAATAAAACGAAGTAAGAAACACATAAAAAGGTCCTTATGATTGCCTTAATTAGTTCAACAACACCAACTATCTGTCACATTATCCACTTTTCTTTTTCCTCCAAAAAATAAAATAAAATAAAATGCATGCTTGACTTTTGTTTAACTAGTTGGTCCACTTAGGACATTAATTAATGATCTACCCCCTTAATCATTTCATATATATATATATATATATTTCTCTTTCTTCCTTTTTCATATTTCTATACTAACCCATAAAATGTCGGAATGAACTCTGCTTCTTTTCTTGAGAAAATGAGGACTCTCATATTTTCCAATTTGGACCATTCAAAATCGATCAAATGGCTTCAATTACATCTGATTTGTTTTAATAGATTTTATTAATATGAAAGAAAAATGTAATTGAAGCCGTTTAATCGATTTTGAACGGTTCAGATTGAAGAATAGGAGGGTCCTCCTTTTCTCATGAAAAGGAGCAGATTGGCTTCCATAAAATGTCAAACATCTTTTGACAATTGAATGCACATGTATATTTTTTTATTTACATCTGTATTATATTTTACATCGCTAGAATCAAAGCCTAATTTTCAATTTTTTCCAGTTAGATCACTTAATTATATATAACTAATAGCTTAACAAAATATTTTCTGTTTTTCAACGACACCATCTAATTATTTGATTTTATTATTTTAAAATATGATGTGATTTTAGTATAATAAGTATAATAAATATTGTCAAGTTGTTGAGTGAAGTTATAATGTAATTAATCTTATTAAGGTGGTTGATGAGCTTAATTTCAAAATATATTAGACTGACTTTAAACAATAAATTTAAACTGCTGCAACTTAAAACCGATATGATGAATAATGTGTTTATATGTTAATTCTGTTAATTTTTAGTTCCATTTAATATATAGTTAAGCGGTCGAAAAATTATTAAAAGTAAATGTATTAAAACAATTGAAATATAAATAAATCACAAATAAAGTAGATCATTCCTAATTAAATTTATCTTTTAAAGTTAATTTGATATATTTTAATAAACCTAAGTAAATACTAACATTAATTTTAAATTATTTAGTTGTTCTCTGTAAATAGGAGTGAGAACGGAGAGGATTGTGGTAAAATGATATCCATATATATATATATATATTTTTTCATTTTCTGGATACGGATACGGAGTAGATATCAGACATATCAAACGGATACAGATACTGATCCGAATTAGATCAAATATTTATTAAAATAATATAAATAAATATTAAAAATATTAAAGTTCATAATATTCATCTAATTATAATGATGAATAACATAAAATTTTCATAATATATATTAAAATATATGGTATATATCTATTATTCAGATAATTAAAACATAAAATTATATGAGTAGAACTAGGGTGTTCTTAAGTTCACTAAGTCTCTTGGTGAACTCAAGTCTAAAACCCGTCAAATCGATTTCAAATGATGAATCCGAACCGTTGAAACCCGCCTACCTTACGAGTGATGCGTCTACATGTGAAAATTTTAAACATTCAAATTAATTTAGTATAAAATCGATCGGTCAAAATTAGAAGGCTAATAAATTAATTTTAAATCATTCATTTTTTGAACATTTTTTGATCACTTGACTTTATACTAAATTAATTCGAATGTTTAAATTTTTGACATGTAGACGGATTTTAACGATTCAGATTCGTCTTTTAAAATTAATTTGAGTTCACCAAAAGACTTAGTGAACTTAAGAACACCCTAGTTCTACTCAAATTATATCAATATTTTCATTCACATCCACGTCTAAGTTTTGAAATACGGATCGGATATTATTCGTAGTTTCGTACTGTTTTCACCCCTGTTACTGTACAATAACGAAAACCATAATACATAATTCAAAAAAAGGAAAAAAAGTAGTTGGATATTGCTGGGTGCGGAGGATATTTTGGATTCAAACAAAAATTCCATACTTTCAAAGGACAACTCCAGACTCCCTCCTTTTACATCCTCTCCAGTTAATCACAAAAGCTTAATTCAAAGTTTTCAAACGGGCGGTTCAAAGTGAAAAGCGTCTCCAGTGTTGATGAACTGGAGATATATATTTTTTAATTTAGTGCCTTCTTTATAAGGGTAAAGGTTTTAACAGATTAGTTTTAGCTTCATGCAGCGCACTCACTATAGAATTAAAACAGCAATGCACAAGTAAATGCGCTGCATGAAGTTAAAACTGATCTGTTAAAATTTTCACCCCTTTATAAGAACCTCCCAGTCTCTTTCTCATTTGAACTCCTTAAAATCTCAATAGACTAATAGAGCAAATAGAGTTAGAAGGATCTCTCTCTCTCCTTCTCTCCGCCTCCAAATTCCTTCGCTTTCAGCTCCCAGTAAGCAGCCATGGCGTTCGAAAAGATCAAGGTCGCCAACCCCATCGTCGAGATGGACGGTTAGCGTTTTCGCTCTTTCCTCCCGATGCGTTTTTACATTTTTTTTTTTTTAATCTCTCGATGAGAGATTGAGAGCCGCTTTACATCGATCGGCGGTTCTGCTGTCAAGATCTAAACTAGAGATCTGGATCCGCCTCAAGTGTATAAAAAAATTTAAATTTCAAGCATTACAAAGAAGATCGCAATGATCTATGCGTTTTTGTATTTAGTTTAACGTTGATAATGAGGATATCGCTCAGTTTCGGTTTCAAAAAAAAATTATGAATCAAGTTTGAAGAAATATATAAATATATGCTCTGCTTAGTTAGATTAAAGCTTTAATTTATGTTCAGATTTAGATTAGTTAGACAGTCAAATGAGTCGGATCATCTGTTTACCTTTCGATTGTGTTGGTGTAGGTGATGAGATGACCAGGGTCTTCTGGCAATCAATTAAAGATAAGGTTCAGAAATGCTTCTTTTAATCAATTTATTTAAATTCCTTTTTTCAGTAAAATTATTGAAATTCAAGAACTAGTGAATTTAGTTGTAAATTTTCTTCATGTTTGCCTTGTACATCTGTAATGAAGAAAAATTAACCAGGCAATATTTATCTTATATGCAGCTAATCTTCCCATTTTTGGATTTGGATATCAAATATTTTGATTTGGGGATATTACACCGTGAAGCCACTGATGACAAAGTTACAGTTGAAAGTGCTGAGGCTACTCTCAAGTGAGATATACTATCCTTTTTTTTTTATTATTTTGTTCTTATTTTATCCAATTTTAGTCGTGATATACCACCCTGGGTTTGAAAATCAGATGTTAATTAATATTATTATTTGTGGTATATCTGAATATTCAATTTTTTTTCTGATTTTGACTGACAAACTTTTTTGCAGATATAATGTGGCCATAAAGTGTGCAACTATAACTCCTGGTAGGCCTAAAAATTCAGAAACAAATTATTATCAACCGACCTGTACAGTGTATTTTCTCTATATATCTTTCTTATGCTTTTAAAAAAAATGGCAGACGAGACACGTATGAAGGAGTTCAACCTTAAGCAAATGTGGAAGAGCCCCAATGGCACGATTAGGAATATCCTAAATGGTAACAGTCTTTTTTGTTGGTTTTTTCTTACTTTAGTTTGCTATAACAAAATTATGAAACTATTATAGTATGTTTCTTGTAACTTAATAATATTTCTTCTTCATTTCAGGTACTGTGTTCAGAGAGCCCATCATTTGCAAGAATGTCCCAAAATATGTTCCAGGTAAAAGATATTAAAATAAATATATTATTGTTTTCATGGTTAAAAGTGTAATTTTCTAATCAACTGACACTATTTCAGGATGGACCAAGCCTATTTGCATAGGAAGACATGCCTTTGGTGACCAGTACCGTGCTACTGATGCTGTTATTAAGGGACCCGGCAAGCTGAAATTGGTATTTGGTATGCCCCAGAACAAACAACAATAACTAAAAATTGAAACTGTTCTTTATTTATATACATTATTAGTTTCCTGTCTTTACATTATTCTGTCCTTAAATTATAGAGGGAAAAGAACAACAGATTGATCTTGAGGTTTTCAACTTTACTGGAGCTGGTGGTGTTGCTATTGCTATGTACAACACTGACGAGGTATGGTAACAGTACATAATAGACTATGTTGGTTTTACCATTATAAATATATATCCAGAACACTCCCTAGTTGTAGAATATATGCTTGCCTGCATCCAAAGATTACATAAAAAGGGGTTACGGATGTATGGTTACTAAATAAGTAGACCATGAAATGGGTCCTCCCCAAAAAGGACTTCTTTAAGCACTAACGAATTTTATCTGAAACCCTTGCACAGTCAATCCATGCCTTTGCTGCTTCTTCTATGGCAACTGCTTACGAGAAGAAATGGCCATTGTATCTGAGTACTAAGAACACTATTCTAAAGAAATATGATGGCAGGTGTGTCCTGAATCTTTTACCTTGCTTTGCATTTAGTAACTATGCATTTCTTATCAGAATTACCGTCATCTTAAATCTGAATTTCTTATAATGCAGATTTAAGGACATTTTCCAGGAGGTTTATGAGGCCGAGTGGAAATCAAAGTTTGAGGCTGCTGGAATTTGGTGAACTCCTATTTTGAAATTCTTTACTGTTAAATCTTTTTTGGTTGTTTTATGTATTTGCTTTTTTTTTTACACGAAAAATTAAGAAAATAGCTTGGTTGTTGATAATGCTTTCTTGAAGTACTTGGTTATTACCTTTTTATATCAATGTTGGTAATATATCTTTAAAAATTATTAATGAAATTCGTTTTCCTATAGGTATGAGCACCGCTTGATTGATGACATGGTGGCTTATGCAGTTAAGAGTGAAGGAGGATATGTCTGGGCATGCAAGAACTATGATGGTGATGTGCAGAGTGACTTCTTGGCTCAAGGTTAGATTAAAATAAATAATCAAATTAAAAATCACTGCTACAGATTTGTTTTTTTTTTTTCTTTTACTATTGTGTGACAGCTTAGTTTATAAGATATTACATTTGCAATTGATTGTTTTGGTTTTCTTTTTTGTTTGCAGGATTTGGATCATTGGGCTTGATGACATCTGTTTTGGTATGTCAATTTGCATATGTTTATTTATTTTTTTAAACAACTTTGTAACTCGTTGACAAAGTATTTTATTTTCTTATCCCATTATACTTTGTTGTGTGCTTAAATTTGTTTTTGATAATCCTTGAATTTATTTAAAATTATTTTTGTTATATTAGCCCTTGGACTCATTGTATTAGATTAAAATATGACTTAGCTGAATTTGGTTAAACTGTGACAGGTTTGCCCTGATGGGAAAACCATAGAAGCTGAAGCTGCTCATGGCACAGTTACACGTCACTACAGAGTTCACCAAAAGGGAGGCGAAACCAGTACCAATAGCATTGCTTCAATCTTCGCCTGGTCTAGAGGCCTTGCTCACAGGTATGACTCCATTATGATTATCCTTCAAAATGTGAGATTTGCATATAGTAATTCTACAATAATATAGGTTACTTATGTAAAAGTTGAATTTATATGTAACGAACAGGGCTAAGCTGGACGATAATGCAAGACTCCTTGAATTCACTCAGAAGCTTGAAGCTGCGTGTGTTGGAACTGTTGAATCTGGCAAGATGACCAAAGATCTCGCTCTTCTAATTCATGGTTCCAAGTAAGCATTCCTCCTTTTTTTATTTAATCAAAATCAATCCTGAGGGAACATGTTAGTCATAATTTGCAATTGGTTAATTAACCTTGTTAATTATTTGAATTGCAGGGTGACTAGAAGTGACTACCTGAACACTGAGGAATTCATCGATGCAGTGGCTGAGAACCTGCAAGCATTGCTCTCAGCCAACTAGGGGCTTAATTTATATTTGCAATTTCACCTGATTTGGCTGAGTTTCTAGATGGACCACCTCTAAAATTGCTTTTTTGTTTTTTGCATGGGAACAATTAATGATATGATGCGGGGTCGGAATAAAAATGTGTTGTTTTGAGTAGTTTGGAAGGAATACACATTTATCAAATGTCTTTTTTTTTGTTTGGTTTGGTTTGGGTGAGTCCGTATCCTCTCTGGTACCACACCGAACCAGCCGAGCGGTTGGAATAACACACTTCAATTGTCTTTCTCTTATAAGTTTTGAGGGAAAATTTAAATTGAAGTTTGACCAATGTAACAACACACTGGCGTAGCTAAATCTAGATCACAGTACAAATGTCGACCATGGGGTTTTAGCCTTGTAAGAGATTTCATCATTGCGGCATACGGCATCACCCCATGAGATGTAACTTTGAGGCCCATTGCCAAGTTTGGTTCTTTCCATTAGTTGCTATCCACGCTTCAATGAGTTCAGATCCAGCGAAGTAACCCAATATTTGGGTTTTAAATCAGGACCGTTTGATTCGAATATGTGATAATTTATCCAAAGTGGAGCACACACATTTCAAGGGATGAATTTGAATTGCGAAGTAATCTCGAGTGATGGATTTGAATCGGACGGTCTCGATTCAAAACCCAAAGATTGGGTTACTTTAGGGATCCGGACCCCGCTTCAATTGCTTCATTACCTACATCTCTGCTATTCAATTCCAGGCTAGGATTCCTAACCTTAGTGATACCTTTGAAAACCTTTGCCCGGTACCTTTGACAGTGGCATGTCATATTCTGGCATGTCCCAAAAAATTTCTACTTTGGGTCCTTTAATTTAACCACCTCTCCCTTCTTTAGACTACGTGCCAAGTGAAAATAAGAAAAATTGCAAAAGACTGTCGTTTTAGTTCCTACAATACAGCAAGTGATAAGGAGGAATTACTAACACATCTGCATTTACTACAAATATTTGGTTGTATTGTGCGCTGACCATGAGCTTACAATGATGGCTGGAGCGAATTGCAAATGTCAATATATCCATTCAATTTATCTAAGACCACATTGGGATACCTCTTACCAGTATTTGGTTTGAAGAAAGATTTTCATCATTTTAATGTAGCAATGATGAGATGGGAAAGTTGTTTCTAAAACAAGCTCACTATATGTTTTGAAATCAAGGTTGTGTTTGAAACAAGCTCACTAAATTCTTATCAGTATTTCTGTGTTTGATGTAGCTATTTGTTTGTCAACGTTAAGTCTCTCATATATCAATACACATCCGGCTATTTCTTTGTCAGCATAAATTAAATGTGAAGCATTTCATCATCCCTTTTTGTTTATGTTTTCTCTCTTTCATTTTGGTATATCTTGTTAAACTGTTAAAATTGAAACTTAAGCAGAGTTAAATCAGCGGGAACACAACTTAATTGATTTATAATTTTATCTAACAGAAATATCACCAAGGACCGACCAACATAACAATATAAACACATTCCACATCAACCAAATTTGATCTAACTTTGACAACATGCTTCAGACAATTAAAACCATGTCAACACGACACACGGCTAGGATATTTAGCTCCAACAAAAAGAAGCAATACAAGCAAAGCTACAAATGACTTCGTAGCTATACTATGCATGTCCTAGTTACGAGCTTGCCTCTTAGAGATACATTTCTTGCCGAGCAATTTCATGAATTCTTTATGATCTTCCTCCAAATGGAGATTTCTGTAATAAGCATAGCGGTAATTACCATTAGCATTACGCGGTAGCTTTGACGCTCAATCTATCCTTCTCTTTTCTGTTGCCAAACCAGTAAACTTGGGAATCTAAAGCAGGAAAACAAAATGTATATTTATATAGTCAGTAGCAAATACTTGAGAATTTGGAAAGACAAACCTAGCCCCTTCGCATCACATAATAAAAACTAATTTAATGCATCCCCTTTTAATTTCAACTAGCAGTGGAGCAAATCTAAAGAGGATTTAAAATGGCCACATCCCCTCAGTAGCACGACCACTGAGTTGGACAGTGTATAGTATGAGTGGAAATGACGCTATATAAGTACGGTTAATTAATAAAAAAAAAAATGATCTAGGAGTAGCTTACACTGTGAAAGTATCACTTATGTTAATTTTACATCGGCAAAGTACTGCAAAAGATTTCTGACCCTTCAGTTAATTTAATAGGGCTAGATTTTACACTAAAACCTCATGAGCCACAAGTTAAAAACAACCAATAGCACATAGAGGAGCAATCAGGATTAACAAAATAATTCTAAAACCAAACTTGTACTCTGTTTTTTTTTTATATTTATATAATGGTTATATATTGCACATACCAAAAAATTAAAGGTATTTTTCCAACTAATATTTTGTGAAAGAGAGATAAACAAGAAGTTAGGAGACCATGGATTGATACTTTGCTTTAAGCGCTAAGATTGAAAAGATGAAAAATTAGGGTATTGAAAAGATTAAAAGTAGTATATGGGTTCCATTACCTATGTTGTTCTAGGAGCAATCATGCCGCAACAACAACTCAATGAAAACAGTTGCAGCACCAGTAGTAAAATCAGGTATTGTCATCCTCCCAATTATATGTATCCTTGTTGCTCAAAATAAATAAATAAGAGTTCAATCCCAACCATAGCCTATTGTGAGCAGTAAGTAGAAACAAAAAAATAAATAAAAAGAAATGAATTGATTCAGCATAACATCAAAATACGGGCTTATCACAATCTAGACTTAGATCATGTTGAGCATATTTAAGGTTAGACCAAGCAACACATGTATTATTTTCATCAAAAAAACTTTCACCCATTCATACGATAGCACATATAATGAAATTCTTAAGATATAGGTTACAAAAAAAAAAAAAAAAAATGTTATGCACCTCATGAACAAGCTTTAGTGATTTCAGAATTGGACAATTATCGAGCATCCTTGTGGCAGCTTCAAATTGGTAGCACTATGTGGCAGCTTTGATGCCCAATCTTTCCTTTTCCTTTTTTTTGCCAAACCAGTAAACTTGGGAATCTAAAGCAGAAAACAAAATGTATATTTATATAGTCAGTAGCATATACTTGAGAATTTGGATTACATAATAAAAACTAATTTAATGCATCCACTTCAAATTTCAACTAGCAGTGGAGCTTAGCTAACATGTAATCTTACAAACTAAAGAGGATTTAAATTGGCCACATCCCCTCAGTAGCACGACCACCGAGTTGGACAGTGTATAGTATGAATGAAAATGACGCTATATAGGTACAGTTAATTTTAATAAAAAAAATGATCTAGGACTAGCATACACTGTTAAAGTATCACCTATGTTTTATGAATATGAATAATTTAGAAAAAAAAATACTTTCATCTAGGACTGGCTTACATCGGCAAAGTACTGCAAAAGATTTCTGACCCTTCAGTTAATTTAATCGGGCTAGATTTTACACTAAAACCTCATGAGCCACAAGTAACAAACTAACAATAGCACAAAGAGGAGCAATCAGGTTTAAAAAAATAATTCTAAAACCAAACTTGTATTCTGTTTTTTTTTTATATTTCTATAATGGTTATATATTGCACATACCAAAAAAGTAAAGTATTTTTCCAACTATTATTTTGTGAAAGAGAGATACACAAGAAGTTAGGAGACTCATGGATCGATACTTTGCTTTAAGTGCTAAGATTGGAAAGATGAAAATGAAATTAAGTATCTAGGCTGTTGAGAATTGAGGGAATTGAGAAGATAGAAAGTAGTATATGGGTTCCATTAACCATGTTGTTCTAGGAGCAATCATGCGCACCAACAACTCGATTAAAACAGTTGCAGTACCAGTAGTTAATGACTGACAAAGGACTACAATTGAACCCAACTCAAACAATTAATGGCCATATGAACAAGTAAAATAAAATCAGAGGGCAATTCAACCTAATGGGGTTTATTCCAAACTTCCCTAAAGAAACTAAAAATAATAAAACAATGAGAATAAATAACAAAATTGAGAATTTAAACAAGTACATGATCGACAACAACCAACGAAACTTTCACCTGGAATTATATGGGTTGTATTGAATAAAATCAGGCCTTGTCATCCTCCCAATTATATCCTTGTTGCTCAAAATAAATAAATAAGAGTTCAATCCCAACCATAGCCTATTCTGAGCAGTAAGTAGAAACAAAAAATAAAATAAAAATAAATGAATTGATTCAGCATAACATCAAAATATGGGCTCATCACAATCTAGACTTAGATCATGTTGAGCATATTTAAGATTAGACCAAGCAACACAAGTATTATTTTCATCAAAAAGACTTTCACCCATTCATACGATAGCACATATAATGAAATTCCAAAGATATAGGTTACAAAAATAAATAAAAAATGTTATGCACCTCATGAACAAGCTTTAGTGATTTCAGAATAGGACAATTATAGAGCATCCTTGTGACAGCTTCAAAATTATGCTCGTGAAAACAAAGGATCAGATCCAAGTGCTTCAACTTAGAAAAATTAGGCACATCTTTTCCTGATTCCAACAAGACAGGAACTGGATACTCCTTATCCTATACAAATCACATACATGTCAATTATATCCAAATAAAGCATCAACCTACAATTGTACCGTACATCACCAAGCAAGCATATAAAGCTGTCATACAAGTATTAGATGAATATCTGACATAGCATAACACGTACACATATGTAAACAATTAAGATGTGCATAATGAAAACACAATCTGACAAGTGCAAAAAATAAAAAATAAGAGGGGTAAAGGTTATTACCCCGTTCTCCTTTAAATACAGGCTTAGCTCTTCCACATGTGAGATGCAATTGAGCAGCCCAGAAACAACACTAACATCTCTCTCAAGAAGCTCATGAAAGTTAATGACAGCTTTTCTCAACAAAGGAACTTCTCCCTGGATGTGCAACAGTCTTCGAAAGCCATCCTGAATTTCCAAATGAAGCGACTCCAATGAAGGAAGAGATAACCCCAGAATATCAAGTTTTCGAGAACTGACAGCAATTACCAGTTTGAGTTTTCTGATTGTCTTAGAAGAAAGGCTAAGACCAGGTGTGGTTCTGGTATAAAGCTGCAAATCTTCCAAAGAACACAATTCAGAGAGAAGTCGGTTCAGTTTGGCCGGGTTAATCCTATACAATCTAAGTGAAAGGCTTCTGAGGCAAGTTAACATGATTCCAGAAGGAAGATTAAATTTAAAAATTGGACCATCAGATAAACGATCAAGAGAGAGGGATCTGAGAGATTTAAAGGTAAAGATAATAGGCAAGATAGGTAAGAAGCTAGAAAACCAACAACCTTCAATGGTGAGGTGGCGCAAGCCGAGAGAACGGGCCTTGACAAGCAAGGAAGAAACAATTGAGACATTTTGGTGACAGCGTGAGATCTCCAAGTGCAAACTATGGAGTTGATGGTACGGATTGCGATGGAGGAGAGCACCTTTGGCCATGGAAACGAAGCTTTGACGAAGACTGATGACGTCAACGGAAGGAGAGGCCTCCCAAAGATGGCGAAAACGGCGGGAGAGAATGGAGGTACGAGCAGCGATGGGAGTAGGGAGGAAAGAGATGATTGTGAGGACTGAGGAGCAATGCATCGGGAAGATTGGAGACACGGTCGATTTGCTCGGAATCTGCTGGAGAGTTCGCCATGGCAGATTGGCAGTCGCCTTAACAAACTAAACTAAACTGAGGGTTTGAGGGTTTGAGAGTTGGCCTTAAAAGCAGCAGGAACGGGACGATTGATCTCAACAGACAACAGTCACCAGTGAGTGAGTGAAGTTTTAGAGAGTGCGTATTCTCTGAGATATCTTTACTTTTGCGTGACCGACGTGTCTGGTGCCTATTCGGTGATAGCGCGGGGGCCTGTATTATTTGTGCTTTGAGGTTCGTGTAGAACGTATTTAAACAGTTAAGATTTACCATAAAGTCACGCAAAGTTTGAGATATCTCAGAGGGTACGAATTCGTTTTCAGATGGGTGAAACATGGGCCAAGAGCCCACTAAAACAAAGGCTCTTATTTACATACATATATCCTCAACCTCAAGGCAGCACAAGTACAATCTGTAATTGTGGCTTTCTCCGAATAGAAAAATCCAAACATCAAAATTTTCATACTCGCCAAAAGAAGAGATGTGTAAAAGGCAACACATTACGTTCATAATTGATAAAAGAGTCCATGTTTTTGTGCCTCCATCTTTTTTCATTATTTTTAAAGTTCAAACAGTCGATCTGAACTGCTCAACCTAACCTCCATACTAAAATATGTTTGGAGACCAAATTTTATATTTTTAGAAATTTTTTTACTATTTTTTTAGATAGATACAAAAATACTGTTTTTAGATGGTTCAGATTTACTGATTTTGTACCTATCTAAAAAAAATATGTTTGGAGACCAAATTTTATATTTTTAGGAATTTTTTTACTATTTTTTTAGATAGATACAAAAATACTGTTTTTAGATGGTTCAGATTTACTGATTTTGTACCTATCTAAAAAAATAGTAAAAAAATTCCTAAAAATATAAAATTTGGTCTCCAAACATATTTTAGTATGGAGGTTAGGTTGAGCGGTTCGGATCGACTGTTTGAACTTTGAAAATGATGGAGAGAGATGGAGGCATTTGAACCCTCCTCTTGATAAAATGCATCATTGCATATAAATTTAATACTTAAAAAATTAATAGATATTGATAGTTTCTATCTTATGTTGATGTGTAATAAGTACCTCAAGTTGGACAAATTAATATTTTCTGTCAGTATGTGACTCTTCCTAAATCGACTTCCTATTTGTGAATTTTATAGATTTTAACTTCGTTAGTGGGTTTTTTCTTTGGTAAAGGCAATTATTTTTAGTTGAAATATTATGTTATTAGAATGCGCCTCGGTTTGATGATTATTGTATTTCAATTTAAATTATTTTGAACGAGGCAAATATTGTGATGGAATTGCCACGATATTTTTGATATTTTAAGCAAAAAAACAATAGGGATAGCAAACCAGCCGATTTTTTTAAAAATACCCAAAAAAATAATTATTTTATTAATAATAACCAGGTTTTGGATGGAATTTTAAAAATACCCAGGCCGCAGATTTTTTCTGCGCTCCGGAATTTTTATTCCGGGCCGTAGAAAAAATTTGCGCTCCGAAATTTTTTTTTTTTTTTTTAGAATTTTTTATTCCGAGCGCAGATTTTTTCTGTGGCCAGGATTTTTTTTTTTTTTTTTTTTTTTTTTTTAGAGTTTGGAGAAAAAAAATCCATCATGTATATGTATATGTATGTATATGTATGTATTTGTATATGTATATGTATATATATGTATATGTATATATATGTATATGTATATATATGTATATGTATATATATGTATACTAGTAATCGTGCCTGTGCACAGCAACGGGAGCAAATTATGTAGTAGAAAACCTAATTTATATAAGTTTTTTTTTTTCATAAATCCTAAACCCTAAACCCTAAACATTGAATTATTTGAAAGTATAATAAATAAAAAAACAACTAATAAAACATGAATACTGCATTGTAAAATTAACAGAAAAGAATAGTTGCACCTCTGTTCAATGTATTAACAAACATACATAAAAAATATTACAAATAAAAAACTACCATTCTTTTCACAAAAAAGAAAGTTTATTTAATAAATTATTCAACTCATTTAATTAAATATGCTAATCCAAGCTGAAGTAGACAATGAGAAATAATCTAAGCTGGTGTATGCATTGCACTTCCCACTTTCTTTTTTAAGTGATCCCGAGCAAACAATGTCATGCGGAGTGATATCCTTGAAATATTTTTTAGCACAAGGTACTCGTTGCAAAACTGAGAGATACAATTGAAAATCCATGAGGCATGAAGTATCACATTACAAACCCTTTCTAACACTGTTAGGCCATTTTTTTTTTACTAAAGACACTAAGTACAATGTAATGTGAAAATAACCAGAACTAAGAATAATGAAGGATCCTACTTTAAAAAAAAAAGAATAATGAAGGATCCATTTTATAGAAGTTACATACTTGTGCTGAAAACTTTGATAAAAGAAAATAAAAATACAAATTTGAAAACCTTAGCACGTTTGTTGGCAGTAATAACAGGGGTTACTGAGACTTCTAAAGAGAATCCATCAATTTGGTACTCCTCCCTCTTTATCATGTCAGATATGAACAAAAAAAAATCATTAACAGAACTTATCTCCTTGGAAGCTGCTCCAGTTTTTCTTGTAAGCAGTAGACATAGCACAACACACCCAAACAGAGTAAGCGATCGTGGTGAAATGTAGCAAACAAGGTCGTGAATCCCAAAGAGACGAAATATGCATCTGATGCAGACCTGAATGAATTAGCAAACAAACAGAACGTTGATGGCTGATTTATTTATGGAAAAATATGCATGTGCCAATATTTGTGAAGACATGACAATCTGATCAGTTTGTTTCATAGCTGACAATCTCATAAAGTAGCAACTTTATGAGATGCTGTTCGTTTTCCAGAGCTATGTTCATATAAAAAGTAACTAAAAGATAATGTACACATAAAAGGAAATATAGAATCATATACCTTCAATCCAGCATTTACAATATGTTCCCTGTGACAACTGTCACAACATCTGGATGTCTGGCAACCTAAAAAAAATACAACTATAATAGATTAAAGTAAAAACAATAGAAAAATAAATATTAAATTTTAGAAAGAAAACTAACCTCCAAGACATCTTGCTCACCAGGTATAATCTCAGGTTTCTCTTCACAATCAGCTATGGCTTCTTTCAATTCATTTACTAACAACTCATTTCTCACAGCTACTAATTTAGGCTTTAACCTTTTCACCTGATCACACAAAAAAAGGAATAAATCAAACCTGTTTTTTCAAAATATTTTCATAGGAACAACTCTACTGTTATAAATTTTGACCAAAAAAAAAATGAACCTGATCAGCTAGAAGTGTGACATTTGATCCAGCTGCAAGTGCAAGTGTGCAACTATGAATTTATCTGGATTTTCAGCTACTATGTCAAGTGTCTGAAATTTTGAAATTTGGGATTGAAAAAAATTTACAATCAAGGCTTTCAGTCTAAAAAAATCAATTTTTTAAATGAATATAGTATCTCGATTTTTGCAAGTAGAATTTCTCAAAAGGGCAAGGGGTCCTTTATATAATATTAGTATACAAAAAGTTTTGAGTTAAATTAAATTGTAATGGTAGGAGTACCTGAGTGCCGATTGAGCCAGTGGACCCCACAATTGAAATGGATTTGGGACCATCCCATGAGCTGCGACTCGGCTCTGGTACGGCCTGACCTGGCCAGGCTAGTGGTGGGGCCTGAACCGAACACACAATTTTCTTTGACACGTATGCCCTTCTATCTCTTCTCCTCAAAGGAAAATCAACTGAAAATGATAAAAAAAGAAAAGATGATAGTTATGTATTTGGCTTTAGCTTAGGGTTCAATGCATTGACTACTAATGAAGTTGAGAATCGTGACAACCATCACAACTTCATATTTACAGGGAATGTGACTGGTACAGTATTGGAAGGTTGGTACATGGGTTGTATATAATGTCTTTGGCTTATTTACACACAAATTCATATTTACAGGGTTTAAGTTAAGGGTATATTTACAAAATCCAAGAAAGAACAATAATAGATCATAGATCAAAATCCAGAAAGAACACAAAAGAAAAAAATAAAAAAGAGTAACAAACAGCATGAGAGCAGTTCTTGGTATAGTACATGACCCTAAAACAGATAGCACGAAAGCAAACAATAATAAAATGAAGAAAAGGAAGGGCTCGGTTCCTCAAGCACAGTAGGAAGATATGGGTAAAACCAATCTATTATCACTATTCCCACCCGCTACAAACCTGAAAAATTATGACTTCACCACTTAAAATGATAGCCATAACTTCAAATCTTAAATCTACAGTTGACTCGATAAAACGATAGCCAGAAATGAGATCATTACCTCCGCCAAGTAATGCTTTCCAGATGGGCTCGTCTCATCAAAGTTGCGTGTTTCACTGTTCCAAATAGGGTTTAATTAATAACTAATTGCAACAAAATGTATGTATAAAAAAAGTTATCAACATGTATGATGTGCATATGAGGGCTTGAGCATACAATTTCATCATCTTATCTACTTTATTTTTAATTCATTTCATTGATTTAGTATATGGCAAAGGGCAATTTGGTCATATTGAGCATGCATGCTTGGCATTTTTGTATAGATCAATCTGCAACTCCTTTTTGAATGATTTCAGTTTCTAAAATTCCCAGATATCAAGTTCTACATCCTGGAACAATTTTACAATTGCTTTAATACTCTTGATTTTCTACCTGGAACAATTTTACAATTACTTTAAAAATTGTAGAACATTCAAAAGTAGTGATTTTCTATCTGTCTAAAAATCTAGTATAAAAATTCTAAAAAATATAAAATATAGTCTGCATGTACTATGGTACATTTTCATATGGAGATCAAGTGCAATTTGAAATTTATTTGGTCTTCAATCAAGTACCAATTAATATATCATTTAGTGAGTGTCATAGTTGTTGATGGATACAACACTACAATTGGGGAAAAAAAAAAGGTGCAAGGACGGTACTTCAAAATTGCAACTGCTGGTGCCATTGATGGAGTAACCACTTGCTTGAAGTTCTCTTCCTGGAAATGCTTCTCCTGTAATTCTAAGCCCCTATATGGCCGGTAAGGGGTCATCATCTGCAGCATCAAAACAAATGTCAAAATTAAGAACAAATTTTATATAATATAATAGTTTACCTCTTTCTCCCATGCTGACAACTTTAGCAAAACCCGGCATGTGCAGCTTCTGGGTCCATTTCAACCGTACCTATAAAGGAAAGCCAAACAAACAATGTCTTATTTTATTCCATAATCTAAAAAAAGCACTGACGATACAAATTATTAAAAAAACTGGAAGAATATATCAATTCAAAAAATGAACAGATTCAGAAAATCCAGCAAATCTGAGTCATTGATCTGAATATCTGATTTTATCAGAACTCCTAATGTTTCCTTACATACCAATCTGGCCAGAGTTCAAATACCAGCAAAGCTGGTGGTGTAATGAATTGTTGTAAAAATAAATAAAAATTAGAGACAGATTGGTGAATTGTTGAAAAATATAATAGTAAACCCTAAACCCAAAACCCTAATCGATCAACATACTGTGATTGTGTTGCAAATAGGTGCACCTGATAGCAGCTCAAAACTAATGGAACTACTAAGTTAGATTGCACGATGGTTGCAACTTAATCAATTTGCTCTAGCTACTTCTAATTACAAATGAAATGCGACAGATTGCTCAGTCTCAAAAAAAAAATTTGAACAAATTGCAACCTAAGAGACGAACTAAGATCGATCAAAACAGCCCAAGTTGTCAATTCAGAAGTGGTTTCAAAGACATGTACAATTCTATGCTGATAAAATCGCATCACAGATTATACGAAGTACGCATGCTAGGAGAAGAATAATAGAGAAGTTGAATCAAGAGAGAGACCTGGATGCTAGAAGCAGATGTCGATGAAACGACGCGTCAGGTCCCCACCTCTGTCGCCGAAACCGGAGCGTGAGAGAAACCGTCAGTGGCGCCAAACGGATGGAGAGCGCGAGAGAGACGAAAAGAGAGATGGTGCGAGAGACGGTGTCGGAGAGGGGTGGTGCGGCTCAAGAGGAAGCGATTAGGGCTTTTTTTTCTTTTTTTCTTTGGAAGAAGGGATCGGGGAGGGACTGAGGGAGACGAGGAAAAAAGTAATTTGGTGAAGAGACGGAATGGTTTGGTGAAGAGACGGAGCGGAAGTAAATTTTTTTAGCGATCATATGCGGCCAGAATTTTGTTTAGCGGGGTGAAGAGATGGAGCGCCAGAATTTTTTTTTAGGTTTTTAGGGATCATATGTGGCGCGAACAGTGGGGTCTTAAGTGTTGAAGAGCAAAATTTAGAAAATTCTGCTGTGTGTGATCTGAAAATTGAATGGCTGATATTAACTCCGAAAATTTAACTTTTAATCACAACTCTTGCAGGATCTAGACATTAAGCTCCTTAATAAGGTGGAAGAGATGTATATATATGTATATGTATATATATGTATATGTATATATGTGTATATAATATATGTATAATATATGTATATGTATATAATATTTATGTTTATGTATATGTATATAATATTTATGTTTATGTATATGTAGATGTATACGTATATTTTTAAATTTTTTTTTTTTTTACAGTTTGGAGAAAGAAAATATCCATGATCTGATTTTTTTAATTTTTAGAGTTTGTATTTGTATATGTATATGTATATGTATATGCGTATGTATATATAATATAATATGTGTATAATGGCTGTGGCTAATTTGCTGCCGGTAGCATTTCTGCCGGCGGTGCTGCCGCCTATTTTTTTGTTTTGTGATGTCCAAACAACAAATCCAAACCGTTAGATGTTTAATCTATACTATAATCTACTTGGAGACCAAATTTTACATTTTTTGAAATTTTTTTACTATATATTAAGCTGGTTTGAAAACCGCTGATTTCAATGCTGCAGAAATTTACTGAAATCAGCGGTTTTCAAACCAGCTTAATATATAGTAAAAAAATTCCAAAAAATGTAAAATTTGGTCTCCAAGTAGATTATAATATAGATTAAACATCTAACGGTTTGGATTTGTTGTTTGGACATCACACGGATAAATATAGCCCCGGCAGCACCTCTGCTGAAATGCTGCCAGCAGCAATTTAGACAGACCCGTGTATAATATATGTATATGTATATATGTGTATATAATATATGTATATATGTGTATATATGTGTATATATGTGTATACATATACATAAACATAAATATTATAGACATATACATATACATAAACATAAATATTATATACATATATATGTATAGATATATATGTATATATATATGTATATTTATATATACATATATTTGTATATTTATATATACATACATATACATATACATATACATCTACATCTACATATATATACATATACATATACATATACATATACATATACATATACATCTACATCTACATCTACATCTACATACATATACATATACATATACATACATATACATACACATACACATACACATACACATACATATACATATACATATACATATACATATACATATACATATACATATACATATACATATACATATACATACATATACATAATGGATTTTTTTTTTCTCCAAACTCAAAAAAAAAAAAAAAAAAAAAAAAAAAAATCCGGGCCGCAGAAAAAATCTGCGCTAGGAATAAAAAATTCTAAAAAAAAAAAAAAAAAAATTTCGGGGCGCAAATTTTTTCTGCGGCCCGGAATAAAAATTCCGGAGCGCAGAAAAAATCTGCGGCCTGGGTATTTTTAAAATTCCATCCAAAACCTGATTATTATTAATAAAATAATTATTTTTTTGGGTATTTTAAAAAAAATCGGGCAAACCAGAGAAGAGAAAAGAGAGATATCAGGGGCTCAAGGAGCATTACCAGTGGGGACCACCATGCAGACAACTTACGAGTCTGTTGCCAGAGGAGATAACCAAACGAGGGCTTCTCTGTACTCGCAAGAGGATGAGAAAAGAAGATGAGGTGGATGATCCGGCAAGGAAGACGCTCGACCCGGTGTTTTCTTCTAAAAAGGATGATAACAAGGATGATTCAGCGGTTACTGGCACTGCCGGTTGATAAATAATGCTGTTGATTTTGTTTTTCTAGTTGTGAGATATTTTGATCAGTGATGTAATTCTGGTATGTAGCTATAGCTATATCAAAACTTTTGTACAATAGAAATTGGTACCAGTTTTTTGGTACCAATTTCCTTCTGCTATGATTTCAATATGAATGAAATCAGTGGGTTTCCTTAAAGAAAGAAAGAAAAAAAAGAATCACAACTATTCGCTACATCAAAAGAGATATTACACAATAGTAACACCATCAACCATTTGAAAAATCATACAAATTAAAAGGGAAAAAAGATAATCATCTGACAAATATTAACAACAGTCTTGCATTTGCTGAGGATTGCACTATCTTCGCTCGCGCTCATCTTTCATACTCTGTATTAATCAAAGCAAATACAAAAAAAAACAAAACATTTTATCAATTATGAACGTAAGGTGTTGCCTTTTACACATCTCTCCTTTTGGCGAGTATGAAAAAATTGATGTTTGGATTTTTCTTTAAGTTATTCACTAACCATATCAACAAAGTACTAACATTAGAAAAGAACAAAAAAAATAAAACACAAATTAAAATGACAAACCAGTTTTTTGAAAGATGGCCCAGTCACCAGTTTCTGCAACTTTTCTGCATCTGATTTTGCACGATCCAAAGTCTAATTTACCAAAAGAGAACAAAAAATTAATGAAATGATCCCTAAGTCACAATTATACCTCTTGATGTTACTCCTCAATTACTACCGTAGAAAGTGTAAATGTAGTGTTGAGAAAAGAGTACAAACATTTCATCATGTTTGTGCATTTGGGTTATTTGTTTACCAATTTTATTTTTGTGAAGTTTGATTTGTAAAACCTCATCATGTTTACTATACAAATTCAAGCAATCAGGGAACGAACAAAATAAGAGCCCAACATCTGAGGCAAACAAAATTAAAACGAAATGAAGCATTACCTGTATAAGTGTATCAACACGGCGTCTCATTCTAGTATGCATAAAACCTTCCGAACACTGGAAATTATTAAACTAAATTAACTTAAGCACATGGTCGATAACTACTGAAATTTTCTGGGTGACTTGCTACTAGATAAATACTCTGACTACAAGAGTGAGGCTATGAATTCATATAGGTCAGTGCTATGAATTCATATATTTATTTTTAAAGTCCAAATAGTCGATTCGAACCGCTCAACACGATCTCCATATGAAAATGTACTTGGAGGAGATCATGTTGAGCGGTTCGGATCAAATGTTTCAACTTTGAAAACAAAGATGCGGATACATAGCACGGAGCTATCCGTGCATTGCAATATACCACAGCCTCACACCAACTGCAATTTAAAAAACCACTATGAATGGTCTTTATGCCTCCATTTTTGTGCCCACCCTGCCACAACTTTTCAAAAACACTCAAACGGAAAAACAAAACCAACAGATATTCACTCTTTTTATGTGCATGGCTGCATGTTGGTTATTTTTTGATGGTCATTGCGAAAAAAAATACAAAAAAAATATTGCAGAGAAATCACCCATATCCTTCGAGTTTTCCCAATCCTCAAAATGTCACAATCCTTCACATGCATGCAGATAAAGTGCTAAATAGCACATTTATTGGTTTTATTTTTCCATTTGAGTTGTAGGATTTACAATTTGTTTTCCAAAAATGGAGGCATGACTGACACAAAATAACAGAAGCATTTGAACCATCTTAAAAAGAAAAGAAAATATAGAATTGAATCATTTTTATCGATTTTAGATTGGATTTGGTGGCATGGCAAAGGGGTACGCAGGGGACTGCAAATCCTTTATCCACAGTTCAAATCAACAAGATACTTGGGGTTTCTTTTCTATATCCTACTAATAGAATTTGATAAATTCTTGCCCCGCATAACTAGGGACAAAGAATTTGTCGATACTGGATTTCTCTAATCCCTAGTTTGAGAAATAGAAAAAGTTGTCCAGTGGGATTTAAGAAAAATAAAGAAAAGGGGTCTAAGAGTTGTAGTGACAGTTCATTTTTTCACTCATGGGGACAACGACAGCAAGCTTAGGTTAAATAGAAAATATGTAAGGTTTACACTGTATGATAAAGGATAGTTATTTATCTTGTAGTTATTGTTAGTAGCATAATCATGAGTATAACCTCAACAATCATCAGATCGGCTTGAAACGACTAGTTCAAATCATTGATCTTGATCTACTACTTCACGAGCCAAGCATTTACATCCAAACTTATAATTTTTTAATTTGTTTTACATAACAAGAATTGTTGAAAGATGGACCCACTGGCAAAACTGACTTTCAATCTCTTCATTTTGTACAAAACAAAACTAAATAAAAAAAAAAAAATGGACATCAACCTTGGTTCGCGAAGTAGATCAAGCTCAATGGTTCCAATTCATGATTTGATGCCAATCATATTACTTTTGAGGTTAAGTTCATTAACCTAATTGGCGAACTTAAGCTCATATTAACTTCATTCACATAATCATAGAGCTTTTCCGACATAATTTACACAAAAAGAACTTAAATTGCTGATTAAAAAGAAATGGGTGTACCTTAACATGATAGCTAACATAAGCATGAAATGTTAGCAAGTTCCAAACCGTTCTGTCTAGCTTTTTTCCCTCCACATGCCGAGGAATTACCACTGTGTTAATAATTCCACCAAAATTATATTTTGCATTGCAAGTAAAACGATTCAGAAGGTCTCTAACATTCCAAAACTGACAGGTAATAGCATGACTGGTACAGTGCCTGAAAGATAGTACTGACAACTGAAGTTGCAGTCCTTGGTTTCTGTTGGCACTGTATAATGGAACTTGCGTCATTAATTTTAAATTATTACCAAAAGTAACAAAACCAGCATTTGCAGCAAGTGCGCTTCCAGGGGCTCCTTTCAACTCAGGAGGAGGTGATTGTGACCACATACAAGTTGGTGCATTATTCAATGCAGCTGTTCGCCTTGCCTCAACAAATTCCTTTTTAGAAAATAATCATGTCATGTGCTTTTTCATGTGTCAGAGAAAAAAAAAGTTTATAAGTGAGGGAATGTGGAATTACTTGCAAGAAAGAAGTTGCCAAGACAATATCAATCGAGTCCTGGAATCTCATAGGATAAATCACTGTAACTCTATCTGCCTAAATTCAACAAATATAAAATGTTATCTAATAAAATACTCCGTTAAATCCTTCTTATTCTTTCCATCAAGACTGGTAAGTGATTAATTACCTGGGGAATGACAAAGAATGATTCATTGGGACGATGAACAAGTGCCACAGGTTGCCCTGCTTCAGGCCCCACCGTCTTCATGCTGAGATTTTTCAAAAAGACCTTGAGTGGGGCCCCTAAAACCACTTCTCTAATAGATGCAATGTGTACCAAGATAGAATTCTTTTGTTCTGGAAGAATATAATGGGAAGAAAACTTAGCCAAGTAACTTTATTTTCAAGCTCTGGTAACGAACTTATTTGGATTTGCATCTAATGGTGATTTGATAACTGAACTAGGCGTGACATGGATGTCTGCTGGCAATCTCAAGGGTATGCTTGGATTGAGAGTGAGGTTAGCGAGAATATCGTGCTAACCCAAATTTGGAATAGTCGCTAACCCAAAATGTTGGGTTAGCGGAATAGCACACTAACCCGAGCTAACCCAAGTATTGAGAATAGCTACTTTTCCACCAAACGTGGAATAGTTGCTAACCTGGATTTAGAATAGTCACTAACCCAACTAACCCTACTATTCCTTGGCACCCAAACGCACCCTAAAAGAAAATTTGATTTTTTCTTTATCATTAGCCATTGAATATCAGTTGGATGATCTGTTTAACAAAACCATACTGGTACTGGTACTGGTAACAATCCTTGGCATGGTGTATACAGTAATAGCAAGACCAAAATGACCTTGGAAATGTAAATCTCAGGACCTTCTTCTGATGGCAATTTCGCCAAATTGATTTTCAAAGTGAGGTCAAATCCGTCTTTTGGTGGGTCGAGGATCTGTACAACAGGTCCATATGCAGCCTTTATAGCCTCAATTGCACCAAATGGGAGGCCATCAAAAGATACCGCCTCTTGAGGCGGCAGAGGCAATGCTACTGATAGAACCAACACTTTAGGATTCCGCATAGAAACCTGACAGTAAAGCATAAATTCCCAATTTAGCACAAAATTGATGGAACAAGTTGCAAAATGCAAAATGCAAGCATAAAGAGAACCTGGATGTGATAACGAACATCATCGAATTCTACCGTTTGACAGTCGATATCAACTCCCTTGTCTTGACTGTTCAAAATAAGATGAATCAATGATCTAATTATTTTGCAGTAGAAGGGAAGTAAAGTGGAGAGAGAGAGAATGAGAGACCTGAGAAGGCGATCATTTAAGATCTGAAGTAGGAAGCGAGATGGCGACTGAAGGAGTATCATCGATCGCTTCCTTCGGCTTGAAGTAGCTGCACTATTGATGAGAGAGAGGAGGAGAGATCCGACAGGAAATTTTTCACAATCAGACCTCAAAAAATGAAATCATATTACCTGAGGTAACATAATTTTGAGTTTAGATCTGGACCGCTCTATCTGTTTGCCACGAATATTAAAGAGATCTGGGCATTCCAATTAGGGACATATTGGCCCAGATTCTCATCATACGGTCCGTATTTAAAACTCATATATTATGTTACCTCACAGGATATGGACTAATTTTGGTGGCGACGCTCCGGAAATCCTTTTTTCCGTCTTGGTTTTAAGTTCATCTCCTCTGAGGTAACAGAATATCTATATTTTTATCTATACCGTCCGAACAGAATCGGGGGCCTTCAAAATTCGTGCGGATTCTGATTTTACGTTTGGATCTAAAAGCAAATATTCACAATCGGCCCTCAAAAAATGAATTCATATCACCTGAGGTAACAGAAATTTTGAGTTTAGATCCTGACCGTTTGATCTATTTTGGCACGAATATTAAAGATATCTGGGCATTCCACTTAGGGACGGATTGGCCCGGATTCTGATCATACGGTCCGGATCTAAACTCATATATTCTGTTACTTCAGAGGATATGGAATTATGGACTAACATAGTAACATGGGTGCCGACGGATATCTTTTTTGCTTTTAGTATATTCCTCTGAGGTAACAGAATTTTTATGTTTTGATCATTACTGTCCATTTAGAATAGGCGGCCTTCAATATTCGTGTGGATTCTAATTGTACGCTCGTGATCTACAAGGAAATATTCTGTTACCTTAGGTATTTGGAATTCTCTCTTTTAGTTTAGTCCTGCCCATTTATGAAATGTTACAAACAGTTAAAATTCGTTTTCATTTTCATGGTATTGTAATAAAATAACCAAATAAGAGAAATTTAGATATATGTTCATTATAACTTTATTTACCGATCAATATTTTAAAATTGGTAATTTTTCATTTAAACTCGTTCATTTTATTTATATCTCCATTTATAATTTAATCAATTAAAACTACTAATTAATACTGTTAAATAATTTTTTTTTTGCTCTTATCCCTTCCTTCTTTGAACAACGGTAGTATGAATTGTTCATATTTAAAATTAAATTTGCTTCATAAATAACTTTTAGTGGTGTTATGTTCAAATATAGTTAGTTTTTACAATTATGTATTTATATTAATAAAAAGGCTTAGTTACCAAATTTCTGTTTTAATCAAAATACATCTTTTTTAACTTATACATGCAAATTATAATGTATTATTAAAAAATAAGCATAGTTTTATATTATGATAATAGAAAAAAAAAACTTATATTATTTGACTTTTGGCCCTTCGATTTTAATTTATAGATGTCTTATACTTGGTGTAAATTGAAATACCGTTTTCAAATGTATATTAAAATTTTTAAATTGATGAGGATTTTCAAATTTAAATATAACTTTAAGAAAGTTATCTTTTCAAATTATTTGTTATTTTCAAAAATTATAATTTTTTGTATTTCTTAATGAACAAAAGTTTTATATTTTTCATGACGTGATCTAGTATGCGAGCTTAAATTTTAATATTATGATTTATCAAACATATATTTCTTAAAAACTATATTCAAAGAAGTCACGCATGTGTAGTGAGGAAGGGAGGCCAAAAGAGAGTGAAGACTTTTACATGATGTATCATGTAAGTGTTGTTTAATTATTATATGTCATACATATTATATGAATGATTTTAAGTTTTTAACCATCGGTTGTTATATATACGAGAATATTTAAAGTGTGTTATTTACCATGTCTATATTTATTTTCTAATAAAATAAAAAATAAACAATTATATAACAATTATATTTATGATTTTGTACATATTGCTAAATTTTAAAATAACGTATCAGAGAAAATCAACAAAAAAATATTATTTTTCAATAACATAATTATTTGATATGAAGCTTATTTTCTTTTACTAAAAAAATACTGGTAAAACGTTTTTCAAAATTGTTTTGGCACCAAACGTTAATTGTTTCACTAAAATATGTATTATAGTGGCATTAGTAAAGCCGCTGTTAGTTATGCACTTAAACCAAATTTTTAAAAATTTATGTAGATATTAAAATATTTCTCAAATTTCTTTTAGACACGTGTTATCTTTCTTCTATGAAGGTTTTATTAAAAATTTGTTCAAACACGTGTACTTCATTGTATGTTTTTATATTTGTTATTATATTTTGAGAAATATGTTTTGTTTGTATTTTTTTTGTATGTTTTTAGATTTGTTAGCATTTTTTTTGAGAAATATATTTTATTTGTATCATTTACTTCTAAAAAATTACAATACTTGTATCAATTAATAAAATAATTTCGTTTCAGTGTCACATACTCACATTTACTACCCTTCTAGTTCATTGTAATAAATGAATACTTATCAAGATTTAGTTATGTTATTCATTATTCATTCATTTATTATAAAACATTTAAAATCAAGTGTGTACATAATCAAATAAATAACATCATACCATTGGGGGCGCCATTGGATATTTTTCAGGCAAGAACAACACAAACTTGAAACCCCACCTAAATCAATTAAGTCAGGTTCCAACTCCACATGAACTGGTGACAATCAAATTTGTTCACAAATATCAAAAAGTTAGAAGCAATTTAGTGAGTTGAACAGACTTGACCTCAGTGTAGTAATTGAGTGTTGCATGAAAAAAAAATGTGTTGTTTGTCAGGTGCACAAATAAAAGATAATATTAGGTCTAGAAATGAGATGCATAGTATGTTTCATAATTTCCCAGGGGTGTAAGTGTAAGTATGTAACGGAATAATTGAAAGGACTTTGCTTAGCAGGATTCCACATCCGAGGTAACAGAATATTTGTTTTTTGATCCGGACCGTCGATCAGCATCCGGGCTAATCCATTCCTTTAATATTCGTGCGTAACATATTGGACGGTCTGGATCTGAACTCAAAAACCTTGTTATCTCAGGTGATATGAATTCCATTGTCAGTGGCAAGTCCCAAAAGATGTTAACAGCGTAGTTTTAACTTCATGCAGCGCAGGAATCGTATACAGCGCCGTTTTGATTCTATAGTATGTGCGCTGCATGAAGCTAAAATTACTCTGTTAAAATCTATCCCCCCAAAACCAAATTCACATCCTCTCCAATACCTGATAAGAATCTTTTACAATTACTAGATCTAAACCGTTATTTTTAACTTGGCACGAATCTCAAATCCCAAAAATAATGCCTCCTATTGCAGCCCGAATACCAAAGCGGTTGAAATTTAATCTCAAACCGTAAAGTGAGGGTCATCCTCTGCAATACCGGAGAGGATGCGGATTCCCCAAAACCCTCTCATATCTATCGAACTCCATCTCTCTAGCAATCTTGGCCTCCCTCTTCCATGGCGATTTGTAGGAGCAGGAGAAGAGGCGGAGGTCGGCCTCTTCTACCTTCAACCATTTCCTTTCTCCCTCCCAATTATCTATCCTTATCCTCCTCCTTTTGGTATATATTTACTCTCTCTCTCTCTCATCCATAGTGAGGCTGGAAGTTCTCATTCTGTGTATGATCTGAAGATATCAATCCTTTATTTGCCAATAATGCTTCTAATTTCTCTCCTTATCGTGAATTTTAGTATCACTCCTTGGTTTATTTGCCAATAATGTTCTTTAGCACTGATTACATGTGATAATGTGTGATTGAATAGTTAAAATCATTTTCGTTTTGTATTATTTATTGTTTAACATTTATCTCCATTTATCTCAGGTACACTGATTTCAAGATTTATACATTCAACCATGTCTTATTTAGACTTGGATCAGCCCATTCTAGGTACTGAATTTACAAATATATATATAAATCTGCATTTATATCCTTATTCTGATTTGTATTTAACACATTTCTTTACCATTTATTAGATTCCTAAAAGTTTGGTTCTCTCTTGGCGCTTGCTTTGGTCTTGTTGCTTTACTCATATTATCAATTGTAAGTAGGATGATGCACTTTATATCAGTGTTGTAAATAACGGTATGCGCTTGTCGGACGGACAGGGTACCGTCAAGCGATTAATCGGATTAAGTGGCCATCTTCGGAAATAATCGGCCGATTGGTCAGGAAAATCTGTGACGGTTTGGTCACCACCAACAACTAATTGGCCGATTAATTGGCCCAAATATACTGTTTTATTTCATTGTTATTTGTACTCCAGATATGCTATATCATCATCATCATCATCATCATCATCATTTTTTGTATGTTCAGATGCTGATATGGAATTTGTGGGGCACTGTCAGTTTCAAAGGAGGAGCTTTCTTGCTTGACAATTTTTTTGTAAGCAATTTGTCAGTATTTGTTATAGTTTTTTATCTCTTAAAAACTTTGGTACTCAATGAATTATTTGATTTGTGATTTCATTTTCATATACAGAGTCCTGGCCGAAGCATATCATTTTTGGATTTTGTTCTTTTGATATTGTCTACTTTGATATCTATTGCATTTCATGAATTTGGCCATGCTTTCGCTGCTGCAAGGTCTCTCTCTCTCTCTCTAGTGCTCACCACTGCACTGACATGCTTTTATGTAATTACGTTTATACAATTGTTGCCATAAACTGGCATTCTGGTACAGTTTAACAGCCATGGTCAATTTCCCTTTGTGTTTACTCAGTCTGTACCAGAATCCATAAAAACAACCAGAAGCAGTAAATATTTTTTTTTTAGTGATTTCCTACTAATTAATTATTAAATTTTTTAACCACAGTGAAGGCCTGCAAATAGAGTACATTGCTTTATTTTTAGCAGTACTCTTTCCAGGGGCATTGGTGGCCTTAAACCAAATTTCACTTGAGAATTTGTGTCCTTTTGCTTCCCTTCGTATATACTGTGCCGGTATCTGGCACAACATAGTGGTAAATTTTTGTGTCTAGTTCTTTCTGTTTCTCCTAAGAAACCAATAAAGTTATTTTGGATTGTGAGGAGTTCTTTGTTGTAGTTGTGTTTAGGTTGCTCTTTGACTATGCTGTCTCTTCCTCTGCTCCTATACCCACTCTATATACACGGTGAAGGCCTTGTTGTAAGTCCCTTTCTTTTGTTGCCGCAAAAGCACTGCTGTTAGTCTGTATCTGCAAAAGACACCAATTTTCATTTCTGGAAATTCTAAAACGCATACAATTGTATTTAGGGGCAACATTTATTTACTAGTAGAGAAGATATTAAGCAAACAATTTTTTAGTGCAAATACAGTTAAAAAAGATTCTTTTTAAGATAAAAGTTTTTTTCGAGACAAATTATTTAGTTAGAATTTGTCTTGCTTTTGTAATTTTTTTGTTTTTTTTTGCAAATCCCATAATACAGTGATGGAATCTGCAAATAAAATGGCAGAGTGTTTTTAGAAGTCCTTTTTCTCATTTGCTTTTTTCTGTGGTGCTTTATCTCCCTGTATTACACTATTACTCCGTGCCATAGTGAAATCATCGTTATTATTTTTTAGAAGTTATATTAGAATATGTATATAGTAGTTAACTAATTTACAAAACAGGTTTTGAACGTGCCAAAATACTCCTCCTTATCTGCACACCTGTCACCTCTTGATTTAATTGTAACCGTTGATGGATTGAGAGTCACAAGCACTGATGACTGGTTCCAGGTCCTGACAAGAAATAAATCACAAAATATTCACGAAAAGGGCTATTGTGTCCCAATCTCATGGGTAGAGGCTGGAGATATTCTGATGGCAGGAAACCGAAATGGAGAGTGTCCCCAAGACTTCTCTCCATTTCAGACCTTGTCCTGTGCCAATTCGAGCCTCGTAAGAAGTGACAAAATGGAAAGCCTTAGGCATTGTTTGATTGCAAAAGATGTGGCTAGTCTTAGGAAATGTGGATATACCGGGAATCACTGTGCATGTTCAGAGGTATAAATGATTTTTCTTTTTTCTCATTAGTGCTGGAAGAACTCACAACTCAACCAAATTGAAGTTGAAGTTATAGTTACCTTTACTAACATAAATTGAATCTGACAGGAAGAGATGTGCATGACACCTGTCGAGCATCCTGGGATGTCATGGGTCGAGATCTTTTATCAAAGCCCATACACCTCAAGATGTGAGCAATTGACTTCGAGTCTTGATCCAATTGCAAATCAAGATCAGAATCCTTGTGGCTTGTCATTTGTATACATTGGTGATGCATCCTTTGTGGCTCGTTCTCTAACTCTATCGCCATATAAACCTAGATGGGGATTGTTTATTAGTTTGAGTGTGTATATTCCCTACTTAATGGAAAAGGCTTTGCATTCAGTATTTCATGTCTCACTGGCTTTGGCAGTGGTCAATTGCTTACCAGTAAGTCTCAGTTTCATTTTAACTTAATTTCTTTTGCTTGGGTAATGTTTTTGTAGTACTTGGTTCACACATGGCTGGTTATCTGTTAAAAAGGTTACAATTGTTTTGTAGGGCAATACATATTTCTCATTTTTTTTTGTCAGGGGTATATATGATATTTTGGCATTTTGCAAGGGCAAGCATAGTTTTGACTTATGCTGATAGCTAGGGAAGTGGTACATAGTATCTAGGTTAGGAATTCAGCTCGTATCAATTATAGTCTCACCAATCTACTATGCGTATATAGATTTACTGGTATCATCGAGCTTTTCATATATACATGCACGTGTTTGTCTGTGTAACTTTTCATACACTGATTCATTTTTTATTTTCATTATTTAGGTGTATCTTTTGGATGGTGCATCAATTTTGGAAACCATTCTTTGCTATTTCACTCGGCTTACACAGAGGGAAAAACAACTTAGCCTTAAAGTTGGTCTTCTGGTTGGGACCTCATTGTCTATCATTTCTTGCATTAGGATACTTTTTGCATTATATCTTGTGTCATATAGCAGGAGGTAACTTCTCAGATGCTAGAGGTCATTTTATACACAATCAGGTTGTACATAGAATAAAAGGTTATGTCTCTTAAAAGCAGGATTTATTTCATTTTGTTTGGTGGTGTTAGTATGCATTTATTTTTTATTTATTTTATTTTTGTTATCAATGCCCATACGTAGGCTTACACACGTCAGGGACATATATAAGCATTAAGCTAATTTACCAGAATCCCCGAAATTAAATCATAACCCCCGAAATTTTACCAGAACCCCTGAAAATTATCATAATCCCTGAAAATTTACCAGAACCCCTGAAAATTTAATTATAGAGCCAGTAAAAGAAGGTTTTTCGGTTTTGTGTTCAAGTGCTACCAAGGCTGTGGTATTATGATTTATACTTTTTTTTTTTCTATTTATTTGACATGCAATGTTGAACCGATTGAAGTTTGAATCTTTTATCTGAATCATCAAAAGGAAAGATTAAAACAAAGTAATTTTGAATGTGCTTAAAAAGGATTTGTAAAATCTGGCAATTCAAATTTAGTCTTTACCATATATTTTGATTTTGTAGTGCTGCTGTGGAATTTAAAGTTTAGAAAACAGGGGGGGATACTATTTCAACATTAAAAATTTAAAATGTGACCTCACAATTATTATCCTCTACAATGCTACATGATTATAATAATTGCACACTTCATACTCTTATCAGATAAAGGGCTGTTAATTTTGTAGTCATTGTGAATGTCAACCAAATAAAGTTAGAAATGGCATTGTTCATAGCCTTGTTAAAGGCCACAATTTTCTTTTCTCTTTCCTTCATCTTATGAAAATCAATGGAAATCACCAAAATGAAATAAGTAATATGAAAATCTGTCATTTTCTTGAACTAGAGAACATAGTTTCTGTTTCTGTCATGTATACAAGGAATTCGGATCCCCAAAAGTAACCCAAATTTTCAGTTTGGATCAGGTCCATTTGATCTACTATGGCACAAATATTAAAGAGCCATGTGCATTCCATCTCGGGCCAGATTAGCCCGAGTTCTGATCGTACGGTCTGGATGTAAGCTAAAAAACTTGGGTTATTTATAAGGATCCGGACCGTGTACAAGAGGAGTTTAGGTTGTTCACCTTTTTTTTTTTTTTTGCCTTTCTGATTTATTCAAATTTGGATGGATAATAATGCACGTGAGACAATGTATGTTTTGATATAGTTACAAACAGCACGGTAAAGGAACAAATGCCAGTGCGCCTGTACAGATGGAATATAATATATATATATTGTTGGATCACTGTGTCTCTCTCTGATGAGTACTTGAGGGGAGCAGTCACAGTCAGATTGACAGATTCTACTTTGATTTCTGAAACAGCTAAAGCATTTGACGTGCACTGAGCACATGCATGCCACTATATGCCAGTTTCAGATTCTGACATATATATATATAAAATGGGAAACCACCTTTCACTTCTGGGGCGCACGGGTTGCCAAATCTTTGCAAGAAGCCTCTACATTTCAGAAAAAAGACACCAATACGTACGGCTATACTAGGATCGATGCTTTTTCACCATATATCATTCAAAGAAAGAAATTTATTTCATAGTCATTGAAGAACATCAATTTATCGTGTCTTACATATCATTTTTGAAGATTGAACATCGTGTAGCAGGTGTGGCAAAAAAGTCCATAGCTCGTGGATCGATCGTGACTTGCATCTGATTTGCTCGCTAACAACTTATTCATTAGTGGACCCAGGGGCGGACGCAGGATTTTTGTCAGGGCGGGGCAATAATCGGATGCAAATAGCTTATCGGGTTCAAACCCAATAGCTTATCGGGTACAATTCAACATAACAAAAAAATACCAATCAATATATAATAAAAATCCTAAATTACTTGAAAAAAAATTAACAATTCAACATTTATAGGGAATTTTGGTTCAACTAATTTTCGCTATTTGGGATCAGCCCCTATTTGGGCTCCGCTAATTTGTTTCGCTCATAGTTTATATGGGCTCCGTTCCGTCTATTAGAATTCCATAATAGGCTACAGGGGGGCAATTTGAATTCCAGGGAGGGGCAGAGGTCCGAAAAGCAGATTTTTAGCACTATTTTTGAAAATCCAGCGGGGGGCAGCTGACCCCCCTGTGCTACAGTGGGTCCGCCCCTGAGTGGACCGAGCTGATAATGAGCCAACTCATCACTAGCTCGATCCAAAATTAACAAGTTTGAGCTGAGGCCTAACTCGCCAGCTCAGTTCAAGCATAAATTTGTGTGAATTTAGTATGTATGAATTTATTTTGTGAACTATATATGTTTGTATGAATTTGAAAATTTAGTATTTTAGTATGTACGAATTTAGCTATAAACTTAATTTAAGGTAGTTGACTTTATAATATATTATCTAATATATTTGGGCTTTTGGTCGACAAGCTGGCTCGGCTAGCTCGTTGCCAAAAAAAAGCTAGCCATGAGCCACTTTTTCAACTTGAATTTGAATGAGGGAGCCATGAACTTGATCTAGCTTGGACTGAACCGGCTCGTTGCCAGCCCTATCGTGTAGTACGTGTGGTGTCGGTGTCATGTGTCGTGTCTTCTACCTCTGTTGGTGTCCATACTATGTACATAGGATGGTGGTACTATGACATGGTTGGTCCTAATGGTAACTGATGTGGAACTGGAACCAATGTGACTGCTACTGTGATCTATATATTAACAGCAAGCAGTTGCAATCAATTAAGATATATATAACAACAATGGCAACGGAGTCGAAACATTGTCAGTTAATCAGCGATAGCCTCTTGTTATATGAGAAGGGCTCAAATGCCCCAACAACTCATGCCCCAATTCCATTCCAAAATCTGAACCGCACGTGAAATCGTTAGATTCGTACAAAAAAAACTCTGGATCGGAGTCTCCAATTCACTCCAGTTCTCTCCCAAGTCCTCTCTCTCTCCATTTCGCTTTTTCTCTGACCTCCTTCCGATTCCAATCCACTGACACTCTCACCCCCTCAGACCGATGATGTAGCCCTCCTCTTGCCCCTCCGGCCTCCTCGACACCGATCTAGGGTTTTATCACAAGAATGAATAACCGTTTTCATGGGCATCGTACCCACCGTCAACCCATCTTTACCAATTGAAAAGACTAGTTCAATATTAGAAGGACACATCATGCACCTTTCCGTTTTTCATAAATCTTTAAAATTCGATTGTAACCTTTATATTCTCATGATTGTTTTTGCTTTTGCTTTTTCTTATTTTTAATGGGTATTCGTCTGATAAATTCATGCTCAATTTTTTTTCTTATCACATTTTCCGAAGAGAGAGAAAAGGTTTAGTTTTTTTTAATGTTTTTTGTTTTGTAAGTTTCCGTATAAATGATTTTGAGTGAGAACTCGTAATCATAGAAATGCTTGTGAGCAAGTTTTCTGTTTTGTTAGTTTAGAGTTGAAATTTAATGCCCCTAAATAAGAATTTCATCAATTTTCGAATTGCTCTCGTGATAATGGGATTTAGGATGATTTTAATTGCAATAATGAATGTCAACAAATAGAATAGTTTCAATTGAAATAATGACCAACACAGTCTCTGGCCAGAGGAGAGAGAGAGAGAGAGCAAGGTGCTGTATCACCCGAAGGAGAGAGCCCCCGACTGTATCCGTCGGAAGAGATGAAACGCGATCAGTATTTGTTTGTCAGAACTGGAGAGCGGCAGTAAAAGTTGAGAACAGGAGAGAGACGAACAATGAAGCACACATCTTATTTGTAAATGAAAAGTCTCGAGCGAAGACAATCTGAACCTCTAATTTGAAATTAGATGAGCGGTTCAGATTTTGGAATAAGATTGGAGCATAATTATTGGAGCATTTGAGCCCTCCTCTATATATATATCTCCCTACCTTATTAAGGAGCTTAATGTCTAGATCCTGCAAGAGTTGTGATTAAAAGTTAAATTTTCGGAATTAATATCAGCCATTCAATTTTCAGATCAGATACAGCAGAATTTTCTAAATTTTACTCTTCAACCCTTAAGACTCCACTGTTCGCGCCACATAGGATCCCTGAAAACCTAAAACAATTCCTGGCGCTCATCTCTTCACTCCGTCCGTCTCTGGCGCGCTCCGCTCTGGCGCTCCGTCTCTTCTCCCATCATGAATACATAGAGGAATTATTTCTCTGGCGCTCCGTCGGACCAGCGCCAGCACAGACGCACCATCTCTCTCGGTGTCTCGCTCTCTCGCCTCAGACCCCCGACCCCAGCAATTTTTTTTCTCCCGTCTCCGTCCCTGATCCATTTCTTCTCCCACCGCCGTAAAATCTTACACTAATCGGAACGTGAAAAAGCACGAAGGAAATAGAATCAGAAATGGAATTCACGGCAACAAGTTGATCGGAAGCGGAGATGCAACGAGAATCGATTTCAATTGATGGGATTTCAACGGGGCAAAATCGCGTGACCAAATCCTCACCAAATCGATGGTATTTGGACGGTGAAGCACCGTGAAATTGTGAGTAAAATCGTTGAGAGGACCCCTTTTGTTTTATATTTTTTTTTTGCTGAAATAAAAAAACACTATCTGAATGGCTGTAAATTAAGTAAACTTTCTGATTATTTTTTAATATTATCAAATGAATTCTTCTCAGTATTAAAATCTTTCTGATCTGAAAATATCAATTTCAAATTGTTTCTATTGAATTTAATTGAAGTTGTATATTTTTTGGTTCTGATAGGAGCCTAAAGGTGGCATTGATGACGGGCTGGTCTCAAAGGCGAGGCATTTCTGTTACAACTGATTTGACTGGTACATTGGTACACAGCTCTGGCACCAAGCTTTGAGTCTGGTTTGAAGGTTGAAACCTGATTAGGGTTTGGTTAGGGTTTCATTCATATAAAGAAGAACAAAGAGATTTGAATGTTTAATTTACAAAAAAAAAATGCAAAGAGTTCATTGTGTCAGATAGCAAATATGTACAATCAGACTTTGGTCCCTGATATTTTATTTATTATACCTTTTCTGTTTATTAATAAAAATAGTATAGTTTTTTCAATTTTATTTACAAAAGTGCAGAGGCTATGAAAATAGACTTCACAAAACTCATCCTAAATGATTTTAATCCTTATTTACATACCAGTCCACTAAAATGATCTCTCATGTTACTGTCAATACGTCTGTTGATTACTGATTTCATTTGGGAGTATAATGAGGATGTGATAGGGCTGGTGTTCAGAGACTGTCTTCTCGGTGTAGCAAGGAGTAGATAGATCTCACACGAGCCAGTAGCAGCGGAGAGACGACAGCAGTAGATAGATTCGCACCTATATCGGGTAAATACTTGAGCCCTTTTTACTTGATGCTTGATGCTTGATGCATGCTTGCGTATACTTATCGATTGGATTATTTGGATAGAGTCTTGTGCAGGTTGTTGATTTTCCTGGCTTGACATTGGTGTTACCTGTGATGAATTCTTTCTCTTTGTCCTGGATCGTTGGCTGTTGCCTTGTCCTTGGTGCTGATGCGTTTTTCCTTTGGATTTGGCTTTACTGGTACTATTACCGGTACCAGTCTGGTGCAGAATTGTTTTTGGTGCTGGCCTTGTTTGTTGGTGCTGATCTTATTTGGAATAGTATAAACTTTTTTACAGAACTGTTGTGGCTACATATTATATTCACCTGTGATATTTAATTGGAGAAAATTAGAGGTAATTCTCTGATATGTTGTGAATCTGCACCTTTCTTTTAATTTTAATTTTTTAATTTTGTAAAGGGAATTCGGCACAGGCACCTACTGGTACCATGATCAAACCTCCGAAAAGAGACACTGATGTAAAGCTCCAACTAAATAAGTTTTGGTATCTTGTTGTTAGTTTTAAATCAGATGCTATGACATGATATTGGAGCTGAGTATATAATTCAGATTCAATTCCGAGTAACTTATATAGTACTAAAATCATTGTTCCTTTTGCTTCTGTGACATTGTAAGATTCATGTAGTTTATTTCTATTTTTTTCTCTTGGAGATTGTTTTGAGAGAAGTCCAATGCAAGGCTGCTGATTAAGGTGAACAGTGGTACCAGACAACGGTAATGGACTTAGATTATAATACTATTTTTATGTATATTATAATATTATTCAAGTGTTGTCTGAGTTTACAACACTCAGACATGAATAATAAATGTCATGCTTTAGTATTATTTCATTTTATTATTTGTTTCGAGTTCTTTGTTATTAACTTAAACTGTTTTGTTATATTATTCATGTAGATTATAATTTATTTTAATTGTGTCTTTTATGAATTATACTAAATGACCATGTCTGCAGGTTGTAGTAGCAATGTGAAACCAATGGTGTACTGGTAGCTCTATTGTTGCTAAATGGTACTACGGTTTCTGGTATCGGTTTGCAGTTTTTTTTTTGTTCATTATGGATGGCATTTGTTTTACTGCTCTGGGTCTTTTTTGTTAACTGGAGCTGTTTTGTTTCATGAGATTGTTTGTAATTAATAGACCATGTAAATTTTTGGATTATGATAATAGATCATCTGGCAGCTTATGCTAAGATTCCCTCAAAAAAAGAAGACGATGTATGTATTTTTTAGAGCTTTCTCCGAAATTATTATTCATTTCAAGTTCGTTAATTTATTAAGTCTTAATTTCAGTGTTGTTTTGATCGGTGGGAGTTTACTGGTAACTTTACTATAGCATAATAATGCTTCATATATATTTAACAAGTCATGGTAAATATACATATGAGTAGTTATACATGCGAATAGTCATATACAAAATGAGTAATACATGTGAATAGTTATATATAAAATGAGTAGTTATAAGGTCTCAATTGCATTTTTTTTGTTATTTATGACTTCTTTTGTTGCAGAATGTAAACAGAAGCGTTTCTTTCTTGCACTTGAATATTATTTATTAGTCTGAACTGTTAGCTATTAAAAAATAATTTTTTCAATAGATTTATAAAGTCATGTTGAAACGGAAAGAGGGAATTGATGCCCAAGAGTGTATACAAAAAATATAGTATACTGAGAGATCTTGAGCGAGGAATAAGGTATGAACCATATTAATTTAATCCTTTTTTCATTTATTGCTGTTTCTTTTACTATTATTTATTATTTGTCTTATTCTTTTTTTTCTTAATTATATATGAATATGAATAATAAAATCTTTTTATATTTTATTCAATTTTATAATATGTCCCCGTCGCAACGCACGGGCACGATACTAGTATATATATATATATGTCATAATTTATTGTAATCAGCCATTATTTATCAGGAAATACAAGAAAGCCATCTCTGATTTAACTGATATTTTTGTGGTTCTGTACTCATTGTTACTATCTATTATGAGCAATCGCAACAGTACTGGTCATATTTATTCCATGTGGTCATATATATTATCTTCATTACTTTACATTGATTAGCTAAGAAATAATCAAATAAATCTTTTAGTGGTCAGAAGCATCCTATAGTACTCTTTGGCAAGGATGCACTGAAACGTTTGAAAGTTGAAAGTTGAAACCACCTTTTTCAGACTACTTTGGAATTGACAATCTCCAAAAAAGAAAAATGACAAGTTTACTTATTGTTTTTGAAATCAGAGGCATCCATATATATATGGTCCTTCATTACCATGTTAACCATGCATACAATATATTTATACTGGCATGGCAACCCAAAAAGAAAAGAAAGTAGAACTAACATAACCTCATCACTTGTGTCTTCTTAAATTGTAGACAAGGGCATTTTTATTTTCCTTCTAATTGGGAGAGATGATCATTACATTGGCAAGTCACATATCTTCTTGCTAAAAATCCAAGACCATTTATTAATATAATTGAATTGGAACTTTTTTTTTTTTAAGTAAATTGAAACTTGTTCAACTTCATAGATGCAACAAGTTCAATCCAATACTATATATAAAGCATATATGTCTTTGGAATTTTGGTTACAAGCTTACGTGAACTAGATTATCTAAATCATCTCTTTCACTTGTAATCAAATTGCACAAGTGTCCCAATGCATCTAGGAATTAATTAAAGGTGGCAAATATTTGTCTAGGCTAGTTGAGCTAGGGTAGCATCCTCCTGCCACCAGAGCCTTGCTCTCTCTGGCAATTAAAGTACATTGCAGCTACAGGTGATCCGAGATTATAAAGTGCCGCAAACTCACGAGAACTAAAATTCTGGCGCCAACCTGGTGTATAGACTGTCTGACGACCCAGTTGCCGAAAGAGAATGAAGATGAACCGATGGATGCCCATGCTTGGCCTCGGGCTCTCGTAGCAAAGAAGCTCTTGTCCGAAGCTTGCTCCTGTTGTTGCAGGGATATCAGTTACCAGCCTGTTATATATATATTATCAAGGTTCATCAGTTTAGTTTGGATTTATAACAAGGAAGAGCATTTCATTTATATATATACTAAAAAGAATTAATATTATGGATGGCTCAATATATAAATGAGATGATCTCACCAATGCAAGTATTCTCTAAGATTTGGGTTACTTGGACTTGGAGCATCTGGATCAACCAAGACCTACATCAATCATTGTATGATCATATATAAGACATGTAGTTAGTATACTTGTACATGCTCATATATATATATATAGTGCATATATGATATATGTACATGAAAAATAAAATATAAGAGCTATATATATTTATAGTATACGAGTTATAAATTACACATGCAAGGTAGCTAGCAAGATTAGTGATATTCATATATACGTACAAGTGTGTAGAAAGTTCTAAGGTCGTTGCCACCAATCTCAACCCTAGGCTGGTTCACCACCTGGGAAGGCTTGAGTTCCCTCCCATTAGTGACATCTCTTGATCCGTATGATACCTTCAATGAAATGCTTCTGACGAAACGGTCGACCACATCGCCCACCACCCGACCAAGAACCAGCGGATCCCTGTCCTCTTGCATTCCTTCCTTCCAACTCGTAAAATTATAGAGATGTTCCCTCAAATATGAAGATGTATGTACGTGTGAATTGGAGGCTGAATATATAGCTAGCATGTGCATGCAGTACTAGCTAGCTACCTTTGGCGCTAGCTCTTATATATATGTATATAGACACACACACACACTCCACAGTGGAGTTTGGGTAGATTAAATTAATGGCAACTTTATGAATTATTATTATTACAAAGATGAAATTCGGAAAACTATATATATATATATATTATGGTTGGATAAGACATTAATCATAGCTTCATGAGAGAAGCATTGCATGCGTATATATGTTCGAAATTTAATTAGTGCATGTCATTGAAGACGTTTGCCATCAACTATGTTGGTATATATTAGTGATATGGGGATGGTTTCAATTGCCTTTCATACCTTATCATATATACCTCATGTTTAATATCTTTGTTTTCAAAGTCTAAACTGTTGATATGAACCGCTCAATATAATATCCATATTAAAATATGTCTATGGATGAAATTTTATAACTTTTTACTATTTTTTACTATTTTGTAAGATAGGTACAAATGATCCTATAGTCTTCCTTCATCTCTGCCATGGATGTCAGGATCTCCATTGCCGCCTCCTCTCGCCTAAAGTTAAAATGCTAATTCCTTAACATCATATACTTTTATTATTTTGAGATTTTTCAATATTAAAGGGGAGTATAAATTTTGTGCGGTCGATCTGTGCATAACGTATTGGCATGCATGTGTGTGGTTGATATATATCTACAATAAGGTACAGTTAACAGGTGAGCGCTAGCTAGTTTTGGTAGCTAGCCTATGAAATTATTGAGACATGACAAAGCCATCACTTGATGTTTCCAGTACGATGTGGTCGGAAAGCATGAAAAGATCGATATCTTATCAAATTATCTTATGGGAATATTTTTTTTTTTTTTTGTTTTTCCAAAATTTTTTATAGTTTGTCGGCCACATGCATGCATGTGTTATATATGTAATTAATAGCTGAAAAAGCCGAAATTTTTATTAAATTCTACACTTTGTTTAACAAAATATCGAAAACTACTCAAACCGTAGTTTTAATTCACAGTTTTATGCCTCAAAACCGCAAATTTAATTTATGATTTTAGTCCTCTCAAAACCGTAGAACAAATTCACAGTTTCGTAAAATGGGAAATTAAAATTGCAGTTTAGATCTCAAAATAGTTTTTTTTTTCATGAAACCAGAAATTAAGTTCACGGTTTTATATATTTTTTTAATTAAACCGAAAATGTTATAATTTATTTATTTATTGTATTGAAATATTAGAAATATTTTATATATTTATTTGAAAATAGATGGAATAATATATAATTTGATTTATTAGAAAGACTACGAAAAATAACTCGGATCAACATTTTTCAGGTCGGATTTTTTGTGGATTTAAGAAAAATTAAAATATTTCTTTGTGTGTTATTGGAAAAAGATAAATTTTTTTTGAACGGTTCAAAAGTCACTTTTATATAAATACATAAAATATTATAGTCCTATTTTTGAAAAAAATAATATTTGGTTCAGACAAAATTGTCAGATGAAATGAAATTGAGGTTTTAGCAGTCTAAAACCTAGAATTAAAAATTTAAATTAAACATTTAAAATTATTTTATGAAATAGTCTATTTAATTTTAAATTAAATAAATATTAATTTTGTAAGTAACACACTACAATTTTGACTGCTATTCGTTCTCTGTCAAAAATATTCTGAGTTTTTGATCCGATATAACCGATTTCGACCGATTCATTCTATTCCGATTCTGATTATCAGAGCCATGCATGTTGAAATTAATGGTCAATATCAATGCAAATATTAAAACCGTCTTATTTCACTCATAGACAATTAAATTTATAGAATATGGGATAGTTAGAAATTCGTAAGAACCAATTAAACTAAAATCCTCTTTCAGTGTTACCTCGATCAGAGAATATCATGAAGTCAAGTTCTTTGATTTTGAATACCTGACATATATCTAGCTAGTTCAATCTGACGTGGCACCAAACAGATCCACCAGTACGTTCTTCTATATATATATCCTGGCTGAAATTTGTTTTACAGGATAGGATAGGAACAAAAACTAACTTAATTCTGATAAAAAAGAAATGATAATAGAACGGAGACGGATACCAACTTAATTTCTTCCAGTGTATTTCATTCTAATATCACTTTGACTAGCCAAAGCATCTTTCTACATAACTTCATTCTGACTAGTCAAAAGTTCACTGAGATTCATAATACATCGGCACATAAATTAAGAGTAGAGTAGGCACATGCATGCTTTAATAGCTAGGTTTAGAGATTTTAGAGGAGAATGGATAGATTTAATGTATTTCATCATCAGTTCAATTACAGAGAGAAGCCCGGCTTGTATATATAGGCAATACAATCCTATCCATATCTGTAACTAATCTGTAACTAACTAAGATTTACTTTAATTAGTTTACTAAATTCTGTTACAAGCTGTTCTATCTCTTACAGCTAACACTATTCCTAATACCCCCCTCAAACTGAGCAAGGGATATCTTGTAGCATCAGTTAGGATCGCAAGAACTCTAGGCGCGCAGAGGAAAGAGACTTGATGAAGTGGTCAGCTAGCTGATCTTTGGAAGAAATGAATCTAACATTCAATTGCTTTCTACGCAACCTTCTCATGAACAAAGTGATGAAAATCGATCTCGATATGCTTCATACGAGTGTGAAAAGCTGGGTTCGAGACAAGGAAATTAAGTAGCTCCCAATGGATGTTAGAGTATTGAGCATGGGAGCCAAAATGGAGAGGATTGAGCATAATCATTTAATCATGAAACTAGGAAATATGCTCTCGGTCTTATAGTTCTGATATGTGATCGAAGTGCAAGTCTGGGCCAAATGTTGATATCCCCAGTTGAATTGAATTTAAAATAATTTTTGGGCTTGACTGCTGCATGGGCCGAACCAAATGGAGACAAAAAAAAAAAAAATGATGAAATTTGAAGAAAGGAAAGTTAGGTCTGATATGGCTCACTTAAAACCCAGTGACACCGTACAATTATAAATGAAATATAATTTACATAAGACATCAGATAATCATGTATGCTTTTCACTTTTTTGGAATTAAATATGTATATAGTTATACAACGTTCATCCTTAATTAATTAGTGTAAATCCTGCACAAATTATTTGCACTATAAATTTGTCCAAATCATATTAATTAGTACGAATTAAGTAATAACAATGTACCAATTTTTACTTTCAAATGGTGTGTTTTAAAAATAAAAGAAACACTTCATTAAGTGTTGCCGTACCATTTTTGGTCCAATAGACTTGGGATGCATTTGATGCGCTTTAAGATTCGTGTGTCTTTGTTGAATAGTAAAAAAAAATAGAAAAAGAAAAGGAGAACAATAATAATTGAATAAGAGAAGAACAAAATGAAAAAAAATGGGATTCAGAAATAAATTAGAAAGATCAGAAAATACATAAATTGAGGTGTCCATTGAAAGTTGAAATGGAGGAGATTCAGTAGACCCATTTAATTATGAAGTATCCTCTTGGTTATAAGCTAAAATAAATATCAAATTGATTTGGGCTAAAAGAGTTCGGCATGGGCTGCTGAAGTAAATTATAAAGGTCAAAAGAGAGAGCAAAAAAAAAAATGAAATCGTATTTGATGAAAAACATTTTCTAGTCATCACAACTTCATGATTATACATGAGATTGTTGTGATGCTTTAATGAATATGTTGTGCTGTTTTTTGTTTATAAATATCTCAATACCAATTATTCTTAAATAAATCTAGAAATATATTTTCCAACAAATAAACTCTTATGATATTTATGGTTTTTTCTTTGTGTTTTTCAAAATATTTAATTATTATGATATTTGAGAAAACCAATATGAATAACAAAATTGATTGGTTTTCTCACATATCTTATGACTTTATTCACTTAGGAGCAGTGTTTTAAATAGCGCGCTATAGCGCCGCTATAGCGTTTTCCGACCAAAAAAGCTATGGCGCTATGCCCAAATAGCGCCGCTATAGCGCGCTATTCCGCGCTATAGCGCCGCTATTTGAGCATAGCGCAATTTTTTTAACCCGTACGCTATTTCGCGATAAACGCTATTTAAACCATTGCTTAGGAGTATTTTTTTCATATCATATATTTAATATTTGTTTTTTTTAATGTCATGTATTTTATTGTTGAACAATGTAAGAATTATTTTTCATATCATATATTTAATATTTGTTTTTTTTTTAATGTCGTGTATTTTATTGTTGAACAATGTAAGAATTATTGGTTTTGATATATTTATATCATAACAATATTGTATTGTCCACCTAAACATATATAAAAATGAAATTTTGATAACTACATTATGTTTTGGCATAATCAATTTTGAATGCAATTTTAGAATAACAAGAATAGTAAAATTGATATTTGTCTTATTAGAATAGCTTGTTTCAATATTTTGTGAAAATAACTTGTTCTAATAAGACAAATAAATTTAATTCTCTATTATTACTATTCTAACCGAATTAGTATCCTCTGCATTAACTCAAAAAGGAATCTTTTGAGTTATTACATCTGAACCATCTAATCAACATTAAGATTCACGCGGATTAGATCCGCACTAATATTAAAGGCCCCCAATTTTATAGAAGGAGGCCGGATGGGCTCTATTTAAAATCAGACGGTCGATTGTATTAACCCAAAAGATGCTCGTTGGAGACGGAACGGACTCCTTTCTAGCCCCAGGTCGAATTCATATATATCTCAAACTTTGAGTGTTATACTGAAAAATTCCAACCATTCAAGTACGTTCTGCACGAATCTCAAAGCATAAATAATACTGGCCCTTCCTCTATCCCCGAATAGTGACCGTACACGTAGGTCACGCAAAAGTTGAGATATCTCAGAGGATACGCACTCGTCGGTGAGCTCTTTTGGAAGCTCGGCAAACTCCCAGAAGAAACAAGGCGACTGGTATGATCCATTGTTTGGTCGGCTGCTGTTTGCACCATCACTCCTTTCTGTTGTTGCTATGCAATAATGGATCAAACTTCTCCCCTTGTTTCTTCTGCAAGTAAAATTTAGTTCATCAAATGAGTTTCAACAGAATGCCATAATAAGAAGAAGAAGAAGAAGAACAATTTTTTACAACCAGGTCCCTTCCTTCCTGTGACTCTTAATAGTAAAGTCAATTTATGGTAACAACAACCAAAATCTAGTATCTATTGTACCAGCATCCAACTTAGTACCACCTGAATCACAAACTCAACTGCAGCTTGATTGACCCTCGACTGATATAGGTGATGTATCAGTTTTGAATCTATTAACAAAATGTATTTAGTTCGAATTTAGCTTAGTTTCTGGGTAGTTTGATTTCTGGCCCACTTTATTGGCTTTGGACAAGTTTACTTTTTTTTTTTTTTCAATTTTGTTGGTGAAATATATCAATTTATGTTCTGGCTAAATTATCTGGCACTTGATTAAGGATATCTTAGACGGTTATACCATATTACCAGAATTGTTTTCCTCTCTCATTTTTGAGTTATTCAATTTTGAGAATGATAGGTGGCATTTTCCTAATTATGGCCTTACACAATGAACCTCCAGTCATAATTATTCAGGTGGCAGTGTGTTTGTTATGTACTCAATTCCAAATTTTGTGGCAATTTGAGAATATTGTGGAACTTTTGGTGAATTTTGAGGATTTTTGAATTGGTCTGGTAATTGACAAGAGGAAAGACTGAAAACAAGAAATTAAAAAAATAAATAATAAATAAATAAGAAGAAGCTTCCAGATTCAATCCAATGACAACAACACAACATACTGGCACCAGAGACATCCAGCACTGGAGCAGGCTTCTTATGGAATCCACACATGCAGTTACCTTGATTTGGCAACATAACTTAGCAGCTTAGTGGTAATTAAACTAACAATGGTTCCACATCTATTTTCTTAATTTTTTTATTTTGTAATATTTGAATTGAATTATCTGCAAATCTTGAAGAACTAGATTAAATCTCCCAAGCTGTTGTAGTTCATAACTAAAAATATTGCATTGTCCACAATGATATAAATTGCTTGCATTTAACTCCTGAGCATTGGGGACCCTAACAAAATTTGCTCAATCACAAACTGGTACGAATGTTGTACCAGCTTAATCACAAACTCAGCTGCAACTTGATTGACCATCTATTGGTATAGATGAGCTACCAATTTTGTGTGATGAACCATCTGAACTTTGAGACTGTTAACAAAAGGTAGTCAGATTTAGTTAACTTGATTAAGGATATCTTAGACAGTTTAACTATGTTACTATGTTTGTTGTCGTCTATCATTTTTCAGTTGTTCCGACCAATTTATTTAGTGACATGACAATCTATCATTTTTTAGTCATTTTAAGGTTATACCAGTAATTGCATTTTGAAGTTTGAGTAGTTTTTAAGGACTTCCTCAGTTATTCTTAACTAAAGTTATTCTGTTAAGTGAGTCCACCAAAAACAGATACGTTATGTGCTCTGCATAAGATTCATAAAGGAAGTTTAGGTAACAAATAGAGGATTGACAATGTGCTCAGTAAAGAATGCAACCTTATCTATTAGTCACCTGTTTATGTAGCAAGACTACTCTCACCCTTTGTAGTCTTCGTTTTGTTTTAATTAGGTGACGGTGAAATTCAACTCCAGCTTGAGAAGGTGCTCTGCATGGGAGAAACAAATATATATATGTCAATTTTCTTGTGCCCCTTCTTAAAAAGAATTGGCATAGATTTAAATATGTCAGATAAGTTTACACAATATCACAAAATAGCACAGATGTAACGCTCTATGCGCAGTTGTGCACGCTTCACCTAATATAATTAAGTCCCACCATAACCCATTTTGGCATCAGTTGCGTAAACCATGCAACTTATATAAGCATATCAACAATCAATTGAGAAAGAGAGGTTTCACTTTCTTTCTTTCAAGTTCCGTGTACGTACCAACTACAATTAATTTATCCATACCAGTACGTAAGAACTACAATTGAAATATACATACCAGTACATACCAACTACAATTACGTTTCCTGTACCAGTACGTATCACCCATCACCTACAGTTGAAATATACAAAACAAACTATGTTATAGAAAAAACTGATCTAATTAGAGTGTATGGCACTGTAGCAAGGAGGCTCGTGTTATTTTCAGAAAATGCAGATTTGATTATCTTTTGATTTGATGATTTATTCGTTTTTTTAGGCTGCTGTAAATGAACATGTTCTATATTTTAAATGCAAACCAAAGCCAATGTGAAATGCCACGCCTGTACTGGTTTTTGTGCTCTGTCAGCATGTCAGCATACATGTTCAATACTGTGTGTAGTTGACTGCTGGTGCACCGGCTGACCCGATTAGCACCAAAATTACGTTGGATGTTTCTCTACCCTCTACCATGTCTTACTGATATAATGCTGGCACATGCTTAGCCAATAAATTCCCATTTAGCTGCAATTGTGTAACTACCCCTTATTAAACAGCAAATATCATACAATGTGACCATGTTTAACTTCTATGGACCATCAACCGTAAGATAGTACCTTGGCTATGTTCTAAAGTTGATTTTACACGCTATGCAAAATTAAACTATCTAATATTGTAAATGACAAGCTCAAATATCTTGCACATTTCTAATTAGACATGGAACCAGGATTGTCAGAGGGAGCGGTTTGGGTTCGATAGCCTTTTAAATCAAATTTTGGTCCAATAGACTTGGGATGCATTTGATGCGCTTCAAGATTCGTGTGTCCTTGTTGAATAGTAAAAAAAAATAGAAAAAGAAAAGGAGAACAATAATAATTGAATAAGAGAAGAACAAAATGAAAAAAAATGGGATTCAGAAATAAATTAGAAAGATCAGAAAATACATAAATTGAGGTGTCCATTGAAAGTTGAAATGGAGGAGATTCAGTAGACCCATTTAATTATGAAGTATGCTCTTGGTTATAAGCTAAAATAAAAATCAAATTGATTTGGGCTAAAAGAGTTCGGCATGGGCTGCTGAAGTAAATTATAAAGGTCAAAAGAGAGAAAAAAAAAATGAAATCGTATTTGATGAAAAACATTTTCTAGTCATCACAACTTCATGATTATATATGAGATTGTTGTGATGCTTTAATGAATATGTTGTGCTGTTTTTTGTTTATAAATATCTCAATACCAATTATTCTTAAATAAATCAAGAAATATATTTTCCAACAAATAATCTCTTATGATATTTATGGTTTTTTCTTTGTGTTTTTCAAAATATTTAATTATTAACACTTTTATGATATTTGAGAAAACCAATATGAATAACAAAATTGATTGCTTTTCTCACATATCTTATGACTTTATTCACTTAGGAGTATTTTTTCATATCATTATTTAATATTTGTTTTTTTAATGTCATGTATTTTATTGTTGAACAATTTAAAAATTATTGGTTTTGATATATTTATATCATAACAATATTGTATTGTCCACCTAAACATATATAAAAATGAAATTTTGATAATTACAATATGTTTTCGCATAACCAATTTTGAAGAAAAGTTTCATGTTATAAACTAAAATTGAAACCATACCAAAAACCCAGGAAAAAATAGAAATCCAATTTTCTAAATGGGATTCACCCATATTAAATTGGGTCAATTTATTTCTCAGAAAAAAATTCGAAAATAAAACCCCAGCCCCCTGGTCTATCAGTATTGGGTAATCCCCAAGCCCGCCTAAGGCAATGGTCTCAAAAATGGCTGTTACATTACGTTGACCACGTGTCGCCTCCACCTCTAGCATGCTCATTTGCTGCTGACGTGTAGTCTGCAGAGTTTCCATGAGCGTTGCTTCCAAACTGCTCCTTTGTTGTGATTCAGTACGCGCCACCTCAAGCTCGTTGATCAAAGTGATAATTTGTTGTTTTCCTTCTTTTTCTCGATTTAGAATATTGACGACTTCTTTACGAATCACATCCATCTTTCGTAAGACATCGTTGATTTTGGATTCGACAATATGGAGCCGGTACTCAACCTTGTCTGATTCAGTTGAGATAGAGAGAGAGAGAGTATGTGTGTGTCTCAGAGAGGTTGTATTACGAGACAGAGATTGAATATTTTGTATTGAATTTTGTGCTACTGTGATGTATATTTATAGAAAAATTATATTAAATTTAAATTTTTATTACAAAAATGGAATCTAAAATTGTATTACTGAGCAGCAGGGAATCTAAGCGACAACTAGTATAACAAATTTCGATTACTGAGCAGCAGGGAATAAAAATTATCGGAACCGAAGTTGGATATTTGAGGATAGACGGTTCGTTTCTTTGAACGCGGCGCATGTCAACCAAAATGTTTCCCAAACAAATTCTTAAAGAGCAGCCTACGTGAACCAAGTTCATAAATAAAATAATATGTTCAGGGAGGTTCTTATTCAATTTTAGAAGAATGCCTTACATTACTAAGAATATAAATTCTAAATGTCATATTTTTTATCTGTTTGACAAATTTGTGTCTTACTTGAACTTTTTAAATAGAAATTAAAGTGATTAACATTTTTTGTGCAGCCAGTTAATTAGTTTCGAACTTTCACGCTCTAAGAATCTTCTAACTAATTTTTAACCAACTTTCTCGTAAGAAAAAAAGGACCAAGTATTTATTTTAATTAGGATGAGTATTTATCTTGCTTCAAACATGTGTTTATTTGACTGTTATTAAAACCGGACCGGACTAGACTGGACGGGTGGACCGGAAAAAATCGGAACCGCAATCAAATCCGGTTCGGTTCTAATAAAAGACCGAATGAGTGTATGGACCGAAAAAAATTAAAAACTCAGATGGTTTTCTCTGTGAACCGTGAATCAATCCAAAACCAAACCGGTTCTCATCAATCTGAACCATGAGCAGCTCCTTTATTCCTTTTTACTTTTACATAGAAAGCAAAAAAGGTAAAAGCAACTGACAGGTTATTTCGTAGACAAACTCTATACTGCCTTATGTGTTATACATGTGCATGTGGTTTTTTCTTTTAAATAATTGTGTCTGACAAAGCTTTACATTTTAATTATCTTACCCTTTTAATATTAAGAATAAATAACGTTATGGTTCAGTTATAAAAGGTATTTTAAATGTGTTTTTCTTTAAATAATTATGTGTTATTCATTTGATTATCTTAATCTTTTAGCATTATAATAATGTTATCTATGGTTCTATACAAAAATTAAGGAGAAAAACACTAAGCTTCACATTTTGATTATCATGTGGCAATTTGTTCAATCTTAATTAGAATTGCAACTTTTAGCCTTTCAGCCTTGTTGCTAGTTAATTTTATTAACGATTAGAAAAAATAAATTTTGATTTCATGTATTAGTATGAGAATATACATTTTTACCTCTTGCACTTAGCAAAAATTAATCAAAGATGAATACTTTTATTTGGATTATAACCTCTAATATTATAAATTCGGTGTTATACAAAAATCAGCAGTTAAACTAGTTGACCCACCAGTTCGACCAATAAACCATTGACCCGATGTATTACCGGATCGATGTCCAGTCCGATTCTGATAACATCGATTTATTTCATCTAAAAAAAAAGTATGAATAATAGGATGGTCCAAGCACTAAACTTCCAAGTTTAGGTTACAGATATTGGAATAGCAGTTTTTGCTTCATGCAGTACATATATAAGTTTTTGCTTCATGCATGGCAAGACCCCTTAACCATGGAGAAGGAGAGAGGAGAAAGGAGAGAGGGAACGACTTTGCTCTCTCCGTACTCTCTGCGTACAGTTGTGCCTTGGATCCTCTCTGTTGCGGTGTTGCCTATACCCTGCAATTTCCCCTCTCTCAAAGTCTCAATCCCTCATACTTAATTAATTACCACTTAATTCCTCTCATCTTACCCACTTTCACTTTTTAGTCACACTTCACAGATCTCTGTTCTCTCTGCCTCTTGGCCAATCAGAGCTGAAGGAGGCGTAAAAACTGTTCCTGCTCTCTTTTCTTGGGGGACGGTTGTTTATGGTTCGGATCAGGGACTGATCTCAAAAATTTGCTGAATCTGGGGTTAAATGGGTTAAGTGCCGTAGCCTTGGTAATTATCTCTTGTCAGTAGGGCCTATATGCTTTGTAAATATGGATATTTGTTTTTGAACCCATGTAACCAACCATGCATGTTGAATTGCATGGATACGATTTGTTCCGAATAACAACTTCATTTCAGAACAAATCACGAGATGCTACAATTTTTGCAGCACATGAAATTAGAAATTAGGGATGTCAATTATTGACCCAATTCAACGAGCTTGCGAAAACAAAAACTTATATATTAGACGTTAATTGGTATGAGCCAACAACTTAATTCAATGGAGTATATTGTATATATGTATTTGATTTTTTTTTTTAAAATTTAAAATTTATTTAATTATTTCAATATTCTAACTTATTTTGTGATGACACATAATCAATTTTGATGAGGTCTCTGGGAAAAATGAAAAAAAATATTAACCGTTTATTAATTATTATTCAGACAATTGAGGCATAATTAAATAACAATTAAGACTTTCCTTCCAAATTAAAATGTCATAAAATAAATGTAACATTATTTTTTTTCTTTATGAAGAAAAATGAGGATAAAATTAAGTCCCCATTTGTTGAATTGATTGATAAAATAAAGTTTCACTGATGGACACATGTATTTAGTAATACTAGTAAATAAAAAATAACACATGATCAACGAATAGAAATTGAAACCCTTGTATTCAAGGATCATAACACATGCATCTTACAGAGCCAGCCAACTGGTTATCAACTACGATATGTTAAATTTTTAATTTTTTGAACTAGTTTAGTATTAAGTCAAGCGGTCAAAAAATGATCAAAAATGAACTTATTAAAATTAACTTATAAATCTTTTTTTTTTACCGCTTGACTTCATACTAAATTAGTTTAAAATTTAAAAAAATTGACATGTAAACACATTACTCATGAAGTATATCGATTTCAACGGTTTGGATGGGTCGTTTAAAATTAATCCGATAGGTTTTTGAGTTAAGCTCACAAAGGGGCTTGGTGAGCTTAAGAACACCTTAGTTATATATATATATATATATATATATATATATAGAGTAAGGCTTGGGTGCTATGGATAGCATAGAGGCTCACCGTGCTACGACTCAATATTTGAGTTTTCAAAATCCAAACGGTCGATCCGAACCGTTCATCTTGTTCTCCATATTAATATGTATTTGGAAACCAAATTTTACATTTTTTGAAAATTTTTTACTATTTTTTTAGCTAGATAGAAAATCACTTGATCTAAAAAATTCTGCACCATTAAGATATTTGATTTTCTACCTATCTAAAAAAATAGTAAAAAATTTTCAAAAAATGTAAAATTTGGTCTCCAAACACATATTAATATGGAGAACAAGATGAACGGTTCGGATCGACCGTTTAGATTTTGAAAACTCGAATATTGAGCCGTAGCACGGTGGGCCTCTATGCTATCCATAGCACCCAAGCCTTACTCTATATATATATATATATAGAGAGAGAGAGAGAGGTTGGCTAAGATCAAAGTGGTAGTTCTTGAGCTTTGGTGCTACCAATTCGTTTTTAAATTTTTAAATTTCAAAGCGTCGATCCGAACCGTTCAAGTTGTTCTCCATATTAAATTGTGCTTGGAGACCAAATTTTACATTTTTCTGAATTTTTTTACTATTTATTAAGCCACTTTGAAAACAGCTGATCCAACGGTGGCTTCTGATTTTACTGTTTTGTTAAGCCACCGTTGGATCAACGATTTTCAAAGTGGCTTAATAAATAGTAAAAAAATTCAGAAAAATGTAAAATTTGGTCTCCAAGCACAATTTAATATGGAGAACAACTTGAACGGTTCGGATCGACGTTTTGAACTTTGAAAATTGAAAAATGAATTGGTAGCACCAAAGCTGAGGAACTACCACTTTGATCTTAGCCAACCTCTATATATATATATATAAAGTAAGGCTTAGGTGCTATGGATAGCATAGAGGGCTACCGTGCTACTGCTCAATATTCGAGTTTTTAAAATCCTAACGGTCGATCCGAATCATTCATCTTGTTCTCCATATTAAAATGTGTTTGGAGACCAAATTTTACATTTTTTGGAAATTTTTTACTATTTTTTTACTTTATAGCTCATCATAGCTCATCTATATATATATATTTAGTATGGTTGGATAAGACATTAATCTTAGCTTCATGAGAGAAGCATTGCATGCGTATATATGTTCGAAATTTAATTAGTGCATGTCATTGAAGTAATTTGAGGACGTTTGCCACCAACTATGTTGGTATTAATTATATGGGGAGGATTTCAATACCTCATCATACTTCATATTTAATATTTTCGTTTTCAAAGTCTAAACTGTCGACCTGAACTGCTCAGCATGATATCCATACAAAAATATGTCTAGGAATAAAATTTTATAACTTTTACTATTTTTTACTATTTTGTAAGATAGGTAGAAATGTGTTAAAATATAGAAATAGGAATTAAGTTATTTACAAATATAGAAAGATAATGGTAATGTGTACCGTCATTACTAGAATAGGAAATAATACCGACGGCTAGTTTTAAACCTTAGAGTTATAAATAGAAATCTTGTAATAAAAAAAACACAACTTTGCAATATATTATTTCTCCTCAACTTTTACTTACTGTCTCTTAAATTCAACAAAATGATCCAGCTGGTCTTCCTCCATCTCTGCCATGGATGTGTCCCCACTGCCTCCTCCTCCGCCTAGAGTTAATATGCTAATTCCTTAATTAACATCATATACTTTTATTATTTTGAGATTTTTCATTATTGAAGGGGAGTGTAAATTTTGTGTGGTCGATCTGTGTGTAACGTATTGGCATGCATGTGAGTACGTGGTTGATATATATATATATCTACAAGGTACATTTAACAGGGGAGCTAGTTTTGGTAGCTAGCCTTTGAAATTATTGAGACATGACAAAGCCATCACTTGATGTTTCCAGTACGATGTGGTCGGAAAGCATGAGAAGATTCGATATCTCATCAAATTATCTTATGGGAATATTTATTTATTTTTTGTCCAAAGTTTTCTGAATGCAAAATTTATTTTAAAAATTGAAGTTATCTTCAATAAATATTTCTTTTCCGACAACGAATAACCCTCGAAAACAACTCTAGCTAATACAAAGTCATACCACATCACTTTTATATCTTTCTACTTAAATGAAAAATGGCTTGATTGAAATAAGTGGAATATATATTTATGTAGTAGGTAAAATAGAAAAAAAAACTTGAGGAATTCAACTGACCCAAATTTGTTATTAAGTATGAGAAATGAAGGTGAAATATATATGTTGGAATTTATAATTAACTTGGGAATCTCAAAGTGCCCAGATTTTTAAATATACGACCATTTCTAAAAAAAAAGAAAAAAAAAACCACTGATTCTGGGTAATTTTAAAAATGACACGGCCGCATCTAGGAGAAGCGGACCCCTTTCTTGGGGGCCGCATCTAGCGGCTGCGGATCCCATGGGCCGCTTCTAGGGGATGTGGACCCCCAAAAAATATACAACTATGATTATCGAGAGTCAGACATTCGATAGAGGTACCGAGACATTGCACCAGTGAGCCGCAGAGCAGGTCATGCCTACTCAGGACGGCCAGGTATGATTTTTTATTAAAATATACCACTGTAATTTTTTAAAATAAAATATTACATAACTAATTTGTAAATTTGTAGGATGAGGAGGAGGATCCGCTGGGGTTCAATCTCTCCACGAATTATGGCACAGAGGGAGATGGGATGTATTCCCTGGGTTACAGTCCGACTTAGACAGTGCCGCCTGCATATTAGCTGGGGTATGTTCAGACAATGCCCATCCGGGAGTTTCCTGGCACCTCCACACAACCGACACAAATACAAGACCATTAATTAATTCATTGAATTAGAACTTCTTTTTTTAAAGTATATTGAAACTTGTTCAACATCATAGATGCAAAAATTTCAATCCAATGCTATAAAGCATGTCTTTGGAATTTTGGTTACAAGCTTATGTTAACTAGATTATCTAAATCATCTTTTTCACTTGTAATAAAATTGCACAAGTGCTATGGTGCGATAAAAATTCGCAATTAGCATTGCCAATAACCCGGTGTAGCATGACAGAATCAAGCACATTGAGTTGATAGTATTTTTTATCAAGAAAATATACACTACAATTAGTTTTTCAATAAATCAATGGATATATATACACTACAATTATTCATTAAAAAATGAACAATATAAAGAAGAAAATGATCTCCTGCCACACATGAATTTCCCGTTAGGGATAAGCTATGGTGCACATATATATATGGAATACGATTTGAATATACGACGATATGTTTTTCACAATTTAAGAAATACTATAATGTTGTTATGTGTGTGTTGTGTTCACTACATTCCAATAAGCTCTCTTCTGCACAATAAAAGATTTATTAAGGCAGCAGATTGTTTATTTTTAGGAATCGAGAAGATTAAATACCCCAAACAATTTAAAACAGAACTAAATTAAAATAGAAAATATCTATGTTATTTCTAACAAACTTAAGCGCTAACACAAGTAGGGGTGAGTAAATCGCTCATAACTCGTGAGCCGCTCATAACTCGCTCATTAAAAGCTCGCCTAAACTCGCTCATTTATCCGCTCATTTAAACTCGCTCATTAACAACTCGCTCATTTACTTAATGAGCGAGCATGAGCATGACCCAAATCGCTCATAACTCGCTCATTAAGCATTTGCCACATCTAATTCTTGCCACATTTATTCCTATGTAATTCTGTGTAACATCAACCTTGCCTCATTAAGATTGATAGATAGTAAGCATAGTTTCATATTTGATCATGTGTAATATAGTGAGCACAATGTAACATTTAATCGTGTATAATATACTAATATTCATAGTTTTATATTCATTTTTTTTTTTTTGTAAATCGGCAGAACCAAAACCTCCGCCTAAAGCCCAAAACAAGTAATAGTCATAACAACTCGCTCAATTAAATGAATTATGACAATTTGTTGGATTTTTTTATGATGACTTTTAACAAGTTTTGTTATGCGTGGGCACACTATATAATTTTGTTATGAGTCATAAGTCATAACTCGTGAGCCGCTCATAACTCGCTCATTAAAAGCTCGCTCATTTACAACTCGCTCATTTATCCGCTCATTTAAACTCGCTCATTAACAACTCGCTCATTTACTTAATGAGCGAGCATGAGCATACCCTAACTCGCTCATGCTCGCTCATTAATCACCCCTAAACACAAGGTCCGTTTCGTTTGAAGAAAGCCCATAATAAGCGGCCATAGATATTGTTATCCTATTTCCGGGTTCATGAATTAATAATTTTGGGCTGGGCCTAAAAGCCCATCCTCTTCTCTATTTATACGGATAATTTTTTTTTAAAAAAGGCCTAGGCCCAGTTTAATTTTACTGAAACATAAAAGTTACTAGTAGTGTCATAAGAAAGATCTACTATGATCTCTCATCATCAGAAAAAAAAAACAACGAACAATACTGAATCTATATCTAACATAGGCATCAACTAAAATTATTTTCAAATCAGTCTAAACTTCCACTAGGTATAAAGGTAATAACTACTATTTTATAACTCAAAAGTCTTCCTCCCGTTTGTATATCTTAGCCATTTGTTGGTCCTTAATTTGTAAACCAATAGCTATCTCCAGATGTGTGCCAGGGTATGAATCTACAAGTATCACATTAATTATATACCCTCTGTGGTGGGATCCAATTATGAGCTTCTTCCTCATTATGCCGTGCTCTTTTACTCTCTGTCCAGTATGTCGTCAAAGAAACAATAAGTAATTAATATTGTATTTTTTTAACTGTTTTAGGGTTAAGTTTCTTAAAAATGATCTCATTACGATGCTTCCATATTGTCCAGCAAAGAGTAGTGAATACAAGTAAGAATGCAGTTCTTTATCTATTTGGTAAGGTCAATGAAAATAGAATAGGAACAAAATTAACTATAATAGAGGCCTACTCTGTCATTGTATGAAGTCTCAAATTCAGATTTTTTTTTTTTGATAAATTTTTATTTTTTAGTTCAAATATTTTTATTTTGAAATTTAGTTTTGCATTTTTGATATTAAGTTCTAAAGTATGTTTTAATAAAAACACATCATTTTGATAATTTAATTTAGTTTTTTTTAATCAAAATTTTAGTTTAGTATTTTCATTTTGAAATTTAGTTTAGCATTTTTGATATTCATATCTAGGATATGATATAAAAAAAAAACATATCATTTTGAGTATTTAGTTTAGTGTTTTATCAAAAAATTAGTTTAGTGTTTTCATTGTGAGAATTTTCCAAAAAAAAAATTAAAATAAATTAATCTCGACCGCCCAGACGCTGGACGGTTCAGTTCCCTTTCTGACTGCCCAAAGTTTGGGTGCTTTGGGTAGTTATAAAAATACCCAAAAAATATGGTTATTTGTGTATTTTTTTATTTTTTTGATGGATATTAAAAAAAAAATCAGCCAAGTGGGGGTCTAGATATCCACACATTTTTTTGTTTGACTGATGCAGATGTGATAGAAATTTATGAAAATGCCTTTTTGTCTTTCTTTAATTGGCAGCACATTATTGTATACCTAAATTTTTTTAGTATAAGATAAAAAATCCCAGTTGTCTCTAAAGGCTTAGCAAAAATAAATATTGTTGCGTGGAATTTCATGGCATATTCAAGATAATCCGATTTTTTTATTTATATCCAAAAAATAAATTAAATTTAAAAAAATAACCGAACTGGCTGTGGAATTTGAAATCTACCCAAACCGGTTAACGGTTAACCGGACCAAATTTCCGGTTAACGGTTAACCGGACCAAATTTCCGGTTAACGGTTAACCGGACCCTTTAAAAGAGTCCGGTTAACTGTTAACCGGAAATTTGGTTTGGGTCCGGTTAATGGTTAACCGGATTCGTTGGTTCGGTTAACTGTTAACCGAACCCGATTTTTTTTTTTTTTTTTTTACTTTTTTTACTTTTTTTTAAAACAGAAAATTTTAAATTTTTTTATTTTTCTATTGAAAATATACATGAAAATTCTTATTTAGATTTATCAAATTTACACCAAAAAAATTTGTAAATCAAAAATGAAATTTAAAATTATAGAAAAATTTAAATTATATATGAAATTTAAAATAATATGTATATGTATATGTATATGTGTATGTGTATTTTTCTATAATTTTAAATTTCATATTTGATTTACAAATTTTTTGGTGGAAATTTGATAAATCTAAATACGAATTTTCATGTATATTTTCAATAGAAAAATAATTTTTTTTAAAATTTTCTGTTTTAAAAAAAGGTAAAAAAAGTAAAAAAAAAAAAAAAAAAATCGGGTTCGGTTAACGGTTAACCGAACCAACGAATCCGGTTAACCATTAACCGGACCCAAACCAAATTTCCGGTTAACGGTTAACCGGACTCTTTTAAAGGGTCCGGTTAACCGTTAACCGGAAATTTGGTCCGGTTAACGGTTAACCGGTTTGGGTAGATTTCAAATTCCACAGCCGGTTCGGTTATTTTTTAAAATTTAATTTATATTTTGGATATAAATAAAAAAATCGGCAAGATAATTTTGAATTTTTAATCAGTTTCATTTTCGAAGTATCCCAAACTGTTTCTCTCCCATTAATTGTGTATACCGAAGTTCATTGAGCTTCTGTACAAATTTAATTAATTTTTATTCCGTTAGCTTATTAAGGTTAGAGATTTTTTTTTTCCGTTATCGTAATGGGTAAGGGTACGTGATCATTTCTTACCTGTTATTCTATAAGATAATTTTATAAAGAATATATAGATATGTATTTGTATGTATATTATACATGATACAATAAAGTTTTTTACTTTACTAAAAATTTTCATAATACAAATTAGTTGTATATATTCATTATATTTTTTATCGAAAATATAAATGGAGATGTCAATGACACTTTTTTATCTGTTTACTGGACCGATACCGTATATCAAATGATGAATACAAATAAATTTTTTTTCGTTAACCTACGGATAAGGATAAATATTTTTTCCATTCGTATGACGGATACGGATATGAAAATGTTTCTAGTGTCGTAGCCGTTGACACCCCTAGCTAACAAACCAAGCAAAAACAAACTTTTTACTATACTTCCGTAGAATACAATATATATATAATTTGCTATAATAAAAAAAATACACAGTTAATTTTTTTTCAAAATAAAGAGCTTATATCAAATTATATATTGAAGTCAAACAAGTTTCCTATCTTCATTTTTTTTTATTTAATCACACATTCTTTTGTTTAATAAATGAATATGGATGAATCCACAATAATGTTATGTATGAAACATGAATTGCTTAATTTTATGTATGAAATCATGAAGATGTACTGAATAATGTTAGAGCATCTTACTTGATTAAAAGATATGTATTATCTATTTGTGGTTCAATATATTTCAAAAATATGTGGTTTTACATAAAAAAAAGTCAATATCATGATATATAACTAGGGGTGCACAAAAAATTCGAGATTCGTGATTCGATTCGAGTTCGATTCGAAAAAGTTCAAAAAAAATTCGATTCGAAAGTAGTTCGGTTCGAAATTAATTCAAACCAGTTTGATTCGAAATTAATTCAATTTCGAATTCGAACCAGGCCCAATTCGATTCGTGTGGTTCTTGAATCTGGCCCAGTTCGATTCGTTTACGCTGTAGTGCGGAACCAGGCCCAATTCGTTTACGCTGTAGTTCAATTCGTGGGCCCAATTCGTTTACGCTGTAGCTAATCTTGGCGCATTCAATGCGTACCAGCGAATCGTGGCCTAATTTCTTGTGAGCGCATTCAATGCGTGGGGCCCTCCTTCCTGAAGTTAGGAAATAAATCTGCAGCGATTCCAAATCCCTCCCTTCAAATTTTAAAATGCACAAATCTCAAAGAGGAGTTACCTTTTATGTACAAATCTTTAAACAAATGAAGGGAGGGATTTGGAATCGCAGCAGATTTATTTCTCCTGAAGTTGCAAGGCCGAAAACCTCTTTCTCCCCTCCCTCCTCGCTCTTCTTCCATGAATTCGAAGCTTTAAGCTTTAAAATCACTCATCTTTTATGAAATCGCAGCAGATTTATTTCCCTTTAAGCTTTAAGCTTTCAATTTCGAACTAATTTCGAATCAAATCGAACTAGTTCGAATTATACCGAACCAAATTCGAACTAGCCTTTTAGGTTTGAAATCTATTTCAATTTCGAACTGAGTTCGGTTTGAAATAATTTCGAATTCGAATTCGAACTATGCCCAATTCGATTTGGTTTGGTTCGTTTGCAGCCCTGTATATAACGCATGTGCTATTAATTAGATGAAAGGGTAAAGAAAATAGAGACATATTAAATCAATTTTCTTTTTCAATGAAAAGATGGATGAAGAAAGCATCGATCTATCGTTATCTGGGACAATGAAAAGATGGATGAACAAATTTGACAAATAAAATATGTAACTTAATTATGATAACACAATCAGAAAGCATCTGTCGTTATCTATGACCAGTGCTGTTCTCTGTAGCTATCACAGATATATATTGAGTGTTGATAATATGTAATTAAAACTACAATTAATATCATGTGAAATTAATTTCAAACGTTGTCATAAAAAAAAAAATCCGAAATTAATCTGGGTAATTGAAATTTGAAATAAAAAATTTAATTATCGCGCTCATCACACAAAAGAATTCGTATCCCCTCAGGTTTCCTGGCTGAGTGGAATTGTTGTTACAAAGGGAGATATCAAATAAACAGAAAGGCTTCTGTAACTTTTCCAACGGTAATCTCATAGAAATAATAAGTTTAACTATAAAATAATATAAATTGAATTAATAAAATATTTTCAAGAGCATAGTGCTCTAGTATTCCCATTAACCTTCAATATAAAATAATATAAAAAGATTAAACAAAACGATTATTTCCAACTTACCACTTATTTCCATGGACATGGGGCGAGTTATTTCCATGATCTTCTAATAAAATATAATAAATGATCTATTAGGTGGGTCATGGGTCATGCAATATTATTTCCAAGGGCGGATAGGAAGCATTTCCATGTGCAGACAGCAAGAATTTCCATGCGCTATTATTTCTATAAAATATAATAAATAGGATTACCGTTGAAAATAATTAAGTGTGTAAGAAAATGCAATTTCATTTCCATGAACCCTTCATCCGGTTGGAAATAACAAATGCTCCGCATGAAAAAAAAGTAAAATTCTAGTAGTATGCGCACTTAGCTATTTTTAAATTTTGCGAGAAAATATTAATGGGTCTGACCAATGACCATGCTTGTAAAATTCATATTAACAAGCTAAGTTTTCACATCCACAAACAGAATCTAGATGTACTTCGAAATTCCACATGTTGAAAATGTGCACCCCAGATCCTTTAAAACACCAATTCTGCTCTGTTCCATATAACTTTTCATTTTCTGTATAATTAAATTACTTTTTGTGAGCTACTAATTTCCTGTTTTGCTTTATCTAACTTCGAATTTCTGATTGAAGGCAATGGTACAAGAAAATTGGTCAGCGCAGAAAATAGCAAAAACACCACAAGGGATGAGCATCAAAATAGCAAACCTCAAAAAGGCAGTTACTACTTGGAAGAAATAATACAATGAGGACATTAATTACCAGACTAGACTATATAAAGACTGCATAGCCTGATTAGTAGCGCAAGAAGAAAGGAGAAGACTAACAATGACTGAAAAGCTGATAAAAAATCTGCATGAAAATAGATATGACCAAATATGGAAATTGCAGGAGGAAAAATGGAGCCAAAGGGCAAAAAGGGCATGGGTGATGTTAGGGGACAAAAACACACAACTCTTTCATCAAATAGCCTCATATACAAAGAGAAAAAATTGGAGAAGTGTGGTGAATGAGGGAGAATACGTTAATGTTAAGGCTAAAAACGCACAAGTAATAATATTTTTGAATTGTTTTATAAAATATCATCGTTCCTGTTGTACATAATTTACAAAATTTGCAGCTAAAATATGAGAGAGCTATGACGGAGAAGTATGGGGCGGACAAAGACAAATGACCCACATACGACAACGACCTCTTGTACTCTATGGGCATTGATGATCAGAATGTCCATGGAGATAATTATGGTCTCGGTGCTCTAGGTAAAATAAACATTCTTTGAAATTTTAAATTTATTTTTAGTTTTGTCAGATAATACTAATTGTCTTACTTTTAATGTTTCAGGCAGCACGAGACGCATGTTTCGCTCCAGTGCGTCCAGTAGTGCTCAATCGCATTCGTCACAATCATATTCTTCTATGCCGCCAGCTCCGCAACGACTCACAAAAGAAGATATCGACAAGATATCTTCTCGGGTACTTGATCAGTTGGAGGCTCGGTGGGAGGCTCGGTTCAGAGCTTCTTCGGTACGAAATTCGATATTTCAGTATGTTTTAATTGTGAACCCTAAACACTAAATCATAATTATCTCAAATATTTTCTTACAACTTCACAGGGAGGTTCGGGCTCGCACCAGGCCTCACCGCTCGCTCCTCAGGATGATGAGCATGATGACGACGCTGATGACGGTGATGATGATGAGGGGCAGTTCTCAGATGTCGGCGGCGATGGTACCGCTTAGATGATTAGGTATTTGTATATTGTTCGGATGTTTGTTTTGACATTCTTGGTTTAGATGTTACTTGACATTTAGATTATCTGTTACTTGATGTTATTCGATATTTATGTTTATGTTACTTGACATTTCATATTTTATGTTTGATGATATGGTATACAGTTTTCTAATATTTATGTTTATATCTGTTTTGTATGTATCGATATCTTGTATTATGTGTATGTATTGATGTTATGTTGTATTATGTGTATACATGTATCGATGTCTTGTATGTGTATTATGTTGTATGTTGGTACGTGTCGTACCAATTATTAAATGGTGCAAATTTAAATAATAAACAAAATTCTAAAAACCTGACAAAAGACTTTCAGCGACCGGTTTTAAGTATCAGCGACCATTTTTTGGTCTCAGATATCTTTTTTCTGACGTCAGAAAAAAATTATCAGCGACCGTTTTTAAGTATCAGAGATCGGTTTTTTGGTCGCAGATACCTTTTTGCTGACGTCTGGAAAAAACTATCAACGACCGTTTTTTAAAGTATCAGTGACCGTTTGTTTGGTCGCAGATACCTGTTTTTTTGATGTCAGCAAAAAAACAGCGACAAAAAAAAATTGGTCACAGAAACATTATGAGCGACTGGAATTCTGGTGACGTCAGCGGGAGATCATCAGCGACAAAGCTTACAGCGACCGGTATATCAGCGACCAGAATTGAGTTTCAGCGACCTGTGCGACTATCAGCGACTGACGCTTTCATTATCAGCGACCGGAATTCCGGTCGCAGAAAGATGGATCTGCTGTAGTGTACCAAGCCTATCTTCTTCTAGGCTCAAGTCCTAAATTTCTGAAACGTTAACTTGCAATGTTTTATTTTATTAATCATTTCCAAACATTTTCTGTTAAAATAGTTGGTGTGTGGTCTCTGTCAAAATAAATTACACTAATATTATTTTCTCAGAAATAACAATATTTGTGGACAGAAATAGATAGCAATATCTGTCAGCATACTCTCAGTAATAGTCATTGTGTACATTTTTGGATAGTGAGAGATTCTTATAAAGCAACCCCTGTCAAAATTTTCTCTTGTTCCTAATGTCATATTCGGGAGAATACAGGCCACTATCAAAGTACACATGATTATTTCATGGGTTCTAGATGTCGCTTAGCTTACATTAAACCAAGCCGTACATCTTTTGTTCTGTATAGAAATTGAGTTTTTTTTTTTTTTTTCTTCAATTAAGGTCAGTGAGAGCATGTAGCTCAACCACAATTGTGAAATTAATCATACCATTACAATATGACCAAACCTAATTCTAACATAGTCAAGCTATAATGTGAACAACAAATATATACCGCAATAAACATACAAATTAAATGCAGAAGCAAAATCAATCTGAGCTATTATTTCTTTAATTTTAAGGCCCAGTGGGTTGCAACTTTGAATATGTACATTAGGTTATTGGAAATTTTGATATATTGACCACTTCTAGTTCTCGATACATATATGAATTTAGAGCAGTCGTATTCTCCCAAATTGACACCGGCCACAAGCAAGATAATGATTTAATAGCAACCTCAAAAGTTAATTTGCTCATGTTTAAAATAATGTTCGTTTAATTTATTTGGGAAAGTACTGAACACAACAGCTATTTTGACTTTAGGTCATTTTCCATGTTTTTAATTGAAATAAGTGTAATGTCTTAATTAACTCTCAAGGACAAATATGGCGTGCAGTGGTACGTGTCACCAAGTTTTGATAGTAGCAGATTCCTATAGAGCAACCCTGTCAAAATTTTCTCTTGTTTCTAATGTCATATTCGGGAGAATACGGGTGTACGTTCCTTCACCATCGAAATTCACTACTTTTTACTGGCTTTAGATAGGCAGAAATTCACTACTTTTGAATGGTCTATAATCTTTAGATCAAGTAATTTTCTACCTATTTAAAAAATAGTAAACAAATTAGAAAAAAAATATATAATTTGAACTTCCAAGTAATTTTTCATATGGATATCATTTTAAACAACGTTTTAGAAGGATTTTTTTGGACTTTAAAAATGAATTAGGTATTTATCCATTGTACGGACCAATATACATGCGCTATGCTATACCATAGCCTCAGTTTTGAAAATTTGTAACTATGCTAACCCTTTGTAAAGTCGCCGGGGACCCACTTATTTTGTCTCCGAGGGCCAACCGGCCAAGATCAGATTGATTTTGTTGTGGCCGATTACATGTGACGTAGCTTCCCAGCACTATTGATTTTGTTGTGACTGTACATGTGGCGCACATTGTTTCCACATGCCATGGAGAGTACCCGTTTAGATATTTTTATAATTAGATCATATTCAGGGCAGATTCAGAATTTTAGTAAGAGGTAGGTACAAAATATTGACAAGAGTGCAATATTTTTTTTACTTGGTGAATCAGAGGGGAGTAGCGATAATATAGATCTAAAAAGTTACGGCACGATCAGATACACCACGGCACAACACAGTTCCATCATGGCACGACATGACACGTCTGCAGGCCACATGCTATAATTCACGTGTCTCGTGTCGTGACTATTCATGTGACGTGACGATCTTGCAAAAATTTGGCACGGCACTACACGTCACGCGAAAGATTTGGTCACGACACGACACATGGTCACGTGTAAAAAGTTTCTAATTGTCAAGTGTTTTTCTAATTGTCTCAAAATATAGTAAAAAGTTTCCAGAAAATATAAAATTTGATCTCCAAGTATATTTTCATATGGTAATAATGTTAAGCAATTTGAATCGACTATTTGAATTTTGATAATAGAAATATGAATCCAATGCACAAAACAATCCGCACATTGTAAAGAACGATAGCCTCACTCTAAAATCTTGCCTATAAATAGATGGATGATTGAACCGAAAAAAACATCAAAACAAAATCAGAGTGAAATTAATCAGCTGCAGATCTTCAATTGAGAGATGGCAAAGGAGGGGTGCTTGGTGTCATCAGTACCGTGCCACAGAACAATGAAAATGAAAAGACGAACTGCAAATTATGCACCCAACTCGTGGGATTACTACTCCATTTCATCACCACAAAAGAAATACGTATGATCTTCACAAAACTGTCTTATCAATTGTAGTTTTAATTACAATTAATTAGTTTGCATATATTTTTTTCCATTATGTGGTGCAACCTTACGTATACCAAGTCTAAATTCATAATTACTTATCTTATGCATTAAGGCATTTCAAATCACATTGGAATATATCGAGTGCATTTTTCATCTCAGTGATCTATCTTACACAATTTTTTTTATAGGAAACACTAAAAATTAGTAAGTGTTATAAGGAGATGAAGAGCAACATCAGAAGTCAGTTGATATATAAGGAGTCTCAGCTTCCTGCCAAGCTCAACTTGGTAGACATGCTTCAGCGACTCGGAGTTGCTTATCATTTCTCGGAGGAAATAAAACATGTTCTTGAAGAAATGGTAATTAATAATGCAAAAGCTACATTGAATAATGATTTTGCTTCTTTGGCTCTTCTCTTTAGGCTCATGAGAGAGAATTGTCATGAAGTCTCTCAAGGTATGCTATTCTTCTAATTATGTGTTGCCATTAATACCATTTTCTTTTTTATTAAAAAATGTTATTAATAATATGTACTTATAATTGAGATCCTCACTTGTCCAAGGGTACAATGAAAATTATTCCGGAGTTCTAATCAATAATATTATTGAATAAAAGCCATTTTTTAATTAATAAAATAAAGTCTTACAAAGCTTTCTTTATCTGACAGACATTCTGAGTACTATTATGAATGGAAACGTACAAAATGACATAGAGGCTCTCCTTTCCCTCTATGGCGCCTCATTTCTCACATTTGAGGGAGAGAAATTATCGGACGAACCAAGGGTATTTTCGACCAAACAACTAAATCAACTCAAGAAAACATGCATGGATCAAAAACTGAAGGGGCAAATGGAGCATGCACTAGAGGTCCCATTGCATTGGAGGGTTCCAAGACTGGACACAAGGTGGTACATAGAACAATGTCAAGGAAATCAGAATGTTAATCCTGTGCTAACAAAATTTGCAAAGCTTGAGTACAACAGAGTGCAACTTGTGCATCAAGGAGAACTTTCAAAGCTTACAAGGTACATAATATTCTGATAAATGCATTTATATATATAAATCTCTACCCATTCCGCTTGTATGGTTGATGAACTGAGTTTAATTTTATTTATTCATTTATTGTATTCTTCTATGAGTTAGATGGTGGATAGAACTGGGTTTAAGGGAGAAGGTGCCTTTTGCTAGAGATCGCTTAATTGAATCATTCTTCTATGCAACTGGAATTGCACCAGAACCACATAACACATATTGCAGAGAAGTACTTACAAAACTGGCAGTTCTGATTGTAACTTTGGATGATGTATATGATATTTATGGAACCTTGGATGAGCTATTGCTTTTTACTGAAGTTATCCAGAGGTATATTTGAGAGACCCATTATACATATGTGCTGTATAAATATTATATATGATTTCCGTTGATCAATATTGTGATTACAGTTTAATGTAGAAATTTAAATGAACTTCCAGGTGGGACGAGGTTGAAGCAACAGAAAGACTACCAGAATATATGAGAGCTCTATATGGTGTTATGTTCAATACAACCAAGGAAACAGCTTCTTATGTTCTTGCAAAACATGGCTGGGATGCTTCACCTATCCTTATAAAAGCTGTGAGTTCTTCTAGTTCAAATTAACTTTAGATCAGGTTCAGTTAAATTAATGTTAAAGAAGTTCATTTACTATTACAGTGGCAGGATGCATGTGTTTCCTTCTTAACGGAGGCCAAATGGTACAAAAATGGTTATAAAGCGAAATTTGAAGAGTACCTAGAGAATGGATGGGTTTCATCGACCGCGCCGCTCTTGCTGACGCATGCTTTTATTGTGTTAGGGGACAAAACAACAGCACAAGCTCTGAATCTTCAAATAAAATATCCGAGACTGGTACAATCATGCGCAATGATATTTCGCCTCACCAACGACTGTGCAACTCATCATGTCAGTTATTAATTCATACTCCTATTTTAATTTTAAGTTATAATACTATTCCATACTCCTATTTTTGCCACTTAATTTACATATATAATTAAATTCCAGGCGGAGTTAGAACGAGGTGATTCACCATCGGCCATAGCATGCTACATGCAAGAGCAATTGTGTACCGAGCAACAAGCGCGCAAGGCCATTGAAAAGCTCATTGTGGAGACATGGACAAAAATTAATGACGATTCTCTCGGTCATGGTCGCCATGCATTACCTCGACCGCTCATCAATGCAAGTGTCAATCTGGCACGCATGTCGCATTGCTTATATAATGGTGGGGATGGTATAGGTGCCCCGGGTCAAAGGATGAAGGGTCTTGTTAAATCTTTGCTGCTAGATTCCATAAGCATGGATTAATTTCATGTGTATTAATTTTAGAAATGGCCACTCATATAAAAAGGATGATTGATGGTGTAATTAATTCCACAACGTACTCGACAATTAAAAAACGGATGATTGAAAAATCATTTATGCTGTACAGGTGCCATGCAAATAATTAATAATTTTATTTAAACCATTTGGATGCAAAATACTTGCATATATTGTATATATGTGCTGCTGTAACGTCTCAATTTTTGAACACTTGGAAAATTTTCTAATTTGAAGTGATGTCTGTTAAATATAAATATATATATATATATATATATAGTAGAACTAGGGTGCTCTTAAGCTCACCAAAGTTTTGGTGGGCTTAACTCTAAAACTTATAAAATCGATTTCAAATGACCAATCCGAACCGTTGAAATCCGCCTACCTTAGGTGTGATGCATCTACATATGAAATTTTTAAACATTCGAATTAATTTAGTATAAAGTGAAGCGGTCAAAATTAGAAGGTTAATAAATTAATTTTAGTGCATTCATTTTTGAACTTTTTTTGACCGCTTGACTTTTTACTAAATTAATTCGAATGTTTAAAAATTTCACACGTAGATGCATCACACGTAAGGTAGACGGGTTTCAACGGTTCGGATTCGTCATTTGAAATCGATTTGACAAGTTTTAGAGTTAAGCTCACCAAAACTTTGGTGAGCTTAAGAGCACCTAGTTCTACTCATATATATATATATATAGAGAGAGAGAGAGAAATATGGATTTCCATATATATTTATGAACCTTTGTATTTTGATAATTTAATATTAATACGTATTAATTAAATCAGAAAATATGCAATTGTAAATTCCCTGAAATATATAGGTTGATAAATTTTGTTGTATTGAAATTTCAAAAGTCTTACTCTAGCTTTTGATATTTCAAAAGTAATTGTAATTTAGTATTTTCAAGCTAAGTTTATTTGTGAAATTTCAAGGGGTTTAAATACAAATCATCAACACTTTTATTTGAGAATAACATATAGGCAAATGCTTCTGTGCATACAAGGACCTATTTGTAAAATGAATATATTTTTATTTTCAAAGTTCAAACAGTCGATCCGAACCGTTCAACTTGTTCTCCATATTAATATGTGCTTGGAGACCAAATTTTACATTTTTCTGAAGTTTTTTACTATTTATTAAGATGGGTACAAAATTCAATGGTCTGAATTTGATATTTTTTGTACTCATCTTAATAAATAGTAAAAAATTTCAGAAAAATGCAAAATTTGGTCTCCAAGCACATATTAATATGGAGAACAAGATGAACGGTTCGGATCGACTGTTTGAACTTTGAAAATAAAAATATGTTCATTTTACAAATAGGTCCTTGTATGCACAGAAGCATCACTCATCTATGTCGTGCTTTTCTAGATCATGCACATTCTTGTCACATAATTTAATTTGAAATACTCCCTTATCTACAGTTTGATTTCTTTCGTCATAATTGTACTGGCGTTGTGTTGATTGAACATTGGTCCAAAGATGAGTTCATTAATTTATTCCCACACTCACTTGGTGTTAGAATTTCACATACACTACTTAATTTCAGATATAACTCTCTTTCTGACATTCGTATTGGTTAAAATAAATATATTCACTATTTACTAGTTTAAGCCAAGTTTCTGGCATTCTGGTACAGTTTAACAGCTATGGTCAATTTCCCTTTGTGTTTACTCAGTCTGTACCAGAATCCATAAAAACAACCAGAAGCAGTAAATATTTTTTTTTTTTAGTGATTTCCTACTAAATAATTATTAAAATTTTTAACCGCAGTGAAGGCCTGCAAATAGAGTACATTGCAATATTTTTAGCAGTACTCTTTCCAGGGGCATTGGTGGGCTTAAACAAAATTTCACTTGAGAATTTGTGTCCTTTTGCTTCCCTTTGTATATACTGTGCCGGTATCTGGCACAACATAGTGGTAAGTTTTTGTGTTTAGTTAAATCTCTTTGTGTTTCTCCTAAGAAACCAATAAAGCTATTTTGGATCGTGAGCAGTTCTTTGTTGTAGCTGTGTTTAGGTTGCGCTTTGACTATGTTGTCTCTTCCTCTGCTCCTATACCCTCTCTATACACACAGTGAAGGCCTTGTTGTAAGTCCCTTTCTTTTGTTGTCACAAAAGCACTGCTGTTAGTCTGTATTTGCAAAAGACACCAATTTTCATTTCTGGAAATTGTAAAATGCATACAATTGTATTTAGGGCCAACAGAATTGTTTTTCTTCTAAATTCAATTCCTACTGTAATTATTCTTTCTGATTTCTCTAAAATTGTAACCAAATCATTTATTTACTAGTAGAGAAGATATTAAGCAAACAAATGTTTTGTGCAAATACAGTTAAAAAATATTATTTTCAAGATAAAAGTATTTTTTCGAGACAAATTATTTAGTTTGAATTTGTCTTGCTTTTACAAATTTAATTAGAATTTGTCTTGCCCATGCTTGGCCTCGGGCTCTCGTAGCAAAGAAGCTCTTGTCCGAAGCTTGCTTCTGTTGTTGCAGGGATGTCAGTTACCAGCCTGTTATATATATATATATATATATATATATATATATATATATTATGAAGGTTCATCAGTTTAGTTTGGAGTTATAACAAGGAAGAACATTTCATTTATTTATATATATATATAGAGGTTGACTTGGGTGAGCCATGGCTCACCAAGCGTTTGTACTCCATGCCGTATTTTTATTTTGAAAGTCCAAACGACCGATTTGAACAGTTCATTTTGTTTTCCATATTAAAATGTGCTTGGAGACCAAATTTTACATTTTTTTGAAATTTTTTTACTATTTATTAAGCATTTTTGAAAATTGCTGTTTTGCTGTGAACAGTAAAAACAGTAAAATTTTCTGGACCATCGGATCAGCAATTTTAAAAAATGCTTAATAAATAATAAAAAATTTTCAAAAAAATGTAAAATTTGGTGTCCAAGCACATTTCAATATGGAGAACAAGATGAACGGTTCAGATCGGTTGTTTGAATTTTTAAAATGGCTAAAATGAGCCATGGCTCACCAACGCGCTATGAGCCATGGCTCCTTTTAGCCCAACTCTATATATATATACTAAAAAGAATTAATATTATAGATGGCTCAGTAGAGCCAGTAAAAGCAGGTTTTTCGGTTTTGTGTTCAAGTGCCACCGAGGCTGCGGTATTATGATTTATATCGTTTTTTCTATTTATTTGACATGCAATGCTGAACCGATTGAAGTCCAAATCTTTTATCTGAATCATCAAAAGGAAAGACTAAAACAAAGTAATTTTGAATGTGCTTAAAAAGGATTTGTAAAATCTGGCAATTCAAATTTAGTCTTTACCATATATTTTGATTTTGTAGTGCTGCTGTGGAATTTAAAGTTTAGAAAACAGAAGAGGGGGATACTATTTCAACATTAAAATGTGACCTCACAATTATGATCCTCTACAATGCTACATGATTATAATAATTGCACACTTGATACTCTTATCAGATAAAGAGCTGTTAATTAATTTTGTAGAAAATTGATTTCTAATATCTTGGGAGGGGTTGTGTCAGTTGCAAACATAGTGAATGTCAACCAAATAAGTAAATGCTAAAATTATGAGATGGTGAACTCTAGGAGATCTTTCTCATCACTCATCAAATATAGATTCTGGTGTCTTAATTAGATTTTTCAAAATTCATAGCCTTGTTAAAGGCCACAATTTTCTTTTCTCTCTTTCCTTCATCTTATGAAAATCAATGGAAATCACCAAAATGAAATAAGGAATTTTTATCGAGCCATGTGCATTCTACCTCTGCTATGGCACAAATCTTAATTCTTTATTTGAGTTGTATTGTTTTTATAATAAAATTAGGTTTTAGATTAGTGTGTGTAATGAAATTATATAAAGAATGGTCAAACCGAGCATATCAGTGAACATAAATATGAAATTAAATTATTTAGGCAATGCCATTAAAAGTACAAAAGAATTCTCTGATAATCATTATAATGGGTTGGAGAGCACAAATGAAGCGGTCCATATAGAGAAGTAAATTATCTATGTCATCATACATCATGGCTTCCTCAAGGAATTCTCGCAAAGCAGGAGTGACAGGGAGGTAATTACCCCTTTCCTTGGATCGCTGGTTGTAATGGGAAATCAGTAAGAAATATGCAGAAGAATGGCCTTGGTTTTCATTTATTGCTTGTGATTGCATCAATTCACTCAGCTTCTCCAGCTCGTCCCTCAAATTCACCATCTCTAACAATATATCTGACGTCATAAACATAATACTTTTCAGATTATGGACAAGCTTATCCCATAGACTTTTCAGATCCTCCTTATTGGCAACACCTGTTGCTTTTTTCATCATCTCAGCAATAAGCAGACGGACCTCTATACCTGTTACCTCAAACTTTGCTTGCTGTTCTTCTTCTGTCAAATCTGACATGCGGCGTAGAGTAACAGTGGCAGGCCTGGCCTCACACCGTTCTCCATCAAAGCTGCTTCTGCATATGTATTACAATTAATTCAATTTCGAATTCGAACCAGGCCCAGTTCGATTCGTTTACGCTGTAGTGCGGAACCAGGCCCAATTCGTTTACGCTGTAGTTCAATTCGTGGGCCCAATTCGTTTACGCTGTAGCTAATCTTGGCGAATTCAATGCGTACCAGTGAATCGTGGCCTAATTTCTTGTGAGCGCATTCAATGCGTGGGGCCCTCCTTCCTGAAGTTAGGAAATAAATCTGCAGCGATTCCAAATCCCTCCCTTCAAATTTTAAAATGCACAAATCTCAAAGAGGAGTTACCTTTTATGTACAAATCTTTAAACAAATGAAGGGAGGGATTTGGAATTGCAGCAGATTTATTTCTCCTGAAGTTGCAAGGCCGAAAACCTCTTCTCCCCTCCCTCCTCGCTCTTCTTCCATGAATTCGAAGCTTTAAGCTTTAAAATCACTCATCTTTTATGAAATCGCAGCAGATTTATTTCCCTTTAAGCTTTAAGCTTTCAATTTCGAACTAATTTCGAATCAAATCGAACTAGTTCGAATTATACCGAACCAAATTCGAACTAGCCTTTTAGGTTTGAAATCTATTTCAATTTCGAACTGAGTTCGGTTCGAAATAATTTCGAATTCGAATTTGAACTATGTCCAATTCGATTTGGTTCGGTTCGTTTGCAGCCCTGTATATAACGCATGTGCTATTAATTAGATGAAAGGGTAAAGAAAATAGAGACATATTAAATCAATTTTCTTTTTCAATGAAAAGATGGATGAAGAAAGCATCTGTCGTTATCTGGGACAATGAAAAGATGGATGAACAAATTTGACAAATAAAATATGTAACTTAATTATGATAACACACTCAGAAAGCATCTGTCGTTATCTATGACCAGTGCTGTTCTCTGTAGCTATCACAGATATATATTGAGTGTTGATAATATGTAATTAAAACTACAATTAATATCATGTGAAATTAATTTCAAACGTTGTCATAAAAAAAAATCCGAAATTAATCTGGGTAATTGAAATTTGAAATAAAAAATTTAATTATCGCGCTCATCTCACAAAAGAATTCGTATCCCCTCAGGTTTCCTGGCTGAGTAGAATTGTTGTTACAAAGGAAAATATCAAATAAACAGAAAGACTTCTGTAACTTTTTCAACGGTAATCTCATAGAAATAATAAGTTTAATTATAAAATAATATAAACTGAATTAATAAAACATTTTCAAGAGCATAGTGCTCTAGTATTCCCATTAACCTTCAATATAAAATAATATAAAAAGATTAAACAAAACGCTTATTTCCAACTTACCACTTATTTCCATGGACATGGGGCAAGTTATTTCCATGATCTTCTAATAAAATATAATAAATGATCTATTAGGTGGGTCATGGGTCATGCAATATTATTTCCAAGAGCGGATAGGAAGCATTTCCATGTGCAGACAGCAAGAATTTTCATGCGCTATTATTTCTATAAAATATAATAAATAGGATTACCGTTGAAAATAATTAAGTGTGTAAGAAAATGCAATTTCATTTCCATGAACCCTTCATCCGGTTGGAAATAACAAATGCTCCGCATGAAAAAAAAGTAAAATTCTAGTAGTATTGCGCACTTAGCTATTTTTAAATTTTGCGATAAAATATTAATGGGTCTGACCAATGACCATGCTTGTAAAATTCATATTAACAAGCTAAGTTTTCACATCCACAAACAGAATCTAGATGTACTTCGAAATTCCACATGTTGAAAATGTGCACTCCTGATCCTTTAAAACACCAATTCTGCTCTGTTCCATATAACTTTTCATTTTCTGTATAATTAAATTACTTTTTGTGAGGTACTAATTTCCTGTTTTGCTTTATCCAACTTCGAATTTCTGATTGAAGGCAATGGTACAAGAAAATTGGTCAGCGCAGAAAATAGCAAAAACACCACAAGGGATGAGCATCAAAATAGCAAACCTCAAAAAGGCAGTTACTACTTGGAAGAAATAATACAATGAGGACATTAATTACCAGACTAGACTATATAAAGACTGCATAGCCTGATTAGTAGCGCAAGAAGAAAGGAGAAGACTAACAATGACTGAAAAGCTGATAAAAAATCTGCATGAAAATAGATATGACCAAATATGGAAATTGCAGGAGGAAAAATGGAGCCAAAGGGCAAAAAGGGCATGGGTGATGTTAGGGGACAAAAACACACAACTCTTTCATCAAATGGCCTCATATACAAAGAGAAAAAATTGGAGAAGTGTGGTGAATGAGGGGGAGTGCAAATAACAGATAAAAGGAAAAACAAAAATATTTCATGAGCATTTTATAAACCTCATTGGCAAACCGCACCAACAAGGCATGCAGTTCAACTTTCAGAATCTATCTCAAAATTAGCAACACAAACTAATCACCCATATGGAGATTTAACATTGAGCAGAAGGAAAATGCAAAGGTCATGGATGAGTTGCCAAGCAACAATTCCCCGGACCCGATGGGTACACGGGTGAGTTTTTCAATGCTTTCAAATCACTGCTAATACCGGACTTGGTTCGTGTCTTTAATACCATCAGGCAAAACAACTGATTTAATTTATTCAAAAAATTCTCACTCAGATTTCGAACTTTGCAACAAGAAAACATTACTTTTGCCACAAAAACAAAGGTTAGTTGTCAGGTCTTCAATGAAATTACCACTACAACAGAATGTTTTTTCAGCGACCGGCATCTGTGACCGGAGATTTCGCTAGTCGCTGAAAAGCTCATTGTGGAGACATGGACAAAAATTAATGACGATTCTCTCGGTCATGGTCGCCATGCATTACCTCGACCGCTCATCAATGCAAGTGTCAATCTGGCACGCATGTCGCATTGCTTATATAATGGTGGGGATGGTATAGGTGCCCCGGGTCAAAGGATGAAGGGTCTTGTTAAATCTTTGCTGCTAGATTCCATAAGCATGGATTAATTTCATGTGTATTAATTTTAGAAATGGCCACTCATATAAAAAGGATGATTGATGGTGTAATTAATTCCACAACGTACTCGACAATTAAAAAACGGATGATTGAAAAATCATTTATGCTGTACAGGTGCCATGCAAATAATTAATAATTTTATTTAAACCATTTGGATGCAAAATACTTGCATATATTGTATATATGTGCTGCTGTAACGTCTCAATTTTTGAACACTTGGAAAATTTTCTAATTTGAAGTGATGTCTGTTAAATATAAATATATATATATATATATATATAGTAGAACTAGGGTGCTCTTAAGCTCACCAAAGTTTTGGTGGGCTTAACTCTAAAACTTATAAAATCGATTTCAAATGACCAATCCGAACCGTTGAAATCCGCCTACCTTAGGTGTGATGCATCTACATATGAAATTTTTAAACATTCGAATTAATTTAGTATAAAGTGAAGCGGTCAAAATTAGAAGGTTAATAAATTAATTTTAGTGCATTCATTTTTGAACTTTTTTTGACCGCTTGACTTTTTACTAAATTAATTCGAATGTTTAAAAATTTCACACGTAGATGCATCACACGTAAGGTAGACGGGTTTCAACGGTTCGGATTCGTCATTTCAAATCGATTTGACAAGTTTTAGAGTTAAGCTCACCAAAACTTTGGTGAGCTTAAGAGCACCTAGTTCTACTCATATATATATATATATATAGAGAGAGAGAGAAATATGGATTTCCATATATATTTATGAACCTTTGTATTTTGATAATTTAATATTAATACGTATTAATTAAATCAGAAAATATGCAATTGTAAATTCCCTGAAATATATAGGTTGATAAATTTTGTTGTATTGAAATTTCAAAAGTCTTACTCTAGCTTTTGATATTTCAAAAGTAATTGTAATTTAGTATTTTCAAGCTAAGTTTATTTGTGAAATTTCAAGGGGTTTAAATACAAATCATCAACACTTTTATTTGAGAATAACATATAGGCAAATGCTTCTGTGCATACAAGGACCTATTTGTAAAATGAATATATTTTTATTTTCAAAGTTCAAACAGTCGATCCGAACCGTTCAACTTGTTCTCCATATTAATATGTGCTTGGAGACCAAATTTTACATTTTTCTGAAGTTTTTTACTATTTATTAAGATGGGTACAAAATTCAATGGTCTGAATTTGATATTTTTTGTACTCATCTTAATAAATAGTAAAAAATTTCAGAAAAATGCAAAATTTGGTCTCCAAGCACATATTAATATGGAGAACAAGATGAACGGTTCGGATCGACTGTTTGAACTTTGAAAATAAAAATATGTTCATTTTACAAATAGGTCCTTGTATGCACAGAAGCATCACTCATCTATGTCGTGCTTTTCTAGATCATGCACATTCTTGTCACATAATTTAATTTGAAATACTCCCTTATCTACAGTTTGATTTCTTTCGTCATAATTGTACTGGCGTTGTGTTGATTGAACATTGGTCCAAAGATGAGTTCATTAATTTATTCCCACACTCACTTGGTGTTAGAATTTCACATACACTACTTAATTTCAGATATAACTCTCTTTCTGACATTCGTATTGGTTAAAATAAATATATTCACTATTTACTAGTTTAAGCCAAGTTTCTGGCATTCTGGTACAGTTTAACAGCTATGGTCAATTTCCCTTTGTGTTTACTCAGTCTGTACCAGAATCCATAAAAACAACCAGAAGCAGTAAATATTTTTTTTTTTTAGTGATTTCCTACTAAATAATTATTAAAATTTTTAACCGCAGTGAAGGCCTGCAAATAGAGTACATTGCAATATTTTTAGCAGTACTCTTTCCAGGGGCATTGGTGGGCTTAAACAAAATTTCACTTGAGAATTTGTGTCCTTTTGCTTCCCTTTGTATATACTGTGCCGGTATCTGGCACAACATAGTGGTAAGTTTTTGTGTTTAGTTAAATCTCTTTGTGTTTCTCCTAAGAAACCAATAAAGCTATTTTGGATCGTGAGCAGTTCTTTGTTGTAGCTGTGTTTAGGTTGCGCTTTGACTATGTTGTCTCTTCCTCTGCTCCTATACCCTCTCTATACACACAGTGAAGGCCTTGTTGTAAGTCCCTTTCTTTTGTTGTCACAAAAGCACTGCTGTTAGTCTGTATTTGCAAAAGACACCAATTTTCATTTCTGGAAATTGTAAAATGCATACAATTGTATTTAGGGCCAACAGAATTGTTTTTCTTCTAAATTCAATTCCTACTGTAATTATTCTTTCTGATTTCTCTAAAATTGTAACCAAATCATTTATTTACTAGTAGAGAAGATATTAAGCAAACAAATGTTTTGTGCAAATACAGTTAAAAAATATTATTTTCAAGATAAAAGTATTTTTTCGAGACAAATTATTTAGTTTGAATTTGTCTTGCTTTTACAAATTTAATTAGAATTTGTCTTGCCCATGCTTGGCCTCGGGCTCTCGTAGCAAAGAAGCTCTTGTCCGAAGCTTGCTTCTGTTGTTGCAGGGATGTCAGTTACCAGCCTGTTATATATATATATATATATATATATATATATATATATATTATGAAGGTTCATCAGTTTAGTTTGGAGTTATAACAAGGAAGAACATTTCATTTATTTATATATATATATAGAGGTTGACTTGGGTGAGCCATGGCTCACCAAGCGTTTGTACTCCATGCCGTATTTTTATTTTGAAAGTCCAAACGACCGATTTGAACAGTTCATTTTGTTTTCCATATTAAAATGTGCTTGGAGACCAAATTTTACATTTTTTTGAAATTTTTTTACTATTTATTAAGCATTTTTGAAAATTGCTGTTTTGCTGTGAACAGTAAAAACAGTAAAATTTTCTGGACCATCGGATCAGCAATTTTAAAAAATGCTTAATAAATAATAAAAAATTTTCAAAAAAATGTAAAATTTGGTGTCCAAGCACATTTCAATATGGAGAACAAGATGAACGGTTCAGATCGGTTGTTTGAATTTTTAAAATGGCTAAAATGAGCCATGGCTCACCAACGCGCTATGAGCCATGGCTCCTTTTAGCCCAACTCTATATATATATACTAAAAAGAATTAATATTATAGATGGCTCAGTAGAGCCAGTAAAAGCAGGTTTTTCGGTTTTGTGTTCAAGTGCCACCGAGGCTGCGGTATTATGATTTATATCGTTTTTTCTATTTATTTGACATGCAATGCTGAACCGATTGAAGTCCAAATCTTTTATCTGAATCATCAAAAGGAAAGACTAAAACAAAGTAATTTTGAATGTGCTTAAAAAGGATTTGTAAAATCTGGCAATTCAAATTTAGTCTTTACCATATATTTTGATTTTGTAGTGCTGCTGTGGAATTTAAAGTTTAGAAAACAGAAGAGGGGGATACTATTTCAACATTAAAATGTGACCTCACAATTATGATCCTCTACAATGCTACATGATTATAATAATTGCACACTTGATACTCTTATCAGATAAAGAGCTGTTAATTAATTTTGTAGAAAATTGATTTCTAATATCTTGGGAGGGGTTGTGTCAGTTGCAAACATAGTGAATGTCAACCAAATAAGTAAATGCTAAAATTATGAGATGGTGAACTCTAGGAGATCTTTCTCATCACTCATCAAATATAGATTCTGGTGTCTTAATTAGATTTTTCAAAATTCATAGCCTTGTTAAAGGCCACAATTTTCTTTTCTCTCTTTCCTTCATCTTATGAAAATCAATGGAAATCACCAAAATGAAATAAGGAATTTTTATCGAGCCATGTGCATTCTACCTCTGCTATGGCACAAATCTTAATTCTTTATTTGAGTTGTATTGTTTTTATAATAAAATTAGGTTTTAGATTAGTGTGTGTAATGAAATTATATAAAGAATGGTCAAACCGAGCATATCAGTGAACATAAATATGAAATTAAATTATTTAGGCAATGCCATTAAAAGTACAAAAGAATTCTCTGATAATCATTATAATGGGTTGGAGAGCACAAATGAAGCGGTCCATATAGAGAAGTAAATTATCTATGTCATCATACATCATGGCTTCCTCAAGGAATTCTCGCAAAGCAGGAGTGACAGGGAGGTAATTACCCCTTTCCTTGGATCGCTGGTTGTAATGGGAAATCAGTAAGAAATATGCAGAAGAATGGCCTTGGTTTTCATTTATTGCTTGTGATTGCATCAATTCACTCAGCTTCTCCAGCTCGTCCCTCAAATTCACCATCTCTAACAATATATCTGACGTCATAAACATAATACTTTTCAGATTATGGACAAGCTTATCCCATAGACTTTTCAGATCCTCCTTATTGGCAACACCTGTTGCTTTTTTCATCATCTCAGCAATAAGCAGACGGACCTCTATACCTGTTACCTCAAACTTTGCTTGCTGTTCTTCTTCTGTCAAATCTGACATGCGGCGTAGAGTAACAGTGGCAGGCCTGGCCTCACACCGTTCTCCATCAAAGCTGCTTCTGCATATGTATTACAATTAATTCAATTTCGAATTCGAACCAGGCCCAGTTCGATTCGTTTACGCTGTAGTGCGGAACCAGGCCCAATTCGTTTACGCTGTAGTTCAATTCGTGGGCCCAATTCGTTTACGCTGTAGCTAATCTTGGCGAATTCAATGCGTACCAGTGAATCGTGGCCTAATTTCTTGTGAGCGCATTCAATGCGTGGGGCCCTCCTTCCTGAAGTTAGGAAATAAATCTGCAGCGATTCCAAATCCCTCCCTTCAAATTTTAAAATGCACAAATCTCAAAGAGGAGTTACCTTTTATGTACAAATCTTTAAACAAATGAAGGGAGGGATTTGGAATTGCAGCAGATTTATTTCTCCTGAAGTTGCAAGGCCGAAAACCTCTTCTCCCCTCCCTCCTCGCTCTTCTTCCATGAATTCGAAGCTTTAAGCTTTAAAATCACTCATCTTTTATGAAATCGCAGCAGATTTATTTCCCTTTAAGCTTTAAGCTTTCAATTTCGAACTAATTTCGAATCAAATCGAACTAGTTCGAATTATACCGAACCAAATTCGAACTAGCCTTTTAGGTTTGAAATCTATTTCAATTTCGAACTGAGTTCGGTTCGAAATAATTTCGAATTCGAATTTGAACTATGTCCAATTCGATTTGGTTCGGTTCGTTTGCAGCCCTGTATATAACGCATGTGCTATTAATTAGATGAAAGGGTAAAGAAAATAGAGACATATTAAATCAATTTTCTTTTTCAATGAAAAGATGGATGAAGAAAGCATCTGTCGTTATCTGGGACAATGAAAAGATGGATGAACAAATTTGACAAATAAAATATGTAACTTAATTATGATAACACAATCAGAAAGCATCTGTCGTTATCTATGACCAGTGCTGTTCTCTGTAGCTATCACAGATATATATTGAGTGTTGATAATATGTAATTAAAACTACAATTAATATCATGTGAAATTAATTTCAAACGTTGTCATAAAAAAAAATCCGAAATTAATCTGGGTAATTGAAATTTGAAATAAAAAATTTAATTATCGCGCTCATCTCACAAAAGAATTCGTATCCCCTCAGGTTTCCTGGCTGAGTAGAATTGTTGTTACAAAGGAAAATATCAAATAAACAGAAAGACTTCTGTAACTTTTTCAACGGTAATCTCATAGAAATAATAAGTTTAATTATAAAATAATATAAACTGAATTAATAAAACATTTTCAAGAGCATAGTGCTCTAGTATTCCCATTAACCTTCAATATAAAATAATATAAAAAGATTAAACAAAACGCTTATTTCCAACTTACCACTTATTTCCATGGACATGGGGCAAGTTATTTCCATGATCTTCTAATAAAATATAATAAATGATCTATTAGGTGGGTCATGGGTCATGCAATATTATTTCCAAGAGCGGATAGGAAGCATTTCCATGTGCAGACAGCAAGAATTTTCATGCGCTATTATTTCTATAAAATATAATAAATAGGATTACCGTTGAAAATAATTAAGTGTGTAAGAAAATGCAATTTCATTTCCATGAACCCTTCATCCGGTTGGAAATAACAAATGCTCCGCATGAAAAAAAAGTAAAATTCTAGTAGTATTGCGCACTTAGCTATTTTTAAATTTTGCGATAAAATATTAATGGGTCTGACCAATGACCATGCTTGTAAAATTCATATTAACAAGCTAAGTTTTCACATCCACAAACAGAATCTAGATGTACTTCGAAATTCCACATGTTGAAAATGTGCACTCCTGATCCTTTAAAACACCAATTCTGCTCTGTTCCATATAACTTTTCATTTTCTGTATAATTAAATTACTTTTTGTGAGGTACTAATTTCCTGTTTTGCTTTATCCAACTTCGAATTTCTGATTGAAGGCAATGGTACAAGAAAATTGGTCAGCGCAGAAAATAGCAAAAACACCACAAGGGATGAGCATCAAAATAGCAAACCTCAAAAAGGCAGTTACTACTTGGAAGAAATAATACAATGAGGACATTAATTACCAGACTAGACTATATAAAGACTGCATAGCCTGATTAGTAGCGCAAGAAGAAAGGAGAAGACTAACAATGACTGAAAAGCTGATAAAAAATCTGCATGAAAATAGATATGACCAAATATGGAAATTGCAGGAGGAAAAATGGAGCCAAAGGGCAAAAAGGGCATGGGTGATGTTAGGGGACAAAAACACACAACTCTTTCATCAAATGGCCTCATATACAAAGAGAAAAAATTGGAGAAGTGTGGTGAATGAGGGGGAGTGCAAATAACAGATAAAAGGAAAAACAAAAATATTTCATGAGCATTTTATAAACCTCATTGGCAAACCGCACCAACAAGGCATGCAGTTCAACTTTCAGAATCTATCTCAAAATTAGCAACACAAACTAATCACCCATATGGAGATTTAACATTGAGCAGAAGGAAAATGCAAAGGTCATGGATGAGTTGCCAAGCAACAATTCCCCGGACCCGATGGGTACACGGGTGAGTTTTTCAATGCTTTCAAATCACTGCTAATACCGGACTTGGTTCGTGTCTTTAATACCATCAGGCAAAACAACTGATTTAATTTATTCAAAAAATTCTCACTCAGATTTCGAACTTTGCAACAAGAAAACATTACTTTTGCCACAAAAACAAAGGTTAGTTGTCAGGTCTTCAATGAAATTACCACTACAACAGAATGTTTTTTCAGCGACCGGCATCTGTGACCGGAGATTTCGCTAGTCGCTGAAAAGCTCATTGTGGAGACATGGACAAAAATTAATGACGATTCTCTCGGTCATGGTCGCCATGCATTACCTCGACCGCTCATCAATGCAAGTGTCAATCTGGCACGCATGTCGCATTGCTTATATAATGGTGGGGATGGTATAGGTGCCCCGGGTCAAAGGATGAAGGGTCTTGTTAAATCTTTGCTGCTAGATTCCATAAGCATGGATTAATTTCATGTGTATTAATTTTAGAAATGGCCACTCATATAAAAAGGATGATTGATGGTGTAATTAATTCCACAACGTACTCGACAATTAAAAAACGGATGATTGAAAAATCATTTATGCTGTACAGGTGCCATGCAAATAATTAATAATTTTATTTAAACCATTTGGATGCAAAATACTTGCATATATTGTATATATGTGCTGCTGTAACGTCTCAATTTTTGAACACTTGGAAAATTTTCTAATTTGAAGTGATGTCTGTTAAATATAAATATATATATATATATATATATAGTAGAACTAGGGTGCTCTTAAGCTCACCAAAGTTTTGGTGGGCTTAACTCTAAAACTTATAAAATCGATTTCAAATGACCAATCCGAACCGTTGAAATCCGCCTACCTTAGGTGTGATGCATCTACATATGAAATTTTTAAACATTCGAATTAATTTAGTATAAAGTGAAGCGGTCAAAATTAGAAGGTTAATAAATTAATTTTAGTGCATTCATTTTTGAACTTTTTTTGACCGCTTGACTTTTTACTAAATTAATTCGAATGTTTAAAAATTTCACACGTAGATGCATCACACGTAAGGTAGACGGGTTTCAACGGTTCGGATTCGTCATTTGAAATCGATTTGACAAGTTTTAGAGTTAAGCTCACCAAAACTTTGGTGAGCTTAAGAGCACCTAGTTCTACTCATATATATATATATATAGAGAGAGAGAGAGAAATATGGATTTCCATATATATTTATGAACCTTTGTATTTTGATAATTTAATATTAATACGTATTAATTAAATCAGAAAATATGCAATTGTAAATTCCCTGAAATATATAGGTTGATAAATTTTGTTGTATTGAAATTTCAAAAGTCTTACTCTAGCTTTTGATATTTCAAAAGTAATTGTAATTTAGTATTTTCAAGCTAAGTTTATTTGTGAAATTTCAAGGGGTTTAAATACAAATCATCAACACTTTTATTTGAGAATAACATATAGGCAAATGCTTCTGTGCATACAAGGACCTATTTGTAAAATGAATATATTTTTATTTTCAAAGTTCAAACAGTCGATCCGAACCGTTCAACTTGTTCTCCATATTAATATGTGCTTGGAGACCAAATTTTACATTTTTCTGAAGTTTTTTACTATTTATTAAGATGGGTACAAAATTCAATGGTCTGAATTTGATATTTTTTGTACTCATCTTAATAAATAGTAAAAAATTTCAGAAAAATGTAAAATTTGGTCTCCAAGCACATATTAATATGGAGAACAAGATGAACGGTTCGGATCGACTGTTTGAACTTTGAAAATAAAAATATGTTCATTTTACAAATAGGTCCTTGTATGCACAGAAGCATCACTCATCTATGTCGTGCTTTTCTAGATCATGCACATTCTTGTCACATAATTTAATTTGAAATACTCCCTTATCTACAGTTTGATTTCTTTCGTCATAATTGTACTGGCGTTGTGTTGATTGAACATTGGTCCAAAGATGAGTTCATTAATTTATTCCCACACTCACTTGGTGTTAGAATTTCACATACACTACTTAATTTCAGATATAACTCTCTTTCTGACATTCGTATTGGTTAAAATAAATATATTCACTATTTACTAGTTTAAGCCAAGTTTCTGGCATTCTGGTACAGTTTAACAGCTATGGTCAATTTCCCTTTGTGTTTACTCAGTCTGTACCAGAATCCATAAAAACAACCAGAAGCAGTAAATATTTTTTTTTTTTAGTGATTTCCTACTAAATAATTATTAAAATTTTTAACCGCAGTGAAGGCCTGCAAATAGAGTACATTGCAATATTTTTAGCAGTACTCTTTCCAGGGGCATTGGTGGGCTTAAACAAAATTTCACTTGAGAATTTGTGTCCTTTTGCTTCCCTTTGTATATACTGTGCCGGTATCTGGCACAACATAGTGGTAAGTTTTTGTGTTTAGTTAAATCTCTTTGTGTTTCTCCTAAGAAACCAATAAAGCTATTTTGGATCGTGAGCAGTTCTTTGTTGTAGCTGTGTTTAGGTTGCGCTTTGACTATGTTGTCTCTTCCTCTGCTCCTATACCCTCTCTATACACACAGTGAAGGCCTTGTTGTAAGTCCCTTTCTTTTGTTGTCACAAAAGCACTGCTGTTAGTCTGTATTTGCAAAAGACACCAATTTTCATTTCTGGAAATTGTAAAATGCATACAATTGTATTTAGGGCCAACAGAATTGTTTTTCTTCTAAATTCAATTCCTACTGTAATTATTCTTTCTGATTTCTCTAAAATTGTAACCAAATCATTTATTTACTAGTAGAGAAGATATTAAGCAAACAAATGTTTTGTGCAAATACAGTTAAAAAATATTATTTTCAAGATAAAAGTATTTTTTCGAGACAAATTATTTAGTTTGAATTTGTCTTGCTTTTACAAATTTAATTAGAATTTGTCTTGCCCATGCTTGGCCTCGGGCTCTCGTAGCAAAGAAGCTCTTGTCCGAAGCTTGCTTCTGTTGTTGCAGGGATGTCAGTTACCAGCCTGTTATATATATATATATATATATATATATATATATATATATTATGAAGGTTCATCAGTTTAGTTTGGAGTTATAACAAGGAAGAACATTTCATTTATTTATATATATATATAGAGGTTGACTTGGGTGAGCCATGGCTCACCAAGCGTTTGTACTCCATGCCGTATTTTTATTTTGAAAGTCCAAACGACCGATTTGAACAGTTCATTTTGTTTTCCATATTAAAATGTGCTTGGAGACCAAATTTTACATTTTTTTGAAATTTTTTTACTATTTATTAAGCATTTTTGAAAATTGCTGTTTTGCTGTGAACAGTAAAAACAGTAAAATTTTCTGGACCATCGGATCAGCAATTTTAAAAAATGCTTAATAAATAATAAAAAATTTTCAAAAAAATGTAAAATTTGGTGTCCAAGCACATTTCAATATGGAGAACAAGATGAACGGTTCAGATCGGTTGTTTGAATTTTTAAAATGGCTAAAATGAGCCATGGCTCACCAACGCGCTATGAGCCATGGCTCCTTTTAGCCCAACTCTATATATATATACTAAAAAGAATTAATATTATAGATGGCTCAGTAGAGCCAGTAAAAGCAGGTTTTTCGGTTTTGTGTTCAAGTGCCACCGAGGCTGCGGTATTATGATTTATATCGTTTTTTCTATTTATTTGACATGCAATGCTGAACCGATTGAAGTCCAAATCTTTTATCTGAATCATCAAAAGGAAAGACTAAAACAAAGTAATTTTGAATGTGCTTAAAAAGGATTTGTAAAATCTGGCAATTCAAATTTAGTCTTTACCATATATTTTGATTTTGTAGTGCTGCTGTGGAATTTAAAGTTTAGAAAACAGAAGAGGGGGATACTATTTCAACATTAAAATGTGACCTCACAATTATGATCCTCTACAATGCTACATGATTATAATAATTGCACACTTGATACTCTTATCAGATAAAGAGCTGTTAATTAATTTTGTAGAAAATTGATTTCTAATATCTTGGGAGGGGTTGTGTCAGTTGCAAACATAGTGAATGTCAACCAAATAAGTAAATGCTAAAATTATGAGATGGTGAACTCTAGGAGATCTTTCTCATCACTCATCAAATATAGATTCTGGTGTCTTAATTAGATTTTTCAAAATTCATAGCCTTGTTAAAGGCCACAATTTTCTTTTCTCTCTTTCCTTCATCTTATTAAAATCAATGGAAATCACCAAAATGAAATAAGGAATTTTTATCGAGCCATGTGCATTCTACCTCTGCTATGGCACAAATCTTAATTCTTTATTTGAGTTGTATTGTTTTTATAATAAAATTAGGTTTTAGATTAGTGTGTGTAATGAAATTATATAAAGAATGGTCAAACCGAGCATATCAGTGAACATAAATATGAAATTAAATTATTTAGGCAATGCCATTAAAAGTACAAAAGAATTCTCTGATAATCATTATAATGGGTTGGAGAGCACAAATGAAGCGGTCCATATAGAGAAGTAAATTATCTATGTCATCATACATCATGGCTTCCTCAAGGAATTCTCGCAAAGCAGGAGTGACAGGGAGGTAATTACCCCTTTCCTTGGATCGCTGGTTGTAATGGGAAATCAGTAAGAAATATGCAGAAGAATGGCCTTGGTTTTCATTTATTGCTTGTGATTGCATCAATTCACTCAGCTTCTCCAGCTCGTCCCTCAAATTCACCATCTCTAACAATATATCTGACGTCATAAACATAATACTTTTCAGATTATGGACAAGCTTATCCCATAGACTTTTCAGATCCTCCTTATTGGCAACACCTGTTGCTTTTTTCATCATCTCAGCAATAAGCAGACGGACCTCTATACCTGTTACCTCAAACTTTGGTTGCTGTTCTTCTTCTGTCAAATCTGACATGCGGCGTACAGTAACAGTGGCAGGCCTGGCCTCACACCGTTCTCCATCAAAGCTGCTTCTGCATATGTATTACAATTAATTCAATTTCGAATTCGAACCAGGCCCAGTTCGATTCGTTTACGCTGTAGTGCGGAACCAGGCCCAATTCGTTTACGCTGTAGTTCAATTCGTGGGCCCAATTCGTTTACGCTGTAGCTAATCTTGGCGAATTCAATGCGTACCAGTGAATCGTGGCCTAATTTCTTGTGAGCGCATTCAATGCGTGGGGCCCTCCTTCCTGAAGTTAGGAAATAAATCTGCAGCGATTCCAAATCCCTCCCTTCAAATTTTAAAATGCACAAATCTCAAAGAGAAGTTACCTTTTATGTACAAATCTTTAAACAAATGAAGGGAGGGATTTGGAATTGCAGCAGATTTATTTCTCCTGAAGTTGCAAGGCCGAAAACCTCTTCTCCCCTCCCTCCTCGCTCTTCTTCCATGAATTCGAAGCTTTAAGCTTTAAAATCACTCATCTTTTATGAAATCGCAGCAGATTTATTTCCCTTTAAGCTTTAAGCTTTCAATTTCGAACTAATTTCGAATCAAATCGAACTAGTTCGAATTATACCGAACCAAATTCGAACTAGCCTTTTAGGTTTGAAATCTATTTCAATTTCGAACTGAGTTCGGTTCGAAATAATTTCGAATTCGAATTCGAACTATGTCCAATTCGATTTGGTTCGGTTCGTTTGCAGCCCTGTATATAACGCATGTGCTATTAATTAGATGAAAGGGTAAAGAAAATAGAGACATATTAAATCAATTTTCTTTTTCAATGAAAAGATGGATGAAGAAAGCATCTGTCGTTATCTGGGACAATGAAAAGATGGATGAACAAATTTGACAAATAAAATATGTAACTTAATTATGATAACACAATCAGAAAGCATCTGTCGTTATCTATGACCAGTGCTGTTCTCTGTAGCTATCACAGATATATATTGAGTGTTGATAATATGTAATTAAAACTACAATTAATATCATGTGAAATTAATTTCAAACGTTGTCATAAAAAAAAATCCGAAATTAATCTGGGTAATTGAAATTTGAAATAAAAAATTTAATTATCGCGCTCATCTCACAAAAGAATTCGTATCCCCTCAGGTTTCCTGGCTGAGTAGAATTGTTGTTACAAAGGAAAATATCAAATAAACAGAAAGACTTCTGTAACTTTTTCAACGGTAATCTCATAGAAATAATAAGTTTAACTATAAAATAATATAAACTGAATTAATAAAACATTTTCAAGAGCATAGTGCTCTAGTATTCCCATTAACCTTCAATATAAAATAATATAAAAAAATTAAACAAAACGCTTATTTCCAACTTACCACTTATTTCCATGGACATGGGGCAAGTTATTTCCATGATCTTCTATTAAAATATAATAAATGATCTATTAGGTGGGTCATGGGTCATGCAATATTATTTCCAAGAGCGGATAGGAAGCATTTCCATGTGCAGACAGCAAGAATTTCCATGCGCTATTATTTCTATAAAATATAATAAATAGGATTACCGTTGAAAATAATTAAGTGTGTAAGAAAATGCAATTTCATTTCCATGAACCCTTCATCCGGTTGGAAATAACAAATGCTCCGCATGAAAAAAAAGTAAAATTCTAGTAGTATTGCGCACTTAGCTATTTTTAAATTTTGCGATAAAATATTAATGGGTCTGACCAATGACCATGCTTGTAAAATTCATATTAACAAGCTAAGTTTTCACATCCACAAACAGAATCTAGATGTACTTCGAAATTCCACATGTTGAAAATGTGCACTCCTGATCCTTTAAAACACCAATTCTGCTCTGTTCCATATAACTTTTCATTTTCTGTATAATTAAATTACTTTTTGTGAGGTACTAATTTCCTGTTTTGCTTTATCCAACTTCGAATTTCTGATTGAAGGCAATGGTACAAGAAAATTGGTCAGCGCAGAAAATAGCAAAAACACCACAAGGGATGAGCATCAAAATAGCAAACCTCAAAAAGGCAGTTACTACTTGGAAGAAATAATACAATGAGGACATTAATTACCAGACTAGACTATATAAAGACTGCATAGCCTGATTAGTAGCGCAAGAAGAAAGGAGAAGACTAACAATGACTGAAAAGCTGATAAAAAATCTGCATGAAAATAGATATGACCAAATATGGAAATTGCAGGAGGAAAAATGGAGCCAAAGGGCAAAAAGGGCATGGGTGATGTTAGGGGACAAAAACACACAACTCTTTCATCAAATGGCCTCATATACAAAGAGAAAAAATTGGAGAAGTGTGGTGAATGAGGGGGAGTGCAAATAACAGATAAAAGGAAAAACAAAAATATTTCATGAGCATTTTATAAACCTCATTGGCAAACCGCACCAACAAGGCATGCAGTTCAACTTTCAGAATCTATCTCAAAATTAGCAACACAAACTAATCACCCATATGGAGATTTAACATTGAGCAGAAGGAAAATGCAAAGGTCATGGATGAGTTGCCAAGCAACAATTCCCCGGACCCGATGGGTACACGGGTGAGTTTTTCAATGCTTTCAAATCACTGCTAATACCGGACTTGGTTCGTGTCTTTAATACCATCAGGCAAAACAACTGATTTAATTTATTCAAAAAATTCTCACTCAGATTTCGAACTTTGCAACAAGAAAACATTACTTTTGCCACAAAAACAAAGGTTAGTTGTCAGGTCTTCAATGAAATTACCACTACAACAGAATGTTTTTTCAGCGACCGGCATCTGTGACCGGAGATTTCGCTAGTCGCTGAAAATGATTTTTCCGTTAAAAAAAAAAAACAACTCCTCCTACGACCGGAATTAGCGACCGGTCATTTCACCGGTCGCAGAAAGTAATTTTTCTGAAAAAAAGAAAAGGCGCTAGACCCTTTCTCTCTCGCGCCAAACCCTAACCCGCCCGTTCCTTTCTCTCTCTCTCACGCTCTCTCTCGCCGTCGCGCCACCAGCTCGCCAGACGGAGCCGTCGCACCCTTCCCTTACCTTCCTCTCGCCAGACAACAGCCAACAATCGAAACCCCTTCATACCAGAAAAAAGTACAAATATGTGCTTGTTAATTGTAGTTTAGACAACCGTATGCATTAAATTATAATGGCAGGGGGGGCGTTTGCATTTGTCATTTTTCGTAATGGCATTATGCATAGATGCAATATACTACAATTATGGAACTCCTTGTTAAATTCTGATCCGATGGGCAATTTTAAGATTTATATTGTGCAATATACTACAATTATGGAACTTATTGTTAAATTCAATATTTTTTTTTTTTTGTTTATAATTTTTTTCACTCTATATTCTATAACCAATTGGTGCATTGAATAGTGTATGCCCAAAATAAACAGTCAAATAGTATATGCCCAAAAATTCAAGGTACAAATGTAAAAATTTAGAAAAAAATCTGATTCTATTATGATTTATCAAATCTAAGATCAATTGCATGTTGTAATTTGTTTTTGTCTAATTTGTTATTCTAATTTGTATTCATAGGAGGAGCTCGAAGAGTTAGAGAAAACAGAGAAGGTTCCTTCAATGCTAGTTGATGTTCCAAAGGAGAAGAATACAATAGGTACTAATTTTGCAATTTTTTTTTTCTGTCTTTTTGAAACAAGGCACTGAACCCGACATTTATTCATCCACACCTTAAAGAAACCAATCAACCCTTTTTGTCTCAATTAAGGCTTGAACATGCAACCTATATATATGCACTATGTACAAATTTTTCTTGAAACTATATGCATTATGTATGTATTTAGTGTAATTTTGTTTTTTACCTATTTCTTTATTTTAGTAGCATGGATTTGTAAATATAAATCAGCGGCAATTTTTTATTGATTCAACGGGCTATATTTTATAATATCGACCAATTAATGTTTTTAGTCATGGTGCTTCTTCTTTAAGTAACAGCCATATCGAAAGATCTTTCGAACTTCATAGGGACTCTGTTTTGATTATTTCATATTAAATATACTTGTAGATCAAAGTTTGTGTTGATTTGGTTGATTTGGCGGGATCAGAGCGAGGGATTAAAGAAGCAGGATCCCCGCTTGTAGTCAGGTAAGTTTTCTCTTTTTGAATGCTTTATCTCATTTAATTGTGTAATACAATTAGTTAGTTATTAGTATCGCAAGTAGTACGTCAAAATTATCCTGGCCCGTACTCCAGATACACAGATTTCCCCGATCGAACCAAGGGAGTTATCCAGGAAGAGTTTTTGGTAAGTAAAATTTTTTGAAATAAAATTCGGCATAATTACTTGTTTCCTTTTTTTTAAGCTAACCAACGATATTAGTTTTTAACTATGCATTGTAGAAGTACTACCAGTTTGCACCGAATGTAAATTTGACTGAGGCATGGAATACACTTAGAAGGGTAGCTGATGGACGGTTGCAGGATATGCTTAGAAGGGTAGCTGATGGACGGTTGCAGGATATGCTCAACAAATGCTTAAAGGCAGCAAGAAAGGTGTACTGGCCCAGACTCGTCGATCATTGGTGCAGCGACGCTTTTGCCAGTTGGAGCAAGCAGAATGCTTCAAATAGGGCCAATGCTGAAGGTTCAGGGGCCACGACTGGATCTGTGAACATGCTTGTTCACAAACAGCACTTCGTAAGTTGTTTTTTATTAAATTAATCTATTTTCATTCTAATTGAATCTAATCGAACTGACCTTGATAATTTTTTTTAAAATGAAATTGTCTTTCAAATTCTTAACAGGAGCTAGAACAAAGGTGTGAACCGTGATGGTCCGATGAGTTGTTCTAGTCTACTCATACAAAAAAGAAGACGGAAGAATACGTTCATGTTAAGGCTAAAAACGCACAGGTAATAATACTTTTGAATTGTTTTATAAAATATCATCGTTCCTGTTGTACATAATTTACAAAATTTGCAGCTAAAATATGAGAGAGCTATGGCGGAGAAGTATGGAGCGGATAAAGACAAATGGCCCACATACGACAGCGACCTCTTGTACTCTACGGGCATTGATGATCAGAATGTCCATGGAGATAACTATGGTCTCGATGCTCTAGGTAAAATAAACATTCTTTGAAATTTGAAATTTATTTTTAGTTTTGTCAGATAATACTAATTGTCTTACTTTTAATGTTTCAGGCAGCACGAGACGCATGTTTCGCTCCAGTGGGTCCAGCAGTGCTCAATCGCATTCATCACAATCATATTCTTCTATGCCGCCAGCTCCGCAACGACTCACAGAAGAAGATATCGACAGGATATCTTCTCGGGTACTTGATCAGTTGGAGGCTCGGTTCAGAGCTTCTTCGGTACGAAATTCGATATTTCAGTATGTTTTAATTGTGAACCATAAACACTAAATCATAATTATCTCAAATATTTTCTTACAACTTCACAGGGAGGTTCGGGCTCGCACCAGGCCTCGCCGCTCGCTCCTCAGGATGACGAGCATGATGACGACGCTGATGACGGCGATGATGACGAGGGGCAGTTCTCAGATGTCGGCGGCGATGGTACCGCTTAGATGATTAGGTATTTGTATCTTGTTCGGATGTTTGTTTTGACATTCTTGGTTTAGATGTTACTTGACATTTAGATTATCTTTTACTTGATGTTATTCGATATTTATGTTTATGTTACTTGACATTTCATATTTTATGTTTGATGATATGGTATTCAGTTTTCTGATATTTATGTTTATATCTGTTTTGTATGTATCGATATCTTGTATTATGTGTATGTATTGATGTTATGTTGTATTATGTGTATACATGTATCGATGTCTTGTATGTGTATTATGTTGTATGTTGGTACGTGTCGTACCAATTATTAAATGGTGCAAATTTAAATAATAAAAAAAAATTCTAAAAACCTGACAGAAGACTTTCAGCGACCGATTTTAAGTATTAGCGACCGTTTTTTGGTCTCAGATATCTTTTTTCTGACGTCAGAAAAAAATTATCAGCGACCGTTTTTAAGTATCAGCGATCGGTTTTTTGGTCGCAGATACCTTTTTGCTGACGTCAGAAAAAAACTATCATCGATCGTTTTTTAAAGTATCAGCGACCGTTTGTTTGGTCGCAGATACCTGTTTTTTTGACGTCAGCAAAAAAACAACGACAAAAAAAATTGGTCACAGAAACATTATCAGCGACCGGAATTCTGGTGACGTCAGCGGGAGAGCATCAGCGACAAAGCTTACAGCGACCATAATTGAGTTTCAGCGACCGGTGTGACTATCAGCGACCGGAATTCCGGTCGTAGAAAGATGGATCTGCTGAAGTGTACCAAGCCTATCTTCTTCTAGGCTCAAGTCCTAAATTTCTGAAACGTTAACTTGCAATGTTTTATTTTATTAATCATTTCCAAACATATTCTGGTCAAAATAGTTGGTGTGTGGTCTCTGTCAAAATAAATTACACTAATATTATTTTCTCAGAAATAACAATATTTGTGGACAGAAATAGATAGCAATATCTGTCAGCATATTCTCAGTAATAGTCATTGTGTACATTTTTGGATAGTGACAGATTCTTATAAAGCAACCCCTGTCAAAATTTTCCCTTGTTCCAAATGTCATATTCGGGAGAATACGGGCCACCATCAAAGTACACATGATTATTTCATGGGTTCTAGATGTCGCTTAGCTTACATTAAACCAAGCCGTACATCTTTTGTTCTGTATAGAAATTGAGTTTTTTTTTTTTTTCTTCAATTAAGGTCAGTGAGAGCATGTAGCTCAACCACAATTGTGAAATTAATCATACCATTACAATATGACCAAACCTAATTCTAACATAGTCAAGCTATAATGTGAACAACAAATATATACCGCAATAAACAATAAAATTAAATGCAGAAGCAAAATCAATCTGAGCTATTATTTCTTTAATTGTAAGGCCCTGTGGGTTGCAACTTTGAATATGTAAATTAGGTTATTGGAAATTTTGATATATTGACCACTTCTAGTTCTCGATACATATATGAATTTAGAGCAGTCGTATTCTCCCAAATTGACACCGGCCACAAGCAAGATAATGATTTAATAGCAACCTACAAAATTTGCTCATGTTTAAAATAATTAATGTTCGTTTAATTTATTTGGGAAAGTACTGAACACAACAGCTATTTTGACTTTAGGTCATTTTCCATGTTTTTAATTGAAATAAGTGTAATGTCTTAACTCTCAAGGACAAATATGGCGTGCAGTGGTACGTGTCACCAAGTTTTGATAGTAGCAGATTCCTATAGAGCAACCCTGTCAAAATTTTCTCTTGTTTCTAATGTCATATTCGGGAGAATAATACGGGTGTTCCTTCACCATCGAAATTCACTACTTTTTACTGGCTTTAGATAGGCAGAAATTCACTGCTTTTGAATGGTCTATAATCTTTAGATCAAGTAATTTTCTACCTATTTAAAAAATAGTAAACAATTAGAAAAAAAAAATATAATTTGAACTTCAAGTAATTTTTCATATGGATATCATTTTAAACAACGTTTTAGAAGGATTTTTTTGGACTTTAAAAATGAATTAGGTATTTATCCATTGTATGGACCAATATACATGCGCTATGCTATACCATAGCCTCAGTTTTGAAAATTTGTAACTATGCTAACCCTTTGTAAAGTCGCCGGGGACCCACTTATTTTGTCTTCGAGGGCCAACCGGCCAAGACCAGATTGATATTTGTTGTGGCCGATTACATGTGACGTAGCTTCCCAGCACTATTGATTTTGTTGTGACTGTACATGTGGCGCACATTGTTTCCACATGCCATGGAGAGTACCCGTTTAGATATTTTTATAATTAGATCATATTCAGGGCAGATTCAGAATTTTAGTAAGAGGTAGGTACAAAATATTGACAAGAGTGCAATATTTTTTTTACTTGGTGAATCAGAGGGGAGTAGCGATAATATAGATCTAAAAAGTTACGGCACGATCAGATACACCACGGCACAACACAGTTCCATCATGGCACGACATGACACGTCTGCAGGCCACATGCTATAATTCACGTGTCTCGTGTCGTGACTATTCATGTGACGTGACGATCTTGCAAAAATTTGGCACGGCACTACACGTCACGCGAAAGATTTGGTCACGACACGACACATGGTCACGTGTAAAAAGTTTCTAATTGTCAAGTGTTTTTCTAATTGTCTCAAAATATAGTAAAAAGTTTCCAGAAAATATAAAATTTGATCTCCAAGTATATTTTCATATGGTAATAATGTTAAGCAATTTGAATCGACTATTTGAATTTTGATAATAGATATATAAATCCAATGCACGAAACGATCCGCACACTGTAAAGAACAATAGCCTCACTCTAAAATCTTGCCTATAAATAGATGGATGATTGAACCGAAAAAAACATCAAAACAAAATCAGAGTGAAATTAATCAGCTGCAGATCTTCAATTGAGAGATGGCAAAGGAGGGGTGCTTGGTGTCATCAGTACCGTGCCACAGAACAATGAAAATGAAAAGACGAACTGCAAATTATGCACCCAACTCGTGGGATTACTACTCCATTTCATCACCACAAAAGAAATACGTATGATCTTCACAAAACTGTCTTATCAATTGTAGTTTTAATTACAATTAATTAGTTTGCATATATTTTTTTCCATTATGTGGTGCAACCTTACGTATACCAAGTCTAAATTCATAATTACTTATCTTATGCATTAAGGCATTTCAAATCACATTGGAATATATCGAGTGCATTTTTCATCTCAGTGATCTATCTTACACAATTTTTTTTATAGGAAACACTAAAAATTAGTAAGTGTTATAAGGAGATGAAGAGCAACATCAGAAGTCAGTTGATATATAAGGAGTCTCAGCTTCCTGCCAAGCTCAACTTGGTAGACATGCTTCAGCGACTCGGAGTTGCTTATCATTTCTCGGAGGAAATAAAACATGTTCTTGAAGAAATGGTAATTAATAATGCAAAAGCTACATTGAAGAATGATTTTGCTTCCTTGGCTCTTCTCTTTAGGCTCATGAGAGAGAATTGTCATGAAGTCCCTCAAGGTATGCTATTCTTCTAATTATGTGTTGCCATTAATACCATTTTCTTTTTTATTAAAAAATGTTATTAATAATATGTACTTATAATTGAGATCCTCACTTGTCCAAGGGTACAATGAAAATTATTCCGGAGTTCTAATCAATAATATTATTGAATAAAAGCCATTTTTTAATTAATAAAATAAAGTCTTACAAAGCTTTCTTTATCTGACAGACATTCTGAGTACTATTATGAATGGAAACGTACAAAATGACATAGAGGCTCTCCTTTCCCTCTATGGCGCCTCATTTCTCACATTTGAGGGAGAGAAATTATCGGACGAACCAAGGGTATTTTCGACCAAACAACTAAATCAACTCAAGAAAACATGCATGGATCAAAAACTGAAGGGGCAAATGGAGCATGCACTAGAGGTCCCATTGCATTGGAGGGTTCCAAGACTGGACACAAGGTGGTACATAGAACAATGTCAAGGAAATCAGAATGTTAATCCTGTGCTAACAAAATTTGCAAAGCTTGAGTACAACAGAGTGCAACTTGTGCATCAAGGAGAACTTTCAAAGCTTACAAGGTACATAATATTCTGATAAATGCATTTATATATATAAATCTCTACCCATTCCGCTTGTATGGTTGATGAACTGAGTTTAATTTTATTTATTCATTTATTGTATTCTTCTATGAGTTAGATGGTGGATAGAACTGGGTTTAAGGGAGAAGGTGCCTTTTGCTAGAGATCGCTTAATTGAATCATTCTTCTATGCAACTGGAATTGCACCAGAACCACATAACACATATTGCAGAGAAGTACTTACAAAACTGGCAGTTCTGATTGTAACTTTGGATGATGTATATGATATTTATGGAACCTTGGATGAGCTATTGCTTTTTACTGAAGTTATCCAGAGGTATATTTGAGAGACCCATTATACATATGTGCTGTATAAATATTATATATGATTTCCGTTGATCAATATTGTGATTACAGTTTAATGTAGAAATTTAAATGAACTTCCAGGTGGGACGAGGTTGAAGCAACAGAAAGACTACCAGAATATATGAGAGCTCTATATGGTGTTATGTTCAATACAACCAAGGAAACAGCTTCTTATGTTCTTGCAAAACATGGCTGGGATGCTTCACCTATCCTTATAAAAGCTGTGAGTTCTTCTAGTTCAAATTAACTTTAGATCAAGTTCAGTTAAATTAATGTTAAAGAAGTTCATTTACTATTACAGTGGCAGGATGCATGTGTTTCCTTCTTAACGGAGGCCAAATGGTACAAAAATGGTTATAAAGCGAAATTTGAAGAGTACCTAGAGAATGGATGGGTTTCATCGACCGCGCCGCTCTTGCTGACGCATGCTTTTATTGTGTTAGGGGACAAAACAACAGCACAAGCTCTGAATCTTCAAATAAAATATCCGAGACTGGTACAATCATGCGCAATGATATTGCGCCTCACCAACGACTGTGCAACTCATCATGTCAGTTATTAATTCATTAGTTTTTTTTTGCTACATTCATGGAGTACTATGCTGTTTTGTTTGGATTAGTTTGAAGTTATAATACTATTCCATACTCCTATTTTTGCCACTTATTGGAAATTCTTAGTTAAAGACCTTCTTTTAATAATGAATTTACATAATTCCAGGCGGAGTTAGAACGAGGTGATGCACCATCGGCCATAGCATGCTACATGCAAGAACAATTGTGTACCGAACAACAAGCGCGCAAGGCCATTGAAAAGCTCATTGTGGAGACATGGAAAAAAATTAATGACGATTCTCTCGGTCATGGTCGCCATGCATTACCTCGACCGCTCATCAATGCAAGTGTCAATCTGGCACGCATGTCTCATTGCTTATATAATGGTGGTGACGGTGTAGGTGCTCCAGGTCTAAGGATGAAGGGTCTTGTTAAATCTTTGCTGCTAGATTCCATAAGCATGGATTAATTTCATGTGTATTAAATATTTTAGAAATGACCACTCATATAAAAAGGATGATTGATGGTGTAATTAATTCCACAACGTACTCGACAATTAAAAAACGGATGATATATTGAAAAATCATTTATGCTGTACGTACAGGTGCCATGCAAATAATTAATAATTTTATTTAAACCATTTGGATGCAAAATACTTGCATATATTGTATGTGCTGCTGTAACGTCTCAATTTTTGAACACTTGGAAAATTTTATAATTTGAAGTGATGTCTGTTAAATATATATATATATATATATATATAGAGTACGGCTAACGCGCTTCCTCTAGCATATGGGCCGAAATGCTTCCGGTGGAAATTTGAAATTTCAAAATCCAAAAAGTCGATCCGAGCCGTTCATCTTCTTCTCCATATTAATATCTGCTTGGAGACCAAATTTTACATTTTTCTGAAATTTTTTACTATTTATTAAGCCATTTTGAAAATCGCTGATCCAACGGTAGCTTCTGATTTTTACTGTTTGGTAAGCCACCGTTGGATCAGCGATTTTCAAAGTGGCTTAATAAATAGTAAAAAATTTCAGAAAAATGTAAAATTTGGTCTCCAAGTAGATATTAATATGGAGAAGAAGATGAACGGTTCGGATCGACTTTTTGGATTTTGAAATTTCAACTTTTCACCGGAAGCATTTCGGCCCATATGCTAGAGGAAGCGCGTTAGCCGTACTCATATATATATATATATATATATATATATATATATAGATAGAGAGAGAGAGAGAGAGAGAGAGAGAGAGAGAGAGAGAAAGATATGGATTTCCATATATATATTTATGAACCTTTGTATTTTGATAATTTAATATTAATACGTATTAATACAATGCAAATACATAAGAATAATTAAATCAGAAAATATGCAATTGTAAATTCCCTGAAATATATAGGTTGATAAATTTTGTTGTATTGAAATTTCAAAAGTGTTACTCTAGCTTTTGATATTTCAAAAGTAATTGTAATTTAGTATTTTCAAGCTAAGTTTATTTGTGAAATTTCAAGGGGTTTAAATACAAATCATCAACACTTTTATTTGAGAATAACATATAATGAAAGAAATTTCTTTTAAATTCTAAAAGTACAGATGGGGACATTTGGCAGCCACCACGTTTATATCATCAAAATCTACAATTTTACCATTCACTTAACTTTACCTAAGCTCCCCACGTGGCACTCTCTGTCTCTCAAATTTTTATTCCAATTATTTCCTTCTTTCTCTCATCTTTCTCTAGCTAAGTCAAAACCGCCCTAGTAATTAACGAAATTAGAACAGAGAAATTGAGAAAGGAAGAGCGGACAAAAAAATAAAAGAGAGAAAGGGGTCGAACCAAGTAACGATCGTATCTGATTGCTGAGAAACAACAAGGTGACGAATGAGACGAAGGAGACAGAGGTATTCGCATCGCAGCACGTACCTATCGTCCTCTTCAACATCACATGTAAGTGTTGGAGCAATACTCGGTACTTAAATAAATCTATGTCGTGCTTTTCTAGATCATGCACAATCTTGTCACATAATTTAATGATGAGTTCATTAATTTATTCCCACACTCACTTGGTGTTAGAATTGCACGTACACTACTTAATTTCAGATATAACTCTCTTTCTGACATTCGTATTGGTTAAAATAAATATATTCACTATTTACTAGTTTAAGCCAAGTTTCTGGCATTCTGGTACAGTTTAACAGCTATGGTCAATTTCCCTTTGTGTTTACTCAGTCTGTACCAGAATCCATAAAAACAACCAGAAGCAGTAAATATTATATTTTTTTAGTGATTTCCTACTAATTAATTATTAAATTTTTTAACCACAGTGAAGGCCTGCAAATAGAGTACGACATTGCAATATTTTTAGCAGTACTCTTTCCAGGGGCATTGGTGACCTTAAACAAAATTTCACTTGAGAATTTGTGTCCTTTTGCTTTCCTTCGTATATACTGTGCCGGTATCTGGCACAACATAGTGGTAAGTTTTTGTGTTTAGTTAAATCTCTTTCTGTTTCTCCTAAGAAACCAATAAAGCTATTTTGGATCGTGAGCAGTTCTTTGTTGTAGCTGTGTTTAGGTTGCTCTTTGACTATGCTGTCTCTTCCTCTGCTCCTATACCCTCTCTATACACACGGTGAAGGCCTTGATGTAAGTCCCTTTCTTTTGTTGTCACAAAAGCACTGCTGTTAGTCTGTATTTGCAAAAGACACCAATTTTCATTTTTGGAAATTATAAAAAACATACAAATTTAACATTTGCAGCAGCAGATGAGTGTTGTAGTCCTAGAATATTAATACAGGAGATCACATTTTTAGGCCCATAAATGGTTTTTCTTATAAATTCAATTCCTACTATAATTATTCTTTCTGATATATCTAAAATTCTAACACTAATCATTTATTTACTAGTACAAAAGAAATTAAGCAAACAATTGTTTTGTGCAAAGATAGTTAAAACAAAGATTCTTTTCAAGATAGAAGTATTTTCAAGACAAATAATTTAGTTAAAATTTGTCTTGCTTATATAATTTTTTTTTTTTAGCAAATCCCATATTACAGTGATGGAATCTGCAAATAAAATGGCAGTGTTTTTAGAAGTCCCTTTTCTCATTTGCTTTTTTCTGTGGTGCTCATCTCCCTGTATTACACTATTACTCCATACCATTAGTAAAATCATCATTATTATTTTTTAGAAGTTATATTAGAATATGTATATAGTAGTTGACTAATTTACAAAACAGGCCTTGAACGTGCCAAAATACTCCTCTTTATCTGCGCATCTATCACCTCTTGATTTAATTGTAACCGTTGATGGATTGAGAGTCACAAGCATTGATGACTGGTTCCAGATCCTGACAAGAAATAAATCACAAAATATTCACGAAAAGGGCTATTGTGTCCCAATCTCATGGGTAGAGGCTGGAGATATTCTGATCGCAGGAAACCGAAATGGAGAGTGTCCCCAAGACTTCTCTCCATTTCAGACCTTGTCCTGTACCAATTCGAGTCTCGTAAGGAGTGACAAAATTGAAAGCCTTAGGCATTGTTTGATTGCAAAAGATGTGGCTAGGCTTAGGAAATGTGAATATACTGGGGATTATTGTGCATCTTCAAAGGAATAAATGAGTTTCTTTTCTTTCTTTTTTTCTCATTAGTCCTGGAAGAACTCAAAACTCAACCAAATTAAAGTTGGGGTTATAGTTACCTTTACTAACACAAATCAAATCTGACAGGAAGAGATGTGCATGACACCTGTCGAGTACCCTGGGATGTCATGGGTCGAGATCTTTTATCAAAGCACATACACCTCAAGATGCAAGCAATTGACTTCGAGTCTTGATCCAATTGCAAATCAAGATCAGTATCCTTGTGGCTTGTCATTTGTATACATTGGTGATGCATCCTTTGTGGCTCGTTCTCTAACTCTATCGTCATATAAACCTAGATCGGGATTGTATATTAGTTTAAGTGTGTATATTCCTTACTTAATGGAGAAGGCTTTGCATTCAGTATTTCATGTCTCACTGGCTTTGGGAGTGGTCAATTGCTTACCAGTAAGTCTCAGTTTCATTTTAACTTCTTAATTTCTTTTGCATGGGTAATGTTTTTGTAGCACTTGGTTTATACATGGCTGGTTATCTGTGAAAAAAGTTTTAAAATTTTGTAGAGTATGTGGAAGTTATTTTGTTTTGTAGGACAATACATATTTCTCATTTTTTTGTCAGGGGTATATATGATATTTTGGCATTTAGCAAGGCCATGCATACATTAACTTGTGCTGGTAGGGAAGTGGTACATTGCATCTAGGTTAGGAATTCAGCTCGTATTAATTATAGTCTTACCAATCTACTATGCCTATAAAGATTTACTGGTATCATCTAGCTTTTCATATATACATATAGGGGTGATTAATGAGCGAGCATGAGCGAGTTAGGGTATGCTCATGCTCGCTCATTAAGTAAATGAGCGAGTTTAAATGAGCGGATAAACGAGCGAGTTGTAAATGAGCGAGCTTTTAATGAGCGAGTTATGAGCGGCTCACGAGTTATGACTTATGACTCATAACAAAATTATATAGTGTGCCCACGCATAACAAAATTTGTTAAAAGTCATCATAACAAAATCCAACAAATTGTCATAATTCATTTAAATAAGCGAGTTGTTATGACTATTACTTGTTTTGGGATTTAGGCGGAGGTTTTGGTTCTGCCGATTTACAAAAAAAAATGAATATGAAACTATGAATATTAGTATATTACACACGATTAAATGTTACATTGTGCTCACTATATTACACAAGATCAAATATGAAACTATGCTTACTATTTATCAATCTTAATGAGGCAATGTTGATGTTATACATAATTATATAGGATTAAATATGGCAAGGATTAGATGTGGCAAATGCTTAATGAGCGAGTTGGGTCATGCTCATGCTCGCTCATTAAGTAAATGAGCGAGTTGTTAATGAACGAGTTTAAATGAGCGGATAAATGAGCGAGTTTAGGCGAGCTTTTAATGAGCGAGTTATGAGCGGCTCACGAGTTATGAGCGATTTACTCACCCCTATATACATACACGTGTTTGTCTGTGTAACTTTTCATACACTGATTCATTTTTTTATTTTCATTATTTAGGTGTATCTTTTGGATGGTGCATCAATTTTGGAAACCGTTCTTTTCTATTTCACTCGGCTTACACAGAGGGAAAAACAACTTAGTCTTAAAGTCGGTCTTTTGGTTGGGACCTCACTGTCTATCATTTCCTGCGTTAGAATGCTTTTTGCATTGTATCTTGTGTCATATAGAAGGAGGTAAATTCTCAGACTCTAGAGGTCATTTTATACACAACCATAGTTGTACATAGAATAAAAGGTTGTCTCTTAAAAGCAGGATTTATTTCATTTTGTTTGGTGGTGTTAGTATGCGTTTATTTTGTTTTTATTTTTTTTGTTATCAATGCCCGTAGGCTTACACAGCAGGGACATATATAAGCATTAAGCTAATTTACCAGAATCCCCGAAATTAAACCATAAGCCCTGAAATTTTACCAGAACCCCTGAAAATTATCATAATCCCTGAAAATTTACCAGAACCCCTGAAAATTTAATTGTAGAGCCAGTAAAAGCAGGTTTTTCGGTTTTGAGTTCAAGTGCCACCGAGGCTGTGGTATTATGATTTATACCTTTTTTACTATTTATTTGACATGCAATTTTGAACTGATTGAAGTCCGAATCTTTTATCTGAATCATCAAAAGGAAAGATATAAACAAAGTAATTTTGAATGTGCTTAAAAAGGATTTGTAAAATCTGGCAATTCAAATTTAGTCTTTACCATATATTTTGATTTTGTAGTGCTGCTGTGGAATTTAAAGTTTAGAAAACAGAAGAGGGGGATACTATTTCAACATTAAAATGTGACCTCACAATTATGATCCTCTATAATGCTACATGATTATAATAATTGCACACTTGATAGTCTTATCAGATAAAGAGCTGTTAATTTTGTAGAAAATTGATTTCTAAATCCTGGGAGGGGTTGTGTCAGTTACAAACATAGTGAATATCAATAAAATAAGTAAATATAAAATTATGAGATGGTGAACTCTAGGAGATCTTTCTCATCACTCTTCAAATATCAAATATAGATTCTGGTGTCTTAATTATAAATGACATTTCATAGCCTTGTTAAAGGCCACAATTTTCTTTTCTCTCTTTCCTTCATCTCATGAAATTCAATGGAAATCACCAAAATTAAATAAGTAATATGAAAATCTGTCATTTTCTTAAACTAGAGATCTCTAGATTGATTTCACATACATCAGAATTAATTTGATACAAAAACTCTCGACTAGTATATATTAGGTTGTAGTTTCACATTATGAACTTTTATTTCTTCTTTTATATTGTTGGTATGCTCTTTTTGTTCATACAAATAATGTAGGGTTTGTTAACAAGGGAATACTAATTATGCAAAAGCACAAAATATGATTACTCAAGTGATCATAAGCATTTATTTTGCTAAAATATAAGAATTAAAGTTATTAATAGGTAATTCTTAAATTATATTAAACTATGGAAACATTTTATCATAAATAAATATTTTCTTTATTATATTAAAAAGAGATTTCGAAAGAGAGTTTCTTAAAAAAACCAAATGACAATATCAAGAATTATTTTTATTATTAAATTTCGAAATTAATATTTTATTGAATTTAAATTTATGATAAACACATATTAAAAATGATTAAAAAATAAAAGTATTTTTCATTTTGAGACAATATAAATTAAAGTTAGAAACTAAATAACTTAGGTTCAAGACTTGAGATTGAGGAACGTATATAACAAACGGAATTCCAGGTGCAGGGTACTTATCTCGGATAGTTGTTCAAGTACATTATCATTTTAGTTAAGTATATATTATTTTGTTAGATGAGTTGAACATATACAAATCAATCCAAAGATTCCATGCATGATTGGATACGATCAGCAAACAGGGGCATGATGTTTACATTTCAGGATGTATACAGTGAGTCGTGGGTCTCCGCCTTGATGTTATATGTTTCGCGGCGACCTTGTTTGGTGAAATATTCGTCAATTATTGCTATCGATTTAATTTATTGTTTTTTAAATCTATAGAGAAGACAAGGCTATAGTTATCGCCTAACAATAAAATAGAGCTGCGGGCCTTATGGACTGATGAGTTTCATATTCAAACGACAAAACTGATTAATCAGTTGAGGTTAAATAAATCAGAGATCTAGAGGTTAAAATAATGGGGCCCCATGCAGGTTCACATTATTAATTTCTTAAAGTTAGATAGAACTAGCTAGATCTAGATTGATTTCACATATATACATCAGAATTTGATACAAAAACTCTTGATGTACTACATTACAACAGTGTTAGGTTGTAGTTTCACAGTATGAAATTTTTTAGTTAGTTCTTTAATATTGTTGGTATGCTCTTTTGCTTCATACAAATAATGTAGGGTTTTTTAGATCTGGAACAAGGGAATATTAATTATGCAAAAGCACAAAATATGATTACTCAAGTGATCATAAGTATTTATTTTGCTAAAATATAAAAATTAAAATTATTAATAGGTAATTCTTAAATCAATACTCCTAATAAAACCATGTTAAATTTTGGAGGGGTGAAGAGGCGATCTTCCCATAGAAGATCTCAGCCTCACATTCAATCAATCTCAGGAATTAAACACTGTTCAATTTTATACAACTTTTTTCATGTAACCTTACATGTAGAAATATAAAATTAGTTAAAAACCTACCCGCACCGATTTATTTAATACATTTTGTGGGCATATGCATGTTAGTAAGGTTTAACAAAATTAAATGAAATTTCAAGTTGGAATCTCGTCCCTTTTCTGAGCCGATTTTATTCAATCGGATAGAAAAGCAGTCTACTGCACATTCACATTTTTATCAAAATAATTGTAAAATAAGAAAAAATTTATTCATTTATTAATTGATTACATGCTAAAACATAGAAAAGAAATTAAATGAAATTCTATTTCTTTAATACAAACGAAGTATCTCTATAGAAAAAATACTAAAAAAATATCACATAACTGAAGCTTTCCATTGTATTTTGACTATATATATTTTTTTTTGACAAATCACATTTATCACACTGTCTAATTTTTGTTTGACAAATATTATATTTCATTATATTTCATGATATTTGTTTCCAAAACATATGAAATATTTATTATTAATTCTACTCTAATGTTAACTTTAATTATCCTGTTAACATTTTTTTTAAAAATAAATTTCCAAATCATTCTTACATTATTCAATCCAAATTAGAAAATCATCAACAACTAACAAAATATTTTTAAAAAAATATCTCAAGAATTCTCAGTTATTTTTATATGATCCAACTTACAGTAAAACATGCTAGAAATGAGGCAACCGGCTCCTTGGCCCGCTAACAAAGGATTTTTAGATTTTGAAATTAAAGAAACTTGAAAATAGCCTTCAGCCTTTGACATCCAAAATTAATTAAAATATCTGAAAAATGGAGTTCATGTGATAAGAGATTGTTGGTCTTCTAAACTGGAAAGACGTGGTGCGACAACAAATTATGTTAGTTTGTTGTTCACATTGATTTTCTCAAATATCATAAAAGTGTTAGTAATTAAATTTTTTGAAAAATAAATATAAATATTATAAGGGATTATTTGTTGGACAATATATTTCTAGATTTATGTAAGAATAATTGATATTGAGATATTTATATAAATAAAACAACACAACATATTCATCCAAGCATCACGACAATCTCATTATATCTCATATATAATGATGAAGTTGTGATGACTAGAAAATGCTTTCCGCACAAACATTGCAATAATTTTTATTTTCGCTTATAACCAAGAGCATACTTCATGATTAAATGGGTCTACTCAATCTCCTCCATTTCAACTTTCGATGGACACCTCCATTTTTGTATTTTCTGATCGAGCTTTCTAACTTATTGCTAGAATGCCACTTTTTATTTTTTTTATTTCTCTTATTCAATTATTATTGTTATCCATTTCTTTTTCTATTTCTTTTTAAGATTCAACAAGGACACGAATTTTGAAGCACATCAAATGCTTCCCAAGTCTATTGGACCCAAATTTGATTTCAAAGGCTATCGAACCCAAACCACTCCACTGATAATCCTGGTTTCATGCCTAATTGGAAATGTATAAGATATTTTAGCTTGCCATTTACAATATTATATAGTTTAATTTTGCATAGCGTGTAAAATAAACTTTAGAACATAGCCAAGCTAGGTACTATCTTACAGTTGATCATGGTCATATTGGTTTTGCAATGCATTGTGTGACATTTGCTGTTTAAAGGGGTAGTTGCACAATTGCAGCGAAATGGGAATTTATTGGTTAATCATGTATTAAGCTTGAAATGTTCCTTTGTCATACAATTATGCCATAATTTAACCTTGCAATATGATTGATGGTTCAGGCAAGAGGCAACAATTAAATAATTGAATAAAAATGCAACAGTTTGGATAACCAATTACAACATTTTTTTTTTTCAAATGATATATGCAACATAAAGCAATAGTTTACTTAATTTCAAGTAATAATTCTCAGTACATCAAATAACAAATTATGTAAAATTGCAAAATTGCAAGAGAATTTTTTTAAATAAATAAATATTTTTCTAATAAAGTGAGATCAAGTCATACAACCGCATTTTATTATTTCACAAAGAATCCTCCATCCAATTCATAAAATATTATCTTTCGTAATAGACCAAAAACTGGTCCTAAAAATAAATAAATTATTATTTGTGCTACACAAACTACGAAATTGCAATTCTCATAATTACACTTACACCTCGATCATGCCTATAAAATAAATAAAATAAAAATAGATAGAAAAGTTGGATCTAGCTAATATCCAATATAATCATACATAAAATCAAATATATAGTACATAAAATTAACGCTTATCAAATCATGCGCTGTGGATGATAAGATGTTAAAAGTTTCTAAAAAGATGGAGACAAAAATGATCAACACATGACATTTATGATAAATATTCATCACATATATATATTTATAAGTATTGTAAATAGCTAATTACAGCAACGTTATAGTTATTTCGAATCATGAAAACTAAATTATGAGATGTAAATGTGCTAATTCAACTACGACTGCTATAACTGTAATAGGTTACTGTTATTGTAGCTACGCGCTATTGTTGACCACTATATACTATATGGGCTTTTTTTTTTTTTTTTTTTAATTTATATGGACTTTTGTACTTCTGTTTCTTATTTGTAATACTATAAAGTATCAGTCGATATAGAAGAATATTTCATCTTATTTATGAACTTGCCACAATACCTTCATTTTATCGGATGAAAACCCGAATCAGTCTAAACCGTTAGAAAATGGACAATAGTAGATCCTGTTTTTGTAGTAATGATTGTTGATAGTAAAAATATTATTTAGCCTCCCCTTACTCATCATATCCTAGTTCTGTCTCCTTAGAAACATGCAATCTTTTATCGTTCTAAAGGATAAAATAAAATTCATCTCGTTTCCTTTTCGACAAAATATTTAATATATTCTGAAAAATAAAAAAAATGTTGAACCTAGAGAGCACTCATTATTAATTTCAAAGTTCAAAGGTTTGGGTGAATTTTGTAAATAATCGTAGAAATTGGGCAGAGGGAATAAGAGGTGGAGGTCCCAGGACAATTAACTTTTTTGGTGGATAGTTTACAAATGAATGGTTTGAATTGAAATAAAAATAAATACGAATTAAGATCTCTTTTGCTTCCTTCACTTCATGAACTCACCACTTGGAACTTCACTTAATACGTTGGTGTTGACTGCTGACCCATTACCGAGAGAAGTCACTACACAAAAGACTAACTTGGGTGAGAAGAGAGTATATATATATTCTGAGGCCCACATGTTAATACCTGAACCCTCAATTTGAGTTAACACAGGTTGTCAATTAATTAATCTACACACGATCGAAGACAACACGAGGAGGGTTTTGTATACAATCTGATGGAGCAATCTTTTCGACGAGGATGTTAATTATTTGTGCTACAGGACTTCAATTTGCACCACATCAGCTGCCCATTTGTTTTTTATTAAAATTAATTCTACCTCTCATAGTAACCAAACTATATATGTTAATTAAATTGCATGGACACGATTTGTTCCCAAGAACAACTTAATTTCAGAACAAATCACGAGATGCTACAATTTTTGCAGCACATGAAATTAGAAATTAGGAATATCAATTATATATGGACCCAATTCAACGAAATCAACCCGTATCCGATTCAATATGTAAACTTGCCAAAAGAAAAACATATCAAACGGTCACTATTAGACGTTAATTGTTATGGCTAAAAGTCTTACAAGCAACCAAACTTCAATGGAGTATATATGTATTTTATTTTATTTTTATTTTATTTTTAATTATTTCAATATTCTAGCTTATTTTGTGACGACACATAGTCAATTTTTATGAGAACTCTGGGAAAAATGAAAATAAATATTAATCATTATTAATTATTAATCAGTCGATTGAGGTATAATTAAAGAACAATTAAGACCTTCCTTCCAAATTAAAATGTAAATAAATGCAATATTTTTTCCTTTATGAAGTAAAATGGGGATCAAATTAAGTCCCCATTTGTTGAATTGATTGATAAAATAAAGTTTCAATAATGGACATATATATATATTTAATAATACTAATAAATAAAAAATAACACATCAAACAAACAAATATACAAATGAAGAAATTGAAACCCTTGTATTTAAGGTTATAAACCATGCATATTACAGAGATAGCCAGCTGGTTATCAACTACATAAAGAAGACTTCAATCATAATAATTAAACTTTAGAACATAGCCAAGCTAGGTACTATCTTACAGTTGATCATGGTCATATTGGTTTTGCAATGCATTGTGTGACATTTTCTGTTTAAAGGGGTAGTTGCACAATTGCAGCGAAATGGGAATTTATTGGTTAATCATGTATTAAGCTTGAAATGCTCCTTTGTCATACAATTATGCCATAATTTAACCTTGCAATTAATATGATTGATGCTTCAGGCAAGAGGCAACAATTAAATAATTGAATAAAAATGCAACAAACAGTAAGGATAACCAATTACAACATTCTTTTTTTCAAATGATATGTAACATAAAGCAATAGTTTACTTAATTTCAAGTAATAATTCTCAGTAAATCAAATAACAAATTATGTAAAATTGAAACTAAAATTTCAAAATTGCAAGAGAATTTTTTTAAATAAATAAATATTTTTCTAATAAAGTGAGATCAAGTCATACAACAGCATTTTATTATTTCACAAAGATTAATCCTCCATCCAATTCATAAAATATTATCTTTTGTAATAGACCAAAAACTGGTCCTCAAAAATAAATAAATTATTATTTGTGCTACACAAACTACGAAATGGCAATTCTCATAATTACACTTATCATGCCTATAAAACAAATAAAATGAAAATAGATAGAAAAGTTGGATCTAATTTCAGATGTAATCATACATTAAATCAAATATATAGTACATAAAATTAACGCTTATCAAATCATGCGCTGTGGATGATAAGATGTTAAAAGTTTCTAAAAAGATGGAGGCAAAAATGATCAACACATGGCATTTATGATAAATATTCATCATATACATATATTTATAAGTATTGTAAATAGCTAATTACAGCTACATTATAGTTATTTCGAATCATGAAAACTAAATGATGAAATGTAAATGTGCTACTTCAATTACGACCGCTATGACTGTAATAGGTTACCGTTATTATAGTTACGCGCTATTGTTGACCGCTATATATACTATGTGGGCTTCTTTCTTATTTATTTTTCTAATTTATATGGACTTTTGTACTTCTGTTTCTTATTTGTAATACTATAAAGTATCAGTCGATATAGAAGAATATTTCATCTTATTTATGAACTTGCCACAATACCTTCAGTTTATCGGATGAAAACCCGAATCAGTCTAAACCGTTAGAAAATGGACAATAGTAGATCCTGTTTTTGTAGTAATGATTGTTGTAGTAAAAATATTATTTAGCCTCCCCTTACTCATCATATCCTAGTTCTGTCTCGTTAGAAACATGCAATCTTTTATCGTTCTAAAGGATAAAATAAAATTCATCTCGTTTCCTTTTCGACAAAATATTTAATATATTCTGAAAAATAAAAAAAATGTTGAACCTAGAGAGCACTCATTATTAATTTCAAAGTTCAAAGGTTTGGGTGAATTTTGTAAATAATCGTAGAAATTGGGCAGAGGGAATAAGAGGTGGAGGTCCCAGGACAATTAACTTTTTTGGTGGATAGTTTACAAATGAATGGTTTGAATTGAAATAAAAATAAATGCGAATTAAGATCTCTTTTGCTTCCTTCACTTCATGAACTCACCACTTAATTGGAACTTCACTTAATACGTTGGTGTTGACAGCTGACCCATTACCGAGAGAAATCACTACACAAAAGACTAACTTGGGTGAGAAGAGAGTATATATATATTCTGAGGCCCACATGTTAATACCTGAACCCTCAATTTGAGTTAATACTGGTTGTCAATTAATCTACACATGTTCGAAAACACGATCGAGGAGGGTTTTGTATAAAATCTGATGGAGCAAATTAATTAATTAGTTGAGGAGGGGTTCAAATAACCGTGGGCACATGATAAAGAAGTGTTATAGAGCCCACCTGTCAGGCCCTCGTGAAACAAATAACACAGAACACGAGGAGAGGAGGGTTCTGAAAGCTAGCTTGGACCTCTTAATTTTAATTAGGCTTTCGGCCCTTGATCTTGATCCATTCCTCTCTTTGAACTCGGCCCACTTTTCCCTTAATTCCATTGCAGTCTTTTCGATGAGGTTGTTATTTGTGCTACAGGACTTCAATTTGCACCACATCAGCTGCCCATTTGTTATCCTGATCAAAATTCCACCTCTCATAGTAACCAACTATGTTAATTAAATTGCATGGACACGATTTGTTCCCAAGAACAACTTCATTTCAGAACAAATCACGAGATGCTACAATTTTTGCAGCACATGAAATTAGAAATTAGGAATATCAATTATGGACCCAATTCAACGAAATCAACCCGTATCCGATTCAATATGTAAACTTGCCAAAAGAAAAACATATCAAACGGTATTAGACGTTAATTGTTATGGCTAAAAGTCTTACAAGCCAACAACTTCAATGGAGTATATATGTATTTGATTTTTTTTTTTTTAAATTATTTCAACATTCTAGCTTATTTTGTGACGACACATAATCAATTTTTACGAGAACTCTGAGAAAAGTGAAAATAAATATTAATCATTATTAATTATTAATCAGTCGATTGAGGTATAATTAAAGAACAATTAAGACCTTCCTTCCAAATTAAAATGTAAATAAATGCAATATTTTTTCCTTTATGAAGTAAAATGGGGATCAAATTAAGTCCCCATTTGTTGAATTGATTGATAAAATAAAGTTTCAATAATGGACATATATATATATATATATTTAATAATACTAATAAATAAAAAATAACACATCAAACAAACAAATATACAAATGAAGAAATTGAAACCCTTGTATTTAAGGGTTATAAACCATGCATATTACAGAGCTAGCCAGCTGGTTATCAACTACATAAAGAAGAATTCAATTATAATAATTAAAAAAAAAAAAAAAAAAAAAACTAGCTAAGTAGCTATTGGAATGCACTTAGGAAGACTTCAATCCATGTAGCAACCATAGGATAGCAAGTGCAATGATAAAAAATTCAGCGCTAGCAGTAACTGAGATGGTGAATGTATATCAAGTTCGGCAACTTTGCTATCGTTAGTGAAAATGCAACACGTATGGGAATAGCTAATAAGAAGGAGGCGGTCACTGAAAAAGTTATGCACCACTACAGGCTTCAATAACAGTATTAAACACTAGAAAATAAGGTAAATTTTGATCTCCGTCGAATGCAATCAAATTATATTAGATTATATTAGCATTGTAAGAATTACTAGATTATTATAATTCAAATTATTAGTTCTCTCCAATATCTTGGTTAGTTAATATTTATGAATTAAGGATACCATTAATTTAAATAACAATTTAATTTATATATGCAAGTTAATCCACTCATAAAATCATCGTCAACTCATTTGGATACTTGTACTTTTAAGATAACTAAGATGAAAATTTTAATGGCAATATTAGTTGATTTTAGTGTTATACTCTTTTTGGAAACTAAAAATCTTATATATCACCCAAAAAGCTTTAATCATGCTTTTGTCTCCTTACCTGAATGATATTATCATGAAATTCATTTATATGGCTTGAAAAGTAATCTTTTATGTGGGCCCAAACAAAATCAATATATTTATGATCATCACAAATTATTTAACATGTATCTCCCATCCATGTCGGCTCGCTTTTATACAAATTAGGATCCCCTAAAGTAACACAAAATTTGAGTTTAGACCCAAACCGTATTAATTTAACACCAATATTAAAAGAATTTGTGCATTCTAACTACATGCCACCGTATTATTTCCTTACATAATTATCTTCGTACGTACCACAAAAACTTCTTCCTTAAGTTATTTAATTGTTGTTTTATCTTAGCAGTTATGTTATAAACAATCTCATAAAAATAATAATTTATTTTTACAACCTTGTAATGTATTTGTAATTTAGTTGTTAAAATTTTACTTTGTAGTTGTAGAAATATAGTTATAAATATTATGCATTTTACCGTTGATATATTTTTTTTGGAACTTAGTATTTCTATCGATCTTTAGAAAGAAAGATAAGTAGCAATGTTGTAAAAAATAACTTTAATGGCCGATTAAATGCCTCTTTAATCGTTAACAACGGTCAAACCATTACGAAAATACTAATCGGAGGTCTGTTTAAGGATTTTTTCAATTAATCGGTCGATTATTCTCGTTTAATCATTAGTTTATTCCCGTTAATTTCCATTTATATTCCAGTAAATATTATTTTCACATTATTTTTTTCTGTGATTGTGTGATAATAAGTTTCATAAATCTTGTATTATAATTCTATTTGTGTTTTGTGTTTTGATATACATTCAATATTTTTTGTATGTTTTTTTATTACTTATTTCGAAATTGAATAATTATTCTATTATTTATGTAGTATATATTTTTCTTACTTATTGATATAATTTTTTCAATTAGTACAAGTTCAAATATGAAATTTAGTTGTTATTATAAACTAAATTTAGTGATTTTATGTTAGGATATTTGATTTCTTTCAAATAATATATTATTAGTATTTGAAAAAACTTAATTTTTGAAATTATTTTTGCTTTAAATAAATATGTTATTTACACAAGAATACATAATAATAATATTCAAAATCATGAACACTATATAAATCATTACAAAAAATGATAACTTTTAAAACACAAATCTTTCATATTATTCATAATATTCTATTATACAATATTTATATTATTCTTATAATGCATTCAAACATTATACTAAATAATATTTGCATAACTTCATAAATTTATTTATGATCTAAACATGTCATATTATGATATTTTATTTTAGCATTTCATCTCATGTATTTTATCTTATATATCACTATGAAATGTAAATTACTTATTGTTTCTCTTCAGTTGGTGTGACCGTATAGAGGATTTATGTTATTTTGGCAATAATATAAGCTTTATATTATTAACTATAAGAGGTTCTATCATTACATTATAGTTATTCAAATGACATAGTAATTATTTACTTAATCCATTAATTTCGTGTCTATCCTTATCACATGATATTATGAATAATATGCAAAATATGATTGTGTCATTTTTGCATTATATTCGTTTTCTTGGTCTCTCAAGTAAATTATAATTATAACTACATTAGTTATATTGCATGTGTTGTAATTCTACTTTACCAAGGGGCCCAGTAATATCATAACTCAAATTAAGGGACAATGATAATATTAACATATAGATTTCTTCCGCACAAGTTGTATACAACGAACTACTATTTTATTCCTATCATAAGATAGTATTTAAATAACAATCACATTATATGCTTCTCATGTGAAAAACCTAAACATCTCATATATAAGATTCTAAAGACACAATGAAAACATAATGACACAAAACACAATCTATATAATGTTCAATTCATTTAGGTCATGTTCAATATATAAACTACATATTTTTATATATTTATGTAATTAAATGATAATTTTTTTCAACATTTATAGAACTTCAATGTACTTTAATCTACATGACAATTTTTCTCGGTAATTAATGTTCCTCCTTAATTACCACGATTGTAAATTTATTTAGTGATTAAATGTTTCTCATCTTAGGAGTTCTATAATTCAAAACCAAGAATATCTTCTTGAATATTTCCAAAGATATAACATATAAATCTCAACGAACAAGAATAATAACATTAGTAATAAAATCATAAATAACACATAAATTATTATTAAAAGATAACTTTCAAAATACACATCTTTCAGGCTGGAGATATTTTGACGGCAGGAAACCGAAATGGAGAGTGTCTCCAAGACTTCTCTCCATGTCAGACCTTGTTCTGTGCCAATTCGAGCCTCGTAAGGAGTGGCAAAATGGAAAGCCTTAGGCATTGTTTGATTGCAAAAGATGTGGCTAGGCTTAGGAAATGTGAATATACTGGGGATTATTGTGCATGTTCAAAGGTATAAATGAGTTTCTTCTCTTTCTTTTTTTTCTCATTAGTCTTGGAAGAATTCAAACTCAAACTCAACCAAATTAAAGTTGAAGTTATAGTTACCTTTACTAACATAAATTTAATCTGACAGGAAGATTTGTGTATGACACCTGTCGAGTGCCCTGGGATGTCATGGGTCGAGATCTTTTATCGAAGCCCATACACTTCAAGATGTGAGCAATTGACTTCGAGTGTTGATCCAATTGCAAATCAAGATCAGAATCTTTGTGGCTTGTCATTTGTATACATTGGTGATGCATCCTTTGTGGCTCATTCTCTTAGTCTATCGCCATATAAACCTAGATAGGGATTGTTTATTAGTTTAAGTGTGTATATTCCCTACTTAATGGAGAAGGCTTTGCATTCAGTATTTCATGTCTCACTGGCTTTGGCAGTGGTCAATTGCTTACCAGTAAGTCTCAGTTTCATTTTAACTTCTTAATTTCTTTTGCATGGGTAATGTTATTGTAGTACTTGGTTTATACATGGCTGGTTATCTGTGAAATAAGTTTTAAAATTTTGTAGAGTATGCGAAAGTTAATTTCTTTTGTAGGACAATACATATATCTCATTTTTTTTTTGTCAGGGGTATATATGATATTTTGGCATTTTGCAAGGGCATGCATACATTGACATATGCTGATAGGGAAGTGTTACATAGTATCTTGGTTGGGATTTCAGCTCGTATTAATTGTAGTCTTACCAATCTACTATGCCTATATAGATTTACTGGTATCATCTAGCTTTTCATATATACATACACGTGTTTGTCTGTGTAACTTTTCATACACTGATTCATTTTTTTATTTTCATTATTTAGGTGTATCTTTCAGATGGTGCTTCAATTTTGAAAACTGTTCTTTGCTATTTCACTCGGCTTACACAAAGGGAAAAACAACTTAGCCTTAAAGTCGGTCTTTTGGTTGGGACCTCATTGTCTATCATTTCTTGCATTAGGATACTTTTTGCATTATATCTTGTGTCATATAGCAGGAGGTAACTTTTCAGACTTAAGGTCATTTTATTGTTAATTAAACTCAAATATAATTTCAATGTGAAAAGGGAAGTTTGAAGTAAAAAAAACTGCTGCTGCCCTGTTTTTTTTTTTTTACCGCCAGCTGTCCTGATTTCACAGCTGTAGCTGTTCTGTTTTTACTGCTTCCCCTGTTTTTCGGCCCAGCTGTAATCTGTTCTGTTTTTACTGCTGAATCTGGTCAAAAATGTCTGCTGCAGAAATTCTGCCGACTTCAAAGTTTATAGGAAGAAAAGTTGAGTTGTAACTTGATATAATTAATGAGCTTATGTCGGTTTTGGGTTTTAACCGACTTTGTAATCTATATATATGTATGGTGCTATGTATAATATGATATATTGAAATTCCAATGACACAATAGTTAATCTTATCACTAGTCTCTCTCTCTCTCTCTCCCTATTTGAAATTCTTATTTACAATTTGTTTGAGTGCCAACAAATTGGTATCAGAGCCAAGTTACAATGGCCACTAGAAATCCAAATATCTCCTTCCAATATCCAATTCTAACCAAAACCAATTATGATCAATGGTCGTTGCGAATGAAGGCCATTATTGGTGCTCATGGCTTGTGGAACATTGTCGAGAATGGTGTTGAAGTACCTGAAGATGATATCGAACTCACAGTAGCTGAGTTAAATGCTTTGCAAAAGAAAAGAAATGGAGATCAATGTGCGCTAAGTATCATCCATCAAGGATTAAATGACGACATGTTCAAGAAGATTGCCAATGAGACGAGTTCTAAGGATGCATGGGAAATTCTTAGAAATTCAGTGGTTGGAGTTGATAAAGTGAAGAAGGTGCGGCTCCAAACTCTAAGGGCTGAGTTTGAGTTGATTGTGATGAAGGAGAGTGAGTCCATAGGAGACTACTTCACTCGAGTGTTGGCGGTAGTGAATCAAATGAAGAGGCTTGGTGAAAAGATGCAAGATGTGAGAGTCATAGAGAAGATATTGCGCTCTCTCAATTCAAAGTTTAATCATGTGGTGGTGGCGATTGAAGAATCAAAGGACACGGAGTCCATGATGATCGATGAGTTGAATTGTTCATTGCTAGCGCATGAAGAGAGAATGAAGAGAAGCCAACAAGAGCTGGTAGAGCAAGCTTTGCAAGTAAAAGTTCCCTCTAATCCCAGAAGAAATGATAAAGGAGGGAGAGGACAAGGTCGTGGACAAGGCCGTGGTGGATATAGAGACCATGGTTATGGTCGCGGTAGAGGACGCGGTCATGAACAAGAAGAAAAACAAAATAGGGAAGAGAGAAGTCAATATAATTGGCGTGGTAGAGGACGCGGTCGTGGAGGAGGCGACCGTGCATACCGTCCGAATGTCAAATGTTACAATTGCGGCAGATATGGACACTATGCAAAAGAGTGCAGATCTCCGAAGAAGGTAGAAGAGAGCACGAATCTCGTGACAGAAGAGGCAAGAGATGACGGTGTTCTCATGATGGCATATGATGATACCATTCCCGATAGCAACACGGTGTGGTATCTCGACACCGGTGCTAGCAACCATATGTGTGGGCACAAACATCTATTTGTGGAGATGCAAGAAATTAAAGATGGACACGTGTCATTTGGTGATGCGTCAAAGATCGGTGTGAAAGGATGAGGTAAAATTCGTTTCTTCCATAATGGGAAAGAAAGTGCAATAGAAAATGTGTACTATGTGCCGGACATGAAAAACAACATCCTAAGTATGAGACAACTGATGGAGAAGGGCTATTCGGTTTTCATGAAAGACCGGATGATGCAATTGAAGGATAAAAGAGGCTGCTTAATTGCACGTGTTGAAATGGCCAAGAATCGCATGTACAAACTCAATTTGAGGAACGTGCGAGAGAAATGTTTGAAGATCGATATGATGGACAAAGCCTCGCTGTGGCATTTACGGTTCGGGCACCTGAACCAAGACGGCATAAGAGAACTAGCTAAGAAAGGCATGGTCCACGGGCTACCCGACATGGACTACTCAAGACCATTCTGTGAAGGATGTGTACTCGGCAAGCAAGCAAGGAATTCATTTCCTAGAAGGGTAGAATATCGTGCAAAGAATACTCTTGAGTTGATACATACAGACATATGTGGCCCGATCATACCTAAATCATTTGGAGAAAAGAGATACTTCATCACTTTCATTGATGACTACACAAGAAAGACATGGGTATATTTCCTTAAAGAGAAATCTGAAGCACTCGAAACTTTCAAGAAGTTCAAGGTGATGGTTGAAAAGAGGACGGGCTATTATATTAAGGCATTGTGATCGGATAGAGATGGTGAATACATGTCAACTGCCTTCACAAACTTTTGCGAAGAACAAGGAATCAAGAGATATTTGACTGCACCCTACTCACCTCAACAAAACGGTGTAGCAGAAAGGAAGAATCAGACCATTCTCAACATGGTTCTGTCAATGTTGAAAAGCAAGAACATGCCGAAATAATTCTGGGCGGAAGCGGTGCAATGCGCCGTATATGTGCAAAATCGATGTCCACATGCGAAATTGACGAATCAAACACCACAAGAAGCTTGGAGCGGGATCAAACCAACAGTGTCACATCTCAAGATATTCGGTAGTGTGGCCTACGCGCACGTACCAGATCAAAGAAGAACAAAGCTGGATGATAAAAGCAAAAGATATGTGTTCATAGGATATGATGAGAAGACAAAGGCTTTCAGGTTATTCGACCCGATTGAAAAGAAAGTGATTGTGAGCAGAGATGTGCATGTGAATGAAGAAAGCACGTGGAACTGGGAGTCGATGGAAGAGATGCCTCAAGAAAAGAAGAAGGAAGCTCCAACAATTATAACTACTACACCGCCAATTACTCAAGCCGATGCACCTTCATCCAATGATGATGAACGGAGAGAACTGAGAATGAGAAATTTGCAAGACCTATACGAATCAACAAGTGAAGTGCACTTGGTATGTCTATTGGCGGATGCTGAGAACATCACATTTGAGCAAGCTGTTAGAGATAAGAAATGGTAAGCTGCGATGGATGAAGAGATCGCTTCTATTGAAAAGAATAGCACTTGGGAGCTGGTAGAGTTGCCGGAAGGTCATCAACCCATAGGAGTTAAATGGGTATACAAAAAGAAGATAAATGCCCAAGGCAAAATAGAGAGGTACAAGGCGAGACTCGTTGCAAAAGGGTATCGACAAAAGGCCGGTATCGACTATGATGAAGTCTTTGCTCCGGTTGCAAGAATGAAGACAATTCGACTTCTCATATCGCAAGCAGCTCAATTCAAGTGGCCAATATATCAAATGGACGTGAAATCAGCATTTTTGAATGGTGTGCTTGAAGAAGAAGTATATGTCGAGCAACCACCCGGGTACATGAAAGCCGGAAAGGAGACAAAAGTGCTGAAATTGAAGAAGGCACTCTATGGCCTGAAGCAAGTGCCTCGAGCATGGAATACCTGAATTGACTCATATCTCAAGAAGAACGGGTTCGTACAGTGTCCTTATGAACATGCACTGTATGTGAAAGAAAAAGAAGGTAATTTGTTATATGTCGCTTTGTATGTTGATGATCTCATATTCACGGGGAATGATGAGAAGATGATAAAAGAATTTAAAGAAGTGATGACTCGAGAATTCGAGATGACATATTTGGGGTTAATGAAGTATTTTCTTGGACTACAAGTTAGACAAGATAAAACAGGAATATTTGTATCCCAAGAAGCGTATGCGAAGGATATCCTGAAAAAGAACAAGATGGATGAGTGCAACCCCGTGTCAACACCGATGGAGCTCGTTGCAAAACTCTCTAAGTTTGAGAGAGGAAATCAAGTAGATGCAAGCAAATATCGGAGCTTAGTTGGAAGCTTACGGTATTTAACATGCACAAGACTGGATATCTCATATAGCGTTGGCGTGGTGAGCCGATTCATAGAGGAGCCAAAAATATTCGCATTGGAAGGCGATTAAGAGAATACTCCGATACATCAAAGGAACAGAGTCACTCGGGTTATTTTATTCAAAGTCGAATGAATACAAATTGATGGGCTACTCGGACAGTGATTGGTGCGGAGATGTAGATGATCGAAAGAGCACATCGGGCTATGTGTTCTATCTGGGAGACACCGCATTCACATGGGTCTCCAAGAAGCAGCCAATAGTAACATTGTCGACATGCGAAGCAGAGTACGTAGCAGCATCATGGTGTGTTGGACACGCAATTTGGTTAAGGAATCTGCTACACGAGCTAAAACTCCCGCAACATGAGGCAACCGAGATTTGAATCGATAATAAATCAGCAATTGAATTAGCAAAGAATCCGGTGCATCACGAGAGAAGCAAACACATAGATGTTCGTATCCATTTCATTCGGGAACATGTTAAGAATGAAGATGTGCAAATGAGTCATGTGGCAAGTCGTGATCAAGCGGCAGATATTTTCACAAAGGTATTGCCAACGGAGCTATTCGATAACTGTAAAACAAAAATCAGAATGAAACCTCACAATTATGATCCTCTACAATCACTAGTGGAAAAACATGAATCAGGATCGGCCTATCTGGATCGGTTATATGAAACAACCGATACTAATACCTATCTGGATCGGTTTTCTGAACAAAACCGATCCTAAAAACTAGTTAGATCGGGTTTTTTAGTCAACCGATCCTAATTTGTGAACTATCCGGATTGGTTTTTTATAAAACCGATCCTGATACTATCAGGATCGGTTGTTCTAAAAAACCGATCCTGATAGTATCAGGATCAGTTGTTCTAAACAACCGATCCTAATAGTTTAACTATTAGGATCGGTTGTTTAGAACAACTGATCCTGATACAATTTTTTTTTTCAAAATTGGTTCTGCAAAAAAAAAAAAAAAAAAAAAAAAAAAAAATCAGGGTCGGTTTTTTATAAAGAACCGATCCTGATACTATTAGGATCAGTTTTTTATAAAAAACCGACCCTGATTTTTTTTTTTTTTTTTTTTTTTTTTTTTTTTTTTTTTTTTTTTTTTTTTACAGAACCAATTTTGAAAAAAAAAAATTGTATCAGGATCGGTTTTATTGCTAAAAACCGATCCTGATAGTATCTGGATCGGTTTTTAGCAATAAAACCGATCCTGATAGTTTTTTTCTTTTATTTGGAAAATCTTTTCATATGGTTATGTTTAAATAAATATAAAAAATTACATATTAGAAATATAAGTTAATTATTTAATAGAAATTTTATTTAATTTTCAAATTCTACTTAAATAATATTAAGATCCAACGTAAACTATTTACGGCCGTGCGATGTTGCTATATTGTTTTGCTTTGATGAACTAGTAAATGAATCCCGAATTGTATCAAATTTTATAATGGTGAAATTAATATGACATTCTTTCATTTTAACGGTTCCGATCGACCAAATGCTAATGTTCGTATTCGTTCCTTCACAACCCCACACAACAAGGGTTCAAGTCCTATGTATATTATTATATGACACAAGTCATTGATGCATCATGCATGATTGTATAAAAAAATTCAATAGTCAAAATGACTTCAAAATGAAATATCAATGTCAAATAATTAATTATATTATCACATAAATTTTAATAATATAAATTACATTAATTTTCATCAAAATTACATTAATGAAATGTCAATGTCAAATAGTACCTATCTCCTGTTTAATATTATTTAAGTAGAATTTGAAAATTAAATAAAATTTCTATTAAATAATTAACTTATATTTCTAATATGTAATTTTTTATATTTATTTAAACATAACCATATGAAAAGAGTTTCCAAATAAAAGAAAAAAACTATCTAGATCGGTTTTATTGCTAAAAACCGATCCAGATACTATCAGGATCGATTTTATTGCTAAAAACCGATCCAGATACTATCAGGATCGGTTTTTAGCAATAAAACCGATCCTGATACAATTTTTTTTTTAAAATTGATTCTGTAAAAAAAAAAAAAAAAAAAAAAAAAAAATCAGGGTCGGTTTTTTATAAAAAAACGACCCTGAATTTTTTTTTTTTTTTTTTTTTTTTTTTTTTTTTTTTTTTTTTACAGAATCAATTTTGAAAAAAAAATTTGTATCAAGATCGGTTTTTTATAATAAAAAACCGATCCTGATACTATTTTTATACAAAAAAATTAGTATCAGGATCAGTTTTTTTATTATAAAACCGATCCTGATACTATTAGGATCGGTTCTTTATAAACAACCGATCCTAATGATAATTCCTATATAACCAGCTTAGCTAGGGTTCTTCTTATTTTCATTTCGCGCCTCTCATTTTCAATTTAGCATGTCTTTGTCTCCGTATCTTCCTCTCAAATCCTCAGTACTCTGTCTCTCTCTCTCTGTCTCCGTCTCTCCCTCTCCTCCGTGTCTCTCTCTCTCTTTCTCTCCGTCTCTTCCTCTCAAATCCGAGCCTCTCGCACCTCCGACTCAATTGTGCCAGTTTTTAATTTGTTTTATTGTTTCAAAAATTAATTAATGGTGTTTGTATATTGTTTTACAGTTTTGAGGACATCTCTCTCAAGTTACTTAATCATCCGGCCGATCAACTATCATGGTATTAGCTTTATCTAATTTTCTCATTATTATACTTTTAAAACACATTTTTTTGTATTTTTTATTGGAAAATGTTTTTCCATCTAATTGTTACCTTTGTTTTTGTTTTTAGGGTCTTTTTTAATCTCAAGTGATGTGATTGCAAAAGAGGTAATTATTGATTTTTTTATTGTTGTGCTTTACATTAATTGCATAAATGTGTATATTGTATAAATGTGTGTTAATTGAAGAAATAGCCCAATTAGTCAATTGTATGTTTGTTAATTAATTTTTTTTTGGATTTAAATTTCTTGTTATAACATGTAATGCTTCACAAAACTTTTTATGAAGTACATGAATTTTTTGTAATAGTTTAAGATGTGTATGATAATTAATTTAGAATGTGTATATGATATTTAATTGATTATTGCTTCTTACTGTGCAACAAAAAAAAATTTAGGATGCTGGCCAGCAAAATATATATGGAAGCTGGTCAAATAAATAAAAATATTTTTTTTAGCTTCAATAAAACATCAGGATCGGTTATTTTAAACAACCGATCCAGATTACTACTATTAGGATCGGTTGTTTAAAATAACCGATCCTAATTCTAAAAAAAAAAAAAAAAAACTTTTAGGATCAGTTTTTAAATAAAAACCGATCCTAAAAGTTTTTTTTTTTATCAGATCATAATTAAAAAAAAAAAAAAAAAAAAAAAACTTTTAGGATCGGTTTTTAAATAAAAACCGATCCTAAAAGTTTTTTTTTTTTTTTTTTGGAATTATGATCTGAAATACAATCAAGATCGGTTTTAATATAAAACCAATCTTGATAGTACGTATCAGGATCGGTTGTTATGTAATTTAAAAAAAAAATTCGAAAATACTATCAAGATCGGTTCTTATATAAAAACCGATCTTGATAGTACGTATCGGGATCGGTTCTTAGTCAAAAACCGATCTAGATAACAACTATTAAGATCGGTTTTATTAAAAAACCGATCCTAATAGTTTCTATTTGGATCGGTTCTTGAAAAATATAAAACCGATCCTGATAGTATCAGTATCGCCTTCATCAGGATCGGTTGGATTCCGATACTGATATGTGTATATAACCGATCCTGATTCCTGTTTTTCCACTAGTGAATGCTACATGATTATAATAATTACACACTTGATACTCTTATCAGATAAAGAGCTGTTAATTTTGTAGAAAATTGATTTCTAATAACTTGGGAGGGGTTGTGTCAGTTGCTAACATAGTGAATGTCAACCAAATAAGTAAATATGAAGTTATGAGATGGTGAAACTCTAGGAGATCTTTCTCATCACTCTTCAAATATAGATTCTGATGTTGTTCATAGCCTTGCTAAAGAACATAGTAATATGAAAATCTGTCATTTTCTTAAACTAGAGAACATAGTTTCTGTCATGTATAGAACCCAAAAAGTAACTCAAATTTTCAGTTTGGATCAGGCCCATCTGATCTGCTATGGCACAAATATTAACGAGCCATGTGCATTCCACCTCTGCTATGGCACAAATCTTAATTCTTTATTTGAGTTGTATTTTTTTATAATAAAATTGGGTTTTAGATTAGTCTGTGTAATGAAATTATATATAGAATGGTCAAACCGAGCATATCAGTGAACATAAATATGAAATTAAATTATTTAGGCAATGCCTTGTTACAATTTCCACCTTCAAAAGAGAAAAGCTACTATGTATTAAAATTTATATAATGCATGAAAGAACATGAATTAACGGTTGGCAACCTAATCCATAAAATTGGCTCCCCAATATAATTTATTTTATGAAAAAGTTATTCACAATTGGTTCAATCCTAGATATTTCTAATCATGCATACAACCTCTATAATTATATTCATTTATGGTCGGTCATGTGGCATGATGCTCCCGCTCCCTTTAATCAAGGACAGCAACAAAATAGAAATTTAAGATGACAAAGAAATAATTAATTACTAGTAAATAGTAATTACCTGGCAAGTACGCTTAGATGTAAGTCTCTATATATGATACTCTAATTTTGGTTAGGGAACAGAGCAAAAAAAAAAAAAAAAGTCCCAAGTCACTTGGACAACATCACCGTCCAAAGGAACAAAGTTTTGACCACCGCTATTCGTACAATAAAATATATTGTATTTTAATTAAATACTGCGCCAACGAAATAAAAAGAGCAGGAGAAAATATATTGAAAATAAATATTTGAGAAAAAATGAAACTCAAGCACCTTCAGAGGACACAAAAAGGAACCGGCAAATGGCAGGATACATTGATAGTTGTACTCAGGATATCATTTAAGTTGTACTCTGGGATATCATTGAATTCTGCGATAATCATTAAAATGGATTGGAGAGCACAAATGAAGCGGTCCATATAGAGAAGTAATTCATCTATGTCATCATACATCATGCCTTCCTCAATGAATTCTCGCAAAGCAGGAGTGACAGAGAGGGGCGTATACTTGGATCGCTCGGTGTAATGCGAAATCAGTAAGGAATATGCAGAAGAACGGCCTTGGTTTTCATTTATTGCTTCTGATTGCATCAATTCACTCAGCTCCTCAACCTCGCACTCCAACCTGTACATATCAGCAAATATATATTTGAAAAAAAAGAATCTCAAGTACCTTTACAAATAAAAAAGAATATCGGGTTGGACCTCGCCAATAATGATTCCAATGGATTCGGTAGCACAAATGAAGCGGTCCATATAGAGAAGTAATTCATCTATGTCATCATACATCATGGCTTCCTCAAGGAATTCTCGCAAAGCAGGACTGACAGGGAGGTGATCATCACAAGAAGCCCTTTCCTTGGATCGCTGGGTGTAATGGGAAATCAGTAAGGAATATGCAGAAGAACGGCCTTGGTTTTCATTTATTGCTTCTGATTGCATCAATTCACTCAGCTTCTTAACCTCCTCCTCCAACCTGTACATCTCATGGCCTATATGTTCACACAAATACTTAATACTTTTCAGATTATGGAGAAGCTTATCCTGTAGACTTTTCAGATCCTCCTTATCGGCAACACCTGTTGCTTTTTTTATCATCTCAGCCATAAGCAGATGGGCCTCTATAGATGTTACCTTTAACTTTGGTTGCTGTTCTTCTGCTGTCAAATCTGACATGCGGGATACAATAACAGTGGCAGGCCTGGCCTTACACCGTTCTCCATCAAAGCTGCTTCTGCATAAGTATTACAATTAGATTGATGAGAGTCATCAAAATAGTGATAGGTTATACACAATTACACATATACATAATTTGTTTGGAAGATACTGTAATTTGATATACCTGTATGTGTAAGAGACTTCGAGAACATGTGCGTTATGATCTGCTTTAGTAACAGGGAGAAGAATGTCGACTAACACAAAGTGGGGCTCTTTCTTGTAGAGCGTGCCCAATGTTATAGTTAAAGAACCAGTAGCATTGTCTATGGACTGGAGATATCTTCCGGCAGATGCACATATTACTGTGGACTCATTTTTTATTTGATTGACAGTCACCGTCACGTCCCAAACAACCACCCTTTGAAGCTCATCAAAGAAATGGGAAAAGTTTAAGTTCAAATTGTCCTCCCAGCCCAGCCCGCAAACCTTATCCATGCAAACCTCCGTGTAGGTTCCTCCCAGCCCGCTATTATTGGCGATAGCCATGAGCACCTATTAAGAACAAGAAAAAGTTAATAACAATGCAGCACGGTCCAAATTTTGCTTGAAAAGGTCAAAAAATAAGAGGTTATTTGCAAATTTAAACTGTACCTCCGGATGATCTGTACCAAAACCAAATGTGAACACTGGAACATTGCCTACAGGAAAATCAGCAGCATCACCGCCTTGATTCTGCTCACCATCTGACATAAGAATGATAACACCAACACGTCCACTGCTAACTGAACGATCCTTGAGAACATTGAGTGCTATCTCAAGGCCATCAGTGATGTTCGTTCCAGGCTGACATTCCAAATCATGGATCAGATTTTGGAGTTTTCCTATAAAACTTTCATTCATCAGGCACAATGGGCATAGCCTCTTTGCTTTACTTGAATACTCAACAATCGACAAACGGTAGTTATAACGGGCACTATCTATCAAACGTAGCATAGCCATTTTCATTTTTTCTAATTTATCTCCTTCCATGCTGTTGCTAACATCTAAGACCGCCACAAGGTCCAACTCACCAAATTGTCTATCTTCTTCACCGGAGAGCTCCAACAACACCTTTTGGATGTTCTCTTCAAGTGGTGCCACATCATTGCTTGTGATTTCCAGCCGTACTTTCCCAGGCACGATGGGTTTCGGCTCTGCAGTAATAGCAATTAGCAAATTAACCAAAACGTGTCCAATGTAGTATGAATTTCAGTTATGGTATAATTACGTTATATAATCTTCAACAAAAGATGGCTAATTGGGATCAATATTGCTTAAAATGAATTATTTGTAAAAATAAACATCATTGTATGAACGGTGAGACAACTGGAACCGAACCTGATCTTGATGAACCCTGATCAACTGGTTCGTCGTCGTTGAAGCTCTCCGATATTTCAAGCAACTTCTTGGCTTCCTCAAGGAATTCTTGCATAGAGGGAGTGGAAAAGAGCTGAAACTTGCCAATATTATTTCCTCTTGCCGTTTGACGCTGTGTGGCAAGGGAAATCAGTAAGGAATATGCAAAAGGACGAAATTTTACATCAAAAATTGCACATGTGTGCAATAATTTAAGCAGTTCCTTCAACTCAGTCCTTAGTTCGGCCTTCAATTCCTCTATATCTGCATCCTCCAATTTAAGCAGACCATTTTCCAACTTGTCCTGAGCACTTTTCCGATCCTGATCATCAGCATCGAAGATATCTGCATCCTCATCAGCATCGTAGATATCTGCATCCACATCACCATCGAAGATATCGATTGCTTGATTAATTGCCTCGGCAATAAGCAGACGGACCTCTTCTGCTCTCACCTTAGGCAGTGCTTGTTGTTCTTCAACTGTCAACCTTGACATGCGGCATACCGTAACAGTCTCAGGTTTTGCCTCAAACAATTCTCCATTAAACCTGCATATGCATAAGTATTACAATTAGGTTGATGACAATCATCAAAATGATGATAGATTATACGCATATGCATAATTTGCAAGTTATTGTGATTTGATATACTTATATGTGTAAGAGACTTCGAGAACATCTGTGTCCTGTTTCTTTGTAGTAGAAGGGAGATGAAGGTCGACTAACACCTTGCGGATCTCTTGGATGTATATATCACCGAATGTTATAGTTACAGAACCAGCAGTATTGTCCATGGATTGAGGATAACTTCCGGCAGATACCTGCCTTATTGTTGAGTTATCTTTGATTTGACTGATGGTCACTGTCAGGTCCTGAGCAACCACACTGAGAAGCCCACCCAAGCACTGTGAAAAGGCTAAAGTCAAGTTGTCCACTCGAACATCTGAGTAGGTTCCTCCCAGACTATTATTGGCAATAGCCTTGAGCACCTATTAAGAGCATGGACAAGTTAATTAGCATGCAGCACAAACAAATTATTGCTTGAAATTGTCAATAAATAAGGGTTTAATTTCAATTTTCAACTGTACCTTCGGATCGTGAAGATTACCAAAACCAAATGTGTGCACGGGCACATTTCCTACCGGAACAGCAGCAGCATTGCCTATATTCTCCTCACCACCTGATATAAGCATGATAGCACCAACACGTCCACTGCTAACTGAACGGTCATTGAGAATTTTCAGTGCCATCAAAAGGCCATCGGTGATGTTCATATCATCCCATTTGGTAAACAAATCATTGATCAGATTTTGAAGTTCTGTTTGGGTACTTTCAGTCATCTGGCGCAATGGGCATAGCCTCTCTGCACCATAGTTGGACTTGACAATTGACAAACGTTCAACAACACTGAGTTTCTTAATCACAAATTGCATAGCCTTTTGCAATTCTTCCAACTCCCGTCCTTCCATGCTGTTGCTAACATCTAAGACCACCACAAGGTCTAACCCCGATCGACTTTCTTCTTTGCCAGTGAGTTCCAGCATCACCTTTTGGATGTTTTCTTCTAGTGGTGCCTTGTCATTGTTTCTAATTACCAATTGTACTCTTCCGGGCAGAGTGGGTCTTGTTGTCCCTGCAGTAATTGCAATATTAGCAAACTAAGTCAAATGCGTTCAATATTTAGTTTGAATTAATGTTATATAGTAATTACCTTATCCAATATTCACAAAAAGATGGCTAATTGGGTTGAATAGTGCATGAATAAATGATTTGCAAAAGGAAATCAATTCTATAGATACTAATTACATTTGAGACAATTGCCTCGTCGTCATTGAAGATCATCTATCAATGTCATATTGCTATATATTCTTATTAATAGAATGTGCTAATATCCTTAAATTAGTGGCTAATAGGGATCCCAGTGCTTCCAAATATTCACTTAAGATATGGTGGGAGAGGAGAAGAACGAGATATCATCTCCTTGTTTTGTTTTTGTTTTCTTTACTCTTCACCCTTCAGCAAGGGTATCATTATATATTATCAAATTAATCAATTTGGTTTCTTCAGTGCGTTATTATATTGGGCCTTTTGAGCATAGTAGGAAATATCAGCCGATACCGATACGGATCAGCCGATACGTATTGGTATCGGCCGAGTCCGATCCGATACCGAGCCAATATTCACGGATTTTCTGTTTTTCGTCCGATACCGAGCCGGTAGTTCTATTTAAAACTATGCTGCCAACTACCACGTAGCAATAAAAGGTTTATATGTGCTGCCAACTACCCGTGATTAAATAGAACTCCAAAATAAAAGGTTCGAAAATGGAGAAGGATGTGAAATTGAGTAATATGCCTCTACCACGTAGCAATGGATTGATTGTGTTTACATGATGCCAACTAAATAGTAAATAGAACATGCATGCTGCCAACTATGCTGCACGTAGTAATGGATTGATTGTGTTTACAACTTTACATCCAACTAAATAGTAAATAGAACATGTATGCTGCCAACTATGCTGCCTGTGATTAAATAGTAAATGGAACATATATTTACAATCCTTCATTTGGGTCTACAATGTCTTCTTTTTTTCGTTCCGGACAATAATATTCCAATTTTTATCATAATACAGACGACGATGAAGTGATCCAGCCAGCACGACATAGTTTCTGGTAGTGAAAGAGTGTATTTATAGTTTTAATGCTTGTATTATATTGTATTAGGGGATTATTTGATTGTAATTATTTATCTAAACATAAATTATTGACAAATTATTTTTTTTATCAATTTTTTCCAATTTTTTAGTGTAAAACAAACTTCTGGTCAAAAAGTCTGATTTTTCTATCTGAATCGGTTGATACCGGCCGATACGCTGATTCCAAATCAGTATCGGCCGGAATCGATCCCGATCCTGATACCGATATTTCCTACTATGCTTTTGAGCCCAATCTAGGAATAATGTTGGTTCAGAAATGTTTGATAAAAACAATTGTTTAATGTTTGTGAGGACAAAACAAATTAAATATATAAGATAAATTTTTAAGTGAATGTTACTGTATGTAAAATACATTGTAACAATTTGAATTTACTGTACAACTTCCAAAATCGAGTATAGAATTTTATTGTACAAATTAGTTCAATATAATCACAGTAGAAACTACAGAAATAAAATAAAGGTGACAAGCGAATCATCCACACATGTGCTCCCTAGATAACTGTGGTGTATTTTTATTTTTTTTTTGCAATTTGATCCGTATATCAAGATGATTAATAATAAATTAATATGATGTATAGTAAAATATATTTGCAACTGTCTCCAATTTTGCAATGTACGAAGTCTGCATGTTATCTCACCTTGAAGTTCTGTTTTTCCTGTGAAATATATTCACATCTAAAGATGATAAGGTAAGATGTTCCTATCCAAATTAAGTACTGATTAATTAGAGAAGACCAAAAAGATGGGACCAGATAAGAAAAAAGTAAAAAAAACTGACAAATTATTGAGATTATATAAAATGTATATATGAGAAAGTTGCCGATTAGAAATTTATATAAGAATATTATTTTTTTTCTTGATGTGGACCAACTTTTTGAAGATAAGAATTTTGGAAAAATAATATTACATGTTACTGTTGTTTTAGAGAAAATAAAATAAAATAATAGTTAGGGCAGCTAAAATGTTGACTTGGACTAGAGGTTTGCTATACCCGAAACGGGTTAAGCCCGTTTTACCCGGCCCGTACCCGTTACCCGTTTGACCCGTACCCGTCGCCCGGGTCAAACGGGTCAAACGGGTAAACGGGTACGGGTAATATACGGGCCGGACAAGGCGTTTGAAAAAAAAACCCGTTGTACCCGTACCCGTTTACCCGCCTACCCGTACCCGCCTACCCGTACCCGTCTACCCGTCTACCCGTACACGTACCCGTACCCCGTACCCGTACCCGTTACCCGTACCCGACCCGTTTCAGTTCAAAAAAATTTTAATTTTTTGAAAAAAAACAGAAAAAAACAAAGAAAAAAACAGGAAAAAAAAAAAAAAAGAGGGCGGATCCGACCCGTACCCGGATACCCGGACCCGTACCCGAGGTACCCGTACCCGTCAACCCGCAACGGGTACGGGTAATAAACGGACCGGATATAGATTTTGGGAAAATTACCCGTCTACCCGTTACGGGTTTTACCCGTACCCGACCTACCCCTTTACCCGTCCTACCCGTTACCCGTAACGGGTAACCCGGAACGGGTCACGGGTTACCCGTTAGCAAATGTCTAACTTGGACTAATTGGATCTTTTATAAATTGGGCCACTTTAAATTAAAAAATTATTATTTTTTGTCGATTTCCTCTTTATTGTACAAAATTATTTCTTTGTATCTTTATAGATTGACCCACTAATAATTTCATAATTGTAACATTCCGAAAATTTTAATATTTTCTTTTAAAAAATTACCTTCAATATATTCATAATAATTGTGATTATTTATGTTGAGAAACTTTTTATCAATGAACATTAGTTTAATAATTATTACAAATCATATATATACTTTTATATACTTTTGTTTCTGATTTTTTTTTTCTGTTATCAAATTTAGAACCGATCCTTTTGAATAACACCGTTTCATTAAAATTTTATCAGTTATTTTGATATTGCACTCCTTCGTATGCGAGCTGTAAATAGATTGGCATCTCTCCGATTTATCTCTATCTATTTCCGTTAATTATTTACTTATAAATACTTATATTCATCATGGTATCAAATTAATTCTTTTCTCTCAGACTTTCACGCACACAGAAAGAAAAATAATTTTTACTACTCATTCCATTTTATAAAGTAATTTACTGATCTCCATTCGTATTACTACTCATCTCCATTTATTAAGATATCGGCCTACATTCCAAAATCTTAAAATTATTAAAGAGAGAAAAAGATATGGCAAAGAGAAAGAAATAAAGAAAGCTTTCCGTGACAATTATTTTGCTATTGGACTTCAATCTCCGATTCGGATTCCGCCTACGTCACAGTGATTTTGACTTCATTGCAAGCCAATTTGAAATTTTGAATGTCTCGCTATCAGATTACCGGATTTCTCTATAACTGTGTTTTCGTTTGGTATGATTGATTTAAATATTGGTATTGTATATTAAATTATGATGATATATTTAAACGGGATAGCGGGTCTGAGGTTGGAATTTGATATGTGATCATGGCCTCTCACTGTTGGTTGGACTTTCAGTGAGTTGGCTGCCTTCCAATGTTGGATGGATTTCTCATTAGATTGGTAGTTTAAGGAATTGTGTTATGAAAATATGGGAATCGCCTGTGGCAGGGATTACAAATGTGTGGATATGATGTGACTGATTTTATGGATAACCTAGACTGACGTGCTATTGCTGGTTAAATATGCGTGCGTAATTTGATGTGTATTTGTGTGGATTAATCCGGCCTATTTGAATGTTTGTTAAATTAAGCCAGTTATAGAGAAGCGTGTCGTTAAATAATTGGTTACCAAGCTTTGTAACTTACTCCGTTTTGTTATTTTGTTTACTTTTTTTGTTGGCGACATAGGTTGACGGGCCAAGGAAAGGTATGAAGATGCTTATATAATTACGCTCCGGATAGTAAAAATCTGGGATGTGACAAGTTATTTTTCTTAAATAAATAATTGATACACTAAAAATTAAGTATTGATAATTGTTAATATCATTTCATAATATGTAACAGAGTAAATTTTTCCTGCAAATAATAATTTTGAAAAACTAATATTACATATATGTTACTATTGCTAAAAACATTGACTTGGACCAATTGAATCTTTTATAAATTGACCCACTTTTAATAAAATAAAATATTTTTTGTACATTTTTTCTTTATTGTACAAAATCATTTTTTTGTATCTTTTACAGATAGACCAACTACAAATTAAAAATTGTAATTGTTAATATTTGACACACAAAAAATTTATGTATAAATAACTAAAATTTGACACAAAAAATATATTTCAGGCCAATTTGACATTGGAATGCAAATGAGGATCTTCTTTATTTCATGGTTAATTAAGTTTTGTGGGCTCATTTTATGAGTAGAACTAGGGTGTTCTTAATTTCACTAAGTCTCTTGGTGAACTCAAGACTAAAACCTATCACATCGGCTTTAAATGATGAATCTGAACCGTTGAAATCCGCCTACTTTACGAGTGATAGACTAAAACCTGCCTATATTCAGTTGGAAGGGGCCTTAATAATTTAATTATCAAAATGTTACTCTTCTTTTCATGGATTGCTCTGACGCCTTATCATGGACGACACTTTCTCTAGACATGGTATAGTTTGGTGACTTTGGTCCCTGTTATGCTGGCAAGGGCTAAGAAAGGTATGTGTTACAAGCTTATTGTTACTTACTTTAATTGTGCTATGTCTTAACTAGCATGCCTTCATAGTTTGAGATAGTTATAGTTCACAAAACATAATAATTATATATAATTATCCTTGACTGGTACAGTATCAAACCTGCGCCAGCCTTTACTGAAAAATGTGAGTATGAAACTTCACAGAAGGTGGAGGTTGGCCCTTCAGTGATTTCAATATTAGCAAACTAACTCAAATGCGATCAATATGAAGTATGAATTCAAGTTGTAGAGTAATTGGGATGGATAGTGCTTAAATTAAATGATTTGTTAAACAAAAATATCAATTCTAAGAACGGTTAGACAGCTGGGAACGAACCTGAATCTGCAGGAAGAACTATAGGGTTGTCGTCGTCCAACTTGAGCCTCATTGTCTCATGGAAGTTGGTATCCGCAAGGATCTTTTGCATAATGGGAGTGGCGAAGAGCTGAAACTTACCGATATTTTTTCCCCTTGCCGTGTGACGCTGTGTGGCAAGGGAAATCAGTAAGGAATATGCAAAAGGACAGGCATGCATTTTATCAATTGCAAGTGTGTCCAATAATTTAAGCAGCTCCTTCAGCTCGGTCCTTAGCTCGGCTTTAAATTCCTGTATATCTGCATCCTCCAATTTAAGCAAACTATTTTCCAGCTTGTCCTTAGCACTTTTCAGATCCTCCTCATCAGCATCAAAGATATCGATTGCTTGTTTAATTGCCTCGGCAATAAGCAGACGGACCTCTTCTGCTCTCACATCAGGAAATGCTTGCTGTTCTTCAGCTGTCAACCTTGACATGCGGCGTACAGTAACAGTCTTGGGTTTAGCCTCAAACAATTCTCCATTAAACCTGCATATGCATAAGTATTACAATTAGGTTGATGACAATCATCAATATGATGATAGGTTATACGCGTATGCATAATTTTTTTGTAAGTTACTGTGATTTGATATACTTATATGTGTAAGAGACTTTGAGAACATCTGCGTGCTGCTGCTTTCTAGTAGAAGAAAGATGAACGTCGACTAACACCTTGCGAATCTCTTTGATGTATATATCACCGAATGTTATAGTTACAGAACCAACAGTATTGTCCATGGATTGCGGATAATTTCCGGCAGATACCTGCCTTATTGTTGAGTTATCTTTGATTTGACTGATGGTCACTGTCACGTCCTGAGCAACCACACTGAGAAGCCCACCCAAGCACTGTGAAAAGGCTAAAGTCAAGTTGTCCACTCGAACATCTGAGTAGGTTCCTCCCAGGCTATTATTGGCAATAGCCTTGAGCACCTATTAAGAGCATGGACAAGTTAATTAGCATGCAGCTCAAACAAATTATTGCTTGAAATTGTCAATAAATAAGGGTTTAATTTCAATTTTCAACTGTACCTTCGGATCGTGAAGATTACCAAAACCAAATGTGTGCACGGGCACATTTCCTACCGGAACAGTGGCAGCATTGCCTATATTCTCCTCACCACCTGATATAAGCATGATAGCACCAACACGTCCACTGCTAACTGAACGGTCATTGAGAATTTTCAGCGCCATCAACAGGCCATAGGTGATGTTCATATCACACCCTTTGGGAAACAAATCATTGATCAGATTTTGGAGTTCTGTTTGGGTACTTGCAGTCATCTGGCGCAATGGGCATAGCCTCTCTGCGTCATATTTGTACTTGACAATCGACAAACGGTCAACAACACTGAGTTTCTTTATCAAAAATTGCATAGCTGTTTGCAATTGTTCTAACTTCCCTCCTTCCATACTGTTGCTAACATCTAAGACCACCACAAGGTCTAACCCCAATCGACTTTGGTCTAACCCCAATTGACTTTGGTCAATGCCGTAGAGTTCCAGCATCACCTTTTGGATGTTTTCATCAAGTGGTGCCTTGTTGTTGTTTATATTTGCCAGCCATATTCTTCCAAACACGGTGGGTCTTGTTGTCCCTGCAGTATTTGCAATATTAGCAAACTAACTGAAATGATTTCTATATGTAGTATGAATTCAAGTTGTAGATTACCTTATCCAATCTTCAACATAATATGTTTAATTGAGATGAATAGTGCTTAAAATAAATGATTTGCATAAAAAAAAAAAAGTTCAATTCTATGGACAGTTAATCAACTGGGAATGAACCTGGTGGAAGAACAATTGGCTCGTCGTCGTTGAAGATCATCATGAAGGAATGAATGGTATATTGCTATGCTTATTGATAGAATTTGCTAAAATCCTTATAATTAATGGCTACTTAGGATCCCAGTGCTAGTCACTTTAAATATGGTGGGAGAGAAGAAGAAGGAGAGATCATCTCGTTGACTATATACGTGTTTTGTTTTTATATTCTTTACTCTTCAGCAAGGGTATCATTATATTATAGAGTTAAATAATTTGATTTCTCCAATGCGTAATTATATTGGGCCTTTTGGCCCAATGTAGCACAAATGTTGGTATGGAAATGTTCATTCAGCAGTCCGTTTTTGAGAAAACAAATATTTACTGAATGTGAGTACAAAACAAATTAAATATATGAGAGAAATTTTAACGATTTGAGTAGACTGTAAAACTTTCAAAATCGAATATAGAGTTCTATTGGACAAATTAGTGAAATGTAATCACAGTGCGAAATTAAAGAAGTAAAATAAAGGTGGACAAGCGATTGATCCACATATGTGTTTCTTCCCGAGTATATTTATTTTGCAATAAAACAACCGTCCCCAATTTAGAAATTTACAAAGTCAAAGCAATCTCTGTGTTATCTTTAATAAATGGTAGAAGAATAGTAAAATAATAAATAAATAATATAATTGATTTTTTTTAGGATGTTTGTATATAATTGATATTTAAATATACAAATTAATATGCAAAAAGGAAAAATGTACAAATTAGTTTTATGGGGTTTTATGCAAATAAGATGCTGAAAAAGTATCTATGCTTGTAACTTGGCATTCATGATATTATAAACAACCTTGTTGGGATTCAACCACTTCTATCTTTGTGACCCACGAGCAGAAATGTTTACTTGCAACTTGTGGTTGGTATGATGAATCACGACGACGTTGTTAGGTGAAATATTCGTCAATTGTTGCTATCAGTTTAATTTATTACGTACTATATATTAATATAAGACCGGCATCATCTAATTAATCTATAGAGAAGACAAGGCTATAGTTATCGCCTCACAATAAAATAGAGCTGCGGGCCTTATGGACTGATTTTCATATTCAAACGACAAAACTGATTAATCAGTTGAGGTTAAATATATAATTAAGAGAGAGATTATAATAATGGGGTCCATTCAGGTTCACATACATTAGCTCTTAAAGTTGGATAATATAGAACTAGATCTAGATTGATTTCATATACATCAGAATTTGATACAAAACATTACCTTACAACAGTATTGAGTTGTAGTTTAAGATTATGCATTTTCATTTCAGTTCTTTTCTATTGTTGCTATGGTTTTTTGGTTCATATAAATAAAGTAGGATTTGTTAGATCTGGAACATGGCCTGGGAAGACTTATTCCGACAAAAACCCAAAAGATGATTACTCATGTGATCATAAGTATTTATTTTGTTAAAATCTGAATTTGATGTTGTTAATAAGTCGTCAATTATATTTAATTCTGGAAATTTTTCTTCATAAATGTGTTTTTTCTTTAATTATGTTAAAAATGAAATTCTAATTACAGTGTATTAAAACCAAATCACAATATCCAGAATTCTTTTTATAATTAAATTTAAAATTAATATTTCAATGTATTTAAATAAATGAGAAATACAAATTAAAAATAGTTACATGATAAATGTATTTATTATTTAGAAACAATATTAATTAAAGTTAGAAATTAAATTATTTAGGTTCAAGTTCGGAGATTGAGGAACATAACGAACGGAAATTCAGATGCATAGTACTTACCCCGGATAGTTAATGAATTACTTAACCGTTTTTGTTAAGTATATATGTTTATTATTTTGTTAGATGAATTGTACATATAGAAATTTAACAAAAGATGTCCTATATATGAGGGAATAGTGGCTCATATGTTCACATATCGGGATAATACCAACAAGCTGGTTCGGATTCAATACTTCTATCTTTAATTGCAACCCACGAGCAGAAATGTTTAGTTGCAACTTGTAGTTGGTATGGTTAATCACAACGACCTTGTTAGATGAAATATTCGTCAAAATATAGCTATCGATTTAATTTATTGTATTTTTATTACTGTTAAACATATATAATAGTTAGTTATAATTTTTGAATTGTAATGGAAGTAGTGTATTGTAATTAATAGGCTAGGAGATAGTGGTTAGTGGTCAGTGGTTAGTGGTTAGTAGTTGGTAGTTATAATTAATAGTACAACGGCTAGTTTTAAATTTCTTCTATAAATAGAAATATATGTAAAGCTCAAAATAAGATTGCAATAATAAGTTGTTTTCTTATTCTCTCTTCCCTTGTCTTACAAAAAATAAATATTTATTAGAGATAACACGATCTCTACTATTTCAAAATAATGTTCCTTAAATTTATTGGTCGGATGTTGTACTTTGTACATGCCACTCATTTAATAAATAGATTACCTGGTGTTATTTTAGAAAACAAAAGTCCATTATAAATTCTTTATAAAAAAAATCACTTATAACCATATGAGAGTATTTGATTGCACAAGTTTCGTACATATCAAAAGAAATAGCAAACTTGATTTTGTATCACAAAAAACTATTTTATTAGGATACTCATCCTATACAAAATATTATAAATGCTATAATCTAATTAATAAAATATTATACCCTTCTAGAAACGTTTAATTTTTTGAAAATGAACTATATTTCAAAGGAAAAGAAATATTTCATCAAACATACTCGAATAATCAATATGACAATATATTTTTGTTTTACTTAGATGATTTGAATTTTATTCCTAGAAATAATCATCAAGTGGAAATTAATAATCAAGAAAACAAAACTAATATTGACATAAATGAAAATAAAACGGAAGAAAACTTACCGGTTAGAAGAAGATCATCTAGGGAACGACAACCATCAACTAGACTTAGATATTATGTGACATATTAGGTACAATATCCAATTGAAAGTTTTGTTTCATATGATAACATTACAACTAAATACCATACATTTCTCACTAGTATTGAAAATGAATTAAAACGAAAAAAATGACCAATTAGAAGTCCAATTTGGTGTAAGGCTATGGATGAGAAATTAAAAGCCTTAGAACAAAATTAACTTGGAAAATTGTTTCCTTACAAAAAAAAAAATCGGTGTATAAAATCAAATATAATAGTGATGGTACCATAGAAATGTATAAAGCAAGACTTGTAGCTAAATGATTTATCCAAAACTGAATGCCGTAAGAATTATATTTTCTATTGCCGTAAACAATGATTGAGACCTCTACCAAATGGATGCTAAAAATGTATTTCTTCAAGGAATACTTGAAGAAGAGGTGTATATGACATTACCATCCGGTCATAAATTGGAAACAAATTTTCACTTAGCTTCTAAGCTTAATAAATTAATTTATGGATTAAAGCAATCTCCATGGACATGGTATGTCAAGCTTAGCTCTTATTTAATTTCTTGTAATTTTAAAATTTGTAATGCCGATCATTATTTATTTACTAAATGTGACGATATCAATACTACTCTCATTTTAGTATATGTAGATGACATCATATTTATCGGAAATAATTTCGAGCAAATTAAAAAAAAATTAAGAAACAACTAAAAAATTTAGGACATCTTAAATATTTTTTAGAAATAGAGATAGCCACTTCGGATAAATGACTTTTCATTTCTCAAAGAAAATATAAACTTGATATGTTAAAAGAAACCAGTAAGTTAGGATATAAACTGGCCTCTGTCCCAATTGACAACAAATACAAATTAAATAGTGAAGATGGTGAATCTTTAAAAGACATAAATCAATTTCAAAGACTTGTAGGAAAATTGATCTATCTAACAGTTACACGTCCAGATATTTCTTTTTCTCTAAGCCAAATTAGTAAATTCATGTACTCACCAAGAACACCACATTTAAAAGCCGTAAATAGAATTTTGAGATTTAAAAGGTAATCCGGCAAAGGTATTTGGATGAAGAATAATAATTGTAATGATATAAGTGGCTATTCCGATGTTGATTGGGCTGGAAGTTTCGATAGAAAATTGACAACTGGTGTTTGAATATTTGTATGTGAAAATCTAGCCACATGGAAAAACACGAAATAAAATGTTGTAGCACGATCAAGCGCTCATGCCGAATATCGTGCCATGACATCAACCGCAAGTGAATTAACTTGGACAAACAACTCCTATTAGATATGAGATTTAAAAGTCAAGCTCTGATGAGAATGAATTGCGACAACAATTCAACATGACACATAGCTTCCAATCCTGTATTTCATGAGCTCACAAAGCATATAGAAGTAGATTGCCACTTTATTAGAGAAAAAGATCAAACAAAAGAAATTTAAACACCATACGTAAAAAGTGAAAATTAACTCACGAACATCTTTACTAAAGGTTTGGATCCGGGTCCTTTTGAGAAAATTACAAACAAGTTAGGATTGTATGATATATTCATTCCTAGCTTGAGGGGGAGTGTTAAAAATAACAACTAGTTATGATTTTTGAATTGTAACGGCTAATTTAGGGAGTAGTGTATTGTAATTAATAGGCTAGGAGATAGTGATTAGTGGCTAGTAGTTGGTAGTTATAATTAATAGTACAATGGGTAGTTTTTAAATTTCTTCTATAAATAGAGATATATGTAAAGCTCAAAATAAGATTGCAATGATAAGTTGTTTTCTTATTTTCTCTTCTCTTATCTTACAAAAAATAACAATTACTATTAATATAAGACCGACATCCTTTACTCTATAGTACAATGCGTTTTTTCTCTCGCAAAAAAGTGTTTACTTTGTTGTTCTCTAGAGAAGACAAAGCTATAGTTATCGCCTAACAATAAAATAGAGCTGTGGGCCTTGTGGACTGAGTTTCATATTCAAACGACAAAAGTGATTAATCAATTGAGGTTAAATAAATCAGAGAGAGATTAAAATAATGGGGCCCCATGCAGGTTCACATTATTTCTTAAAGTTAGATAGAACTAGCTAGATCTAGATTGATTTCACATACATCAGAATTAATTTGATACAAAAACTCTCTACTAGTATTAGGTTGTAGTTTCACATTATGAACTTTTATTTCTTCTTTTATATTGTTGGTATGCTCTTTTGGTTCATACAAATAATGTAGGGTTTGTTAACAAGGGAATACTAATTATGCAAAAGAACAAAATATGATTACTCAAGTGATCATAAGCATTTATTTTGCTAAAATATAAGAATTAAAGTTATTAATAGGTAATTCTTAAATTATATTAAACTATGGAACATTTTATCATAAATAAATATTTTCTTTATTATATTAAAAAGAGATTTCGAAAGAGAGTTTCTTAAAAAAACCAAATGACAATATCAAGAATTCTTTTTATTATTAAATTTCGAAATTAATATTTTATTGAATTTAAATTTATGATAAACACATATTAAAAATGATTAAAAAATAAAAGTATTTTTCATTTTGAGACAATATAAATTAAAGTTAGAAACTAAATAACTTAGGTTCAAGACTTGAGATTGAGGAACGTATAACGAACGGAATTCCAGGTGCAGGGTACTTATCTCGGATAGTTGTTCAAGTACATTATCATTTTAGTTAAGTATATATTATTTTGTTAGATGAATTGAACATATACAAATCAATCAAAAGATTCCATGATTGGATACGATCAGCGAACAGGGGCACGATGTTTACATTTCAGGATGTATACAGTGAGTCGTGGGTCTCCGCCTTGATGTGGCGGACTGCTTTATATGTTTCGCGGCCATGGCCACCATGTTTACATTTCAGGATGTTGTTTCGGGGCCTTGATAGCTATGCTAAATTTTCTTGAGGTTCATTGTTGAGATGGCAACCGTCTAGAAGAAAATAAATGTGAGTGAAAAGGAAAAATGTTTTTGAACCCAAAAAAATTAGTGCATCCTTGGATAGATTTCATTTATTGAACTAGAATGTTAATTTTACGCTTGCATATAAAGACAATTTCACAAAAATCCTGGCTAGAAAAAATAAAAACTTTCAAAGAGAATTTGTTTGAGATCTCATCCATTCCACTTTATTTATATTGATTTCAGATATAATGAAGATAACATGACTACATAAGGTGAGGAGTACAATGGGAAGACAAAGCAGCAAGGATAATTAAGTTGCATTTTGTGAGAAGGAATATTAGCTGCGGGGGTCTCACGGAGGATGGGTCAATGGCTATCGTGTGTGTGTGTGTGTGTGTGTGTGTGTGTGTGGGGGGGGGGGGGGGGGGGGGGGGGGGGGGTTGAACCACTTCTATCATCTAATTGTGTTTTTGTAATATTACCAATAAGATTGATGGGATTGAACTACTTCTATCTTTGCAATCCATGAGCAGAAATGTTTATTTGCAACTTGTGGTTGGTATGGTTAATCACGACGACGTTGTTAGGTGAAATATTCGTCAATTATTGCTATCGATTTAATTTATTGTTTTTTAAATCTATAGAGAAGACAAGGCTATAGTTATCGCCTAACAATAAAATAGAGCTGCGGGCCTTATGGACTGAGTTTCATATTCAAACGACAAAACTGATTAATCAGTTGAGGTTAAATACATCAGAGAGAGGTTAAAATAATGGGGCCCCATGCAGGTTCATATTATTTCTTAAAGTTAGATAGAACTAGCTAGATCTAGATTGATTTCACATATATACATCAGAATTTGATACAAAAACTCTTGACTACATTACAACAGTGTTAGGTTGTAGTTTCACAGTATGAAATTTTTTAGTTAGTTCTTTTATATTGTTGGTATGCTCTTTTGGTTCATACAAATAATGTAGGGTTTTTTAGATCTGGAACAAGGGAATATTAATTATGCAAAAGCACAAAATATGATTACTCAAGTGATCATAAGTATTTATTTTGCTAAAATATAAAAATTAAAATTATTAATAGGTAATTCTTAAATCAATACTCCTAATAAAACCATGTTAAATTTTGGAGGGGTGAAGAGGCGATCTTCCCATAGAAGATCTCAGCCTGACATTCAATCAATCTCAGCTATTAAACACTGTTCAATTTTATACAACTTTTTTCATGTAACCTTACATGTAGAAATATAAAATTAGTTAAAAACCTACCCGCACCGATTTATTTAATACATTTTGTGGGCATATGCATGTTAGTAATTAAGGTTTAAAAAAATTAAATGAAATTTCAAGTTGGAATCTCTTGTCCCTTTTCTGAGCCGATTTTATTCAATCGGATAGAAAAGCAGTCTACTGCACATTCACATTTTTATAAAAATAATTGTAAAATAAGAAAAAAAATTATTCATTTATTAATTGATTACATTCTAAAACATAGAAAAGAAATTAAATGAAATTCTATTTCTTTAATACAAACGAAGTATCTCTATAAAAAAAAATACTAAAAAAATATCACATAACTGAAGCTTTCCATTGTATTTTGACTATATATTTTTTTTTTGACAAATCACATTTATCACACTGTCTAATTTTTGTTTGACAAATATTATATTTCATTATATTTCATGATATTTGTTTCCAAAACATATGAAATATTTATTATTAATTCTACTCTAATGTTAACTTTAATTATCCTGTTAACATTTTTTTTAAAAATAAATTTCCAAATCATTCTTACATTATTCAATCCAAATTAGAAAATCATCAACAACTAACAAAATATTTTTAAAAAAATATCTCAAGAATTCTCAGTTATTTTTATATGATCCAACTTACAGTAAAACATGCTAGAAATGAGGCAACCGGCTCCTTGGCCCGCTAACAAAGGATTTTTAGATTTTGAAATTAAAGAAACTTGAAAATAGCCTTCAGCCTTTGACATCCAAAATTAATTAAAATATCTGAAAAATGGAGTTCATGTGATAAGAGATTGTTGGTCTTCTAAACTGGAAAGACGTGGTGCGACAACAAATTATGTTAGTTTGTTGTTCACATTGATTTTCTCAAATATCATAAAAGTGTTAGTAATTAAATTTTTTGAAAAATAAATATAAATATTATAAGGGATTATTTGTTGGACAATATATTTCTAGATTTATGTAAGAATAATTGATATTGAGATATTTATATAAATAAAACAACACAACATATTCATCCAAGCATCACGACAATCTCATTATATCTCATATATAATGATGAAGTTGTGATGACTAGAAAATGCTTTCCGCACAAACATTGCAATAATTTTTATTTTCGCTTATAACCAAGAGCATACTTCATGATTAAATGGGTCTACTCAATCTCCTCCATTTCAACTTTCGATGGACACCTCCATTTTTGTATTTTCTGATCGAGCTTTCTAACTTATTGCTAGAATGCCACTTTTTATTTTTTTTATTTCTCTTATTCAATTATTATTGTTATCCATTTCTTTTTCTATTTCTTTTTAAGATTCAACAAGGACACGAATTTTGAAGCACATCAAATGCTTCCCAAGTCTATTGGACCCAAATTTGATTTCAAAGGCTATCGAACCCAAACCACTCCACTGATAATCCTGGTTTCATGCCTAATTGGAAATGTATAAGATATTTTAGCTTGCCATTTACAATATTATATAGTTTAATTTTGCATAGCGTGTAAAATAAACTTTAGAACATAGCCAAGCTAGGTACTATCTTACAGTTGATCATGGTCATATTGGTTTTGCAATGCATTGTGTGACATTTGCTGTTTAAAGGGGTAGTTGCACAATTGCAGCGAAATGGGAATTTATTGGTTAATCATGTATTAAGCTTGAAATGTTCCTTTGTCATACAATTATGCCATAATTTAACCTTGCAATATGATTGATGGTTCAGGTAAGAGGCAACAATTAAATAATTGAATAAAAATGCAACAGTTTGGATAACCAATTACAACATTTTTTTTTTTTTTCAAATGATATATGCAACATAAAGCAATAGTTTACTTAATTTCAAGTAATAATTCTCAGTACATCAAATAACAAATTATGTAAAATTAATTGAAACTAAAATTGCAAAATTGCAAGAGATTTTTTTTTAAATAAATAAATATTTTTCTAATAAAGTGAGATCAAGTCCTACAACAGCATTTTATTATTTCACAAAGAATCCTCCATCCAATTCATAAAATATTATCTTTTGTAATAGACCAAAAACTGGTCCTAAAAAATAAATAAATTATTATTTGTGCTACACAAACTACGAAATGGCAATTCTCATAATTACACTTATCATGCCTATAAAATAAATAAAATTAAAATAGATAGAAAAGTTGGATCTAATTTCAGATGTAATCATACATTAAATCAAATATATAGTACATAAAATTAACGCTTATCAAATCATGCGCTGTGGATGATAAGATGTTAAAAGTTTCTAAAAAGATGGAGGCAAAAATGATCAACACATGGCATTTATGATAAATATTCATCATATACATATATTCATAAGTATTGTAAATAGCTAATTACAGCTACGTTATAGTTATTTCGAATCATGAAAACTAAATTATGAGATGTAAATGTGCTAATTCAACTACAACTGCTATAACTGTAATAGGTTACTGCTGTTATAGCTACGCGCTATTGCTGACCTGTCACACCCCGGGACAGGGGGTCGCGCAGTTTCGTTTTAAAATGCGGTTTTGTTCATGCAGATATATATATATATATTGATATATGTTTATGTGGGTGGGCCTGATTCTATTAGTATGCGGGGGGTGGCAGGGGGGCGGCAGCCCCCTGCGAGCGTTGTCTCAATAGAGCCCGGAAAATTTGATTTCAAAGAAGTCAAATGGCATAAAAATCCTTTAACCGACGGCCCAGATTAGTCAAATTATCATATGATTTGATTTAAAACAAGTTTGGTTCAAAACCGATTTAATTTGGCTAAGTTATACCCAAAACAGTATTTTTGGGAACCCATTGCGGCCCGCAATAGGGCTGTTGCGGCCCGCAACCCTTCCCAAAATTTCCAGCCTCTGCAAACTGCCTCTGACTCCATTCATTGCGGCCCGCAACAATTTCCAAATTTCCCAGCCTCTGAAGGGAGCCTCTGCCTCCATTCATTGCGGCCCGCAATAAAGTTATTGCGGCCCGCAATGACCTGGTTGGAAGTCAGCCTGTGAACTTCCCTCTGTCTGCTCTCATTGCGTTTGAAATAGGGTTATTGCGGCCCGCAATAAGAGTACTGTTTTTCATTCCTTTGCCCATTTTCGTGGAATTTCACCCCGTTTTCAAACCCGATCAAATCCCCGTATACTTAAACAATTACTCCCCATTCACTGGACCTTTTAATGACATTAAAAATGCAATTTCAACATTTAAATCATAACAACTATTTAAAACATACCGTTAGGGTTTTATAACATAATACGGTTCGATAATAACCTATACATCAAAATAACCGACTACGGGTTCAACTACACATTCAAAATGGACATAAAAGGGTTTGGCATAACCTATTAGCCCGGCCTAAACTCATGTGTCGAGCCCGAGTCCCACTTCACTCGCGTTTACCTGCACATATCAATTCAAAGGGAAAAATTCCCCGAGGGGAGGGGGTGAGAAAACCTGTCATCCGTTTTCTCAGTGCGGAATTTAAAGGGCTACTGGATTTGTGCGAAATCCATCACCAGAACTAAATACACTAGCAATAGGGCATCTATTTATTCATTTACCAGTAATAATAAATGCACATGTACCGGGAATAGATTCAAACGGATTTCAATTCACATCTCATCAACATCAATCAACGAATTTTCTAGAAAGATTTGGTTTCACAGATATAATATATATAAGTCTGGTTATGAGGTACAGATATCAACTATCGATCACCTCCGGCTTAACAGTTCTATTTTCTGGTTTCAAGTCATACAATCTCATCAATTCATCACTTAAAATAAATACGGGCATATTCCGCGAATATGCAACAGAATATCACTTTTCTCAAAAAGAAATCACTGACACTTTCACTGAGTCACTGAACCACTGAACCACAGTTCTACCTAAAATTACACTGCACTTCCCTTACCCAACCGGTACTGGGTTCACTAGGGCCATTCTCCAGATGCGCATAAGGGTCCTGGATGAAAGTCTAGTAGCTAGCTAGACTTTCCACTATGATACACTATTCACTTCACACAATCAATCCAAGTCATACTGTGGTTCCACTCACTTATTCAAAACGACAGATCAACAATTGATAAACCGTACCAACATGAGAATCATAACAGTTATACAATTCAATTACACTACTATCACAATTAATGCAATGCGGCAACAAATGCTTTCAATCAGAGATTCAACATGCTATGCACAGTTTATTTAAATCAAGCAATCAACATAAATATAATAATATGCACCGTTATTTAGTTCTACGAATAAACCCCAAAACAGATCCCGTGAACCCCCGCACCTGGTTACGTAGGGCACGTAGAGGGTCCGCGATCTCGCGACTCGGTAAGCTCGTCAATCCCGCTAGCCGTGCTCGTTAGGATCTATACATAGGTCAATTTATTAAATTCCGGCATTTTTACAATTTAAACCCTCAAATCAATTTTTTTGGGAAAAATCCGTAAATTGGAATTTGGTTGCACTTTGGAACACGGAATCAGTCAATTTACACTATATAAACAACAAAGGCACGGAATAATCAATTTGGTACGATTCTACGGGTTTTCACCGAAACCCTAAAAACACGGAATCGAGAAATGAGAGAGAAATAGAAACGGGAATTACCAATGGAACGGATGGATGTGCGAGATTTGAGCTCCTCTTCTTAAATCTCGGTTTTCGGGCAAAACGGTCACCGGGGTGTCTCTCTCTCACTCTCTCTCTCTCTCGTTCTTTCTCTCTTGGCGGAAACGAAGGAAAAGAAGAAGAAAACGAAAGGGTGGGGGCGCAGGAAAGGAAAGGAAGGAGGGGAAGAAAAGAATGACAAGGGGCCCCACTTGTAAGTGGTATTTTTTTGCAAAATAAACCCCCCACTTGTTCGATATTGATTAAATGATTTATATAACACCTATTGCTCCTCTTTCTTAACACAATTAATCGTATAATTATTGTTCACCATCCACGTCACTAATTTAATATATACGTATATATATATTATTCGATTTAACCACTTATTATTTTAATTCAATCTGAATTTTAAAAGTTCACGGTGTTACATGACCGCTATCCTATGTGGGCTTCTTTCTTATTTATTTTTTTAATTTATATGGAGTTTTGTGCTTCTGTTTTTTATTTGTAATACTATAAAGTATCAGTCGATATAGAAGAATATTTCATCTTATTTATCAACTTGCCACAATACCTTCAGTTTATCGGATGAAAACCCGAATCAGTCTAAACCGTTAGAAAATGGACAATAGTAGATCCTGTTTTTGTAGTAATGATTGTTGATGGTGAAAATATTATTTAGCCTCCCCTTACTCATATCCTCTAGTTATGTCTCGTTAGAAACACGCAATCTTTTATCGTTCTAAAGGATAAAATAAAATTCATCTCGTTTCCTTTTCGACAATATATTTAATATATTCTGAAAAATAAAAAAAATATTTAACCTAGAGAGCACTCAATATTTCAAAGTTGAAAGTTTTGGTGAATTTTGTAAATAATCGTAGAAATTGGGCAGAGGGAATAAGAGGTGTAGGTCGCTGGACAATTGACTTTTTGGGTGGATAGTTTACAAATGAATGGTTTGAATTGAAGTAAAAATAAATGCGAATTAAGATCTCTTTTGCTTCCTTCACTTCATGAACTCACCACTTGGAACTTCACTTAATACGTTGGTGTTGACTGCTGACCCATTACCGAGAGAAATCACTACACAAAAGATTAAATTGGGTAAGCAGAAAGTATCCTGGAGCTCACACGGTAATACCTGAACCCTCAATTTCAGTTAACACAGTTAATCAATTAATGTACACACGAAGACAACACGAGAAGTGTTTTGTATAAAATATGATGGAGCAATTTAGTTGAGGGGTTCAAATAACCGTGGGCACATGATAAAGAAGTGTTATAGAGCCCACCTGTCATATTTTTGCAGTGGCTGTAATCCACCCTTAAAAAAAAATCCTCAGGACTCGAACTAACTTGGACCTCCCTTTAGGCTCTCGGCCCTTGATTTGTTCCTCTCTTTGAACTCGGACCACTCTTCCCTTACATTGCAGTCTTTTAGACAGAGGATGTTATTTATGCTACAAGACTTCAATTTGCACCACATCAGCTGCCCATTTGTTATCCTAAAATTGATGGACTTTCAGAACAAATCATGACTTCATAATATATTGTTTCCGAACGATGCTACAATTTTTGCAGCACATGAAATTAGAAATTAGGGATGTCAATTATTGACCCAATTCAATGAAATCAACCCGTAACCGATTTAATCTGTAAACTTGTGAAAAGAAAAACATATCAAACGGTCAATATTAGACGCTAATTGGTATGGCTATAAGTCTTAAAAGACAACAACTTCAATGGAGTATATATGTATTTGATTTTTTGATTTTTTTGATTTTTTAATTATTTCAATATTCTAGCTTATTTTGTAACAACACATAATCAATTTTGACGAGAACTCCCGAAAAAAGTGAAACTAAATATTAACTGTTTATTAATTATTAATCAGACCATTAAGGTATAATTAAAGAACAATTAAGATATTTGTTCCAAATTAAAATGTCATAAAATATATGCAACTTTTTTTTATGAAAAAAAATGAGGATCAAATTAAGTCCTCATTTATTGGATTGATTGATAAAATAAAGTTTCACTCATGGACATATATATATATAATAACACATCAACAAACATATATAGAAATGAAGAAACTGAAACCCTTGTATTCAATAATCGTAACCCATGCATCTGATAGAGCCGGTCAGCTAGTTATCAACTAAATAAAAGTGGTAATAATAACTAAAAAAAACCTAGCTAGCTAGGTGGCTATTGAAATGCACATACGAAGCCTTCATTCCATGGAGCAATAATAGGATAGCAATGTGCAATGATAAAAAAGTTCAGCGCTAGCAGTAAGTGAGATGGAGATCGAGTAGCAAGTCTGGCAAATTAATTTGTTCTCGTTAGTGAAAATGCAACACGTATGGGAATAGTTAATAATAAGAACAAGGTACCGGTGGCTGAAAAAGTTATGCATGCTATTCTCAATATAGAGTCTATGGTTTCAATGCTTCTTGTTGTTGTCACATCAACTATTATATAAATCAACAAAGCATCAAAGAAAATGCCCCCGGCTATGACACCTATGTAATAATTTTCATTCTTTTGTCCATTTTCCCTTCGACTTCTAGTTCCAATTTCCTGTGGTTTTGATGCATTTATGTCGATTGAGAGATAATTTATTGCATGGTTTTGTTGTTCTTCCCTTCTATTTCCAATCTGCGGTTTGAAATTTTTGAATGTGGTGATTACAATATGAAACGCTGGAAAACAAAATCAATCATTAGTTCTCTCCAATCTCTCGATTATTTAATTGTTATGAAGGATACCATTGATTTAAATAGCAATTTAATTTATATATGCAAGTTATTTCACTCATAAAAGCATCATCAATTCATTTGGATACTTGTACTTTTAAGATAACTAAGATGAAATTTTAATGGCAATATTAGTTGGATTTAGTGTCATACAACAGGTGATTAAAACTTGGTTGACTGTTTGTTGTGAAGCAGCGAAGATCCCTGATTGATCGATACTGGATTCTGTAATCATCTAATCCTCCATTGTAGGAGAGAATGATAGGACAAAACTGATTTCAGTGTAATGACAGAGAAAGGTGAGTAGATCAGATAGCATTGTAAATTGATTACAGAATGATAGGACAAACTGATGTCAGTGCAATGTAAATTGATGGTACTTAAAACTGAACTGGTAAAACCATAATGGATTCGGATTAAAAGTAAAGAATTGGTTAAGAAATACTAATTAAGTAATTATTAGTAAGAGGGCTCTGATGATTACAAGTAGCGTGTTGGTATATATTGGGGATACAATAATGGATTCGGATTTTGTAAATGGGTGAAATCCGTTGCTGCATTGAATCCGTATCCTCCGAGATATCTCAAATTTTTGAGTGGATTGATCTGTACCGTTCATATAATTTAACGGACAAGTTTTAGTCAACTTGTACTTGTTTGTGTTGTTTCTCAAATCTCAACTAAATCAAATAATGAAAACAAGATATTTTTATTCCTTGTGTCATTCCATGAAAACAAGGTACGAAAAATGGAAAAAGATAAAAAAAAAAAAAATGCAAGAATGGTGTGAACATCCGTGTAGCAAGGTCTAGTTCAGCTGTCTGTGTGGCTTTATTCAAAATTTTATTTTGTTAAACTTATTTTAATATTTTCATTTAGATTTTGAAATCCTCAATATTTTATATTCTATTTTGCTTTGTAAAATTTTAATTGCAAATTAACTCTAAGGTTTTATATCGTTGACAAATTTAAATACCTATTTAGACTAAAATTTAAATTGTTATAATTTATGGTTTATGGTAAATTACTAAATTTAAAATTTTATATTATTACACTTTCTAACTTAAGTTATCAATTAAATATGGACATGCGCCTTGTTTTTCCTCAAAAAGGTTGTTTATTCAAGATTTGTTTAGTATTTCCTATATTAATATATTTAATATATTTAATATATTTTGTGGGCATATGCATGCTAGCAAGGTTTAACAAAATTTAATAAAATTTCATGTTGGAATCTCTGATCCCTTTTCTAAGCCGGTTTTATTCAATCAGATATGAATGCAGTCTACTGCGCAATCACATTTTTTATAAAAGGAATAGTCAAATAACATCCGAGAAAAAAAAAGATTTTATTTAATTTATTAATTGATTACATGATAGAATATAAAAAATAAATTAAATTAAATGCTATTTCTTCGATACAAAGAGAGTATCTCTATAGAAAAATACTAAATCAACTTTTTACTATCTTTGTTTTTGACAAATCACGTGACCAATACTGTCTAATTTTTTTTAACAAATATTTATGCATCTTTCTATATTTAATGATGTTTGTTTCCAAAGCATATGAAATAGCTATTATTAATGCAACTCCAACGTTAAGTTTAGTTATCCAGTTAACATTTTTGCAAAAATAAATTTCTAGATTATTCTTAAATTATTAAATTCAACAGAGAACATCATCAATAGCCAGCAAAATATTTTAAAAAATTTCTTCTAAAATTTCTCAAATATTAACCTCCTAAATCGAAAAAATGTGTCCCGGCAACAATTTATATAATTGGTTTTCTGAAATATCATAAAGGTGTTAGTAATTAAATATTTTGTATAACAAAATAAAAACATATACCATAAGAGATTATTTGTTGGACAATATATTTCTAGATTTATGTAAGAATAATTAGTACTGAGATATTTATATAAATAAAACAACACATCATATTTTTTTTTTGATTCAAGCATCACGACAATCTCATATATAATAATGAAGTTGTGAACTTGTGATGACTAGAAAATGCTTTTTACACGAATATTGCAATGCCTTGACTTTTTTTTAAGTTTAAAAAATAAAAAAATAAATATCAAATAGAAAATTGCAATGCCTCGACTTGAACCAAACATAAAGCTCCAATGTGGTACAAGACATTCAACACATACTAGGCCCGTTTCCTTGTTTTCTAGCCCATTCAATGATCAAGTACGATTTCATTTTTTTTTCCCTCTTTTGACCTTTATAATTTACTTCAGCAGCCCATGTAGAATTCTTCCTCTATTTCTTTTTTTTTTAACCCAAAACAATTCAATTTTTATTTTAGCTTATAACCAAGACCATATTTTATGCTTAAATGGGTCTACTCAATCTCCTCCATTTCAACTTTCATGTCTAATAATCAGAGCATGGTTTTGTTTTTTCTTGTCTAGCTTTCTATATGGAGATTCTAGTTAATGATTTTTCTTTTTTTATTGATATGGATGTTCTATGTATTCTTATATACTGGTACCTGTACTGGTATAGACTATGCATGTAATTAATTTGTCCTAATTAATGAAAATATCTAATCCAAAAATAAATGTTTGAAAACAGATACACAACTAATTTGTGATGCAGATAACATGTCTAATCTTTTTTTTTCTACTGCCGTTTATAATGAAGTAAACGCATTTGCTTTAATTCATATTAGCGTTTATTTTGACATAATCCATTAACCCCAATTAACAAAATAGTTGCTTGGATTGTTTTTTTTTATTATTATTATTATTATTTATCTAATTCCTTTTTAAAAAGCTTGCTTACACTGTCAATAAATATTATGAATTTTATTTTCATTTTTATAAATATTCTGAATTTTATTAAAACTTATGGTATCTGAAAATTTTGAATTGTAAACAAAATATGACAATGCCAATAATTTAGTTTTCTCAACAACAAGATATGTCAAAAATCCAGACAAAACAAATATATATGTTCGAGTTTTTGACAACTTAAATGAGGTAAATATATTAACTAAGAGCGTTGGAGCTTATAGAAAAATAAATAATGATAATTAAAAACAAAATTGTGAAATTATGAAATGTAGACACATAAATAACGATAATACAACTCTTATAAATATCTCACCTTAAATAAAATTCAATAAAAAAATTATTTTCTTAATTTCTTACTCTACAAAAATAACAAACACTCTATCTTATTATCATGGAATCAAATAAACTTTAACATTGGCTTCATTTATTGAAATCCAAAATTAATTAAGATATTTAAAAAATGGATTTCATGCGACGAGAGATTTTTGATTTGATTTTCTTTTAGGCAATTCACCTTCCTGTTTGTTTGTCTCCTAATCCGGAAAGATGTGCCGTGACAAAAATTATATTGGTTTGTTGTTCATATTGGTTTTCTCAAATATCACAAAAGTGTTAGTAATTAAATATTTTGAAAAAAAAAACATAAATATCATAAGAGGTTATTTGTTGGACAATATATTTCTATATTTATGTAAAAATAATTGAAAGTGAGATATTTATATAAATAAAACATGACAACATATTCATTCAAAAATCACGACAATCTCATATATAACGATGAAGTTGTGATGACTAACAAACATTGCAATACCTTGACTTGAACCAAACAGAAAGCTCCGATGTGGTACTTGTGAGCCAAGAGTACAGAGAGAAGTGCGCTGGAAAATCAAAGGAGATTTGCGCTAAGATATGGATACTTCTGAATCCCTTCTTCTTAATAATTGTTTCGGTCCAATTTCATTTTTTTTCTCTTTTAATTTTTATAAATTACTTCAGCAGCCCACGCCGAACTCTTCTTCTATTGTTCTCCACGAGAACACACGAATCTTGAAGCGCATCAAATGCATCCCAAGTCTATTGAACCCAAATTTGATATCAAAGGCTATACAACCCAAACCGCTCCCCTGACAATCCTGTTCCATGTCTAATTAGAAATGTGCAAGATATTTTAGATGTAATATTTTGTAAAATTCTCTGACAATCCCCTGACAATCTTTTGTAATACACCAAAAACGTACTGGTCCTAGAAAATAAATAAATCATTATTTGTGCTACACAACTATGAAATGACAATTCTCATAATTACACTTACACCTCATGCTATAAAAATAAATATAAATGGAAATAGATAGAAATTAATTAAAGTTTGATCTAATTTCAGATGTGATCATACATTAAAATCAAATATAGAGTACATAATTAAAATTAACGCTTATCAAATCATGCGCTGTGGATGATAATATGTTGAAAGTTTCTACAAAGATAGAGACAAAAATGATCAATACATGACATTCATGAACATATTCATCACATGTGTGTGTATATTTATAAGTTTTCTAATAGCTAGGTTATAGTTTTTTTGGACCATGAAAACTAAATTAAGGGATAAAAACACGCTAATTCAGCTAAGACCACTATAACTATAATAACTTACCATTATTATTGCTACGCGCTATGCATTATTGCTGACCACTATGATATATGGGCTTCTTTCTTATTTATTTTTATAATTTACATATGCTTTTGTGCTAATGTTTTTTATTTGTAATACTGTGAAGTATCAACCAATAGAAGAATATTTCAACTTATTTATGAACTTGCCACAATACCTTTAGTTTATCGGATGCAAACCATAATCAGTCTAAACCATTAGAAATTGGACGATGATAGATCCTGTTTTTGTAGTAATGATTGTTTCTGGTGAAAATATTATTTAGCCTCCCCGATACTCATATTTTAATTAATTAGTTCTGTCTCATATGAAACGTGCAATCTTTTAGAAATGTATTTCCTTTTCAACAAAATATTTAATATATTCTGAAAAATAAAAAAAATGTTGAACCTAGAGAGCACTCATTATTAATTTCAAAGTTCAAAGGTTTGGGTGAATTTTGTAAATAATCGTAGAAATTGGGCAGAGGGAATAAGAGGTGGAGGTCCCAGGACAATTAACTTTTTTGGTGGATAGTTTACAAATGAATGGTTTGAATTGAAATAAAAATAAATGCGAATTAAGATCTCTTTTGCTTCCTTCACTTCATGAACTCACCACTTAATTGGAACTTCACTTAATACGTTGGTGTTGACAGCTGACCCATTACCGAGAGAAATCACTACACAAAAGACTAACTTGGGTGAGAAGAGAGTATATATATATTCTGAGGCCCACATGTTAATACCTGAACCCTCAATTTGAGTTAATACTGGTTGTCAATTAATCTACACATGTTCGAAAACACGATCGAGGAGGGTTTTGTATAAAATCTGATGGAGCAAATTAATTAATTAGTTGAGGAGGGGTTCAAATAACCGTGGGCACATGATAAAGAAGTGTTATAGAGCCCACCTGTCAGGCCCTCGTGAAACAAATAACACAGAACACGAGGAGAGGAGGGTTCTGAAAGCTAGCTTGGACCTCTTAATTTTAATTAGGCTTTCGGCCCTTGATCTTGATCCATTCCTCTCTTTGAACTCGGCCCACTTTTCCCTTAATTCCATTGCAGTCTTTTCGATGAGGTTGTTATTTGTGCTACAGGACTTCAATTTGCACCACATCAGCTGCCCATTTGTTATCCTGATCAAAATTCCACCTCTCATAGTAACCAACTATGTTAATTAAATTGCATGGACACGATTTGTTCCCAAGAACAACTTCATTTCAGAACAAATCACGAGATGCTACAATTTTTGCAGCACATGAAATTAGAAATTAGGAATATCAATTATGGACCCAATTCAACGAAATCAACCCGTATCCGATTCAATATGTAAACTTGCCAAAAGAAAAACATATCAAACGGTATTAGACGTTAATTGTTATGGCTAAAAGTCTTACAAGCCAACAACTTCAATGGAGTATATATGTATTTGATTTTTTTTTTTTTAAATTATTTCAACATTCTAGCTTATTTTGTGACGACACATAATCAATTTTTACGAGAACTCTGAGAAAAGTGAAAATAAATATTAATCATTATTAATTATTAATCAGTCGATTGAGGTATAATTAAAGAACAATTAAGACCTTCCTTCCAAATTAAAATGTAAATAAATGCAATATTTTTTCCTTTATGAAGTAAAATGGGGATCAAATTAAGTCCCCATTTGTTGAATTGATTGATAAAATAAAGTTTCAATAATGGACATATATATATATATATATTTAATAATACTAATAAATAAAAAATAACACATCAAACAAACAAATATACAAATGAAGAAATTGAAACCCTTGTATTTAAGGGTTATAAACCATGCATATTACAGAGCTAGCCAACTGGTTATCAACTACATAAAGAAGAATTCAATTATAATAATTAAAAAAAAAAAAAAAAAAAACTAGCTAAGTAGCTATTGGAATGCACTTAGGAAGACTTCAATCCATGTAGCAACCATAGGATAGCAAGTGCAATGATAAAAAATTCAGCGCTAGCAGTAACTGAGATGGTGAATGTATATCAAGTTCGGCAACTTTGCTATCGTTAGTGAAAATGCAACACGTATGGGAATAGCTAATAAGAAGGAGGCGGTCACTGAAAAAGTTATGCACCACTACAGGCTTCAATAACAGTATTAAACACTAGAAAATAAGGTAAATTTTGATCTCCGTCGAATGCAATCAAATTATATTAGATTATATTAGCATTGTAAGAATTACTAGATTATTATAATTCAAATTATTAGTTCTCTCCAATATCTTGGTTAGTTAATATTTATGAATTAAGGATACCATTAATTTAAATAACAATTTAATTTATATATGCAAGTTAATCCACTCATAAAATCATCGTCAACTCATTTGGATACTTGTACTTTTAAGATAACTAAGATGAAAATTTTAATGGCAATATTAGTTGATTTTAGTGTTATACTCTTTTTGGAAACTAAAAATCTTATATATCACCCAAAAAGCTTTAATCATGCTTTTGTCTCCTTACCTGAATGATATTATCATGAAATTCATTTATATGGCTTGAAAAGTAATCTTTTATGTGGGCCCAAACAAAATCAATATATTTATGATCATCACAAATTATTTAACTAGTATCTCCCATCCATGTCGGCTCGCTTTTATACAAATTAGGATCCCCTAAAGTAACACAAAATTTGAGTTTAGACCCAAACCGTATTAATTTAACACCAATATTAAAAGAATTTGTGCATTCTAACTACATGCCACCGTATTATTTCCTTACATAATTATCTTCGTACGTACCACAAAAACTTCTTCCTTAAGTTATTTAATTGTTGTTTTATCTTAGCAGTTATGTTATAAACAATCTCATAAAAATAATAATTTATTTTTACAACCTTGTAATGTATTTGTAATTTAGTTGTTAAAATTTTACTTTGTAGTTGTAGAAATATAGTTATAAATATTATGCATTTTACCATTGATATTTTTTTTTTGGAACTTAGTATTTCTATCGATCTTTAGAAAGAAAGATAAGTAGCAATGTTGTAAAAAATGACTTTAATGGCCGATTGAACGCCTCTTTAATCGTTAACAACGGTCAAACCATTACGAAAATACTAATCGGAGGTCTGTTTAAGGATTTTTTCAATTAATCGATCGATTATTCTCGTTTAATCATCAGTTTATTCCTGTTAATTTCCATTTATTCCAGTAAATATTATTTTCACATTATTTTTTTCTGTGATTGTGTGATAATAAGTTTCATAAATCTTGTATTATAATTCTTTTTGTGTTTTGTGTTTTGATATATATTCAATATTTTTTGTATGCTTTTTTATTACTTATTTCGAAATTGAATAATTCTTCTATTATTTATATAGTATATATTTTTCTTACTTATTGATATAATTTTTTCAATTAGTACAAGTTCAAATATGAAATTTAGTTGTTATTATACACTAAATTTAGTGATTTCATGTTAGGATATTTGATTTCTTTCAAATAATATATTATTAGTATTTGAAAAAAGTTAATTTTTGAAATTATTTTTGCTTTAAATAAATGTGTTACTTACACATGTAAAGTGCGTATGTATTGTTAAGAAGAAATAAGTATAGTATGATGCTATAATAATAGTAGTAAGATAAATTAAGTTTATTTGATAAGTTTGATGAGTTAAATAAATAATTTTTAATAAATTAAGAATATATATATACACACATTATTTTAATGAAAACGATTAATCAGTTACATAATTCCAATTAATTGGTTGTATAATGATTAATTGCTTAACGATATACCGTTCGTCCGACAAACACATATCGTTATTACAACACTGATAAATTGTGCGGTTACATGTTCCTTTGTGTTGAATTAATAGCATGATTAGCGTAACTTTGACATGCTAATTCGAATAGTACGCACTATTCTTTACTTGTTACTTAAGATTTAATGAAATTGTACAAGTGTCAGTCAATATGTAGCTTTTGTTTTATATATATATATATATATATATATATATATATTTGATTGCTCCTTCCATAAAAAAATCTTCGTTTTCGCAAGTCTATATATCTTCATTTGTTTAATTTATATTTGAGTACGTGCGGCTAAAATACCTCATTAGTTTTGTATTCATGATACCTTAACATGATTATTTCTATTTTAAAGACAAAATAATTGATGTGAATCGTTCAACATGATTTTCATACTAAAATATACTTGGATAACAAATTTTAGAATTTTTAGAATTTTTTTACTAATTGTTTAGAGGTACAAAATCACTATTTTTGAATAATATAGTGATTTTGTACATATCTTAAAAAATAGCAAAATATATTCAAAACATATAAAATTTTGTATCCAAATACATTTTAATATTAAGATCATATTAAGCGGTTTCGATTGACTGTTTTAACTTTGAAAATAAAAATAACAATGGTGGAAACATAATAGAGAACAAAATTAATGGTATATTTTAACCCTACCCTTTATATTTATATGTTTTTACGTTTGAGCCCGTGCAGCTAATCGTATGATCTTCTATTTTTTTTTTTTTTGGTTCTCCATATTTTCCCCAAATTTAAAAATAATTTAAAAAATTTCGTACCTTAGTTAAATAATGTGAGAGATCAGTTTGACAATTATTTAGCTTGACAGTATATTTTTCAAGTAAAGCGATAAAATATTGCAAGTATTCATAAATTGACATGCAAGTGTAAATAATTCATGTATCAAGTGTTTGTATATAAATTTTTTTATCAAAACAAATTCTTATGGCATTGAATGATTTTTGAAAGTATTAATATTAAGTTGCAAGTATTCATACATCGTCACACAAATGTGAATAGTTCACCTATCAAGTGTTTGTATCTATCAAATTCAATCAATTTTTTCCCCTGTGTTACTAAATGACGTTTGAAAGTATTAATATCAAGTATTGCAAGTATCCATACATAGTAAAGTATTCATATTTATAACTGAAGTTAGGGGTGTTCATTGGGCCCGGTTTAGTCGGTTTTGAACTGAACTGAATTAGTTTGGACGAAACGGTTCATTTTTTCAGTTTAATGGTTTGGTTCGGTTCAAAAATTTTGAAAACCAAAATAACCAAATCAATTGAACTTTTATATATTATAAATTTGGTCCGGACACAAAAGTTGAAATGTATATTATGGCTTTTCTCACCGTACTGGACAAAAGTTGAATCTAATAATTTGATATGGATTATTCTGTTTAGACGATCCGGATTTTAAATTCAAATTAAATATACTTTACTGTGAGAATACGGACTTTTGCTTCTTGGATTTTAAAGTTCTGAAAAAAGAGCTGAAATAATTAAAGAAAATATAAAAAAACCCAAAGCTTAGTGTGTAATATTGCCGTACTGGCATATATATAACATGGATAGCACTCGTGGGATGTTTTAATTAAACCATTATTGGATGTGCAAGTGACAAAATAAAAAAGTCCGATCCATTTTGCTCGCAAATGATTTAAGATTGGGCCTTGTGCTTGGATTACGTCATGGCCCAATCCATTTTGCAAATAAAAATAAAAAATCGTTATGGTCACAACCCTCTTAAATTAGCACCATCTTTCTATGCTAATAGCAATTGGAATGCTAATGCAAACGTGGTGAGTTAAGTAGCAGCATCCAGTTAATGGTGGAGGTTTGAGTAGAGACAGAGAGATGAATATAATGACATCTTATTGTAGGCTTTAGATTTAGATGATGGGCCTGATTTTGAGAACATGTAATTCATAACACATACATACAAACATGGTATTGGTATATCATATAAACATGGTATGTCATAGATGAATCATATAACATACGGTGTATACAAAAGAATATCATGTATATGTATCTACAAAAATAAATAACCACAGACTAATTAAGATAATAATAAGTCTCCATGCAGATAATACAGCTAAAGAAGTTGAAATTCATTATCATTACCGAGCTTCTCTCACTTCGTTAACAAGTCACTTAATATAAAAATGAAAATAAAAGCACATTGTAACATCAATTAAGCTGCAATTGAGCAATTAATTAGATATCAACAATGTCAAAATACACAATTTTCTAGTGTAAGGAAAAAACAAAGCCCAGCATTGAAGGCCCATATGCAGAGAAACATCTCCAACTACACTGATAGCAGGGCCCACCGATCAGAGGAAGTAACAACAGAGCAAAATCAACAAGTTATATCCGTTGGGAACAAAAAAGCTAAAGCCCTAATCTCATCATGACGCAAGCTACAGCAAATTATATCCATTGGATGCAAATCGGATAATCTACAAGGGGCATGACATTGTTCAAATGAATAAATAGTAGTGTAGTACCCTCATTTTGAATTGAGAGATTATAAATACTTCATTAGTTAATTAATGTTTTATAACTTCATAAATTAATATATTCTATCAAGTGTCGATTTTGTACAGCTTTTGAAATCGGTATTGAGCTCACTTCTCATTTATTACATGATGAGTTTTGCTTTGCCTAAATGGGTATTGAATCGTATTAATTGATAAACTGTTTGTATTCCGAAAAAGTGGGAAGGGATGGAAGTAGCAAATTTAGATTTGGTGTGGAAGCCTTATAATGACACAAATAGTCTTTGGTCCACAATTATAATTAGATTGAGATCTAGTTATAGGCTATGTTCAAGGAAGTACTATGTATATCCGTTAGTCAGTTCAAGGCTCATTTTTTTGGATTAATCTAATGATTAATATAAAAGTATATATTTATGAAAAGTCGCCAATTAGAAATTCATATGTTTCTAATCAATTACTCTCCTGAGCAATTAATTGAAAACTTCTCTTTAAAGAAGTATGTTTCTCTCCCACATTTATCAACAGAGTTAATATTGGATGACTTATAATTTACATTTTCTAGCCTATAAATAGAGGCTTTGTATAAATGTATTAGACACAACAAAAGCATATGAATAAAGCATAACCATCTTTATACATTCTCAATATCTTGTTTATTATTCTTTTACTTTATTTTATAACAAGGTTGTGCATTTAATCCATTTTAAAACCATTTTAATACCATCAAGTCACGGTCTGGATATATAAATAAATATTATGCGACTGAATTCCTAACAGCAAGTATAATATATATTAAGGAAGGGCTAGGCTAATATGACATTGGTGTTATTTGAAACTAAATAACACCAACTTTTAAACCCTTAGATCTGCTTTAAGATTCATACAAAATAAAGTGCTTGAACAGTAAAAGCGGATATTACGAATCTTAAAGCAGATCTAAGAGTTTAAAAGTTGGTGTTATTTAGTTTTAAATAACACCAATGTCATATTAGCCTAACTCATTAAGGAACGTTACTATCTGTATCACTCGGTGCGCAGCACATACATATGAACAAGTTTTAGAAAATATTAAAAAATTAAATGCTGGATCTACAGATAATCTTATTTCAATGAAAAGATCTATTTTGTCTAGTTGTAATATAGTCTTTTAGTGTATTTTTCTATCGAAAATTATCATCGTATTGTTAGCTACTAATCATGGTTACAGTTTTTTCCTTTTCTATTTTTTTTTTTTTTCGTTTAGTCGATTAGGATATCAAAGGAAATGTGATGGCAAAATTAAGAGATAAGTTTCGGAAAGTGATATGATATATATCTAATGAGAAATGAATATAATATATTGTAGGATATTCGGGTGGCCATTATAAGTACTTAATTTAGAAAATTTAGATAAATCATTTTAAATTAGATTTAAATTAACATTGAAGTTTATCATTAGCTAAATTAAGAAGTGGTGCGCATGTAACAATGTTAGGTGATGCATGTAACATTTGGTCGATTAGGAAATTAATTAGAATATTTAGTACTAAGCTAATAACTAATCCTAATATATGATAATTAGATTCGGTTCTTAGCTTAGAACTGATCTTGATACTATCAGAATCGGTTTTTAGAGAGAACCGATCAACAACAACAACCAAGCCTTTAGAGAACCGATTCTAAAAGTGCATAAATTAGGAACGGTTGACCAAAAAACTCATTTTTAGGATCGATTTTATTAATAAAACCAATCCAGATAGGTATTAGTATCGGTTGGTTCCTATAGCCGATCCAGATAGACCAAACCTGATTCCAATTTTTCCACTAGTGAATAGAGGTGGTTTTCATGCAACAAGCCGCGTGGCAAGAGAAGTGCCACAATAGCTTCATTCTTTTTTTCAATAAGATAACAATGAATGTTTCATAATAAATATTTATATTCAAATATTATAAATAAATTCAAGATAATTGATAAAAAAATATTAAAATTATCGGGATTTTACAATGACGCATATAAGGTAGCACATCATTTATTTCAAATTTTAAATACATAATTGCCAGATAATCTAATAAGGTCTCAAAGTTTGTTCCGGTACACACTGGTATCAAGCTGCCAGAGTATCAGAACATCTGGTGTCGCACATAACATTCAGGCGCGAACCATAAATTTCAATTGCCATCTGATCATATATATTTATTTAATCCTTTAATTAGTCAAACAAAATTACAGATCTCGATGTCAACTTCATTTGTATAGCTAATTAGAACTTCAAATTGCCTATTTGTAGCCAACTTGTCATGTTTACTAAACGACAATAAGAAAGGTTGTTGGAATAGGGAATAAACTTTCCCTTCTTACGAATAGACTACTTCATAAGTTATCTTGAACCATTGACTTTTTAATTAAAATAGTTGTTGGAATAGGGAATAAGCTACTTCATAAGTTATCTTTAAACCATTGACTTATTAACGTCCAGGTCCCACAAATGTTGTTGCCCCTATTAGAAAAATATTACAAATAATCCAGGCATCTATCAAGTATGATGTTTTTTAAAAAAAAAAATGATAGTAGCTACCAAGATATATGTATTAAATAAAACAATCCAGTACATCCTCATCCACAAGGTAGGCATCCACTTACAATATGTAGGGTTGTTATCAATCAATGACGAAGATTTTGTTTTGATGCATGCCGACCTATCATTTCTTACTACATGTTAACAATTTCTCCTGCTGATAAGAAATTTGAAGAAATGATATTTCAAATTACTGTTGCTTTCGACAAAATGATAGTTTGGACTTTGGACACCTAACAAGATTGAATTTTGAATTGGACCAAGCAATAAAGATTATAATATTTTGTAGATTGGCCCATGCATTTTTAATAAATTTATTTTTTGCATATTTTCTCTTTCTTGTACCGATGGAACTAATACTTAATAATATAAAGTTGTTTTCCTCTAATTACCTATATAACTGATAATTGTTAATATTTTATTTATATGTTTATTATAAATAACTAAAATTTGACACATAAAAAATTAATAATTGACGATTAAATTGATTAAACTTTGACATGCACAGCGGGATATACCCGTAAGCATGTTCTAATATTTTTTACCAATGCACAGCGGGTACCCGTAAGCTTTTTTTTTTCTAAGTTTTTATCTCTATCTTTGGGAGCAAATTGTTAACTGTGTTAAGAATATGGACAACACTTTTATTTATTGACATTTTAATATTTTACAAAATATAAAGATTTAAATAATATATAGCAAACTTAAATAACACTATATATGACATAAGTTATTGTTTTATACCATATGTGATCGATTAAATTTAAGCTATAATTTTGTAAGTCGAAGAGTCTAAATTCAACAAAATATTACACTAATTAAAAACAAAAAAGTTGTACGAATAATTAAATATTGTTGATACATTGATAACCAATTCAAAGATTGTTAAAACAAAAAGTTCTCCATCATTAAGTAGGTTGTGGGATGGCAACTTGTCACCTTATCCTAAAAAAAAAGTCTTAGTTAGGTTGTGCATTTAATCCATTTTAAAACCGTTTTAATACCATCAAGTGACGGTCTGGATATATAAATAAATATATATTATGCGTACTGAATTCTTAATAACAAGTCTAATATATATTAAGGAATGTTATTATCTGTGTCACTCTGTGCACAACACATAGGTATGAACAAGTTTTAGAAAATATTCAAAAATTAAATGCTGGATCTACAGATAATCTTATTTCAATGAAAAGATCTATTTCGTCTAGTTGTCATATAGTCTTTTAGGCCATGTTTGGTTGTGGAGTAAGAGGTGGAGTAAACCCCTTACTCCACGCTTAAGGAGTCAAACGAGGAGTACGTAACATAGGCGGTTTAAAATGGAGTAAAATTTGAGCTAAACCGGAGTAACTTACACCACCTAGAGAGGTGGTTTAGTTTACTCCACCAAACATGATTAACTTACTCCGATTTAGCTTGGAGTAAGAAATTTAATCCGTTTAACTTTACTCCACAACCAAACATGACCTTAATGTATTTTTCTATTAAAAATTATCATTGTATTGCTATGTACTAATCATAGTCACAGTTTTTTCCTTTTCTATTTTTTTTTTGTTTCGTTTAGTCGATTAGGAGATCGAAGGATATGTGATGATAAAATTAAGAGATAAGTTTCAGAAAGTGTAACACCCAGTAATTTAAATAATTTATTTGAATTTATTTGGATGTTTTTATAATATTTAACATCTAAAGGTTATATAAGTAAAAAGCTTAAACTTAAAAAAATAAAAAAAAGACACCAACGTGGCAATTTTATGCTCCGCGGCTCCTGTGTATTATTCCGCTCTAATTGTTTTGATTTGTTAATAAAAGTCTCTCCCTCTCTAGCTCTTCTTGTTAGATCAGTTCATGTATAAATTGAGAATTCGAATATGAAAAGGAAAGAGAAAATTCAGAGAGAAATAAAGGAAATATTGTGATAATATTAGTGATATTTGATTTTATGTCCGAATGGAATTCCGACTATGTCGTGTTGGTTCTGAATAGTTATTTCAACTCGAATTGAATTTCTGAATCGATCGTCGTCAGGTAATCAGATTTCTCTATAATTTGAGTTTTAGATTTGAATGATTAAATTGAATTTTGATTTGGTATTGATTTGGGTAATCGGATTATGATAGTATATTTAACTGGAATATGGGGTCTAGATACTGAAACTGTTTTTAATGGACTAGAATATTGGGAATCGCTTGTTTCAGGGATTCCAACTGGAATGAAACTGTTGTTACTGAAAACCTAGACCCAATTGATATTATCGGTTAAATATGCATACGTAATTGGATTTTTAAATTGCGTGGATTAATCCAGTTGTATTGAAATGGTTGTTTACTGTTATTAAGCCAATTATAGAGAAGCTGCATCGTTAAATAACTGGTTACTCGGCTTTGTAGATGATCCCGTATTGTTTCTATTTCTTTCTATTACGATGTAGGTTGACAGGACGGCGGATGGATGCAAAGGTGTCCTTCTATTGCGTCGTGTGCCCAACACGGCCGCCGGGGTGTGATAGAATGGTATCATAGGATTTGTTCTTCGGACAGTGCTTAATGATTGTTTAATGTTATTAAGCTAATTATAGAGAAGTTGCATCGTTAAATAATTGATTACTCGGCTTTGTAGCTGATCCCGTATTGTTTCTATTTCTTTATGTTGCGACATAGGTTGACATGACGGCGGATGGATGCAAGGGTGTCGTTTTGTCGCGTCGCATGCCCGGCCTGAACGCCGGGGTGTGGCAGAAATATTCCAGTTAAATATACCATCATAATTTGATTAGCCAATTCAATAAACCAAACAAATAAAAAACACATATTATAGAGAAGTCTGGTTACCTGATAGCAATTGATTCAGAAATCCAATTCAAGTTGCAATAACTATTGAGAATCAATGCGACATAGTCAGAATTCCAATCGGATATCAAATCAAATAATAATTGATATCAAAATATTTCACTAATTTTTTTCTATTTTCTTTTCTTTTCCTCTTTCATTTTTCTCTCTTTTTTCTGTTTTGAATCGGTAAGAAAAGATGAAGAACTCAATCTCTTTTATTTTGCATATTGGAGGGGCCCAGTTCCGCCCTTTTTTTAATTTCCAGCGAAAGAACTCAATCTGATCGGATTGAGTTTGCACGAATCTTGAAAGATATCCAAGGGATCAAAACGCAAAGCACAGAGGCACTTAAACTTTGAATAAGATCAAATTTACTTTTTTCTAAGCAAAAATTAAATTAATCACATTGAAAGATATGACATATATATCTATAATTAAATGCAACAACAACCAAGACTTTATTCCCAAATCGGTACATAGATGTACGAAACCCATACAGCAGTAATGCCCACCAGAACAACAAGCATCAATACAATGAAAATTAACATTTTGAACAACGGACAACAATTTGACCCATTAATTCCTGATGAATTACTAAATTGTTGCCACTTCAAGAAGCATCCTCCCTTTAGTGAATCAAAATGCCGGTAAAGTGGCTCCCTTAATCCACTTTTGTTCATCAAGAAAATAAAAAATCGAAGTAGCACCCATGAGATACCAATCCTCAACACAATGTACCATGTGTAGGCTATAACGTTGTACCAAGAACCATATTCATCCTTGTAGAGTGCATACATGCCCTCAGAGAATGCCAGACCCATTGAGAAGGTAGCAGCCCAGATCACCAACACCAACACCTTCATCACAAATTTTTTGTTCCGAGGGACCACACACAGCAAAAGCATCATTACACTAACAGATAAAAAAAGTGCAATCATGTTAAATGCTACAAAATAATCTAAATCATTGATGAGAAGAGGTTGACCTCTTTGAATCCCATCTTCCTTAATCTCATCAGATTTAGATCCTCCAGGAGGATTTAATGCTGCTTGGAAGGTGATAGTCGCCACCAGTGTTGCGACCAACAATAAAATTTGCGGATCATACGTCTTTTCGTTTTTCTCACTTTTCAACACTAAATTTGCTACCTGAATGTCATTTTTAGTGCTGCGGCAATGGATTTTCTGCAGTGGCTTTTTTGGAATCGGTATTGGATTTGAACTATCACTTGAATGAGTGTCCCTGAGGACCGGTGATTCAGACAATACTTCAGCTGCAGTCTTTCCCCCAGCTGCTCGTATCTTCTCACCAAGGAGGAGATCTCCATTCTGTGGCCATGATCCCAACAGAACATCGAGTGGAGTTAAGGATGCCAAGTTCATGGTGTTGACATCGATGGCTACTTTACTCAACAAACATTTGATTACCTGAGATGCAAAGGTGCAATTTATTAATTAGTACATGCTTAGAAATGCATCAAAGAAGAATATATTAACCATCTTTTTATCAGAAAGAAATCTATGTCATACTGATAATTGCTTGCTTGCCACAGCGTGATGCAAAATAGTATTTCCCCTGTCATCCTTTGCATTAAGGTCCTGCACCCGGTCGATCAAGAACTCTACTGTGTCGAACACATTATACCTGATAGCCAAATGAAGTATAGTTTCTCCACTATTTGTAATCCTATGCACTGCCTCCTCGCAGGCTTCCACTAACTCTTTGACAATTACCGTCCTTCTTTTTTTAACAGCAATATGAAGTGGCAATAGCCCTTCCTGTTTCTCACTTAATAAACAAAGGTCCAAGTCAACCTGCATTGAAATATGAGCATTGAATTACAAGCATATTTTGTAAAGCGTAAGATCTTAAAGGTTTTATGACAACCCATTGTTTGTAAGTTAATGGTATATATTATGTACAAGCGGGGTTGTCATTTGGATCTTGTTTACCTTTCTTTGTTGCATAACCAAATTTGTTTGCAAAGGACTTACCATCAAATGCCACATATTTTTAATAAAAAACAACTAATATCAATTGATCATATTACCTTCAACAACTCCTTTACTACAGTGACATGACCATAAGCAGCAGCCAAATGCAGAGGTGACAAGCCCTGGTCGTTAAGCTCTTTTGCAAGGTCGGATTTGTGATGGATAACCTCACGAACAAAATCAGCATGTCCAAGCATTGCTGCAATATGTAGGGGGTTATCACTCACCGATGTTCTCCCAATCACTTTCTCAAGCAAGAGGTTATCGTTCTTGAGAAGCTCTTTTAATAAATTAACATCTCCATCCTTAGAGGCCTCTTCTAGTTTTGTATAGTGTGTATCCATTGTAAGCCTCTTTTCTTGTTTGAGTTTCCATAAACAACACCAGTTCCTTAAATAGAGTTTATTCCGCGTGTTGACTCAGCACCAAAGATCTTCCATGGGCCTCGCAATTTTGCTTTTAATATTGTAAGAAAAAAAAAGTTGCTTTAATTACTTTAATATCGGACAAGAAAAAGAGGAGTTGCTCGTCAATGTGTGTTACGAATGGAAAATTATATATATGTACCCATCATAATTTGCCGATTTAAATATTCCCCTTTAAACTTAAAAATTAACTATTTGAATTTAACCTCACTTATTTTACATGATTTGTTAATTTAATCATTTATAAATAAACATTAATATTGAATTCAAAATCACTGTTTTGTACTATATCTGTTCCAGTAATAAGACTGCTGAGATATTCAATTACTTGAATGAGGCACGAGAAAGATTTTCTAAGCTATGACCAGAACTCATTTTATGCTATAAAAGAAGATATCATGGATAAATTCGCACCAAATGTCAGTCTAAACCATTCAACATGATCACCATATTAAAATTTTGCTTAGTGACCAAATTTTAAGTTTTTAAAAAATAAATCAATATTTTCATAATTTTATAAAATCATTGTTTTTTTATGATCTAAAACAATTCAATAATGATTTTCAAAATATTCGATAAGCTAGTAAAAAAGTTCCGAAAAATGTACAATTTCTCTCCAAAGTTCAAATGCATGACGTATGAACAAACCATATTTTACCTCAAACTGTTATTTTATTAGATTTCATTGTAATAAATAATGTGAGGTGGGGGTAGTGCTTACGTAATCTATATATATTGTAATAATAATCATGGTGAATGGGTCAGGAAGACTCTTAAAAGTCACATAACCGGTTGCAATTGATTATGTCATGTTTAATTTGACATGGTCAGTTTGAACTGGTCAGGAAGACACTTAAAAAGTATTCCCTCACCACTTGCTGGAAATGCCATATTATATATTGTATAGTAACTAATATTGTAAATTTCAAGTTTTGAACAATTCAATTTGCTATTGTCCGTTATTTCATAAATATCCAAAAACGTTCTATTACAAAACCAAGTCAACAATCTATTTTTCGATATATATGATTCGCATGCATCCCTTAATCTCCAATATATAGTAACAGTTATCTCTAGAGAGAGAGAGAGAGAGAGACAAACAGCAATTAGGAGCACCTTTCAATTATATTTTTTTTATTTTCAAAAACATGACAGCGGATGCTAAGAGAAAAAAAAATAAAAAATAAAACAAAATATCAAATTACATCTGGAAGTTACTTGAAGTTGTATGGCATAACCTAGCAACGTAAGCTCCTCATCAAATATTTCTTGTAGGTGAAAATCTAGTCACATAAAAATGTAAGAAACAAAATGTTGTAACATGATCAAGTGTCAAAGAAAAATATCGTGCCATGACAACAACCACAAACAAGATGACGTGGATCAAGCAACTTCTATCGTACATGTGATTTCAAACTCAAGAACCCATGAAAAATGTATTGCGATAACAACTCAGCACGACACATAGCTTCAAATCTCATGTTTCATAAGCAAACAAAACATTTAGAACTAGATTACCACTTCATTAGAGAAAAAGTTAAAGCAAAAGAAATTGAAACACCATACATAAAAGGTGAAGATTAACTTGCAGATATATACACCAAAGGCTTGCACCCGAGTCCATTTGAGAAAATTACAAGCTAAGATTGTATGATATATACATTCCTAGTTTAAGGGGGAGTCAAAATATAGAAAGTCATTCAAACTTATTTTCAAATATGGAAATATAACGATAACATGCATGTACCGTCATTAAAAATACGAAATAGTACTAACGGCTAGTTTTTAAGTCTTTTAAGTATGAATAGGAACACTTGTACTCAGAAAAATAAGATTGCAATATATTTTGTTTCCTCAAGCTCTTACCTATCTGTCTCACAAAATTAACAGAACTGTATCAACTCAATAGATCTCCTTTCATCATACACATACTGTCTATAGTACTAAGACAACTGCTTAATGCCATAAAAAAGCTGGTACAACTAAAATAAGGCCTTGGGTCACCCGCAACTATTGCCCAGTAGGTGTTCTATGAAACATTTGCCATTTTCAGCACGAAATCATTGATGGCCCCGGATAGTATCCCCATACTAGATCTTTCTTCTATTGAATGTGCTTTGATTTGACCGTTTGTTAAAGGATTAAATGCCCCTTTAATCGTTAACAACGGTCAAACCATTACGAAAATACTAATCGGAGGTCTATTAAAAGATTTTTCAATTAATCGGTCGATTATTTTCGTTCAATCGTCTGTTTATTCCCGCTTATTTCTGTTTATTTCAATAAATATTATTTTCATATTATTTTTTTTCTATGATTGTGTCATAATAATTTTCATAAATCTTGTATTATAATTCTATTTGTGTTTTGTGTTTTAATATACATTCAATATTTTTTATATATTTTTTTATTACTTATTTTGAAATTGTCACACCCCGATTCAAAGGCGCAACAATTCAGCCGCGTCTATTTTCAATAACAATTTATGTAACACAAGGCATGGATCTTTTTATACATTGTCAATAGCACCCATTATTTTTACCACATCCTAATTTATTTACAACAATTATCTGACATTTTATAGTGGATGATACTAGACATATATTCTCTGCACCCTGTCAGATATAATAAACCCAAATCCCATACCTTTAGGTGGCCCTGCTGTCAAATATTACCCGGAAGCGCTCTTTATCTTTGTATAATAAACCTGTAACCCACAAGAAGAAACGAGTGAGAAATAATAAATTATTTCTCAGTACTGATTGCCACTCAGATTATGGGATTCGAAGGAAATCCATATTCATAATGAAATCACCGCACGAGAAACAAACAGTTCATTATATAATGACGAATGCAAATGCTCAATAACAGTATTCAATTGAACAACAAAAATTAGATAAATAAATCAGAACTCCAAAAATCTTATCAGAATAGATGGTTTGGGTCAATATCTTTTAAACCATATAGTCTGGTAATGTTTGAAAACTAATATTTACAACCACTAAGTCTGGTAATGTTTGGTTTCTTAACTTTACAATTTCTAGTCTGGTAAGATGTATCTGTCGTGTTAGGCACCCCTTTTAAACCATAAGATGTATCTATCGTGTTAGGCTTATACTGTTATAACTATCCTTACAATTAGTTAACGGAAATAATACTTAATCAATATCACAATATTGTCATTATCGGAAAGAAAATCATTGATAAGACAGTTACCACAGTTCATTAGTCTCACAGTCACAATACACAATTTATTCAATATCCCCTACCCAACCGGTACTGGGTTCAGATGAGGCCATTCACCATATGCGCATAAGGGTCCTGGAGTAAAGTCTAGTAGCTAGTTAGATTTTACGATATATTAATAATTTTTCTCCACTATATGGAGGTTCAAGGATTACAGTATTTCATATTCAATTAATTCAGTCACTGTGGTCTCAATCAATCATTTACAATAAGAATAACCCAATCGATAAACTATATCAACATGACAGTCAACAGACTTACCTGTAATTCGGTTTCAGTTGTATTGGGCTATGCATATGATGCAACAATTCAATCAATACAGTCAATCAAATATTCAAAATGCATAGCGAGTTACGATTTAATTTCTAGTCATAAATCTCAGACTAATCAAATAATCTCGCACCTCATAATGTAGGCAAATAGAGCAATGAATCACTAGACATCAGCTGCTCTCGAAAGTATTGTCAAGTTTAGCTTTGCAGTATATATGCTATCAGCCTCGGTGTAATCAAGAGAGAGGGAAGAAGAAAAATAAAGGACTTGACATGCATGCGTCGTCTATGCCAACAATCATCAACACCCCAGTTATCGATAAACCACATGCTCTACAAAACTTAACTCTCACTATCTAAAATCCAAACTCAGGTTCAAAATGAACATCAACATAACGGAGAGAGAGAATAGAATACAACAATGCAAATATTATCTACATTGTAGTATGAAAGAGAGATATATATCTTAAGGTGCAGCAAGAAAAGTAAGCAGCTCGTAAGCAGCTCATTGATCACCTGATGCTTAGCAACGTTGGCATGATGAGAAATTACCACGCAAAGAGAGAGTGAGCAATTAGAGGGAATGTGAAAATCAAGATGAAGAGAGAGATAGGGAGCAAAGATGAGGTTTAGAGAGGAGTTGTACATGGGCTCCACGTGCCATTCTAGTTTATTTAATTGGTTTAATCTCTAATTCACAAATTCTTATTGTAAGCACATTTTATTAATTATCAGTTTTATATATATATCTATAAATATCTAAATATCTCACATTAAAAAAAAATTGAGATTAATTTGTATATGATTTATTTTAATCAAATAAACTATTTAGATGATCCAATGATTAACCCCAATTAACAAAATAGTTGCTTGGATTGTTTTTTTATTATTATTTATCTAACACCTTTTTAAAAAGCTTGCTTACACTGTTAATAAATTTATGAATTTTATTTTCATTTTTATAAATATTTTGAATTTCATTAAAACTTATTGTATCTGAAAATTTTGAATTTTGGACAAAATATGACAATGTCAATAATTTAGTTTTTTTCTCAACAACAAGACATGTAAAAAATCCAGACAAAACATATATATATGTTCGAGTCTTTAACAACTTAAATGATGTAATATATTAACAAAGAGCGCTGGGGTTTATAGGACAATAAAAAATAAACAACGATAATAGAAAACATTATCACGCGAAATTGTGAATTTTTTTAATATAGGAAAAATAAATATTGATAATGCACATATCTCACATTAAACGAAATTTAATACAAAAATTATTTTCTTCATTTCTTACTCTACAGAAATAACACGCTCTCTCTCGTATTACAATCGAATCAGAGAAACATGAACATCGGTTTCAACTTTTGGAAGTCAAAATTAAAAAAATGGATTTCATGAGACGAGAGTCTATTGGTCTTCTAGACCGGGAAGACGTGATAACATATTCATTCATGAATCACGACAATCTCATATGTAATGATGAAGTTGTGATGACTACAAAATGTTTTTCACACAAACATTGCAATGTCTTTCGTATTATTTTGAATTGTTGTGTAATATTTTCATTGCAACCGACCAAATAGTTGAATTTTGAATTGTTGAATTTTAAATTTCTTTCGCGTGGCTTGGAGCTTAGGTTACTCGGATTTTCCACGCTTGTGTGTGTAATATTTTCAATTTAACCTGGAAATTAAATCATTAAATTCTCTATCCAATTACAATTGGAATTGACTTGGCTCAAGTGGCTAGTGACAGATACGTCATGTCTAAAGATTAATTATAAAATTATATTATTAGTACCTTGTACTTATCCAACTTCCGACTTCTTAATAAAGCCCGGTGATTATTTCAATTTCCCTAATTATCCGTTGAATATGAATGACCAGATAATGTGTTTATACTTAAATAATTAAGCACACAACATATATGTCCCAACAACATTTTTTTTTTCATTTAATAAGCATATTGTCATATACTTGTTCTATTTCATCGATTTTTTTATCACATTAATGAATAAATAAAATAAAAAATAAATAGATTTTTTTTTAAAATATAATGGATGCTAATTAACACTTCATTGTCATAGGACATGTTAGGATTGGGAAGCCCACAGTTTTTAAACATGTCTAACACATCAAAAATTCCCATTTTCAAAATCTATCTTAGTCGATTCTAAACTTCTAAAAAATGATTTTCTGAGAGCTTAACTTACTCCATTTTTGTGAGAGCTTTAAACTTTAAAATCCCTCAAACAACCTCAAACCCACTTCACTAATATCAAATTAGATTAGGTTAGAGTGATCAATTGAGTGTTTCTCTTGAGTAACTTGAACTAAGAGACCTTGTTTTCATTTCTTTGAGTTGACCGTTTGACTTCCCGCTTGGTGTGTAAGGGCTCAACGGTTCACAAGTTGTAATCCTTTCGTATTGGGTAATAGAAAGGCGCACCACTTGAGGTTGCGAAGCTCCGGAGACGTAGGCCTTTGTTTTGCCGAACTCCGTTAACATCCCGCGTGTCAAATTTTTCTAAACTTATCTATTTACTTTCAATTGCAATTTAATTTCAGTTTTTGAGTAATTAGATGTGCACTTAGTATAACAATATTGACTGTTATGTTCAAGCAACCTATATATATATACAAGAATGGAAGAGTATCCACAAGGGATACTGTCAGTATACCCTGGCGGATACTCTCTTATTCTTGTAGTATAGCGATATTCTCGAAGATAATTATTCTCAGATGTGACGGAAAACTACTTTTCTTTCTATTTTTATTGGGTGTAAATTCTTTATACTATTTGGATTAGTCCACAAAATTAAAAGAAAAAGTGTTTAACAAAATGGTTAAGATCGAAATATATCAGATATTGACTTATTAGTTCCAAAAGACGAGAGATTCATATAAATGTATAAAGTTTCAGATTTAATGTTTCCGATTAAGTTTTTCATTAAATTTTTTTTATTTTCTACTCAATTATATATCATTTTTTTTTTCTTAGGCAATATTCATATAAATGTATAAAGTTTCAAATTTAATGTATTTTCTTTCATTTTTAATTTTTTTAGTTAATATGTTGTTCATGTAACAATTTATATTGGTAATTGTGGATTTTTTGGGAAGTATTTTGTTTAAATTTATAGTTTTTTTAAATTTTGTTTAGTGTTTTTGGTATATTGGTAAATGTAGTGTTTAATTTGAATTCAGATCTAGCTTTCTCATTGGTATTATTTTTTTTTTAAATGACTTATACACAGTGTATGATTGATGTCGTCATATGCGCTTTTGACTTTAAAACCGTGTATGAATGTTTTGGTGAAAAATTTCGACATGGTTTTTCAAAAAACATATAGGGTTCTCAACCGTGTAGAATGTATCAACTCTTTTATACACGATCCCCGCAGACAAGGTTGCAAAACCGTATATAATTTTATTTTTTAATCTTGTACAATTAATGTGTGTACTAATTAATGTTTATATAGTAGTGTCCTTTGTGAAGTCTAGTTTCAGAATTTTAATAGTTGTCTAAATTAGGTTCTAAGATGTTGAATCCGATTAATTACGCAACACTTTCCATTGACTTTTCTATGTTACTTAATCAATAGTCTATATATCTCATTAATAGCCATGCATATTGATAGCATGCAAATGCTTTTATTGAAGGTCAAACCGTGTATGAATGCTTATCAGTGTTGTTTTTGAAAAAACGTAAACAGTTCTACAACTGTGTACAATTTATTGACCTTTTCATATAGAATGCTCGCAAACACGTACGGTTGGAAAACCATGTATAACTTCATTTTTCGACCGTGTATACTTAATATTTATGTAGTAGTGTCCTTTGTAAAGTCCAGTTTCAGAATTTTAATAGTTGTCTAAATTAGGTTCTAAGATGTTGAATCTGATTAATTACGCAACACTTTCCATTGACTTTTCTATGTTACTCATTAATGGTCTCAGTGCTGGCCTCTATCAATATTCTATCTCATTAAAAGCTAGCCATATTAATGTGTGTACTTCAGTGTTTTAAAATGCAGTTTTGTTCATGCATGTGGAAGGCCACTGCATACCGCATATGCGGATTTTAAAATAAAAATTCACGTATATATATATATATATATATATTCATATTCAAGTAAAGCTAGGGTGTGATGTGCTCACCAAGAGAGTTTGATGAGCACAGCTCCAAAAGTTCATCAGATCGACTTCAAACGCCGAATTCAAACCGTTGAAATTCATGTGCTTCATGAGTAATGCATGTGCATGCAAAACTTTGAAAGTTTCAAGTTCATTTGCTACATGGTCAAGCGGTCAAAAAATGAACATTTTATTAAGTTAATTTATAAGTTGTTTTATATAGTCAATTTTTATTATTTCTTTGACCGTTTGACCGTGTAGTAAATAAACTCAAAACTTTCAAAATTTTGCATGCACATGCATCATTCATGAAGCACATGGATTTCAACGGTTTAGATTTGGCATTTGAAGTTGATCCGATAAACTTTTGGAGTTGTGCTCACCAAACTCTCTTGGTGAGCACATCACACCCAAGCTTTACTCTTCATATTCATATATTTGAATTTATTTCGACATAACCAACAATAGTTTTTTCCACATAAATTCTAATTAAAATACAATCAATTATCAAAATCGGACCGCATACGCGCGTTTTCAGTCCGCATATTCAGACCGCATATACGGCCGCATGCTCAAAACCGCATGGGAGGAATGCATGACCATTTTGAGTACGGCTGCCAACTGCATAGACATATGCGGCCCATGCAGCCGCATTTTAAACACACTGGTGTACTTAATGTTTATATAGCAGTGTACTTTGTGAAGTCAAGTTTCAGAATTTTAATAGTTGTCTAACTTAGGTTCTAAGATGTTGAATCCGATTATTATGCAACACTTTCCATTGACTTTTCTATGTTACTCATTAATGGTCTCCCTGCCTCTATCAATATTCTATCTCATTAATAGCCATGCATATTGATGGCGTGCAAATGCTTTTATTGAAGGTCAAACCGTGTATGAATGTTTATCAGCGTTGTTTTTGAAAAAAACGTACACAGTTCTACAACCATGTACAATTCACTGACCTTTTCATATAAAAAGCTCGCAAACATTGTTGCAAAACCATGTATAACTTCATTTTTCGACCGTGTATACTTAATGTTTCTGTAGCAGTGTCCTTTGTGAAGTCTAGTTTCAGAATTTTCATTATTGTGTACAATTAGGTTCTAAGTCTAATCCGATTAATTTTGTAACACTGTCCATTGACTTTTCTATGTGAATCATTAATGGTCTCAGCTAGTGCTGGCCTCTATCAATATTCTATCTCATTAAAAGCCATATTATCAATATATACATATTTGTATTTACAATAAATTTAAATATATATTATTACCATGTTTACAATAAAATATAGATGATGACGATAACACATTTCACAAGAAAAAAATTTTAATTTATAACACTGAATATCATAATTTTCACCACTAAAATTTTGGTGATCATGCCAAATTAGGTATCCATTAATTAACATATATACCAAATTAACCTTAATTAGCAGCTAACATTGAAGTAAAAAAAATATATAGTAATATTGTTCATGCCAAATTTTGTTAAGCCACCGTTGGATCAACAATTTTGTAAAATACTTAATAAATAGTAAAAAAATTCAGAAAAATGTAAAATTTGATCTCCAAGCACATATTAATATGGAGAACAAGATGAACAGTTTGGATCAACCATTTGAATTTTGAATTTTAGATTTATGGTCCAATGCATAAACCCCTTCAAGAATTGCAATGCACCATAGCCCATCTCTCTCTCTCTCTCTCTCTCTCTCTCTATATATATATATATATAGGATTATATCTCCATTCTATTATTATGCACGTTGGGTGTCCGATCCGCCAACGGTTACGATTGAGAGATGAAACTTCGGATTTGATCTCAGCTCTCCAATTACATAATTTGTCTTCTTTTGATTAAATGCATCTCTTTTATGTATAGAAGTCTAAATTTAGTTAAAAACATACCCACCACATGTGCTGCCACACGATACGTTACAATTTAAAATGAACAAATTCTGAAATATAGTTATATATTTATTTGTTTCTTTATTCCTTTATTTTCATATTTTTTCCTCTTCAATTGAGAAGACTCAACCTTCCATTTTCTTATTTATTGTTTCCTTAGTTCTTCGTTTCTATACGAATCACAATGGAAATCATTTTTTTTTAATTTCCTTATTTTTCTTTTTTTTATTTCTATACATATTGGTGTGAGCAATTTAGAATATATTTCCAATATATAATATATCAATGTGTGTATGTGTGTGTGTATTCTAAATTGAAAATAAAGAAGAATATAAATTGGAACATGTGTATAAATATATATTTTTCTTATAATATGTGTGTGTGTGTGTGTATACATCCTATACATACAAATGATAACACTTTTTATTTATGTTTTTTGATATCATATTATATGTTGATATTGAATTGTTGTATGATATTTGTATTATATTTGAATCGAGCTATTATTTGATATCATATTATATGTTGATATTGAATTGTTTTATGATATTTGATATTAGATTCGAATCGAGCTATTATTTGATATCATTGGTACTTAAAAATAAAGAATCATCACATCATCAAATTGTTATCAGAGATCACGATTAAAGTTAATTAAAAATACATAATCATATAAATTTTCTATTAACATGTGTTTTAATTTTTAGATAATTATTATTTTCATTGATATATTTGTTTCTTATAATATGTCCCCGTTGCAACGCACGGGTATGATACTAGTATATATATATATATATATATATATGATTTGGCTAATATGCTATGGGTAACTAAGAGGCCTCCCGTGCTACGGCTCAATATTCGACTTTTCAAAATCCTAACGGTCGATCATCTTGTTCTCCATATTAATATGTGTTTGGAGACCAAATTTTACATTTTTTGGAAATTTTTTACTATTTTTTTAGATTTATTGAATATCGCTGTTTTTTATGGTCCAGATTTGTCTAAAAAACAACGATTTTCAATAAATCTAAAAAAATAGTAAAAAATTTCCAAAAAATGTAAAATTTGGTCTCCAAGCACATATTAATATGGAGAACAAGTTGAACAGTTCGGATTGACCGTTAGAATTTTGAAAAGTCTAATATTGAGCCGTAGCACGGGAGGCCTCTTAGCTACCCATAGCACCGTAGCCAAGTCCTATATATATATATATAGGGTCTGTCTAAATTGCTGCTGGCAGCATTTCAGCAGAGGTGCTGCCGGGGCTATATTTAGCCATGTGATGTCCAAACAACAAATCCAAACCATTAGATGTTTAATCTATATTATAATCTACTTGGAGACCAAATTTTACATTTTTTGGAATATTTTACTATATATTAAGCTGGTTTGAAAACCACTGATTTCAGTAAATTTCTGCATCATTGAAATCAGCGGTTTTCAAACCAGCTTAATATATAGTAAAAAAATTCCGAAAAATGTAAAATTTGGTCTCCAAGTAGATTATAATATAGATTAAACATCTAACGGTTTGGATTTGTTGTTTGGACATCACAAAACAGAAAAAAGGGCGGCAGCAAATTAGCCACAGCCTATATATATATATTATAGATTAAACATATAATGGTTTGGATCGGCTATTTGAACTTTGAAAATGAAGATATTGCGTGGAGTATAAACGTGTTTTACTCTATAGCTCACCGTAGCTCATCTCTGTATATATATAGGATTTGGCTACGGTGCTATAGGTTGCATAGAGAGCTACGGTGCTACGGCTCAATATTCGAGTTTTTAAAATCCTAACGATCGATCCGAACCGTTCATTTTGTTCTCCATATATGTGTTTGGAGACCAAATTTTACATTTTTTGAAAAATTTTTACTATTTTTTTAAATTTATTGAATATCGTTGTTTTTTATGGTCACTACTACAAAATAAGTGATTGTACACGGACATAAATAGGAGAGCTACACGGATTTCCTACCGTGTGGAATGTGAGGGTTTAGAAATCCCTGAATATTTACACACGGATATTTACCCGTGTGCGATTATCGAGAGCTACACGGATTATTACATAAATAACCGTGTACAAACGCTTGCCAGCGTTGCTCTCAAAATAACCGAGCTACACGGATATTTACATAAACAGCCGTGTATGATTACTCTTTCTACGCGGACATTTAGCTAAATGTCCATGTACGATTACTCTTTCTACACGGTTATTTAGCTAAATGTCCGTGTAGCTCTCTTATTTTTTTTTATATGTTTAAATACCTTTCTACACGGACATTTAGCTAAATGTCCGTGTACAATTACTCTTTCTACACGGATATTTAGCTAAATGTCCGTGTAGCTCTCTTATTTTTTTTTTATATGTTTAAATACCTTTCTACACGGATATTTAGCTAAATGTCCGTGTACAATTACTCTTTCTACACGGATATTTAGCTAAATGTCCGTGTAGCTCTCTTATTTTTTTTTATATGTTTAAATACCTTTCTACACGGACTTTAGTTAAATGTCCGTGTAGAATTGTTTTTTTTTCAATTTTTTTAATGTTTAAATACCTTTCTACACGGACTTTAGTTAAATGTCCATGTAGAATTGTTCTTTTTTTCCCATTTTTTTTTTTGTGGCTAGCTTCCAATTTTGTTAGCCATTTAAAATTAGAATTCCAAAACAGAGAAACATTAAACAGAGGTCTTTTAAACTCATAATTCCAAAACTATACAACAGTATAAATAATTTATGTACACTAAATTATACAAAATTATACAAATCCATATTGAGCATTACAAAATTTAAATTGAAACTGCCTTGTCCACATACATCTGACATCGTCAATTTGCTCCTCGATGTAACACTTTTGCTTTGGTCCATACTACAATTATAATTTGGTATTAGTTAGTAACAAGAAAAGGTAGAAGATTACAATTCATGCAACATATATATATACAAAGCCTTTTGTACATGCAATCTCATGTGATAAAACATAACATATACTCCTCAGGATCCAATACAATGTTTGTATAAAAGTTATATCCTTACCACTTAGTAATCACATGATCAAGCTTTGGCCCAAAATTCATTAAGTTGGGCTTAAATTGCCAAAACTCTTGGTTATGATCTAGTTTGGACCGAAATTTCATACAAACTAAGGCGTATTAGATCCAACATATCAAAAAAGGAGCTCCCATGTGATCCATGACATGATGCATCTTGGTTAAAGGTCTCCAACATATTGCATCTCCAATAAGAATCTATTGATCAACATATATGTGCATACATAATAGGGAATAAAAATTCTCCTTTAAAATTTTCATCCAAAATTATAAGAAAATATTTATATATAAAATTAGTTGAATCTGTCTAGCTTTTATACGAACCATTGAAAATCAATTTCATAAAAAAAAATTATTGCATCTTATATGAATTTACGATGGCTCTGATACCAAATGATAGTCTTAATAATTCATGACGTGTTTTGCAATTAAAAAAACACAAGCAATCCAGAATCTGTAAATTCAAAATAAAATAGCAAAGTAATTTAAATCTTACAGTTCTGAAGTGCAGACATCTTTAGGCGGAAGCGTTAGTACTGATCTTCAACGGTTTTTCTCAGATCTGATGATGGAGACCTTAGGCGTTTTCTTTACTTCTCACTTTCAAAAAATGGTCCACATTACACTAATTATTTACATTATCTTAACAAATCAAGCATGCATGCATTAATTAATAATTGACCTAAATAAGCAATAATAAGCTAGTAACATAAAAGAGAAATATATATATATATATATATATATATATACATGACTAAGCTTAGCAAGATAGAGAGGAGAAATACAAATTAACTTCAAAGATCTCAGATCCTAGCTCTTTGTGCACAGAAATCAGAATGACACTTCTGGAAGGAGAGAGAGAGAGTATTAATTGATCAAAATGGTGCTGCTAGAAGGAGGTCTTTTATATAACCAAAACCCTAGAATAACCTTTCTACACGGATTTTTTACTTAAAAATCCGTGTAGCTCTCTCAAGGCTTTCTATACTGTTATTTAAACAAAAAACCGTGTACAATTTTCACCTTTCTACACGGCTCTTTATTAAACGTCCGTGTTGCTCTCTCAAGTTTTCTACACTGCTATTTAAATAAACATCCGTGTACAATTCTTACCTTTCTACACGGTTCTTTAATAAATATCCGTGTAGCTCTCTTAAAGCTTTCTACACTGTTATTTAAATAATAATCCGTGTACAGTTCCTAATAAACGTCCGTGTAGCTCTCTCAAGGCTTTCTACACTGATTCTTTAATAAACATCCGTGTAGAGATCCCACAGATATTTCGGGCTTCCAAAAAATTACAATTTCTCCACGGTTTTTAGGTAAAATTATCAAATCCGTGTACAATGTGCAGTGTACAATGACCATTTTTGTAGTAGTGGGTCCACATTTGTTTGAAAAACAACTATTTTCAATAAATCTAAAAAAATAGTAAAAAATTTCCAACAAATGTAAAATTTGGTGTCCAAACACATATTAATATAGAGAACAAGATGAACGGTTCGGATAGACCGTTAGAATTTTGAAAACTCGAATATTGAGCCGTAGCACCGTAGTCCTCTATGCAACCCGTAGCACCGTAGTCCAATTTATTGAATATCCCGTTTTTTATGGATTTTGAAAACTCGAATAATTGTTTTTATGGTTCAGATTTGTCTGAAAAATAACTATTTTCAACTAATTTCTCCTTTGAAAATGTATAACAGTGGATTGATTAACGCACTATATGTAATCATTATTTAGGTGGCCGATAAAATTGACTTCACCGGTTACTTGATGCTACCAAACGAAAGGACTACATTATTTAGGTGCATGGCCGATAAAATTGACTTCACGGGTTACTTTGATGCTACCAAACGAAAGGACTTGTCGATCGTAATGACCAATTAAAGACTTGAGCTATATATGGAGAAGACTTCTGTCTGTGCGTAAGGAATACTCTGAACCTCTCTTTTATCTTATCTGAAATGTGCGTAAGGAATACTCTGAACCTCTCTTTTATCTTATCTGAAAGACTCGGATCTTTAATTTGCAGGGGTGCAAACGGGTTGGATATTATCCGAATGTATCTGAATATGTATTCAAAAATTAGATATGGATATTCAATATCTAAATATCCGTGCGGATACAAAAACTTATATGGTTTTAAATCTAATTATCCGTATCCATATAGTAGATATATATTATTAGTTTTTTTATCTTATTTACTATTATAAAAGATAGATATATGTATCGGTATCTGGTTAATATCTGATACGTATCTAATTATCCGTATCCGAATAGTAGATATATATTATATAGTTTAATATATATTATTAATTTTTTTATCTTATTTACTATTATAAAAGATAGATATCTGTATCGGTATCTGGTTCATATCCGATACGTATCTGTATCTGTTAAATATCCGATCTGTATCTCTATTTGAAAAATAAAAGTAGATACATATATGATTTTACTACTAACCAATCCATAAGCGATCTTTTTGCATTATTAGGTTCTATTATTGCGAACAGTTAGTTAATCGTACTGCTAGTATTTTCTTAAATTTTATTCACATAATGTTACAGATAATTAATAATTTTTTTCTCTCCGTATAATGCACAGTAATAAAATATACTTTTTTTATTTATGAATTACTTCATTTCACTTTTAAAAATATCTTAGAGTATATTTTAGTGCATTGAAAATAATAATTAATCTTTCTCCTTCATGATAAAATATATAATATATATATTTCTAAAAATAAAATAATTAATCTTTCGACCTGAGGGCGTCAACGTATGGACTGGATCACGATATGGAGCAGATTTATGTCACTATAGACAAACTATAGTTAGATTATGATGTTTTCTCTTTGTTTTTTCTTTTTTTTAAAAAAAATTGGCAATCAAGTTTTTTTTCAAAAGAATTAATTTGGTATTTCTCCGGTTATGACAGACAGTTATAGAAGTACTACAGGAATTGTCTTCTTAAATTTTATTCAGGTAGTGTGGGAAATAACTAATATTTTTCCGTTATATAAAATGAAGAATTATAAGAGTTATTTTTGATAGGGAGATAAAATATAAACATATATACAGGTTCATTTTAATGATCACTCTCTTAAAAATTATATTTGACAACTGTGACCGCGGTCCATTACCAAAGAGTTATTTTTTTTTTGGAACATGTTTTTTTTCTTCTTTTCGTTTACAATTTTAATTATAGTTATTTCAATTAACCATCATAAAAAAAAAAAACTTCCTTTTAAAAAATATATTTAAAACTAAATTCAAATTATTAGATTCACCGAAAAACAAAATTACAGATTAATAAAATAAAATAAAATACTCAATTATGAGAATATGAAATGCAAATTAAACCATGTGTATAGTCTTCTTCTTTTTATTAATAATAATAGTCTGATATGAAAATATTTGTTACAGATTTGCACTGAGAGGCTGACACAGTAAATCCGAAGAAAATATTGGAGAAGGCAGGGGACCCACTTTTCACGTGAGACTCTGAAAGTGCATACCAACAAAAGAAGGCCAGCTTTGTGCAGAACTGATAAGTCATGAGTTTATAAGAGGGCCAGCTCTGATGCATTATTCATATTTACTCCTTGCATTTCAACAACAATGAGGGGCACTCTCTTGTTCCTTGCACTCTTTCTACTGCCTCTAGTTCAGTCTTCTCTCATATCTCAAGCACAAGCTCTCCTTCATTGGAAATCCACTCTCCAAACCCAACAGCCACTTTCCTCATGGAATCTACATGTCCATCCATGCAACTGGACTGGAATCACTTGTCGCGACACTAACAAAAGAAGGCAAGTCATTAGTAAAATTTCTCTTTCCCACAAGGGCCTAGTTGGGAAATTAGATGCGTTTAATTTCTCTGCTATTCCCTCTGTTAGAATTTTTGATCTCGGTCATAATAAACTCAGTGGAGTAATTCCTCTATCAATAGGTTTCGTTTCAAAACTCATCGATCTTGATCTCTGTGATAATGGTCTTTCCGGTTTGATCCCATCTAATATTGGAAACTTGACAAACTTAAAATATATGTACCTTTGGAATAATGATCTCTCTGGAACAATCCCTCCTGAAATAGGTAAACTTACCCATTTAACAGATTTAGAACTACAACAGAACTTTCTGAGTGGAGAAATACCTCAGAATTTAGAAAACTTAACCAATCTTCTCTACCTGGGTCTAGATAATAACAGTCTCTCTGGACCGATCCCTCCTACAATTGGCTTGCTGTCAAAGATGTTGTATTTAGGCCTGTCTATAAATTCTTTGAGCGGAGAAATTCCTACTACTATTGGAAACTTAACCATGATTAAAATGATAAATATGGCAAACAATAGTTTATCTGGATCTTTACCACAGGAAATGAATAATCTAACAAGGTTAGCTAAAATTTTCGTGTGCTACAATAACCTTTCCGGATATGTACCTACTGATTTGTGCAAAGGGCGAGTTCTCCAGTGGGTTGTTTTGAGTGATAACAAATTTGAAGGTCCAATTCCCAGTAGTTTTAAAAATTGTAGCAATTTAATAGTAGTTGCTCTACAAACAAATCTATTTCGTGGAGACATATCTAAACAATTCGGGGTCTACAAGTATCTATACTACATGGATTTGAGCTCCAATCAATTGTCAGGAAGTCTTTCATCCACGTGGGCCCACTGTCACATTTTATCATTTCTAGACATATCTGGAAATAAAATTGGCGGAATCATACCACCTGAGATTGGTAGCTTACATGGGTTAGTACGTCTTCGTCTATCATCAAATTCTCTATCGGGGGTTATTCCGACAGAACTTGGTAGATTAAAAAATTTGAATGAACTAAATTTAAGCCACAACAATTTCATAGGAGATGTACCAAAAGAGTTGGGAATGTTATCAGCTATAAGAAAACTTGATATATCGTCAAACAGTCTGACAAGTTTGCCAGAAGAACTAGGCAATTGTGTTAATATTGAATTATTAAACGTCAGCAATAATAGGATGATTGGAAATATTCCTTCTCAATTTGGAAACTTGGTACACTTATTGGATCTCCTAGATTTAAGCTCAAATTATTTGACAGGAGAAATACCAAAAACGTTAGCAAACTTAATCATGTTACAAAATCTTAATCTATCTCACAACAATCTAACCGGTCAGATTCCGTCTTCATTGGGCGACATGTTAAGCTTGTTAACCATGGATTTATCATATAATCAACTCGAGGGTCCAGTGCCTGACAAAAAGTTTTTTCAGAAAGCCTTAAAACAATGGTTTGTACACAACAAAAATCTTTGTGGCATTGTTCAAGGTTTTCCCTCGTGTGATGGATTTGTTAAAGATAAGAGTGGCTCAACTAGACTAAAAATGGTTAAGTTAATTGCAACTCTAACTTGTGGTGGTGGATTAATAACCTTTTTACTCTGGCTACTTTACCTCCTATACTCAAGAAAGAGAAAAGCAAAATTTGGGCACATTGGCAATCCCAGTAGATCAGGAGACATTTTTTCCGTGTGGAATTTTGATGGGAGAGACGCATATGAGGAAATTATAAGGGCCACAGAGAATTTTGATGAGAAATACTGCATAGGAAGTGGAGGTTATGCGAGAGTTTACAAAGCAATTTTACCACCAGACAACCTCACAGTAGCTGTTAAGAAGATCCAGTTAGCAGGTGGTGAAACCTCACTAGATGTTGAATCATTTTACAGAGAAATTCGTGCTATAACCCAGATTCGACACCGCAACATTGCTAAATTATATGGTTATTGTTCCTCACCACAAAATAAATTTCTTGTATATAAGTATTATGAGAAGAGAGATTTACATAATATTCTCAATAGTGAGGAAGCAATCGAACTAAATTGGGTAAAGAGAAATGTTATATTGAGAGATGTTGCATGTGCTCTCTCACATTTGCATCATGATTGTTATCCACCAATAGTACATCGGGATGTAACTTCCAAAAACATCTTGCTCGATTCCGAGTTTACAGCAAGTATCTCAGATTTTGGCACTGCTAAATTTCTCAAGCCAGAGTCTTCTAATTGGAGCATACTTGCGGGAACATGCGGTTACATAGCACCAGGTTATTTTTTATTATTATTATTTTTGTGCTTTCCATTAACATACTTAATTGTATTGAAAAAAAATGAACATTATTGCAATCTGACTTACCTTATTTTTCTTTATTTAGAACTAGCCTATACCATGAGGATGACTGAGAAATGTGATGTATACAGCTTCGGAGTAGTTATGTTGGAACTGCTTTTGGGAAAGCACCCAGGGGATATGATCAATCTATCGTCTTCTGATGAAGATGAAATCATACTCCAAGATATTCTTGACCAACGCATTGATCCACCAACTGGGCAAGTCATCAATGAGATTCTCAAAATGATTCGGATTGCGTATGAGTGTTTGAATAATAATCCGTCACTCCGTCCAACAATGCAAGATGTGGTGAATAATATGTGCAAATGATCGAATAGCCAACTGCATGCTTCATAAATTCTGGTAGTAGCTTCTATGTTTCGAGATCAGTTTGCTGTTGTTGGTAATTAGAATTCCGTTTTAGAGCGTGATGCTTTATTTTTATATTTTGTATTTCAAAGTTTTTATGCTTTATTCATATTTACTTATTCTATGTACGCGCGTGTGGCGATAAATATTCATCGTGCATATATATAATATTATTGTAATATGTTCTATACATGTTATGTGTACGTGATTACCAATATTATTCACAATATCTCTTTTAGTAATAGCTTGTCTAGTATTAGAAAAGTTGGCAAATGATGCATTGCTTTTGTGTGCTATTAGTGTACCAGATGATCACCAAACACTATTTTGATTTCTAATGAAATATACAGATTTCCCTCAGTTTTTTATTTTAACAGAAAAGCAACCAATCTACCTATAATTTATATAAAAAAAATGATTATTTTCGATTTGTTATATATGTTCATTAGTAAAAATTATTATTTTTTTACTTTGCTGGACCAGAGACCATGTACTGAGAATTATTACTTGAAATTGAGTAAATTATTGCTTCATGTTACATGTCAAATGAATATTGACTTCATTTTTTTCAAAAAGAAAGTTCAAATCCTTGCAGTTTTGGTTTTTATCTTTATATGAATTAATTACTATTTTAGTTTGAAATTTTGTATTAAAATCTGATTGAAATTGTATTTAGAGGGAACAACCAATGCTTAAGTAAATCTAAATCTAGTTCAAAAATTTCTCTCGCAATTCTGCAATTTTAGTTTCAATTTTATATAAGTTTATGAGGAGGGTTCTAATGTCTCATGCCTTTCATAACTCATCATACCTCATATTTTATATCTTCGTTTTCAAAGTCCAAACTGTTGATCCGAACTGCTCAACATAATATTTATACTAAAATATGCGTGGAGATAAAATTTTATATTTTTTTGGAAACTTTTTGCTATTTTTTAAGATAGGTACAAAATCACTGTTTTTGAACCATTCAAAAAACAGTGATTTTCTACCCATCTTAAAAAATAGTAAAAAAATTCAAAAAATTATAAAATTTTATCCCTAACCATATTTTAGTATGGATATCATGTTGAATGGTTCGAATCTACAATTTAGACTTTGAAAATGAAAATATAAAATATGAGGTATGATGAGGTATGAAAGGCATGAGGTATTGAAACCCTCCTCTTTGAGAAAATCAATATAAATAACAAAATAATTCCATTACATAATTATCCTAAAACCAATTATTATTAGATAAATGCATAATTAAATATATTGTTTAACAAATAATATGTTTTGTTTTCTCTTATGATACTTGAGAAAACAAATAAGTTGTATATTTAAGAACCAACCTTTGATTTAGTGGCAAAGACACATGGTCTTCATGTGAGAGGTCATAGGTTCGAAATCTGAATGAGGAAAATCCTTTGTTGTAATAACAAGAGTATTAAATAGTTTAGTGGCTTGACCTCCAACTTTTACTCAAAAATAAGTTGTATATTTGAGAAAACAAATTTTAGTTATCAACATTCATTAATTATAAAACCGGAGTATTTTTAGACACGTGGGGTTCTTTTAGCAACTTTTTTATAATTATTTTATTTTAGTTTAGTATTTGTTAAGATTCTTTTATGTTGTTATTTTTTAGAAATGTATACAATCTTATGCTTTGTTTGTGTATCGTTCTTAATACAATCTAATGATGTAGATGCTTTTACAAATTTCTGTTCATTTACTTTTATCAATTAACATTTATTGGTTCAATTAGTATTTACAATCTAATGATGTAGATGCTTGTACAAATTTCAGTTCATTTACTTTTATCAATTAACATTTATTGGTTCAACTAGTATGTACATCTGACATTAACATTTATTGGTTCAACTAGTATTTACATCTGACATTAACATTTATTAGTTCAATTAGTCTTTGTTGGTTTATTGTAGAGATTAATACATGTTGGGTTTCTACCTAGCAAAAAAAAAATAGTAAAAAACTTTCAAAAAATGTAAAATTTGGTCTCCAAACACATATTAATATGGATATTAATATGGAGAACAAGATAAACGGTTCGGATCGACCGTTAGAATTTTGAAAACTCGAATATTGAGCTGTAGCAACGTAGCCCTCTATGCTATCCATAGCACCCAAGCCTTACTCCATGTTAAATTTAACAAGTTGTGTTTTACTTCTACAGTACCAATTGGATATAATTTGCAAAAAAATAACCAAATAACATTTTACAAGAGAAAGATTTAAAATGATGAGTACCTTGACAACTTGTCTAGCAGCAAGCTCAGCAGGCAACCCGTGGCATGATTTTGCGGCACTCTCAGAAGACAATGCATCCCAAATATGCTACCATAAAAAGGTGAAAAAGAAAAAAAGAAAAAAAAAATCCGGCATTGGTGCTTATTCTACTAGAGTTCTGATGGATTTAATGGAAAAAAGTTTTTTTTAAGTGATCTACCTTTACTTGTTTGACATAAGGTATGGAACTTGAGTATAGAGGGAGGAATGGTTAGGGGAAGTGTTAGAGGATGTGCAAGCGCCTATAGCATAATGCTACAAGCTAATTTCAATAGATAGCTAGGAAGGGCCATATGAGATGGAAGCAGATCTAAAAGACCATGTACATTGTAATAGTTGTAAAAAACTTTTATTATAATATATTTGTTAACTAGGCACTTAACCATAAAAAAAAAAAGGTATGGAACTATAAATTCCCCAACATCAATGTCACCGATCGATCTTGAGAGGCATAGACCCCCTGGCCAACAGCGTAAAGGACTAATCTGAAAAATAAAAATGTAATAATTGAGATATACATGCAAGTTTTTTTTTACATTATTTGATGGTTTGAGGCCTATGCTATGCTGCCCAGATATGGTAGAAAAGTTGCCATGGGTACCAGGTATATATCTAATATGGTTGTCCGTATGGTTTAGGTACAATACCTATTAGATACATCACCTAGTAAATCTAATATTAAAATATTAATTTTTTATGGATACAGTAAAAGAAATGCTTGCATACACATAAAGCCACAGAGTAATTATTGCCTCGCAAAAACCTGATCAAAGGGTAGAGTATTCCAGAACCCAGTCTTGTTTATATAGAGAGGGAGGCACCTGTCAACTTTCTCTTCCTTCGTGCGACTAAAGCAAAACCAGTCCGGTTCCATTGCTCACTTTATTTAAATTACCCAGTCAAGAACTTTTACGATATAGTTCAAAAACTTTCAGAAATAAATTAGAGAGATCAGAAAATACAAAAATTGAGGTGTCCATTGAAAGTTGAAATGGAGGAGATTCAGTAGACCCATTTAATTATGAAGTATGCTCTTGGTTATAAGCTAAAATAAAAATAAAATTGATTTGGGCTAAAAGAGTTCAGCATGGGCTGCTGAAGTAAATTATAAAGGTCAAAAGAGAAAAAAAAATTAAATCGTATTTGATGAAAAACATTTTCTATTCATCACAACTTCATGATTATATATGAGATTGTTGTGATGCTTTAATGAATATGTTGTGCTGTTTTTTGTTTATAAATATCTCAATACCAATTATTCTTAAATAAATCTAGAAATATATTTTCCAACAAATAATCTCTTATGATATTTATGGTTTTTTCTTTGTGTTTTTCAAAATATTTAATTATTAACACTTTTATGATATTTGAGAAAACCAATATGAATAACAAAATTGATTGTTTTTTTCACATATCTTATGACTTTGTTCACTTAGGAGTATTTTTTCATATCATATATTTAATATTTGTTTTTTTTAATGTCATGTATTTTATTGTTGAACAATTTAAAAATTATTGGTTTTGATATATTTATATCATAACAATATTGTATTGGGTAATCCCCAAGGCTGCCTAATCCAATGGTCTAAAAAATGGTTGTTACATTACGTTGATCACGTGTCGCCTCCACCTCTAGCATGCTCATTTGTTGCTGACATGTAGTCTGCAGAGTTTTCATGAGCGTTGCTTCCAAACTGCTCCTTTGCTGGACACGTAATTGATCTGAAGTGCTGATCAGAGTACTAACTTCAGTACGCGCCAACTCAAGCTCGTTGATCAAAGTAATAATTTGTTGTTTTCCTTCTTTTTCTCGATTTAGAATATTGACGACTTCTTTACAAATCACATCCATCTTTCGTAAGACATCGTTGATTTTGGATTCGAGAATATGGAGCCGATACTCAACCTTGTCTGATTCAGTTGAGTTACGAGATAGAGAGGGAGTTTTTTATTCCATTGGGTTAAGAGAGAGAGTGTGTGTGTCTCAGAGAGGTTGTATTATGAGAGAGAGATTGAATATTTTGTATTGATTTTTGTGCTACTGTGATGTATATTTATAGAAAAATTATATTAAATTAAAATTTTTATTACAAAAATGGAATCTAAAATTGTATTACTGAGCAGCCGGGAATCTAAGTGACAATCAGTATGACAAATTTCCTATAACAAATTTCGGTTACTGAGCAGCAGGGAATAAAAATTATCGGAACCGAAGTTGGATATTTGAGGATAGACAGTTCGTTTCTTTGAAATGGCCAAGATTAATTGAAATATCTGTATTTTATATATAAAATTAACCAACGTAAGGAAATAACGTAAATGTAAATGAGATCAACATCCAGTGATGAGTTAGATGCTGTGATCCAGTGCAATGGTGGCTAGCTTGGAAATGAGTTGCGAAAAGATATCCGAAATTTTTTGTCTTGTTCGGATAGCTTTTACGTTTCGGGACGAAATTAATATTTTGTTGGGGGAGATGAATGTGATAATCCGGATTGTAAAAAGAATGATTAATTAGTTAATTAATATCATCATTAGTGGTTAATTTAAAACAAATTTATAGATAATTAAACTTTTTTTTTTTTTGAAAGTCAGCTGGCAAGAAGCCAGCTGACAATATATTGATAAAAAATTATTTACATACCCAAGTGGGTTTTTCTAAATGGAATAGACATCAATCATTAAAGTTTTCAAACGGATAAAACTTTAAAATAACTTTAATATAAATGAAATAGACATCAATCATTAAATTCAAAGAAACTTCATGGATTAATATATTATAAATGAATATAATAAAATTAAAATAAAATAAAGAAATGTCGATTTAACAAATGATGACAAATCAAAATAAAACACTTAATTAAATTAACTTGAATTACAAGAAATCGAGACAAATTGAATTAATCAAACACTGGACAAACATTTCAGAATATTTGATTAGAAAATTTAAGCCTAAGAATTAACAATAAAGAATGTAAATTAAATATTAATTAGTTTAATAAAAGGTGGGAATTAATTTGTCTGACTGAGCAGTGGGTCTGCATGGCAAGACCCCTTAACCATGGAGAAAAGCATCTACGTACACTTACGTACAGATTTTATGTGTTTTGTCTCTCTCAATTGGCCACCTCCCTCTTTATTTCTTTCTGATGAGCGAATACATGTGAGTCGGCTTCGTCTGCATTCTCTTTTGAGTTAATACATATTGACCGTCCGTTTGTAAACGGAGCCCATCGGATGGCTCCCACCTAAAACACACAGAGTCTTCAATATTAGTGCTGATCTAGTTCGCACGAATATTGAAGCTGATAGGACGGTGCAGATGCATTTACTCAAAATATTTGCTTCACCTCTGCCTTCACCGGCCTATTCCCCTAGGACTAGGAGATCACTTCCCTCTCTCCACTCGACTTTCCTCTTCACCGGCCTATTCCGCCTTGGATCCTCTCTGTTGCCTATACCCCGCAATTTCCCCTCTCTCAAAGTCTCAATCCCTCATACTTAATTACCGGACTTAATTAATTACCACTTAATTCCTCTCATCTTACCCACTTTCACTTTGTAGTCACACTTCACAGATCTCTGTTCTCTCTGCCTCCTCTTGGCTTCCTGTGTGACTTTTGAACCCCATGTGTAAATATGCTGTGTAAATATGGATATTTGTTTTTGAACCCACCCCATGTAACCAACCATGCATGTTGAATTGCATGGATACGATTTGTTCCGAATAACAACTTCATTTCAGAACAAATCACGAGATGCTACAATTTTTGCAGCACATGAAATTAGAAATTAGAAATTAGGGATGTCAATTATTGACCCAATTCAACGAACTTGCGAAAACAAACACACACACATATATATATATATTAGACGTTAATTGGTATGACTAAAAGTCTTAAAAGCCAACAACTTCAATGGAGTATATTGTATATATATATATTTGATTTTTTTTTAAATTTTAAATTTATTTAATTATTTCAATATTCTAACTTATTTTGTGATGACACATAATCAATTTTGATGAGGTCTCTGGGAAAAATGAAAATAAATATTAACCCTTTATTAATTATTATTCAGACAATTGAGGCATAATTAAATAACAATTAAGACTTTCCTTCCAAATTAAAATGTCATAAAATAATTGTAACATTATTTTTTTTCTTTATGAAGAAAAAATGAGGATAAAATTAAGTCCCCATTTGTTGAATTGATTGATAAAATAAAGTTTCACTGATGGACACATGTATTTAGTAATACTAATAAATAAAAAATAACACATGATCAACGAATAGAAATTGAAACCCTTGTATTCAAGGATCATAACACATGCATCTTACAGAGCCAGCCAACTGGTTATCAACTACGTAAAGGTGGTGATAATAATTTAAAAAAAAAAAAAAAACTAGCTAGGTATCTATTGGAATGCTCTTACGAAGGCTTTAATCCATGGAGCAATTATAGGATAGCAATGTCCAATGATATAAAGTTCAGCATTAACAGTAAATAAGATGATGAGTAGCAAGTCCGGCGAATTAATTTGCTCTCGTTAGTGAAAATGCAACACGTATGGGAATAGTTAATAAAAGGAAGGAGAAGGTGGTTGCTGAAAAAGTTATGCATGTTATTATCAATGTAGAGTCTATGGTTTCAATGCTTGTTGTTGTTGTCAGAACATCTATTAAATAAATCAACAAAGCACCAAATAAAAAGGCCCCGGCTATGACAGATATGCAATGAAGTACCCGCTTTTGTTCATCTTCCCATCTACTTCTAATTTGTTGTGGTTTCGATGCATCTATGTCGATTGAGGGATAATTTATTGCATGGTTTTGTTGTTCTTCCCTTCCACTTCCAATCTGCCGTGGTTTCAGTACATGATCCATTTCTAGCCTTAATTATAATTTGTGATTTGAAACGAGATATAGCTAGTTGTAGGCTTGAATTGTACCCCAGCCCCTAATCTATTTAGAGAATTTTTTTTGGGCATTAAAATAGTTTTGTTTTTAAGGGCTTATTTCATTTAACTTTTACAATTTAGGTCCATCCGACATTGAGTCAGTTACATATATAAGTGTCATAGCCGGGAGCTTTTTTTTTGATGCTTTATTGATATTTTTCAAATCGAGCCCAATTGGAATGATTTGACAGTGATAGCAAGGAATTCCTTGTAAAAGCTGAAAATGTATTTTCCACTGCTAATGCGCAACATCAACACATAATTTCTGAAGGAAAGAAATAAATAATGCAAAAACAATTACAAAAACTTTATGCATGAATTTATAAATTGGTTAACCATTTTTTATTGTGATTTACAAATCTCGTAATTTATTTTTCGTTTCCTCTTATTTCAGTTTTTTTTTTTACAATTTTGACACAAGTGACTGGAATGCTGTTTACAAGCACACTACTAGAAAGAACTTGAAGTTTAAAGCCGGATATGATTCTTCCGCATATGGCAGCCTCAAGTGGACTTGTGTTTTGGTATGTTTTAATATCACTATATTTTTCTCTCGTTTTTTTTATGATGAGAAATTAATGTATGATTTATTTTTCAATTATTTTTATATTTATTATTAGGTTGGAGAGGAGTGGGGAGGGGTGAAGTCAATTCCTTTTAAGATGAAGTTGAAGCTAATGTTGCAAGTCCCACAAGGCATCAATAAATCAATTTTACTTTTTCGTGTCAAGAAAAGATGGGATTTTGATTTTTGACATGTTTTCCTGCTAATCCATTTTCCTTTCAAATTAGAGAGAACCTCGATCCAAGATGAAGCTTTCATTAAGAATGTTAGAGAAATTTTGTACCGAGTATAATTTTATTTGTTATTATCTTGTACAGTACTTGTGCTAGTTCTTTACCTTGAAATTATGTTTTCAATTTATTTTTTCTGGGATCTTATTTTGCAAACTCAAATTTTCCTTTTTATAAAAACCAGTCAGAAGTCAGAACAGAATTTCCAATATCTATCCCCACACGAAAAGCAGTGTGTTAGTTAACAATTTGAGATGTGATTCTCATCCTAATTGTTCTTCAAAACCTACTCAATAAACAATTTGTTTTTTTTATTGACATCAAGTCCTATGCAAATCCAATAATGCCAATCTATCTTTTCCTGGGATAAATTTGTTAAAAAAAATACGAGAGATATATATCGTGTTAACGTATTTCAACTTTGGTTGGATTCTGGGGTTTACTCTGAAGAAACAAGAGATATCGTGTGTTAACATACTTCAAGTTGAATTGTAGCTTTAGACGAAATCAAACTTCTGAAGAAATATGTTGGTCATGCTCAATGTTTTGCTTGATCATTTCAAAACAAGTTTAAGAAATATGGTACTGTTTATATTACTGGAAGCCTACGGACAACTTTGTCAACAAAAAAAAAAAAAAAATCCTCTAACACGTCACAATTGGAATGATTTGACAGTGATAACAAGGAATTCCTTGTAAAAGCTGATAATGTATTTTCCACTGCTAATGCGCAACATCAACACATAATTTCTGAAGGAAAGAAATAAACAATGCAAAAACAATTACGAAAACTTGACGCATGAATTTATAAATTGGGCTAATTCTGACATTTTAATCAGCTATCCTCTGAGATGAGGAAAGCTAACGAATAGACCTGATTTACACTTGAACTTTGAGTTACTTTAGAGGATGTGACTAAAATTTGCACCATAAATTATAAATTTAAATATATATCAATATTCTATCCCATTAAAAGCCATATTATCAATATATACATATTTGTATTTACAATAAATTTAAATATATATTATTACCATGTCTACAATAAAATATAGATGATGACGATAACACATTTCACAAGAAAAAAATTTAAGTTTATAACACTGAATATCATAATTTATATTTCACCACTAAAATGTTGGTGATCATGCCAAATTAGGTATCCATTAATTAACATATATACCAAATTAACCTTAATTAGCAGCTAACATTGAAGTAAAAAAATATATAGTAATATTGTTCATATAATTTAAATTATATATTGATTAATTATTAGAAGAATTATGCAGTCACTTAATTGAAAAATTCTACTAATCAACGTAATGAGGCATATTAATTAGATGAATTACTATTCCTGGAAGATTCACGGTGAATAAATCATTGAAAAATTAAAAATTAAACCATTGAACGAATCAAAAGTGAGACCTTTGAGCAATTGAATATAGATGATGATGACAATACATTTCATTAGAAAATAAAAAAATTATAATTTATAATTTACCAATCAAATTAATTTTGATAATGATGCCAATTATATATGCATTAATTCAAATAGCTCAATAGCTGATCATAGTAATCATCTATCCATCATTGCATTCAAAATATAATATTAGTGTTTATATAATTCAAATCATATTTGATGATTAGATGAACTATGCTGTCAATTAATTGAAAAAAAAAATCTACTAATTGATTAATTATTACTCCTTTTCTTACAAAGTAAGTATACGAACATTTATTTTGCTCTTGAGCTTTTCACCTTGTAATTAATCTAATGGAAGTTCCTGGAAATTGCAGAATGAAATGAAATGCAAATTGAACCATGCAAATTTCAACTCGGTGGTGCACTAGTTATATATATATAGAGAGAGAGAGAGATCATATATATACAAAATTAGTCCCCCCAGCACACACACACACACACACAAACTTACGACAGCATGGAAGAGGCTCTTAAAATTTTTATAATAGCTTTAGCATGTATGTTAGTCTTTGGTATACTAGTGAAAATTATAGATACCGTTGGCGGTGGAGGCGGTAGTAGAGGCCGTAGAGAAGGCAATTTTGGCGGTCGACACCGTGGCCATGGTGGCGGCGATGGAGGCAGTGGAGGTGGTGATGGAGGAGACGGTGGAGGTGGTGATGGAGGAGACGGTGGAGGTGGTGATGGAGGCGGTGCAAGCAGTGGAGGTGGTGATGGAGGCGGTGGATGTGGTGGAGGAGGCGGTGGAGGTGGTGATGGAGGCGGTGGAGGTGGTGGTGGAGGCGGTGGATGTGGTGGAGGAGGTGGTGGAGGAGGCGGTTTTTGAGGGATGTAGCTGCCGGCTGTGACAGGCAGTTTATGATATTGTTAGCTTGTTTCTCATGAGATAGTGTTTGCCTGAATTCTGTTTCCGGTCAATCCGATCCATTTAATTATATCCCTGAATACTTCTGAATTTAGTGTAACGTGTGAATACTTGTATTAGAAAATACTTTTATATATATATATAAATATATGAGTTAGGTTACGGTGCTATGCATATATAGTCCCTCTTTCTTTCCATATCTTCTCCATATTGATTTCTGCGTCGCTCGTTTCCCCTTCTCCCCGACCACTGTCAGGGCTTCTGCGCGGTCTCCCTCTCACCGTCGTTGCACCTGTCGCCCCTCTCCATCTCACGATTTCCCTCTCTGTCTCGCGCACGGCCTGCCCTGATTACCACTGGATATCAGCACAGATGAGGCACATTAAACCAGATCGGGTGCTGTCTCAAGCGAAATAGTAACATCCAGAGAGGAAGAAGAACAATGGTGAGAGAGAGAGCGACTGGAGAGCAAAAGACAGCGACCAAGGAGAGGAGGAGACGCGAGAAACAAATAGCTATAGCTTAGGATGGGGGTGAGAGATCTGAATTCAAATAGCTTAGCGAACAGTTTCATTTGTTAGCAACATTTAGCGATCTATTTTTATTCAATCGGTGTAGGAGTATTTTTGTACTGGTGTTACTATTCCAATTTATTAATTGCATACCGTAAGGTCCAAATTCAATTCAAAATTCTACCAATTTAGGAGCCAGTGAACTTATTAGATGTAAATTTGTGCGATTCGGCTCATGTGAAAACTTTTCTATTATTTTTTGTACTAGCTAGGGAACATTTTCAGACTTGAGGAAGAGAGAATGTAGAAATCTATTTTTGTATTTCAGATATTTTCAGGCGTGACGGAAAACTACTTTTCTTTCTATTTTTATTGGGTGTAAATTATTTATAGTTTTTGGATTAGTCAACAAAATTAAAAGAAAAAGTGTTTAACAAAATGGTTAAGAAATATATCAGATAATGACTTATTAGTTCCAAAAGACGAGAGATTCATATAAATGTATAAAGTTTCAGATTTAATGTTTCTGATTAAGTTTTTCATTTCGAATTTTTTATTTTCTACTCAATTATATATCATATTTTTTTCTTAGACAATATTCATATAAATGTATTAAGTTTCAGATTTAGTGGATTTTGTTGCATTTTTTATTTTCTACGTACTCAATTATATATCATATTTTTTTTCTTAGACAATATTCATATAAATGTATAAAGTTTGAGATTTAGTGGATTTTTTGGGAAGTATTTTGTTTAAATTTATCATTTTGTTTAAATTTTATTTAATATTTTTGGTATATTGGTGAATGTAGTGTTTAATTTGAATTCAGATCTAGCTTTCTCGTTGGTATTTTTTTTTTTTAAAATGACTTATACACACTGTATAATTGGTGTTGTCATAAGCAGTTATGACTTTAAAACCATGTATGAATGTTTTGGTGAAAAAATTTGACATTGTTTTTCAGAAAACATATACGGTTCTCAACCGTGTACAATTTATCAACTCTTTTATACACGATCCCGCAGACAAGGTTGCAAAACCGTATATAATTTTATTTTTTAATCGTGTACACTTAATGTGTATACTTAATATTTCTATAGTAGTGTCCTTTGTGAAGTCTAGTTTCAGAATTTTAATAGTTGTCTAAATTAGTTTCTAAGATGTTGAATCCGATTAATTATGCAACACTTTCCATTGACTTTTCTATGTTACTCATTAATAGGCATGTGCATATTGATGGCATGCAAATGCTTTTATTGAAGGTCAAACCGCGTATGAATGTTTATCAGCGTTTTTTTACTTAGGCAGTTCTACAACATGTACAATTTATTGGTTGTACAATTTACTGACCTTTATAGAATGCTCGCAAACACGTACGGTTGCTATAACTTCATTTTTCCACCGTGTATATAGGGCTGTCAATGGACCTTTTTAGCCGTTTACCCGACTCGTATCGTATCCGATAAGACAGATATGGGTAAAGTTTTTTTTCATTACCTTATTGAATATGGGTATGGGTAAAATAAAATTTCATTCACCAAATGAGTTCAGGTATGGATAATGACAATTTCATATTTCTTACCTTATAGGGTAAAAATTATATATATCCAATTCAATACAGATTTACTCTTCCATAATTACATTTCAGTGTCCCTAAAACTGCTTGTTTTCTTCTTGTCGTCTTTCCTTTTTGCTCCATTGTAGGAATGAAAAATATAATCGGTAAAAATCTGGCTCTTCTTCAATAAAGGTGGTTTAAACTTCTTTTGAAATTTTGAACAATAACTGATACATATGACAAATTTATATGCGTAGCAATTTTAATTTTTCTAACTTAATTATATTATGAACATATGTATCTTCTAGTGAAGTTGACAGAGCATTTTTATCCTCATCAGAATCAATTCTTCTTGATGGTGAAGTTGATTTGCATGACATTTCGTATAATTAATAAAGTTTGAGCAATAATTAGTGATGTGTTTTGTTAATTAGTAGTGTATGTCTTTTGTTGTAAGAAAAATGTTAAACATATTATTTTTATTTTTATGTTTTGTTATTTAAATAAATAATTGAATTTGTTCGAATAGATATTCATGTTTTTTATTTTCTTGCTTTATTAAAAATAATTTAGTTGGGATTGATTGCATATTTATTTTTATTAGTAATGCAATTATATATGTGTGAATTAAATGAATGAGTTTTTGATGTTCTATTTGTAAATATAATAAAACTAATTATTACATTAGTATTATTCGTTATTTATCCACTACCGTTTCGTTACCCAATAATATTAACGGGTAAGGGTAAGGTAGGATACGGCCAATTTCTAATAGGTATGGGTAATGTCAATTTTAGCGGGTATGGGTATGAAAATGTCTCCACCCGACCCGTACCGTACCCATTGACACCCCTATGTGTATACTTAATTAATGTTTCTGTGGTAGTGTCCTTTGTGAAGTCTTGTTTCAGAATTTTCATCATTTTGTACAATTAGGTTCTAAGTCGAATCCGATTAATTTCGCAACACTTTTCCATGGACTTTTCTATGTTAATCATTAATGGTCTCGATTAGCTAGTGCTGGCCTCTATCAATATTCTAGCTCATTAAAAGCCATATTAATTGAACGGTTCAGATGGACTAAAACATTTAATTCCTTGAGTAACCCTTTAAAAAAAAAATCTTACACTGTATGAACCAAAGAGATAGATTAATTAATGTGGCATGCATGCTATCAAGGTCACGGTGAGAAGTGAGATGCCACCAATTAATTTAACGTTTTTATCAATATATACATATTTGTATTTACAATAAATTTAAATATATATTATTACCATGTCTACAATAAAATATAGATGATGACGATAACACATTTCACAAGAAAAAAATTAAGTTTATAAAACTGAATATCATAATTTATAGTTCACCACTAAAATGTGGGTGATTGATGCAATATGGTCCTGCGCATGCTTCACGAAAAGGGGTGTAACTTTTGATCCGTCTGTCGGATCGGGCTGAAAAAATACCTTCAAATTCTGTTTGAGGGAAGCAGTTGACGGATCTGACCGGACCAGATCCGATAACACTCCGTGTCCCTGCCTTCTCTCTTTCTCTTCCCTCCCTTCTCTTTAGTTCTGTTCTACAGTCTAGGGGTGTCCGATGGGCATCGGACCAAATCCTGTTCGATGGGCTGTTGGAACCGTCGAATCTGCTTCAGGATTCATGTGTATGGATTTTAAAGCAGACGCGAAATTGCAGGCGCGAATCCTGAAGCAGATCCGACGGTTCCAACAGCCCATCGAACAGGATTTGGTCCGATGCTCATCGGAAACCCCGTCTCCCCTCCTCTTGAGGGTTTTGGAGTGAGAAACCAAAAGTTAAAAGAAGGAATGGTATAAAAGTGCCCTTGTCTTTGCAACATAATTACAAACTGGTCCCTTCAGTTCTCTGATTTAGACTAGACTGATAAATTAATTTGTGTAGGACCCGCAGGGGAGTGGGTGTAAAAATGCTTTAACTGAAATGGCAAGGTGAGGTTCTGAAAATATCACGTGAAAGGCAAAGTAGGCTAACCAAAACTATGATAAGGGAACATCACGCCTTACCGATCGAGACAGCAGCAATTAATATCCTTCTGTACGCGCAGGATTTATAACATTTGAGTGACTATTCAATTCTCCAAGATACATAAATGTCAGGCTGCGGTCAGCCCAATCTTGGCTATTTTGTTCAAGCCCGGTCAGCCCGTCTTAATCTGGGCTATTTTGCTCAAGTCCAGCCCAATCTTGGCTGTTTTGTAACAAGTTACAATGAATCAGGGTTATAAAAAACGGCTGTTCAGGTGATTAGTTGTTGGTGGTGACCAAATTGTTATTAATTTTTCTAATTAATTAATTGATTTTATCTTATTATGACCGATTATTCCTGATTAATCACTTGACAGTACCTATATGTCCAACGACCGCATACCATTATTTATAACACTGTAATGAATAATGGAACGATAGGAATGTGTGGCAGTATATAAGCTCAACAAGTCTTTTCTAGAAGAGAAATCACATTTCAAGCGCTCTGAATGAATGGTAATCTCTTTCATTGCATAAATTGAAGGGATAGAATCAGGTTACGTGATTAAGTTTAGCTCCTTAATTAATATTTGTTTGTTGCTTCATAAATTAATTATAACAGAGAATTTCCTTTTACAGGCATAGAAATCAACAAGACAAATCATAACTTATAGTATTTGCTTTTGCAGACATAGAATTTGCTTTTGTAGTGAATTTATCAACAAATTCTTTGAAATGATTTTTCAATATTAATTTCCTTAATTGTCAATCCGAATGTAAACTATACTGACTGTTATGTTCAAGCATATATACAAGAATGGAAGAGTATCCACAAGGGATACTGTCAGTGTACCCTGGTGGATACTCTCTCATTCTTGTAGTATAGCGATATTCTCCAAGATAATTATTCTCATAAAAGCTAATTAGAAGTGGGGCACAAATTTTTGTCATTTTTGAGGACCTATACTGACTATTTAAAAGAAAACATTTTTGTCATTTTTGAGGACCTATACTGACTATTTAAAAGAAAACATTTTTGTCATTTTTGTCATTTTTAGCACAAATTTTTGTCATTTTTGAGGACCTATACTGACTATATATATATATAGAGAGAGAGAGATCATATATATACAAAATTATTCCCCCCCAGCACACACACACACACACACACACACAAACTTACGACAGCATGGAAGAGGCTCTTAAAATTTTTATAATTGCTTTAACATGTATGTTAGTCTTTGGTATACTAGTGATAATTATAAAAACCGTTGGCGGTGGAGGTGGTAGTACTGTTGGTGGTGGAGGCGGTAGTACTTGCCATCGACACCCTGGCCATGTTGCTAGGGATGTTGGCTTCAGTGGAGGAGGCGTCGACGCTGCCGTTATTGGAGGAGGCGGCAACGGTGGCTTGAGTGGAGGAGGCAGTTTTTGAGGGATGCAGCTGCCGGCTGTGAGAGGCAGTTTATGATATTATTAGCTTGTTTCTCATGAGATAGTGTTTGCCTGAATTCTTGTATGCATATGTTGTTTCTGGTCAATCCGATCCATTTAGTTATATCCCTGAATACTTGTGAATTTAGTGTAACTTGTCATTACTTGTATTAGAAAATACTTATATATATATATATATACATATCTTAATATAAAGAACATATTGAGTACTATTATTTAACTATATATATATATATATATATTGTTAAAGATTATTGAAAACCGTAATGGACAATAAAGAAAATCATTTAACTCACTGCACAGTGTACCAAACAGTCTTGAATTTCGAAAATTCAAATAAGAAGTAAGCGACATTGGAACCGTCGCTGATCTATGAATTGAGGTTTTTTTTTGCTTATTTTTTGGTCAAAAGCCCATAGGCGATATTTCATTAATCATGGCAAAATCAATTATACATCATTTTGCATTAGTACTTATAGTATTTGTACTAGTACTTACACTATTATAATTGAAACCCCCCTTACAAAAGTAGACAAGAAAAAAAAAAAAAAAAAAAAAGTAGAACCAAAGGTTACTGCGCTCAAATTAGTAGATAGTGAGCTTGCAGAATTTTTTACGCTCATGCTCAGATTGGTAGATTGTGAGTCTACATAATTTTTTGTCGTTAGCACAAAACAGTGATGTTGTAATCAAAGCTAGGAAGGGGTCTGCTAACGAGCCTTTTGTACTCAGATGAGGTTTATGCCTGATTAATTTAAAAGAAAACATAGAGAACGAAGGGAAGAAGAGAAGAAAAGAAAGGAGGAAGAGAGACAGAGAAGAGACCGGGGAATGAGAGATAGAAGAGAGGAAGAGGAACGTCATCATCCAAAACTAGTATCATCAGGACCCAAAACAGAAAAATAAAAACATAATACCTAATTTACAGAAATTAACAAAAAAGAAAAAGATAAATACTACCCGAGCAACACGATCCATGATAGAACGGAGAGGCAGTGAGCCCGATTGACAAAGCTGCGACTAGATGCAAATGTTAGATGTAGCTTGATCACTCTCTCTTCCATCATCGAAGAAGAGAAGACAAGTCTAGGCCCGAAACGGAAGTGCTTACTCAGTAATAGCTAGAGGGGTGGATCGGTGAAGAGAAATGATGGAGAGAGTTGGCGAGGTGGAGGAGAAACATTAATGCTCAGTGGTAGAGTAGTGGGGCGGAGGCGGGGACTGACGAGGAGGAGCGTGCGGTGCCGGTGACTCTCAAGCTTTTTTTTTCTTTTTCTTCGCCGAAGCAAAAAAAATGATGAATTGAGTTTTTCACATACGCTTTCTTTGCAACGAAGCAAGCATTCAATTAAGCTTAGTGAAATGCATGCAATACAGTTAATCAGATATTAACATTTAACTATATTTTTTTTTGTCAATATGTAGCTAAGATGAAATGTTTGAAGAATTTGATGTGGCTGTAATATGCATACGGGCTTTTGAAGAACAAAAAAAAAATATATATATACCTTTTTGTTAAATGACAGTTGTAATATGCGCGCATACGGGCTTTTGAAGGAACGCAGATAGGTCGAATTCATAGATTGACTTAATACAGAAAGAATATGGACCGTCTAATCAAAGTTTAAAGTATACTTAAAATAATAAAGAGACTTAAATAAGCCTGCATCGATCTGCGTCTAATCAAAGTTTAAAGTATAACATGTAATTAAACAAGTCCGACCTTAAATTTATAGCAGTCAATACAATTATTTCCTATTAAGTTTATGGTAATTATATGATGTGATTTCTCTCATCATTTATTGTTTTTGGAATTCAATCTACATTATATTAATTTAAGTTGCATTCAGATAATTCGCCCTGCATTCAGTCTGGAATTCAGGCTGAGGTTCTGAAATTTAGTCTGCATTAGTTTATAATTCAACTTGCATTTAGTTAATTTACCCCGCATTTTTAGAACTCAGTTCACAAAAAAATCACTCAATATTTGATCGTCTAAATTATTGAAAACTGATAAACCAATACTTACAATACGTGATTAAACAATTAAATATACAAAAAGCAGCAATAGATGTATCCGTCTTTGCGATATTGCCACAATGGTAGTTCATTAATTTTTCCTTCTTTGAAAATGTATAACAGTAATTATTATTTAGGTGGCCGATAAAATTGACTCCACCGGTTAATTACTTGATGCTACCAAACGAAAGGACAACATTATTTAGGTGCATGGCCGATAAAATTGACTTCACCGGTTACTTTGATGCTACCAAACGAAAGGGCTTGTCGATCGTAATGACCAATTAAAGACTTGAGCTACATATGGAGATCTAAGACTTCTGACTTCTATCTGTGCGTAAGGAATACTCTCAACCTCTCTTTTATCTTATCTGAAAGACTCGGATCTTTCCAGGGGTGCAAACGGGTAGGATATTATCCGAACGTATTCGAATTTGTATTCGAAAATTAGCTAGATACGGATATCTAATATTCTAAAATTTGTGCAGATATAAAAACTTATATGGTTTTAAATTTAATTATCCATATCTGAATAGAAGATATATATTATATAGTTTAATATATATTATTAATTTTTTTATCTTATTTACTATTATTCGTATCTGTCAAATATCTGATCCGTATCCCTATTTGAAAAATAAAAGCATATACATATATGATTTTACTACTAACCAATCCATAAGCGATCTTTTTGCATTATTGGGTTCTATTATTGCGAACGGTTAGTTAATAGTACTGCTAGTATTTTCTTAAATTTTATTCACATAATGTTACAGATAATTAATAATTTTTCTCTCCGTATAATGCACAGTAATAAAATATACTTTTTTATTTATGAATTACTTCATTTCACTTTTAAAAATATCTTAGAGTATATTTGATAGGAAAATTAAATTAATATGCAAAAACCAGTGTAATTTTGTTGACCACTGTTACAAATTATATTTAGCAAAAGATAAAAGTGAATTGATAAGAATAAAATTATTCTTTTAAAGTGGATTTGACCACTAAATATATCAAGCATTTCTTGTTCTCTTTGGTTCTATAATTTCTTCACTTTCTTCTTTTACTAATTATTAGTCAAGTGTCTGTGCTTTGCGTACCCACTATCTGTCGATCTTCAGATTCTCTATGACATGATCTTCACATATTGTGTATTGAAATTTGATAACAATAACCCTTTTTTTTTATCTGCTACAGGAAATTGCTCATAGATTGTTTATCTTTGCATATCAGACCCTCACAACTTGTATAATCACGGATAATTTCTGAAAAGTACGATTATAATCTTCAGATGTTTATATCTTGTCATATGAATATTGGAGAATTATTCTCCCAAGTAGTAGACAGATTTGAAATAACCCAAAACTGGTACATATTTTGAAATTTTATAAAATTTTCGGATATTAATAAAAATTTCGGTAATTTTTTGTTACAAATGACTAAGATCTGCGGAGAAATGGTAACAATTTGAATTTTCATGCATTGAAAATAATAATTAATCTTTCTCCTTCATGATAAAATATATAATATATATATTTCTAAAAATAAAATAATTAATCTTTCGACCTGAGGGCGTCAACGTATGGACTGGATCACGATATGGAGCAGATTTATGTCGCTATAGACAAACTATAGTTAGATTATGATGTTTGGTAGTGGCAATCAAGTTTTTTTTTCAAAAGAATTAATTTGGTATTTCTCCGGTTATGACAGATAGTTATAGAAGTACTACAGGAAGTGTCTTCTTAAATTTTATTCAGATAGTGTGAGAAATAACTAATATTTTTCCGTTATATAAAATGAAGAATTATAAGAGTTATTTTTGATAGGGAGATAAAATATGAACATATATACAGGTTCATTTTAATGATCACTCTCTTAAAAATTATATTTGACAACTGTGACCGCGGTCCATTACCAAAGAGTTATTTTTTTTTTTTAACATGTTTTTTCTCTTCTTTTCTTCTACAATTTTAATTATAATTATTTCAATTAACCATCATAAAAAAAAACTTCCGTTTAAAAAATATATTTAAAACTAAATTCAAATTATTAGATTCACCGAAAAACAAAATTTACGGATTAATAAAATAAAATAAAATAAAATACTCAATCCTGAGAATATGAAATGCAAATTAAACCATGTGTATAGTCTAGATGGATTTTCTCTTTTTTTTTATTAATAATAATAGTCTCTGATATGAAAATATTTGTTACAGATTTGCACTGAGAGGCTGACACAATAAATCCGAAGAAAATATTGGAGAAGGCAGGGGACCCACTTTTCACGTGAGACTCTGAAAGTGCGTACCAACAAAAGAAGGCCAGCTTTGTGCAGAACTGATAAGTCATGAGTTTATAAGAAGGCCAGCTCTGATGCATTATAGCTACATTCATATTTACTCCTTGCATTTCAACAACAATGAGGGGCAGTACTCTCTTGTTCCTTGCACTCATCTTTCTACTACCTCTAGTTCAGTCTTCTCTCATATCTCAAGCACAAGCTCTCCTTCATTGGAAATCCACTCTCCAAACCCAACAGCCACTTTCATCTTGGAATTTACATGTCCATCCATGCAACTGGACTGGAATCACTTGCCGCGACACTAACAAAAGAAGGCAAGTCATTACTAAAATTTCTCTTTCCCACAAGGGCCTAGTTGGGAAATTAGATGCGTTTAATTTCTCTGCTATTCCCTCTGTTAGAATTTTTGATCTCAGTTCTAATAAACTCAGTGGAGTAATTCCTCTATCAATAGGTCTCGTTTCAAAACTCATTGATCTTGATCTCTGTGATAATGCTTTTTCCGGTTTGATCCCATCTAATATTGGAAACTTGACAAACTTAAAATTTATGTACCTTTGGAGTAATAATCTATCTGGAACGATCCCTCCTGAAATAGGTAAACTTACCCATTTAACAGATTTAGAACTACAAGGTAACCTTCTAAGTGGAGAAATACCTCAGAATTTAGAAAACTTAACCAATCTTTTCCATCTGGATCTAAGAAATAACAGTCTCTCTGGACCGATCCCTCCTACAATTGGCTTGCTGTCAAAGATGTTGTTTTTACACCTGTCTATGAATTCTTTGAGCGGAGAAATTCCTACTAGTATTGGAAACTTGACCATGATTAAAGTCATAAATATGGCAAACAATAGATTATCTGGATCTTTACCACAGGAAATGAATAATCTAATAAGGTTAGCTAAAATTTCCTTTAGCTACAATAACCTTTTCGGATATGTACCTACTGATTTGTGCAAAGGGCGACTTCTCGAGTGGGTTGTTTTGCATGATAACAAATTTGAAGGTCCAATTCCCAGTAGTTTTAAAAATTGTAGCAGTTTCATACTAGTTACTCTACAAAGAAATCTATTTCGTGGAGACATATCTAAACAATTCGGGGTCTACAAGAATCTATATTACATGGATTTGAGCTCCAATCAATTGTCAGGAAGTCTTTCATCCACGTGGGCCCACTGTCACATTTTATCATTTCTAGACATGTCTGGAAATAAAATTGGCGGAATCATACCACCTGAGATTGGTAGCTTACATGGGTTAGTATATCTTCGTCTATCCTCAAATTCTCTATCGGGGGTTATTCCGACAGAACTTGGTAGATTAAAAAATTTGAATGAACTAAATTTAAGCCACAACAATTTCATGGGAGATGTACCAAAAGAGTTGGGAATGTTGTCAGCTATAAGAAAACTTGATATATCGTCAAACAGTCTGACAAGTTTGCCAGAAGAACTAGGCAATTGTGTTAATATTGAATTATTAAACGTCAGCAATAATAGGTTGATTGGAAATATTCCTTCTCAATTTGGAAACTTGGTACACTTATTGGATCTCCTAGATTTAAGCTCAAATTATTTTACAGGAGAAATACCAAAAACGTTAGCAAACTTAATCATGTTACAAAATCTTAATCTATCTCACAACAATCTAACCGGTCAGATTCCGTCTTCATTGGGCGACATGTTAAGCTTGTTAACCATGGATTTATCATATAATCAACTCGAGGGTCCAGTGCCTGACAAAAAGTTTTTTCAGAAAGCCTTAAAACAATGGTTTGTACACAACAAAAATCTTTGTGGCATTGTTCAAGGTTTTCCCTCGTGTGATGGATTTGTTAAAGATAAGAGTGGCTCAACTAGACTAAAAATGGTTAAGTTAATTGCAACTCTAACTTGTGGTGGTGGATTAATAACCTTTTTACTCTGGCTACTTTACCTCCTATACTCAAGAAAGAGAAAAGCAAAATTTGGGCACATTGGCAATCCCAATAGATCAGGAGACATTTTTTCCGTGTGGAATTTTGATGGGAGAGATGCATATGAGGAAATTATAAGGGCCACAGAGAATTTTGATGAGAAATACTGCATAGGAAGTGGAGGTTATGCGAGAGTTTACAAAGCAATTTTACCACCAGACAACCTCACAGTAGCTGTTAAGAAGATCCAGTTAGCAGGTGGTGAAACCTCACTAGATGTTGAACCATTTTACAGAGAAATTCGTGCTATAACCCAGATTCGACACCGCAACATTGCTAAATTATATGGTTATTGTTCCTCACCACAAAATAAATTTCTTGTATATAAGTATTATGAGAAGAGAGATTTACATAATATTCTCAATAGTGAGGAAGCAATCGAACTAAATTGGGTAAAGAGAAATGTTATATTGAGAGATGTTGCATGTGCTCTCTCACATTTGCATCATGATTGTTATCCACCAATAGTACATCGGGATGTAACTTCCAAAAACATCTTGCTCGATTCCGAGTTTACAGCAAGTATCTCAGATTTTGGCACTGCTAAATTTCTCAAGCCAGAGTCTTCTAATTGGAGCATACTTGCGGGAACATGCGGTTACATAGCACCAGGTTATTTTTTATTATTATTATTTTTGTGCTTTCCATTAACATACTTAATTGTATTGAAAAAAAATGAACATTATTGCAATCTGACTTACCTTATTTTTCTTTATTTAGAACTAGCCTATACCATGAGGATGACTGAGAAATGTGATGTATACAGCTTCGGAGTAGTTATGTTGGAACTGCTTTTGGGAAAGCACCCAGGGGATATGATCAATCTATCGTCTTCTGATGAAGATGAAATCATACTCCAAGATATTCTTGACCAACGCATTGATCCACCAACTGGGCAAGTCATCAATGAGATTCTCAAAATGATTCGGATTGCGTATGAGTGTTTGAATAATAATCCGTCACTCCGTCCAACAATGCAAGATGTGGTGAATAATATGTGCAAATGATCGAATAGCCAACTGCATGCTTCATAAATTCTGGTAGTAGCTTCTATGTTTCGAGATCAGTTTGCTGTTGTTGGTAATTAGAATTCCGTTTTAGAGCGTGATGCTTTATTTTTATATTTTGTATTTCAAAGTTTTTATGCTTTATTCATATTTACTTATTCTATGTACGCGCGTGTGGCGATAAATATTCATCGTGCATATATATAATATTATTGTAATATGTTCTATACATGTTATGTGTACGTGATTACCAATATTATTCACAATATCTCTTTTAGAAATAGCTTGTCTAGCTAGTATGAGAAAAGTTGGCAAATGACGCATTGCTTTTGTGTGATAATATATATATAGTGTACCAGAACAACACTGTTTCATCTATGTACTAATAGTGTACCAGATGATCAGCAAACACTATTTTGATTTCTAATGAAATATACAGATTTTCCCCAGTTTTTTATTTTAACAGAAAAGCTACCAATCTACCTATAATTTATAAAAAAAAAATGATTATTTTCGATTTAATATATGTTCTTTAATTAGAATATTGAATTTTACTTGGAGTCATTAGTAAAAATTATTTTATTTTTTACTTTGCTGGACCATGTACTGAAAATTATTACTTGAAATTGAGTAAATTATAGCTTCATGTTACATGTCAAATTAATAATGACTTCATTTTTTTCAAAAAAGAAAGTTCAAATCCTTGCAATTTTTTGTTTTTATCTTTATATGAATTAGTTACAATTTTAGTTTGAAATTTTGTATTAAAATCTGATTGAAATTGTATTTGGAGCGAACAATCAATGCTTAAGTAAATCTAAATCTAGTTCAAAAATTTCTCTCGCAATTCTGCAATTTTAGTTTCAATTTTATATAATTAAGTTTATGAGAAGGGTTCCAATGTCTCATACCTTTCATACCTCATCATACCTCATATTTTATATCTTTGTTTTCAAAGTCCAAACTGTTGATCGAACTGCTCAACATAATATTTATACTAAAATATGCATGGAGATGAAATTTTATATTTTTTGGAAATTTTTTACTATTTTTTAAGATAGATATAAAATCACTGTTTTGGGACCGTTCAAAAAACAGTGATTTTCTACCCATCTTAAAAAACAGTAAAAAAATTTCATCCCTAACCATATTTTAGTATGAATATCATGTTGAATGGTTCGGATTGATAATTTAGACTTTGAAAACGAAGGTATAAAATATAAGGTATGATGAGATATAAAAGGCATGAGGTATTGGAATCCTCCTCTTTATATAATTTATTATTTGATAAGAATTATTACTTGTAATTTATTGCTCTATCCAAATCCAAACCGAAGAATTTCTTACCTTTGCTTGATCAAATAAAGAGATAAATATATTTATAAAATTTATACTTTTGAACTGGATTTAGATTTTCAAATATTAGTTTCTAGTTTTTACCAATTGCAATAAAAATAAGTGATGAGTTAATTAAACTGCATGCAGTTTATATATATGTAAAGTCACTCTTGTAAATGGGCTATGAAAGAAGAATAAAATCAGAGCGCAATTGCTGTTATAATTAATTTCTAAATTGTTAGAACAAAGCAGAGTCATCGCCAAAACTTGCAATGATTGTGTGAAAATCATTTTCTAGTCATCACAACTTCATGATTACAAATGAGATTGTTGGTGATTCTTGAATAAATATGCTGTGTTGGTTTATTTATATAAATATCCAATATCATCTTACATAAATCTAGAAATATATTGGCCAACAAATAATCTCTTATGATATATTTTTTTTGTTTTTTTTTAAATATTTAGTTACTAACATTTTTATGATATTTGAGAAAATCAATGTGGATAAATTGATTAGAAAACCAATATAGATTAATACATTGTTGAAGCAGCTCGACGTGGCACAACAAGATCTTGTCGACTCGATCAGAATCTTAGATTAGACACGTAACCAGAAGTTGAGCTTTAACTCAGTTGTTAACACACTCTTCAATTAGTAAATGAAATAAATTGTAGACTGTGCTTCTATCCGATTGAAGAAAATCAGATCAGAAAAGGAAAAAGAGATCCAATGTGAAATTTCATTCAATTTGTTAAACCTTGCTAGCATGCATATGCCCACAAAATATATTAAATATATTAATTTTATGTCTACACTAAAAAAAATCTAAATATATATTGAATAATATCATTTTGAGAAAAAACAAGGCGCATGCTCATATCTAATTGATAACTATGGTTACAAAGTGTTATAATCTGAAATTTTAAAATTTAATAGTTAACCCTAAATCATAAATTATGAAAATTTAAAATTTAGTCTAAATATGTATTTAAAATTTTCAACCATATAAAACCTTAGAGTTAATTTGCAATGAAAATTTTACAAATCAAAATAGAATATAAAAATATTGAGGATTTATAAATCTGTAATAAAGAGCCATAGAACAATCATTATGATCCTGAAAACTTATGAACAACTAAATTGATATACAGGCAAGAGAGTAGAACTAGGGTGCTCTTAAGCTTATCAAAGTTTTGGTGAGTTTAACTCTAAAACTCATCAAATCGATTTCAAATGACGAATCCGAACCGTTGAAACCCACCTACCTTATGTGTGATGCATCTACATGTGAAATTTTTAAACATTCGAATTAATTTAGTATAAAGTCAAGAGGTTAAAAACATTCAAAAAATGAATGCACTAAAATTAATTTATTAACCTTCTAGACCGCTTGACCTTATACTAAATTAATTCGAATGTTTAAAAATTTGACATGTAGATGCATCACATGTAAGGTAGGCAGATTTCAACGATTCGGATTTGTCATTTGAAATCGATTTGATGAGTTTTAGAGTTAAGCTCACCAAAGTTTTGATGAGCTTAAGAGCAGCCTAGTTCTACTCCAGGCAAGAGGTCAAATTGAGCATTTTAAAATAAAATCAAAATCAAAACTGCTCACTTCAAAATAACTAAACAAATAAACAGGGATGTTACATGAAAGAGGAAAGAAACCTAATCAAAGACAATGTATGTATGTGTGTGTGAATATATATAGAGTTGGGCTACAGTGTTTCGTGAAGTAAAGCGAGCGTTTTTCTTCACGTCTATATCTTCAATTTCAAAGTTCAAAACATTTATCCGAACTGTTCAAGTTGATCTCCACATTAAATTGCGTTTGGAGATCAAATTTTACAATTTTTAGAAATATGTCAGATACACGATCTGATCGACGATCACGTCTCAACTCGTAATAGAACCGAAAGATCAGCTACTTGGACGAATCTTCACAGACTGAGTTTCAGCTCAGTTCAACAGCAAAGAGAAATAAAAGGAAAATTGGCACAAGTATTTGTCTATTTCAGTTTGATTGGGATCAATTGAACTGTGAAGGAGAAGGATAAGAGTGAAGGGTATATTTGTCTATTTCAGTTTTACAATAATTAAATAATAGTTTGAATAAGTGAAAGAGGGATAGAAGGAAGAATTATAAATTTGTATGGGGATATTGAATATTATGATGTTTTTATGAGAATATTGGTTATTTTGAAATTTTGTACAGGTACACTAGAAATTTTCCCTTGAAAATAAATTACAACTTTCTACTTGTGGATGCGTGAAATGCATAGCGAACTAACATCTCAGCCGCCAGTGTGTCTCTTCCGCTTATTTGGCAAAACGAACTCAACGGACTCTACTGTTTCTGACACCCAGGGACCCTCCTGTCAGCACCTTTATTTACTTCAATGGTCGTTTCGTTTAATTGCTGCGGACCCCATCGCTCGGCGATCTTTCTTTTAAATTGTCGCTGCCCGATTTGCTGACCGCTCTGCCCAGTTCTATCCCTCCTTCTTCAATACCTTTGACCAGGTCAAAATTAACCAGAATTGTCCTAAGGGTGTGCTCCAGAAGGAGGGAGAACCCTTTCATTAAAGGGAGGGGAGGGGAAATTCGCTGATTTTCGGGCTGCCCATCGTCTTCACCTGCTCCAGAAGAGGGGAAACGGAGAGGTAGAGGAAGGGAGAAATTACTGTTCGGAGGGGAAAAGAGAGGACCTTAACGTTGATTTTTGGCCAGATCTGTCACCCCCGAATCGGGGTGTAGAAATTACTGTTCGGAGGGGTTTCTTCTTCCTCCCGTCCCTTTCCCTTCCTCTACTAGCGTTAGTTCTGGAGCATGCCCTAATTCAGCTCTGATATCTGACAAAATCTTTTACTATTTTTTTAGAATTTTTAAAAATCACTGATTTTTATAAATGTGTGTGTGTATTAATGTTTATTTATTAGCCAATTGCAAAGTTGCAATGTTGCGGATTGTCTGAACCAGACAAATTAAGTTTCCTTTTTTTTTTTTTTTATGTTACGTACTGAGTCATGTCTCTGTATGTTACGATTAATTTATTGTTGTAATAAGAGAGATTTGAAAAGAACATTGAGTACCTTGATTTCTGACTCCTTGTTGAGAAATAGAGAATAAGTCTTAGAAGATCATTATTGACCATTTTAGAGAACAAATTAAGCTAGCATCATGTAATAGCTGTTAAGCTAACTATAGTTCCTAGCATAGTGACAAATGAATTATTCGGATTCGGTTCGGCGAGCTCAAAAGTTCGTGATTTGGAAATAACTCAGGAATAATTGGGGAATGATTCGGAATAATTCGAATCAGAGATCTCAGTCTTAAAAAGAAGCAAAAAAAAAAAGGTTATGAAAAAAAATTGGGAAAATTTGCGAATAATTCAGAAAATTCAAAAAAAAGTTTGTAAAATTCGCAAATTAATCAGGAATAATTCGGTCAAATTTTGGTCAACCGAATAATTCTGCATTTGGTTCGTCATCACCAAAAAAATAAATTATTCACGAGCCTTGTAACTATTATACCTAGGAATATTTGAGCATAGACAAATTTATTAATTGTAATTTAGGAAATTAGCTAACGGCTACAAGACCTCTCATCAATCTATATATAAAGAGGCTTGATATACATTGTAAGATCATCATCTCTTTGTAAAACATTTTATTCTTTCATTCAAAACTTTTTCCTACAGTTCAAATAATAATTGTCATATCTTTTTCTACTCAATTGTTGGCCAATAGTTATTACTATCTTGCCATCCGATTCATGATTGTCATATTTTGTTATTACATATTATTCATGATCATCATGTCATTACGAGTAAATTGATTATACTAAGCTAAGACATGGCTTTTTTATTTTTGAAAAATGCATTTATGCTCGATCGGTAGGGTGCCCAACTGGATATGAACTCACTACAGGGCCAAATGCATTGTGTTATGTTTGACGGAAAAACTTTTGACCATCTAATCAGAAACAATATTAAAGTACTAATATGTTAAATTTGTAAAGATGGCTGCTGGAGCAAGGTAGTGTATTAATGGTCGGGCGGGTACGGGTACTCCGGGTATACCGGGGCACGGGTACGGATATGTCTCGGGTACGGGTATGACGGCTACTAGGGTATACGGGTACGGGTATGTCGGGTATTTTTTTCAAAAACCATACCCTACCCGTCCTATACCAATACCCGTGTACCCTTGAAGGGTAGGGCAGTCCGGGTACGGGTAGGGCGGGTACGAGTTTTTTTTTTTTTGCTGTTTTTTTTTCATTTTTTTCCGTTTTCTTTCCTGATATTTTTTGTTTGTTTTTGTTATGTGTTTTCTTTTACTTTAAAACAATAAATTATAAAAAAATAGAAATTAAAACAGAATTTTAAAAACTGAAATTAATAAACTGAAATTAAAAACTGAATTTTAAAAACAGAAATTAAAAAACAGAAATTAAAACACAGAAATTAAAAAATAGAAATTAAAAAACAGAAATTAAAACAGAATTTTAAAAACAAAAATTAAAAAACAAAAATTAAAAAACAGAATTTTAAAAACAGAAATAAAAACCGAATTTTAATAACAGAAATTTAAAAACAGAAATGAAAAAACAGAAATGAAAAAACAGAAATTAAAAAACAGAAATAAAAACAGAATTTTAAAAACATAAATTAAAAAACAGAAATTAAAAAACAGAAATTAAAAAACAGAAATTAAAACAGAATTTTAAAAACAGAAATTAAAAAACAGATTTTTAAAAATAGAAATTAAGGGTTTGGGGGGAAATTTGAATTTGGGGTTTGAATTTGGGTTGGGTATAAGGGTACGGGTACGGGTAAGGGTAGACGGGTACCCGGGTAGGGTAAAGTCGGGTACGGGTATAGTCGGGTACGGGTATGGTCAGGTAGGATATGGTCGGGTATTTGTCCAAAAAAACCGGTCCGGTCCGGTTTTTGCCCGTACCCGCGTACCCGAGTACCCGACCCATACCCGGGCTCGAGCACGGGTACCCCGGGCGGCGGGTACGGGCGGGTATGGTCGGGTATACCCGTTAAGGGTATAATTAATACTCTAGAGCAAGGAATGAGCATTGTTGTAAAAAGCTTCAGTAAGAAGTGAGTAACAATCATGTGATTCTGTTGATGGAGCCCACATTACAGTGGCATTTATTTTTCTAAAATTTTGCACTTGTAGATTCTTCTTGGGAGAGGTCACATAATGATACTTGCTTCTTATTTTTCCTCTTTGGAATAACTTTTTTAGTTGTAGCTTGAAAAAAATTAGAATTTTTTTTTTTTTTTTGAAAACTTTCCAGTATAAAGAAAATATTTTTGAATTCACATAAATGAAAGTATGAATCATATGATATGTTTAACTTATTTGATCCCTCACAACATCTTACTATAGTCAAGATGCGTCATTTCCACATTTAATCCTTGAACATATATAATATAATTTTTTAATTTAATTTTTTTTCTTAAAAAACAATTTAATTTAATTGTTGCACACTTAACATTCTTGACGTAGTACTAAATCTAGAATTCCTTTTTCTTGACGTAGTACCAAATTAGTATTTAATTAGTCAACTATAATTTCCCGAAATTTTTAAAATTACCATTTTTCAATAAATATTAAACTAAAACACCATTTTTGCCTAAAATTATCATATTTCGCATGGCCGCTTCTTTGGGAAGCGGGCACCTGGAGCTGGGTCGCTTCGGAGGGAAGCGGGCACATTTCTGAGCCTCTTTAAAGCTCAGCGGGCTGGGCCGCTTTGGGGGGTAGCGGCCACACCTCCATGGTGATTTGTCACTTTTTTTTACTCTAGTGTTGTCATATACTGTGATTTGTTATATCATGATGCTTATCTTTCATGTTGTTATTTATCATACTACTTTGTTTTTATCTTTCATCATTTTTCGTCACAGTAAATCTAAACTTGACAGTCACAGTAAACAAACCATAAAACAACAAATAAATCACAAATAAATCAAAACAAACAATAATAGTACGCCTAATAAGTGTCTGCATGTTAATAGAACAAACGAGTAATGCAATCACAGTCTGTTTTGTTGCTTGCCTAAATACAATAAACAGTAATAGTGCGCCTAAATACATTGCTTGCCTCTTTCTCAACCTGAAAATTTAATAACAAAAATATATTGTTACTCCTCTTTCTCAACCTGAAAATTTAATAACAAAAATGTATGAGTTAACTACCTCGTGCATCTCGAGTAGCTCTGTTTTGTTGTTCTTGCGTATCCCGGCGAGTCTGATGTCCTCTCCTTCTATTATGAAGTAAATCAAGCCACATCGGAATCCTATTAACTCACCTTCGACCCAAGGTAATATTTTTGTCGTTTGGAACAAGGACTGGGCCTTTATTTTCCGGCCAATCGGACTGATTGTCATACACATGTCATTCACCCAGCCATGTGTTGATAAGTGTCTGTATGTGGTAGTAGTAATGTACAAACCTTCCAGGGTCAATGCTTCGGAGACGGCACACTGCGAGAACATGAGAACATGGTATTCTGTTTAATTGCGGCTTCTGGCATGTGCATGTAACCGTGTTCTCATCCGTGATTACCACTGTGTATTTATAATTCGCTTTGGTAAACCGGCCAGAAGCGTCTTTAATGTATGCATTAACTTTCTCTTGTGTGGATGTTATCTCAAACTCGTTCCAGTTGCCAAATCCACCGAGCGTCGTCATATATTGTGACCTCTCGCACCGTTTGTTAATCAACTACGAAAAAAAGAACAATTTAATAAAAATTACAACAAATAAAATAATTTAATGAAAATAACATACCTCGTGCACACGGCATGAGAACTGTTGACCCTGGCTTGCTTCAAATTGCGCTTTTGCCATCCTTTGAGTAAACCATTGTTGACATTTGTAAAACGTGTCATCAATTATTGCTGCTACCGGCAACCTACGAGAAGATCTAAAAATATTATTGAGCGACTCGGACCAGTTCGTCGTCATAATTCCCCAACGGAAACCCCCATCCAACGCTTGGAATATCTTCCATGGTTTAGGACATTCGTTCTCATCTTGATCTAGATACTTACCTACATCATCCAACCAATTCAGAGCCCGATCACATACATCTCTCATTGCTTGCATTCCTTGCTCATATCTTCTCATCTTTCTCTTCGCCACACATATCCTGAAGTACTTGATTGCTTCTTCATTGCAATGATTCTTTTTCATATTTTCTGCTATGTGAGTAGCACAAAGACGGTGAACGCACTCATCCTCATCTTCCTCATTCCATCCCAGATCATCCTGTCGAAACACCTTTTTTATGCCCTTACCCCTATCAGTGATGACACACACAAACCTGGAGCGAATTACATTGCGCCTCAACCATTGCATGAACCATGCACAATCTTCAAAATTCTCTGTATCTACCAATGAAAAAGCCAACGGGAGGAGCTGATTTTCTGCATCGTACCCGGTTGCAATCAACATTTTACCTTTGTACCGGCCTGCTAAGAAACATGCATCAACAGTGATGACAGGTCTCAGGTGTTGGAAAGCCTCTATGCATGGTCCAAATGCCCAAGCCGCCCTATTAAAGTACCTGTAAGGTCCAGGCTCACCAGTTGCATATGAGGTAACATCAAACAATGTACCTGGATTTTTTCGCTTAATTGCCTCCAATAAGGGGACTATAAGCGCATATGACACCTCCCAACTATCAAATTGGCGGGCAATTGGCAACTCCCTTCCACGCCACAATTTATTGTATGCTGGTACCTGACCGTTGTACGTTTGTGCACAAGCTATTCTGACAGAAGTGATACTTAAATCTACGTCATTTCTCATGTGTGCCGAGATGCAATCGGCAACCATAGCAGCGGTCAACTGTGCATGATCTATTCTTGTGGCATCCGCATGACAAACATGTTTTGTTGGGCACTTTGATACTTTCCATTGTGTACCAAAACCAGTGACCCTTGCATTAATGTACCAACCACATCTGGGGTCCTTGCACTTGAACCTAATCCGTTGTTTGTCACTGTGCGTATTCTTAATCTCTTTATTACAAAGAATGTGAAACTTGTAAATTGCAGCTTTCATTTCCTCCTTTGAATCATAGGTTTGTCCCTCTGACAATTCATTTTCAAACTCTGCAAGTTTACCAAATAACCCCACATTTGCTTCCTGAAAACCTGACAGGTCATTGAAAGCTGCAATCGGGTGCTCAACCCCGCGACCCATTATCCGAAACCCTTTATCAACCTTGAATTTTTTTGTCTGCCCGAGCACAGGCCTCGTATCTGCTATGTCACTATGATCGCTCATGCAATCAGGATCAACATCCCCCCAATTTTCCTCTGCCTCTTGTATTTCCGGATCCACCGTCTCCTCAGTTTCCTCCGGATCACAAGGCTGGGCTCGGGATCGATGGGAGTGCCGACTATTAGACGGTCGGTCCCTCTGAACTGGGGCTTGACTACTCTCAGGCATGTCAATCAGCAAAGGGATTCGGGACCGACAGGAGGGCCGACTAGTAGACCGTCGGCCCTCCTGAACTGGGGTATTACTACTTTCAGGCATGTCAATCTGGAAAGGGGGTTGGGCCACTGGACTTGAGGAGGTTGACGCATTAGCCCGACTAACACCCCGGATTAACCTTGCAAGGGGGTTAGGACGCTGGACTCGGTTAATCTCCACAAAGAGTTCAATTATCTTGTATCCACCCCCAGAAAAACTAATTGTCTGGTTGTACAGTACCTGCCAGACTCCATCATTCTGAACAGGAAAAAGTTGGAACCAAGTTTGGCCTGAACCAGTGGGCATGCTAATTTTGGCCTGAATATCAAGGTCATATCGATCCTGATTCAATCCGAGGTTCTGAGAAATAATCGATTTCAGAACCAACAAATCAGTACCGGAGATTACCGGTATCACAGAAACAGGCCCGATACTGTAATAAACCCCGTTAGGGCCTGTTAAAATCTCACCACCAGTGTAAATAGATACCATAACAGCCATTTGGTATGAGTATAAGAAAACCTAAAATTAAAAATTAATTAAATTAATTATAAATACTAAATTTTTTTTTAAAAAGATAGAAAATAAAAAACTTACAGTTCTGCTGAGAAGAACGGTGAAAATTGAAATAAATCTCTCTCTCCTCTATAATACAACTCTGTTAATATATATATATTATTTCAGGGTGCCCTCTCCCCCAGGAAGCGGCCCGTAAAAGGTGCCCGCTTCCCTGCTAAGCGGCCCAACTCCAGGTGACCGCTTCCAGGGCAAGCGGCCATGCGAATTATGATAAATCCAAACGAAATTGGTGTTTTGGTTTAATATTTTATATAAAATGGTATTTTTAAAAATTTCGGTATAATTTCTTTTGTAGTCTCTACAAAGGTTTTTTTTTTTTTTAAATGACATAATATCAAAATTGACGATTTTAACAAGTAATGTAAGGTTATACATAGTGAAATCTTAATTAAAAAAATTGAATTAAAAAAATCAAGTAAATCTTAATAAAAATTATGTGCAATTATTGAAAAATTTAATTGGCCAAAAATAATTATGTACAATGAACAAAATAAGCCCCACAATTATATATTTCACATCCTTCAATCAAAGTTTTAGAATCATTTTATTTATATTTTGAAATTGGTTCAAAATGGTATATTAATTAATCAACTAATAATTGATATAATATTAAAATTGACGATTTTAACAAGTAATGTAAGGTTTTATATAGTGAAATCTTAATTAAAACTTAATAATAATTATGTGCAATAATTGAAAAACTTGATTGATAAAAAAAAATGGGAAAATTTCCTGTGTATCCATGTAAAATTTCAAAATAGCCAATATCCCCATGAATACACTATAATATCTAATATCCCCATAAAAAAATTATTTTCTTTCTTCTATCCCTTTTGAATTAATTAACCTGTTTTTTAATTATTTTTAACATTATATTGACCAATTTGCCCTCTAATGTTTAATGGAGATGTCCATTGAATTTTTAACATGATTAAATTTACAGGAGCGTTGAATCACAAAAAGACTTAGCTAGGGAAGCAGCTTGGGTCCGATGCCCATTGGACCCAAAGTGGTTCCAATGGGTTCGGTAACCTCAGATTTGCTTTAGGATTCGTGTGTACGGATTTTAAAGAAGATCTGACGGTTACCGAATCCATTGGAACCATCCAATGGGCATCGGACCCAAGCAGAACTCCTTAGCTAGCGCCAAATATTTCCTTCCAGTTTATTCATCTTCTTCCTTCCGGTGCTACTCCTGCTCCACCTCTCTCTCCTCCTCCCCGTTCCTCTTCATTTTGTTAACTCGTGCCTTGCTCCTTTTGAAATAATCAAAGGTTATCCTCTCACAGCCTAGGTTCTGCATCTTTATTCTCTACATTGTGGGATTTTGATCTCATTTGAACTAATCAAAAGTCTGATCTTACAATTTTCAAAATTAGATTTGGAGAACTGATCTATTTCGCCTATATATTCATTTAATGTTTTGGGCAGGATAAAGGGAACAAAGACGAGTTCTGAACATAAGAAATCAGATTTTCTTCTCATTTTTTTTAATTTTGGAGTTCTGAACATAATATTTGCAATAAAAACATTCTAAAGTGTATAAATTGAGTGATTATATGTGTTTACAAATTTCTGGGGTTTTATTTTAGGGTTCAGTCAACACAACAATTGACTTTTTCAGTTTTTTTAAAAGATGAGATATTTTAGACTATTTTATTTAATCTGTCAATTGAAAAATAAAAAAAATTCAACCTAAATGCTAAGGTTTAATCATGCTCTACATGTTATCTTAGTTTTGTTATCTTAGTTTTGAGGCTTAATTCAAGAAAATTTAGAAATTATGAGCTTTTATTTAGTTGGCTGTTTTTTCTCTGACCTAATACAAGTTTGGTTTAACATTAATTTTTTCATTGGTTTGTGGCTGAGTGTAGTGGTGGTACAACATTGTTACACTGGTACAGAGATTTGGGATTGATAACAAGTTTTGGTTTTTATTTTTAACAAAAACTTAGGGTTTTCTAATTTGGATTAATATCATCACTCAAAGAAACTAGAATTTGAAGGTTAATTTATAAAGATTTCAAATTGCAACAGTTCATCTTGTCAGAACATCAATGCTCAAAATTGTAACTAAGTCATATCATTTTTGCTATTGCATTTTCTTTAAAGGAAGATTTGCAAATCAATCCTATTGGATGCCATGTAGTATTAATAAAAAAACTTATTCATGAAAAGGAATCATACTTAGGCTAGATTAGAATATAAAAAACACAAAAATACTGAAATTTCTTTTTCTTCTCTCTTAACAGTAGCTTTTCATTTCTGATTTTGGCTTTGACAAGCAAAGCAATGTTTGAGTGTTTGAACTTGCACATGAGATCAGATCCAGAGAATAAGAAGTCATTAAAAGGGAATAAAAATTTATATATAAACCCTATGTTTAATATTTATATAATATGATATAATAATTTACAATACAAGACTGTACAAACAATAACAAATGTGTTGATTGTAGATTTAAACGCACTTAAAATGGATCTTTAGCTCAAATATTAGGACAGAGACCCTGAATCTTCAGGGGGATGATGGTTCGAATCCATTAAAATCCTTACATAATACACAATTTAAATTGTGAAAATTTACAAATACATGCTCAAACTTACTATATATTTATGGGTTTTCATGCAAGTACAAGAGGATATGTACCATCACATATCATACCAGTAGGTACAAGAAGATATGTACCATCATATATCATACCCGTAGTTCTTTTGATTCATGATCATCGTACTGCAAATCGAAGTAGTAATGTCTTTTGCTTCTGAGACATTTGAGGTTCCCTGTACCATATGTTTGGACTTTGGATAGACACAATCAAAATGCTTCAAGCTGATCAGTTTGCTCAAATTAATCATGAACTACCATCACTGTTTACTCAAAGTTTTCCTTGTAGGTCTAGGATCGAGGGTAGTAATTGCACTTATTCAATCGTGATAGAGATATACTCTTCCAAGTAGACAATTAAGTACATTTTTATGGGTAAAATTTCATAATTCAAATTATGTATTTTTAAGGATCTTGATGGATTCGAACCATCTCCCTGAAGATTCAGGGACTCTGCCCGAATATTTGAGCTAAAGATCGATCTCATTCTTTAACTTCAACTTAAACAAGTTTTTGCATTTATATACTGCTATGATTTATTTTGGTTGATTATAAGTGCTCTACTGGCACATGGTGGTACTAAGTTCCTTAAAATTTTAGATGATTACACCTCACTTATGGTCTAAAATTTATAATTAATCATAATCAGACATCAATTTACCATAGCTGTGCAGACCTGGTAAAGCAATAAAAGCACAAAATTTGCACAAGCATCACCTACTTCACATTTAACCCAAATTACTCCCACTCGAGCATCAGATAAAATATAATCGTGCAATTGAGCTTTCTTAAGCTATAGTGTTCAATTGTACCTCAATTCAGTTGAATTTTGCATCCACAGAATCTCGATTCTCCTACCACACTTAGAAGTACAATTAAATGTACTCTAATTTTAGTCAAAATCTAGCTCAATACTGATAAGAACACATACCTCAGCCAATCAGAAATAACGAAATGCATAAACATGACCCAATCAACTAAATTAAAAATACAAAATGAAGAGATAAAAGCTCTGAGATCGAAAGTTAATCTAGAAATTGCGTAGCTAGATCCATTTTGTGGTGACACCGGCTTCGTTTTTCTTACAGCCATGACTCGCACCGCCTTGGGCCGCTGTCCAGACATCTCCGCAGGCTGAGGCATGCTCGATCCGTGAGGGAGGGAGGCGAGAAGGGGAAAAGCGATGACGGGAACGAGAAGGGAAGAGCGATGACGGGAACGAGAAGGGAAAAGCGATGACGGGAACGAGAAGGGGAGAGTAAGAAATATCATTGATCAGCAGCTTGATCGGGAAGGAGAGGAAGAACAAAAAATGTTTTGGACTGGACACTCTGTTTAAAAACAAAGTTTAAAAATAAAGGGTATAATATAATAGTCTGTTAAAATTTTAAAATAATTAAATAAAAGATAAAATGAGTATAGGACTATAGGGGATAAAAGAAAGAAATTTATTTATTTATAGAGATTTTGGATATTATGGTGATTTGATGAGAATATTGGCTATTTCAAATTTTTAGATGAGTACACTGAGAATTGGCTTTCCATTCATTCCGATTTCCGAGCAAGGACTGTTCTAAAAATCCCACCCAAAGTACCACTCTCCTCTACTTGTCTACTTGTTCCCCCAATCCCCACTTAACAAAATTACTCCCAGCGCCTCTTTCTCTTCTTCCCACGCAACTCTCAGCTCACCTCACCTCCTCTCTCAACTCTCTCTGCACTTCAACTGTTTGTCAAAATGCTCGTGGGAAGTTTTGGGGCTCTAAGCAGCAGGAACCACTTGTAAAAGAAAGCTGTTCCGCCTGTTGGTCGCAAGAACCTGACACTGTCCGTCTTCTAGAAGCAATTCCTTCTAAGGTAACCACCGATCTTGCACCTGCATGACCATTTCAAATTCCCTTTTTTCATATTCATAGGGAAACCTCTTACTGAGTACCAAGTATTAAAGCAGCAGCCACTAACCCTTACCCAGATTCTATACTAATATTTAAACTTTAAAGTGACCAACCGCTACCAAGTCCTATTGAACCACATCCCCTTGGATTAAACATTCACCTCACCCAATGCTTAAAAAAGGACCTACTGAACCACATCCCCTTGGATTAAACATTTACCTCACAGCATCTAAACTTAGTTTGAATGTTACAAGCATAATGGTGACATTATATTTTAATGAATCATGTAAAGGCAATATATTATTAGATCAAATATTATCTTAATCAAAATTTGTTTATGAGCAGGTTACAATACCAGTTCCAATCAAGCACAGTTGATCTAATCAAGTTTGTACCTGCATGTACTGGTCAACACTGTGCATGCACACTATCTGCTGCCACAGATCCAATTTGTAAGGTTAATTTTGATCTTTAGATTTCTTTCGTGTAATTATCTCCAATAGGAGTAATTGGTTTGTCAGACATAAATTAGGTTGGTTATTATAATTCTTGTTCCTAATTTGTGCAAGGCATTGGCTCTGGTATTTGTCCAGTCATATCAAACCTATATGCCTCACTATTTTAGTATGGTATAGGAATTACTTAAGATCCTCAATATAGCACCAACTTGTAAATTTAGCAAAAAGCAAACACAACTTGTAATTTTCTTGGCCTTGTTTCAATTTGTAGGGTCAATTTCGAACCTCTAGTTGCTATTTCTTTATTCCCTTCCTAAAGAATAAAGAGTAATTAATTTGTTGGGCCATAAATTAGGCTGGTGTTCCAATGTTTATTTGTAATTATGAGAGGCATCAACACTCTTATTGGTCAACTTGTATCGTTTCTAGAGGCCTGAGCTTCTTACTATGATACTAGGAATTAACAAAAAGCAAAAAAAAAAAAATAGTCCCAATTAACTACTAAGCTCTGGTCCTTGAAATTTTTACTTGGTTTGATACATATTACTTCAGGCTTAGTATGGACTAGTATAGGAGTATTAAACTTAAAACATTAATAAAGTAAATAGCAGTCCTCATTGACCATATCCCTAGCTGGCAAATGACCAAAAAGCCCTCCTGGAAGAGCTTTGCTCCTGCCTATGCACAATTTAAAAAAAAAAAAGATGTATAGCACAAAAAAGACATCTGGCAGTACCAAACTGTAGCCTAATAGCATGGTAGCTGATCTGATTGAAATCATGCTTTCAAGACTACCTAATTGTGTAGGACTATTTACATTGTGCATTGCCATTAAACACACGTCATGTACTGTATGAAGGGGCAAGGGCTAGCTCCAGAATACTGAAGCCTAATATACTGACCTGCATTACTTTAGCACTTCATGCAAAATCCATTCACCATTCTTTCAATTTTTTTTGTTTTTTAGGTAAACCATTCTTAAATTATAGCACGCATTCAAAGGCCCTTGCAACCAACTTCTCTCCTCAAACTGTGACAGCTGAGTTCTCTGGATTTCTGTCCTTACAAGTCAAAACAAACAGGTGTTTCAACCTATTTTCTACAAGTGGAGATTGTAACCATTTCCAATACATGGCCATGGGGATCCGCCAATTGGAACTGGCTTTAAAAGAATGTTGTCAGTCCAGCACCCTTACTATTAAAGACGCTCTTCAATTTTTTGATCGCTTGCTGGCTGCTAAGAACCCGGCACCGTCCATCTATTCCTTTAATCATCTCTTTAAGGCCTTAATTCGCATGAAGAACTCCAACAATCATTATGCAACTGTCTTTTCACTTTTTAACCGCTGGACCCAAACTAAAGGATTCTCCCCCTCACCCAGTGTCGTCACCTATTCTATGTTGATTGACTACTGTACTCGAATGAATCGGCCTGGACTTGGGTTGGTTTTCTTTGGACGGTTTATTAGGGCGGGCCAGAGAGGTGATGCTTACTTCTTCAATTCGCTACTCAAGGGTCTTTGTTTTGAGAATAAGATCAGTGAGGCCATAGCCATGGTATTCAATAAAATGCCTAAGTTGGGCTGCACACCTGATGTTATCTCCTACAACATTGTTATTGATGGCCTTTGTAAGGAAGGTGAAGTAAGTAAAGCATTTAGTTTGTTTGACCGAATGCTCTCAAAGGGTATTACACCAGATGTATTTACGTACAGCTCACTTATTAATGGCCTGTGCAAGGAAGGAGATACTGAGAAGGCAGAGGAACTGCTGTCCTACATGGTTTCTAAAGGACTTCAACCTAATGTTGTGACCTATACTACTCTCGTGGATGGGTTGTGCAAGGAAGGGCAATTGGGAAAGGCAGTGGAAATGCTCCAGTCCATGGTTTCCAAAGGACATGATCCCAATGTTGTGACTTATAATACCATCATAGATGCAATTTGCAAGGAGGGGGAAACTGAAAACGCAGAAGAGTTGCTATGTAATATGATTTCTAGAGGTACAAATCCTAATGTTCGTACCTATAATACTCTTATAGATGGGCTCTGCAAGTTGGACAAATTAGAAAAGGCAAAGAAGTTGCTGAATGAAATGGTTTCAAAGGGATTATTGCCTAACACTGTAACTTGCACTATAATTGTGGATGCACTTTGCAAGAGGGGGGAACCTGATAGGGCAGAGAAACTATTGTATGATATGCTTGATCAAGGTGTCAGACCTAATCTTATCACATATACTAGTGTTATAAATGGATATTCTAAGCTAGGCTGCTGGAAAGAGACTATTAGAGTTTTGAAGGATATGATTGATCACGGCATTTTGCCCGATGAGGTTACTTATGGATCAATGATGGATTCTTTGTGCAAACAAGGACAAAGCAAGGAATCTGAAAAGTTACTTGACTTAATGGTAAGGGGAGGTATAAAACCAGGTGTTGTATCATATCGATTTTTACTTCTCGGCTATGTAAATGATGGCAATATTGATGGTGTGATGAATATCCTAGATAGAATGCATCTCAATCATGTAGCGCCAGATCTCTCTACTTACACTTCCTTGCTGAAAGCATATACTAAGAAGAAAAAAGTAGATGCGACTATGAGTGTGCTGAACAGAATGAAGCAAGAAGGGGTGAAACCTGATTTGGCTGCCTCTGCACCGGTTTTAGAACTGCTTTTGAAAATGGGACGAGATGATGATGCGAGAAATCTCATGGAGCAGACAATTAGTAAGACTAATGATTAAAGTGCTGAGTTTGGTTGAAGATTGTTTTTTTTAATCTAGGTAATCATTTTATGTACTTTGGGCATTTTACTATTCTATTTAACTGAAGGGCTTGTACTGCTCTGCTGCATATTACTTGATTGATGTTTAATTCTCTGTGAAGTGATTTGAGCCATTATTTGATTTTACCAGTTAATGTATCTCATCCTCCCAACTTATATTTTATATTCTATAAATTCGGTTCATTGTGCGCGATCCCCTACAAGTTTACATAATAAAGAGGGCTCCAATTAAACGTTGGTATTTGCCAACTAAGCAAACGCGGGTCAATATGATGTGTTGTATTATCAATGCCACTGGATGTCTTAGTATGTACTACAGAAGCATTTTATTACAAGTTTTAGTAGAAATGAGACTTCGTGAAATATTTGTCCAATTTAATTTGTTCTGCTGAGAATTAGTACTTTAGTTGTTACCTTTTGACTTAAAATGTTTGCATATTAATGTGTGTTTTCTATTTACTTGATTATGCTTGGAATGAACCAGCTATTATTTTCTGTTTAATATTGCTTTGGTATGTGTTGTCGTTGCTAGTAATTACAAATGTTGATTTTGTAAATGTTGTGTTTACAATGGGAAGAGTCTTTATAATTATGACCTTGTCATATTCTGGTAAAAATCCGATCTGATTTGCTTTGGAGGGCTTGGGTTTTTTCTTTGGAGGACTTGGTCTTTATGAATTTTACACTGGTTTACATTTCCAAAGTATGTACAAAGTGCAATTTTTTTAATTTTTTTTAATTTGCTTTGGAGGGCAAGGTTTTTTTTTTTTAATTTTCTTTTTAATTTGCTGTTATGTTTCAGAATTGAGAATTGCACTGCTTCACAGTTGAGTAACTGGTTGCCTTATGATTTGGATGCCATTTCTCTTCGGTGCTTACCTCAGCAGAACTTGCCTTTGATCCAGTGGATGCGCCGATAGCCCGATACCACTTGTACTACTATTATTAGCTAGATGAGAAGGGCTGTAATGTGTTTCAGTTGTAAACTACTTAAGATTCATGTTATTGATGTCTGTAATAAGATAGGAGAATGAATATTGATGTTTTCAGTCTTAGTTGGTATGGTACGAGGCATAGTTCGAAAAATCGGCCGATTCCGATTCAAATCGGCCGATTCAACTCGGAATCAGACTGGACCGAGTCGATTTTTGCCCGATTCTCAAGTTGGTGCGATTTTTTTCAAAAAAAGCGGATGAACAGTGAAAATGCAAAATGCAAAGGAGGCATCCTGCTACAAGATGATTGCAAAATGCAAATTTAGACAGTAATTAATTAATGCATATTTTTCTACATCTTCTCAGTCTTGACGTATGGTACCATTATAAATTTATAATCATAATGGCCGAATAACTCTAAATTAATTTCCCCGGGAACCATGTTTATATTTTTCTACATCTTCTTAAATATGATTCATACCGGCACCTTTTGTTTGTGACCTTACGGCTAATTAACTGATCGGGACGATTTATCGTACCGGTCGTGTTACATTGGAAATTTTCTTAGCACAAGCGGTCATGATTTGTACCAGTTCATTCATTTCGAAAGCATTAATCATATAATGTGTTTAACTTAGTATCTTACTATAGTCAAGATGCAGTTATTTCCACATTTAATTTTTGGATATTTATGATATAATTTTTCAATTTGGCTGTTGCACATTCAACATTCTTGATATGATACTAAATTTACAATTATTTCACATCCTTCAATTAAAGTTTAAGTTTTTTTCTTGACAATCTTCTTTTATATTTTGATATTGGTTCAAATTAGTATTTAATTAGTCAATTGATAAGTGACATAATACTAAAATTGATGACTTCAACCAGTATAGTAAAGTTTAACATAGTGAAATCTCAATTAATTATTTTAGTGGGCTAATTTGAATTAAGAAGATGAAGTAAAACTTATAATAATTATGTGCATTGATTGAAAAACTTGATTGACAACAAAAATTAATAACTAGACGTAATCAAATTTTTAATCAAGTAAAAAAAAAAAAAAAAAAAAAAGATAAATGCTCTGCAGCGCAAAATCTAAGTAAAGGTCTTAGGTCTCGCATTTCAATCCCGTGAATCCGAAATTTTTAAAAATACCATTTTTTTGATAATTATTAAACCAAAACACTAATTTCGGGTGGAAATGTTATATTTCGCATGGCCTCTTTCCGGAGAAGCGGGCACCTGGAACCGGGCCGCTTCGGGGGGAAGCGGGCATTTATTTGGGCCGCATTGGGGAGAAGCGGGCTGGGCTGCATTGGAGGGAAGCGGGCTGGCCGCTTTGGAGGTGGCCGCTGTCTCGTTTTTTTGATACGATTCATTCCTCATTTCATCCCTTCAAATCATGTAATTTTCTTCTTCTTTCTAAATTTAAATTTTAGTTTAAAGTAGGAGTAGGAGTAGGAGTAAGATAAATATTTAGGGTTTAGGATCAGGTAATTATGGAATTGTATCAAAATTAATTATTGACCAAAATAATTATGAAATGGTATGAAAATTGATTATTGACCAAAATAATTGTAAAATTGTACCAAAATTGATTATTTGACCAAAATAATTATCGTATTGTACCAAAATTGATTATTCACTAAAATAATTATCGTATTGTACCAAAATTATGAAAATTAGTTATTGACCATAATAATTAATACCCAAACTATAATTATTTTTTGAAATTTAATTTCAAATCCTAATAAGACCAAAATATGAAAATACAGCATGGCATCTATGGGATTTGGACCGTCTTCTAGTAGGGATGTACCTTCTTCCAGTGGAGGTTCACCAGTTATACCCACTCCATATGAGATGTCACAGTATGTCGATGCGGCATTGACATCTGTGGTCCTCGGTATCCGGCACCGCACTAATCAGGTATCAGACTTTCTCTGATACCCGAATGCGGAGCACCGTATCTTAGAGGCTGCCACTGGAGTAAGTTTTATATTATTAATAAAATTATAATTTTATTTCAAATTTTATTAATAATATATATTTTTAATTTAGGGACTAGATACAGTTACAGTACGCCACAACAAAATGTGGCTTAAGTACCAGAAGGCCTATGCAGGGACGTTGCGTGCCATGGGATTGTACCAGCTATCCCAGATGGCCGAGGAGATTGCCGATCCGGGATTGTGCTCTGGGCTCATTGAGCGATGGCGTCCCGAGACACACTCATTTCATCTCCCCCGCGCTGAGATGACAGTCACCCTACAGGATGTCAGCTGTCTATGGGGCATGACCATTGTCGGGGAGCCTGTGACGGGCGTCGAGTATGGAGATTTCAGATCCTTGTGCGAGGACCTGCTGGGGATACCGCACGCTGCTTTGCAGAAAGAGAAGAAGAGAGGCGCAAAAACACAGATCTCCCCAGGTATCATCAGCTTGGCAAAGCTGAGATCCGCCTTCAAGGAGTTTCCAACTCCTAGTAGTCGTCCCCCTCAGGTATGTAAATTTTATCTTATTTACTTATACAAAATTTCAGTTTTCTTCTAAATAGTATTTTAATTAAAATAAATAACAGGCCACCATTGATCAGCACTTGCGTGCATACATTTTGGAGATGACACACACAAACCTGGAGCGAATTACATTGCGCCTCAATCATTGCATGAACCATGCACAATCTTCAAAATTATCTGTATCTACCAATGAAAAAACCAACGGGAGGAGCTGATTTTCTGCATCGTACCCGGTTGCAATCAACATTTTACATTTGTACCGGCCTGCTAAGAAACAGGCATCAACAGTGATGACAGGTCTGAGGTGTTGGAAAGCCTCTATGCATGGTCCAAATGCCCAAGCCGCCCTATTAAAGTACCTGTAAGGTCCAGGCTCACCAGTTGGATATGAGGTAACATCAAACAATGTACCTGGATTTTTTTCGCTTAATGGCCTCCAATAAGGGGACTATAAGCGCATATGACCCCTCCCAACTACCAAATTGGCGGGCAATTGCCAACTCCCTTCCACGCCACAATTTATTGTACGCTGGTACCTGACCGTTGTACGTTTGTGCACAAGCTATTATGACAGAAGTGATACTTAAATCTACGTCATTTCTCATTTTTTGTCTGCCCGAGCACATGCCTCGTATCTGCTGTGTCACTACGATCGCTCATGCAATCAGGATCAACATCCCCCCAATTTTCCTCTGCCTCTTGTATTTCCGGATCCACCGTCTCCTCAGTTTCCTCCGGATCACAAAGCTGAGCTCGGGATCGATGGGAGTGCCGACTATTAGACGGTCGGTCCCTCTGAACTGGGGCATGACTACTCTCAGGCATGTCAATCGGCAAAGGGATTCGGGACCGACGGGAGGGCCGACTAGTAGACCGTCGGCCCTCCTGAACTGGGGCATTACTACTTTCAGGCATGTCAATCTGGAAAGGGGGTTGGGCCACTGGACTTGAGGAGGTTGACGCATTAGCCCGACTAACACCCCGGATTAACCTTGCAAGGGGGTTAGGACGCTGGACTCGGTTAATCTCCACAAAGAGTTCAATTATCTTGTATTCACCTCCAGAAAAACTAATTGTCTGGTTGTACAGTACCTGCCAGACTCCATCATTCTGAACAAGAAAAAGTTGGAACCAAGTTTGGCCTGAACCAGTGGGCATGCTAATTTTGGCCTGAATATCAAGGTCATATCGATCCTGATTCAATCCGAGGTTCTGAGAAATAATCGATTTCAGAACCAACAAATCAGTACCCGAGATTACCGGTATCACAGAAACAGGCCCGATACTGTAATAAACCCCATTAGGGCCTATTAAAATCTCACCACCAGTGTAAATAGATACCATAACAGCCATTTAGTATGAGTATAAGAAAACCTAAAATTAAAAATTAATTAAATTAATTATAAATACTATTTTTTTTTTAAAAGATAGAAAATAAAAAACTTACGGTTCTGCTGAGAAGAATGGTGAAAAGAACGTGAAATCAATCTCTCACTAAACTCAGGCCAACTCTGTAATATAAATTATTTCGCAGGGTACCTTCTCCCCCAGGAAGCGGCCACTGTGGCCGCTGGCCCCCAATGCGGCCCAGCCCGCTGAGCCCAGAAGCGACCCAAATAAGTGCCCGCTTCCCCCCGAAGCGGCCCAGTTCCAGGTGCCCGCTTTCAGGGGAAGCGGCCATGCGAAATATAGAAATTCCACACGAAATTGGTGTTTTGGTTTAATAATTAAAAAAAAATGGTATTTTTAAAAATTTCGGCCCGTGAATCCCACCGACCAGAAGTAGCACTCTACTTCTCCAGTTCCCCCACTCAATAAAATTACCCACAGCGCCACACCGCCACTTCTCCAGTTCCCCTACTCTCAGGCTCGCAGCTGAACTCTCTCTTGCACTTCAACTGTTTGTCAAAATGCTCTTGAGAAGTTTACTCTCTCCAAGCAGCTGGAATCATTTGTAAAAGAAAGCTGTCAGTCGGGCACCCACACTATTGGTCGCGATAACCTGGCACTGTCCATCTTATATAAGCAATTCTAAGGTAAACACCGATCTGCCACCTGAATGAACCATCTCCAACTGGAGTTGTGACCATTTCAAATACACGTTCATGGGGATTCGCCAAATTATTTATGCCAGAAATTTAGCACCTTGCTGCATTATTTTGACTTATTTTTTTCTCTAATTTTGTGTCCTGTATTTGGTACTGCACATGAACAATTTGGGGTCCTCTGGCCGTGCACGTTAGTTGCTTGATAAAATGTCCCAAACAGACGTTACACTATGGATTCAATTTTTTAACCTTTCTGTTGGGAAGTATCATTTAGATTTCATTTCCCAAATGGATAAATAACAAATAAAACTAATTAATTGCAGTGGTGAACCTGGATTTTTTTAAGAAGGAAGTAGGGGTTTAGGTTATGAACCAGAACAACCAGTTTAGTAAGGTTTAATACAAAAATATAAGACAATGAGAGAACACTAAGAGAACATATTTATTTTAATATGTACTAGTTTATGAGCTAATTAGGGTTCTGATAGTTCTTACGATCTGTGAAGGTTCCTCACAGCATCTAAACTTAGTTTGAAGGTTACAAGCATAATGGTGACATATTATTATATTGAATCATGAAAAGGAAATTTATTATTTCATCAAGTATTTACTTAAGCATAATATCTTTATGAGCAGGTTACAGTACCATTTGCAGTCAAGGACTCCAATATCAGGTTCTTTTGCTATTGAGCTGATCAAGTTTGGTACTGGCATGTGCTGGTGACCACTGTGCATGCACACTATCTACTGCTACAGTTTCAATTTGTAAGGTTAATCTTGATCTTTAGATTTCTTTCGTTTAATTATATCCAGGAGTAATTGGTTTGTTGGGACATAAATTAGGCTGACATTACAATTCTTATTCATAATTTGTGAGAGGAATCGACTCTAGTATTTGTCCAGTTGTACCAGATTTGGATACATCACCTTTTTAGTATGGTGTAGGAATTATATCTAGTATCCTCAAAATAGCACCAACTTGTAAATTGGACAAAATCTGGTTCATGAAGTCGAAGTTTGTCTGATTTAGACCACTACAAGCTCAGTAATTACTGGTATAAGAGTATTGACCACTACCGTGCTTCTCTATTTAGCATTTTGCTACATTTAGTATGATATTGTGATTTATTGATTTCCATGTATTAAGTCTCCTGTTGCTCCTGGATTCCTTAGATCACTTGCTCACTGATGAAATACCTAACCACTAAAATTGACCAAAAGGCCCTTCTGGAAGAGCCCAACTTGACCTTCACTACTCTCAATAAAGCCCTTCTTACTCAAATAAGAAATACAACGAATGGTAGCTGATCTAAATTGAAACTGTACCAACCTGGAAAACTTCATATATTTGTGTTTGACTATTAAGCAAAGCTGGACATCACGTACTGGATTGATGCCTAACTAGTACTATCTATGTTGGTACCAATTGCCTCAGTCATGTTATGCAAAATTTATTCACCATCCTTTCATTTATGTTTTGTAGGGAATGTATTGATAAATTCTTAGGACACTATTATAGTTGAACAAGGGGGGTCACTGCATTTTGTGAGGCTACCAACAGCCTCAACTCAATCATCTACAAGTGGAGTTGTGACCAATTCCAACACATTCTCATGGGGACCCGCCAGCTGGAATCACTTGTAAGTGAACGCTGTCGGTCGGGCACCCTTACTATTAAAGATGCTCTTCAATTTTTTGATCGCTTGCTGGCCGCTAAGAGTCCAGCACCATCTATCATTTCCTTTAATCAACTCTTTACAGCCTTAACTCGTATGAAGAACTCGAACAACCATTATGCAACAGTCTTTTCACTCTTTAACCGGTTAACCCAACCTAAAGGGGTTTCGCCCTCACCCGATGTTTGCACCTATAGTGTCTTGATCGGCTACTGTATCCGTATGAATCATCTGGGACTTGGGTTGATGTTCTTTGGGCGGTTCATTAAGGAGGGTCAGAGAGCTGATGCTTTCATCTTCACTCCTCTACTCAAGGGCCTCTGTTCTGAGAATAGGGTTAGTGAGGCCGTAGCCATGTTGCTATACAAAATGCCAAAGCTGCGTTGCACACCTAACGTGATATCCTACAACACTGTTATTGATGGCCTTTGTAAAGAAGGCCCAGTTAGTAATGCATCTAGGTTGTTTGAGCAAATGCTTTCAGCGGGTATTGTGCCAAGTGTAGTCACATACAGCTCACTGATTGATGGCCTTTGTAAAGAAGGCACAATTAGTAAAGCATTTAGTTTGTTTGAGCGAATGCTTTCAGAGGGTATTGCGCCAAATGTATTTACGTACAGCTCACTGATTGACGGCCTTTCTAAAGAAGGCGCTATTAGTAAAGCATTTAGTTTGTTTGAGCGAATGCTTTCAGAGGGTATTGCGCCAAATGTATTTACGTACAGCTCACTGATTGACGGCCTTTCTAAAGAAGGCGCTATTAGTAAAGCATTTAGTTTGTTTGAGCGAATGCTTTCAGAGGATATTGCACCAAATGTAGTCACATACAACTCACTGATTAATGGCCTGTGCAAGGAAGGAGATACTGAGAAGGCAGAGGAACTGTTGTGCTACATGGCTTCTCAAGGACTTCAACCTGATGTTGTGACCTATACTACTCTTGTGGATGGGTTGTGCAAGAAAGGGCAATTGGGAAAGGCAGTGGAAATGCTCCAGTCCATGGTTTCCAATGGACATGATCCCAATGTTGTGACTTATAATACCATCATAGATGCAATTTGCAAGGAGGGGGAAACTGAAAACGCAGAAGAGTTGCTATGTAATATGATTTCTAGAGGTACAAATCCTAATGTTCGTACCTATAATACTCTTATAGATGGGCTCTGCAAGTTGGACAAATTAGAAAAGGCAAAGAAGTTGCTGAATGAAATGGTTTCAAAGGGATTATTGCCTAACACTGTAACTTGCACTATAATTGTGGATGCACTTTGCAAGAGGGGGGAACCTGATAGGGCAGAGAAACTATTGTATGATATGCTTGATCAAGGTGTCAGACCTAATCTTATCACATATACTAGTGTTATAAATGGATATTCTAAGCTAGGCTGTTGGAAAGAGACTATTAGAGTTTTGAAGGATATGATTGATCACGGCATTTTGCCCGATGAGGTTACTTATGGATCAATGATGGATTCTTTGTGCAAACAAGGCCAAAGTAAGGAAGCTGAAAAGTTGCTTGATTTAATGGTAAGGGGAGGTATAAAACCAGGTGTTGTATCATATCGATTTTTACTTCTCGGCTATGTAAATGATGGCAATATTGATGGCGTGATGAATATCCTAGATAGAATGCATCTCAATCATGTAGCGCCAGATCTCTCTACTTACACTTCCTTGCTGAAAGCATATGCTAAGAAGAAAAAAGTAGATGCGACTATGAGTGTGTTGAGCAGAATGAAGCAAGAAGGGGTGAAACCCGATTTGGCTGCCTCTGCACCAGTATTAGAACTGCTTTTGAAAATGGGACGCGATGATGATGCAAGAGATCTCATGGAGCAGACAAGTGGCAAGAGATCTCATGATTGATGTGTTAAATTGGGTTGAAGATGGCTCTTTTTTAGTATATTTATGTTTATCAGGGGTTGATGGGGGGGTATATCTGCAATTCTCCAAGACGAGACTTTCAGCTACTGTCATGGCTTTTTGCTTCTCACAGGGGTATGGGTTTTATCTTATTCCCAAGGGGCTTAATGTAAGTTTCAATTGTTTTATCTTTTATGTTTTGGGCTTGTAGATGATGTATGTTTGTCACAGGGGGCTTTTATGTAAGATGGAGCTGGCTTTATGTTCGTACCAAATGTCTTAATTTCCTACTGACAAGTACCAGTCATTGTCCTACTTGTATTTCCTTTTAATCGCTGATTGCAGAGGAATGATGTATTTCATATCAAGCTACTTAAATAATAATATCATTAATTGAAATAGTTCAGACCTCTGCGCTGCATATGGATGCAAAGTAATTAATTAAATGTACAAATTCTGGTCCTAAACCTCGCATTACAAAAGATCATGTAAAACAGAAGAATTTAAATTAAAGGAAATTCTAAAAGTTCAACAACAGCAAATTTAGGCCAATTTTAGAGTTCCAACAATTCTGAAAGGGTGTACTCGTGATACAAATTTAAACGGACTATTTTACCCTTAATTCAAAATCACTATTTTGTACTATATCTGATCCAGTAATAAGACTGCTGAGATATTCAATTACTTGAATGAGGCACGAGAAAGATTTTCTAAGCTATGACCAGAACTTGTTTTATGCTATAAAAGGAGATATCATGGATAAATTCGCACCAAATGTCAGTCTGAACCATTCAACATGATCACCATATTAAAATTTCCTTTGTGCCCAAATTTTAAGTTTTAAAAAAAAAAAAATCGATATTTTCATAATTTTAGAAAATCATTGGTTTTTTATGATCTAAACAATTCAATACTGATTTTCAAAATATTCGAAAAGCTAGTAAAAAAGTTCCGAAAAATGTAGAATTTCTCTCCAAAGTTCAAATTCATGACGTATGAACAAATTATATTTTACCGCAAACGGTTAGTGCCATAAAAAAACTGGTACAACTAAAATAAGGCCTTGGGTCACCCGCAACTATTGCCCAGTATAGTGTCCCCATACTAGATCTTTCTTTCTTCTATATATTGGATGTGCTTTGATTTGACTGTTTGTTAAAGGATTAAATGCCTCTTTATCGTTAACAACGGTCAAACCATTACGAAAATGCTAATCGGAAGTCTGTTGAAGGATTTTTCAATTAATCGGTCGATTATTCTCGTTTAATCATCTGTTTATTCCCACTTATATCCATTTATTCCAGTAAATATTATCTTTACATTATTTTTTTTTCTATGATTGTGTGATAATAAGTTTCATAAATCTAATTCTATTTGTGCTTTGTGTTTTGATATACATTCAATATTTTTTATATATTTTTTTATTACTGATTTTGAAATTGAATAATTCTTCAGTATATATTTTTCTTACTTATTGATATAATTTTTTCAATTAGTACAACATGTTCAAATATGAAATTTAGTTGTTATTATAAACTAAATTTAGTGGTTTATGTTAGGATATTTGATTTCTTTCAAATAATATGTTATTAGTATTTGAAAAACCTTAATTTTTGAAATTATTTTTGCTTTAAATAAATGTGTTACTTACACATGTAAAGTGCGTATGTATTGTTAATATTAAATAAGTGTAGTATCATGCTATAATAATAGTAGTAAGATAAATTAAGTTTATTTGATAAGTTTGATGAGTTAAATAAATTATTTTTAACAAATTAGGAATATATACACACATTATTTGAATGAAAATGATTAATCGGTTACATAATTCCAATTAATTGGTTGTATACTGATTAATTGCTTAACGATACACCGTTCGTCCGACAAACACATATCGTTATTTACAACACTGATAAGTAGTGCAGTTACATGCTCCTTGGCTGATTTCTTGACAATTTTTGTTTTCAATTAATAGCATGATTAGCGTAACTTTGACATGCTAATTCGAATAGTACGCACTATTCTTTACTTGTTACTTATTAAGATTTAATGAAATTGTACAAGTGTCAGTCAATATCTAGCTTTTTGTATACATAAAAAAAACTATTTTATATCTCTTATTTAGATAATGTGAGAGATCAGTTTGACAATAATTTAGCTTGACAATATATTTTTCAAATCAAGCGACAAAAAGAACAATAAAAAATAAATCTATTAAAATAACTTTTAAAACTTTATTTTTCTGACTGCTTGACTTTATACTAAATAAATTTCAAAATTTTGTATTTGCATGTGTAACTTATAAAGTAGATCAGTTTTAACTTTTAACAGTTTGGATTCATCGTTTGAAGCTAATTTGATAGATTTTGAAATTATGAATTAATAATTTATAACTTTAATTTTCAGATTTATAAATTCTCAAATCATAAATCAGTTGCAATCTGATGATATAGAAATAATAATTGCATGTGCCTACAGTTCAAATAATAATGGTCAAATCTTTTTTATTTAAAACCTAAAATTGTCATATCAATGTGTATAAATTGTCATATCAGTGGTCACTGGTACTTATTCCTTTGTAATGTTATTTTTCCACAATTTTTTTGTTCTAGCTGCAAGAAGCAAGTGGAGACTTGCATTTTCTTTTTGCGTTGGGTTGGGATATAGCAATAACTTTTGATGTATTAATAAGTTGCATCTTTTTATTAATTAATTACTGTCTACTTTCTATATATTTTATTCATTCTGAGAGTTTATCATGGACAATGTATGAATTATATATACAAATCAAAACAACATGAGAGATTATCATGCATGAGCCCCCTTCGATAGACACAGTGATCATGTCTTTTGAATCAAGGCATTGCAATGATTATGTGAAAAACATATTGTGGTCATCAAAACTTCATGTTTATATGTGTTTAGTGGACAATACATATATTGTCATGATCATTGAATGAATTTGTTGTGTTGGCTTATTTATATAAATGTGCTCAAATCTATAATTCTTACATTGTTCAATAATAAAATATATGACATTAAAAAATCAGATATTAAATATATGATATTAAAAATGCACGACGCAAGTGATTAAAATCATGGGATATTTGAGAAAACTGATATCAAAATGTAAATTAAAGTCAGTGAAAGAGGTATGATAGCTAATTTTTTTAATAAAAATAATGAAAATGGATCACTTAAAGAATTTTAATGTTTTTAACAAATTATCACTTAAAGTCATCACTAAAACGGTCCAATTTGAAAAACTTGAGTCTCCATCATAATTTTTTGCTTTGGGTTTGGGTCTAACAACACTCCATACATATTTCCAAAAAACAATCATACATCTTAATTTTGAACTTTCAATTAACCTTTGACCAGACACGGTGGTGCACGACAAAATTTAAGTGGTCTAATCAACACGTATCTTACATTCTTATTCAAGTCAAAAAACCACTCTCATGACCATAAGCCCTTTAACAATCAAATTTTAGCAATCCAAACCAAATCATACATTATCTAGTGATTGTAATACCTCAACCCTGGATTGCCAACATGGCATTATGTAATTGGGTATTTTAATTATGAAACTACCTACTCCAAAATCATGATTATCTAAATAATTTATTTGATAAGTATGTATGAAATTCAAAATAATTTATTTGACAATTAAGTATGAAATTCAAAATAAATGCAGTTCAATCATATTTGTACAAGTAAAATTAATAATAATATAATTTTCTCGCCCGAAATAATATAGAATTATTTGTAATGGTGACTAACAAGAGAACGAAGTCTTTTGAGTACAATGAGCTACAACACCGTCTGATCCGTTGTAACATTATCGCAAAATATATATATGATATTAATAACAAAATTAAAATAACAAAATGAACGTATGTATTGTTGTATTGGTTTAGTAAAATAAGTTTTTTTTTTAAAGAAGTAATATTGTTTCTTGAACAGATCAGTGAAATAGCTAAATTATTTTGAAGCTAATTGAAGTTAAATTAATCATCAAAAAATTAATTAAGCAGAAACAAAATAATTGAGTATAATACTAATTAAGGTTGGAATTTTGAAGTATTTAGAAATTAATTAGAATTTTGGAAGTCAAGAATTAATAATGTAGTTATTGATTAAAATATGTTTTATAATAAGTATATATGAAGTTAACCAATTAAGGATTAAGTTCTTAAAATGACATAAAAAGAGAGACATTTATTTTATAAAGAAGTGTTTAATAAACTTTCTTTCAAATAATTTGCAATTTAATTATTGATTAAAGAAATTCGAGGGTTCATCTTATAAAATATGCAAACTAAAAAGAAAAGACAAAACAAATGGAATGGAACACCGTGGCATTTGGTCCACGTGGCACTCATGCAATAAGCCCACCCTCTAACCGAGCTTCCTAATTTCGTTTAATGAGTTTCCGCTCTTCGATTCTCTTAAAAAAAAAAAAAAAAAAAAAAAAAAGAGAGGAAGAGAGAAATAGATGAAAATGATAGAAAAATAAAAAAATTGTAATTTATTAGAAAAGGCCGCTGTCTGATGCAATTTGTGATGCAGATAACATGTCTAATCTTTTTTTTTTCTACTGCCGTTTATAATGAAGTAAACGCATTTGCTTAAATTCATATTAGCGTTTATTTTGACATAATCCATTAACTCCAATTAACAAAATAGTTGCTTGGATTGTTTTATTATTATTATTTATCTAACACCTTTTTAAATAGCATGCTTACACTGTCAATAAATATTATGAATTTAATTTCCATTTTTATAAATATTCTGAATTTTATTAAAACTTATGGTATCTGAAAATTTTGAATTCTGAACAAAATATGACAATGCCAATAATTTAGTTTTCTCAACAACAAGATATGTCAAAAATCGAGACAAAACAGATATATATGTTGGAGTCTTTGACACCTTAAATGAGGTAAATATATTTACTAAGAGCGTTGGAGTTTATAAGAAAATAAAAAATAAATAACGATAATTAAGAACAAAATTGTGAAATTATGGAATATAGAAACATAAATAACGATAATACACCTCTTATAAATATCTCACATTAAATGAAATTCTATACAAAAATTATTCTCTTAATTTCTTACTCTACAGAAATAACACACACGTACTCTATTTCATTATCATGAAATCAAAGAAACTTTGACATCCGCTTTAGTTTCTGAAATCCAAAATTAATTAAGATATCTGCAAAATGGATTTAATTTGATGAGAGATTTTTGGTTTGATTTCCTTTTAGGCAATTCACCTTGTTATTAGTTTGCCTCATAAACCGGAAAGATGTGCCGTGACAAAAATTATAGTGGTTTGTTGTTCATATTGGTTTTCTCAAATATCTTAAAAGTGTTAGTAATTAAAAGTGTTAGTAATTAAATATTTTGAAAAACAAAAAAAAAACATAAATATCATAAGAGATTATTTGTTGGACAATATATTTCTAGATTTATGTAAGAATAATTGATAGTGAGATATTTATATAAATAAAACATCACAACATATTCATTCAAAAATGAGGACTATCTCATATATAACGATAAAGTTGTGATAACTGGAAAATATTTTTCACACAAACATTGCAATGTCTTGACTTGAACCAAATAGAAGGCTCCAATAATGTGGTACTTGTGAGCCAAGAGCACCGAGAGCAGTGCGCTGGAAAATCAAAGGAGATTTGCGCTAGGATATTGACACTGACTCATGGACCCCATCTGTCAGTATACTTCTGAATCCCTTCCTCTTTTGTTTCGGTTCAATTTCTTTTCTTTTCTTTTCTTTTTCTCTTTTGATTTTTATAAATTACTTCAGCAGACCACGTCGAACTCTTCTTCTCTATGGTAATACCTGAACCCTCAATTTGAGTTTAACACAGGTTTTGAAGCCCATATTTCCAAAGCACTTGAACCCCACTTGCCCACTACAGTCTTTTAGACGAGAATGTTATTTATATATGCTACAAGACTTCAATTTGCACCACATCAGCTGCCCATTTGTTATCCTAAAATTCTACCTCATAGTAACCAACTATATATGTTGAATTGCATGGATACGATTTGTTCTTAAGAACAACTTTCAGAACAAATCACGAGCTAATTGTTTCCCAACGATCGATCCAGATGCTACAGTTTTTGCTGCACATGAAATTAGAAATTAGGGATGTCAATTATTGACCACGAAATCAACCCGTATCCGATTCAATCTCTCAACTTGCGAAAACAAAAACATATCAAATGGTCAATATTAGACGTGACGTGGTATGACTAAAAGTCTTAAAAGCCAACAACTTCAATGGAGTATGTATTTGATTATTTTTTTTTTAATTATTTCAATATTCTAGCTTATTTTGTGACGACACATAATTAATCTTGAGGAGAACTCCGGGAAAAGTTAAAATAAATGTTAACCGTTCATTAATTATTAATCAGAAGATTGAGGTATAATTAAAGAACAATTAACACTTTCCTTCCAAATTAAAATGTCATAAATAAATGCAACATTTTTTTGTTTTTATTTTTCAAGAAAAATAGGGATCAAATTAAGTCCCCATTTGTTGGATTGATTGATAAATAAAGTTTCACTCATGGACATATATATATTTAGTAATACTAATAAATAAATAAATAACACATCAACAAACATATTTGGTGTGTAGCATGGTGCTATTGGTGGAAAAAAAAAATTTTAACCAAAATTAAAAAATTAATTTTAGGAAACCAGTGATTTTTTTTTTTTTTACAAAAACCATAAGAATTTTAACCGTTCTTCTTCTTTTCTCGGGCTGAAATATCATTTCAGTCCATCTTAGTTTCACAGATACTCATACGAACGACCACAGAAAATCCGTAAATATCTCCAGCCTGAAATGACATTTCACTCCCGTATTATTATTATTTTTTTTTACTGAGATAGCCTCCCTCTTCCCTTTCCCTTCTTTCTCCTTTCTCCTTTCTACCTTCTATTCTTTTATTTCCACTCGAACCCTCATTTTTTTTTTCAAGTCTCAACATTCTATTGTTGTTTTATTCTAATCACATAGATTTGTATATTTTTGAGAGAAAAATAAGAAAAACATAAGAGAAAACGCAGCCTAATGTAGGTTTTGTTTGAAGCTTATTTAGTGTATGTTTTGTTTGAACAAATTGATGTATGTTTTTTCATATAGTATATTTAGTTGTTGATCCCATATTAATTTAGCTAGTCCTCTTATTTATTTAGTTCATTACAAAAGTCAACAATTAAAAAAGAAACTAATAAAAACAATAGAAACAGTTCCTAACTAAAACAAAAATAGTTCCTGGACAAAACAAAGTCAGTTCCAGGAAGTTTCGGACTCAGTTCCTGACCAAAACCAAAGTGCTAAAAAACAACATGTTTTATGAAGGCCGAAACAGAAACAGTTCCGGCCAAAGCAGAAAGTTCCGGTCAGTTTCTAGAAGTGCAGAAAAACAGTATGTTCGGCCAAGGCCAAAACTGAGGCCGAAACAACTGCACAGAAAGCATTGAACTGAAATGCCAATTCGGTCTTAGCTAAAAAGAAGATATATTGGACTGAAATAACATCTCAGTCCGGAGGCATTACACCAACAGCTACACTATTTTTTTTTTTTCTGAAAAACTGTGAAACCATGACGGACTGAAATGTCATTTCAGTGCCTAAAAAACAAGAGTGGACCGAAATGACATTGCAATTTTTATTGGTTTTGTTAAAAAAAAAAAAACGTAATCATGTTGGTTTTCTAAATTTTTTTTTTTTAATTATAGTTTTTTTAGAAAAATTCCTATTGGTGCGAATTGGTATGAAAAGGGATTTGGGGTGGGCTCTCTAACACTTTCTTTCTCCTGTGACCAAGATTATTTGAACCTCAGCACAACTAATTTTCTCAATCCGATTTTATACAAAACCCTACTCGTGGTGTCTTCATGTGTACATTAATTGACAACCTGTGTTAACTTAAATCGTGTGAGCCGGTATTACCATGTGAGCCGCATGATACTCTATGCTCACCAAATTTTAATACTCTATTTCGTGTGAGCGAACCTGACGCGTGTGAACTAAACAGAAGGCTCTAATGTGATAACTTTTTAATAGATCTTATTATTAATTACATAAGACGAATGATAAAGTACTGTAACATTTGTATTGATTTATAGATATGTAATTTATGTATGTCGAATATGCTAATGAATGTTTTTTGTATAAAGATGATAATACCAACAAACAATACTTAATGACATGCGATCGAACTTGCATGGTTACCAAACTTTTCTATACTAATGACAAGCGTTAATTTTATGTACTATATGTTTGATTTAATGTATGATTTCATATGAAATTAGATCCAACTTTTCTATCTATTTTCATTTCTATTTATTTTACAGGCATGAGGTGTAAGTGCAATTATGAGAATTGTAATTTCGTAGTTTGTGTAGCACAAATAATGATTTATTTATTCTAAAAATAACATTAAAATAAAAAATATAGTTTCTATTAATGTTTCTTTTTATAATAACATAAATTAAGTCCTTGATAAAATATAGAGAGCTTAAAATAATAACGTGAATTAGAATATGAATAATAGAATAATAACAATGATTATTTCAAGAAAGAATATTTATTGGTTTTCTCAAATATCATAAAAGTGCTAATTATTAAATATTTAAACAAAAAAAATATCATAAGAAACTAATTGTTGGACAATATATATATTTGTAGATTAATGTAAGAATAATTGATATTGAAATATTTATATAAATAAAACATCACAACATATTTATTCGAGAATCACAACAATCTCACATATAATGAAATGATGAAGTTGTGATGACTAGAAAATGCTTTTTCACACAAACATTGCAATGTCTTGACTAATTGACTTGAACCAAACAGAAGGCTCCAATATAATGTGGTACTTGTGAGCCATATGAAAAACGATGAAATATAATACAAGTTTTACAACTTGAAACTTGCACTTATACACATGTTCATATTTAATAATATTTGATGAATTTTACTGGTCCAATAACATGACCAAGTAACTAAACTAAAACAACCGCAGATATTTTTCTTCCTCTGAGTCTTCTGTTGCACCATCTACTGGAAATATTTTGCATAAAACAGAGATCACAATTAAACTGTCTCATGAGCCAGAAACCAAGCTTGCTCTTGCGCACCTCCCCTGAATTCATTTCACCTAAGGTAACAAAATATTTCCTTTTTAGATTTATACAGTCCGATCAATTCTGATCGGATGGTCTAGATCTAAATGGAAATATTATGTTACCTCAGAGGAAATGGATTCCTCCTGCCCAACCGCACTTGATCACTCCATGGCGCTCGTTGGCCCGATCCCTGTCGTCCGTTGCCTCCCATCAGAAGGACGACGGTTCGACTCCTCTCCAGGAGACAGGAGGATTTGTACAAGTAATTTCGGCATAAGATGTACGACTAAACCGCTGGCTATCTGTGTGTCTTTGTTCAAAATTTTATTTTGTTAAAATTGTTTTAACATTTACTTTTAGATTTTGAAATCCTCAATATTTTTATATTCTATTTTGATTTGTAAAATTTCCATTGCAAATTAACTCTTAAGGTTTTATATCGTTCAAAATTTTAAATTGTCATAATTTATGGTTTGTAGTTAATTACTAAATATCAAAATTTCAGATTATAACACTTTGTAACCTAAGTTATCAATTAAATGTCGACATGCACCTTGTTTTTCATCAAAAAGTTTGTTTATTCAAGATCTGTTTAGCATTTTCTTTGGCCGTAGGCATAAAATTAATACATTTAATATATTTTGTGGGCATATGCATTCTAGCAAGATTTAATAAAATTGAATGAAATTTCACGCTAGAATCTCTTGTCCCTTTTCTGAGCCGATTTTATTTAATCGGATATAAAATCAGTCTACTGCAAAATCACATTTTTTTATAAAAAGAAATGTAAAAGAATATATCCAAGAAAAAAATATTTTATTTAATTTACTAATTGATTACATGCTAAAACATAAAAAAATGAAATGCTATTTTTCAATACAATCAAAGTATCTCTACAAAAAAAATATTAAAATATATTATTTTTTACTATATTTTTTCTTTTTGACAAATCAGCGTGTGACGTGTCAAATACTGTCTAGTTATTTTTGTAAAATATTATTGTATCTCATTTTATTTCATGATTTTTGTTTCCAAAGAATATGAAATAGCTATTATTAATGCAATTTCAGCCCTAAATTTAATTATTCAGTTAACATTTACACAAAAATAAATTTTCAGATCATTTTTAAATTATTCAATTCAAACGAGAATGTCATTAACGTCCAACCAGCAAAATATTTTAAAAAATTTATCTAAAATTTCTCAAATATTAATCTCTTAAATCAAAATAATGTGGCGCAGCAACAAATTATATTGGTTTTCTTAAATATCATAAAAGGTGTTAGTAATTAAATATTTTGGAATATATATATATATATAGATATATATATAGATATATATAGAGATATATATATAGAGTTAGGCTGGGGTGCTATGGATAGCATAGAGGCCTCTATGCTACGGCTCAATATTCGAGTTTTCAAAATCCAAACGGTCGATCCGAACCGTTCATCTTATTCACCATATTAATATCTGCTTGGAGACAAAATTTTACATTTTTATGAATTTTTTTACTATTTATTAAGTATTTTACAAAATTGTTGATCCAACGGTGGCTGCACAAAACAGTAAAACCGTTGGATTAGCGATTTTCAAAGTGGCTTAATAAATAGTAAAAAAATTCAGAAAATTATAAAATTTGGTCTCCAAGCAGATATTAATATGGAGAATAAGATGAACGGTTCGGATCGACCGTTTGGATTTTGAAAACTTGAATATTGAGCCGTAGCACGGGAGGCCACTATGCTATCCATAGCACCCCAGCCTAACTCTATATATATATATATATCTATATATATCATAAAAGATTATTTATTATGTTTTTCACACAAACATTGCAATGCCTTAACTCTTTTTTTAGTTAAAAAAAAAAAAAATAAAAAAAAAAATCAAACAGAAAATTGCCGTTTTTTTTTCCTACCACCCTCAAAAATTAGAATTAAATGAATACCATCCGAAAAATCGGAATTCAGATTCCGCCACGTTCGCACCGTGGATCTGCGCACGGGTTGACCCGTCCGCAGATCCACGGTGCGAACGGGTCGGTGCGCAGATACACAGTGCGAACGGGTCACTCGAGCGGTGAAGGGATTTCATGTGTATGCCTATGTGGTGAGAATTTAAATTTTTTCTATCACCACTTGGCTCAATGAACAAAGGACGTTATTTATATGACAATAGCAAACAAGAAACTTCTTAATAGTTTCATTAAGCACCTAATGTGTAGGGATGGCAATGGGCCGAGCCCACGGGTATTTTACTAAGCCCATGCCCGGCCTGCCTGTTAAAAACTGATGGCCCGCCTGCCCGGCCCAATCTGATGGGCTTGAAAATCTATGCCCGGCCCGCCCATGGGCCTTTCCCCCAAGCCCATGCCTGCCCGTCCTTGCCTGTTCCAGCCCATGGGCCTACCTGGCCCGCCCATACCCGCTGGCCCATCCATATTCAACCACATCAAATGAACTGTACAAGAAACAAAACAATTCATAATGTGCTTTTTATAATGGAAAAAAAATAATTCATAGTTTAATAACAAACAACAATGTGATTTTGCTATTGGAGCAAGAAAATAATTTATAGTTTAATAGCAAATAAAGGCGACTAGTCTGCTTATTTTTTTTAATGCAAAGGCCCATGGGCTGCCTGTGGGCTTCGACATAAGGGCTCTAGGCCCGCCCTTACCTGGCCCATCACAGTGTCAGGCCGACCGGGTAAAGGGCAGGCTGGGCGGGTAAGACCGGGCCGCCGGGTCAGTTGGGCTTTTTTGCCATCCCTACTAATGTGTACTAAATAAAAAATAAATAAATTTATTCATTTCTTATACAAGAGGAGATGATAATTTATACCTAAAGAGATTGTCAAATCTCTTGATTAGAGGGAAGTCGATTTCCCTTCTAGATCTCTTGGAAACAACCTCTTCGATTGAAGCGCCTCTCCACATCTTGGTTCACCTTGAACCTAAACAACAAACTAGCACACCTCTTAGATAGATGGATGTGAAGTTTAGAGCTTAGATCCAACCACCTAGTAAGAAGAGATGAGAGATGAGAGCCCCCCTTCAAAGTTTCGGCCAAAGAAAGGGAAAAACGTGGCTGCTCAAAGGGGCTGATTTTGGCAAGTGTTATAGGCAGAAAATTAGCATATTTTTCTCCCAAATGAGCCCCCTAAAATAGGCAAGGGTTAGGGCAACCCTTTGTGTAAGGTTTGAATTAATTACACAAATGCCACTAGCCTTGTTTAGCCATCTCATGCTCTCTTTAATCTCATCTTATGGTTGGTTTAATAAATTAATTTATGAACAAATAATATTATTCATATTATTCTATTATACAATATTTATATTATTCTTATAATGTATTCAAACATTATACCAAATAATATTTGCATAACTTCATAAATTTATTTCTAGTCTAAGCATGTCATATTATGACATTTTATTTTAGCATTTCATCACATGTATTTTATCTTATACATTATTATGAAATGTAAAATACTTGTTGTTTCTCTTCAGTTGGTGTGACCGTATAAATGATCTATGTCATCTTGGCAATAATACAAATCTTTATATTATTGACTATAAGAGGTTCTATCATTACATTATAGTTATCCAAATGACATAGTAATCATTTACTCAATCCACTAATTTTGTGTCTATCCTTGTCACATGATATTATGAATAATATGCAAAATAGGATCGTGTCAATTTTGCATTATATTCATTTTCTTGGTCTCTCAAGTGAATTATAATTATAACTACATCAGTTATATTGCATGCGATATAATTCCACTTTACCAAGGGGCCCAGTAATATCATAACTCAAATTGAGGGACAATGATAATATTAACATATAGATTTCTCCCGCACAAGTTGTACACAACGAACTGCTATTTTATTCCTATCATAAGATAGTATTTAAATAGCAATCACATTATATGCTTCTCATGTGAAAAACCTACACATCTCATATCTAAGATTCTAAAGACACAATGGAAACATTAATGACACAAAACACAATCCATATAATGTTTCATTCATTTAGGTCATGTTCAATATATAAAATACATATTTTATATATTCATGTAATTAAATGATAATCCTTTATCAACATTTATAGAACTTCAATGTACTTTAATCTACATGACAATCTTCCTCGGTAATTAATGTTCCTCCTTAATTACCACGATTGTGAACTTATTTAGTGATTAAATGTTTCTCATCTTAGGAGTTCTATGATTCAAGACCAAGAGCATCTTCTTGAATACTTTCAAAGATATAACATATAAATCTCAAGGAACAAGAATAATAATATTCGTAATAAAATCATGAATAACACATAAATTATTATTAAAAGATAACTTTCAAAACACACATCCTTCAAGCGGGTCATGACGCGAGCGGGTCAAAGCGAGCGTGTCAGTGCACAGATCCACGGATCGGTGCGCAGATCCACGGTGCGAGCGAGTCAGTCCGCAGATCCACGGTGCGAACGTGGCTGAATCTGAAATCTGATTATTCGAGTGGTAGTCATTTAATTCTGATTTTTGAGGGTGGTAGGAAAAAAAAAACGGAGAAAATTGCAATGCCTTGACTTGAACCAAACAGAAAGCTCCGATGTGGTACTTGTGAGCCAAGAGTACAGAGAGAAGTGCGCTGGAAAATCAAAAGGAGATTTGCGCTAGGATATAGGACACAGACTTGCGGACCCCATTTGTCAATATATTTCCGAATCCCTTCTTCTTTTATTTGGGTCCAGCTCCAGCCCGTTTCCTTGTTTTCTTCAGCTCATTCAATCATCAAATACGATTTCATTTTTTTTTCTATTTTGACCTTTATAATTTACTTCAGGAGCCCATGCCGAACTCTTCTTCTATTTCTTTCTTTTTTTTTCTTTTCTTTTTTAACCCAAATCAATTTAATTTTTATTTTAGCTTATAACCAAGAGCGACTTTATGATTAAATGGGTCTACTCAATCTTCTCCATTTTGGTATTTTCTGAGCTTTCTAATTTATTTCTGAATCCCAATTTTTGTTTTTTTATTCTCTTATTTAATGTGCACAAGTAGAGGATACAATCAGAACAAAGTAAAATGAATCCAAAATATTCCTGTTATCATTCGTCTTTTTTAATTAAAATAAGATTTATTAAAAAGTTAAAAAAAAAAAGTATACTCGAAAAAAAAAGAGTTAAAAAACTTACCATTGGGCCTTCTTATTAGTTCGCTCACACAAAAAGAGAGAATTAAAATGAATTTTAGAACTGAGAGCGAGGATTACGACTTACGAGTTATGACTTTTAAGTTTTAAGTCATAACTAGAATATAAGTAATAAGCAGAAATTAACGGTTCATTTTACTTTGAGATTCTAACTAGAATAGTTTGCAAACCTATTTCGAACGAATCAGGTTCAGTTTAAATTTGGTTTGAATTAATTTCAAACTATTTTAAATCGAATTTTTTACAAACTTTTTTGAATCAAACTCGAATCGAATCACGAACTACAAATTTTTTGTGCAGCCCTAACTTGAACCCTCAATTGAGTTAACACAGGTTGTCAATTAATCTCTACACGAAAACTATACGAGGGGGGGTTTGTATAAAATCTGATGGAGCAAATTAGTTGAAAAGGGTTCAAATAACTGTGGGCACATGATAAAGAAGTGTTATAGAGCCCACCTTAGAGGTTTGCTAATACCCGTTTAGGGTTATCCGAACCCGGTCCGTCCGTACCCGTTATCCGAGGTATCCGTACTTGTGCCCGGGTATAGGCGGGTAAACGGGTACGAGTTTGAGACGGACCGGACACTAATATTTGAGAAAAAAACCCGCCCAATCCGTACCCGAAACACGCCTACTCGGACCCGTTGTACCTGTACCCGCACCAATTTATCTGAACCCGAACCCGCATACTTTACCCGTTCTACTCGCACCCTTTACCCGTTTAACCCGTACCCATTAACCCGTTTAATTTTGAAATTCAAATTTGAAAAAAAATTTCCTGCCGGTTTGTAAAAAAAAAAAACAGAAAAAAAAACAGTAAAAAAAACAGAAAAAAACCAGAAAAAAAAAAACCGTACCTTACCCGAGGTACCCGTTACCCGTACCCGTTACCTGAGACGGGCACGGGTATAAAACGGGTAGGGTACAGTTTTTAAAAAAAATACCCATCCTACCCGTATCCGTTTTATCCAACTACCCGTTCTACCCGTACCCACCCTACCCGTTACCCGTCCCGGATTTACCCGAGATACCCGTACCCTACCCGAGAGCACAACACTAGCCCACCTGCTAAGCTCTCGTGAAACAAATGACACAGAACCCTTGGGCATCGTGTAACAGAACCACTCTCATGACCATCTCTCTAAAACCCTTTAACAATCAATCTCTCAAATTATTAGTTCCCTCCAATTTCTGAGTTAGTTAATAGTTATGAATAAAAATAGATACTATTAATTTCAATAGCTATTTAATTTCTATATGCAAATTAATTTATATATGAAAATTTTAGTAGCGATATTAAACAATACTTTTTGGGAACAAAATTTTTTATATATCATCCAAAAGCTTTTAATCATGCTTTTGTCTCCTTATATATACCTGAATGATATTTTCATGAAATTTCATTTACTACGGCTTGAAAAGTGATCTTTTATGCGGCCTCATTCAAAATCAAAATATTTACCATCAAATATTTACGAATTAGGATGCACTATAGTAACTTAAAATTTGAGTTTGGATCCGGACCATTCAATCTCAATTTGACACAAATATTAAAAGAATCCATGCATGCCACCATGGATAACTGTATTTTTTCTTTCTTTAAATAATTATCTCTATATCACAAAAACTTATTCCCTAATTTATTTAATTGTTGTCTTACTTTAGCAGGTATTTTATATACAACCTCATAAAGATAATAATTTATTTTTCCAACCTTGTAATGTACTGTACCGTAACTTAGTTATTATTAAATTTTTACTTTGTAATTGTAGAAATTTAATTCAAATTTTAATGACTACACGTTATACATTTACACATATTATGTATTTTACGATTCAAAATAATTATTTTTTGGCACTCAGTATTTCTATCTTTAAAAAGAAAGAAAAGTAGGGCAGTTACAATTAAGCTCCTTGGCTGATTTCTCGCCATTTTTTGTTTTGAATTAATAGCATGATTAGCGCATTTGTATTTGCTGGATTGGCTGCAATTAAAATATGTCTAAAGATCAACTTTTTAACTTGGATCAAATTTTATATTTTTTTTGAAACTTTTTACTATTTTTTGAGACAATTAGAACATCACTTGATCTAAAAATTCAGGCCGAAAGTAGTGATTTTATACCTACCAAAAAAATAGTAAAAAAATTCCAAAAAATATAAAATTGGGTATCCAAGTATATATTCATATGATAATAATATTGAGAGGTTCGGATTGACTATTTGTATTTTGAAGGTCGACAAAAATAAGAATCTAATACACGGAATAGTCCGCACATTGCAAAGTACCATATTAAACCCTAAACCTATCATTTATAACAAACACTGCAAATTAATTTTTATTTTGAAGAATCCGGGGTTGTACATTATTAAAAATATATAGAGTCAGTAAGTATATATACTGGATATATTGCTGGGATCTGATAAAAATATATCTGAGATCCCCGGCCTGCCAACATCTGGTAGGCCTAGGCCATCATTTTATTGGATGCAAAATAATATTTGACAAAGACTTGGCTTGGCTTGGCTCGGCTTCACTCTACGCCACGAAAAGTAGGAAGGTTTAGTGGTTCGCAGCTGGTTTAAAGGAACAAAAGATTGCAATATTGAAGCCGTGACAATATATATATATACCAACTATTTATGTGCCTACCTTTAAACATGGATTCGATTTGGATTTGAAGTTTTCTTGCGTTGAATTGACTAGTTTAACACACTTAATTGTCCTTCTGGACCTGATAAATAGTGATAATATATGCTAATAAAGCTTGCAATCCCTATTTAGATTAGTTTTTGTCACTGTTCAGAAGACATAAAACCTAGCTAATACCTCTATTAACTCCTATTTGTTGTTTGAGGAGTTCTTTTTCTGGTCCTGGGTTGCTGTCTTTTGCTGATATCTTCATCTTTTCCTTACAGGGCCTGGAAAATTACTAACTCCTATAACCTATTTGTTGCAACAAAGGGATGGCCACCAGCGCATTTGTGATCGAAACGGAAATTGCTTGCCAGATATTGAATTCACCAGGAAGTTTATTGCTAACTTCTATGAGGATTCATTCTTAATTACAGTTGCGGTGTAAAGGAACCGGTCCAATTTCCGGGCAACGATTTTAACAGAGCAGTTCATGAGCACACAATCATATACAGTGTTGTTTTTATTCTATAGTTTGTGCATTGCAGCACACAATCATATACATTTGATGAATGCTGTATTTCTATGTTAGCAGATGTCTAAAGATTCGGATCAAATTAGGAACATCAAGAATAGCTCATGAATTGTATTATGTGAAATATTTAGTTTAAACTCAACCATATTGTTATCTTTATAGCAACTAAACCAACATCTTTAAACTTAAAGAAGTACAATGACATGATATCAATTTTTCTTAGACATCTTTTAGTTCACCAAACAAATATATATATATATATATATAGTAGGATATTTTCTTTTCATTAATTCTATATGCCCAAACTTTAAGTATATGCCCAAATATATATGAGATGCAAGTTGGATGTCAAAAATAAAATTACAAGAAAAATACAAAGTCTCATTACATTCCAAATTTATTTAGTGTTCATCAATCATCACTACATAACAGTTTCAATGAACACCACTAAATATTTTGTATTACAAACACATCACATTCAACCATAAAAAAAAACACATCACATTCAACTCGCGCTAACCGTTAGTTTGATGGACGGTAATACGCCATAACAGAATACATAGTTTGCAAAAAAGTTAAGAGCAAAAGAACAATAGCGGCAATAAATGATATAATTGACCACGGGTTGCTGAAATAATCTCGGTGCAACTTTGCTCTGTGCTTCTGCCAAGGGGAATCACAATAGGTCTTCACTTTTTTAAACAGCTCTGCCAGGTGGTGATTGTCATAGTCGAGGTAAGAACAATACCTGAGCTGGTTGAAAAACTCAGCGGCCGCCTTTTCATTCGCCAACTTATTCTCTATTATTCCATTCTGTTGTAGAATCGTCACATCCCTTTGCGTGTTCACTATACAATCCATGAAAACTGCGTAGCTTGTCAAGGGCTTCATGTTCACACCATTGCATTGCTCGAAAGCTATGAGATTCATTATCTGTGGCCTTCTCGCTTCCTCAACCGAGCTGTAAGGGATTGTGAGCACACCATTGGAGAAGTGTACACTGAAGATGCTCTGTGCTTTGGCCTTCTTGAAAGTTATCCCTGCCTCTTGAAGCTCGGTTGCACAGGGAATCATTCGCGGTTTACGCTTCGCCGGCTTGGGAAGACGATGTCTTCGCATTGTTAATTTTTTAAAAGAGGAAATTAGGGGCAACACCTTTTTTTGTTGCCCGAGAATTTTGAACATAATTAGGAATTTATTCCTTGGCTTCGTGGTAATTCCTTGTGTGTTCATGTAGCACTGGTAGTAGAAATCGAGCAAATGGTAATAACAGATATCTCCTTCTGGTGCCAAGAAGGTCTCGTTTCCGTACTGTAAGAACACAACTAAGCAATCAAACAGAGTTGCTTTCTCAGGCTCACTATCTTCACTTAGGCTAGATGCCTTATCAAACTCAGTAATGGAATTGTCACTGGACGGAGAAATTAAGTTAGAGGTGTTCTCATCTCTGGTCGAAAAAAGGTCGAACACACACTGCAGCACAACAAAAGGGATCTGATTCTCGAGCATCAGGAGGTCGCTCTTTATGAGAGGAATATTCCAGCTGATCTCAGATATAATATCAGAATCTGGAGAACAATTCACAATCAGTTGAACAATAAAACAGGCATCATACAACAGCATCTCGATGAACTCGTCAGATTTCATCTCAACGCTCTCATAGTAGCATTTTCGTGCTGTTGACTCCAACTTTCTCAACTCCACAAGATAATCTTCCAGGGTCTTGTCAGGATTTTCATGGAGCATTTTCCTCACGTACCGCAATTTTTCGCTTTCCATACATTTTAGGTCTTCACGTCCCCTATGGTACGGGCCGATTGAGACCACCCGTGGCTCATAGAAGTACTTGTTTCTCTCTCTAATGTGAGAAGGCACGGGAAAAATTGTGATCTCTTTCTCTGCGGTTGTTGATTTATACAGTACTTGATCAAGTTTTTTCTGGATAGATAAAGCCAGAGGATCACCGATTATTTGGATAGCTATGTGCTGATTCTGTGTCATCTCTGAATCTTCACAGATTTTACCAAGGTACTGATATCTCTGTAGGGTACTTCTTCTTTTTTGTTGTTGTTGTGCTTCCCTCTATTAACAGAGTTAATTTTTATATCTAATCACCCGCTAATTCGTAAACTGTGGTGGATGTGCAAAAGGAAGTCCTTCCTGAAGAAAAATGAGCAAAAAAAGGAACTCAGTACTCTTATTTTAGATAATTGCTACTATAATTACTGTGTTCTGGCATCAATGTAATGCTTTTTTTGTAGTATCAAAGAAAATAATTTTTCCAAGATAACAGTGCCAAGGGAAATTTATAAATTGTGGGCAAGAACAAATATTTATGAGTTTGTTTTTAATTCCATCAGTACCAAAAGAAAAATAATCTTATTTACAGCACCACAGATGGTACTAATACTTTGTTTGTTCATTCTATGTTTGAATTCCATGATGCAAAGGTAGCTTTGAGTGTACTGTCAATAGGCATCTCCTATTGGAACAGAAAATATGATATTTCTCAAGGTTCAAAATAGCGATTATCGCGTTATAGCGGAAATGCTAAGAAAAAAGCTATCGCGAATAGCGTAGCTATAGCGGAAGCTATCCTACATAGCATCTTTTTGTTTAAAAAATTATATTTTATATTTCTACTAATTATCAACATTATCTAAAATCTCATAAAGCAATAAGTAACACAAAATTGATTAAGGAATTAGAATATTCATATTGAACCAGTACAAAGTCCAAATTATTAGACAAAATATTCTTAATATTATCATAAATTATTTATCTTTTTCCATTCAAAATAACCTAAGCATTTGGCATAAACTATAATTTTTTTCTATTCAAAAAAATCTAAGCAAGCATCATGAAATAAACATTCTATCTTTTTTTAGTTAAAAATAAAATCAATCTGGACCTTGAAAAAAAATTGCAGTTTGGGCCTTTAAATAAAAGCCTATGTAGCATAGCGTGCGCTATAGCGTGTAGTGCAAATAGCGGACTACTGTTACCGTTATAGCGGTCGTAGTTGAAATAGCGCACTTTTATCCTATAGCTTAGCGTTCAAGGTCCAAAAACGCTATTCCGTCGCTATAGCACACTATTTAGAACACTGATATTTCTATATGTATATATATAATTAGAGGAGGGTTCGAATGACTCATGTCTTTAATGTCTCATTGTACTTCATATCCTATACTTCATTTTCAAAGTTTAGAACTGTAGATCCATATTAAAATATGTTTGGAGACTAAATTTTATAATTTTTTACTATTTTTTAGATATGCAAAATCACTATTTTTTAATGGTCCAAAAACAGTTATTTTGTACTTATCTAAAAAATAGTAAAAAAGTTCCAAAAAATATATAATTTGGTCTCCAAGCATATTTTAATTGAATATTATGTCTAGCAGTTTGAATCGATAATTTGGACTTTGTAAAGAGAGATATAGGATATGAGACACAATGAGACATGAAAGGCATGATATATTTAAACCGTCCCTCCTCATATATATAATTATTGAAGTAGAGTCCAATTAATTTTTTTTTTGGTTTAGCTAATCACTAAAATAAATATCACTTTTTGGGCAATAACTCCATCATCTAAATTATTATATTGAACAAAACAACCACAAACTTTCTTACTTTGGACAATTCCTCTCTAAACTTCCAATTTGAAAAAAGAAGAAGTTAAAAGTGTTGGATTTTAACCATTTTTAAAATTTATATTTTATGGTATAATGTATTAATATGTAAAATAAAATTGTTTCATAAAATATATGCAAACTTAAATAACGATTCAATATTTGTTTTTTTAAATTTATCTGACAATTAAACAAAACTCAATACATAACATGATGAAAAGTTTCAGACAAATAAAACATCATTTCTCATCTCTTGATCTTATCTGTAATTAATAATGTTGAAAAGGGGGTAGGGTTAAGCAATTTTTGCAAACTTGAGAGGATGATTTTTCAAATCAAATAAAATTTTTAAGGGCTCTGTGTGTGAGGTAACTGAAATTTTGAATTTAGATCCAGGCGAATCCAACCCGAGGTGGAATGCACGGGGCCCAATATTTGTGCCAAAGCAGGTCCGACGGTGAGGATCCATACTCAAAAATTGAGTTACCTTAGGTAATATGAATAAGTAGTTTCTCTCTAGAGAGGAAGTCATCGAATTCAGTTGTAACTTAAAATTAAGGTTGAAAACTAAAACAGAACCAAGCAATTCTAACTTAAAATTAAGAGGAAATAATATAAATGTAGTAGTGTACCTGTATTTTAGGATTTAGAGTTTGAGCTCTCCTGGGGAATTCTTGAGCAATCTATTATTTCTCCTCATCTTCACCTCATCTCTCTCTCTCTCTCTCTCTCTCTCTCTCTCTCTTACAGTCTCACTCAATAAGCTCTCTCTGTTTGAATAGTCAAAGACCCAAAGCTCAATAATAATTATAGTGTGGTAAAGGAAGCTAAGTGACCTTGTCTTTTTTGTTTTGTTTAAGTTGATGGTTATTGGTTCTTAGCTTTAGGTTCACATGTGCACTCAAAATATTCTTTGATGGGACCACAGGTTAAGTTGCTAATAGATATTTATACTTTTACCTGTTCAGTGCTATGTAGGGCTGCTCATGAGCCGAGTTGAGTCCGAGTTGAGGACAACTGAAATTCTACTCATGAACTTATGAGTCGAGTTAAGTCCAAGTTTCTAATTCAGTTTCGAGTCAGAAACTCCAATTTGGAATCAACTCATGAGCAACTCGAGTCTAAGCGAGTCGACTCGTAACTCATAATATAGTACATAGTGAGACAATGTAATTTAATTCTAACAAAAAAAAATAGTATATAGTTTACCAAAATAATACACAATTAAATATAATACATAATGAGACAATGACCAATACATAATTAAAAATTACGAAAATACTAAAATAGTACATAATTAAAAATTACCAAACAGATAAAGTCTAACAAAATAGTATAGAGTGTAATAAATTAACAAAACAAAAGAAATAGTACATAGTTTATCAAATTATCAAATATTACAAACAAGTATAAGGCTCGGGGACACAAAAATTAGGAATATATGGATTAGGGTTTGGTGTGAGTCCAACTGAGTTGATTCCGAACCGAGTTGGAGATAACTTGGATTCGACTCATAAATCAACCGAGTCAATAAACTTGAATCAATTTTGACTTGAGTCAGTTTCAACTCAAGTTATTGACGAGTTGAATTTGAATTGATTCCGAACTAAATTTCGAATCATGAGCTTTTTGTGCACCCAAGTGCTATGTCCTATTAATTGGGGCCATCTCTGTATGAGATAAATAATATTTTTGTGATTTCAAATGAAATCGATGAGTATAACTGTTTCTTTCAAAAAAAAAAAGTTGCAGCCATCTTTGAATCATTGAAAACAAAACTTTATAAATAGTGTGCTATAGCAATGCTATAGTATTTTTAGATCATAAAAGCTATGATGCTATCAGCGCTATATAACGATGCAATATGAATATAGCGTCATTTTTTTAACTGTTCTGCTATAACGTGATAAATGCTATTTAAACTTTTGATATACAGTACATAATTTTATACATTTTTGTTTGTTTGCAGTAAATAAGATAGAATGCGAGCCTGAGAATTAGGAGTGTCAACAGATATGATACTGGTTGGATAGAGGCATTTTAATACTCGTACCCGTTATGATAATGAAAAAAAATATTTACTCTTATCTTTTTTTTTAATATGGTACGGGTCAGATAAATGAATAAAAAAGTGTCATTAACATCTTAATTTGTATTTTCGATAATATATTTTCAAAAAAAAGAAAAGAATAATGAATACAACTAATTTGTATTATGAAAATTTAATAAAATATAAAACTTTATTGTATCATGTATCATCTTCATACAAATATATGTTTATATATATAATTTTATTTTTTAAATTATCTTATATAATAACAGGTAAGATAATGAAAAAAAATAAATCTTCACTTTTATCCGTACTTGATAAGTTAACGAAAAAAATCCTACCCTTACTCATGTTTTGGGATACGTACGATACGGATCAGATAAACGGATAAAAGGACGCCATTGACACCTCTACGAGAATCGCCTTTTTAAATAGTAAACAAAACAAAAAAACAAAGAAAAACCAAACTAATTGAAAATTAAACTTTAATAACAAAAGTAAATATGAGAACAGACCTTTGACTTAGGAGCAAATGATATTATTTGCAAATAATTAATTTTCGGTACCTTTTTGAATAAATAGATGGATTCAATGAATTTCAATATATTTTTCTAAATTTTTTTTGTGTCGATGACAAATTATATCCAAATTATTCTAAGAATATATTTTTTTCTTTAAAACATCATAATTTTAATACACTTACATGCATTATAAACAAAAACCATATTTGTGAACAATATGATATACTATATTCGAATCATTAAATTTATAATAAGTAATTCTCCTAACCACTCCGGCTAACATGCACAAATTAAATAGGTCCCTAGTGGAAGAAAAAAAGTTAAGTTTAATTTAAAAAAAAAAAAGGAGGATAGTAAAGTAAAAGACTAAAAGGACACCAACAAAACGAATCTTGTTTTGGATAATACAGTTCAATCTATGAATAGTTGAGTTGGGTTAAATTGGTCTAAATTAAGTGTCGGCCCCCACTAGTTGGGAATATTCTTGCATGTGTTTTATTTATGCTTTTGTGGTAAAGGTAACAGGAGCCAAATGATGTTTTAGTACGGCCAAGTGAAGTGGTTTAAAAGGGGATTTCTTTATTTTACAAATTCAATCAATTTTATCTGTTCATATCGAGTTCTAACTAATATCCCCAACTTATAAAGGTGAATTTCAAATTGAATTTTTCAAAAAAGAAATCTAGATTCTCCCAGTACTAGGGACCATAGTGACAAGATACCCGAATTATACCCGTTTAATTTTTTTTTGGGGTGATGCCGAACCGAACACCGAATTATTCGGTTGACCGAACTTTGACCGAATTAAACCCGAATAATTCTCGAATTTTACGAACTTTTCCCGAATTTTACGAATTATTCACGAATTTTTCCTGAATTTTTCCAAGAACAATTATTTTTTTGCTCCCTTGCAAGAATGAGATTTCTGATCCGGATAATTCCGAATCATTTCCGAATTATATCCGAATTATAACCGAATCACGAATTTTTGATCTCGCCGAACCGAACCCGAATAATTCATTTGTCACTATGCTAGGGACTAGGGAGAAGATAGAATTAATTCCTTGTTGGCTTCAACTTCCAAGTCAAAATTACTATAGAATCTAGTAGGAGCTCAACTCAAAATGCTTCACACCAAGTGAGAAATATGTATATATGTGTATATGTATGTATGTCTTTATTAATGTGATTTTCATTTCACTGAACAAGTGTGAGTGATAATAGACTGATGGTATCTACTATAGACTTTCAATTGACCAAAACGACAAAAAAAAAAAAACAATTATTAGTGGGTTAATAAAATAATGATTTGAGGAAGACTTGGCTTGATGACTTTGAATAAACTAAGAAAGCTTCAATCTACTTTGACGTCATTGCACACGCATCACGCATTCACGCTTTTGCTATTTCTCTCTTCTCTTCTATATATGTTGTTCAACTTGATTGAGGTAATTTTTTGTGGTAATTCAATTAATCCCATAATTATTGGAAAAGAAAGGTACAGTTACAACTTAAATATATAAGGTCATTTTTACCTACATTCCCACTTTTCACTTTCAGTAGGAAGGCTTTATTGGGCTCAACATTTATCGATGTTTTTTCTTTTATCTATTTTACAAGGAACACCTTCAATTTGAGCTTTAAAAGGCCCAGTCTATATGGGCTCTCCTTCAAGAAACACGTACCTGCCATTAACCGTGTATAGCCGCCTTTTATATATACTAAATATAACATGCACAATCCAAAAATACAAACGCCTATGTCTATACTGAAAAATTAGATATATAGAAATTAATTAACCGCTTATTTTCTATATAAAATAATTGTTTACATATATGATGTACTGTTTCTTTGTATTTTAAAAAATATTGTATTATTGTATCTGTATTAATATTATACTCATCCGTATCCATATAGAAATAACTTGAAACAGGCAATTTACACACAATTTTGAATTGTCACACAAATAATGTTGAAAATGAGCATTATATGATAAGTCATGCAAATTTGCTTAGCAATGAGTATTGTTGTGTATAAAGTGTGAAAATCATACAAGTATAATATGTTCGATCTATTTTTATAAATTGAGTTTTATCTCCCTACAAAAAAAAATAAAGTATATTCATAAAATCTAAAGTTATATAAAACTACTTAATGTTTTATCATATTGGATTTAAAACGTGTATGATTATTTTAAAATATATTATTCTAAATATAATGATATAATGGAGGATATCAAAATAATTAAGTAGCCAGAAGGGGATGACCGTAAGCAAAAATTAACTCCTTCATTCCCGTTTAAAAATGCAATTCACACACAATCTTTAATTGTCATATAATGTTGAAAATAAACATTATATAATAAGTCATGCAAATTTGCTTAGCAAGAAGTATTGTTATGTACAAAGTGTGAAAATCATATAAGTAACATGTTGGATCTATTTTTATAAGTTAGAGTTTTATCTCCCTACAAAAAAAAAAATGAAGTATATTCATAAATTAAGAATTTAGAGTTATATAAAACTAGTTAAAGTTTTATCATATTGGATTTAAAACATGTATGATTATTATAAAACATATTATTCTAAATATAATGTGAAAATGGAGAACACTAAAATAATTAAGCATATTTATAAAGGGTGATGCTATACTCAGGACAAAAATTACAATTTTGAGTGCACCCGCAAATCTTTTTAATTTATACCGAATTTGCCCTTCATTTAAAATTTCCATCAAAAAAGACAATATATCTTTTCAAGAGGGTATTTAATACACAACTAATTCGCGTATTTTTATGACAAGTATTATAAGTCATGTAATTTTCATTTGCTTTCCATATTTTTAGCATTTGGTAAGATTATTTTTTTTGTGAAATTTTCAAACTTAATTTAATTTCTAGAATAATTATTTCGCTCAAAATATGTAGTATAGTATTGTAAAAAAATTGAAATAAAATTGGGTGATTAAACAAGTTTCACAAAAAATGTTAGACTCCAATTACTTCACTAATTTATAAAGTTCTTTATTTTTAAATTTCAAGAGAAATGATTGGTTCATTAAAATTCATCTTACAATGGAGTATAAAAAATATATTGAGACTGTTAAAAATAATTTTAATTGATAATAGTTCGTATATCTTATAATTTCTTGTAAACTCGTATGAGATGATAAATCAACAAATGTTTTAATTACAAAACCCTTTAAATTTAGCAAAAGAAAAATCAGAAAAACATAGCAGTAAAAATGCTATTGAAATCAATAGGCAAACACAAGAAAAAGAGATCATTTCTCGTGAAAATAAAAAATAAAAAATTGATAAATTAGTGAAGTTTAGAGCCTAATATTTCTTGTGACAGTTTTCAAAAAAAATATTTCTTGTGACAACTTGTTTAATCATCCAATTTTATTTCAATTTTTTTATTTGTTTACAATACCATACTAAATATTTTGAACGAAAATAATCATTCTAAAAATTAAATTAAGTTTGAAAATTTACAAAAAAAAAAAAAACTAATTTTACCAAATGCTAAACTGTGAAGAGCGATAAAAAATTACTTTACTTAATACTTGATAGTACTGACCACAAAAATACACGAATTAGTTGTGTATTAAATACTTTCTTAAAAAGATGTATTGTATTTTTTAGATGAAAATTTTAAATGAAGGACAAATTCGGTATAAATTAAAAAATATATCAGTGCAAAATTTGTGCCTTTAATATAGCGTCACCCATTTATAAATTCAAAAGAAAAAGAGAGGCTTAGGGGTGTGAATGGTACCTTTTTAGCCGTTTATCCGACCCGTATCGTATTCGATAAGGCAGGTATGGGTAAGTTTTTTTTTTCGTTAGCTTATTGGGTATGGGTATGGGTATGGGTAAGAATTTTTTTTTCGTTAAATAAATGGATAAGGGTATGGGTAATGACTATTTCGTACCCGTTACCCTATAGGGTAATTATAAAATCCAAATATATATTAAATTCAATTTCCAACACACTTAAATGTATATTCGTGTTTTTGAATTTTTATTCTTTATAAAAAATAATTTAGTTGGAATTGATTGCACATTTATTTTATTTTTTATTAGAAATGCACTTATATATGTGTTAAAATGAATTAGTTTTTGATGTTTAATTTGTAAAATATAATAAAACTAATTATTATACTAGTATTATCCGTTATTCACCCGCTACCGTTTCGTTACCCGATAATATTAACGGGTAAGAGTAGGATAGGGTAAGATTAATTTTTAATGGGTATGGGTAGGGTATGGGTAAGGTCAATTTTAATGGGTATGGGTATAAAAATGTCTCTACCCGACCCGTACCGTACCCATTGACACTCCTAGAGAGGCTTGACTGGATGGGTCATCTTAATATATTAATTACCAATTTTGTTCTACGTTCTTCGCTCTAAGCCTCTAACTCTTTCTAACATTCAAAATTAATGCAAAAGTTCCATACAAAATATTTTAGATTTTATACTAAATTGATCCTTCAACTTCTCGAGAGGTCGCAAACTCTGATACAATCTTTAAGAAATTGTATAACTAGACTCCACTACAAAAGACAGACACTTTTCACGAGAATAAAAAGTTACTTTTCGCGATAGAGTACCATTATAAACGTATTTTTTCTATTCACGACGGTACTTTTTGCGACGGAGTCCCAAAAAGTTACTTTTCGCGATAGAGTACCATTATAAACGTATTTTTTCTATTCACGGCGGTACTTTTTGCGACGGAGTTCCGTTATAAATGTGTTTTTTCTCTCGCAAAAAGTACCTACTTTGTTACCAGAACCAATCTGAAGTCATAACTCAAGTCAAACAAACCTAGCCCGAACACGATCCGACTTGTCTTATGACAGAATACGACAAACTATATTTTAGAAATCTCCCGCATCATGTCAGTTTCAACAATCCAAATCCCCAATTTCATATGGTTATGTTGTCAGATGCAATCTAGAACCGTCTCTCTGTATTCATGTAATAAACCAGAAAATAATCCAAAGGGTGGGGATGAGAAATAATATAAATATTAGCTTCCAGTGCGAATTTGGTACAATCAAGCCACTGGACTTGCAATCAATCCATATCCAGAATTAAATCCTCGCAACTTGATATTAACAATTTAGTTTATATATATTAAATGAATGCGTATGCTCAATCACAATATTTAATCGAATCTCAACTCATAGAATTTCAAATGAAGCTCAACAGAGATATATTTGACTTAAACTCAGATTATTAGGTCTCGTAACACAAACAGATGACCCACCAACTTGTCACACAGGTGGCCACGCTAAATTCACACCTGCCGGTACTCAATACCCTCCACTGACCCTCATTTAATGTGCTTAGGCTTATACCGTTCATTAAAGTGTGGTTAATAGTCAGATAATATTTTGTATGCAATAAACTCAGAATCGGTAATTCTGAGCACATTAAACAAACCTGTCATTCCAGTCCCAAACTAGATATGACATCAATCACATCAATCATACGTCTCTTTACAGTCACCGTCAGAAATAGAATCAGAATTAGAATCAAATTCCCCCTCCCAACCGGTACTGGAATTAGCGAGGGCCGTTCACCATATGCACATAAAGATTCCGTAACCAAAATCTAATCTATAGCTCCTAGACTTTGCATAGCTCAACAGATTTCTATAAACATAAAATTATGGTGACTCAACCATAATTCAGAATAGGAGATTCATACAAACGGTAAACCATACAAAATAATAGATCTACAATATCACATTAAATTCAGTATTAATTTGATTGGGTTATGGACATAATGCACCAGTTAAAAAATATGCAGACAAACAATCATTCAAAATGACAATTAAATAACAATTTAATTCTTAAAAATAAAATATCAAACAAATCCAATAACCATGCACCTGATATCGTAGGAAAAACAATAAACTCATAAGCAATGCTACTCCGAAAAATTCTATCATGTCTGTCTCGCCGATCTATTTCATAATTACATATGGTACCATGATATCCTAATATTTTCCAATTAGAAGTAATGTAAATCTTTTATTCCATTTTCTCATGTTCTTCCTCATACTCATTCTCTCTGTTTTCTTTTTTTCGATTTTATTTCTGTTATTATTTTATTTTCTTTTCTTTCTTAAGAGAATCGAATAGAGGTACAAATAAGCTGATTTATTGGTGGGGTCGGTTAGAGGGGGTCGATTAATACATGAGAGCCGCGTGGCTCAAATGCCACGTTTTTTTTTTTTTTTTCTTTTTAAGAAATTTTATAGAAAAAACCCCCAAATTTCCTTAATTTATAAATATATCCAAGGTTGTTTCAAATAATTTTATAAAACACTTCTTATAAATTGACCCTCAAGTTTCCTTAATTGATAAACAAAATTCTAAAATTCTTTAAAATTTTGGAATATTACATTGAATTGTAACTTTGTTAGTTTCATATTCATATTTTTACAGAATCTAATAGTTAATTTTGTATTCATATTTTTACAGAATGAAACACAAGTTTTCAAACTTTTTTTAAAAATACTTAAACTGCAAATATTTCATGCGATTTGGCCTATATAAAGAGGTGCACAACGGTTTCTGTCTCCTCACAATTCATTTTCTCAAATTTCTCTTCTCTCTCCTCACTTCTGAAATTTCGCCAATTTTTCTCCTCCCTTATCCATATTTGCAAGTCTCTATATTTTTAAAAAATTTCATTTGTAGTATAAAAATAGTTGTAAATTAGTCCAATTAAGTTAGTAAGGTACCAAATTAGTATAATTTAGTTTTAATTAGTGTTAATTATATTTAATTAGTTGAATTTATGCTAATTAGTGTTAATCAGGGTTAGTTAATTAATTAAGGTACCGAATTTAGTGATAATTAGTGTTAATGTAGGTAACAAAATTAGTTGTAATTAGTGATAATTAAGTTATCAAAGTTAGTTTTAATTTTATTTTGCATTTTAAGCAAAGCAAAATTTTACTGCAATTAGCGTATTATCAAGTTTTTTAGCCAATTTTAGTATTTCTTTTTTTGCTTATTTTAGCCTATTTTACCGGAATAACATAATTTTAGCATATTTTACCACAATTAGTGTATTTTCAAGTTTTTTAACCAATTTTAGTATATTTTTGCTTGTTTTAGAATATTTTATCCGAATAACATATTTTTAGCATATTAGCATATTAGCATATTTAAGCATATTTTTACTATAATTAGCGTATTTTCAAGTTTTTTAGCCATTTTTACTATAATTTTCCTTATTTTAGCATAATTTATTGAAATAACATATTTTTAGCATATTAGTGTATTTGAGCATATTTTTAGCGTAATTAGCGTATTTTCAATTTGTTTAACAATTTTAGTATATTTTTGCTTATTTTAGCATATTTTATCGGAATAACATATTTTTAGCATATTAGCATATTTTTTTAGCATAATTAACATATTTTATCACAATTAACATATTTTTTGCTTGTTTTAGCATAATTAGCGTATTTTTTGCTAGTTTATTAGCCAATTTTAGTATATTTTGCTTGTTTTAGCATATTTTATCGGAACAACATATTTTTTGCACATTAGCGTATTTAAGCATATATATTTTTACCGTAATTAGCGTGTTTTTAAGTTTTTTGGCCAATTTTAGTATATTTTTGCTTGTTTTAGCATATTTTATTGGAATAACATATTTTTAGCATATTAGCGTATTTAAGCATATTTTACCGTAATTAGCATATTTTCAAGTTTTTTAGCCAATTTTAGTATATTTTTACTTATTTTAGCCAATTTTAGTAAACCAATTTTAGCCAATTGTAGCATGTTTAAATTTATTTTTCAACGTAGGATGGCTAGGGGACGGCCTAGGAGAGCAGCACCAGCAGATGACCCTACTGATGAGCCCATCCCCATCAGCAACATGGACCATTTCAGTCCTATGTTATTGTCATACCCCCAATCCGGAGGTGCGACGAACCTACCGCGTTTATTTACCATTCAATATATGTAACACAAGGAATGGATATTTTTATGCATTGCCAATAGCATCCATTATTTTTGTCACATCCCAATTTATTTAACAAGAATTACCTTATATTTTATAGGGGATGATGCTAGAGATATACTCTCTACACCCTATCAGATAAAATAACCCCAAATCCCATACCTTTAGGTGGCCCTGCTGTTAATTATAACCCGAAAGCGTTTTTCTGACTTCGCATAATGAACCTGTAACCCACAAGGGGAAACGAGTGAGAAATAATAAATTATTTCTCAGTGTTGACTGCCACTCAGATTATTGGATTTGAAGGAAATTCATATTCATAATGACGAATGCAAATGCTCAATAACAGTATCCAATTGAACAACAAAAATTACATAAATAAATCAGAACTCTCAAAATATTATTAGAATAAATAGTTTGGGTCTAAATCCTTTAAACCATAAAGTCAGGTAATTAACGTTTGGGACCTAATCTTTAGAACCACTAAGTATGGTAACGTTTAGATTCTTAACTTTACAATTTCTAGTCTGGTAACACTGACATATACCATAACATGTATCTGTCATGTCAGGACTTATACTGTTCTAACTATCCTGACAATTTGTTAACAGAAATAATATGAAATCAGTATTCAATATTAGTCCTTTTTCACAATACAAAACAATATGAAACAATTTGTTAATGGAACCAATACGAAAATAATATTACAATGCTGTCATTATCGGAAAGAAAATCAATGATAAGACAGTTATTACCACAGTTTATTAGTATTAAAGTCACAATTTACATTTACTCAGTATCCCCTACCCAACCGGTACTGGGTTCAGTTTGGGCCATTCACCATATGCGCACAAGGGTCCTGGAGTAAAGTCTAGTAGCTAGAGAGAATTTACAATATATTAATCATTTTTCTTCACTATATGGAGGTTTAAGGATTACAGTATTCAATATTCAATCAATTCAATCACTGTGGTCTCAATCAATCATTTGCAATAAGAATCAATCAATCGATAAATAATATCAACATGACGGTCAACAATCTTACCTGTAATTCAGTTTCAATTGTGCTGGGCTATGCACATGATGCAACAATTCAATCAATGCAGTCAATCAAATATTCAAAATGCACAGCGAGTTACGATTTAATTCATAATCATAAATCTCAGACTAATCCAATAACCTCACACCTGATAACGTAGAGAAATTGGCAAGGTCACTCACAGTCTTTCCTCCCTGAACCCTTTGTATCATCAACCTTATCAACTTTGTAGAGTATCATAAACGTGACTAGTAACGAAGCCAATCATGATTAACAGGTTCAACCCTAAAAGAAAAACAAGTAAAAAGGAAAAGATATATATATATATATATTCAATTACTTATTCAAACATCTTTAACCGCTTTACAGTCTTATAGAGCTTGCTTAATTACTTAATTCTCAAATATTTTCAAGTCTTCATCGAATGAGAAGAAAAAGATAGAACTGAGATAAAACGAGATACCCAATAGTCGTGCTAGAAGCGCTCAAAGAGAAAAAGCACACACACAGACAGCAAGAGATTCAATCAGTACAGCAAAAGCATCCTTCTGCGACCGGCCAAATCGGTCGCAGAAAGTTAAAGCGCCGGTCGTTGATTCCAAACCAAATCGAACTACTGTGTTTTCTATTATGGATGTTTAATTCCATATCTTGCATGCATACTCTCTTTGTCTATTGTTTATAAAATGCGTTGCTATTTTTGTGATTTATTTAACTGTTAAATACTTTACACGCACAATTTTCACATATTTTGTTTTGCACCTCCCTCTAATATCATTCGCAAGGGATGTTTTTATGTAAAATAAAAATTTTGAGTTCATTTTGCAAAAAATCAAGAAATTGAGATATGAATGCACTGAAACTTATTTTTCATAGTTAACTTGATCTATTCATTCTCTGAACTCTTGATGTCAATGTGAAATGAACACAAAATGATTGTAAAATATAACATGGACACTTTCCTTGTAATTGAATTTATTTTTGTGCTACTGCTCTCTTTTTTTGTTTACCTGTGGAACCATTTACTTGTTGCTTGTTTGTTTATTTAATCATACAACTTTTTGTTTCTTTTTGATATGTGCAGTGTGGTTCTTTACGTATTGTCGTGCCGATCAAAGATTAGTAATTGTTATCAAACTATCTGAATTTCTAGAAGTATCGGTTGTTGTTTTTTTTTACAACAATTTTGTTACTGGTATTGTTGCATTGTGTTGAACACTTGTTTGTGCTCAAGAGTGTCATTATCAGATTTAATTTTAGAAAATGGTTTTAATATACCGCTCTCGTCATTCTGACAAAATATTATTGAATGTGTTGGAGGTGATTTCTCATGCTTAATTTCAGTTGGGATTAATTTGAATTTAATTTGAGAGGTTGGCTAATATACTAACGTTGGTGTAGAGCAGTTTGTTATACCAACTGGGTTTTTGTGATTTCGAAGTTCAAATAATCGGTTTGAAGTGTTCAACGTATTCTCTATATTAAAATGTGCTTGGATACCGAATTTTACATTTTTTTGGATTTTTTAAAATCACAGTTTTCATATATTTTTTATTATTTGTTTACCATATAAACAGTTTTCATATAAGTAGGGGTGTAAACAGAGCAAATTCGAAGCAGATAATGCTGATACCATATTCATATTCACGTTTTATTGAGCGGATACGAATATGGATACGGATATATAGTAAATGAATGTCAAAATGTAAAATCAAATCCACTTTAAACGGATACGGAGTGGATAATTCATAAATACGGATATGAAACGAATAACTGTCAGATAATTGCATCATGAGTGTGTGTGTAGAACTTTTCTAAAAAAATAAAAAATAAAATAAAAACAAATGTATAAGCAGGTATTGGCGTATTGCACTGGATATTCAATCAATAATATTGATTCAATATACTTAGCAGTTTGCACTGGATCCAGTGCCAACTCCCTTATGTGAACTTAAGTGGGATAATTAAATGAATGTGCCAGAATGGAGGAGATCGAAGAAAAGAGAAAAACGATGTAAAGAAAAAAAAAAAAAAAGCAGCGACAATTCAAGTCACGCGTGAATGGAAATGAGGAGCGGTCCGGAGCAGAGTTCCAGAAATTAGTTCCACACTCACTATGTAAATTGATTTAGAGTGTATATATATGAATCCTGTCGTTGAATTGTAAAGCTGCGAGTTTCAGAAATATATCAGATATTGACTTATTAGTTCCAAAATACGAGAGATTCATATAAATTAATGTATAACATTTCAGATTTAATGTTTCCGATTAAGTTTTTCATTTTCAATTTTTTATTTTCTACTCAAAATGGTGAAAAAATTCGACATTGCATTGTTTTTCAAAAAAACATATACAGTTCTCAACCGTGTACAATTTATCAACTCTTTTATACACAATTTCCGCTGACAAGGTTGCTAAACTGTATATGATTTTTTTTTTTAAATGTTTGTATAGTAGTGTCCTTTGTGAAGTCTAGTTTCAGAATTTTAATAGTTGTCTACAATTAGTTTCTAAGATGTTGAATCCGATTAATTATGCAACACTTTCCATTGACTTTTCTATGTTACTCATTAATGGTCTCCCCGCCTCTATCAATATTCTGTCTCATTAATAGCCATGCATATTGATGGCATGCATGCAAATGCTTTTATTAAAGGTCAAACCATGTATGAATGTTTATCAGCGTTGTTTTCGAAAATACATACACAGTTCTACAACCGTCTACAATGTCTGCTTTGCTTTATTAATTTATTTTTTCAATTTACTTCAATCTCTTCTTTGCTTTATTTTTCTAGAAGCAAATTTGTGAACAATAATAGATTTTTGTTAAGCCTGTCAATCTGCTTCAAAATAACGAGTTCTTCTAAATTGCTTTGTTTTCATTCATGGCTTCTATACGGGTATACAGGGAGAAACGGAAAAGCTTGTATACAGTGAAAGATAAAGAGAGAAGAGAAAGGAGAAATGAGGTTATATTTGTCAATTTTATTTTTAAAATAATTAAATAAGAAGTTAAATGAATAAAAGGGGATAAGAGAAATAATGTGAAGTTTTCATGGGAATATTAGATATTATGGTGTTTTCATGAAAACATTGGCTATTTTAAAAGTTTGAATGGGCACACTGAAATTTCCCTTAAAATTTATTTCGTGTACGTAAATGCCATCTTTTCACCATGAAGCTTTCTTGAAATTTTCTCGTCAGAAGGTCAACATAATATTTGCAAGTTGCCATCAATTAATTTGACTTTTTTTTAATCAATATATACATATTTGTATTTACAATAAATTTAAATATATATTATTACCATGTCTACAATAAAATATAGATGATGACGATAACACATTTCACAAGAAAAAAAATTAAGTTTATAACACTGAATATCATAATTTATAGTTCACCACACTAAAATGTGGGTGATCATGCCAAATTAGGTATCCATTAATTAACATATATAGCAAATTAGTCCTAATTAGCAGCTAACATTGAAGTAAAAAAATATATAGTAATATTGTTCATATAATTCAAATTATATATTGATTAATTATTAGATGAATTATGTAGTCAGTTAATTGGAAAAATCTACTAATCAACGTAATCCTCTTGAATTACTATTCCTGGAAGATTCACGGTGAATAAATCATTGAAAAAGTAAAAATTAAACCATTGAACGAATCAAAGTGAGACCTTTCTGCAATTGAATATAGATGATGATGACAATACATTTCATAAGAAAATAAAAACAAAATAAGTTTATAATTGGGAAAATTGGTTATTTGCCACTTCAAAATCTTAAAATTTTAAAAATGCCACCCCGAAATTAGAAATCATCCTAATGTCACTCTAAACTTAGATAATTTTTAATTTTATCACTCCAAATAATTAATGACTAAAATATCCTCTTCATCTCTTTTCCCTCTATCTTTCTTTGAATTTTGTTTGAAACCCAACATAATCCTGTACCAGCATTAATTTTATCATAAAAGGTTTCATTTACCAGTATACTGGTAAATGAATAGCTAACCACTGGGTCCTTGTAAGGAGCTTCCAGCAAGTAGACCTCATAGCCTGATCTCTGTTGACATGCAAAATGAAAAATAAATTACTAAACAAACCCAAACTGTTAACTACCGCAACAAAATTGTTCAAAGAAGTTCACGATATATGAACTGCTATTCTATTACGAAGCTTATAATCATATATGAGAAGCCAAGAGAAACTATCACAGAAAATCAAAAGCATAAGAAGATGTCAAATTTAGTCCAAGCTGGACTTTTTACCACAGATTCAAACCCACTGTTTGGTGCGTCAAATGGGGATTAGGTATTAAATTGAACCAGTCATAAAATCATATGTTAGGACAAGAGTAAAAGCTCGCACTTCTAGGATGAATATTTTAATTAAGTCTGCCAATGAGAGGAAGATTATGGTAAGTGGAAAAGGAAACAAAACACAGAACGCTACAGTACTAAAATTCAGAGCAACTGGATTAGAACGAAATACAACTTATAGGAAAATTCTTTGTATATATTTGATAGAACGAAATTCTTTCAATAGTTATATACAATAAACCTTTAAAACTAGATAATATTTATAGTTGGATGCTCGAAGAAAATTAGAAATCAGTGTCCCAACGCCACCTGATTGATGCAAATCTGAATCAAACTCTATAAAATCCCCAATTGGCCCAAACTTAATTGGGTTATTAACAGGCAGTGACAATCGTGACAAACATGAAATCGCACCGACCTCAATTTCTAAACCCTACTGGTACGGGATTGTGTTGGGTTTCAAACAAAATTCAAAGAAAGATAGAGGGAAAAGAGATGAGGAGAGTATTTTAGTTATTAATTATTTGGAGTGGCAAAATTAAAAATTAACTAAGTTTAGAGTGGCATTAGAATGATTTCTAATTTTGAGGTGGTATTTTTCAAATTTTAAAGTTTTGGAGTGACAAATAACCAATTTTCCCTTTATAGGGAATTTACCAATCAAATTTTGATAATGATATGCATTAATTCAAATAGCTCAATAGCCGATCATATATAGCAACCATCCATCGATCATTGCATTCAAAATATAATATTATTGTTCATATAATTCAAATTATATTTGATGATTAGATGAACTATGCTGTCAATTAATTGAAAAAAAAAATCTACTAATTGCCGTAATCGTTCTTGGACGCATATTAATTGATGAATTATTACTCCTTTTCTTACAAAGTTAGTATACGAACAGTAATTTTGCTGTTGACCTTTTCCACCTTGTAATTAATCTAATGGAAGTTCCTGGAAATTTCATAATGAAATGAAATGCAAATTGAACCATGGAAATTTCAACTCGGTGGTGCACTAGTTATATATATATAGAGATCAGAGAGATCATATATATACAAAATTAGTCCTCCCAGAACGCACACACACAAACTTACGACAGCATGGAAGAGGCTCTTAAAATTTTTATAATTGCTTTAGCATGTTTGTTAGGCTTTGGTATACTAGTGATAATTATATATACTGTTCGCGGTGGAGGTAGTAGTAGTGGCCGTAGACAACACAATTTGGGCGGTCTACACCATGCCCATGCACACCATCTACACCATGCCCATGTTGCCAGCGGCGTGATTGGAGGAGGCATCAACCCTGGCGTGATTGGAGGAGGCGGTGGAGGTGGTGGAGGAGGCGGTGCAGGCAGTGGAGGTGGCGTTTGTTGAGGGATGCAGCTGCCGGCTGTGAGAGCGAGGCAGTTTATGATATTGTTAGCTTGTTTCTCATGAGATAGTGTTTGCCTGAATTCTTCTATGCATATGTTGTTTCCGGTCAATCCGATCCATTTAGTTATATCCCTGAATACTTGTGAATTTAGTGTAACTGGTGAATACTTGTATTAGAAAATACTTTTATATATATATATAGTCCCTCTTTATTTCCATATCTTTTCCATCTCGATTTCTGCGTTGCTCTTTTCTCCTTCTCCCCGACCACCGTCAGGGCTTCTGCGCGGTCTCCCTCTCACCGTTGTTGCACCTGTCGCCCCTCTCCGTCTCACGATTTCCCTCTCTGTCTCGCGCACAGCCTGGTTACCATGGGATATCTGTTAGAAATTTATTTTAAAACTCAAAATTTTAAATAATATTTATTTTAATATTAATGGTTTTAATTTTATGAATTATGGAGCTATTTGTGAATTAGTTGTATGATCCAATTTCCATACGAAAGCTCTCTAATGCATTGCCACAAAAGATCGAATCAAATATATGTGGTATTTGAGCTGTGCATGACCTTTATGTTACCATTCTTCGGTTACTATTTATTTTAATCAATTGAAGAAGAGGAGGGTTCAAATGCCTCCATGTTTTTGTGCCTCCATCATGCCTCCATCTCTCTCCATCATTTTCAAAGTTCAAACAGTCGATCCGAACCGCTCAACCGAACCTCCATACTAAAATATGTTTGGAGACCAAATTTTATATTTTTAGGAATTTTTTTACTATTTTTTTAGATAGGTACAAAATCAGTAAATCTGAACCATCTAAAAACAGTATTTTTGTACCTATCTAAAAAAATAGTAAAAAAATTCCTAAAAATATAAAATTTGGTCTCCAAACATATTTTAGTATGGAGGTTAGGTTGAACGGTTCGGATCGACTGTTTGAACTTTGAAAATGATGGAGAGAGATGGAGGCATGATGGAGGCACAAAAACATGGAGGTATTTGAACCCTCCTCATTGAAGAATTACTCAATTGAAACATGCACAAGCAATTAAATCATTTGTCCGTTTTGAGTTTCATCCATCAATCTCAACGTTCATTTGCTTTAAATCATTCAAACGGTAATATAATTGAATATCATTTTTAATAGTCATGAATGCACAAATTGATTGATATCTATGATTTTGCCTATAAATAACACATATCATTTGAAGAGCTATTATCTAATGATTGATCTACTCTCTTCTTCCTATTAGCTCCATATTTCATAAATTCAATTTTTATTCTCCCACAAACAAATATTTTATTTATAAAAAAACATATTATTCTGCTATCATTGTTGAAAGAAGCTACATCAACCTCTACCACGGTTGCGCCCGAAGGTAGAGGAATACCGGCGTAACTTGGGGCAAGCTTAACCGATTATTCCTGCGCTTAGGACGGGAAGTTGCCTTAGGTCCGCATTTTGCAGCTCCGGGTAATAAAGTTTTAATTATATTCTTGATTATATTTTTAATATAATTGTTATTTATTTTATTGATAAAAATTCAGATTTAAAATTAGTTGGTTAGTTCATATTTTTCCAACAATCTAAGGCAATAACCCGTAATCTGAATATGATCAAATTAAAATTCTGATTTTAATTATTTATAAATTGTAGAATTAATTAGTTTACCAAAATGAAAGATAAAAAAAAATCAAAATCAAAATTTCGATCATAACAAAACTATTTCCCTCAAATGGTATTTTGTATGAAAGATTTGTGATATAAATTTAACCGTTACGGTTACTGTGAAATTGCATTCAATCATGATTTAAATTATAATCAGAGAAGTTAGAAATATAAATTTGAGTTTGAATAGATGTAGCGATATACGAAATTAAATTAAGTACCTTATATATGAACTAATGTTTTGTGTATTGAATGCATTAGGAAATTATATTTGTTAATTAATTTCTAAGTATGATAATGGTTTCTGCTATAAAAAAATAATAATAAAATCAAAACTTTGTCTTGATTTGTTTATATTATTTTGATTCCAATCATAACCGAAAATCAAAATCTGATTTCTTACTAGAGATTCTAGATTTCTTACTAAAATATAAATTTGATTTTAGTAAATGGATATTTTAATAATAAACTAAATGAGTTAAGTTGAAGTAGTTGTTGATCAATGAAATATTATATAATTGAAATCGTAATAGAAAGTTACGAAGAATGAATTCAGTATTAAATTGATTAATTTAATACTTAATTACAAAGGTGTTTTTTGTTATCAGAAATCTTAACAAACGTTAGCATTTATTTGATAAAAAAAAAAAATTAACAAAGTCCATTGATGAAATAATATTTGTTAATCTGAAAATCATTAACAGATTTAAAAGTCTTGCATTTGTTATTTTCTAGAATAAGGAGTTAGTTTTTTGGTTATTAATTTATTGAGAAAAAAAAAATTATGTTTGTCATAAAAATAAAATAACGAAAATAGTTGTATAGTAATTAGACTTATTTGTAATAAAACAAATTTAAGATCGCCAGCAAATAAATTCTCAAGGTTATCGGTGAAAAACTACTACAAATAAAATAATAATTTATGTAAAATAAGAACATCAATGCTAAACTAATTACTAGTGATTCTTTCGTATATGAAATGTATAATTGAATTAACTAATAAAATAAAAATAAAATAGATAGTTATTGTTTTCAGTTTACAAATTGTACAAAGGGTTAGGGAATTTTCAATTTTTAAATTATTTGCATTGATTTGCAATAAAAATATATATTGTGAACAACATATAGCATAATAATATCAGAAACTATAGTTATGATGTATGTGCCCCTTAATGTTGAAACCTTAATTTTTGAAAAAATTCTATTACTCAATATATTTCAGTTATTTTTTCACATAAATTATTTCCGTTAGAAAAATATAAATTGACTAATTAAGATATCTATTGATTGTAATAACGACTCTCTTATTTAATTCTAATAGTAACCGAAACAATAATGATAATAAAATTAATTAATATCTTTTGTTTTATGGTTACTCTGTATCTGAAGAGAAGAAAAAGAAATATATATTCTTTCTATTATTTTCAGCTCTCAACCGATAAAAAAAAAAATAATAATAATATGTTTTGAATTTCCAATTTGATCTCATAATTAATAATACGATCAGAGTGTAAAGATAAAAATATATATTACAATTTATTTCCAATAAATTTTGTTTCCAGTTTCTTTATTTGTTTATCTTTACAACGGGATAATTGAATTATATAACTGTCTCTCTTAATTCAATTTTGAACACCATAATTACATCTTAATTATTAATCTTTAATGATCATAAAAAATTGAATGGAGAAATAGTAATGACAGTTTAATATTATTAACTTTTAAAACTTCCTATTGTATGCTAGTTAAACGACTTTTATGATTATTAAAACAAATCATAAATAAATCCATCTCATTAATGATCGGGTTTTTTTTATTGTTTCACTATGACCTGAAAGTCTCTTAACATGACTTTAATAGTCTATGATAATTGATTATAAGTTATAAAAAAAAAAAATACATTTTGAGAATCGAGTCATAACACCCCAACGTTGAAATAATAATAAATTATAATTATTCGGGCATTTCATTTTAGAATTAGTTATATTTCAAAATATTAACATGGAAACAAAGCCAACCCATATAAATCTTACTGGAATTCCGGCCTTAAAAGGTTTACACAGGTTACGCAAGTAATATATAGAGAGTTATTTAATTACTGTTGTTCAATATCCAATATGTAAGTGCTAAATTGATATGGTGATTAATAACAGTAAATTGTTTAACTCAAGCTAAATCAATTGTGTATATATTTTATATAAAATTCAAAATGAAGTCAATAAGTAACAATGAGGAAGTAATTAAAAGAAATTTTGAATGAAAATAATTATGATCAAATATTTTTTTAATGTTCAGCTGGTCGTAATGACTTATATTAAATTTAGAGATATTAAGATGTATGATATTTTACACTCTAGTGAAAGTGATTATAGATACTGTTTTGTATATCATATATAGTATAAAATGTGGGGGTGTAAATTAAAGAAATAATTAAAAAAAAAATTCATGACCAATTTTATTGATTGAGGTTCAATTTTAATCAATTAATCATGAAATGTTATGTTAGGAAATGGTTAAATAAGATGTCTATCTTATTGTCTGATATATAACATAATAATACGAGGGTTCGAATGTTTATTAAAATATATATAAACCTACCCTACGTTATACATGGCATGAAATTATAAATGCATAAATTAAATTTTAATATTGATTATGCGTTTATAGAATGCTTTAACAATATGTTATATATAGTTAATTGTGGAGATTAAAATGTTAAAGAAATATTACATTAACCCTACGATATGTATGGCATGAATATTGAATATATGTCCTTGATTTTAATTTTATGAGGAATTATGATAAAGTTTAATAAGAAAACAAAATGTGGGGGTGTGAAATAAAATGTACTCATTTAATTATTGATCATGATAACTAATATATATATTGATTATGATTTTAGCTAATATGTATTAAATGAGATTACTTTATAGTCTTCTCGTATGTTGCAAACAAATGTGAGAATTTAAATTATCATATATGATCATGACATGAGGTGATAAAAATTTATTGAGAAATACATGCTTAATCTATCTTGATGTCTTAAATTGTTTTGATTGTATTAGAATGCATGTTTTTTACATTCTATTGAAAATACAATTATTGTTAGCTCATATATTTTATTCTAAAGTATGTGTGATTAATTTTATGTCACATGATGCTACAAAATTAATGATATGTTTTTGAAAGAATTATTTCTAATTATAATTATTTGGTGAATATTATTTTGCAAGTTTTTTTTTTATAAATAAAAAAAATTACTTGCATGCTTGAGCAATAAATGATAATTCATTGACATGAAAATGTTAATGATGGACTAAAAGTTAAAGTCCATGTGTATATAGGACGAAAGTCCTATAGTCATCGAGGGGGATGGGATTTAGCCTAATGGGCCAATCTGGTGTGGGAACCCAACCTCTGTGATAGGCGATCCCTTGAAGGGGGTTCAATGGGTAAGAACAAGCAGATAGGTTGGCCAAGAAGCACAATAATATTTTAGATATGGAACTTCTGTTCCAAACCCATCCCTATGGTGATCAGTGCTTCTGTGTAGTGTAATAAGATGAGTGTCCCAAGTTGGTAATTCGCGAGATGTGACTCTACACACATCCCAGAGGGAACTCTTCTATATGAGAATGACCGTATATAAAAGGCCGCGGCTACTGAGTTTAGGCAACCCGTAGAATATTCTCATGAAAAAATCAAGTTAATGTGCATGGCCTCAAACGCACAACCCGCGATGTAATTTTCTGTACTGTGTGTGTAATAATGTAAGTTCTGATCAAAGGAATCGTTGTTCAAGACCTGATTCACTCCGATCTCCTCGGACTGAAATTATTGACACTAAGCGAAATCAAAACATTTTGCCCAATGCACAGTATAAACAATGGTAGCAGAGATATTTATATATATGTTTTTTAGTTTTATTTTTTTTTGTTAAATTAAATTTTGAATTTTGTGGGGGATTGTTAGAAATTTATTTTAAAACTCAAAATTTTAAATAATATTTATTTTAATATTAATGGTTTTAATTTTATGAATTATGGAGCTATTTGTGAATTAGTTGTATGATCCAATTTCCATACGAAAGCTCTCTAATGCATTGCCACAAAAGATCGAATCAAATATATGTGGTATTTGAGCTGTGCATGACCTTTATGTTACCATTCTTCGGTTACTATTTATTTTAATCAATTGAAGAATTACTCAATTGAAACATGCACAAGCAATTAAATCATTTGTCCGTTTTGAGTTTCATCCATCAATCTCAACGTTCATTTGCTTTAAATCATTCAAACGGTAATATAATTGAATATCATTTTTAATAGTCATGAATGCACAAATTGATTGATATCTATGATTTTGCCTATAAATAACACATATCATTTGAAGAGCTATTATCTAATGATTGATCTACTCTCTTCTTCCTATTAGCTCCATATTTCATAAATTCAATTTTTATTCTCCCACAAACAAATATTTTATTTATAAAAAAACATATTATTCTGCTATCATTGTTGAAAGAAGCTACATCAACCTCTACCACGGTTGCGCCCGAAGGTAGAGGAATACCGGCGTAACTTGGGGCAAGCTTAACCGATTATTCCTGCGCTTAGGACGGGAAGTTGCCTTAGGTCCGCATTTTGCAGCTCCGGGTAATAAAGTTTTAATTATATTCTTGATTATATTTTTAATATAATTGTTATTTATTTTATTGATAAAAATTCAGATTTAAAATTAGTTGGTTAGTTCATATTTTTCCAACAATATCAGCACAGATGAGGCACATTAAACCAGATCAGGTGCTGTCTCAAGTGAAATAGTAACATCCAGAGAGGAAGAAGAACAATGGTGAGAGAGAGAGCGACTGGAGAGCAAAAGACAGCGGCCAAGGAGAGGAGGAGACATCTAATGGTTCGGATCGATCATTTGGACTTTAAAAATCGGAAAACCACTTGGCTGCACGAGAGGCGTGGTGCAATCGATTGTATATTAGCCTATCTCTATCGGTTGCACGGGAAAACCACTTGGTTGTTTCTGACTTAAAAATAATTGATCAAGCAAAGAGATAAATTTATTTGTTAAATTTCTATTTTGAAGTGGACTTAGAATTTCAAAAAAAAAATTCTAGTTTCTACCAATTGCAATATAAATAAGTGATGAGTTAATTAAACTACATGCCGTTTATATATAATTAAATTCAAGAGATATATCACTCTTGTAAATGGGTTGTGCAAAGAAGGATCAAATCAGACGCATTTACTGTTATGATTTCTAAATTGTTAGAACAAAGCAGTGTCATCGCCAAAATTGTATGGGCCAAAACTTGTAATGATTGTGCGAAAATAATTTTCTAGTCATCACAACTTCATGATTACATATGAGATTGTCGTGATAGTGAATAAATATATTGTGTTGGTTTATTTATATAAATATTCCAATACCAATGATTCTTACAAAAATCTAGAAATATATTGTCCAACAAATAATCTCTTATATGATATTTATGTTTTTGTTTTTGTTTTTTACGATATTTAGTTACTAACACTTTTCAGATATTTGAGAAAACCAATATGAATAACAAAACAATTCCATAAGATAAATATCCCAAAAGCCAATGATTCTTAGTTAAATGTAGAATTAAATATATTTTCAACAAATAATTCCTTATGTTTTCTCTTATGATATATGAGAAAACAAGTAAATTTTGATATATTGGATGAAATAAGTTTGACACACGCGGATTGCCAGCATGCATATAAAGAAAAATGCCTACATTACTGAGAATATAAATTCTGAATGTCATATTTTTTACCTGTTTGACAAATTTGTGTCTTACATTAACTTCTTAAATAGAAAAGTTATTAACATTTTTTTGTAAAGCTGGCCTGTTGAGGGAGTAAATATCGAAGCTTATGTTTCTCTTGTTAGAAATTAATAAATTTATAAAGCCTATAAAATCACTAAATAAATAAATAAAAATAGGAAATAGAAATTCAAACAGTGAATTTTCTTCTCGGTTTTATCTTTTTTGAGCTAACGCTCAAATTTTTTATCAAAGTATAATTTATTGTATAAAATTAAAATTATATTCTTTCCTAAAAATACAACATTTGAATAAGTGTTCTTTTTTAGATGTTGTAGTCGACTCGCGACGATTTTCTATCAAAATATTTTCAACTCCTGACACTTCAAATTAGTGAATTAGATTGCAACTATAGTTCAAAGAAGTTAAATTGAGTTTGTTGTATAGTTTTTTTTTTTTCTTTCTTTTTTAATTAGCAAGAATTCAATTTTTTTTTTAACCTTCTTTAATTTGTCGGGTTTTTTTCAGTGTAATTCGCATATTATAATATTAGTTTTATACAGTTGTAATTAATTAATGTTGGTGAAGTTTTATTTATCAACAATTTTCAATTAAAACACTGAAGTTTTTTAGACACGTGGGATTCTTTTATCAGTTTTTTTAGAATTCATTTTTTCTCCGTACTACGTATTATGTCTTCTATGCTGTTCCTTTTTAGAGATTAATATAATCTTATGCTTAATTTGTGTATCGTTTTTAATATAATCTAATTATGTAGATACTTGTACAAATTTCACTTCATTTACTTTTATCAATTAACATTTGTTGGTTCAACTAGTATTTACATGTGACATTAACATTATTAGTTCAACTAATCTTTGTTGGTTTTTTGTAGAGATAAATACATGTTGGGTTTTTTAGTATTCTTTCAATTTTTTTTGTAGTTAGAAGTCTATGTTCATATGAGATGGGTGAACTAAACATGAGCATAATACATTCATATATGTCTCAATTTAGTAAATTTCACAATATTAAAAGATGTCAAATACGACATACAATTCCAAACTAAATTTAATAGTTTTCTAATAATTAATTAGCGATAGACAGCAAAACAATTCAACAAGTATAAAAATAGATTAAGTTGTTGTCTTTTGCTAGATCTCTTAGTCAATACAGAAACAAAAACAAATATGCAAGAAAAAATAATTAGAATATTATGATCACTCATTTGTTGTTTCTTTATAGATTTACTTTACATAGATTACCAATCACCTAACTCTCCTTCTAAACTTGAGCGGCGAGTAAAAAAAAATAATAATAAAAGAAAAAAATTAATAACAAGTAACCAGAGAAATTAACAATATTAAAAAAAATTAAAGCACTTTAACTCCACTAGGTCGCTTCCCTTCCATTGCATCCTTCTTGTCTCGACAATCTGAGCAGAGGAAAGGACCTTCCCATGGTTTAGAGCTGGTTGAGAAAATCGAACCGGCATGCACTGAAACACCCTCACTTGGGGCAAGGTCCACCTGGCAAATTGCACATGTGAAAAGACCTGACGATGTTGTGGTCCCAACTGATGACTCTGTCCCAAGCCTGAACAACTTTCTCTTGTTAGCACTTCTCAATAATGGGCAACAGATAGGGTTGTTCATCGGTTCAGTTCAATTAAACCCGAAATAAAATAGGCAAACTAAACTTTTATTCAGTTTTCAAAAATACAACCAAACCGACCGAAATAAACTTACCAATCGAATTAACAAAATTAATAATAAAAATAAACATTTTTTTTGTTAATTTTTGAATTTTTTTAAAATGGATATAATTTTTTTGTTTGGTTCCGGTCTAACCGGTTTTAAACTAAACTAAGCAATATATATTATGTCATAATTTTTAATTTTTTTTAATGTTTCGTTTGGACAGGGACGGGGATGGATTTAAAAATTTCGGTCAGTTTGGCACTTCGGTCTAACTAGGTTTAAATTTTCTAAACCGAACCAATCTATTAAACCGGTTTTAAAAAATGAACAGAACCAATTCATTTAACTGAAAAACCTAACCACTTAAACCGAACTTTCTTGGTTCGGTTAAAAACCGATTAAATCAGACCCGATGAACACCTCTAGCAAGAGAGAGAGATTGATAATTAAACCTTTCTGCTAGCATTGCAGAGCCTTCTTCGAAGAGCTCCTCTACAATTCCGACTGAAGAAAGCTTCTTGGCAAGTTTATTGGCAGGTTCCTTGGATCTCTTTCCTAAAAGGAAAGACTTGAATTTGTTCATCTTTTTAGGTGGAGGTTGGGGCGGTTTCACCGATCGATCTGGCGGTATTATGTCAACAACTATGCATGTTGTGTCATCCTTCAGCCCTCTTGTCCTTAGTGCCTCCTATCATATCATGTTAAATTTAACAAGTTGTGTTTTACTTTTACAGTATCAATTGGATGTATTTTGCAAAAAAATAACCAAATAACATTTTACAAGAGAAACATTTAAAATGATGAATACCTTGACAACTTGTCTAGCAGCAAGCTCAGCAGGCAACCCGTGACATGATTTTGCGGCACTCTCAGAAGACAATGCATCCCAAATGCCATCAGATGCTATTATCAGTCTTCCACCAGCATTTGACAACTATCATAAACAGGTACAAAAAAATAAATACCTGGTCTTGGTGCATATTCTACTAAGAGTTCTGATGGATTTAATGGAACATGTTTTTAAGTGATCTACCTTTACTTGTTTGACATAAGGTATGGGAACGATAAATTCCCCAACATCAATGTCACCAATGGATCTTGAGAGGCATAGACCCCCTGGCCAACAGCGTAAAGGACCAATCTGAAAAATCAAAATGTAATAATTGAGATATGCATGCAAGTTTTTTTACATTATTTGATGGTTTGAAAAGTTGCCATGTCTATGCTGCCTAGATATGGTAGAAAAGTTGCCATGGGTACCAGGTGTATATCTAATATGGATGTTCGTATGGTTTAGGTACAATACCTATTAGCTACATCACCAGGTAAATCTAATATTAAAATATTAAATTTTTTATGGATACAGTAAAAGATATGCTTGCAACACATAAAGCCACAGAGTAATTATTGCCTCGCAAAAACCTGTTCAAAGGGTAGAGAATTCCTGAACCCAGTCTTGTTTATATAGAGAGGTAGGCACCTGTCAACTTTCTCTTCCTTTGTGCGACTAAAGCAAAACCAGTCCGGTTCCATTGCTCACTTTATTTAAATTACCCAATCAAGACCTCTTATGATATAGTCCAAAAACTTTCTAAAACTTGTATCAGACTTCAGGAACCTTACAATTTGGCCCTTAAAATTTATCACCTACCTGCTTCATTTGCAAAACCACTCCAGCAGAATATAATTCCTACTGTAATTAATGCAATGGAGATGATAAATAAAGAAAATAGAATTCACCTCTGCACCACCGACAATGCTAAGTCTGCCAACCTCACCTCCACTTGCTGTTACACGTTCCCTCCTACACAAAAAATGCAATTAGTTAAGCTGAGATGCTTTTTTTTTTAATGAAAAAGAAAAAAGAAATATTAAGCTTTGTTGGTAGTTAGAATGCAAGTTTGACTAGGAAATTTGAATACTTGGAAGAAAAGGATCTACTTGATAATGGTTAGAATAAGGAAGGAGGCAAATTGAATAATATCAAGGACACTTGATGCTTATATAAGGCCTTGTTATACTTCTTGAGATTAAAAGTGACCATTCGGGGATAATCTGGCAAAATGTGCTTCAAATTGAGGCTTAAGAGAAGGGCGGCGGCATCAAATCCAAGATTGAAATGCAGTTTGAGTCTTGTTCGCATTTTAAGCAATTCAAGATTTGATTGCCCAATTGGAGCATAAGTGAGGCTTAGTTGATTGAACTTGGGAAAAAAAACAAATTTACTGTACTGCCAAAATTGCAACCCCTTGGTACACTGACAATTTAGGTGAACTTAAGGCTAAATTTAATCACAACCGATGAAACAAATAGTTGACTGTTGCAAACTGGATATTTGAACTGTAATTGCACCTACTCTTCGACATTTTCTTCAAGTCTATGGTCAACTGTTAAAAGAGACACCGTGCCGCCTTGTGAATCCAAAATGCATCGCGAGTCACCCACTGAGGCAACAGTAACTGTCCATCCATCAATGATTACAAATGTAACTGTCGTGCCTGAAGTTTGCCCTATTTCAGTTGCCAAAAATAACAAAAAAGATACCAAAAAAAGCATCAGACATGCAATAGACACACTATAGATAAACAAGGACTATAGATTATTTGTCTGAGTTGAAGCACAATTGCATGACTATAGATAAAAAAAAGCATCAGAGATGCAACAAGCAAACTTGGTAGCAACCAAAACTTTTTCAATGCTTAGTTGCCCACAGAGAAAAGGTGGAAAAGCGGAATAGAGGTTCTATTCCCGCCAAACAAGAATATAATTGAGTGGAATTGAAAAAAGTAGAACCCAATTATCTATTCCTCTATGAGTGAATTCTCTGTTCCATGGGAATTGGCTTATTTTCCAATACTCTTCCACTTTTCCACCATCAACCGAACATGACTGGAATACTACAAAATAGAATCCTATTCAAAATTCCACTTGTCCTCTATTCTTTCACTATTCCATGTGTTTCCGAACGGGCCCAGAGTTTAATACCTTAGCAAAAATTTTGTTTATAAGTTCATATAGAGATTCATTCTTAAACAAATGCATTTGATCTTACCTTTAGTTTGGAACTCTTTATCGGTCTTGACAAAACCGGCAACCAAAGCCCGAGGCAGAGCATGCAACCATTCATCCCTACTGAGACCACGTGGGACCGCACTTAACACATGGTTGAGTAAATTATCCCTCGTGTATATAGCCGCTGCATTCCCATTGTGCCCATCAAGAACCTGTTGAAAGAATAATATTAGCACAAATTTTGTTTTTTGTTTTGTTCATTTTTGGAAACATGCATACTATTATCAGTTATTCTCAGTGCTTGCTTTACTGGTATTACTGGTTGCATTACAATGAATCATAACAGTATTTTTGCAATTCATCAAATGAACTGGTAAAAAGCTATAACTGTAGAGAGAGAGAGAGAGAGAGAGAGAGGAGATGTTTGTTTTCTTACAGCGAAGACAGCAAAGGTGGAAGAAGGGTTTCCAGTGACACGCACACAATCAGTCTTCATAAGAAAGAAATCTTCTCCTTTCTTCGACTGAGATGCGCATCCATATCTAAGTAACGGCCTCTCCAGTTTCTCACTCCTCGCTTCCTCTTTTATTAACGCCGCTAATGGCACCATCACTGGATTCATCAAGTCCAATTTTCACAGATCTGAACAAGCATTTGTTGCTCCCTCTTTTGTCGATTTTTTTTTTCTGAATTTGTCGCAGATCAGAGAGGGAAAGTGAAGAGAACGCGGTTTAGGTTGTTTCGAGGGAAAGAGAGAGAAAGAGATCTACTACAACTACTAGTACTAATGGAGTAGTGGTGCTATCCCCAATTGATGCAAGGTCGCCATTAAAGAATGGCCGCTCCAGCTTGGTAAGCTGCCTCTTTTTTATTTTCCTTTCCTTTCCTTTCCTTTTTATTTAATTCATTAATTTTCGGTGAGGTTTTTCTCCAAAAGGCTTTGGACAATATCTAATCCAAAGTGGATCTAAGCCGTTCGATTGTATCAGATTCTATGCTCACGATTATTAATGCAGATCAAAAGGTCTATACTATGCTTTGTATTACATTTGTCCAAAGCCCATTGTACAAATCCCTATTTCATTAATTTTTTAATTAATTAATTATCGGTGATGATTTTGTCCAAAGGGTTTTGGACAATATCTTACCAGAGTTATGTCTAAGCCGTTCGATTGGTATCAAATTCTATACGCACGAATATTAATGCAAATCAAATGGTCTATATTCTGTTTTGGATTACATTTGTCCAAAGGCCTTTGGATGAATCCCAGTTGAATTAAGTTTTGTATCCTCTCCACTCTGGCTACTACTATTTTCCACTATCTCCACCGATTTTATTATTATTATCTTTTTTGTTTCTATAATTATAATAGAATGATTTTGATTCCGAGTAAGTAAACTGTGCGGTCAATTCCGCGAATCCATATCCTCTGAGGTAACAGAATATTTCTGTTTGGATCATGGCCGTTCGATCAGAAGAATTGGCCAGGTGGAACGCATAAGTTGATGATTGGACGGTCCTGATCCAAACAGAAATATTCTGTTGCCTTTGGTGATACGAATTCCAATTCCGCTCGGGTTGAAACCGTAACGGATTGGATTACGCCAAATTCTTTCTCTGACGGTCCGTACAGTTCTCCACTGTTCAGAATGAAATCTATTTGAAAAATCAAATTTACACTTTCTACAATATTTTTAATTTTTAATTTTTTCTAAATAAATAAAAAACAATTCATGTAAATTTTTTTAATAATCTGAAAGAAACAGTGACTTTTTATTTACTAAGAAAAAAAACTTCGAACAAAATACAAAATTTAGTATGCAAGTATATTTTCATGTAAAAATTATGTTGACAAATTCAGATGGACTGTGTTAGATTTTAAAAACATAAATATCATCTTCTTTAGTTTTATTAGCTGTTTAATTCTTCTAAACATCGATTTTGTTAGCAAGAATTAAGAATTCCTCTTTTAGTCTCTTTTTTTCCAAATCTTAATTTGATCCTATTCAGGTCTTAAGGCACATCTACTGCTGAATTAAACCTCCTTAACTTTTATCTATAGATTAAAACAACCAACAACCGAATATGACCTCCTTAATGCAAATTAAAATTAAATCAAACACAAAGTACTTGTGTTGTTGAACGGCCCACAAAATTATTGATAACAAAATTACTTCACATAACTCATTTGTTCATATCATTTCAAGTAATATTAAACAAACTTTAATACGATTTCTATTACTATGTGGGAGAAGAATTTTGTTATCATTACTCAAAATTCTTCTAACATAGTAATAATTTTAATTTATTTTTACAAAATATTAATATTCTTATGTCAAAAAAGAAAGGATAAAAAATTATAAAGCCGAGTATAAAATATAGAGGAGTGTTCCGATACCTTTCATTTTTTTGTGTGCTTTTATTACATCTTTATTTTTAAAACCTTAATAACTTAAAATTTAAAACCTAATTATTAAAATAAAATCATTAGATATGATTTATATTATTTTTTTCGAGTAGAACTAAGGTGTTTTTAAGTTCACCAAACTTTTTTGTGAACTCAACTTTAAAATCTTGGATTGATTTTAAATGACACATCAGAACTGTTGAAATCCATGTACTTTATGAGTAATACGTATACATGCAAAAAAAAAATCAACTTTCGAATTAATTTAGTATAAAGTCAAGTGGTCAAAATTAGAAGGTTCATAAATTAATTTTAATATATTTACTTTTCAACATTGTTTTGACCACTTGACTGTATACAAAATTAATTCGAAAATTTAAAATTTTTGTATGTAGACGCACCACTCATAAGGTAGACAAATTTCAATGGTTCGGAATCATAATTTGAAGTCAATTCGATAGATTTTAGAGTTGAGTTCACAAAGAGATTTGATGAACTTAGGAACACCCTAGTTCTACTCCATTTTTTCTACGCGTATGAAAATATTATGATATTTTAACTATGTTTTGACTGATATCAAGAATTTACAAAAATATATTAATGTGGATAATATGTTAATGTTAATTTTTTTAAATTTATTGATTCATATAAAATAAAATCCGACAAATAACAATTTTAGTTTTGACATTTAAATTTTACAATCTTTGTTATTATAAAATTAGAAAATAAAGGTTTGACGAAGACATAATATGGATATATTTTGAAGCATCCTCTAAAAAAACAATATGAGAATAATTTCACTGGTTAGAATTAGAGGTAGGGGTGGCAACGAACCGAACCGAACCGAACTTACCTTAGGTTTGAGTTTGGTTTGAATTAATTTCAAACCGAATCTGGTTTGATTCGTTTCGAACCGAACCCATTTCGAATCGAATTAATTGCGAACTACACATTTTTCGAATCGAACCCGAATCGAATCACGAACTAAATTATTTTTTAGCAGCCCTAGTTATACTGGTAGTTTATACATTAATTTTTTCTCGCGGGACAATATTCACATGGCTTCCTTTTACCGGTATAAACTATGAAATAAGTGTTTTTAAGTTGAAAAATTGTTCATGAAAAAATACATCAGAGACGGCTTCCCTGGTATTAACTATGAGAGATGACCGAAGAGAGAGGAGAGACAGTCATCTAGGCCGGAGAGATGAGTGACAGCCGGAGAGACAGCCAGTCGCCGAGAGCGTTGGCTAGATTTTAGAGCTAGAGAGAGAGTGAGTTAGGGAGAGGTGGAGAGAGAACTAAGTTATTGAGATTTGAGAGTGAGGGAGTATCGGCTAAGTTAAATTATGACTCTCTATCTTGGATTTTAATTTCATCAGGTAAATGGATGGCCGGTGATTTTATGAGATTCGAACCACAAAAAAATCACGAACCTATTTCGATCGAACCAGACTAGGTTTGAGTTTGGTTTGAATTAATTCCGAACTGAACCTGGTTTGGTTCGTTTCAATTCGAACCCATTTCGAATCGAATTAAACTCGAATCAAACTCGAATCAAACCCGAATCAAACCCGAATCGAATTACGAACCTCGAATTTTTTTGCCAGCCCTAATTAGAGGTATCTCAATCTGAAATTCACAGAATTTGAGCAGCCTTTTTCAGTACTTGTATGATGTATATATACAAAATTAAAGATTTTTCTGGGGACTTATGTGCAAATATTTTACAGCCGGATCCGAAGAGAATAAATTAAAATAAATAACTATTCAATATTATTTGGTGTTGCGGAAAACAACTTAACTATTCATATGCTCCTACACAGTTTCGACACATAGAAATTCATAGAAGATCCGAAAGAACAAAAAGACAAAAGCCCACATGGGTTGTCTCTCTGCAATTGGACGGCACACGTCAGCATTTTTTTACCCGTGTAATTTTCTGCGGAGACTGTAACGGACTAAAGTAACGGTAACACTTTTTACCCGTGTGCTGTGATGTCAAATATTCGCAACACCAAAGTTTACAGAGTATGAAAGCAAAGATTTTAATTTGAGAATTCGGAAACATCGATTCGCTATTCGTCGGAGTCACTTCAAGATTCGCGTACATCTGATATAGACGGTTAGGATTGAGTACGCATTCTCTGAGATATCTCATATTTTGCGTGACCGACGTGTCCGGTGCCTATTCGGGGATAGCGCTGGGGCCAGTATTACTTGAGCTTTGAGATTCGTGTAGAATATTTGAACGGTTAAGATTTCCGAAAACGCACGCAAAATATGAGATGGATGCGAACTCCACTCTTACGTGATTCTCTTTCACTGTGAACTTCCCGTCATGATTCGCGTACATCGGGATACCTACTGATAGTCCGATCTGATATAGACGGTTGGGATCTGCCTGTGATATGCGATTGATACAACCGGAGAGGGTCCGTATCCCCCGTTTTAAGTTCTAAACGCCCAAAAGAAATTGTATAGTTCACTCCACTCTGTGAAGTTCATTTCATTGTTACCTCAGCCGCTAATTCGCAAGATTCCTTCTTCCCTCTCAATTCGCTTCCGGAAGCAACACTAAGAACACTAAGGTGTGCTCAGATATTCAATTTCTCTTTCTTTTTCGTATCTTGGAGGGTACAATCTTTGTTTCTTTTATTTTTTTTATTGAAATTAATACTTGAATTAATACTCGAATTATATGGTCGCAAGTTTAGCTCGTAGTGTAATCAACAGGCCTGGCATTGAAAAGTTTTTGGTTTGTAAATATATGTTGAAATTAAGATATCAGAAGACGCAAACACTCTTAATTTAAGTTGTATTGAAAAGAAACGTTAACAATTGGTAGGAGTACCTTTCAAAACACAATTTCTAGGCAATTAACAGGCCTGGCATTGTATATTCCACTTATTTCTTCTTATTCTTTCTATAAATTTCAAAACACAATTTCTTTTTCGTAGCTTGGGTTCGACTCGGTTCTTTCTTCTTTTAATAAATTCAGAATCACACATCAAGAAATAATCTTGTAGTGCAATTAACAGGCCTGGCTAAAATAATTTCTCTACCTTTATCGGAAAGTTCTTGGTTTGTAAATATATGTTAAAAACACAATTTGGTAGGAGTGAATTATCCTATAATAGAAGTTAGGTTACAAATCATGATGGGTTTAACTAATTTTTAGACTTGTCTAATATTCAGATACTTGAATTAATTAGGATTTGCACAATATATTTATTTCGGGAAAAAAGGGAAGGTTGGTATGGTGAAAAACAGGCCAATTAGGAGTTGCAGACCTGAGAGTAACATGAATCTGGGGTTGGGTTTTGAACCAGTTATGCCTATATACAACCCAAGTAACCTCGACCGGTTTCTGAAGCATGTCACACCTTCTATCCACGCTCAATACCAATCTGATGTTTGTCCCTTTTTTCTTTATTTCCTTTCTTTTTTAATCCAGTTTCACTGCTAGCTTGGTTGTAATCTTAGTTTTTCTATTAGTGACGTCCAGTAAGTACCCGCAGCTATAAAAGCAATGCCAGTACATTTTCTTGGCATGCCAAACATTTTCTATTTGGGTTTTTGCTGCTTATTTGGTGAATTTTATTTTTCTATGCACCGGCTTGAAATTTGAGTAATAGCTTGAAATTGGGTTTGGCAGATGATTTAAGGCTTGAAATACCAGTACATTTTCTTGGCATGCTAAACATTTTCTATTTGAATTAATTTGTTTTTTTGCTGCATTCTCCTCGTACCAATATTTGGGTTTTTGCTGCATATTGGGTTAATTTTATTTTTCTATGCACCAGCTTGAAATTTGAGTAATAGCTTGAAATTGGGTTTGGCAGATGATTTAAGGGTGAAACCAGTACAAAAATCATTATATGATTTGGTTGTTTGAATAAAACTTTTAGGTACTGCCTTATTTTGAATTGAAAAAATTATGGGAGGCTTACAAGGAGTGGAGCACTTATGGGTTGGGGGTGACTCTGGTCCCAGAAGGTCTTGCAGAGGTCGTGCAGTATTATGTCCCTTTCTTGTCTGGTATCGGGCTGTACCAGTCACCAGCACCAAGCGAGACGATGAACCTGTTCTCTGGGTACTTTCTATCTCTTTCTTTTTCTTTGATTTTCTTGAAGCCAAATATATGATAGAAAGTTCACTACATTTGACTGCCCTTTTTCTTGAAGCCAAATATATTTAAAATCAAATGAAATGGGAATCAGTCCATTTATGTTGGGTTAAACTGTTATGTTGATATTTTTTTGTTATTGTGTTTGATTTTTCTTTGTCATAGTGGTTGTGAAGTTACAAATATGAGAAATGTGGGTTGTTGTTTGACTGTTTGTAAATATGAAAAATGTTGGGTGGGTTTGTAAATGACTCAAAGTTTATGTGATAATTTTATAAGTAATTCATATTTGGCCAACTTTTACTGTAACTTATACTGATGGCATAGCGTGGTTTAGTTTCCTCAAATGGGCTTAATGGTCCAATAGTAACTGCAATTTAACCTCGATTAATTCTCAATCAATATACACCCCAATTTACCCCTAGCCATGCAATTACAAATTTTTACAGTCTTTGCTCCAGATAAAACTAAAAATACTGTATAATTGGACCTTACTGTCTTGACCTATAAAAAGAAAAAAATTGGTGTACTGCAATGCCTTAAAGTACCAGATTTGACTGCAAAACTGGTATCAAAGATTTCTAGCTTTTAGATATCATTAATATAATTTATATTTTTACTCATTGCAGTAGAATGAATCAAGGTGAAGTTGAAAGCAGCTCAGCTTCTTGCCAGAATCAGAACGAGCTGAGAAATGGAGGAAACTTAAACAAAGCGATGAAACCTGACTTGCTTTATCAATATCTTGAAGATGAAAAACCCGCTAACCGTAAACCATTTGCTGACAAGGCAAGTACTGATACCCACATGATCACCTTTTAGATATTTTCTTTTTCTTTCTTCACTGTATATTTCTGGATTCTTTTATGATATGATGGGGGTTTTGTGGTATTAAATTAAAAATTTAAAAATTGAAAGGTCCTTGAACCAGAGCCCGAGATGTTTATTATCAGCTGGTATTATATTTTTGTTTTACAAAACTCTTGGTATTCTTTCCATATTTGGTTATCTGATAAATAGGATTTAATGCTTTCTTACTATTGTCAGAGTTCTTCTATAAAGAATAATTCCAACTGTCAAATTATATTCACAATGAAGAAAATACATGTTATATTTATCCCCAAGAAAAAGCAAACAGTGAAATTAAAAATATCATCAGATTGTCATTTTATGTATTTAAAAAAACTATTAATAATTTTATAAATCTGACAAAAATTTGCATCATTTAAGATCATGGAACTTGCTGATGAATTTCCTGAATTGATGACTCTGAAAAGCTGTGACCTGTTGCCGAATAGTTGGTTCTCTGTCTCATGGTATGCTTTATTGATTTTTATTTGGTCTTTTTGCAAATATTTAATTTTTCTTGATTGATTTTGACATTATTGTTTTTAGGTATCCCATTTATAGAATACCCATGGCTAACATACTAAGTGATCTGCGTGTTAGCTTTCTCACATTTCACTCTCTGTCTACCCTGAAAAGAGGTACTAATTAATTTGTAAAGAAAATTTGTTCTAAATGGAAATTTCTTGTACTAATTAATTTGATGTTTTGTTTGTGTTTAATTAGAGCATCCAGCAAATAAGATTTTGGTTCCGGCATTCGGGCTGGCTACCTATAAGTACGATTTCTTCCATCCTATATGGAGGTCAGGGTATGGGACCCAGCAGCAGGAGACAGTGCTTCGATTCCACATGAAAGACGCGGCAATCAATCACATGTGCATCCAACAGGTGGCACACCCTGATTTGGTGTTCTTTGTTAATAAGGGGCGCCGCATTTATAAATTGCAGGATAAAGAGAGAAAGTATATTAGAAGATAAGAGGGAAGGGAGCATCGGTGAAAGAAATGTATATTAGAAATTGAACTGAAAGAAATGGGAATGAAACCATTTTAATCTTAATATATTCGTTGTTCCTGTTTTGAAAGAGATAATAAATTAAACAAACATATTAATTAATTTGAGAGACAGGGACATGTACACAGTACACAGTACACCACCTCCTCGGTCGTCTATGAATTCACATCCGTCTCCGTGCCCAGTTTTTACAACAATGCCAATATCATATATAGCCATCAATTAATTAATTAATTAATCTAGCTAGGAAGTAATAACCTGCTCTGTGGAGAGTTACCTCAAGGTGCATGGCAACATGTGGCGATTCAATGCTGCGGTTTAATTTCTCAGACAATATATATATATATATGCTTGTCTTTGTGGGAACCCACTGCCACCATGCTCCATTTCGACAAGCTCTCTTTCCTCTTGGAGAGGTGGAAATTAAAAACTTGCCTGAATCCGTTGGGATGGATTGATCCAGCCCATTGACGAGACCGCTGACATGTGGCCCACCGTCTTGGATTCTGTGAGGTGTTTGAGTTGACAATATAATTGAATTTAACAAGAGAAAAGGGACGCTTCATCTTCACGCCTAAACTCTTGATAGAGAAGCTTTAACTTTAGTTTAGCTACCAAGATAAAACACATAAAACAGATGAAACATCTCTTTTCTTTTCTCTCTTGTTCAATTCAATCTTGTTGCTAATTTAAAGGGACATCTCCATTTAATGAATAGAAGGGGATAAAATAAAGAATGCTAAATTTTTATGAAGATATTGGATATTAAGATGTTTTTATGAGGAAATTGACTATTTTAAAAATTTTCACAGGTACACGAGATGGTACCGTTCATTGTTTTTTTCTTTTTTGGAGTTAGAAGAACAACATAAGAAGAAAAAAAAATTATGAACAGTACTGGACAGGATGGACTATCCTGTCCAGGATTTTCTTTTTATTTTTTTTATTTTTTTTTTTTTAGCGATTTTGTGTAATTAGTGATTAAATTAGCTAGAGGGGGTGGTTTATTTAGTCCAGCGGACATGATAAATCATCTTGTTCTTCTTATATTTTGAAATTTCACATAAACCTACTCCTATTTCGATATTTTATTTATTTATTTATTTATTTTTCTATTAATAAAAAAATCAGGTTTTCTACCTATCTATAAATATAGTAAAAAATTCTAAAGAAAATGTAAAATATTTGGTTTTCAAATACATTTTCAGATGAATATCATATTTAATAGTTTGGATCCACTATTTTAATTTTAAAAATAAAATATAAGTTAATAACACGTGCCATATAGCCTCACTCAAAATATCATATCATTCTTTTGGTATTTATAGTATTTGAATTATTATATAAATAATGAGAGGCTAAATTCCTTCAATTTTTATGTCTTTGTTTTTCCTTCTTTTGAAAAGATATTATACTTAAAATTTAAACACCAAATATCTAAATAAAACTATTAGATATGAACTATATTATTTTCTCTATGCACATATAAAAGATAATGACATTCAATCTTGTTTTGATTGGTACTAAAAACTCCTAAATACAACATTGATGTGGATTATTTGTAAACCTTGATTTCTTAACTTATTATTCATATAAAAATAAAATTAAAAAGTGATATTTTTTTTATGTGCATGTAGAGAGGAAAACAAATCATATCTAAAGATTTTATTTTGACACATCATGTTAAAATCATATTCCATTTATGTTATTTGTTTCACAAGCACAATAATTAAGTATATTCTCTGTTAGACATGAAGTAAAAAAGCGCACTTTGCACTTTGCACTTTGCACTTTGTTTGTACTTAATTTATCTAGCTATAATTAAACGGAATAAAGAGAAAGATATAGAAAGAGTAACTGTAATTCTTCATCACTAGAAACATCAGTAGGGGAGAAACCGATAAAAAGAAGAAGAAACAAATTAAGGTCAGGATTGATAGGGGAGACACCGATCCTAATTAACCCAATTCTGTTTTCTGTTATTTATTTTCTCTTTTAAAATATTTGTTTAAGAAAATAGATAGTATTTCTATTATATCTAAATTTTAAGATAATTAACATATTTTCTTAAATTTTTTTTTATATTTAATATAGAAAATTAAAAGCAGAAAACTGAACTGGGTTAGGAACAGTGTCTACCTCACTGATTCTAACATTATATTTTTTTTTCGGATCGGTACCCCTCCTACTTATCTTTTTACTCATCAAAAATCACGTATACTCTTTCTATTTCCCTTTTTTTTTTAATATTTTCTATAGACAAAAAATACTCACAGTACTAGGCTGTTGCTGGTCCAGACTTTCCCAGTAAAAAGGAAAACTGTACTACTGAAGGTGCACAAACTAAAGTGTTTTAAAGCCATGACAAAATATATAAAGTGTTTTAAAGCCATTCTCATATTTTCTCTCTCTCTCTCTCGGGTCCTCTCACATAGGCTATAGTTAGTGAGAGCATGCAGGGACATGTTTAATTTAATTTGTGCATCTTTTACAAAACGAATGATATCGTTACCCAGTATTAATTGTGTCATGTGCAACTATATAGATATGCAAGGCATTACTATTTACCGGTACTGCCTTTCTGTGGTAGTGATTTTATTATTGTAGAGGATGTCATTAAAAGGAACCAGGTCTCTTTAGAGACAACTTATTTATAGCCGTGTTGTAAAAAACGTCCGTTATTTAGTCTAATTAATTGGCCGATTAGTCGTTAGCGGTGACCAAACCTTCATAGATTTTTCAATTATTTGGCCGATTGTTTTTTATTATGACCGATTATTTCTGATTATTTCCAATTAATCACTTGACGGTATCCTGTCTGTCCGACGACTGCATATCATTATTTAATTACAACATTGATTTATAGTAAGATCTTAGGGAATGAATCTCACATCTACCACTTGTACCAGTGCTCACAAGATGAGCCAGATTTGTATTTTCAACTCTAGGACTAGCTAGTCTGATTGGTGAGCACAATTTTACAATTCTAACTTCAAAAATCTATCCGATTGGTTTTAAACGACGAATTCAAACTGTTGAAACCAATCTACTTCATGTGTGATATGTGTACATGCAAAATTTTGAAACTCATTTAGTACAAATTCAATTGTAAAAAAAATGATGAAAATGAATGCATAAAAAAACTTGTAAACTTTCATTTTTTTTACTGCTTGACTTTGTACAAAATGAATTCGAAACTTTCAACATTTTACATGTACATGCATCACTCATGAAATGAAGCATATTGATTTCAATTGTTTAAATTTGTTATTTGAAGTCAATTCGATAGATTTTTGAAGTTGTACTCATCAAACCCTCTTGGCGAGCACAATACACGCTAGCTTTGCTCATGCAAGTTGTTGTTTTAAGTGCTATCTAACGTGTCAACTAGAGCGGATACATTAAACGGGCAAAAAAAAAGTGAATTGACCTCTATTTCTTTCTTAAAATTTTATATTTTTTTATGTTCCAAATTTTTTATATTATTGTTGGATATGTTAGATAAATGAATAAAGCTATCGTGCACTATGTTTATCAAGAAAGTTTGATGAACATTACTCTAAAATCTATCATATTTATTTTAAACGATGAATTCAAATTGTTAAAACCGATCTATTCTATGAGTGTTGTATTTAATTACATGCAAAAAAATTTACATTTTCGAATTGATTCAGTACATGCCAGAAATTTACCCCTCGATCTAACTTTGAATTGGTACTTGTGCAACATAAACAAATTAATGGGGACGACTTGAAGGCCTATATATTAATTGGTCTCTCGTACATTAATTTCATCTTAATATTTTGGTCCAACTCTGATGATTTCATAAACTCGATAGTCATTCGGATCTCCGCCGCAATTAATAATTGCTTCATTGCAATCCTTTAGTTGTCATTTGTCAGCTCGGTTTTACGAAGGTTGATTTAATATTAATTTTAGAAGAGGGTTAAAATGTTTTGTATCTTTTATGTCTCATCATGTTTTATATTTTTTTTTTTATCTTTAAGAATATAGTAGTCCATTCGAAGAGGTCATGAACATGCTCTCCATATTAATTGGAGACCAAAATTTATATTTTTCTTTGAAATTTTTTACTATTTTTCTAGATAAGTACAAAATTATAATATTTTTGTACCTATCTAAAAATAGCAAACAATTTCCAAAAAATATAAAATTTAGTCTCCAAGCATATTTTAATATGGAGATTATGTTGAGTGATTCGGATCGACTGTTTGAACTTTGAAAACAGATATAAAATATGTGAAGCACGGTGAGGCATGAAAGACATGAGATCTTTGAACCCTCGTCTTTATGACTTTTAAGTAATAATGAACAAATATACTGTTATGGTTATTTGGCCGATGTTTTTCGTAATAGTAACTGGGAACTTCACATTTTACCTGTTTACATACTGTAACATTAATTCACTTTTGTTTTTCCAGGCTATATTGTGCAAACTGTTGGTAATTATAACAATCAATACGCTGCATGCTTGTGAAATTGATTGTGTCGATCGATATGTTAGGTTTTAACATTGATGTGATATATTGATGCTGCCAGTTGAATCGTCTCTGCCCTTTCAGAATTTCATTCATAGAGCGATCATCATTAAAGCAGAGAGATCTTAATTTGTTCATATATATATATATGTACGAAGGTTCATTTTATTTTTCAATTAGAGACTTGCTAACAATCGACCATGACATTTGTATCATATATGGACTCATGAGCCATCAATATATAGCATGCATATATTAGTACAAATAACCTCTTTACTGACTGCTAAAAAACTTATTTACTGAATGTTACTGAGACGTCAGTGATGGCGCCGCCAGTATAGCAATAATTTTGATATTATTAGTACGTAGTCGTTCACATATCATTAAAATAGTACAGAAGCATGAGCGTCATTCATACATTATGCTGTTTGATTCTGTGAAATTTATACGAATTCAAATAACCTAATGTAACATAATATTTATGTTTAGATCTGGACCGTTCAATCCGAATCTGGATTGGCCCAGATTCTTATCGGATGGCATTTATCTAAACAGGAATATTATGTTACCTCAGAGGATATGGATTCCACTTAGCCAGCTTCTCTTTCTTCGATATCATTCGGCGCACTTCACATACTAAGAGAGAGAGAGAGAGAAACTAGCAAGGAAAAGCTTAGGCGTATCATTAATGCATACACCAATTCAACTTTAATCCCCATCGATTCACCTAGTGGATGGATGTAATAAATGGCCTAGTTGTTTCATCTGAAAATTTACAAATTGTAACTTAAATAACCGAAATTTGCATGAACGTCATTCATACATTATATGCTGTTTGATTCTGTGAAATTTGTACGGGTAGAACCGTACGTAGTATATATAGAAGCATGCAAACAGTTTTAAGACCATTAAATGCTAGCTATAGGATTTACAACAGGCAAAACTAGAGAGAATAGATAAAAAAAAAATAGGAGAAGAGAGAGATAAAAAATAAATTTATTTGATTTGATGTGAAGGATGTGAATTAAAAAAAGAAGAAGAAAAATATCAAAGGTGTCAAAAGACACTATATTATATCGGTGCAAAATCATAACCAACATCGAAAGAAAAGAATATTAAAAAGTAAAAACAAAACCAATATTATATCGGTACAAAGTTTGACACCAAAAAAGGAATTCCCAGATAATCTTCTATCGGTTGCTTCTTTATAACCGATAAAATAATTAAGGTAACTCTTTTCTATCGGTTCTTTAACTTCAACTGATAGAAGAAAGTTGGCCACCGTCTTTTATCGATCGGTTACTGAGTCCACAACCCATAAAAGCGTTTTCCAACTTATTTGCTAATTGCCGCAACACGTTTAGTCTATCGGTAAACTTAGATCATTTAAACTGTTAGAAAATGAACGTTAGTAGAGGCCATTTCTGTAGTAGTATTGGTGAATACTGAAAACACCTTGCTGGACAAAGGCATGAAATCCAGACCCTTCTCTGTTCCTTTCCAGGATGGAGTGCCAATGTATAGAGTGCAAGAATTAAGGCTAACAAGGTGCAAGCAAGCTTTGAGCTTAACATCGACATCACTCGAGCTCAATTTCTGACAATTTTCTGTTCAAAAATATTGTTTGAGCAAGGAGTAGTGCATCAGAAGCATGGTGGTTTGCTGGCCTTATGTTATATTGTCCAGGATCTAATGCAAAAGAATTATGGTGTACCCAATTTGTGTTGCGCATGATCTTCGATCGAGTTATCTTGGCAACGTTCTTGTATACATCTCAAGAAAAATTCTCTTCTTGCAATTTTAATGGTCCATGATCATAAATTGCACACTGTATGAAAGAGATCTATATACAAGGATGAAAAAAAGAAGAAGATGAGTTCAACTTGAGGACGAGCTCTTTTCAATTAGGGGAGAATGCATGACACAGTCCGGATTGCACCGTTATGATGCCTTTTCAAATTTCAATCAAGGAGCCTTATTATTCTAATGACATGTCATTATAACTTTTGGAATGTCTCTTAACAGGCCTTGAGAACATCGATGTGCTTGAAAAAAAAACATAATGGCTCCAGTATTAACTTTGTTATAATCCAAAACCGCTATTGTTTGACACGTAATAAGATAACCATAAAAGAGGCAGTTGAAGCAACTGATGGCAGTTAGCAGTTAGTTAGTTTACCAACTAATGAGTTGTTGTAACAGAATTAGGAATGGTGTATAACTGATCTATAAATACACCATTAGAACCTTGTAATGATTTTTTGAGTTGAAATGAAATAACACGAATTCTTCTTCTCCTTTTACTATTTCTATTCTCGTTTTAACACGCTTTAGTATTTTGTCCATAACTTCTCTGTACAAGCTCCAAATAATGTGATATAAAATTTTGTGGAAAGCTGGAAGCATGTTCTACAACTACAATGTCAAACATTATTTCAAAACTAGAAAAAAAAACCTGTTCAAAATAGGGTGTATGAAATTGAGCATCCACGTGTACATAAATTTCTTAAAATACTCCTACTTTCCTTTGATCTCCATAGCTACAATTGTTGCTTAATTTTGATATATTAATTGCACTGAAAACTTGTGTACTTCCCCTCCAGTTCACACGTAATGTCTCCGTTTATAATACACATCTGAAAATTGACAACATTTGACAAGGACACAGTAAATCATTTCCAAGAAACAACATTCGTTTCAAAGAAAGTTGCTAGTTAAGCATCCTTAACCAAGAGCAAAAACTTATAAATTGTTATGTACGTGCTGGGTATATATGAAAATTTAAAGAAATATATATACAATTAATATTGTCATCACAAGTAATTAATTAGCACTCAAGTTACTGTGGTTATAATGTAAAACTTATAATTGCCAGGTAAATGAAAATATATACAGAATCATGTGCTTATGTTTATGGCAAATTTATGTCATGAAAGTGGGGCTTGGCCACCAGAATTAATGCTTCATCTAGCTCTTTACAACATTACTGGTTGATAAGATTTCATGTACATGTCACTGGGCCTAAAAAGATATATTACGTACTTGGACAATGGAGATAGGTACCATATATATTTCTCTTTAAATCTTTCACCTAACTACGAATTTTTCAAACAACTTAAGTTGTTCCTGCGTCCCAACATACCTCCAAGTCTATATAAGCGCACTTGTCTGTGCTACATTGCCACCAAGAGCGTTGGAGATCAAAACAAAAGAGAGATATGGCTTCGAGAAACATTCTTGTGCTAATTGCCATTGCACTAGTTCCTTTTGCAATGGCACGACAGAATCCTTCTGACAAGGAGGAATCACAAATTGGTAATAATTACTAACCTAAACTACGTGCGTACTATGATATATAGATAATGACTAATGCTAATTATTGGGTCTGGATTAAGCAATGAAGAAATATGCAGGGATACAGCTAGCTTTGATCATTTTAATCATTAGAAAACTGTAACATGAAACTTATTGTTTTCTTTTGTATGATTTAGTCTTTGACAAACAATGTTTGGATATGTGATTTTTGCATGTAATATATAGCTTAGGCTTTAGTTAGTTCAGTTCAACTATATTTTGTATAGGTACTAGTGTTTTGGTACTTTCAAAAACAGTTTGATATCGTTAACGAAACCATTAGAATTACCCTACTTTTATTAATAAAAAAAAAATCATAGATAATGATTAAATAAAATCACAATATTTACAAAGTCTCTAAATTATCCCAAGCTAGCCAAACTGATATACTATGATTTGTTTAGCGTGCCTGTTAAAAGTGTGTGCAATAACACCAAAATTCAGAAACTACCATTTTGATCTTATAGCCAATCTCTCTTTTTCCTCTCTCTCTATATATATAGAGATGGTAACTAAACTATATATATATGGTAACTAAACTATGTATGTCTTGGATTTTGTATTTTGTTTCACAGATCTCCCTCAGAAGAATGTTGTGCCCAGGCCTCCTCCACCGCCTCTGTCGCATTGTTTGAAGTTTCCTATTCCCATTCCGGTTAAAGGCATAAAATCACCCATATCTATATGTTCCCCACCACCACCGCCATCAGGTCCTGCTCCACCACCAGCTTCCACACCACCACCACCATCTGGTCCTGCTCCACCACCAGCTTCCACACCACCACCGCCATTTGGTCCTCCTCCACCACCAGCTCCACCCCCAGTTCTAACTCCAACTCCTACCCCATCTCCAACTCCAACACCTACCACTACACCAGCTCCAACTCTAGCTCCAATTCATACTCCAACCCCAGCTCCAACTCCCACCCTAACTCCTATCCCATCTCCAGCTCCAACTCCAATTCATACTCCGACTCCATCTCCTACACCCTCTCCCACCCCAACTCCCACCCCATCTCCAGCACCAACCCCAATTCATACCCCATCTCCATCTCCAACTCCATCCCCTACCCCAGCTCCAACTCCATCCCCTACCCCTTCTCCAACCCCAATTCATACTCCAGCTCCAGCACCAACCCTAATTCATACTCCAACTCCAGCCCCGACACCATCTCCTACCCCCTCTCCCACCGCAACTCCTACCTTAGCTCCAGCACCAACCCCAACTCCTACCTTAGCTCCAGCTCCAACCCCAATTCATACTCCAACCCCAGCTCCAACTCCATCTTCCACCCAAACTCCTACCTTAGCTCCAGCACCAACGCCAATTCATACTCCAACTCCTGCTCCAACTCCATTTTCTACCGTCTCTCCCACCCCAACTCCTACCCCAGCTCCAACTCCATCTCTTACCCCTGCCCCAACACCAGCTAATTGCAACAATGGGAACAATGGGAATAACGGAAATAACGGTAACAATGGAAACAATGGTAACAACGGTAACAACGGAAACAACTGCAACAACGGAAATGGCAACAATGGCAACAATGGAAATGGTAACAATGGCAACAACGGTAATGGAAGAGGGGGATAGTTAATTAGTGGTTCCATTAATTCTTGAATAACTTATCAATTAAATTCAGTATGTTTTATTTTTAAATTCTTGATGAGTTCATTTTAGTTTTTAGAAGGGAGAATATTTGTATTAGTAGGTAGGTACTTTGCTGAGAGATTAGTAGCTAGGGAATAAATTGAGCTCTTATGTAGCTGCCTTTTAATTATAATAAAACACTACTAGCATCAGCACTATATATATGTGGGTATTGATTGCATTACATGAATATTATTAATCACCAGCGAATTTTTTTTATTTTTTTGTTAATATTGAGAAAGTTAAATACGTTGCATGGTACTATGATGGATTTGTTTAGGCACGTAGAAGGCAAAAATAGGAACGCAAAAGGACTAAATAAGGTTGCAATACCATAAGAATAAGCATCAAGATAAATTCAAAATATGCACATTTTTTCATGGGTAACGTCAGGAATAATATATCAAATTTAATGCATTTTTCTTTTAAATTTCTGTCGAATACTGACTAAAAAGTTTGAATTTATCGCTGGATGACATTTTTTTTTTCAAAAAATATAATTTTGCTATCAATGGCGGTCCTTATAATGTGATGAAATTCATGCACTCATTCGTCACAAGGCATCAAAAAACCATTCCAAAGAATGTATGTTAGTTCTATTTACATTATTATTTTTTTTTGACAGAATTGCCATGTGTTCTATGTTATTATATTTGTGCTATAAAACGCTGGTAGAGGAACCCACCTGGTACCGAACTTGTTCTCATTGTCTTGCTTCTCTGGATTTGGTATCTTGCTATAGTAACCTACTTGCTCTATTTTTTTTTTTTAATACTAATATTTTGAATTGAATTTAACCAATGTACCCAAACTTGTTTTGTAAGTATATATTTGGGTATAATTATACAAAAATTGCACTGTGTATATGTCACCTCTTAGGCTTATTAATCAGTTTTTGTTGTGCTTGAATTGAAACTTATTTAACTGAACTTGTTCAGTAAATAGATAATTTTTGGTACAAGCTTACTGAACATATGCACTGTGCACAATATCCCTCTTTAGTGCATACCTAGGTTTTCCAATAAAATCATAGGGTTTTTCTAAATTTACTTGAGTTCATTTAACATTTTATAATCTTGCGTACAGTTTCCTGTGCTAGGTGTTGCGCCTCTCCCGATGGATTAGTTCCATGAAATCAGGTGTATGTGAGCTAGAGTGTTCATGCATGAGCACTTAAATTGATCTGTTCTAAATACTTGATTCTAGTTCTAGTTCTAATAGTTCTAAATACTTTGTAATTCTTACCGTCTACTTTTGAATGCGTATGTGGGTTATATTTAGGACAATGTTTATGGAAGTGCAAATATGATGTGTTGTACTGAGAATTGTCTAACTCTAAATAGTCTATTTATGTAGTGATATTTTGTTCAAATTAATGTAATGTTTTTAGTATATATGTGTTGTAGTGAGAATTCAAAGTTGTGTGATTTTTGGTATTTGAAATGACTATAAATATTGATATTGTTAATCAATTAAAAACACTATTATAAATATACTGAAATGAACAAATTAAATACTATTATAAATACTGCATGTCAGAGGGTGAAATGAAACGCTAATTAGGTTGGAGAAAGAGTGTGGCTAAAAGGTGAAATGAGTTAACTGTGGATAAAGGGTGTGGCTAAAAAGGTGAAATGAAACGCTAATCTGTGGGTAATCAATTGGAGCTCTAATCTTGTCACGGTTCAACAACCGTGGTTATAATTAAACCTTCACTTTTACAAACGTCCACATTACTCACGGTAGAGAATCCGTGAGTAATTTTAATTTTTGACCATGGTTAATTTGTTATTCTGTACTAGTGACTCTTAATAAATTTCTTGGCAATCAGTCTAAACTAAATAAAAATAATAATCACAAACTCATGTGTTATTCACAACAAAATAATGAGGCACTATTAATGGCAACCCAAAATTCTAGCAAAGAAAATAACAAGAGTGAAAAATACCATGAGTAAAATAATTAGTGACAACAAGTAGTCTTAAGCACTCATTTTGTCCTTTCCGGACCTTTGCTTGCGCTGGAATGCCTTACTCTCAATTTGTCACTTATTTCTCCAAGGATAAAACATATTGATAAGAGTGAGGTGGCGTTGCAAAATTGAGGAAAGTACATTGGACGGACTCACCAAGAGGTAAAAATGAAAAAAGAGAAAGTAGAGGATTAATTTTGAGACAAAAGGAATAAAATCTAGAGGAAAGAGGGAATGACACGTGGGTGAAAAGGAGATGTTAGGTGAGGGTTAAAAATGTTAAATTTTACCGTAGAAAAGGTGGTTGTCATGTGTCTCAATTGAATAATTAGCATATTTGCACTTAAACCTTTGCATTTAAAGAAAATATACTTGACCTTTTAAATATTAATATTTTAATTAACATGAAGTTATAAGATTTCAAATACATCAAGCTAGAGTAGAAGTTTTCTATTAATTATAAGACTTTACAATTAAGTAATTAAATTTTCAATAACTAATCAGATTATTTTATCATAACTTTTCTGATTTCAAAAATTACAAAATTTATTCATCTATAATTGTTAATTAAGGACCTTACAATTAGAAATTTCTAATTTTATCAAACACATTTTTACTTTAAGTTGGATAAATTCAATAATTCAAAAACTGGGATGTTACAATACATTACAATACAAATGCAAAAAATATAAATCCTAAACTTTAACTCTAAAAGCTAAACTAAGCTAGGTTTACTCTAATAGAGAGTAAATTAAGTTAAGCGAGCTTTGCTCTATAGATTTTATGTGTGTGCGTGCATCATGGATAAATTACTTGAGCTGACATAGCTAGTTCACAAGTTTAACTTCAAAATGAAGATATATATTAGAAATAATGGGCCGTTATACTCTAAACAAACTTTAACCATGCATAGAGTCCAAAATTGTGGCGAGCTTGGATAATTTACTGCCTACTCAGAAGCCATGCACACAAACTATTTATTGAAAGTCATATCAGAAGGGGTGTAAACGGACCGGATATTATCGGTCCGTATTCGAATTTGTATTTGAAAATTAAATATGAATGTCTGAATATTCATGCAGATATAGATATGGATATAATTTGTTTTTAAAGTCAACAAAAGCTGACAATTTGATTAATTAAGAAATTTGTTAACAAAAGATATGGATATAGTTTTGAATTTTAATAAATAGTTTGAAAATTGTTGATCCAACGGTGACTTAACCAAACAGTAAAATTAGAAGCCACCATTAGATCAAAGATTTTAAAGTGGCTTAATAAATAGTAAAAAGATTCAAAAAAATGTAAAATTTGGTCTCCTAGCACATTTTAATATGGAGATTGTGAAATAATCACATGGGATCCGAATAATCAGCAATGGAAACAAAATATTCAGTAGGGGAAACAAAATATTTAGCAGGGGAAACAAATTGATATCAAGCAAAGAATGAAAGAATCAATTAAGCAAAGGAAAGAATCAATCCAGCAGCTCCTCTTCCTAGCTTACCTTCCTTCGATGATTTAGGAATTGATTTGTTGTATTATCTAACCTTATATCTAAAATTAGAAGAGGTAATAGGATTCAATCATGATGTTAAATATCCTTAGTTGGTGCCATGTAAAAAATAACAAAATATTCTTTGATCAATAAAATATGGGAGGGAAGGATGATTCATAGGAGTTATGTGTTATTTAATTTTATACAAGTAATTTTGTCAGATATCACATCTAACGGTTTGGATCGATCATTTGGACTTTAAAAATCAGAAAACGACTTGATTGTACAGAAAGCTAGAAACAATCGATTGTATATTAACCTATATCTCTCTCTATATATATATAATGAAAATATCTATGTATATATCTACGTATATCCGATATTATATCGGTACTAATTAAGTTTGGAACTGAAAAAAGAACTACCAGAGAATCTTCTATCGGTTGCTTCTTTAAAACCGATAAAATAATTAAGGTAACTCCTTTTCTATCGGTTCCTTAACTTTAGGGGTGTCAATGGGTACGGTACGGGTCGGGTGGAGACATTTTCATACCCATACCCATTAAAATTGACCTTACCCATACCCTACCCATACCCATTAAAAATTGATCTTACCCTACCCTACCCTTACCCGTTAATATTATCGGGTAACGAAACGGTAGCGGGTGAATAACGGATAATACTAGTATAATAATTAGTTTTATTATATTTTACAAATTAAACATCAAAAACTCATTCATTTTAACACATATATAATTGCATTTCTAATAAAAAATAAAATAAATGTGCAATCAATTCCAACTAAATTATTTTTTATAAAGAATAAAAATTCAAAAATACGAATATACATTTAAGTGGGTTGGAAATTGAATTGAATATATATTTGAATTTTATAATTACCCTATAGGGTAACGGGTACGAAATAGTCATTACCCATACCCTTACCCATTTATTTAACGAAAAAAAATTCTTACCCATACCCATACCCAATAAGCTAACGAAAAAAAAAATCTTACCCATATTCACCTTATCGAATACGATACGGGTTGGGTAAACAGCTAAAAAGGTACCATTGACACCCCTACCTAACTTTAACCGATGGAAGAAAGTTGACTACCTTTTTTATCGGTTACTGAGTCCGCAACCGATAGAAGAGTTTTCCAACTTATTTACTAGCCACAAACATGTTTAGTCTACCGGTTTCAAATTTATATCGGTTTAAACTGTTAGAAAATGAAATTTAGTGGAGGCCGTTTCTGTACATAGCTAGTAGTGTTGATGAGTACATCTTGCTGAAGAAAGGCATGAAATCCTGCCCTTTGAAGCGTGGAGTATTCTTCATAAAATAATAAAATATTCTATGATCCTTTCTATGATGCAGTGCCAATGTAAAGAGTGCAATAAGGTCAATCAGGTGCAAGCAAGCTTTGAGCTCAACATCGATATCGCTCAAGTTCAAGTTCTGACAATTTGCTGACCAAAAATATTTTTTCATGGTGGTTTACTGGCCTTATGTTGTATTGTCCAGGATCTAATATGCAACAGAACTATGGCGTGCCCAATTTGAGTACCAATTCGTGCAACATGATCTTCGAGTTATCTTGGCAAAGTTATCGCGCGTATACATCTCAAGAAAAATTCTCTTGTATATGAAATTTTAAATAAATATATATACAATTAATATTGTCATCGCAAGTAATTAATTAATTAGCACTCAAGTTACTGTGGTTAATGAAAAACTTATTGCCAGGTAAATGAAATATATATATATATATATATATATATATATAGATAGATAGATAGATAGATAGATAGAGAGAGAGAGAGAGAGAGAGAGAGAGAGAGAGAGAGAGAGAATAATGTGCTTATGTATATTTATGGCAAATTTATGTGGCTATGCCATGAAAATGGGACCTGGCCACCAGAATATGCTTCATCTCTTTACAACGTTTGAGGTTGATAATTAAGATTTCACGTGGCATTGGGAATTTGGGACAAAAGAAATTACTACTCTAGAGATATAGTACCATATTTCTCTTTAAATATTTCACCTAACTACGAATTTCTCAAACAAATTAAGTTGTTCCTGCGTCCCAACATACCTCCAAGTCTATATAAGCGCACTTGTCTGTGCTACATTGCCACCAAGAGCGTTGGAGATCAAAACAAAAGAGAGATCACTAGAAGTGAGCATATATATATATATATATGGCCTTGAAAAGTTTTCTCGTGTTGATAGCCATTGCACTAGTTCCTTTTGTAATGGCACGACAGAATCCTTCTGATAAGGAGGCTTCACAAATTGGTAATAATTCCTAACCTAAACTTGATTATTGCTAATATATGAAAAAACTACGTGCGTACTATCATATATAGATAATGACTAATGCTTATTGGCTCTGGATTAAGCAATGAAGAAATATGCAGGGATACAGCTTTGATCATTTTAATCATTAGAAAACTTTAACATGAAACTAATTTTTTATTTTTTTATTTTTATGATTTAGTCTTTGACAAACAATGTTTTGGATATGTGATTTTTGCATGAAATATATAGCTTAGGCTTTAGTTAATTTAGTTCAACTATATTTTGTACAGGTACTAGTGTTTTGGTATTTTCAAAAATAGTTTGGTATCGTTAACGAAACAATTAGAAATACTCTACTTTTATTAATAAGAAAAAAACATCATAGATAATGATTAAATAAAGTCACAATACTTACAAAGTCCCTAAATTATCCCTAGCTAGCCAAACTGATATACTATGATTTGTTTAGCGTGCATGCGTGTATATATATATATCATCAAAATTCAGAAACTATCATTTTAATCTTAGCCAACCTCCCTTTTTTTTTTTTCTCTCTCTATATATATGGTAACTAAACTATGTATGTCTTGAATTTTGTATTCTGTTTCACAGATCACCCTCAGAGGAATGTTGTGCGCAGGCCTCCGAATTGTTCGAAGTTGCCTATTTCCATTTCGGTTAGACGCAGAAAATCACCCATTCCTATATGTTCCCCACCACCAGCTTCCAGATCACCACCGCCATCGGACGCACTCCACCACCAGCTTCCAAACCACCACCGCCATCGGGTCGTACTCCACCACCAGCTTCCAAACCACCACCTCCATCAGGTCGTACTCCACCACCACCAGCTTCCACACCACCACCGCCATCTGGTCCTACTCCACCACCAGCTTCCACACCACCACCACCATCTGGTCCTACTCCACCACCAGCTTCCACACCACCACCGCCATCGGGTCCTGCTCCACCACCAGCTTCCACACCACCACCACCATCTGGTCCTACTCCACCACCAGCTTCCACACCACCACCGCTATCTGGTCCTACTCCACCACCACTACCGCCATCTGGTCCTACTCCAACACCAGCTCCACCCCCAGTTCTAACTCCAAGTCCTACCCAATCTCCAACTCCAACTCCAACACCTACCCCTACTCCAGCTCCAACTCCAGCTCCAATTCATACTCCAACCCTAGCTCCAACTCCATCTCTTACCCCTGCTCCAACTCCAGCCCCTAATTGCAACAATGGCAACAATGGGAATAACGGAAATAACGGTGATAACGGTGACAACGGTGACAATGGCAACAATGAAAACGGTGACAATGGCAGCAATGGGAATAACGGAAATAACGGTGACAACGGTGACAATGGAGACAACGGAGACAATAACGGAAATAACGGTGACAACGGTGACAATGGAGACAACGGAGACAACGGAAACAACGGTGACAATGGTGACAATGGAAACAGTAACAATGGTAACAATGGGAATAACGGAAATAACGGTGACAACGGTGACAAAGGAGACAACGGAAACGGTAACAATGGTAACAATGAGAATAACGGAAATAACGGTGACAACGGTAACAAAGGAGACAACGGTGACAACGGAAACGGTAATGGAAGAGGGGGTGATAGCTAATTAGTGTTTCCGTTAATTCTTGAAGAACTTATCAATTAAATTCAGTATGTTCTATTTTTAAATTCTTGATGAGTTTTTTTTTGAAATTGTAATTCTTGATGAGTTCCTTTTAGTTTTTAGAAGGGAAAAATTTGTATTAGTAGTAGGTAGGTACTTGCCGAGAGATTAGTAGCTAGGGAATAAATTGAGCTATCTTATGTAGCTGCATTTTATAATAAAACACTACTAGCATCAGCACTATATATATGTGGTTATTGATTGCATTAAATGAATATTCTTAACCTCTGGCGAATTTTTTCATGTCCAGCACTAATTTTTTGCATGGTTGAGATGGCTCATGCAAAAGAAATGACGTTTGTTGACTTTTTAAACTTGTTGCATGCGAATCCCTATGTAACAGATATCGCATGCAATTGTGTGAAGTGCAACCATGCAACTGTGTGATGTTCAGCCATACTAATAAGTTTTGAAAGTCAGATATTATAATTAATTCGAGGTCCATGCAACAACTCAACTCCATGACCATGCAACTACTTAAAAACTTAGTATATATTATATTTAATTAAAGGTCCATGCAACAACTCAACTCGCTTCTCATGCAACTACTTAACCACTTAGTAGATATTATATTTTATTAAAGGTCCATGCAATTACTTAACTCCATCTCCATGCAACTCCTTAACTCCACGTTTATATTATATTTTATTGAAGGTCCATGTAAATAGTCTGGACTGAAGTTCCAAACAATTGCATAAGATTAGCCATGCAATAGTTTATTTACTGAACACAAATTCATTTCTGTTTATTTGATATCTCATTTTCAATGATTATTTTTATAACAACATGAATAATAGCAGTATGTAAATAAGCCCATTCAATTTATAACACTTATTTCCAAAGTTCACATAAACATAAAATAAAACCATATATTAAAATCAACATAAATATTCATATTATTTTGTTTGATATTACAAATATTACAGTCAAGTCATACCAAGCCCTTTCACAGTACAAGTCAATAAAACATAAGTTAACACTATCCGATAATTACTCTTCTTATTTTGTTAGTTGTTTTTTATGTATGTACTCTTATATGTGTTTTATGTAAATCTTATTGAATGGTAATCTGAAAATTGGTAAACAGTACTGGGTTGGTACTATATTAGTATAAGGAGGAAGGAATGTAAAATTGAATTATGCTTTATTGCCTCCATGTAGCTCATTTTAGACATCGGATTTCCATGCAAATATTGATAATTTATGTGCATGCAAAAAGTGCAAATCATATCCTTGCAAATTGTCAGCCATGTAATAACTACATATTCTTTCCATGTAATAACAAAATCATATTCTCATGCAAATAAACATATGGGACCCACGTTAACTAGCCTTGCAAATAGTCACGTTATATATCCTTGCAAAAAGTCAAGTAGGTCCCATGTTATCTATTCTTGCAAATAGTCTAGTGGGTCTCGCGTTCCCTTGCCTTGCAAATACTATGGTGGGACTCACGTCTGCTTCCCTTGCAAATAGTATGATGGGACCCACACTCTCTTCCCTTGCAAATACTCCAAATTGGGTCAACTCTTACAGTTGGAAAATTAATTTGACTCATTTTTCATAATGGAGACATTTTTTATTTGTCATTTTTCTGCTTTTTTGGTGTGGAATTGAAAGTAATTAGTCAAAAACAACATAATATCACATAAGAGTCAACAAGAAAAAAAAATGACATACAACACGTTCATGGACTTAATTATGACGGAATTATTGTGAGTTATTAGTCTGTAATTAATATATGCTTTCCATACACACACACATCATATTTATTGAAAGCCCCAGAATTTAATGCAATTAAATTTCGTATCTTAATTGGCTCATGTTGTCCATTAAATTTTATACAAATCAGACAAAATCAATTTCCTATCTTAATTGACTGGAAATTATCAACTTCATATATCATTGGATTTAATTATGTGAATTAAATTTGTACGTACGGCTAGATTAGGACAATATATTAAATGCTATCTAGGATTTACTTTTTCCAGCGCTGTTTAATTTCTTAATAAAAAGTTGCCTAATTAGGGCGTTCAAGTTAAAAATAAATAAATAAATAAATTCAGTGCTATAATTATTGTAATAAATACCATGCATGTGGCCGTTTTCAGAAACTATATATACATGCATGGGCATGGGGCATGGCCAATCATAATTTCTAGTACGACTACGTACGGTTTTTAATTTATAACATTATTATTGGCTAAATGAAATTAATTTGGAAGTCAATTATTACAGCACCAACCAATTAATTAATTGATTATAAAGAAATAATTTTTATTATCAAAGATCATATATTACATGCATCTCGAGTTTACCGTCGCGAAAAGAAAAAATTGAACAGTAATCTGCCGCGAAAAGTCATTTTTTTATTCTCGCAAAAAGTGTCTCATTCTTGTTGCGCGGGAACTGCCCGTCTCAGTCACAAATGAATAATTAAAGACGCCAAATTCCAATCAACTTATTCACATCTCCCCCCCCCCCCCCCCCCCCCCCCCCCCCCCCCCATCACACTCTTCCGTCCCCACTGACCTCTCCCACATAGTCTTTGCCATAGGTGGCTCAGCCCAGACATGGGACCAGCGACGCGCCTACACCGAGCTCTGGTGGCGCCACAACCACACAAGAGGCCACGTCTGGCTGGACCAGACACCGATAGGCACCTGGCCCGACACTTGCCCACCTTACAGTATATCTCGTGACATGTCTTGGTATGGGAACCGGGCATCGGCATCTCGAATTGCTGCTGCCGTGGTCGAGGCTTACTAGCTGGTGTCAGTGTCATCGATGCCAGAAAGGGAGAAAGTTCGGTGGTTTGTGATGGGGGATGATGACACGGTGTTTTTTGTGGAGAATCCAATAGGGGTGCTGCAGAAGTATTGACCACGAGCAGATGTACTACGTGGGGATGCCATCGGAGAGCGTCGAGCAAGACCTCATGCACAGCTACGGGATGGCATTCGGTGGAGGAGGCTTTGCCATCAGCTACCCGGCCGTAGCCGAGTTGGCCGGGGTCATGGACACCTGCCTTGAGAGGTATACCTACTTCTACGGCAGCGACCAGTGAGTCCAGTCATGTCTTTCCGAGCTCGGCATTCCCCTCACACGCGAACCCGGCTTCCACCAGGTATGATTCATGCTACATGTACCATTATTGTATCACTTATCTAACTATATATTGCATGCCTGATTGTTATCAACTTATCAATACTCATTACTTATGCATGCATGCATAATTAGAAAAGGAGATGGCGCCTGGTGATTTTCAACAAACACCAACATATAATTAATTAATATACAATTAGTTTGATTTATTTAATTAAGTTTAGCTTAGAGATTGTGCAACATATTCTAAGCAGCAACGTGGATACAAGAACTAATATCCATCGATGATACATATCAATTAAGCGAATGTATTTGCTGCTGATCGAAAAGAAAAGGTAGAGAAGAATGATCTGATACTGGTACTGATACTATCCTACAAAGAAAGAGGAGAGAGGAGGGATGGAGGGCATATTAGTTATATTTCATGAGTAAAGCTAATATACACTTAAGTGTACCGTACTCTTAAGTTTAGGCAGTTTGATTTTTTTAAAAGTCGTGCTTTCACGACTTTTAAAGAATCTGCATGACTTTTAAAAAAATCGAACGGCCTAAACTTAAGAGTACAGTACACTTAAGTGTATGTAAGCTTTACTCATATTTCATTAATCAATATTGTTTATATAATTTTAAGTATTAAATTTGACTAGTTTAGTGAATTTGGGTAAATATGTCAGTTTCTAATATTTTGAAGGATAAATATGTAATTATAATTTTTTGAGGCGAGAATACGTAATATTGAAGATTTTGAGGGGATATATGAAATTCCCCTTTTATTATTGATATTATTTAAGCTTAAAATGCTAGGACTTAGCTATTCATTTGGTGTGGGCTTTCACTTTAGGCCCAATTAAGGCCCATAATTATTTTGAGATAATTAAGACCTATATTCATAGTACACGACTAGGTGGATTGTAATTTGTAAAAGCCTATTTAAGGCCGGTGGGTCGTATCAAAATAAATGCATTCTTAACATTTAAATATGCTATATATGTGTGTGTCGAACTTACTGTCATTTGAAAGTTGATTACTTTCATCAAAGCATTTCAAAATTTTGACAATATGAAAATTTTATAAACAATAAAATATTTCAAATTATATATCTAGTAGAAGGTTGGACGTGGGTTGTGATAAATTAAGTACTAACGAGTGTTATCACTGAGATAATTAACTAGATAGGTTGGTTTGATGAACAATTTAGAATGGGAAGGCATAATAGCCCCTTTATTATTAACAAAGCTAAATTATAGTTGTTCAAGAAACAGTAAAAGAAAACAAACACTTTCTATAGGAAAACCCCTAGAAGATCTCATAACATCGACCTTTATGCCTAAAAATCAACCGCTAATTCTGTACCAATGCATCTTAATTACCTATTAACTATACACAAAGGTAGGTTTGATGAACAATCAATTGCAATTGCAGGTGGATGTCAGAGGCACTACAGCAAAACTAATTTTCAGCGACCGGTATCAGAGACCGGTCCATTCGCTGGTCGCTGAAAATCCCAAAAACCCGAAAAAAAAAAAGAAAAAGAAAATAACATCGGAGACGGACCCCTGAAATATTGCGCGCCTCTGCTGAAGGGTCTTCTTCCTCCCGCGTTTTAGGTTTAGCCAAAAAAAAAAAATCGGCTGATCAGTCGGAGACGGACCCCATCGCCGCCTCTCTCATCCCTCCGCCGCCACCGCCTCCTCCACGTGCACGGCTTCTCTCTCTGTCTCGCCGCGTTTTAGGTTTAACCAAAAAAAAACAGCAGATCCGCTGAAGGGTGCCCCATCTCCGCCTCTCTCGTCCCTCCGTCGTCGCCTTCTCCTCCACGTGCACGGCTTCTCTCTCTGTCTCGCCGCCTCCTCCAGGTGAACTTTATCTCTCGTTTTGTCTTTTAAAATTTTGTTTGTTTGATTTGGGTAAAATAGCCATTAGTGCTTACTTAAAGCTTAAAGCTTGAATTCGAGGTTGCATGCCTGGTTGCCTTTTTCTATCTTTACTGATTTGCCTGGTTGCATGCCTAGTGATAGTATGAAACACGAATTTTTAGAGACACGAAATCTACTTTGCTGTTATGTCTAAATTGTAGAATTTTACTGATATATGCTTTATCTGTGTCTTTGTTGCTAATTCAGTCAGGTACCCTTTATTTTTTTCCTATCAGCACCAAGAATGAGGTGTTGTGTAAGGTACTTTTCTGTGTTTGATTTTAATTTCCAAACATTGCTGAGTATGAATAGTTGATTAAGTACTGCTAGGTATTATAATGCACTGGATCTGAATTCCATTGGTTTAGTCAGGTAATTATTACTGTGTTTGTGGGGTTTGAATCGGCACCGTTTCACAAGAGATTATGGGCAAGTTTGTTGTAATCAATTTTCAAAATTAAAAATGCTTTTGCAAAAATTAGGAAAATTTTCTAATCCTCTGTTCATTTTATTTTATTCCTTGGTTATAAAGTTATAATTGATTAAGCTTGCGTTAGTTTTAGACTTTGAACAATTGTAGCATATTGTTTGTACTAATTTTGGTCATACTTGGAAAATAGTTTGCCATAGCTGTCCAGTTGGGCACCAGTGTCATTCTTGTATTGTTCATGGTTTCTCGTTATTCTTTTATATTCTGTTATGTAGAATAATTTAATTTAATTTATCTTCCAACAAAATGCCAATTCATTTCCCTCTATTTCTAGTCCAGGTATTTATTTTTTTATTCATCGAATAGGTTTGTATTTTTTATTTGTGTTTGAATAGGTTTGTGTTTGTTTCAACTCGGTTTTAGGTTTGGGTTTGGATTTCTTGAAATTGGGTTGGTTTTTGTTGCAATTAAGTTTGGAATGACGTAATTATACTAATTTGGCTACGTTCAGAGACAATTTATGTTGAATTTGGCTTTGGAGCAAGGATTGGGTCATATGGCGATATCATGGCATGTTTTACTGTTTTTCACAGTTTTGATGGTTTGTTCGATGAACATGACGGAAACAATGAGAAGATAATTGATGGAGTCGAGCATGGTGAGTAGCAATCACAAGGTGTAAACTAGTGCCGTATTCATACTTGTAACATATTCGTGCCTGTTCCATATCTAAATTGTATTAGATTAGTACTTGTACCATATTTTATACTGCAATATTAACCAGACCTATACAATAATGAAACCGGTACGATAACCATACCGGTACAGATTTCATGAAAAATGAGAATGGTATAGCAACAAGGCAGTATCTGGTACTAAGTTAGTCAAGTGTCACTTATCATGTGCTAATTCTTTGTCTGGCCTAATTGAAATCATGTGACTCTCGCTTCTTTTTATGAGATGCCAAATCAATGTCCTTATTTTGAGTGATTTCTTGTAAATCTGACTTGACTCTAATTGATTTGTTTTCTCAGGTTATTCCTAGAGATATTGACCTAATATCAGGTTATTCTTTATTTTCTTTAATGTATATTTCATCTTTTTTTTCTTCTTTTATTAGTAACTGGTATATTACATTGCTTCATTTTAACATTACTTGATGTACTGATTGTATCATGTTTGTAACATTACTAGATATATTGACCTACTTGATGTACTGTTTGTAACATTACTTGATGTACTTGATGTACTGGTTGTATCATGTTTGTAAAATTAATGTGGAATTAATATGTAAAATTTTTATTACCTAAATGTGTTATTTTAATTAGTGATGCACTCTGTAATGTGTTAATAGTTAATACCTACATTTTGAAAAAAAAAAAAACAACGACCGGATTTTGACTATCAACGACCGTTTTTACGGTCGCAGATACATTTTTCTGACGTCAGCAAAGCGCAACAGGACAAAAAAAATGGTCGCAAAAAAAGTATCAGCGACCGGCTAACGTCATTCAGCGACCGGTGACGTCATTAGAAGAGTATCTGCGACAATGCTTTCAGTGATCGGAATCGGCTTTCTGAGACCGAAATGATTATCAGCGACCGGCGACGTGACTATCAGAAACCGGAAAACCGGTCTCTGAAAGTCTTTTCTGTTGTAGTGAGGAGAGATATACGGGATGCTCGCGGCCCACCCAATCGCGCCGCTGGTATCGCTCCACCACCTGGATTATGTGGAGCCCATCATCCCCAACAGGCCCAGCCAACTGGAGGCATTGCAGTCCCTCTTCTCCGCATACCAAGTCGACCCAGCCCGGATCCTACACTGGAGGCATTGCGGTCCCTCTTCTCCGCATACCAAGTCGACCCAGCCCGGATCCTACAGCAGGCCTTCTGCTATGATGCAGATATGGGGGTGGTGCTATCAGTGTCAGTATCGTGGGGGTACACAGTTCAGGTTTACCCTAGTGTGCGCCCCCCACATGAGTTGGAGACCCCCGTGCAGACCTTCAAGACGTGGCGCACCTCCAGCGACGGGCCCTTCATGTTCAACACCCGTCCCCTCAACGGCCCCAACCAAGAACCCTGCGCCCGCCCTTTCATCTACTTTTTCGACCGGGAGCTGCGCAACCATACGGATGTGTCCCTCACCCAGTACACTACCAGTAAGGATCAGGCTCAAGAAAATGCCAAGGCCATGTGCAACAACAAGAGCTTCTATGCGGCCTCTCGCATCGACAGGGTCAGGGTTCTTGCACCAAAGATGGATCCTTTCTTGTGGAAACAGGTGCCTAGCTACTTGCTTAATTAATAATTATTACAAACAGATATCAATGACCAAATTGGCTATGAATTGTGATGTCAATTTAATAATTTGATTGATAATGATATATAGGCTCCGCGGAGGCATTGCTGTATAGCTCGAAGGACAAAATGGGGGAGGATGTTGGAGGTGAAAATTCATACTCCAACCCCAGCTCCGACACCATCTCCTACCCTCTCTCCCACCCCACCTCCTGCCTTAGCTCCACCTCCAGTCCCAATTCATAATCCAAATCCATCTCTAGCATCAACACCAGCTCAAAATCAAGTACGAACTCAAGCACCACCATCAGGTAACCATTGAAACAATGACAACAATGGGAATAACGTAAAATAATGGTAACAACGGTAACAACAGAAACAATGGCAACAACGGAAACAACGGTAACAATGACAACAATGGTAATGGAAGAGGGGGATAGTTAATTAGTGGTTCTATTAATTCTTCAAGAACTTATCAATTAAATTCAGTATATTCTATTTCAAATTCTTGATGAGTTCATGTTTAGTTTTTAGAAGGGAGAATATGTGTATTAGTAGGTAGGTACTTTGCTGAGAGATTAGTAGCTAGGGAATAAATTGAGCTCTTATGTAGCTGCATTTTAATTATAATAAAACACTACTAGCATCAGCACTATATATATGTGGTTATTGATTGCATTACATGAATATTATTAAATACCGGCGAATTTTTTTTATTTTTGGTTAATACCGAGAAAGTTAAATGCGTTGCATGGTACTATGATGGATTTGTTTAGCACGTAAAAGGCTAAAATTAATAGGGACGTACAATTAGTCACGGCAGAGCATGATACGTAGTCACACAAGTCATGTGTAATTAATTAGAACCATTAGATATTGATTAAATGGTCAATGTTAAATAAACTAACTTAAATTATAATTAAATGATCACACAAGTCACGCGATGCATGCAAAAATAGAAACACAAAAGGACTAAAGCATACTCAAGTATTTAAGTATTTGATAGGCACAACTATTTTGACATGGTTTTTTATTATTTTTCTTGTTCGTAGACGTAAATAAGGTTGCAGTGTTGGAAATTAAACTCGGATTGTGGTATTAGATATAGAAGAGAGGAGTTTATATAATATATATATTTTTTAGGGATCGACTAACAGTCCCCCTACTTCAGTCCCCTATCTGTCCCCCGCACTAAAAGACAAAAAAAATAGTTAAAACGTGTTAACTACCACCAAAGAGCAAGATTAATGCTATCTTATTAATAGTCAAAACGTATAGTATTCATACCTACGAATTTATAGTATTCATACTTATTATCATAACTATTTGTCATATGTAAACACAAGCTGGAGGGGACCAGTAACAACCAGGGGGACCGCTGACGTCTTGTGACAGCCTGGATTGGGGACCGCAATCGTCTGAAAGCGACATTTGCCAAGATTGGGGACCACTACAGCGAAACTATATATCATTCATATCTAAATATAGAAGTATTCATATCTAAACAAATGAAGTATTCATACTGACGATTATGAAGTATTCATACATGTTTGAAATAATTTATACAATTCAAAATTCAAAGTCAGATTCATCTCTCACCCCACCTCTTCCAAGAAGTATTCATACTGACGATTACGAAGTATTCATACATGTTCAAAATAATTTATACAATTCAAAATTCATTATCAAATTCATCCCTCACCCACATCTTCCAAGAAGTATTTATATCTAACATGAAGTATGCATATATAACAAATGAAGTATTCATATTTAACTAATGAAGTACTCAATATATAACAAATGAAATATTCATATATATAACTATTCATATCTAACTAATAAAGTATTCACACATGACACTAACAATATTCACATCTGACACTAATAATATTCACACTTGCCCAGATTGGGACCAAGAAATATTCTCAACATACTAGTATGCATATCTAAAACAATGAAGTATTCATATCTAACTAAAGAATTATTCATACTGACGATTACGAAGTATTCATACATGTTCGAAATAATTTATACAATTCAAAATTCAAAGTCAGATTCATCTCTCTCATTCCACCTCTTCCAAGAAGTATTCATATGTAACATGAAGTACGCATATCTAACAACTGAAGTATTCATATCTAACTAATGAAGTATTCATATGTTGCATTGTGACAACCTTCGCTGGGCTAGCATGGACCCTCTCCAATGGTGCACCACGCTCTCCCCGCCGAATCTTGACGGTGCACCATGCTCTCCTCGTCAGATCTCGACGGTGCACCACGCTCTCCTCGCCGGATCTCGACGGTGCACCACGCTCTCCTCGCCACGTGAGAAGATTGAAGATTGAAGAGGGTAGATTTTGACCACGTGAGGAAACAAAAAAGAAAAGTTGTTAGGGGGACAGATAGGGGACAGATTCAAGGGGGACAACATCTTTACTCTATTTTTTAATATATATTTTCAAGAGGAGTACAAAGCTTTGAATATATATTTTCACTCACTCGATAACGCCTCACTTTAATATGCTCTCTGATTCTTGATTCTATATCTGCTTCATTTACACACCTCTCCTATTTATACATATAACAATGTCGGTTATGATTTCTCTAAAATATCTTGATACAAGGGTATGGAAAGTATACTATATAATAGTAGTATTTTCTAGTATGCTCCATTATAACCGATCATATAAAGTCGGTTTCTATTTCTTGAATAATTCAGAAGAGTATAATTGGATTTGGGCCTTTTTCAAATATTAGTTGGGCTTTGGGCTTCGGTGTTGTTATCTTCAACATGCAATACCACAAGAATAAGCATCAAGATAAATTTAAAATATGCGCACTCTTTGAATGGGTACCGTCGGGAATGATATATCAAATTAATTTTTTTTTCCGTCGAATACTGACTGGAAAGTTTCAATTTATTCCTGGATAACAATTTTTATCTTTTTTTCTCAAAGCGTCAGACGGTTGATATTAGTATTAAAAAAATAATGTTTGCTATCAATGGCGTTCCTTAGCAATTGTCACTAGAAGCAAGATTGTAAATGTGGCTAGCCTTAGCTAGCCATAAATGTTAACTATCACTAAATAAAGTATGAAAATATGACATTATCTCAATTGAACTTGTTACAGCTATTTAAATGTACAAACTAATTAACAATGTAATACTTGTGTTAGTAATTAATAATAACTTAACATTTAATTCAGTGAAGAGAACATGCATCCGTGGCAGTTATTTAGTGATAAGTGATAAGTGATGTTTTTTCCTTAGTAATCATCAATTAATTAATAAAGTTAAAAATTTCTTTTTGGGTTATCTAATTGTGTAAATGTGTGGCTAAATATTAACAATCACAACCAATTTATCACTAAATAAAGTAAAGCACCAGTAATCCCTCTTTTTTTACCTCTTTTTGTTCCAGTAATCCCTCTATATCATTTTAAGTACAGAATCAAAAATTTGTAAAAAAAATTTTGCTAGTCATTATGATTCTATATTTTCAAATAAAAACTTAAAATACGTTACCTATAAAGATGCAAAAAAACTCTAGATCTTGAATTAAGCTAGGTTCAGTACTCTATAATAGGTCATGTTTGGTTGTGAAGTAAAGTTAATAAGAATTAAATTACTTATTCCATATTGCAATCCTCATATTTTACACCTCCTTTGGTAGTATGAATCATTGCTTAAATTAATTCATGTAGAGTAAGATGCTTGAAAATAAACTTGAACCTTTTTGTCTATGATGGGTCATACATGGAATAAGTGTGGAGTTAGTTAATCCGTCTGGAGGTGGAATAACTTACTCTAAATTAACTAATCTCTTATTCCATTTTATTCCTATTTTGCTTCTTATTTGACAACTTAAGTGTGAATTAAGTAAGGTATTTACTACAACTCTTACTTTACAACTAAATATGAGCATAGAAAGTAAAGTTAAGCTAACTTTACTATATATAAGTAACTTTGATGATTATCGGAAAATGGAGATATAGAAATATTGGGCTGTGATACTATAAACAAACTTTAACCATGTGGCGATACTTGGTACATGGTTTACTACCTACTCAAAAGATATGTACACCAACTCTTCATTTATTTAAAGTCATGTGCAACAGAAATCAATACATGGAGACGCCTTGAACTTGAAGGCCTACTGCTCTCTCTCTCTGGTACATAATTTCTTAATTATTTCGATGTATGGTCCTTCGGATCTCCGCCGCAATTGATTATTGGTAAAATTGCCTCAAAAATTATATGAAGTTATAGTGAACAAATGCAGAGGTGAAAACGGAGTGGCGGGAGTGGCTACAGAGCGGACAGTGGTAAAACTATATTTATATTCTTTTTAATTTTTTAGATTTGGATACCCATCAGATACTAGCGAATACGGATACGGATACTGATACAGATCGGATCATATATATATAGATATATAGAGAGAGAGAGAGAAAGAGGAGAGGTTAAGCTAACATCAAATCAATTGTTCCTGAGGTCTGTGCAATTAATTCGTTTTTCAATTTTCAAAGTTCAAAAAGTCAATCCAAACCATTCGATGTGATCACTACATTAAAATGTGCTTGGAGACCAAATTTTACATTTTTTTTAATTGTTTTACTATTTATTAAGCCACTTTGAAAATCACTGATCCAACGGTGGCTTAACAAACCAGAAGCCACCGTTGGATCAATGATTTTCAAAGTGGCTTAATGTGGTTGTGCATAGTTGATGCATTGATGTTTTATAGTTTGCATATGTTAATTTTACGGTTAACATCTTTTAAATTTATAGTATTGAAGTTTCAGTGTGTTTATCTCAGTTTTATAGTGTTTTAGATTTCAGATTTACAGTTTTATAGTTTGCATATGTAGTTTTATGATTTACATTTGGAAATTTTATAGTATTTAAGTTCTATAGTTAACATCTGTATGTTTTACAGTATGTGTAGTATTAATTTACATGATATAGATGCATATATAAATATCAATAATTGACGAAAAAAATATGAAATTTTAAAAAAAAATTATTCACAAAAAATAATTTTGATTCAAAAAAAAATTAATTTTGCATATTTCCGGGGTTATTTTGAAAAACTACAATTTTGAGAAGTGGTCTGGTTATAAAATACTGTATAAGATTTTAAAACTGTCATTAATTGTAGAAGATTACAGTATAAAATTGGAATTTTATAGTATTCGTGCAAGTTAAATGGCAGTTTTTTTTGTTAAAAAAATGTGGACAGCTCATTGTGATCAATTAGACGCTTTCGTAAAAATATTCTAAAAAATATACAATTTATCAACTAGTATATTTGTATATGGAAATATCGACTATTGTACTATTTCTATAGATATAGTGATTCATATAAGAGGACGGATCGGATGACACCGTTTTTTGGTGACATCGGATGACAATGTCAATTTTTGAAGTTTCAAAGTCCAAATAGTCGATCCAAACCGTTCAATATGATGGATATATTAAAATCTACTTGCATATCAAATTTTATATTTTTTTGAATTTTTTTACTATTTATTAAGTATTTAACAAAATCGCTATATTCGGACCGTTGAATTTTTGTACCCATCTGAATAAACCAAAAAAAAATTCAGAAAATGCAAAATTTGATCTGCAAGCACATTTTAACATATCTATCAAGTTGAACGGTTTGGATCAACTGTTTGGACTTTGAAAATAGACGGTGTCATCCGATCTCTCCTCTTCATATAATACAAATCAATATGCAAAGTACCATAGCCTCATTCATTTCATAAATTAATATTTCAGTCGTAAAGTTGAATAATATAATGACTTAAATTGGTCATTGAGTTTTGATTTATCTAATTATAGAATTAAATCCACAAACTACGTAGAATAGGAACGCAAAAGGACTGAAGCATACTCAAGTATTTAAGTATATTTTGCTAGTCATTTTATGATTCTATATTTTTAAATAAAAACTTAAAATACATTACTATAAAAATGCAAAAAATATAAATCCTAACCTTTAACTCTAATAGCTAAACTAATTAGCTAGGTTTACTCTAATAGAGAGTACAGTTAAGCTAGCATCACGGATAAATTACTTGAGCTGACAGTGACATAGCTGGTTGATAAGTTTAACTTCAAAATGAAGATATATATAGAGAGAAATAATATATGGGCCGTGATACTCTAAGAAACTTTAACCATTGGAGTCCAAAATTGTGGCGATATACTTGGTTAATTCTTGGTTAATTTACTGCCTACTCAGAAGCCATGTACACAAAAATATTACAAGTAATGTCAGTAGGGGTGTAATTAATTAAACGGATCTGATATTATCTGTCCGTATTCGATCAAATCCGTATTCAAAAATTAAATACGAATATCCGATATTCAAATACGTACGGATATGTATTCATATATATAGTTTTCAATGTTTCATATATATATTTTTACTATTTATTAAGATCGGTACAAAATTCAATGGTCTGAATTTGACTAGTTTTTGTATTCATCTTAATAAATAGTAAAAAAATTTCAAAAAATGTAAAATTTGGTCTAACAAGTATATTTTATTGTAGATATCACATCTAATGATTTGAATCGATAATTTGGGCATTGAAAATGTAAAAAATGGTTGTAATAATTTGTTGTAACTCAAAAATTATTGTAACTTGCTCCCTCCTCTGTATATATATATATATCTATGCATGTATGTATGGTCCTCCGGATCTCCGCCGTAACCAATTATTGGTCCATATGCTCTGTGGCCCGTTAACTGTCAGCACGGTTTTAGGAATGTTGTTTTGTAAAATTATCTCAAGTTATAGTGAACAAAATGTACAACATATTGTAAGTAATTTGGTCGATTTTTTTTGTAACAATTATATGGCAAAATATTGAGACTATTGTATAATGCATAAGAAACCTTGTAAATATTACGAATTATATGGAACAAATATCGTGTTATTTGATCAATTCGTCTAATTTAAAAACAACTTGAGGAGATGTAACAAAAAAATAATGTCTAAATTTTTATTTTTTTTAACATTACACTTTGTCACAAAATAAACTAACAAATGTATAATTTAGGTTAATAATTAATACATCTCTTGTAAATGCATTTGCAAACTAAATTTTAAATTTTTTTGAACTTTTTACTATTTTTTTAATATAGGTAGAAATCACTATTTCGAATGGTCTAAATGTTGTTTAGATCAAATATTTTTTTATATGGAGATATCGACTATTGTACTTTGAATAGATATATTGATTCATAGTAGGAATCAATATGCGCTATTTACAATACCATGGCCCTCAATAATTTTATAAATTAATATCCCTCTACTAAAGTAGTAAATAATATAATGATTTAAATTGATTATTGAGTTTTGATTTATCGAAATCTAGAATTAATTTTACAAACTAATTCATTTAGTAGTCATGAAATCAGTTAGATTTAACTCCCATTTGTGTATTATAATATCCCACAAAAAATCTTGGGCCGTAATTCGTGTGTTCCATGTTGTGATTACTTTTTGGAAAAAAGGATACAATACAACATATGTGAATCGATCTAATCACATAACTGTATGGGACACGACACTGTATGTAGAGCTTGTGACAACACTGGATTAAAATAACATAAAATTTTATGTCAATATTTATCTGATCTCAAACAACAGTTTAAATTTTGAACAATATATTTATATATTATTGTACATAAATTTTTGTTACAACAATATTGTTTCTTATTATACATATATTATATATTTTCACATTTGTTCTCATTATTTTTCTTCCTTCAACAAACTTATATATTCGAAAAATATAGTTAAACGTGTTATTAAATATTTTGCATATATATAACAAGTTAAGTCACATATAATCACAACACATGATCATCCAAATTACATTGTAATTAATGACGACATAATACATTGGGACGCGTTTTAAAACCACAATTAATTTACCTCACTAACTTGGGTACTTGTTTACTGCCTATTCAAAACCCATTCACAAAAATTATATTTTTTTTCTTAAAATAGAACCAAACTTAAATATTTTAACAAAACAAACACGTTGAAATTTGTTTCTATAAAAAACATGCAAAAAATTATTTGTTTCACTGCATACAAAGTAAGCATAAGTAAACTGCCTTCACTGATCCACAGAGTCGGTAGACCTATTTTTCATAAAAACAAAGTCCAACTTACTTGTTTCATTGAAATATTCAAGTTTGATTCTATTTTAAAAAAAAAATCACAAAAAGTCATCATGTGCAACATACACAATATATTGAGACGCCTTGAAGGTCTATTGGTCTCTGGTACATTTCATCTTAATATTTTTAACCAACTCTGATAATTTCATAAACTCCATGTTCCTGGGATCTCCGCCGCATTCAATTAATTAATTGCTGCCATCCTTTAATTGCATGTCAGCTCGGTTTTAGGAAGGTTATTTTGTAAAATTGCCTCAATATTTATCTGTAGTTATAATGATCGAACAGATGTACTATTATAGGTAATTTGGTAGGGGTGAAAACTAAGCGGATAGTGTTAAAATCATATCTACATTTCTTTTTTTATTTTTCAGATACGGATACGATCTGGATATCAGACATATCAGACGGATACGGATCTAGATGAGATCGGATATTTATTAAAATAATATTAAAAAATATTAAAGTTCATAATATTTATCTAATTATAATGGTGAATAACATAAATTTTTCATAATATATATTAAAATATATGGTATATATCTAGCATTCGGATATGGATAATTGAAACATAAAACCATATCAATATCCTTATCCATACGGATATTTAGATATCGGATATCCACATCTAAGTTTTCGAATATAGATCAAATACGGATTGGATATTATCCATACAGTTTTCACCCCTATAATTTGGCCGTTCTTTGTTATAACTGTAACTGGGAACTTCACATTTTACCTGTTTACATACTGTAGCATTCACCTTTTTTGATTAATTTTCAGTCTATATTGTGCAAACTGTTGGTTTGAACAATCAACGCAGCATGCATGCATGTTAAATTGGGTCTGCCGATGGATATATATATATATATATGTGTTAGGTTTTAACATTGATGTGAAATTGATGCTGCCATTAATTGATCAATCGTCTCTGTCATTTCAGAATTTCATAAAGGGATTTAACGAACCACGTACATGCAATGCATGAACAAGGTAATAATATATGTTTGCTGCCTCTGTTAAAAAAACAATGACTCATATATATGTGTGTCTTGTGTACAAGTAAATGAAAAAAGGTTTAATACATATTCAATTAGAGATAAATTAACTGCAATTGCCGACAACCATCAAAAAAAGAACAAACTGCTATAAAGTATTGCTAGCGCGCAGTTCGTACTAATGAACTCTGAAGGTAAGAAATGACTATTACCAAGAGTAAAACCACAGAAAATGTTATTGCAAAAGATATTGCTATTATTGTCGGGAGTATTTATGAAAATATTAACAGTGTTAAGTAATTTTACTGATAAAACATATTATTGTATAGCTCTTGCTGGCTGTTAATATTGAGAAGTCCTAAAATTCACATATATAATTAGACTCTATATATACGCTTAATATGTCGATAATGTCAATTGTGTAGTATAGATTGCCAGTTTGAAATTTGAATGAAAATTTCTTATGAATATATAAAGTTGGAAAATTAATTTGACTCATTTTTCATAATGGAGACATTTTTCATGTGTTATTATTTTTCAGCTTTTTTGGTGTGGAATTAAAAGTAATTAGTCAAAAACAACATATATAATTATATCATTTTACATGAGTCAACAAGAAAAAAAAATGACATACAACACGTTCATGAAGTTATGACGGAGTTATTGTAAGCGAGAATTTAATTCTCGACGAAACTTATTTACTCATGTTGTGCATTCAATTTTATACAAATCAGACAAAATCAATTTCGTATCTTAATTGACTGGAAATTATCATGAACTTCATCATTGGACTTAATTTTGTGTATTAAATTTGTACGGCTAGAATAGGAGCAAACAGTTCTATCTAGCTAGCTAGGACCATATATTATAGAGTGAGGGGGGTGTCCGATGGGCATCGGACCAAATAGGGTTCGATGAGGGGTTTAAACCGTCGGATCTGCTTTAAGATTCGCACTCGCAATTTCGCGTCTGCTTTAAAATCCGTACACACGAATCTTAAAGCAGATCCGACGGTTTAAACCCCTCATCGAACCCTATTTGTGTCCGATGCCCATCGGAAACCCCCCTCTCCCTATATTATATGCTATCTGGGATTTACTTTTCATGCATGCACTGTTTTCTATATAAAAAAGTTGCCTAATTAGGGCGTTCAAGTTAAAAAAAAAAAAAAAAAAACAATTCAGTGCTATAATTATTGTAATAAATATATAGGAATATGCTAGCATGCTATGCATAGCATAGAACATCTCCATGCAACAGCTCGGATTTTGAGTTTTCAAAATCCTAACGGTCGATCCGAACCGTTCATCTTGTTATCCATATTAATATGTGTTTGGAGACCAAATTTTACATTTTTTGGAATTTTTTTACTATTTTTTTAGATTTATTGAAAATCGCTGTTTTTTTATGGTCCAGATTTGCTGAAAATAGGGATTTTCAATAAATCTAAAGAAATAGTAAAAAAATTTCAACAAAATGTAAAATTTGGTCTCCAAACACATATTAATATGGAGAACAAGATGAACGGTTCGGATCGATCGTTAGGATTTTGAAAACTCGAAATCCGAGCCGTTGCATGGAGGGGCTCTATGCTATGCATAGCATGCTAGCATATTCCTATATATATGGTGTGTGTGTGTGTGTGTGTGTGTGTATATAGAGAGAGAGAGAGAGTAGAACTAGGGTGCTCTTAAGCTCACCAAAGTTTTGGTAAGCTTAACTCTAAAACTCATCAAATCCATTTTAAATGACAAATCCGAACCGTTGAAACCCGCCTACCTTACATGTGATGCATCTACATGTGAAATTTTTAAACATTCGAATTAATTTAGTATAAAGTCAAGCGGTCAAAATTAGAAGGTTAATAAATTAATTTTAGTGCATTCATTTTTTGAACGTTTTTGACCGCTTGACTTTATACTAAATTAATTTGAATGTTTAAAAATTTCACATGTAGATGCATCACACGTAAGGTAGACGGGTTTCAACGGTTCAGATTCGTCATTTGAAATTGATTTGATGAGTTTTAGAGTTAAGCTCACCAAAACTTTGGTAAGCTTAAGAGCACCCTAGTTCTACTCATATATATAGAGAGAGAGAGAGAGAGAGAGAGTAAGGCTACGGAATTTTTTTGATAAACCATAATTGAGAAAATGATTTTTACTGATCCAGTATGATTGTTTTTTTTTTTTTTAAAATCAGAAGGACCGGAAGGCTCCTCCGGTCTCAACATTTTACTTTCCTCAAGACCGGAGGAGCCCTCCGGTCTCCCATAATTTTAACCGATTTTCACCCAGGTGCCACAGAAGATCCCATATTTTGTTTGATTTGGACCCTTTGGTTTATTTTATTGTTTACTTGGGCTATAAAATTTAATGCTTTTGTTGTAAAATTAAGATAAAGTTGCAACAAAAGTAAGTAAATAACAAGAGAGATAGAGAGAGCAATAATAGAATTTTATTCTCCACTATTGTGTATAATATGTGTGTCAATTCTCTATTTACAAAGCCTCTATTTATAGGCTAGAAAGAGATGTTACAATAATAAAGGAGAAAATGAATGTCCATGGTAGTGGAGATAATGGAGGTAGTGGAGGTAGTGGATAATTAATATTGGAAGTTATAGAATGAACATCCACATAAATATATTTTATAACACTTCCCCTTGGATGTTCATCTTTCATTATACGCTGTTAATATGATACTTCAGGATCGATATTAACATGATACTTCAGGATCAACATGATACTTCAGGACCATGTACTGCCTCATTAAAAACCTTACCAAGAAAAACCCATTGGGATAAAAACTTGGTTAAGGGAAAAAGAGTACAGTGCGTATAATGCTTCCCCTCATTTTGATATCATTGAATATCCTTCAATCGATGTAGACCTATCTTCTTTGTGAGTTGTACAAAAACCTTTGTCGGTAAAGATTTTGTGAATAGGTATGCCAGATTATCGATTGATCGGACTTGGCAAACATCTATTACGCCTTCCTTTTGTAGGTCGTGTGTCGAAAAGAACTTTGGTGCAATATGTTTAGTTCGGTCTCCTTTGATATATCCTTCTTTGATTTGTGTAATGCATGCTGCATTATCTTCATATAGCGGAGTAGGATTTACCTTGATGTTTTCAAGTCCGCATTCTTCTTGAATATTTTGAATCATTGACCATAACCAAACACATTCTCGACCCGCCTCGTATAAGGCGACCAGTTCAGCGTGATTTGAAGATGTAGCCGTAAGAGTTTGTTTTGTCGATCGCCATGAAATTGTAGCTCCACAATAGGTGAATCCGTATCCTGATTGAGATCGTGCTTTATGTGGATCCGATAAATATCCCGCATCTGCATATCCAACTAAATTGGATTTGTATCTTTTTGATAGTATAACCCCATATCTCTAGTTCCGCAGAGATACCGAAATACTTGTTTAATTACATTCCAATGTCTTCTGGTTGGTTTGGAACTATATCTTGCTAACACATTTACTGCAAATGAGATATCGGGTCTCGTATTATTTGCAAGATATAATAATGCCCCGATTGCACTTAAGTATGGTACTTCAGGACCAAGCACTTTTTCATTATTTTCTTGTGGGCGAAAATGATCATTTTCTGCATTTAGCGATCGTACGACCATTGGTGTGCTCAAAGGATGAGCTTTATCCATATTGAATCTCTTTAATATTTTTTCAACATAATTTAATTGATGGATAAATATTCCATTCTTTAGATCTTCGATCTGCAGGCCGAGACAAAATTTTGTTACACCAAGGTCTTTCATCTCAAATTCATTCTTCAATAATTTTGCAGTATTCTCAATCTCTTCAGGAGATCCAATAATATTTAAATCATCAACATACACTGCAATGATTGTGAAACCTAGATTTGACCTTTTAATAAAAACACACGGACTAATTATATTATTTTTATATCCTTCTTTTAGAAGGTACTCACTCAGTCGATTATACCACATTCGACCAGATTGTTTTAGTCCGTATAAAGATCTTCTTAATTTTATAGAGTACATCTCTCTAGGTTTTGACTTATATGCTTCAGGCATTTTCAATCCTTCTGGGACTTTCATATATATATCATTGTCAAGTGAACCATATAAATAGGCTGTTACAACATCCATAAGTCTCATTTTTAGATTTTCTGCAACTGTGAGACTTATTAGGAATATGAGAGTTATCGCATCCACTACAGGTGAATACGTTTCTTCATAATCAACTCCAGGTATTTGTGTAAAGCCTTGTGCCACTAGCCTTGCTTTATATCTCACAATCTCATTTTTCTCATTTCTTTTTATGACAAATACCCATTTGTAACCTACAGGGCTAACATCATTGGGCGTTTGGACTACAGGTCCAAATACTTGCTGCTTGTCTAATGAACTTAATTCTGTTTGTATGGCATCTTTCCATTTAGGCCAATCATTTCTTTGTCTACACTCTTCTAGAGTTTTTGGCACATTATCTTCTTCATTTATAACATCGCTTGCTATAGCGAATGCAAAGATTTCATCAACATGTGTTTTATTTCTATTTAATATAGTACCATTTATTACATAATTTATAGAAATCTCATATTCATTTGGTACTTGAGTTTCTTCTGGAACTTCATCAACCTCTTTTGGGTTTTTATCAACTTCTTCATGAGTTCTACCATTAATCTCTTCTGGGATTTTATATACTTCTTCAGGAGTTTTACTATCAACCTCTTCTGGGGTTTTATTGACTTCTGCAGGAGTTTTACCATCAACCTCTTCTGGGGTTGGACCAACTGCTTTATTCTGCTCTTTTCTTTTACGTGGATTTACATCCTTAGAACCAAGTGGTCTTCCACGTTTTCTACGCACATTAGATTCATTAGATATTTTTGTAATGTCAATTCGAGCGGGTGCGTTTATAGCTGGAATATGTGATTTAGTAACTCTATTCGTATTTGTGAATGCATCAGGCAATTCATTTGCAATTCTTTGCATATTTATGATTTTTTGAACTTCGAGTTCTCATTGACCACTTCGGGGGTCAAGATAAGATAACGATGAATTCCAAGTTACTTGTTTATCCAGTTTTTGTTTTTCTTCCCCTAAATTTGGGAATACTGATTCATTAAAATGACAATCAGCAAATCTTGCTGTAAAAACATCTCCTGTTAATGGTTCTAAATATCTAATAATAGAAGAAGAGTTAAAACCAATATAAATTCCCAACCTTCTTTGAGGTCCCATTTTTGTGCGTTGTGGAGGAGAAATTGGAACATATACTGCACAACCAAATACCTTTAGATGAGATAAATTTGGTTCTCTTCCGGAGACCAATTGTAATGGGGAATATTTATGATAAGCAGTGGTCTTAATCTAATTAGTGCAGCGGCATGTAATATGGCATGTCCCCATGCGGAAGACGGTAAACTATACCTCATGAGTAATGGTCTAGCAATTAATTGTAATCTTTTAATCAACGATTCTGCCAGACCGTTTTGTGTATGAACATGGGCCACTGGATGTTCTACCGTAATTCCAATAGACATGCAATAATCATTAAAAGTTTGAGAAGTGAACTCACTTGCATTATCAAGCCGGATTCTTCTGATTTGATAATCCGGAAAATTAGCTCTCAATTGGATAATTTGTGCTAATAGTCTAGCAAATGCAACATTTCTTGTTGCTAACAAACTCACATGTGACCAGCGTGTTGATGCATCAATTAACACCATAAAATATCTAAACGGTCCACATGGAGGTGTAATAGGTCCACATATATCTCCTTGAATTCTTTCTAAAAATGAAGGAGCTTCAGGTCCAACTTTATTTGGAGATGGTCTAATAATTAGTTTTCCAAGAGAGCATGCTTCGCATGTCATATCTTTTGATAATAGGATCTTCAGGTCCTTTAGGGGATGCCCATTTGCACTTTCAATTATTCTCCTCATCATTATATTTCCTGGATGACCCAATCTGTCATGCCATAATGTAAATAATTTTGGATCAACTAACTTCTGGTTAGTAACGGTTAACTTCAGGTTAGCAACCATATTTGATTCTATTTTACTTATATAAGTACTATATAATCCAGATGACATTGCTTGCATCTTTTCAATTATGATCTTCTGGCCATTCTTAATAGATGTGATATGAAGATATTCGCAATTTTTCTCATTCATAGTTTCAATATGATAACCATTCTTTCGAATATCTTTAAAGCTTAGTAGATTTCTTCTGGATCTACTTGAATATAATGCATCATCTATTATTAATTTTGTTCCTTCAGGTAACAAAATACAAGCTCTTCCGGAGCCTTCTATTAAATTACTTGTGCCAGATATAGTGTGAATATTAGTCTCACCAAGATACAATAGTGAAAAGTATGTCTTACTTTTCAATATGGTATTAGTTGTTCCACTGTCTACCAGACATGAATCTTCATTACTTATCATTGCGTCAGCCATTTTCCTTTAAAATGCAAAAATAAATTACTTTTATTCATTAAACTTATTTGCATATAAAAATTTAAAAAATAAACTAAACTTTTATTAAACATAAATATAAATTTTTTATACTATATTTTCTTCCTAAGTAATAATATATATTTCTTCATTGACATTATGGAAGAAATATGATACATCAAGATGTGTATCCATATGGCATTCTTTTTGGGGTCATATTCAGTAAAGTTAGTTTCCACATTTTCCCCTTATTTCTTGATTGTGGCTTGATATAGCTCTACAAAATATTTTGGCGTACGACAGGTACGCGACCAATGATTTATCATCCCACATCTGAAACAAACATCTTCAGGACGTTTTTCTTTCTCATTAATATGTATTTACAACATCAGGTTATTACTACCATAACTTCAAGTTATGATAAATGGAAAATGAAATAAATTCAAACTTTGTGAGATTTGTCATATGTACTACAAAATAGATACGCATTAACTTCAGGTTATTAATGCCATAACTTCGGATTATGAATGTCATAATTTTGAATTATAAATGTCATAACTTCAGGTTATCAATGTCATAACTTCAGGTTATTAATATCATAACTTCATATTATGAAAAGGGAGATAAATAAATATAAATAAAAGAATACGTAAATTGTATGAATAAATAAATAAATTAAATGTATTAATAACTTCAGGTTAATATTATATAACTTCAGGTTATAATAAAATATTTTATTTAATAACTTCTAGTTATTAAATTGCTTGGCTGCACAATTGTATAATTTAATTTGAAATAACTTCGGGTTATATTTTCATCTGATGACCTATAATAACTTCTGGTTATTATATTGATTTTATATGAAAATTTCTAATAAAACTTCAGGTTTTAATTGAGAATAACTTCCGGTTATTATTCATCCAGTGGCCTATAATAACTGCTGGTTATTATATTAATTTTATACTAAAATTTATAATAGAACTTCAGGTTGTAAATAATTCTAATAATAACTCCAGGTTATTATTTTATTCAAGTAATACGAACTTCGGGTTCTTGATAAAATTTTAGTTGTGATAATAACTTCAGGTTATTACTCTTATTATTATATTAATGTAATATGAACTTCAGGTTCTTGATAAACATTTAGTTTTGATAATAACTTCAGGTTATTATTTCATCATTCACTTCAAGGAATGATTCTTATAAACTAAAACAAATATAATCAAAAATTTAAATGAAATTTAAATTAATGAAAGATATAATAATTAATCACACAAATTACTTACATGATTACTTTGCAACTTCTTCCGAGCAATTCGTGCTGATAACGTGTTGTAAAATTAAGATAAAGTTGCAACAAAAGTAAGTAAATAACAAGAGAGATAGAGAGAGCAATAATAGAATTTTATTCTCCACTATTGTGTATAATATGTGTGTCAATTCTCTATTTACAAAGCCTCTATTTATAGGCTAGAAAGAGATGTTACAATAATAAAGGAGAAAATGAATGTCCATGGTAGTGGAGATAATGGAGGTAGTGGAGGTAGTGGATAATTAATATTGGAAGTTATAGAATGAACATCCACATAAATATATTTTATAACAGCTTTCATTTATTGTATGGGGGTACGAAATTTGAAGGTGGAATTAATAAAAGAGAGTGTACATGAACTTTTGTAATATGATAAATCAATCATTATAGTTATTTTTTTTATATAATATGTCACATATAGCCTTATGAACAATTGTATAATTAACCCATGCAATTGTGAAGTGCTCGTCCATGTAATTAATGTACATTAATGCTGTCTTTAATAAATAATATAAAATTTAAGTTGCTCTATATGGATGTTCAAAGTTTTTGTCCATTTGTTGGTTTTGAATGAAGTTGGTACAAATAGCTACAAAAATGAGACAGTATTCGCTAGGGTTACGAACGGTACAACTGGCAAAAGTTATGACTGCATGCATATATATATATACTCAAAAGACAAATAAAAAGATAGAAAAATATTTTATAAGTCAATTGCAAGTGCCTATATATATTCACTACTGCCATTAATTGATACAAATACAGTCATTCAAATAAACATTAAATCACAACTCTTAGGTTGAACAATATATATATATAGTTCCAACTCAAAATACCAGCTCAATCCATTACGATAGCATAATCTACAACAAAGCTAAATTGTACTATATAGTATATATATACTCAGTCTTACAATAGTATAATTACTGAATACATCAATTTTAGAACGAAATTTACAAAACATACAAATGATACATTAGAAGATAAAAGAAAGGTAATAAGAAAGAAGGTCATTTTCCTCTATATCTCTTTTGGTGATCATATAGATAACTGCACTATATATATATATATATATATATATATATATATATATATATATATATATAGAGTGTGGCTAATTTGCTACCGGAAGCACTTCAGCCGAGGTGCTTCCGGGATTATATTTTAGTGTGTGATGATCAAACAACAAATCTAAACCGTTAGATGTTCAATCTATTATAAAATCTGCTTGGAGACCAAATTTTACATTTTTTGGAATTTTTTTACTATTTATTAAGATGGTTTGAAATCGTTGTTTTTTAATGGTGCAGAATTTTAATAAAAACAGCGATTTTCAAACCATCTTAATAAATAGTAAAAAAATTCCAAAAAATGTAAAATTTGGTCTCCAAGCAGATTTTATAATAGATTAAACATCTAACGGTTTAGATTTGTTGTTTGAATATCACACACTAAAATATAACCCCGGAAGCACCTCGGCCGAAGTGCTTCCGGTAGCAAATTAGCCACATTCTATATATATATATATATATATATATATATATAGGGTCTGTCTAAATTGCTGATGGCAGCATTTCAGCAGAGGTGCTGCCGGGGCTATATTTAGCCGTGTGATGTCCAAACAACAAATCCAAACCGTTAGATGTTTAATCTATATTATAATCTACTTGGAGACCAAATTTTACATTTTTTGGAATTTTTTTACTATATATTAAGCTGGTTTGAAAACCGCTGATTTCAGTAAATTTCTGCAGCATTGAAATCAGCGGTTTTCAAACCAGCTTAATATATAGTAAAAAAATTCCAAAAAATGTAAAATTTGATCTCCAAGTAGATTATAATATAGATTAAACATCTAATAATTTGGATTTATTGTTTGGACATCACAAAATAAAAAAAAACAGCGGCAGCACTGCCAGCAGAAATGCTGCCGGCAGCAAATTAGCCACAGCCTATATATATATATATATATATATATATATATATATATATATATATATATATATATATATATATATATATAATAGAGAGAGAGAGAGATGGACTACGGTGAGTTGCGAAGTAAAACGCATTTCTACTTCACGCCGTATTTTTATTTTGAAAGTCCAAACGACCGATCCGAACCGTTAGATGTTTAATCCATATTGAAATGTGCTTGGATACCAAATTTTACATTTTTTTTGGAATTTTTTTACTATTTATTAAGCATTTTTTAAAATTGTTGTTTTGCTGTGAACAATAAAAAATAGTAAAATTTTCTGGACCATCAGATCAGCGACTTTTAAAATTGCTTAATAAATAGTAAAAAAATTTCAAAAAATGTAAAATTTGGTCTCCGAGCACATTTCAATATGGAGAACAAGATGAACAGTTCGGATCGACGTTTTGAACTTTAAAATCGCAAAATATGAGCGTGAAGTAAAATAGTCATTTTACTTCGCAACTCACCGTAGCCCATCTCTCTCTATATATATGTGTGTGTGTGTGTGTGTGTGGAGGGATCAGATGACACCCTTTTTTGGTGACATCGAATAACATCGTGCATTTTCAAAGTTTTCAAAGTTCAAATAGTCGATCCAAACAGTTCAACATAATGAATATGTTAAAATGTGCTTGCAGATCAAATTTTACATTTTTTGGAATTTTTTTACTATTTATTAAGTATTTAACAAAATCGCTATATTCAGACTGTTGAATTTTTGTACCCATCTTAATAAATAGTAAAAAAATTCAGAAAAATGTAAAATTTGATCTGCAAGCACATTTTAACATATCCATCAAGTTGAACGGTTTGGATTGACTATTTGGACTTTGAAAATGTACGGTGTCATCCGATGTCACCAAAAAAGGGTGTCATCCGATAACAACCAATCCAAACTGCTCAACACGATCTCCATATTAAAATGTGATTGGAGACCAAATTTTACATTTTTTTGAATTTTTTTTATTATTTATTAAGCCACTTTGAAAATCGCTGATCCGATGGTCTAGAAATTTTTATTGTTTACAGCAAAACAGTAATTTTCAAAATTGCTTAATAAATAGTAAAAAAATTCCAAAAAATGTAAAATTTAGTTTCCAACCACATTTCAATATGGAGAACATGTTGGAAGGTTCGAATCAGTTGTTTGCATTTTCAAAATGAAAATATGGCGTGGAGTACAAACGTGTTTTACTCCATGGCTCACCATAGTGAACCTCTATATATATATATTAGGTAATTTTCTTAAAAAAAATCGTCACTTCCTCTGATCTCCATAGTTACAATCAACCAAGAACCAAAATTAATTTACTAGTATGCAGTACTGGGTATGAAACAAAACAAAAAATATATAGTCATTCGCAAGTAAGAACTCAAGTTACTGTGGTTAATGGAAATCTTATTGACAGGTAAATGAAAATATATATAGAATCATGTGCTTATGTTTATGGCAAATTTAATTGTCCTGAAAGTGGGGGCTTGAATTGGCTATAGGGGTGCAAACGGATTAGATAGTGGTAAAATCATATCCGTATCCACTTTTATTCTTTGGATACGAATCGGATATTAGACGGACACGTATGGATATAGATCGGATATAACAGATATCCGTAGATATATACATAAATATTTTTATTATATATATTAAACTATATAGAATATATCCACTATTTGTATATATATAATTAAAATTAAAAACTATATATGTATTCGTATCTGCAAGGATATTCGAATATCGGATATCCGTATTAAATTTTCGAATATAAATCCAGATACAGTCAGACATTATCTGATCCGTTTGCACTCCTACTTGGCTACCAGAATGTTTCATCTCTTCATAAGATTTCCTGTGTCCTTGGGACTAAAAAATTACTGCGTACTCTGGAGAATGGTACCATATTTCTCTTTAAATCTTCACCTAACCACAAATTTCTAAAACAAATTAAGTTGTTCCTGCGTCTCAAGATACCTCCAAGTCTATATAAGCGCACTTGCTTCTGCTCCATTGCCAACAAGAGCTAGCGTTGGAGGATATCAAAACAACAGAGAGGTCACTACAAGCTAAGTGAGCATATATAGATATATATGGCTTCCAAAAGTTTTCTCGTGCTGATAGCAATTGCACTAGTTCCTTTTGTAATGGCACGACAGAATCCTTCTTACAATCAAGAGGCAGGAGCAGTTGGTAACATTTCATAACCTAAACTACGTACTATCATATTCATATATATAGATAATGACCAATGCAATGATCCATGCAGCTTTGATCATTAGAAAACTTTAACATGAAACTGATTGTTTTTTAATTTGTATGATTTAGTCTGTAACAAACAATGTTTTGGATATGTGATTTTTCATTTTTGCATGTAATATATAGCTAGCTTATTAGGTGTTAGTTAGTTTAGTTCAATATATATTTTGTATATATAGGTACCAGTGTTTTGGTTCTTTTAAATGTAGTTTGGTTTCATTAATGAAATGCGTAGAATTACCCCACTTTTATTAAAAAAATATATATGTATCATAGATAACAATATTAAATAAAGTCACAATAATTAAATCCCTAAATTATCACAAGCCAAACTGATACTTTGATCTGTTTAGCTTGCGCATCCCTAAACCCTAAACAATCACTGACATGCATAGTCATTTAACCGTGCATGCAGTTCGTTCAATTACATTTAAATTTAAATAGATTGACTTCAGCTTAAGATGATTTATCGTGTGTGCGTGCGTGTGTGTGTTCACTAAACTAGGTAATCTTGAATTTTGTTTTACAGATGCCGGAATCGGAGTAAAAGTAAATGTGACCACTGCGGTACCTCCTCTGCCGTGTTTGAAGTTGCCTATTTCCGGTCCCATTAAAAGCAAAACATTACCTATCTGCTCTCCACCATCAAGTCCACCACCGCCGCCACCACCACCATCTGGTCCTATCCCAACTCCGGAACCAACTCCGGAACCAACTCCAGCTCCAATAACTCCAACCCCATCTCCAACTCCATCTCCTACCCCTACCCCTACTCCAGCTCCAACCCCAACTCCTACCCCAGCACCATCACCAACTCCGACACCCTCTCCCACCCCAACTCCTACCCGCGCTCCAACCCCGACCCCTACCCCTTCCCCTACCCCAACCACAACCCCTACCCCTTCCCCTACCCCAACTCCTACCCCCACTCCAACCCCGACTCCTACCCCCACTCCAGCTCCAACTCCAGCCCGGACCCCAGCTCCAACCCCAACACCTACTCCCGCTCCAGCTCCAACTCCAGCCCGGACCCCAGCTCCAACCCCAACTCCTGCCCGCGCTCCAACCCCAACTCCAGCCCGGACCCCAGCTCCAACCCCAACACCTACTCCCGCTCCAGCTCCAACTCCAGCCCGGACCCCAGCTCCAACCCCAACTCCTGCCCGCGCTCCAACCCCGACTCCTACCCCCGCTCCAGCTCCAACTCCAGCCCGGACCCCAGCTCCAACCCCAACACCTACTCCCGCTCCAGCTCCAACTCCAGCCCGGACCCCAGCTCCAACCCCAACTCCTGCCCGCGCTCCAACCCCGACTCCTACCCCCGCTCCAGCTCCAACTCCAGTCCGGACCCCAGCTCCAACCCCAACTCCTGCCCGCGCTCCAACCCCGACTCCTACCCCCGCTCCAGCTCCAACTCCAGCCCGGACCCCAGCTCCAACCCCAACACCTACTCCCGCTCCAGCTCCAACTCCAGCCCGGACCCCAGCTCCAACCCCAACTCCTGCCCGCGCTCCAACCCCGACTCCTACCCCCGCTCCAGCTCCAACTCCAGCCCGGACCCCAGCTCCAACCCCAACACCTACTCCCGCTCCAGCTCCAACTCCAGCCCGGACCCCAGCTCCAACCCCAACTCCTGCCCGCGCTCCAACCCCGACTCCTACCCCCGCTCCAGCTCCAACTCCAGCCCGGACCCCAGCTCCAACCCCAACTCCTGCCCGCGCTCCAACCCCGACTCCTACCCCCGCTCCAGCTCCAACTCCAGCCCGGACCCCAGCTCCAACCCCAACACCTACTCCCGCTCCAGCTCCAACTCCAGCCCGGACCCCAGCTCCAACCCCAACTCCTGCCCGCGCTCCAACCCCGACTCCTACCCCCGCTCCAGCTCCAACTCCAGCCCGGACCCCAGCTCCAACCCCAACACCTACTCCCGCTCCAGCTCCAACTCCAGCCCGGACCCCAGCTCCAACCCCAACTCCTGCCCGCGCTCCAACCCCGACTCCTACCCCCGCTCCAGCTCCAACTCCAGTCCGGACCCCAGCTCCAACCCCAATTCCTGCCCGCGCTCCAACCCCGACTCCTACCCCCGCTCCAGCTCCAACTCCAGCCCGGACCCCAGCTCCAACCCCAACACCTACTCCCGCTCCAGCTCCAACTCCAGCCCGGACCCCAGCTCCAACCCCAACTCCTGCCCGCGCTCCAACCCCGACTCCTACCCCCGCTCCAGCTCCAACTCCAGCCCGGACCCCAGCTCCAACCCCAACTCCTGCCCGCGCTCCAACCCCGACTCCTACCCCCGCTCCAGCTCCAACTCCAGCCCGGACCCGACCTCCAACCCCAGTCGTTTGAGTTACTTAAAAGTTCCAATTATTTTATGACAATGTATGGCTATTATTCCAACTGGTTATGTTATTTGCGAGCGTCTCCATGTGTTGGAAGTAGTTTTAGCTTTCTAGGATTGAATAGGAAGAATAAATGAGCTCGCAAGTGTAATGTATTCTAAGTCATTGCATTCAATAAATAATTAATATTCTAATATGCTTATTTCTGTTTATAGTGTTTTATATCCGGAGCAATTTTCATCATTCTTTTTTTGTCATTTTTTCTGATAATTACTTCAATTGGGGCATTCGACAATTTCAATCAATTTCATATTAATTTAGCAGTAAACTGATTCACACCAAATGGAGATAAAAGAAAAATTCAGCAAAAATTTATACTAAGAAACTAGCTTATAATTAATTAGCAAGCGCTTAACTGGACAAGATCGATGCTGTTAATTAACTCGATCTAATTTTAGAAAATTAGTAAGGTCAGATCTGCCTATTGAGTAATCAACCAACTGCACCATTATTGATTCGAGCAGAATCTTCACCCTTAAATAAATCATATCTAGCATTAAAAAACACTTGAGATATGCAGATTAAAAACAATCAGCGCCACCCCATCCGTCGGTTAGCACCGTTTTTTTTTTTTTTAAGAAGGTTCAGATCGAGCTCCGATATACAGATTGATCTATTACATTGCACCAACTTGGCAGCTGCTACCAAACTTATGAAAAAAGAAAAAAGAAAGATATATTGCATTGCACCTGGAGTTTTGGCTGATGATCAAGCTCCTTTTGCTATTGAAAATTAAAATGTAAATATTATACATATATAATTGGACATATAAATAGTCTTTAACATCAAATTTAATGCAATTTCAATATTACTTGATGATGCATTAAGGACTGTAAATTCAACCCGTTAAAATTTGAATTACTTCATGATATACGGTGAAACATACATCATATAGATTATACCTATATTGTTGAACTTCAAATTTAAATTTTATTTTTAAATATTGTCAAACTTATAAAAATAAAAAATTCTTATATGATCTGGTCTCTTAATTAAAACCTATGTTACATGGATACGGTTACGGATATCGTATCCGATACGATACGGATACAACGATACGGTAATTTCAAAAAATTAAGGATACGATACACCTATTATATATTATTTTAATTATATTTATAATTCAATCTTTGTATTATATAAATTAAATATAAAAAAATTATGGATATAGTTTGACACTAGAACTCAAGTAAACAATAAATATTATATATATAGTTACTAAGTTCTAACAACAAATGTGAAGTGGCCTAGAGGTAGAGGGGTTTGTTGTTTGGGTCTGAGGTCCTAGGCTCCTAGCTTCAATTCGGCTTGGGCGTTAGAAAACAACAATTTTTAGCATGTGGTCCATGCACGGTGTATGGGCTGGATTGCTAACCACTGGTCTACACGCGGTGCACACCTGCAAAGCACATCATAGCCATATTAGATCCATATCCAGAAGTATCGGAGACGTATCTCTATGAGTCAATCTGTATCAGAGATTGTATCGGATGGTATGTGATACGCCACATAAGCGGATATGCCAGCTGGTGTATCGGATACTTATCGGTCGCATATCCATATCTGATACGCATCCGACATGGATACGGATCCCAATATAGAGTATCCGAGTAACATAGATTAAAACACTCGTTATTACTTCCAAATTAAAGGGATACTACATTGGATTTCAAGTCAGGTTCACAATACAGTAAAAGGTGCAAAGAAACTACCTTTGCCGAAATGCTTACTTATTACAAGTTTAAAACAATACTAAGATGCTTTCTTTTCAATATGCAATTAATTCAGTGTCATCAATACAAAGGTTTATGGAAATGTGGATATATATTATGTGATCAGATACATGTACGACCTGATCAACAACAGTCACCTTACCAATTTCTCAAGGGTAAACCCATTTTGTCTTAATACAAAGGGTAACATTAAATAAATAACTTTGAAACTTCTGACTAATTCATGCATACATGCAGAACATAATGTCTCAGGCTTCCTACACGAAAAAAGAGATAGAGGAAGTACGATGTTTGTTCTTCCGATTTCTGTTGAAAGATGTTGTACACCATCTGGTCAACAATTGCTAGATGGTATTAATTTATTTGTTTGTGTTATATTTTGGAATACAATTTGTGCGTTTATTTTGGCTTGAATGTTCAAACAGAAAATTGTGAAAGGTTGTGTATCTCTGTTGGTATCAACCTGATTTTGGAGATATATTGTATGGTTGTTTTATGGAACATAATTGGTTTATCTCAATTTTAAATGTTTATTATGATGATATTTACATGTATAATTTTTTGTTGTATGTATGTATGTATATAGTCGCTAGCAAATTGTAGGGGGACTAGCAAGTTAATTATAAATATGAAATTTTGTTAATATATATATATATATATATATATAGGGTCTGTCTAAATTGCTGCTGGCAGCATTTCGGCAGAGGTGCTGCCGGGGCTATATTTAGCCGTGTGATGTCCAAACAACAAATCCAAACCGTTAGATGTTTAATCTATATTATAATCTACTTGGAGACCAAATTTTACATTTTTTGGAATTTTTTTACTATATATTAAGCTGGTTTGAAAACCGCTGATTTCAGTAAATTTCTGCAGCATTGAAATCAGCAGTTTTCAAACCAGCTTAATATATAGTAAAAAAATTCCAAAAAATGTAAAATTTGGTCTCCAAGTAGATTATAATATAGATTAAACATCTAACGGTTTAGATTTGTCGTTTGAACATCAAAAAATAGAAAAAATGGTGGCAGCACTGCCGGCAGAAATGCTGCCGGCAGCAAATTAGCCACAGCCTATATATATATATAGGCTGTGGCTAATTTGCTGCCGGCAGCATTTCTGCCGGCAGTGCTGCCACCATTTTTTCTATTTTTTGATGTTCAAACGACAAATCTAAACCGTTAGATGTTTAATCTATATTATAATCTACTTGGAGACCAAATTTTACATTTTTTGGAATTTTTTTACTATATATTAAGCTGGTTTGAAAACCGCTGATTTCAATGCTGCAGAAATTTACTGAAATCAGCGGTTTTCAAACCAGCTTAATATATAGTAAAAAAATTCCAAAAAATGTAAAATTTGGTCTCCAAGTAGATTATAATATAGATTAAACATCTAACGGTTTGGATTTGTTGTTTGGACATCACACGGCTAAATATAGCCCCGGCAGCACCTCTGCCGAAATGCTGCCAGCAGCAATTTAGACAGACCCATATATATATATATATATATATAGGACTTGGCTACGGTGCTATGGGTAGTTAAGAGGCCTCCCGTGCTACGGCTCAATATTCGACTTTTCAAAAATCTAACGGTCGATCCGAACCGTTCATCTTGTTCTCCATATTAATATGTGCTTGGAGACCAAATTTTACATTTTTTGGAAAATTTTTACTATTTTTTTAGATTTATTGAAAATTGCTGTTTTTCAGACAAATCTGGACCATAAAAAACAGCGATATTCAATAAATCTAAAAAAATAGTAAAAAATTTCCAAAAAATGTAAAATTTGGTCTCCAAACACATATTAATATGGATAACAAGATGAACGGTTCGGATCGACCGTTAGGATTTTGAAAAGTCAAATATTGAGCCGTAGCACGGGAGGCCTCTTAGCTACCCATAGCATATTAGCCAAATCCTATATATATATATATATATATATATATATATATATATATATATATATATATATATGAGGAGGGATCCATTTACATTCTTTTTTGGTGACACCGGATTACACTCTATATTTTTAAAGTTCAAACAGTCGATCCAAACCGTTCAACATGATAGATATATTAAAATGTGCTTGCAGAACAAATTTTACATTTTTTTGAATTTTTTTTACTATTTATTAAGGTTGGTACAAAAATTCAATGATCTAAATATAGGGATTTTGTTAAATACTTAATAAAGAGTGCAAAAATTCGAAAAAATGTAAAATTTGATCTACAAGCACATTTTAATACATCCATTATGTTGAACAGTTTGAATCGACTATTTGAAGCTTGAAAATTTTGAAAATGAAGAGTGTAATTTGGTGTCACCAAAAAAATGTATAATTGGATCCCTCCTGAGTAGTTCTTCTATTATTGTTAATTACAAAACGAAAGAAGAAGAGTGATATATTCTTGTATTGGCATTGTTGGATATATCGTTAGAGGAAGGCAGTTCTTATATTGGTATATATATATTGAACCAAGTACTGATAATACTTATTCTTTGGCAAGGATGTAAAGTACTACCAAAAGAATAAGTCTTTTTTATTTTATCGGTACTTTGTTTCATACTGATAGAATAAGATGATTCTTCTTTGGGCAAAAAGCTGATATAAGAGAAGTCAGTTCTTCTATCATGTTGGCCTCTAGCGGCAGGGAATTTTAACCTGATAGAAGACTGCAGTTTTGTAGTAGTGTCATATTCATATGACATTTTTATTATTAGCCCAAAATTAAATATAAATAGAGAGCTATTCTTTTTTTTCTTTCTTTTTTTGTTAAAAACGCAACTCTGCCATACTCCAGCTCCAATAACCCCAATTCATACTCCAACTCTTACCCCTGCCCCTGCCCCTACCCCTACTCCGGCTTCAAGCCCAGAAGTTTCGGCTGATGAACTACATGTTCTCGTTTAAAATCAACATTATTGATCATATTGATCAATTAATAAGCTCATGAAATTAAGTTTCAATTATTAGAGACAATGTATTGCTAATAGTTTCATACCAGGCTCCTGTCTCGATTATTTCCAAGAGCATCGTGTGGGCCCACTTGATTATTTCCATGGAGTAGCGAACCTTGGACGACCCAGTAGCATCAAGGAAATGAATACATAAGAATTTCTTACTTGATTATTTCCAAACAGAAGCAGATTTGCATTTCAAAATAGAATCAAAAGTCTGTTAAAGAAAGGTGAATCAATCTCCATTTGAAGATGCTACTGGAGACATCCAATGAATGCCTTAACATATTCACAAATGGCGCAAGGGAGTTGACAAACGAAGAAGGGAAAACTGTTGTTGGGCTTGAGGGCCCAAATACCGAAAAGAAGGAAGCTGTGTTACATGGGCCGAAAGAGAATATAGAGCAAGGGTCACTGCTTTACTCCACTGAGGCCCAAGATATCGAGTTTTGGGGGAGATCAAAACAAAAGAGCATTTGATCCAAAAACTTGTAAACTCTAGATGCAAAATCAAGTTGTTCACCACAAGGCTTAACCCTCCAGACCTATTAAAGAAAACATAAACAGAGGACATAGACATGGAAACAAGTCTACAAGCATATGAAAATTGAGAATCTAAATTTGGAAAGGAAAGCTGTTGAATATAAAATAATAAATCGCAAGTGTTCTGAGAAAAAGAAAAGAAAAACTCAATTATTCATGGAACAAAATAAAAACTTCCAGGGAATATATAAAAAATAAAACGCTACTGTTTGCTATATGAAATGTTGTACTACACAAAGCAATGTTACTCTTTAGTTCCTTCTATACAGTCATGCATACAAAATTTACCCCTAAAACATTACACTTGTACAAAAAAGCAATTGACTAGTATTAATTTTATTTAGGAGACTCATCGACCCCCTTGGCCTTACCCCGCAACATATCCCCAAAGCCTCCTCTCATAATGCGCTTAAATGCAGTGTCATCAGGAGATGGGGCTGCCTGGGGAGAAGGCTGAGAGGCAGTAGGGCCCACAGGAACCACCTCCTCATGGGGTAGTTGCTCTTCTTTCTTCCCTAGGAGTCCGCTGTCACCAAAAAAGCTACTGACTGACGAGGCAAGCCCAATGTGGGCCCCCATGACCTTACTGCTTAAGCTCTCAAAAGTGAGGCCAGATCTCTCTCTTATCATTATTTCTAGAGCTTCTTTGTGTGCAGGATCAAGTGCATCCGGGTCCTTGAGCAGGTTTTGGATCGACGGCAGCAGGAAATCTCTTGTATTTGTCGTCGAGATATCTTCCGGTCCCACATAATAAAAAAAATAAAATGAATAACTAAACAAAAAATAAATTATTTTGAGGAGTAAAAATGGTAAATATATAGAAAGGAAAAGAAGGGAACCAGTAGCATCAAGGGCACGAATTGCTTCACAAAAGGCATTAGCTTTCTCACGGCGGTGTCTAATATCGCTCCCTTGAGACGGCACGCTTGTCAACTTGAATATCTTTGATAATAGATGTTTTCTTTCGTCAAGGAAAATAATTTAGTCATTCTGACAACTGTTTCGTCAAGATTTTCATCACCGACATAGGTAAAATTATTTTTATAGGAACATACAAATTTATGCACTTTAGCAGATAGTGTTCAGTTCATTATTCTATTAGAATGGCATATATAAATGCCTAACTAAGAAGCTTACAAGAAGAAATTCCTCGTGAAAAGGAAAATTGAAAGGATATATTCACGAAGCTTATCAGTTGTATGAGGCACAGCTACAACCAGGGCACGTATAACAGAGATGGTAGCCTCATGGGACCCATCTTCAAGGAATGCATCCATTTGTATCTTTATCTTATCAACAACCTATTCAAACAATTAATTGTAAACAGGAACAACTTTTCAGGGTGAAACTGAATCTGGATGACATATTTAATAACCCTGCTACTATTCTGAAATTTCAAGTGGAATTTGCTATATATACTAAGAATTTACAGTTTGGTGTGCATACAGTTCCTTGGTTGTTACATTACATGAAGGAAGGGCACCGATGACATTTTTATTCAAACTTCTTCAGCTTTAGCTTTTTTTTTTGCTTTCAACTGTTTTCTATTTCTTTCATTGTACTTGTTTTCTTTCTTGTAATATAAATTATTAGATGGTACTTACCATTAACCTTAAAAAAAATACAATTATTAGATGGTACACAAGTTATATCAAGGAACCTGGTAAATGTAATATACATTTCTAATTCTGCTCTTTAAACAAAAGCTGAAAAACCAGGTGTCAAAATCAATGAAATCTGGGAGCCTGACTCCCCTGTTTCTACCTCAAAAAAAAAAAACAAAAGCTGAAAAAGTTTGGAATCTGGTAAATATGGTAACCTTTGGAAGTATAATAATACAATACCATTTCATTTTTGCAGTGCTGTGCAACAGCTCCAAAAGCATCAATACTTGCATATTTCACTTTCAAATTCTGGTCAGAGCCCAGAGTCACCAGAGCTGGCAATACATGAGTCGATGTCACCTTCACATCTATGTATGGTACCTGGATTACATGACCAAATGTAATTTCAGAGCAAAAATAAATTTAACTCCTCAGTTGGCCTCCATAGTTACAGGTTCTCAAAATGAGATAAAACAAGTGCCAGCCTCTCCATAGTTACAGGTTTACTTTGTTACTTTCCTTAATTCCTAATTATGGATAAGTGAAAAACTAAGGAAATTTTGGGTTAAATTTTGACCCCTTTAGGATTGAAAAGCTTACTAGTGGTTTCAAAAGAGCCGCAGCATTAGCCTTCAGATCAGGGTCAGAGCTGACGACCATCTCCCACAGGATATTAAATATCGTCCCCTGATGCTCCTCAAATGTACTACATATCAAAAATAAATAATATAAAACAAATAAAATTCGCAAGTAAAATGAACACTATCTCACAAATTGAAGGAACTCTATCCTACATATCCTCCCCTGATGCTTCTATATTTATTTTCTACAAATTGAATGGAATGTAACCTCCAATTCAAACATGTATATTTCTCACAAATAAGTCCTTCTATGTGAAAAGTACGCACCAAAGGAATCGAACAGCATCTATGAACTCAGTGGTGTCGTAAGTAGAGAAGGGACCATCTCTTGTATGTACAAGTAGTTTTCTCAGGTAGGCGGGCAGTTGGTCACGGGTCAAAGGAGTGCCCAAAATGCCAGCGAGCAGCAAAGGAAGTACACACATGGTTGCCAACCTTTCTGAGACAATGTTTTTTGGTTGTAACCCTACAATTTGTTACAGCTTGTATTTGGTCAGATGAACCCAATGTATAAGAGAAATTTCAAATGCAAAGAAAGATAAGTTTTATCTGTTAGGACCCAGTATTAACCAACTCTTTTGCACAACTTTGACAAAATTTTCATGGCATTATGGTCAGAGCACAGATAATGACTACTTTGTGTTTTAAATATTGGGAGGTTTAAATACAATCAAGGCCTGTTAAATTAATACAGCATCCTTACATTTCTTGCTAAACAAAAGAGTTCTAAAACTTGATGGTTGAAATAAAAAAGCAGTACCCTTAACTCTAGACTGGATAGCGAGGGGCAAAAATGTCAAATCAGCACTGTCACCATCACCAACTGCCACAAGAAATACAGGTAGCATTATGTGCTCCATATAATCTTTCCCATATCTCTCAGAAACATTCAATAGGTACTGTCAAAATTTATCAAAATAAACCAAACAAACAGAGGGTTGATCTTAGTTATAGAAAAAAGATGTAAATGTTTAGAAAATCTTAACACAAATTATGAAGCAACTATCCATTTATTCTACAAATAGGCCTAAAAACTAAAACAAAAGAAAGATAAATTGTAATATGCTATAAACAAATAAGTAGCAATTATCCATCGATTATATGCTTTGGCATTAATTAACCCTGAACTCTGCAATAGTGGCCACAATATACAATCAGTTGACTCTTGACCAATACAAAATGAGAAGAGCAAATATTTCCAGTGGTCAATTCAATCCCATCATAAATCGGGTACAGCAGTATCTCATTCTGGTGGTTTTGAGTCATGATTGGAAATCTTGAATCTACTTGGCCAAAAAAATAAAATAATAATACCTTCACAATTCGAGTTCTCAAATTATCTTCCTTCTGGGGAAGAAATGTTGTGAGTTTTATCAAATCATGAAGACAGTCCATGTGCATCCACTCAAAAAGGGGCCACTCCATATGTCCTCTGTTGATAGCAAACAGGGCAAATAGTTAAGTTTTTTGTAAGTCTAAGTCATCACTCTGATTTGTAATGTAGTGTTCATGTGCAATTGATAACACGAAACTTTATTTTATTGTTTTTATAAGGGAAATTAGGTCTTTTGACTTCTTCACTTTTCAAATCGTAGTCCTTGGTTAAGTACTTAACTCATAATATAACCCTTTGAAAACCTGTGAGAGGGATGCAAATTGCTCCAAGGAGGCAAGGACACTTTCAGAGCACATGGAGCACTTTTAGGGTAGTCCTGTGGGTAATTTGGGAATAGAATAAGCTGACCTTTGGGAAAGGGGATTTGGAGGTACCAAATTCCAGTAAATCTCCAACGGCTCTCATTCTCTCATTTCATTTACTGGACAGGTGGCATGGTTGGAGGTCTTGGTGCAGCTGCGTGAGTTCTCATATAATGAGTAGAGATGATAGATATTGGATGGGTGCTTGTAGCATTATCCGATGTACTATTTGTCTCTTGTATTGGCAAAGGGGCAGCAAATAGGAAGGGAAAATGATTTTCATTACATGATAGGTTTTTGGTGGTTTTGTTATGGGGTTGACGTTGAACAGGCTGTTCCTTAGTCTGTTTACGCCATTTTATTTTAATGGAATCAGTAGTCCGTAGCAACTACTATTTTAGAAAAAAGGGGATAAAACCTCGTGATATAACAACAATAGACAACTATAAATGAAGAAAGGAAAACATGTAGGACTAAAATAGACATTACGTGGCATAAAGTTTAAGGAAGGAAGTGGAAAAACATGAGTTGTCCTTCTTGGGGCTCGTGGGGGGCTCTGCTGAAGGGGTAAAGGGGCACGTGTCAACCGCTTTCTGATGTATAAAGGGTAGTAGATCAGTCAACATGCGCAAGAGCACATCTATATTCCATCTCTCCCTTTCTCCTAGTGCGCGCAGGTATGAATCCACTGAACCCGCTACTCCCGAAATCGGCGGGCACCTCTGAACAATTTAAAATTTGAAAAGGAAAAATGTAAAATGTTAGCTCATATAACTTCTGAGCCAAGAATAGTTACCATTCTTGGAATCAAAAGGCTGCAAAGATCCTGTTCAAATGGAATACTTTGCCCTAGAGAAGTATGATGGATAATAACCTATTTTTTTAATAAACAATTAGAGATAATTTTACAAAAAAGATCCATCAATTTTTAGTAATTGGAAAAACACTCGGGCCTTGTGGGTAAAGTTGTACTTCAAAAGAAATGAGCATTTCATTTCTAAGAGAAACAAAATAATTTCTTGTTGTAAATCCCGTAACTGTTCAGAAAAAGGGTCGTACTTGAGCAGATCCCAATATATGAGAGAGAAGGACACGAAGAATATGGTCCAATTTGCCTCCCCAATTTATAACAGCTGGTACAAGCTCCTTTAGAGTCGTATCTACCACCAAACCCGAAGGGTCACATACCAGTTGAAACATTAGCTCCTCTACCTATCAAATCAACAAAGGAATTCTTACATTATGTATTTTGTTAAAACATTCTAATAAATTGAGGAAATATATAGAGCCCAGCATTCAGACTATGGGTTGATCAAACATAAACTTTCTAAAATGTAGCTGGGTGCTCAGTACACTATATGCCAAGCAAACCAAGAAACAATAAAAGCAGCAAAAAAGGTGAAATTATTTTGGATATATAAGAAGCAAACCAATCAGTAAAGCGTCACAGCCCAATTTAGAAAGTCCTTTCTTGGTATAACAACTATGGTATATAAGAGAGTAAGAGACCTTGAAATACTTGTCAAGATTGGGAAAGAGTGGGAGGAGAAGAGCAAGGTTGTGAGCAGCTGCCTCACGCACTACAGTGGCTGTGTCTTCAACAAGTTGTTGTACAATGGAGAGGATAAGTGAGTCTCGCATCTCCGGCCGAACATACCCAGCTAACTCCCCACATGACTGTGCTACCAGCAGCCTTCTCTCCTCATTCTTGTGGTTTATCTGAGCACAAAAGATGCACGGGGATACAAAATTGAGAATAAAAATGTTGCAATTTATCATATAGAAACAGATTATTTTTATGAATTTTGAAAACAGAAGTATCATGTTATGCAAAATATATCATTTATTTTGCAAATGAAAATAAGTACACAAAAAAACGGGTGTAAAGAACTGGTAATCCACTAAGAACTCGGTACAAAATAAAGTTTGTGTTTCTTCCTGAAAATTACAGAAAACTGCACTAGAACAGGATGATCCAGATTTATAGATTAAACAAACTTCCTAAGTTAAAATTTGTCAAGTCCTTTTATCAGTTGGTAAGCCACTTAATAACTGCATTCAATAAAATTCTACTGATTGTTTGTTATGCTTTTGATGACACATCACAACAAAGCTAAAATGTCACAAGCCTTTTACATGTACATAGATGGAAGTGATAGTCATATCTAATGTTTCATTTTTTGTCATTACATAAACCTTTTTATTATTGATTTGTAAAAGGTATAGGCAGTATTGAGGTACAAAAGGTAGAGGTACTTCAATTCTCCTCATTTCAGTTTTCACAATTATGATTACCAAAATTAAAGGTGGATCGGTCAATTTCAGGAGGTGAGCCTTTTTGGAAACATACATCGGATTAACGATAATTTCTTCAAGCCAAAATCTTTACTAGAGTTGTACCTGTTCCCAGCACTGAGGTAGCAGCTCCGTTTCGGTTCTCGTCTCCCCTATATTCTTGGCTAGGTTTACACAAGCCTGTTACAAAATTCTTTGTTAGAAAAAAGAAATAATTTTAAATTATTAATGATTCACCATATCAAATGCCTCACCATTGAATTGCTTCAAGCTTGTTTCTAGGCAAAGGAATAAATTACTGTGTTCAGTACCAGTATGTACCGAGCTGTATAATACTTGTACCATTTTAATTACAAATCTGACTAAGCTGTCGTCCCCTTTCCTTATTCTGTTCTGTAGCACATTTCAAGTCTAATTCAATCAGTCATAATTTAAGTATTGTATTTCAGGATACTTTTAGTCTAGGTACTCATAATAGCATGACCCAGTGTTCAACTGGATAAACAACTTTATCAATCAACTGGATAAACCACTTTATCAATTGTACAGATAAGGTTCCAGTATCAAACTGGTATGGCCCAAGCCATGTAGTCAGGCTCGGTACTAGTTTATAATAATATATTACCAAATATTATATTAGGAAGAGAGGGAGAGGGAGAGGGAGAGGGAGAGGGAGAGGGAGAGAGCAAAGCATACATCCATGATAACTCGCCTCTGTTGCTCATCAGGCCGTTTGATGAGATTGAAAAGCGTGTGGGTAAGTGAATCACGCACATTGCCATCTGGATGACGCTCTATTGCACACATCATTAATGGAAGAAGTTCCTATTTTAAAGTTTTTACATTTCAGTGTTAGTTACATCCATGTACTAAAAGCACCTCCTTTTGGCACATAGCTGAATGGTACATGGATGCCTCAAAAGGAGCTTAATTGAGATTTTAGATTTATGAATTTTATCATAATTCAATCAAAAATGCACTGTCCAGTAGAACAACATAGAACAGTTTGGTAATGGAAAAGTAAAGAGAATGAATATGAGAAAGATATCATAGATGGAAACCTCACGGTGGTTGATGAGAACATATGGTACTATCTTTGGCAAAGCATCTGCCAGTACTTGTATTGTTTCCATTGCCTGTATAAAATTGAAATAATAAAAGTTCAAATTTATAAATAATACCAATTATAGTTAGAAAAAGAACTAATAATTTGGCATGTGCCCCTACAGATGAGAATTATAATAATTAAGAGGTACATGAGTGAAACTTCCTTGAGCAAATATGCATTCATGAATTATAATTAGAAACAAATTAATGATTACATACTATACAAGTAAAAAACTTTTAATATCAACGAAATGGAAAATAAAAAACTATAACCTAACCATTTTGTGAGATTCCTTTTCCTTATTTGAGCTCTGTATGTTCTCCAATAGGGGCTCTGACTCCTCCAGAACCGATGCAAGCATATCTTCTTTTGATTCCTTTTTTTTCTCTCCGCTGACATCACCATTGCAAGTAACAGGAACAGAATTAGAAAACACCTCAACGTTATCAGAAATCTCAGTTCCTTCACTCTGGGTACCTTCGGTTGAATTCTCTGTCACAGGTTTGTTGATTTGTGAACTCAATGATCCTTCAGTGGTAATGGAATTAGAATCGGCATTGGAACAAGGGTCAGAATCAAGCAGCTTTAGATTTGTATCTTCACTTCCATTTGGATTCGTCGACCAAGCCTTGCCAGATCGACTACCTTCAATATGCATTTCTAGAGCTGTGATTTCCACCCGACGGTTATTCAACTCCTTTCTCTGAATCTCTGTAGCTTGTTTCAGATCTTGGACCTTCAGATCAGAAATAGTTTAAAAATCTTTTACATATATGTTACATTATTATCTGGTACATTAGTATTCATTCACACAAGATTGACCAATGATGAAGGGTACCTGTTTGTCCTTGTCTTTAAGATCCTTCTGAGTAGCTTCTAATGACCTTTTAAGCACTGATAATTGTCCCTCGGCCAACTCTTTGCTTTTTAGAAGCGAGTCTTTTTCATTTGTAAGGCTCTCCTTTTCCTTCAACAATATTTCATTTTCTCGTATAAGAGATATCTTCTCCTACAAATGTACAGGATTAAAACACAAGACTTCTGAATCAAGTGGAGGCATATGCAATATCATATTTTACATGAATATACACCATTAATAACAACCTGCCAACTGCACTCTGGTAAAACTTTTACAAAGAACAAATAATGGACATGTACCAAAGACACAAAATACAGAAGATACTATTGCACTTACCAGTACCAACCTGTCAACCACATGCTGGTAATATACCAGCATACCAGGTACATAATGACCCTTGAGGTAGGGGTGAAAATGGATCGGATACGGATTAGATATTAAATGTATATGCATACCAACTACTATAATTGAGAGCCAGGAGTGACAAATGCAATTTAGGCTCATATGCCGATATTTTGGCTTCTATAGACCCATAATTTATAAGATTCAGTAGAGCCTGCCAACTATTAAGGGGAGTAAGTTAGATTCATATTGGTCACCAAGTATAGTTTCACACTTAAACCTCATTGTTTTTCAACTGATAGTCTTCAGATCAGATTTTACAGAATTCATTATGACAGTATCTTCATAGTAAACTTGGCATCAAAATAAACATTATATAAGAAGATTACCTCAGCTGCCTCAGAGGATGAGGAGAGGTACTGATAGTAATAACGGCGCAAGGCATCAGAAACAAATGCTGAGCTGTTCGGCCATACGTCAAGGTTTTGATCTGTTACCTATACAGGTGTGCAAAAACATTAGAAGTTAAATGGCACATATTAATGTAACATAGCATTTAGAGATTTCAGCCCAATTAAGTTATACCTAACTTCGTGGAAATTAATCATAAATTTAACTGAACACAATAAAATGCTCATTACGAAAATAATCTCGAATGAAAGTACGTTCTAATGGTGAATTAAACCTAAGTTTAACCTCAATTGAGCATTCAAAGTGTCAAACTTATCATTAAACCTTGAACAATTACTTCAATTTTCAATCATTGATCCCTTAATTAGCCTCAAGTTACCCGCCATTGTTACAATTAGGGAGCAAACAAGCCAAGAGAAAACACACAGAAACCTAAATATCCATTCTATGTTCAAAATTAGGTAGAGAGAGAGGAAAAGAGAGAGTAGAGACAGATGACCTCCTCAATAAAAGTCATGGCAGTAAGTCTATATCCAGCGAAAAGCAAATACTCCTTAACAGCACAGTTGAGGTCTCTTTTCTCAGCATCCTTTAGTGGGCCCAGGGATGAAAGTGTAATTTCTCGTTTTGCATTCTCACTACCAGGTCCATCAGATAATGGTACTTCCGAAGGAGGCCCTACATTTTTTTTTTCCTGATCATTCCATACCACACAAATTGATTTCTCTCATTGTGTGCTCACATCTGATGGTTAGGTTAGGAATTATAGTTGTACTGGTATACTGGGTAGTGGTGCATACCAGTTACTGGTACATTACATTACCAACTACTGGTACATTACAGACTAATTACGCAATAAAATGATAAAAAGAGAAGAAAAAAACAAAAAACAAACCATTTGCTTCTTGAGAGGATGATTCCTTTTGCTTTTGCAACTCTGATGTGAGCCTTGCCACATCCTCTTGAGCTAATCTAAGGTCATACTCAGCAAGTGCCAATTTCGCCTCTGTCGATATTTTCTCCTCAAGCAAAGTCTGGGGATCTGCCACTGTAATTAACAGAAAAAGAATGTCTGATCTTCATCTGTTACAGTAAATTAGGAGGTTATTTTTGTGAGAGCAAATTAAGAAGTGATAATCACCTTTGGAGGTATTGAATCTCGCAATCTGATCAGGAGGGAAGGATTCAGAATCAGAGAAGAAAGTTTTGAGGCGAATTGCATGGTCATGGCGACCATCTTCTAGTAATTCATGTAACAGCTCGAACGCAGTCAATTGATAACCTTCTTCTAACAAAAAGTTAACAACGCAATTGCACATGGATGACCATTTTCCCTCTTCTTCAATTGATCCCTTTGCCATGTTAGCTTGAGTGTTAGTGCTCTACTCTTACACCATTCACCATTCGGTTTCGGTGGAGATCAGATCTGAGAAGCATACTTGGTGGTGTTGGTCGAAGGTTTAGTTTGATGGCGGATCTTATTTCGATTCCTTCCTGCGGGGGTCAATGGCAGGGGCATACGGGTTCAGATCCGATTCAGATTTATTACCCGCATTGCGAAACCTTACCACGAGTCTAGCTACAATGACCGGATGCGGATCGGATTCTGATTATCCGATTGTAATTGAATATGAATGGATCCTTATATATTGCAATTGAATGCCGATCCGAATTCATTGACAGAAGGTCGAATTTGAAGGGGTTGAACTGGGCCCAATTAATAAAAAACTGTTGTTGGGCCAACTTTTGAGTACATTTCGTTTCCTTTCCTTTGTCTATTGGGCCTGTGCTATAATAATATGAATATCCCAAACCTAACCATATGGTTGTGTATTTACTCCAAATTTCGTACTTAATTGTCAAATAAATCATATGAGATAATTCTGATTTGTAGTAGGAATGCTAAAAGTAATAATAGTTTCATCTCGCATAGTTGGAGTTGGAAGATTGGGAAATTTTTTATTCATAAAAATTATTAAATTCTAACATACGGAAATAAAAATAGTGTCTTGTTTTTAACAAATATAGAAAGATTTGATTCATTGAGTTCAATCTAAAATATATGGATCTGATTCAATGATCCAGATTCAAATATTATGTTTTTCTGAAATCATCTCTGGACCTGAGCTTGATTCTTATCTAATCAGACGGTTCGAATCCAAACTAAAAAAAAAAAGTAACATGGATCTGAATTATTGAGTGTGATCTATAATATTTGAATTGGACTTAATGAATCAGATCTTTCTATGTTTATTGAAAACGAAATACTATTTCTATTTCTGTACGTTTGATTTTAATAATTTCAAAAAATTATGTTTGATTTTAAAAATTCCGAAAAATTATGTTATAAAACAAATCATTGAGATTGAGAAACACACGTACAATTAATGCGTACTATCTCTTATATTAATTAATTAATAAATCTACTACCTATATAGGTACCTAAAAGGTCTTGAATTATAAATTTATATCAAGTCAAAAAAAAATTTTAATTTATATAATTAATGGAGCGGTACTGGTACACCTTTCATGGAAATAAACCTGTTATTCTAAATTCAACATTTTATTTTTTGAATTGTACGAATCTCTATAAAAATTAATTTTTATGCACGAATCTTAAAATAAATAAACGGTTGAATTTAAAATAACAGAGTCCCTACAATTCTTTAGAATCGCAGCAGATTTATTTCCGACCCTCTTTCAGGCCTAGCCTTAAAATATGATGTGAAATATTAATATATGATGATGAAATGGAGGGATCCAGTTTACGAATAAGTGTGAAATATTAGCGTCACTGTCTTAAATGCTATATATATATACTAGAGCTCACAAGGATCTACGACTTTTGCACACACTCATCTAGTGATTTTGTCGGGGAATTTGATAAAATACCCTACTCTCTAAAAACATCAAACAAAATACTCTCCTCCTAAATTTTTTTTGACAAAATACCCCTGTAGGACACGCATTTACTCCTCCTTCCCCTCCCTCCTCTTTAGAGTCTTTACTCTTGCTGCTTTGGCACAAAATTAAAAACTATTCTCTCGCTCTGTAATTCCAAATTTGATTCACCTCTTCCTTCTTAACTCCGTATCTCTCTTCCCCTTCTAAATAGATAAGCATCCATACTTATTTAATTCAGATCTGTAGTCATAACATGATAATTTGGTTAACTTAATTTGGAGTCCTTACCTTTACTTAGTAATTTCTAATTGCTAGGATGTATATGTCAAAATTAAATATTTTATTGTTAAATAAGTTTTTAAACTGCTTTTCTCGAAACAAAAGAAATATTATGTTGCTAAACCATAAGCAATTTCATTTACATATGTTGATTAATATATATTGTTTTATTTGTTTTTGCTCTTAGCAACTGACTATTTGATTAATTAGTTTATTCTGCATTAATGTGATTCACCTTTGTTTGGTTCACCTATGTTTGTAAGGATATGACCAGTATGCCCACGACAATGGTATGATTTTTCACGGAAACCACCAATAACAGAGTAATAATAAAAAACAGGATACGGATTCGGATTCGAATCGCCTCCATAATTCAATTCATTTTCAATGCTCAATAGCAATAATTAGCAAATGCCTACCCATATACAATGCTACCTTCGCCACTATCTCGGATAGTCTTAAGCATCCAAATAAAATTAAAACTGATCAATTAACCTCAAATAAGAACAAATATTTGGAAGAAAAAAGAGATGAAACCAACAAATTGTAATAAAAAAAAAACTTATTACACCAAGCAAAGCACATCATCAATGGAGGTCTAGCAGGCCCTAGAAGAGCCTTCAAACCAGAATGAGAGGGGAAGCAAGGTAACGGACATGAAAAAAAGGAGAATGATCAAAGAAAATGTTTGTTTTTCTGTGGCGACTCTATGCTAGGTCCTTCATGAACATAAAAAGTTGAAATTGAGGTATGATTTTGTTCATTGGATGCAAATCTATTTAGAAGGAGAAGAGAGAGACAGCGTTAATTAACAGCAAGGAAGAAGTGAATTAAATTTAAAATTACAGATCCAACTGCGGGAGTAAACAATTTTAAATTATGTGCCAAAAATTCTCAAAAAAAAAAATTATGTGCCAAAACAGCAAGAGTGAAGAGGAGGGAGAGGAAGGAGGAGTAAATGTGGGTCCCACAGGGGTATTTTGTCAAAAAAATTAGAGGAGGGGTATTTTGTTTGAAATATTTGGAGAGTAGGGTATTTTATCAAATTTCCCGATTTTGTCTTACAAAAAGAAAAGGGGGGAATTTCATGTATACCCTTCCAAAACTTCAAAATTACGTATTTCCCTTCTAAACTTTGAAATTATGTACTTTCTGCCTCTAAACTTCCGAAACTCACAAATTTACTCATTTTATTGTCTTTTATATTAAAACCCATTTTAAATCTATAAAATACTCACTTTACCCTTCAATAAAAGCATAAAAAAATTGTTATGAGTTTAATAAATGGAAAAATTAGTATTTTATAAATTTAAAATGAATTTTAATATAAAAGACAATAAAATGGGTAAATTTGTGAGTTTTGAAAATTTACAGAGAAATACGATAATTTTAAACTTTAGATGGAGAAATATGTAATTTGGAGGTTTTTGAGGGGTATACGTGATATTCCCCCAAAAGAATATTAATTTCTAGTATGTCTTGAAACTTAAAATAAGTACAAATTAATCTGGAGGTAGAAATGTGTTTCTTTCATCAAATTAATTTACAAACCTTTTAATTTTGACCGCTTGATTTTATACTAAATTAATTCAAAAGTTTAAATTTTTTGAATGTAAACGTATCACTTGTAAGGTAAACGAATTTCAATGGTTCGAATTTGCTATTAAAGTCAATCTAATAAATTTTAAAATTGAATTCACAATGATAATTAGTGAGTTTAAAAACACACACTCTAGTTCTACTCCAATATATGACATATGACACCGATATTTTTATTTCTAGCATTTTCCCAAAAAATAAATTATAAAACTCTCTTTTCTGAGGAATTCGACTTCTACAACGGCTGTTGAACACTGATGTGGCCCCAAATACTGATGTTCGCACTATGTCGATGTATCCCCAAAGAGGGTCCACACTCGTATTTTGTGGCCCAATTTTTTCCTCTTTTTTTTCTTCCGAAGAATTAAACTTTCAAATTCATTTTTTGCTTTGAGAATGGGGTTGATATATATCGGAGGATGCGAATTCCAAGGGACATCAGCATATTTCTTTAGACCAAAAAAGAAAAAGAATAAAGATGGAGTCGCAGAACACCGGTGTGGATTCTTGTCTGGGGTCGCATCGGCATAGTGCGTATCTCAGTCTTTGAGTTCGCACCGTATTCTGTGAATTTAAATAGAAGTTGAATTTTTAAAAAAAATTGAAATTTTTTTATTTATCTTTTTTTTTCAGAAAATGGTACAGATAACAATTTCCGCATATATATGACATGAAATTCTTGATTTGAAGTGACTATACCTACATAGGGTCCGAATACCCTAAAGTAACCAAATCTTTGGATTTTGTATCAGGACCGTCCGATTCAAATTCCTCACTCAATATTTCTTCATCATTCAAATTCATCTCTCATAATATATGCGCTCCACTTCAGATAGTTTATCACAGATTCGAATCGGACGGTTCCGATCCAAAATCCAAATATTGGATTACTTCACTGAATCTGAATTATGTATGTATCAAGGAATTGTTTACAACAGCGAATAACGTACGCTTACAACATGATCATTTTTTTCTCTATCTTTTTAGAAATTTTCAGCATATATATTTTTAGTTATCTCTCCTCCTTATTAAGGAGCTTAATGTCTAGATCCTGCAAGGGTCCTGATTTACTGTTTTTTTTTCGGAAGGATGCTCAACCGTTGAATTTTCAGATCGCACATAGACAAATTTTCCAAATTATGCGTTTCAACACTTAAGCATGCACTGGTCACACCGCATATGATCCCAGCGCCCGTGGACCGCACCTCTGACCCACGCACGGCGCCTGTGGATCGAGTCTGTGCATCGCGCACCCTTTTTTTCTGCTGAAGGCGGGATTCGAACCAAGTTTCTGTTAGTGCCAAAATTATTACCACTGCACTAGAATTCACAAGTGTTATCTTGTAGATAAATATAGTATTTAACTATTTTTCTCTACAAATTTGATTTAAATTATAATTATATAAATATCATATATAAAATAATGAAAAAATATATATATTAATAGCCGTATCGCCGTATCCGTATCGTATCAGTATTATTATTGCTTTGAGATTTGTACAGCACGTATTTGAACGGTTGATTTTCAAAAAGGTCACGCAAACAATTTTACACTCGTAACAAATACCTTAATCAGATTTCGCATGATATGAGAACCAAATCCTTGAACATACTGCTTGACTCCCTGTAGCTGCTTTACCGGTTTCTGTCTTTGCCAGTTGCATCTGAAACGCTTGATCTTCTTCATTTTATAATATTTTATAATGAAATAATTTGTTTCCGTTGCAACGTACCGGGTACGATGCTAGTATATATTTTATGTATAAAATGTTCAACAATTAAGTCTCAAATATCCAATCTCATATTATGCTCCATCTCTTTCGAATAATTGAGCTTCAAATTTACAAAAGAAAAAAAAAGAAAAAGGAAAAAAGAAAAGAATAACGTACAGTAGAACGAAAGGTCAGTATATATCAAGCTTCTAAATAGCGTTTATAGCGGTGTAGCGGGGAGACCAAAAAAAAAAAGCTTTAGCGAATAGCGGAGCTATAGCGAAAGCTATTATAAATAGCGTTTTTTTATTTCAAAAATTATATTTTATATTTCTACTAATAGTAAAAAGAGTGATGCTTCTATGGACATAAGGGCCTATTTGTAAAATGAATATATTTTTATTTTCAAAGTTCAAACAGCCGATCCGAACCGTTCATCTTGTTCTCCATATTAATATATCTTTGGAGACCAAATTTTACATTTTTCTGAATTTATTTACTATTTATTAAGATGGGTATAAAAATTATCAAATTCAGACCATTGAATTTTGTACCCATCTTAATAAATAGTAAAAAAAATCAGAAAAATATAAAATTTGGTCTCCAAGCACATATTAATATGGAGAACAAGATGAACGGTTCGGATCGACTGTTTGAACTTTAAAAATAAAAATATGTTCATTTTACAAATAGGTCCTTATGTCCATAGAAGACTTTGCCTAGTAAAAATGTCTCATCAAGAAAAAAAATATCAAATTAATTAAGAAGTTCTAATATTATTCATATTAAACCAATACAAAGTTCAAATTGTCATTCAAAATATTCATAATTCAAAAACTATCGATATATTTTATATTCAAAATATACCACTACCATATATTAATGCATGATACAAAATTTAATTGATATAGCGGTATAGCCCGCACATGTTCCATTGTATTGATATAGCTTAATAAAGTAAAAAAAATAAACCAATCTAGATATTAAGGCCCATTAAAATTGCAAAATCATGTTTTCAGAAAAAAAAATTGCAAAATCATAACCCATGTAGCATAGCGGACCGCTATTACCGCTATTGCCGCTACGCGCTACGCGCTATAGCGGACCGCTATTACCGCTATAGCGGTCGTAGCTTGATTAGCGCAGTTTTAGCCCGTAGCTTAGCTTTCTGGGTCCAAAACCGCTATAGCTAGCTATTTAGAAGCTTGGTATATATATATGGTTGGTGATGTTGGGTGTGCTGTGTTGAGACTATTCAAAAGCACTTTGATTTTTTGGGGGAGAACTCTGTATGTTTTTTTTATATAATGGGAAGTCATTTGTGCCAAAAAATTTATTAATATAAAAAACTATTAAATTTCAATATCTATACTATGTTTGATAAGTTTTCGAAAATTATTCAAACTGCAGATTTATTTTTCTATTTTAGGCCGAATTATCAAAAATTTATTTTTTGATTTTGGAATTTCAGAATCGGGAAATAAATTTCTGGTTTTGGTTTTTGAATTCCATAACCGGGATATATATATCCGGTTTTAAGTAATTTTCAAATTAAACAAAAAATGTTATAATTTATTTATTTTTTATATTGAAATATTATAAATATTTTATGTTTAAAGTATAACAATTTTCTAAAATTAGAAAATGTCATAAAATATTTCTAATATTTAAATTAAAAAAATTATAGCATTTTGGTTTAATTAAAAATAAAAAACTTAAAACCGGAAATATATTTCCCGGTTTTGGAATTCAAAAACCAAAACCGGAAATTTATTATCCGGTTCTAGAATCCCAAAACCAAGAAATAAATTTCCAGTAATTCGGCCTAAAATCGGAAAATAAATCTGTAGTTTGGTCAGTTTTCAAAATCTTGTCAAACATAGTGAAGATTTTGACATTTAATATTTTTTTTGAATATTAATAAAAATTTCGGGCATTTATGCCTATTTTTCTTTTTTAAAAAAAAAAGAACGAAAGGAATAATTACTCTTTGATCCTAGCAAACTAAATTGCTCTTCGAAGTAACGGACCTTAATTATTTGTTAAACTCTATACCAAACCTGAGCTCATTTACTATATTATAAGAGAAACTATGTTAATTTGTAGATACTAACAAATAGCTAGTCACTCTAGCAATGAATTTTCATATCATAAAAAGGTAAATAAAGAATGGAACTTATATGTACCTGTCCACATTGTGCAAAGCAAAAGCATTGCACCATTTGGTTGCTTTTGCCATTATATGCTGCACCTCTTTGGAATAATAAAGCTTCAAATTTACATAAGAGAAGAGCAAATCAAAAAGAAAAAGGTACAACATAATTAAAGAAAGGAATTTTTATTTTTCAAAAGTCAGTGATTTTAAATGTCTACTGATAATTTTATTGATAGAAAAATATTTACAATGAGTCAAATGACTGTTATTCCTATATCTACGCTTTTATTCTCGTAAAATCCTCTAAACTACTATAATATTAGAATTCTATTTATATAAACTCTCAATTATAATTATATTTATACACAATCTTAATTACTTTAATATCTTAATTCCCATTTCACTCTATGACCGGATCCGCTTCTTCAACCGTTGCTGCGCTCCGACAACGATCGGATCTACTCACTATCACACTCTAATCGAGATGTTAATCACCCTAATATTTTAAATGTCATCTCGCTCCACGGCCGAATCTGCTTCTTTGACCATCGCCGCGCTCCAACGACGACCGAATCTACTCATTGTCGTGCTCCAATCGAGATGTGGACTCTACGCTTCAAACTTCGACGATATCACACTCTCAGCTCCGGTCGGCTCCAGTCCCTCCTCTCTCTCATTCTCTTCTCCGCTTAAGAAGGTAGAATCGAGAGAAATTAGAGGTGTTGTGTCAAGAAAGAGGACTACAAGAAGTGGAAAGAGTGGAGTTGGTTGGGAGGAGGAGTCCACATATTTTGCATTAACTCAAAAAGAAGAAGAATTTTTTGTGTTTATTGCATCTCAGTCATCTGATCAGGATCAAAGCCAATCTAACCCACACCTATAACGCCTGAGGCCCTCTAATATTCTATGTATAAATTGATCAACAATTAAGCGTCAAATATCCAATCCCATATTATGCTCCATCTCTTTCGAATAATTGAGCTTCAAATTTACAAAAGAGAAAATAAGAAAATAAAAAGGTACAACAGAATGAAAGGAATAATTACTCTTTCATTGTAGCAAAATTGCTCTTCGAAGTAACGAACATTAATTATTGAGTGAGGCCATGGTACTTTGCAATGCGCGGATCGTTTCGTGTATTGGATTTATCAATTCGAACAGCTCAACATTATTATCATATGAAAATATACTTGGAGAGCAAGTTTTATATTTTTTTTGGGATTTTTTAATTATTTTTTTGGTAGGCATAGAAAATCACTACTTTGGATGGTCTAGAACTTTTAGATTAAGTGATTTTTTAATTGTCTAGTAAAAAAAGTTCAAAAAATATAAAATTTGGTCTCCAGGTATATTTTCATATGATAATAATGTTGAGCGGTTCGGATCGACTATTTGAACTTTGAAAATAGAGATATGAATCCAATTAATGCACGTAACGATCCGTACATTGCAAAGTAACATAGGCTCACTCTTAATTATTTGTTAAATTATACCAACTTGAGCTCATTTAATATATGATTTCAATATAATCAAATTAATAACTCTGGATATCTTACGGAATTAATGATCAAATATATCATAACATTAATGTACTAATTAAAGACCCAGCCAAGAAAACTACACAAGTTTTAGATAATAGCAAAATATATATATGAGTAGAACTAGGGTGCTCACCAAAGTTTTGGTGAGCTCAACTCTAAAACTCATAAAATCGATTTCAAATGACGAATCCGAACCGTTGAAACCCGCCTACCTTACGTGTGATGCATCTACATGTAAAATTTTTAAACATTCAAATTAATTTAGTATAAAGTCAAGCGGTCAAAATTAGAAGGTTAATAAATTAATTTTAGTGCATTCATTTTTTAACGTTTTTTGACCGCTTGACTTTATACTAAATTAATTCGAATGTTTAAAAATTTCACATCTAGATGCATCACACGTAAGGTAGGCAGGTTTTAACGGTTCAGATTCTTCATTTGAAATCGATTTGATAAGTTTTAGAGTTAAGCTCACCAAAACTTTGGTGAGCTTAAGAGCACCCTAGTTCTACTCTATATATATATATACTCTCTGAACTAACGAACATTATTTATTTAAATTATATCAAACCTTAGCTAATTTAATAAATAATTTCAATACAATCAAAACAATAGCTCTAGAAATTTTTCGGAATTAATGATAAAATATTATTGTAACATTGCTGAAATAAAAGACCCAGCCAAGAAAAACTATGTTTGTAAATACTAACAAATGGCTAGTTGCTCAAGCAATGAATTTTCATACCATCAAAAAAGTAAATAAAGAATGAAATCTATAGATGTCTGCTCAAAGCAAAAGCATTGCAACATTTGGTTGTATTGCCATTATATATGCTCCACCTCTTTGGAATAATAAAGCTTCAAATACAAAAAAAAAAAAAATGAAAAGAAAAAGGTACAACAGAAAGAAACGAATAAGTTTTTTTTGCTTTCATAATTTGTTGCTTTAAAAAAAAAAGCAATTTGCTCCCAGCCCCATCATCGACTTATTCAACCACCCCAAGAAAGGAATAATTAATCTAATCTCTCTTTGTTCTCCATCCACATTCTCCAACTACCATTCTAATCTCTCTTTCTCCCGAGCTCTAGCTGTAGCTCTCGTCCATAACAAAAATGGTGATGATACTCGATGCCTTCCTGCCAAAGTTTAACGAGCTTCTCATGCAAATGGCTCAGGATGAGGTGGGCATGCTGCTGGACATCCCTGGCCAGATCGAGAAGCTCAACAAGACCGTTTGTGACATACAATGTGTCCTAGCCGATGCTGAGAGGAAGAAGAGCAAGGGCAGTGCCATAGAGCGTTGGCTTATGCAGCTCAAAGATGTCATGTACGATGCCGATGACGTCATTGACCTCTGTCAGATGAAGGTAAAGGAGCGCCTTGCTGCCTCCAGTTCCCATTCCTCAACAAATGCTCGCTATGGCTGCCATTTGCTGTCTTGTTTCCGCAATCCTTTATTTGCTCACGAGATCGGTTACAAAATCAAAGATATAAATTCGAGGCTACAAGAGATTGCCAAGAGTAAGGCTACTTTGGGTTTGACCGAATCGCCACTCTTTTATGGGCCTTTCGTTCCAGGCAACAGAGTGGACTCGATGATCAGCCGCAAGACTGATCCCGCAGTAGTGCAAGCTGATATTGTTGGAGAACAGATTGAACAAGATACTGAGCTGCTAGTGAACTGGCTAATTGAAGAAGAGAAGGATGTGAGAGAAAACATTGTTGTTGCTGCTATTGTGGGGATGGGAGGAATTGGGAAGACTACTTTAGCCAAAAGGATCTTTAATGACAAGAGAATTGGAGAGGCATTCCAGTTAAAAATTTGGGTATGCATCTCTAAGGAGGTGAAAGGAGTAGAAGTGTTAAAGTGTATGATACGGGAGGCAGGAGGTGAGCACGGTGCCGCTCAGGAAAGATCAGAGTTGGTGCCTATACTTGTGAGAACCATTCAGAAGAAAAAGTTCCTGCTTGTTCTCGATGATGTTTGGGAAGAGAGTCGAAAGGTTTGGGATGACCTATTGCGTGCTCCCATGAATGGTGCAGCACATGGGAGTAGGTTACTGGTCACCACTCGAGACGAAAGAGTTGCGAATGGAATTAGGGTGGCAAGATCTCATCGAGTCGATAAGTTATCTGACGTGGATGGATGGTCATTGTTAATTAAGCAGGTATCACTTAAAATTATGATGATTTTTACAATTTACTCCTAATTTGAATTAACATTAGATGGGTTAACCTGCTATTATTTTCTATATTTTTTTTTTCTTGACTTACTGTTGTCTGAACTAGAGAGCAGCATCTAGCTTAATTAAAAATGTAGTTCTACATCTACTTGATGAAAAAGAAATGCAGTAGATGTAGCATTTTAAAAATGTGCATACGATCATGGCCAACTAAATTAGATTGTTCATTTACTGTATAATTGTAAACTTTCTACCTTAAATTTTCTAATATGAATGGCATTAATTTTGAATGCAAATTGGAAACTCCTAATTTTAAAATTTTGAATGCAAGTATACCAATGACATTAATTAATTTTCTACCAAAAGTTGTTCATTTTTTAATATGAAGTTACTAATTTCATGTGTATATAATTATTTGGTAGGTCGCGCCAAACGGGATTGAGAGCGAGATTCAAGATTTCAAGGAAATTGGAATGCAAATTGTTGAAAAATGTGATGGTTTGCCTCTTGCCATCAAAAGCATAGGCGGTGTACTTCGCACAAAAGGCAACACGAGAGACAACTGGGAAGCAATTCTTCGAAGCAATGTGTGGTCCATGGATGGGCTATCGGGAGATATCCATCGTGCATTCTATTTAAGCTACGAGGACCTTCAAGCACCTTTGAAACAATGCTTCATCTTTTGTTCCCTCTTTCCCGAAGATTGTGAGATCGTAAAACCAGATTTAATATATATGTGGCTAGCAGAAGGCTTTTTGCATGATAAGGGAGATATTTGGGAGTTGGGAGATTCATATTACAAGGAGTTAATTATGAGAAATCTTTTGGAAAGTCTTCCTGGCTATAAGTCCTCGTGCAAAATGCATGACCTTTTGTGGTCTTTTGCCCATCAATTGGGAAAAGATGAGAACTATGTCTTAGGGAAGGGACAAGTTTTATCCAAGTCTGACGGTTCACTGAAAGTAAGACGGTTATCAATAGAAGCATCTGAGGTAAATATTGAAGTAATTAAAAAGGAAATAGGGTTGAGAACATTAGTACATCGTGAAAAATCTGATTTTACACTTGGTGATCTATGTAAAACTGTTTGTAATCTACGTATTATAAATCTATGCAATACCGGTATCTCAAGCCTACCAGATTCTTTGTTTGGCCTTGTGCATCTGAGATACTTGGATGTCAGTGCTTCAAAGTTAAGAAGTATTCCAAGTTCCATAGAAAATCTGAGAAATTTGGCATGTTTATGGTGTACAAACTGCACTGAGTTGTCGCAGGTCCCCGAAAGCATTTGTAATCTCCGAGAATTGAGGTGTCTTGGTTTTGAAATTACAAAGGTCGAGGCAATCCCAACGGGAATAAATAATCTAGAAAAGCTCAATGTTCTACATGGTTTCAAGCCATACAAGAATAATTTGGAGAGATTTAGTAGCCTAGATGGGTTAGAATCTCTATCTAAACTCATTCAACTTCGTTTAGAGGGCTTAGAGAGAGTATGTGATAGGAACATAGCAAAGAAGGCTAACCTTAGGAGCAAGAATCATTTGAAGCAACTATACCTCTATTACACTTTATTGAGCCCAATAGAACAACTTTCCCAAACTAATGAGAAAAAGATGGTAATTGAGGATGTTTTAAATGAGCTCTGTCCTCCAAGTTCTCTAGAAGAGTTTTCAATTGAATGTTACTTTGGTAGATGCCTTCCAAATTGGTTGAACTTGGGAGCAGCCCTTCCAAACCTTAACTATCTTGTTATTCATAATTGTGTTTGCCTTGAGGAGCTTGCTCCGTTAGGCCAACTTCCCAATTTGGTGTTTCTTCGAATAAAAGGTGTATATTCAGTCGTGAGTGTGGGAGAAGAGTTCTTGGGGAGGGATATCCAAAGCGAAGATGTAATAGCTATGAGTTGTCCTATCAAGCCCGCATTTCCCAAGTTGAGTGAACTAGAATTTTTGGGGCTGCCCAAATGGAAAGAGTGGTGGTGGAATATGGGCCAGCCAGCCATGACCAAGCTAAAAAACCTGGTAATTGAGGATTGTCCCCAGTTGAGATCTCTTCCGGAGGGTCTTTCGCACCATGCTATTTCCTTGGAGTCCCTACAAATTAATGGTGCCCAGAATCTAATTTTCGTGGAGAAACTCCCATCAATCAAAGAAATTCGTGTTTCTAACAATCTAATCCTGGAGAGATTTTCAAATTTACCAAGCATCTCTCATATTCTAATAAAAAAATGCCCAAACCTACAAACTTTGGAGGACCTTAAGGCATTACAAAGCATGGTTTTAATTGATTTTGAAATGGAAACCCTCCCAGATTACTTGGCAACTATAACGCTGCAAAAGCTAACAGTCGGGTGTAGTGAGGAGTTGTTGCTGAAGATTGCAAGAGAAAGAGGAAGTGGTTCTGAGTGGAGCATATTCAAACACATTCCCAACGTGACTATCTACTCACCGAATGAATCTTTATACGTTACATACAAGAAGACACCATGCAGTTTCACCACCAATGCAAGCACAAGGTCAGTAGCTATTTAATAAGTTTTTATATTCAAGTACAAATAGCACCTATGGAACCCCATCAGTACCATACCAGTATGGTCTTGACTCTTGAGTTCTTTGTTTTTAGCCCCTTTCTAGTATGTTATGATTGCTGATTTTAATGAGGTTTCATTGAAAAGAGCAAAATCATTTCTGGCTGGTTATATCAAATTGCTTTCTGTCCTAAATTATCTGGTTATAAGAAATCATGGTGGCTGTCATCCAACAGTAATAAATTGGTAAATGTTCCATAAAAACTTAGAGATTGGTCCTTCTAAGCACCTTAGTTGATAACAATTAATCTGTATCCATGTAAAATAAATATGACAAAAATGAGTTATTAGTATTATTTAATTATTACATTGCTTGGGTTCAGTACGTTGAGGTGTATATATATCGATCACTATCTAATGTATGTATAACGTATATATATATGGATCACTATCTAATGCATGTATAACGATTCAGCAAACAAATTATTAATATAAAGGACGAAGAAAAAACAGAAAAGATTAATTTTAGAATCTTTCAAGCAAAGAATATTGCTTTTACATAACAAAGAATTATTGCACAGTATATAACAAGTATCAGAACTATAAAACTGATTCATCATTTTCAAGATATATATGCAAAAAGAGCGGTGCTGAGGGTATAAAATAAACCATTCGGAAGGTGATTCTATGTAAATGGGTGTTTGTTAATTTTTAATTTTTTTATCTACTTTGGTTATGTTTTTATTTTTATTTTTCTTATCCTTACCTTTATTTTCTTATTGTTTTTCATTTTCTTTTCTTTTCCTTTTTTATGGTAAAAAAATGGGAGATTAATTATGAAGCGTTCCTTGGATTTCCATATTTTTAATATACTGGTTAGTGCATAAATGACCGAATCGGATTGTAAATATATAAATATGAATGAATCCGTATATAGATTATATTATAAATTTATAATTCAATCTGAATTCGATTCAGTGACGGACGTCCAACAGAATTTGTATCAGTGACGGGTTTTAGACTTAAGTTCACCAAAGAGTTTGGTGAACTTAAGAACACCCTAGTTCTACTCCAAATATTAAATTGGTACACTAACGGCTACTTCGTACTATAATCATTAATTGTATAATTGTATTATTTGAATGCGTTCGAGTAATTTAATTAATCAGTTAGATATATAGATAATCGCCATTAAGTGACGGGGTTACAGATCAACTTGTCACATACTTTACATGCTAAAAGCACTATTTATTCCTACGGGGCTATCGAGTCTTGTCACTATGGTATCGAGGAGCTTTCGCGAAAATCAGGAGATTTTCAAGCTACGTTCTCTTTGCTTCGAGAATTTCACAGTGGCAGTGACAAAATCTACATAAATAAATACATACTAATTAATTGGCTGATTAGTTGGTGACGATAATCAAATTGTCACGAACATATTTGTTGGAAAGTTATTTTGTGAATAAAACTGAGTAATAGTTGATTTATCTGATTAATCATAAGTTTTATGTTAATACGGTCAATTAATTGGTCTTTTTTATTATTATTTTTTTTTACAATTATTCTTTATATACACTATGCTATTATTCTTTTTACAATTATTCTTTATATACATTATACTTTACCTTATTTTATATGCATATTTTCTAAAAGACAATTTTATAAAATTTTATTAATTAACAAAGTAAATAAGTTAAAATAAATTTATTTTGATAAGTTTAATAAATTAAATTAATCATTTTTAATATATTATGAGTGTATATATAACTTTAATGAAAATACAAAATTATCTATAAATTTTGATTAATTAACTGCATATCTATTAATTGTTTAATGACACTCTGTTCGTCATACATTTACACCACTGCTTTTGATACAAGCAGCGTATGAAAAGTGTACCGCTTTCTTTTTTGGATCCATCAATGGTATATGTTGGAGGAAAGATGTTCAATAGTACTGCTTTGACAATAGAATCATTTTTGTCTCTATCTTTTTGAAAATTTTCAACTTCTTATCATGATTTGATAAGCGTTAATTTCGTGTACTATATATATTTGGTTTATTCAATATTTAAAACCAGCTTTTCATCTACTGCAAAAGGTAATATTTTTTTTGTGAGAAATTTAAATGAAAAATCTCTCATAATATTAAAAATATTGCTGTATGACTTGATTTCAATTTTATTAAAAGTATATCTATTATTTTTTAAAAAAATCTTCAAATTCTGCAATTAATATTTTCAAATGTCATCATGTGTCATATGAAAAAAATTTGATAAAATATGTTAGATACAAACACTTCAGACATGAATTATATACACATGCATTATGAGATATTAATACTTGAACGAGAAGGTATGAATACTTGCTCGACAAGATATGAATCCTTACACGAGAGTGTATTCACGGCGATGTATGAACATTTGCATGATGAGGTATGAATACTTACACAACGGACAATCCGAAAGTACGTCATCAAGGATCTTATTTAAAAGAGAAAATTACGTAGAAGGCATCTATGGTTTTAGATTTGCAAATTTCCTCACAGATCATTAGAAATATTGACGAGATCAAATGGAGAAAAAAAACCCAACTCTAAAAACGTGTAGAAGATATATGTGTGATGTGTCCAGTTTTTTTTTTCGAAATACTTGGTATCTTAGGTATAAATACTTGATATATTATATTTTAACACTTGCGTGCATATGTATCAATATTTGCACGCATCAGTTATAAAATCTATCAAAAATTAAGTGGTCCCCAAGTAATTAATGAAGTTCAGTTAGTTAATGGCTCCCACAAGTAGTTATTGACTGCGGGATGAATGGAAAAAATTGACTGGGGGATAGTTAGTCGATTCCTAAATTCTATATAATTTATTATTTGATGTACCAAGTATTTTTATTTGAACTTGAGTAAATTATTGCTTCATGTTACATGTCACGTGAATAATGACTTCATTTTTTTAAAGTTACTTAATATGAATTAATTGCAATTTTGGTTTGAAATTTTGTATAAAAGTCTGATTGAAATTGTATTTGAAATGAACCATCAATGTTTCGCTGAATCTATAGTCGTTTTCCATGGGAACTCGAGAGATAATTGACAAATGACCAATGTTATCATAATCAGACCGGACCTCAATCTGATAAACCTTTGAGTAAATGGTTTACTGATTAGACCGGTGAATCAACAGATTTGATTACTTGTTTAATTAAATACTTACATATATATGAGATATCAATATTCTTATGAACATACTTTTATATAACATTTGTGAAATTTCCAGATATATGTATTCAATAATCTCATATAAAACCGAACTTATCGATATATTTTAAAATTTTACGTCCAAATAAAAATATGGGATCAACTAATTATCTCCCAATTTATTTCCCTCATTTATCCCCCAGTCAACAACTGTCTTTGTTGACCACTAATTAAGAGGGGGTCACAACTTTCAACACTAAAAGACAAAACAAAATGCATCATTATCGATTATTAAGTTGAGAGGCTGCTCATTTACTGGGTGTACCACTAACTACTTGAGGAACCGCTTAATATTTGATAGATTTTACAACTGGCATGCGCAAATATAGATACATATGCACGCAAGTGTTAATATATAATATATCAAGTATTTAAAAAAAAAATGGACACATCACATCCATCTTTTACACGTTTTTAAATGTGGGTTTTTTTCTCCAATCTCGCCAATATTTCTGACAATCTGTGATGAAATTTGTGAATCTAATATCACGAACATCTTTTACGTAATTTTTTCTTTCGAATGAAATCCATGATGACATACTTCCGAGTCGTCCGTCGCGTAAGTATTCATATCTTGTCATGTAGTTTCATACCTCGTCGGGCAAGTATTCTACCACGTCGAGCAAGTATTCATACATCTTTGTGCAAGTATTGATACTTCGTCGAGCAAGTATTCATATCTCATTGGGAAAGTATTAATAAATCGCATGTGACAACCTGAAAAGCCTTGTTGCCGCGAATCGGTAGGAGCCGATAGATAAGAAGTCGGAAGTGATGCAGTCTAAATCGAGATCACGACGAGTTATGAATACTTCCACTACGAGGTATGAATACTTGCGCGGTGGAAAACTCAAAATACTTCACCATGGATCTCATTTGAAAGAGAAAATTATGTAGAAAACGTCTGTGACTTTAGATTTGCAAAAGAATTCACAGATTATCAGAAATATGAGCGACATTGAAGTAAGAGAAAAAACCACATTTAAAAATGTGTAAAAAATAAGCATGTAATAAGAAAGATTGTTTAAAGAAATACTTGATATCTTACATATGAATACTTACTATATTAGATGTTAATATTTGCGTATATAAGTATACATATTTACGCGCATCAGTTGTAAAGTTTTTCAAATATAAGTAGTTCCTCAGTTAATTAGCAGTCCCCCGCATTACTATATTAGATGTTAATACTTGTCTTTTTGTGCTGGAAGTTGTGATCCCCTTATACAATTAATGATTGGGGGATGGATGGGGGAAATAAACTGGGGGAAAGAAATCTTTATTCTAAAAATATTGATTTATTAGTGTTTATCTTTAGTAAAAAAAAATAGAATAAATCAATATTTTTATTTTTATCATTTTTAATAATAATAATAAATTAAGTTCTTAATAAAATATAGAGGACTTTAAAGATTAACGTGAATTAGAATGAATAGTAGAATAACAATAATTATTATTTTGAGAAAAAACTAAATATACTGAAGTTTTTATAAGAAAATGATTATTGGAGTACTCCAAAATTTATGCATCTCATTTAAAGAAATTATGTACTATGATCCTTGCTAGTTATATAGTCCCCACTAATTATTATTCTAAAAAGATACTACAAGAATTAATGGAAGAGTATCCGTGAGGATAAAATTGACTATCTGCGAGGGTATACCGACAGAAAGGTGTTTTTCCTATTAGCGACAATAGTATCCGCGAGGGTATACCGATAGTATCGGTCGCGAGTACTCTCCCATTCTTGTATATTATCCCTGCATATCAACCTTCATAAATATAAACACTTGAAAAATAAAATATTAATACTTTGATGAATAACTTGTTATGATCATATCTTTTTCAGTCCCTCAGTCATCCGTCTAATGAAGTAGTGAGGACTCCGTATCACCACAATCTTTTCCAATCGTCTCCGCGCATCAACCTTCCTCTAACAAAATAGTTGACACATAGGTATAGATACATGGATATTATTATACTTTAGAAAAAAATTAAGTATTGGAGTTTTTGCGGTCTCTCCAGATAATTATGGTGCGGATATAGTGCAAGTACTATAGTGCGTTGTTAGCAGCTCCCTTTATAATATATATAATTTATTATTTTGTAATATAAAAAAATATTCGAAGTCTTGTGTATATAACTTATAAGACTACAAAACAAATTCTTGTTTTTGTTCACATGTAATGCCATCTAGGACTAGAAGTCCGTATAGCCATCTATCTTCTGTTATTATCAAAGGTTTAAATAGCGTTTATCGTGTTATAGCAGACTGGTTAAAAAAACAGCGCTATGTTCAAATAGCATCGATATTAATAATAGTGCAAATAACATAGAGAGAAAAGTGAATGCTATAAGGAACTTATGGACAATTCTTACTTTATATTGTAATTTTTAATATTTTTGTAAATTTCAAGATTTAAAAAAAAAAAAAAACAGAGAGAAAGGGGCTGACTTTTTATGTTGAAATTTTTAATGTTTTTTTAATTACGGAACAAGATAATAGAGCTAATTATCAAATCTCCGCAAACTTACAACTCAGCTGAGGCTTTCCCGGAAATGAGCAAATTGGTCAATTGTTCAAGAAAATAGACCAGCTCTTAACAGTTATTTCCTTCTCTTTTGTTATTTGGTATTTGAACTCCAATCATTATTCCTATTAACGAATATTTGCATTTTATTCCCAAACTGAGAAAATTAATTTTACGAAATACAAAAAGATATTCTTACTTTTTGCTTCCAGATTTTTTTTTGGTCTCGAAGAAAATAAAAATTCTATCTTCATTACAACATTAGGCTTCACATTATAATATTTATTTATTAATTTTAGAATATAATTAATTTTTGAGAAATTTAGATATATACCCATCAAAACTTCTTCAATTAGATATTTCCCCATCAAAACTTAAAATTAGTTATTTCCCTAGAGTGTTCTTAAGAAATTCGTATTCTCTACATTAACTCAAAAGATAATCTTTTGAATTAATGAATCTCAACCATCCGATCTGTTTTAAGATTTGTGCGGACTACATCTACACTAATATTAAAGACCAGTAAGAGCCGGATTTGTTCCGTTTAAAATCAGACGGTTGAGATTCATTAACTCATGAGTTAATGCAGAGGATACACATTCGTTCTTAAGATCACCAAGGTGTTTGATGAGTTTAACTCCAAAATCTATTAGATTGGCTTGAAACAATAAATCAAAACCGTTAAAACCGATTTACTTAACCAGTGATGAATTTATATGTGAAGTTTTTAGAATTTTGAATTAATTTTGTAGAAAGTCAAGCGGTCAAAATTAGAAGGTTTATAAATGAATTTTAGTACATTCATTTTTTAAACCTTTTTTACTACTTGACTTTCTACAAAATTAATTCGAAATTCTAAAAACTTTCAATATAAATTCATCACTGGAGTAAATCGGTTTTAACGGTTTAGATTTATTGTTTCAAGCTAATCTAATAGATTTGGAGTTAAGCTCACCAAACACCCTAGTGAGCTTAAGAACACCCTAGTTCTACTCTAACTATATTATAAATATACCTATTACTCAACTAAATCAATTAAAAATACTAATTAATAATAATAACAAAAATAAAAAAGATAATTATGCCCTTACATTAAAAAAAAATTGAGATGACTACGCCTCCGCCCTTTTAAACGATATTTGTGAAGTACCGGATAAATCATGAGAAAATCAAAACTACTACACAAAAACACATGAAAAAAATTACCAAATTGAACAAAAATACACGAAGATCCCTAGAAACTTTAACTTGAACAAAGTGTCTATGTTATTATTCTAGTAAGTGGTACTATGTGTTCTTCAAAAGTCATCTGTGCAGTTCTTGAGCTTGAGCTTAATTTATTACATCTTCTAGCATACTTCTTTGACAGACACATACAGCCCTTAAATCCTGATATGAAACTTTCTTCTCAACTTTAAATTGGTTTGTATTTTTTATAGTGTCATCCTTATATTAACATTCTTTTCAAATATATGAATCTGGTTCTATGACTCTATCATTATGCCAAATATCTTTTACTATAATCAGGTTTCAAAAAAAGAAAATGTGACAGGATAGTGGTCTGACGTTGTGCGTTCTGTTTATGGTGATCTAGTCGGGCATGCACCCTTTCCATGTATATAGTTGTTACTACTGTTTAATACCAAATTGGTCGTCCAATTGGTCTCGTATGAATGTCACAATTCTCCCTGTATAAGTGATTTAAACTATTGTGTTCTCAACTACTCAGTTTGACTAAGTTAACCCGAGAAGCACTAAGGTGTTTTCTTAATTCCTGCAACTGTAGGACAAATTAGTAGCACCAGTGTGCTCTCCTCATCTTCCTCATTCAGTAATTGCAAGGAATCGATCAAAAGAGCCTAATTTCTTCGTTTCCATTTTCACTGTTGTTCTTTCCTTCTTATTCGCGAATCTCATTTTTTGTTTCCCTTTGGCAGACTAAGGAGGAAGGAGACTCTTTATTCAGGAGACTGGTGTTCCATGCGCCAGGAAGCAAATTCAAGAGGGTGCATTACCTTAGAGTTCAGGAAGAGCCATAGCAGTGATTTAATTGAGACATAAAAAAAGGTCCCACTGTCATATTTGATGAGAGACATAGCAGTGAAGTAATAATTAAAAGAGGTATAATTGTCCTTTTATTTTTTTTATTATTAATCAGTGTTTTTAATTTATATAATTGAGTAATGGGTATATTTATAATGAGGTGGGCTACGGTGAGTTGCGAAGTAAAGCGACTATTTTACTTCACGTTCATATTTTGCGATTTTTAAGTTCAAAACGTCGATCCGAACCGTTCATCTTGTTCTCCATATTGAAATGTGCTTGGAGACTAAATTTTACATTTTTTGGAATTTTTTTACTATTTATTAAGCAATTTTGAAAGTCGCTGATCTGATGGTCTAGAAAATTTTACTGTTTTTTACTGTTTACAGCAAAACAGTAATTTTCAAAAATGCTTAATAAATAGTAAAAAAATTCCAAAAAATGTAAAATTTGGTCTCCAAGCACATTTCAATATGGATTAAATATCTAACGGTTCGAATCGGTCGTTTGGACTTTCAAAATAAAAATACGGCGTGAAGTAGAAATGCGTTTTACTTCGCAACTCACCGTAGCCCACCTCATTTATAATATAGTTATGTTTAGATGGGGAAATAACTAATTTTAAAATTTTGATGGAGAAATATCTAATTGAAGAAGTTATGATGGATATATATCTAAATTTCTCTTAATTTTTTCTCCTAGAAACAATTTGAGACGTTGTTACAACATTTTAATTAAAAGTGAAAAGATTTTTTTAGATAAACCAAAATTTTACGGCCATTTTTATTAATATCCTTAAAAAAAACTTAATTTTAAAAATAACCCTACATTTAATTTTTTATTAAAAATGCCCCAACCGCCAGGCCATGGGGCAGCCCAAAACACAAGCGGAGCGCTCCATACCCACTAGCGGAGCGCCCGTGGCTAGGGCGCCCCATGGCCTTTGATTTTTTTTTTTTTTAGAGATCTTAGTATTTTGATTTGAATAATTTTGTGAAAAAAAAAAGTTTTCTTATTTAGAGTGTATGCCAAAAAATAAAATATTTGATATATTTACGAAGTGATGTCGTAAATTTTTATAACTTTGATTTTTTTTATTTTTATTTTTTTGGTGAACTTTGATTTTATTTGTCAATTGGATATCACAAGTCTAAATATAGGATTATTAATAGAGCCTGGCGGTTGGGGCATTTTTAATAAAAAATTAAATGTAGGATTATTTTTAAAATTAAGTTTTTTTTAAGGATATTAATAAAAATGGCCGAAAATTTTATTCAGACATTAAATCTCATTGAGGCTCTTTTAATGATTTCATTTAACTTTTTTAGTCACTTAATTATGCTGAACATTGGTTTCTTAATAAGAATTAAAATCGCCTCCTTGAACTTCATTTTGTTATAAATTTTAATCATATGTCCGGGCCTTAAGACACCTCTATTCATAAATTAAGTATTCTTAATCCTTATCTCTACAGATCACGAATTAAGCCTACCAAACATAATCTCTCTAGCGTGGATTAAAGTTTAATCCATTTACCTTTGTCAACCCGCTCCCGTGTTTTGAGAAGTTAACAATTGGAACGGAGGTAGTAAAATATAATTTATTTATTGAGTTTTGGTTCAGTCAATGGAACCAATTTAAATCGTTTCAATAAGGAAAAAGGTAAAGCGCCTATCTTCATTCTTCAATTGTTTATTTAAAAGTGTCTATTTATTTCTATATTAACAATAATTATTTTGTCTATTTATACATGAGAACAGAGTAGGTTTTATGGGTATGACCGTATATGATCTACTCTTGAGTTCAATGAGCTCTGATATCGTCCGATCTGTATTAAAATATATGCACACGAACATAAAAGTTAACATGCACAAATTTTAAAGTGGAGCACATACATCTTAATACAGATCGGTGTTTGAGACCATCAAACCAAATTAGGTCCGATGGATATCGCACCTACTCTGAATTATTTTTACATATTAAATTATAAATTATGACTTCAGAAAAGGTTTGCATTTTTTTTTAAAAGGAAATCTTTAAATTAGGTATATATTTTTTTTAAATGTCTTGTATAAAAATTAAAATTGTATCACTTCCGTATAAAATCAAATTTATCACCAATAAAACTAAAGTATATAGTTCAGCGGGTCCTTGATGGGTGTAGATTTCAACAGTAAACTTTTTGGCTCAAAGTAGTGAAGAGAAAAAAGGAAAAAATTATTTTGGACTATTCTGTCCACGTTTTTTTAAAAACTATTTAAACTGCAGACAACTCGGAGACAAGGTCTCATGTAGGGGTGTTCAACTGTTGGTTCGGTTGAAACCGAATTAAAATAACTAAATAATTTTTTTTTTAGTTTTTAAAAATAGAATTGAACCTAACTGAACAAACCGAACCGAAGTAAATTTTGGTTTGTTCAGTTCAAACCAAGATAAATTTATTGGTGTCATTATCAACAAATTAAATTACATATATTCATACACAAGTTGTTCAATTCTATGCAAAATACGTAGATGTTTTAAAATATTTAAACTTCTTCATTTTTCTTTTGATTCCAAGGCAGCAGTCATTACTCGATCATATGTATATAATTAGGTCAAATATTAAAATGGTACACTAAAGGCTACTTTGTAGTATAATTAATCATTAATTGTATTATTTGAATGCGATCGACTAATTTAATCAATCAGTTAGAATTGTATGATTGGTTATTTACATCTGAAAGAGAGCCGAGATGTAACAAATAGAGGCATGTGTTTTGACGGCTTTTACAAATATTGGGCCTTTATTGTAATTTATGCGGGCCTAATGTCTGAATGCAGTAGTTTATTCGGCCGCTATTGGAAAAGAAAATAAGTTACGCTATTCTCTTCTTATTTCTCATCTGGTCTTATCGCTACTTTTGTGGCTGAGCCTTCGTCTACCTCAGAGTCAGTCAGTGGGCGACTCCTAGCCAATGCTGAAAGAAAGCAGAGCAAGGGCAGTGCCATAGAGCGTTGGCTTATGCAGCTCAAGGATGCCGATGACATCATTGACCTCTGTCAGATCAAGGTAAAGGAGTGCCTTGTTGCCTCCAGTTCCCATTCCTCAACAAATGCTCGCTATGGCTGCCATTTGCTATCTTGTTTTCGTAACCCTTTATTTGCTCATGAGATCGGTTACAAAATCAAAGATATAAATTCGAGGCTACAAGAGATTGCCAAGAGTAAGGCTAATCTGGATTGACCGAATCACTAATCTTTTCTAGGCCTTTCGTTCGAGGTAGCCGAGTGGACTCGATCATCACCCACAAGACTGATCCCACAGTTGTGCTAGCTGATATTGTTGGAGAAAAGATTGAAAAAGATACTAAGCTGCTAGTGAATTGGCTAATTAAAGAAGAGAATGATCTGAGAGAAAACATTGGTGTTGCTGCTATTGTGGGGATGGGAGGAATTGGGAAGACCACTTTAGCCAAAAGGATCTTTAATGATCAGAGAATTGAAGAGGAATTCCAATTAAAAATTTGGGTATGTATCTCAAAGGAGGTGAAAAGGAGTAGAAGTGCGGAAGTGTATGATACGGGAAGCAGGAGGTGAGCACGGTGCTGTCCAAGAAAGATCAGAGTTGGTGCCTTTACATGAGAGAACCGTTCAGAACAAGAAGTTCCTGCTTGTGATTTTCCTTTATATTATATTGGGCTTCTTTGCAAATCACTAAAACAAAATGTCAACTTGCTAGGAATCTCAAACAAAAAATAAGTAACAAATTTTGGGCTTCTTTGCAAAAATATGGCTGCCATTAAGTCCTTTAAATTATGGTGCGCCTCTTGTAGTGTGGGAAAAATGGCACGCCGGAGCCGGGTCCGTCACGGAACGGCATGGCTCCGTCACGGTACAGCACGGCACGGGTGTCAGATACGTGCCATGACTCGGGTGTCCCGTGTCGTGACCAATTGTTAGCACAGAAGACACGGCACGGCATGGCACGGAAATTATCTTGGTCACAGCACGGCACGGCACAAAAAAAAAAGAAATAAAAGTAGGGGCTTGGCTGTGAAATTTTCATGTGTGGTTCTAAAACTTTGTTAACGTGACTGGTCACTGCACGTTTGGTTACGGCACGATTTGGTCACGGCACGACTTGGTCACGGCACGACTTGGTCACGGCACGCGAATCACGACGCACGCCGTAACCATTCGTGTGCCGTGACCACCTCTCATAATTTTGGTCACGGCACTTTTTTCCACACTAGCCTCTTGTCATAAACTTTTGTACTACCCTTTGAATTAGTGTCTGATATTGTCACAAACTTTATACTATCTTTTGTAGTATTCTTTGCACAAGTCTTGAAATTCAACAATTGTTAATTATGCTTTCTTGATTAAATATTTAATATCCTTTATTTTTATTTAGAAGATTCATATATAAATCTGGAATTAGGGCTGCAAAATGAAAAAGAATGAACTCAAACGAAAACATGAATGCTACCATTCTGGTAATTAATTGCTTGTACTTTCAAGATTTTATTTTCTTAAGTCAGCTTATACACCAATCCCCGATTTTTTTTCCTTTTCTTTCCTGAACTTCCGACATATTTTTGTACTGTTGCCAGAAGGTAATTAATACAATAAAAAAAGTAATTCTATTAATTACTTACTATAAATCTGTTTGGAACTGAAGGCTTGGTTGTAGTTGTTGTTGTTGTATTACTTACTATAAATCTGTTATTCTTTGTTAAATCTGCTAATGGAAGATTCGACATTTTCTCGGACTGTAGGATCGTGGTGACAGGAACTGCCATACTGGAGAGCGGCAGCATTGGTGGCACACTGTGCAGCCACGTACCAGGCACACAAGGAATACATTAAACTAACCTTTGTACCAAGGAAAGCGTTGGAACAGCCGCATTGAATTGCAAATTGGGCGAGAAGAAATAACACAAGCTTTCAAGGGGCACCAAGTACACAGTTCAAATGTGATAAGAGTTTCCAAATGGAACTGGACTCTTCAATCTTCTAGAAAGAGGAATCAGAACAGTAACAAGAGAAGAGGATTAGTGAGTTAATTGTAGGTAAAAGATGCAGAATCTAACATGTTTGGTTTTAGTTATAACCTTCCCAAAAATAACAAACAAAAAGAATGATCTGTCAGTAAATGTAAGAACAAAGGGCATGTTTTTTTGTTTGTCAGTAAATGTAAGAACAAAGCATAATTTCTTTTTTCTTGTTATGAATTTTTTACTCTCTTTTTTATAATAGTATGTTGCACATTTTTAAGCTGAAATACTTTGTCCTTGTATATTTTGCACCCAGGTTATCTAGCAACATACAAGTTATTTTTGTTGTTTATATTTGTTTTTGTTGTCTAGCAACATATAACTTCAAATTTAATATATATTTTTCATTTGTGTTGTAAATAATTCTAAAAAAACTATTGTGCATGCATTGACATGCAAAGATAACTTGTAATACGTCTTCGTTGTAACACACGGGCACGATACTAGTATATTATATTATAATTCAATATGAATTCGATTCAACGACGGTCATCCAACAGAAGGCCCAGTTCATAAAAAAATAAAAACTAAAAACTGTTTTGGGCCAACTTTTAAGTGCATTTCCCTTCCTTTGTCTATTGGGCCTGTGCTATACTAATATCATGAAGATTTCTTTTGTTAGTCACCGTTACAGATAATTCTATATCGTTCCGAGCGAGAAAAATATATATATATATATATATATATATATATTTTAATTGTACAAATTTAATTGAACTACATTTATTTCCAGTTTCATACTTAATTGTCAAATAAATTATTGAGATAATTCTGATTTGGAGTAGGTACCGTATGCTAAAAGGAATAACAGTGTATTTCATCTCTGACAGTTGGAGTTGGTAGACTGTGTTATAAAAGCAATCATTGTGATTGAGAAACACACCACAAACAAATGTACAAGTAATGCCTACTATCTCTTATATTAATTAATTAAATGGAGCGGTACATGCACCCTGAGCCCTGAGGCCTAGCCTTAAAATTGGTTCCATTAACTGAATTGAATTCACAACAGAATAACCACATGTTTCACCACTATGGTATCATATCTATGAAAAACTGGACGTATCCAGTTAAATGAATAAGTGTGAAAGTTGCAGACAAGTCGGAGACAAGGCTCATGAGCTTCTGAACGGAGCTCGGAGATATTACCAAGTAGGGTATTAACCTCGGGCAGGGCACGGGCGGGCCGGGTATACCCGGGCAGGGGCACGGGTAGAGGTCGGGCACGGGTACGGCGGGTATACGGGTATTTCGAGTATTTTTTTCAAAAACTGTGCCCTGTCCGTCCTATATCCTTGCCCGCGGTACCCTTGAGGGGTAGGGCGGTCCGGGTAGGTCCGTTTTTTTTTCTGTTTTTTTTTCTATTTTTTTCCTGTTATTTTTTTTTCTTTTTTTGTTATGTTTTTTTTTTAACAGTGTCGTATAAATATTATTACGTGTTTATAATTCGACTTTTAAAATCTGAATAGTTCAATATCAAATAGTATATATATATATATACTAGTATCATACCCGTGCGTTGCAACGGGGATATATTATAAGAAACAAATATGTCAATGAAAATAATAATTATCTAAAAATTAAGACACATGTTAATAGAAAAATTATATGATTTTGTATTTTTAATTAACTTTAATCGTGATCTTTAATAACAATTTGATGATGTGATGATTCTTTATTTTTAAGTACCAATAATATCAAATAATAGCTCGATTCGAATCTAATATCAAATACTCGATTCGAATCTAATATCAAATATCGACATATATATATCATACAACAATTCAATATCGACATATAATATGATATAAAAAATATAAATAAAAAGTATTATCATGTGTATGTATAGGATATATATATATATATATATATATATATATATATATAGAGTACGGCTAACGCGCTTCCTCTAGCATATGGGCCGAAATGCTTCCGGTGGAAATTTGAAATTTCAAAATCTAAAAAGTCGATCTGAACCGTTCATCTTCTTCTTCATATTAATATCTGCTTGGAGACCAAATTTTACATTTTTCTGAAATTTTTTACTATTTATTAAGCCATTTTGAAAATCGCTGATCCAACGGTGGCTTACCAAACAGTAAAAATCAGAAGCTACCGTTGGATCAGCGATTTTCAAAATGGCTTAATAAATAGTAAAAAATTTCAGAAAAATGTAAAATTTGGTCTCCAAGCAGATATTAATATGGAGAAGAAGATGAACGGTTCAGATCGACTTTTTGGATTTTAAAATTTCAAATTTCCACCGGAAGCATTTCGGCCCATATGCTAGAGGAAGCGCGTTAGCCGTACTCTATATATATATATATATATATATATATATATATAGACACACATACACACACACATATTATAAGAGAAATATATGCTTACACACATTCCAATTTTGTATTCTTCTTCTTCTTCTTCTTCTTCTTTGTTTCTAATTTAGAATACACACACGCACATTGATATATTATATATTGAAAATATATTTTAAATTGCACACACCAATATGTATAGAAACAAAGAAAGATAAATAAGGAAATAAAAAAAAATTGATTTCCATTATGATCTGTATAGAAACGAAGAAGAAGTAAGGAAACAAAGAAATAAGAAAATGGAAGGTAGAGTCTTCTCAATTGAAGATGAGAAATATAGAAACAAAGAAATAAGGAAATGAATAAATATATCGCTAAATTTCAGAATTTGTTCAATTTTAATTGTAACATATCGTGTGGCAGCACATGTGGTGAGTATACTTTTAACTAAATTTAGACTTTTATACATAAAATAGATGCATTTAATCAAAAGAAGACAAATTATGTAATTGGAGAGCTGAGATCAAATCCGAAGTTTTATCTTTCAATCGTAGCCGTTGGCGGATCGGACACCCAACGTGCTTAATAATAGAATGGAGATATATATATATATATATATATATATAGAGAGAGAGAGAGAGAGAGAGGAGGGTTCCAATGTACCCAAATGCACCCTATCTTTCAAATTATATTTCTCCGTTTTCAAAGTCCGAATAGTCAATCCGAACCATTAGATGCGATTTATATATTAAGATGTGCTTGGAGACCAAATTTTACATTTTTTAGAATTTTTTTACTATTTATTAAGCCACTATGAAAATCGCTGATTTTACATATTCTGGACCATTAGATCAGCGATTTTTCAAAGTGGCTTAATAAATAGTAAAAAAATTCCAAAAAATGTAAAATTTGGTCTCCAAGCACATCTTAATATATAGATCGCATCTAACGGTTCGGATTGACTATTCGGACATTGAAAATGGAAAAAAAGGATATGGTGCATTTGGGTGCACAAAAATTTGGGTGCATTTGAACCCTCCTCATATATATATATACATAAAATTATCAAGTCACATTTTTATAATTCCTACATAAATAAAATTTGTAACATATATATATAAATTATTCTTGCGAAAATTTATATGTTTAATCGGCTAAGTACAAATGTATTTATTTATTTCTTTACACGAGTCATTTTATTTTATTTTTAAATTCTCATTCTAATTATATAGTTTCATAATTTATTTATATCTCGAACTTTTTAGTTTACATTTTAAATTGATAATATATTTTCTAAACGTTCATTTTAAATTGATAATATATTTTGTAAACGTTCATTTATTTTCAATTGGTACCAAAAAATATAAATAAAAAATATCTTAAATCAATTACTTTAAAACAATAAAATAAAAATAAAAATTTTCTTAAATCAATTACTTTAAATAATTATGAATTATTTTAAAGCAATAGATTAAAAAATAAAAGTTACCCTCCTCCTTTATTCCGGGCTTGAGACCGGCTATGTAAAATAACATAGGCGGATTCTAACTTTTTTATTGTTAGTAATTCTTCTTTAAAACGAATAATTTAAAAACTAATTGGAATGTTTAGAAATTTATAATTTAAAAAATAATTATAAAGATTAAAAGAAGTTAGAAATTTATACCGACACTACATATCTAGAAGTTCTCATTCCTATACCATTCTTCGCTCTCTTCTGCACCGTCTGAATCCGAATTAGCCTCGTGCCGTGCCTCGGTACCGCTTTCCTCAGTGTCGACTTCGGATGATGATGCTTCATGCACATGTTGCCTGCGCTCTTCAGCTTGAATCCAATCTTTCAAGCACACAAGTCTCTCAAAAACATTTGCACCCAATTTACTGCATTTATCGGAGAGGATCCTGTTCGCCAAACTAAAACAACTTTCGGAAGGTACGGTTGACACGGGCATGGCAAATACGTCACGAGCCATCATCGCCAGTGTTGGAAATGCCCTTTGATGCCTCCTCCACCATGCCATGACATCAAGTCCCTGTTCATTTCCGTTCATCATCAATACATAGGTCACTATCTCGCTTGTTGTTTGTGGTTCGATCTCTGACTGGAAATCTGCTAACAAACCACCACTGCTAGTGCTCCTAGAAGCGAAACTATTGAAAAATTTAAAAAAATTAGTGAACAAATAATGCATATATTATAAATAATAAATATTACAAAATACATGTATATGGTCGGGCATTTGTCCAAAAAAATCGGTCCGGTCCGTTTTTTGCCCCTTCCCGCCTACCCGTGTACCCGACCTATACCCGGGCTCGGGCACGAGTACCCCGGGTATCGGGTACGGGCAGGCAGGGTAGGGTATACCCGACTGGGACAAAATCAAACCACTATTACCAAGCGTCACTTAAATGAGATTAGAGCTAGCTCATAACTCATAAATATCTACCACTTTTGCACACACACTATAATTAATACTTGTTCACTTCTTTATTGACATCTTCGGCATATAAGATGCTGCACACCACAGGAGTACTATGCCCATATCAGAAGAGGGTTTGGAAGGCCAAGACGCCACCAAAGGTAAGGGTATTCATATGGGTAATGTTACACAATAAACTATTAACTAGAGACATGCTACGGAGAAGAGGATGCGGATTATGTGCTGGTCATATGGTGGAAACAAGTAAACACCTTTTTTGGGATTGTTCAGTATCTAAAGCATACTGGATTCTGTTGCTTCTCAAATTGGGTTTGGGTACAATACATAATAGTGTTAGCGATCACGTTAGACTCTGGGTAGGAGAAGGAGCAGGAGCAAGAGCTATGCAAACGGAAGAACTGAGGTTGGTGTGGACAACAGCTTGGGCAGCGGGATTGTGGTCCCTGTGGCGAGAACGGAATAGTAGAATTTTTAATCAAAAGACAAAGACAGTTACGTTGCTCGTAGAAGAAACGATCAAGGAAGTTAGACTATGGATAGATAATGGATGAGGGGTTTTAGAGGAGCATGAACCCTCGGTTTTCTTATTTCTTCAAAAGTAGAATATCTAATTTCATTGAGTAATGTAATATATATAGGAGGTGTTTGAACATTTGTAATTAATTTTTTATCAATGCAAAACAGTAGGCTGTCAATTGCCAACCTACCATCAAAAAAAAACTTTGTGTTTTTATGATGTGAATTTAGCCCTGACTGGTGATCGCATGCCAATATAATATTGCAATAATATAAAGCCGCTACTGATCATTGATAAATTGCTCCTTCCTATTTACTATGAGGAGGGTTCAAATGCCTCCATGTTTTTGTGCCTCCATCATGCCTCCATCTCTCTCCATCATTTTCAAAGTTTAAACAGTCGATCCGAACCGCTCAACCTAACCTCCATACTAAAATATGTTTGGAGACCAAATTTTATATTTTTAGAAATTTTTTTACTATTTTTTTAGATAGGTACAAAATCAGTAAATCTGAATCATCTAAAAACAGTATTTTTGTACCTATCTAAAAAAATAGTAAAAAAATTCCTAAAAATATAAAATTTGGTCTCCAAACATATTTTAGTATGGAGGTTAGATTAAGCGGTTCGGATCGACTGTTTGAACTTTGAAAATGATGAAGAGAGATGGAGGCATGATGGAGGCACAAAAACATGGAGGCATTTGAACCCTCCTCATTTACTATTGTGTTTATGTAACTAATGTTCAATTCACCTATAGATTTTACATACAAAATTTACTTACCATCAGTGACTTCATCATCAGAGTCAGTCCTGAAGATTTTGAGGTCCGGAGTGAGAGAAAAATTTGGGACGTCGTTTATATATACAATTTTTTTATAAGATCAGCTAATACGTTTCTACAAGTACTTCAACACCATATGTTTATCAGTCATTTTAGTCCAAACAGTCAATTGGAATCGTTCAACATGATATCCATATTAAAAAGTGCTTGGAGATCAAATTTTATATTTTTTGAAACTTTTTTACTAGTTTTTAAGATAGATAAAAAATCCATTGAGTCAGAAGATTCTAGATCATAAATAACAATTATTTTCTACCTACTTCAAAAACAGTAAAAAAGTTTTTAAAAAAAATATAAAAGTTGGTCTCTAAGTAAGTTTTAATATGGATATCTTGTTAAACAGTTTAAATCAATTATTTGAATTTTTAAAACACAAAAACAACTTATAAGCATATGGTATTGAAATAGTCATAAAAGTGTATCAAAATCTTCTACCTTTTCTGCTCCGCTCCACTCTGCTTCGATATAAATTACCTTGGAGCAGGCTTGTATATAACTATTTCAATCAAGTTTCTTTTTTTTTTATCAGACAAGGAAAAAAGCACACCCCTCATTCGGCATAGCCATCAGAGGAGTATACCTCCTATTTTATTAAACATAATTAAACAAGTTATTACAATTTGTACCTAATACATCCGCACAATACAAATTATTTATAAAATGGAGAATAAAACTTAAGGATTTAAAAATAATGCCACTTGAAAGGGCATTTTTTTGCTAATAAATCAACATAACCGTTCCATTTCCTCTCGGTTCACATGATCTTCACCTCCCAATCTTTGTCCATTAACACCCAAATTTGCTCCAATGTGTTGTTCTCAGTTTCCTCTCTTTCACTTTGTAAAATCTGAAAAGCTTCTGCTGAATCGGTCTCCACAATCATCTTTTCAAACCCCTTTCCCTACGCTATTTGAAGTCCAAGTTGGATAGCTTTGAGTTCGGCATTTAGAACTGAAATGGAGCCTAATGATGCTTGAAATCCTCCCATCCAAAAGCCGTGCTCATCTCGTATTAAACCTCCAGCAGCAGCATCACCCGTTGGTCTGTTTCAATCAAGTTTTAATCTCTTGTTGTGAGACTAAATAATTAGACAGTCATCTATTTATTTGTCTTTTCTTTGAACACTATTACCCATGTGATGTCAGTGAATTGCATTTAGCGAGAAAATAGAGAATTCTTATCCCCGTGACTCCATTTGATTCCACTATAAAAAATGATTTCTTTATCACGATGAGCTGTTCTTGACAAATGCATTTTTTTTTTGGTGGGTGGGTGGGCGGGAGTTGTTCTTGAGTCTTGACAAATGCAATTTTTTTTTTAATTTGGGGGGGTGGGTGGTTTGGTCCCAGCTCCATCACCGACTTACTCAACTACCCCAAGAAATGAATAATTAATCTATGATCCTAGCAAAAGTATAAGGAAAGAAATTTTGTTCTAGATCCACATTCTCCAACTATCCCCATTCCAATCACTCTCTCTCTCCCGCGCACTAATCTCCTGTAGCTCTCGTCCAATAAAAAGATGGTGATGATACTCGATGCCTTCCTGTCAAAGTTTAGCGAGCTTCTTGTGAAAATGGCTCAGGATGAAGTGGGCATGTTGCTGGGCATCCCTGGCCAGATCGAGAAGCTCAACAAGACCGTTCGTGACATACAATGTGTCCTAACCGATGCTGAGAGGAAGCAGAGCAAGGGCAGTGCCATAGAGCGCTGGCTTATGCAGCTCAAGGATGTCATGTATGATGCTGATGACGTCATTGACCTCTGTCAGATCAAGGTAAAGGAGCGCCTTGCTGCCTCCAGTTCCCTTTCCTCAACAAATGCTCGCTTTGGCTGCCATTTGCTGTCTTGCTTCCACAATCCTTTATTTGCTCATGAGATCGGTTACAAAATCAAAGATATAAATTCGAGGCTACAAGAGCTTGCCAAGAGTAAGGCTGCTCTGGGTTTGACCGAATCACAAATCTTTTCTGAGCCTTTCGTTCGAGGTAGCCGAGTGGACTCGATCATAAGCCGCAAGACTGATCCCACAGTTGTGCTAGCTGATATTGTTGGAGAAAATATTGAAAAAGATACTGAGCTGCTAGTGAACTGGCTAACCGAAGCAGAGAATAATGTGAGAGAAAACATTGGTGTTGCTGCTATTGTGGGGATGGGAGGAATTGGAAAGACCACTTTAGCCAAAAGGATCTTTAATGATGATAGAATTGGAGAGGAATTCCAGTTAAAAATTTGGGTATGCATCTCAAAGGAGGTGAAAGGAGTAGAAGTGCTGAAGTGTATGATACGGGAGGCAGGAGGTGAGCATGGTGCCGCCCAGGAAAGATCAGAGTTGGTGCCTTTACTTGAGAGAACCATCCAGAAGAAAAAGTTCCTGCTTGTTCTCGATGATGTTTGGGAAGAGAGTCAAGCGGTTTGGGATGACCTATTGCGTGCTCCCATGAGTGGTGCAGCACATGGGAGTTGGTTTGAGATCAAAGAGTTGCAAATGGAATGAGGGCGGCAAGATCTCATCGGGTCAAGAAGTTATCTGACATGGATGGCTGGTCATTGTTAATTAAACAGGTATCTCTCAAAATTATGATGTTTTTTTACAATTTACTCTTAATTTGAATTAACATTAGATGGATTAACCTGCTATGATTTTCTATATTTATTTTTCTCGACTAATTGTTTTGTTCGAACTAGAGGGCAACATCTAGCTTAATTAAAAGTATAGTTATATATATCTACTTGATGAAAAAGAAATACAGTAGATGTAGCATTTTTTTTTAAAAAAAACTGTGCATTCGATCATGGGCAACTAAGTTAGATTGTTCATTTACTGTAAAATTGTAAACTTTCTACCTTATATTTTCTAATATGAATGGCATTAATTTTGAATGCAAATTTTCCAATGACATTAATTTTCTACCATAAAGTTGTTCATTTTTAATATGAAGTTACTAACTTCATGTGTATATAATTATTTGGTAGGTCGCGCCTAACGGGGTTGAGAGCGAGATTCAAGATTTCATGGAAATTGGAATGCAAATTGTTGAAAAATGTGATGGTTTACCTCTTGCCATCAAAACCATAGGCGGTGTTCTTCGCACAAAAGGCAACACCAGAGGCAACTGGGAAGCAATTCTTCGAAACAATGTGTGGTTCATGGATGGGCTACCGGGAGATGTTCATCGTGCATTCTATTTGAGCTACGAGGATCTTCCATCACCTTTGAAACAATGCTTCATCTTTTGTTCCCTCTATCCTGAAGATTGTGAGATTTACAAAATAGATTTGTTTTATATGTGGCTTGCAGAAGGTTTTTTGCACGATAAGGAAGATTTTTGGGAGCTGGGTGACTTGTATTACAAGGAGTTAATTATGCGAAATCTTTTGGAAGGTTTTCATAGCACTCAAAGCGTATGCAAAATGCATGACCTTTTGTGGTCTTTTGCCCGTCAATTGGGAAAAGATGAGAACTGTGTCTTAGGGAAGGGACAAGTTTTATCCAAGTCTGACGGTTCACTGAAAGTAAGACGGTTATCAATAGAAGCATATGAGGTAAATATTGAAGTAATTAAAAAGGAAAAAGGGTTGAGAACATTAGTACTTCGTGACAAATCTGATTTTGCACTTGATGATATGTGTAAAACTGTTTGTAACCTACGTATTTTAGATCTACGCAATTCCAATATCTCAAACCTACCAGATTCTTTGTTTGGCCTTGTGCATCTCAGATACTTGGATGTCAGTGCTTCAAAGTTAAGAAGTATTCCAAGTTCCATAGAAAATCTGAGAAATTTGGCATGTTTATGTTGTAGAAACTGCATTGAGTTGTCGCAAGTCCCCGAAAGCATTTGTAATCTCCGAGAATTGAGGTGTCTTAGTTTTGAAAATACAAAAGTTGAGGCAATCCCAATGGGATTAAATAATCTAGAAAAGCTCACTGATCTACTGGGCTTCAAGCCATACAAGAATAATTTGGAGAGATTCAGTAGTGTAGATAGATTAGAATCTCTATCTCAACTCATTCACCTTCGTTTAGAGGGCTTAGAGAGAGTATCCGATAGGAACATAGCAAAAAAGGCTAACCTTAGGAGCAAGAATCAGTTGAAGCTACTATACCTCAATTACACTTTTTTGAGGCCAGAAGAACTACTTTCCCAAACTAACGAGAAATATATGGTAATTGAGGATGTTTTAAATGAGCTTTGTCCTCCAAGTTCTCTACAAAAGTTTTTAATTAAAGGTTACTTTGGTAGATGCCTTCCGAATTGGTTGAACTTGGGAGCAGCCCTTCCAAACCTTAACTATCTTTATATTCAACATTGTGCTTGCTTTGAGGAGCTTGCTCCATTAGGCCAACTTCCCAATTTGGTGTTTCTTCGATTAGAAGGTTTACATTCAGTTGCGAGTGTGGGAGAAGAGTTCTTGGAGAGGGATATCCAAAGAAAAGATGTAATAGCTACGAGTTGTCCTGTCAAGCCCGCATTTCCCAAATTGAGTGATCTAGAATTTTTGAACTTGCCCAAATGGAAAGAGTGGCGGTGGAATATGGGACAGCCAGCCATGCCTAAGCTAAAAACATTGGTAATTAGGGATTGTCCCCAGTTGAGATCTCTTCCGGAGGGTGTTTCGCACCACGCTATTTCCTTAGAGTTCCTACAAATTGAACGTGCTGACAATCTAATTTTCATAGAGAAACTCCCATCAATCAGAGATATTCATGTTACTAACAATCTAATCCTGGAGAGATTTTCAAATTTACCAAGCATCTCTCATATTCAAATAAAAGGATGCCCAAACCTAAAAACTTTGGAGGACCTTAAGTCATTACAAAGAATGGTTTTAAATGATTTTGAAATGGAAACCCTCCCAGATTACTTGGCAACTACAATGCTGCAAAAGCTAACAGTCAAGTGTAGTGAGGAATTGTTGCTGAAGATTGCAAGCGAAGGAGGAAGTGGTTCTGAGTGGAACAGATTCAAGCACATTCCCAATGTGACTATCTACTCATCGAGTGAATCTTTATATGTTACTTACAAGAGGACACCATTCAGTTTCGCCACCAATACAAGCACAAGGTCAGTAGCTATTTAATAAGTTTTTATATTCAAGTACAAATAGCACCTATGCAACCCTATCAGTACCATACCAGTACTGTCTTGAGTTCTTTCCTTTTTGCCCCTTTCTGTATGTTATGATTGCTGATTTTAATGAGGTTTCATTTAAAAAGAGAAAAACCATTTTTGGCTGGTTATATCAAGTAGCTTTCTTGATTGATAACATGCATAAGAATTTCTGGTGGCTGTCATCCAAAGGTAACAAATTGGTAAATGTTCAATAAAAACTGAGAGATTGGTCCTTCTAAGCACCTTAGTTGGTAACAAAATGAGTTATTAGTATTATTTAATTATTACATTGCTTGCGTTCAGTTGAGGTATATATATCGATCACTATCTAATGTATGTATAACGATTCAGCAAACAATTATAAATATATAGCACGAAGAAAAAACATAAAAGATTGTTTTAGAATCTTTCAAGCAAAGTATATTGCTTTTACATAACAAAGAATTATTGCACAGTATATAACAAGTATCAGAACTATAAAACTGATTTATCTTTTTCTTGTTTGTGCTTTGTAGAATTAGCAAATAAATGTGTCAAGGTGAAGGGTGTGAAAAAGAGAGGAAGCAATAAGTGAGACACACAGGCCACAAAGTGATTACTTCTGTTGCTGGTGGAATTACATTAGTCGGTGTTTTTCTTATTTTCCTTCAAGTAAGGTACATTAGTCTTGTTCCTTTCATCTATCTAGTTCCTTTCACATCAGAAAGTGGTAATAGTAGTAATAACAACAACAATAGTGCCAGTAACAGCATAGTATAATATTCAGAAAAGAATAAAAAAAAAATGTAGCAAGGAAAGAGCTACATTTGTCTTGTTTATATAATCAGCAACAATTAGCTGAGGAATTTGACCCGAGTCCCTTGCCCTTCCCTTTAGAAAATTTTAAGTTGTTCATCCCTTTTGATATCTGTGCCAGCATGAATCTCAATGCAGACAATAAGTTGGGACTTATTGGGTAGCAGTTAGGATGTCAGGTACCAGAGAGGATATGCTCTTTAGTTGAGGGGACCGTTTCCAGAGCTCAAGCTACTCAAAGAGTAAGACCACTGACATTGATATTGTTGTAATTGTGGTTTCTCTTTTGGTCAGTATAACAATGAGCCTTTTTTTACTTTGTGTGCATGCTAGATAATCTGAACCGTACAAGGACTAACAAAAAAGTTTCAATTTTTTTACAAAATTTGATCATTAAGGTATTTATATGACAATGATATAATATTTCAGGGTTGAAGGAAACGGGAAGAGTTTGAAGACTAGTTCAAATAAGTTGGTTGATTTGGGGTTCATGTACAAATATAGCGTGGAAGAAGTATTAAGTGAGAGTACTGTGAAATGTTGTAAGAGAGTAGGCAGCCAATGAATCCTGCTATAATTACATCCTTTTGTGCAATTAATTGAGCTAAAAGATAATATTTTTGTTGTATTTCCAACTCTTGAAGTACTTGGTGCCATTGCCGCCTCGATCCAACAATAGTTTTTCTTTGCTCCCGATTTGAGAAATCAAACATGGAAGAAGAAGACAAGCAGTTGGAAGTGGCAATGACAATCTTTTGTGAGTGCTCGCTGTGACGGATGAAGTTTTCAAAATGTTAGTTAATTTTTTTTCTAAAAATTGTACTTCAGAAATTTACACGGAGTATATGGATAAACTTTTCTCTGTGCTGTGTGTGGTGGAGTTATTTCATATTTAATTCATTATTGTTAATGTTGTTCTGGTTTGTTATTACCTTAACCGCTATCTAATGTTTTATGCATCAACTTTTCTATTCTGGTCATGCGTTGTTTTAGTTTAGTTATTCCATATCCTTTTGTGAGTTTATTGATATAGATTTAGAATGTTTACAGAAAGAAAATAAGATAGACGATGACTGGATTAGTTACATCTGGAACCAAAGTGTTTTATTTTATATTTTTCTAGACAGACCTGATACGAACCATTGAATAAACTGATGGTACTGATATCTGCCTGAGCTCTACAATCAGATCACTACAGCAAAATTAGTTATCTGGGACCGGATTTTGGGACGGGTCCGATCGCCGGTCGCAGAAGATCCCACGAAAAACCAAAAAAAAAAAAGAAAAATGTACGCAGCGGGGACGGATTGGCCCATGTCCTTCTGGGACCGGCGCCCAGAGCCTTCTGGGACCGATTTGGCCCGGTCCCAGAAGGTCCCTGAAACATTACACCGCGAAAACCCGTGAAGTATTTTATTTGGCGCGTTTTGTTTAGCTAAAAAAAAAAAAGAAAAAAAAAAAAGGGAAATCGACACACGCCGCACGCGATCGGGTCTCTCCTGCTGGCGACGATCGGCGATCGAGAAGGCCTTCCTCCCCTGCTCGCGTTCCTTCAGCAATCGAGAAGGCCTTCACCTCAGTCTCCGTCTTCTGACTCTCGGTACTAATTAACTCCTCTTAAATTAATTTACCATGCATTGCATTTACCCCTTTTTGAAAATAAGCATGAGCATTGAAAATTTCGAAAATTTTTCATCTCTGAGTTGCTCGTACCAGTACCTGTCCGGTACAGAGATGCTTGTACCAGTATCAGATGGTACATGAAGTTCATCAATTTCATGAATCATTTAATTACTTCAATTTATTTAGATGTGAAATTTGAAAATAAATGGCCAACAATTTAGTAATGATAATAATAATAATAATTATGATTATTATTATTAACATAATACCTTTGGATGAGTTCATCTAAATAGAGCTCAGCTGTCTGCTCCATTGTTCTTCCATCCTCCTTTTGTACCAATATTCCTTCGGCAATCCACAGCCGAATTAGTGAATTAGCATGTATTAGGTAATTGACAGGGAAAAGCGCAGCCATATATGCAAAACAGGTCCGAAGAAGTATTGGCAATTTGTTGTAGATAATAGTGAGAAATTCACTAAAATTGGCTGTAGAAGCAATGTCCCCAAGGGCTTGAAGATTGGGAGAAAATGATTGATTGAACATTATGCGACCACTTAAAAGCAGTTCATTGGTGAAGCACCAAAACTACTGGTTGCAATTTTTTTTGCTGCTTCAAGAGAATATTTTTTCTCAAAGGGCTTTCTAAATATTATTTTTTCTGCACCAAAACCATTCCCAGCATTCATTCCACTACCAACCATAATATGTAATTTTGATGTGAAATTTGAAAAGAAAGAAAGAAGGATTAAAATAATATTTTCTATCAAGTGGTTTGGTGCTGTTTAATTACTTCAATCAATTTAGCATGATTGGGGATTGCAAATTTAAATAGCATGCTTTCTGGTTTCTGACAATTTAGCAAGGATCATAATTATGAAGTTTGATATCATTCTTTAATAAACTGATATAAAGTTAGGACTATTAATTAATGAATTGGACTTTCAAAAATTACATCTTTTAATCCTCAATTTTGTCCCTGATTTTAATTGATTTTTCTAGCTATTACACGATTTTAATCGATTTTGTCTCTGGTACAGTAAAGTGCAGCAGTTCATCTCTGGTTCTGGCTTCGCAGTGGTACAGCGGTTCATCTCTGGTACAGTAAAGTGCTCTTTTTAATTTCAGCTTCTAGGTCTTTTTACCCTTTTCGTGTACCAGTAAAGTGCACTTTTTTGTGTTTCCTTTTTATTATTGGCTGGTACCAGTAAAGTTTTTTTTATCCTTTTCCTGTACCAGTAAAGTTCTTTTTAATTTCAACATTCGGTTTTGGTGGGTTACTGTTAAGACAAAAGGAAAATCCAGGCCGCTTATTTTGTTCGATGGCGATGCGTTCTTTCAAGAAGATGGCACACCCACTGAATTTGAAGTGCGTGCTGAGGATGGATTGAATCAATCAAGTCTTTTCGTGGATGAGGCCGATCCTGAGGAAGTAACAGTAGAAGACTTAAGTAATGAACCGAAAAGTAAAAAAAGGTCGAGGAAAAAACAACCAATGAGGAATTAGGACAATGTTTATCTTCTGGAGAGAAAGGTGTTCGTGAATAAGCACCGAGAAGATTAAGTACTTAGATGAAATGGTGGATGAAGTTCTGTTACAATGGCGATTCTTACATTAGATAGATTTTTTAGGTTTTTTTGGATTTTTTAAGTTTTTTTACCTTTTATTTTTGCTTTCATTCGACGGGTTTGGTTTTCAGAACCTGAAACTTGTAACAATCCCTTCTATGAATAAATCACACAAGGACTGGGTCCTTGCTTTTCATAAAAAGAAAGCACTGAATCCTTATTGTGATTGTATTATTTATTTGACATTTCAATGAAATTATTTTTGTTAAAATTGTTTATAAAACTAACAGTCAAGACAAACCTTATTGAAGGTATGTCGAGCAGAAAGGGGAAGGAGAAGGAGGCATCTTCCAGTGGGACTAAGTACCCTCCGCGCGGTCGAAATAAGTACATTAAGCTACCAGACACGCCGGAGGAGAGACCAGTGATTCGTCGAGTCGGTTATAGGTAAAATTCATTTTATTTTTTTATTTTTGTGTATGTAGGATTATCCATTTGTAGTGGTTTTAATCAATTTTGTTTGTAGAGCTTTTATTGGAGAAAAGGCGGACGTGACAAAAAATATCAACAAAATAATCTCACAATGTGCACGTTTGTACTTTCCTGAGACAACTAACAGACCCAACATAGCAGTGTGCACAAAATATGATGACTTTCCTGATAAAACTAAACTCGGGGTCCAGGCAGAATTTTTGGTAAGTAAAATCTCTTTTTTTGAAATTGGCAATCTACTATTTTTTTTTAGCTAACTAACGACTTTTTAATAATGCATGCAGAAGCACTTTCAGTTTGCCCCAGAGGAAGACATGGCTCAGGCCTGGAAGACATTCAGCAGCATAGCCAACAAACTTCTCCAAAACATGCTAAACAAGTGCAAAGATGATGCGAAAGATAAGTACAGTGATAACATTCTGGAGTGGAAAGACCGAGGGGTGCCAAGCACATATGATTGGATAACGGGGGATAACTGGCTCAAATTGTGCGACCATTGGTGCAGTGAAGACTTTGCTATCCGGAGCGAGAAGAATCATAAAAATAGGACCTCATCTAAAGAGGCTACCTTTGCATCCACAGGCTCAGTGAACATGCTAGTTCACAAACAAAAATTCATAAGATGTTTTATTTCATCAAAACAATTAATTTTAATTTCAGTTTACTCGAACTAACTTTGATAATTTTATTTGTGTTGAAATGTTTGTACATAATAGATGGATGAAAACAATCGCGAGCCCAGGTGGTCTGACGAGCTGTTCACGCCGACACATACCAACAAGAAGACAGGGCAACTTTGTTCCGAGAGGGCGAAAAGGGCACGGGTAATATAACATAACAATTTTTTAATAATATTCATTCTTTTTGTACGTTTTTTATTTGTTTTATTTTATAAATTTTGCAGGACAAGTACAATCAGGATATGAGCGAAAAGTATGGGCCTGATGAAGCTCTTTGGCCCTCTTTTGACGAAGACATATGGTATGCCAACACTGACAATAATGCTCACGGCGACAACTACGGTCTCGGTACTCTAGGTAAAATACACATACTTAAATTTTATAAATTTGTATTTAAAATTGTAATGTAACACTAATTATTTTTTTTGTAATGTCTTAGGCAAGACGAGATCGATGTATCGTCCAGGAGGGTCTCGGGCGTCTTCTTCACAATCGCGAGCCGAATCGCAATCGCACTCGTATACTTCGGGGCCGCCTCCTCTCAGGCAAGAAGACATAAATGCGATTTCAGGTCAGGTGTTAGGCATTATTCAACCACAGCTCAACCAATTCATGGAATTCATGGAAGAGATGAGGCGTACCATGGCGGGTTCTTCATCTCATCAGGTACGGAATCCAATTTTTGGGTATGTTTGAATCCAATAAGGTCATCCATAAAAATTTTAGTTATATTATCATAGGGAGGTTCTACCTTGCACCCCGATACTCATGATGACAGCAGGGATGATCTCGGAGATGACTAGTAGATATTTGATGTTTTAGGATATTATGTCGTACTTTAAATATTTTGTTTTTATGTCGTACTTGAGATATTTCATATTTGATGTTTATGTAGTACTTTAGATGTTATGTCGTACTTGAGATGTTACATATTTGATGTTTATGTATTTTAGATGTTTTATGTCATACTTTGAGATATTTCATATTTGATGTTATGTAGTACTTTAGATGTTTCATGTTTATGTTGTTCTGTGAATTGTTTGCGAATTACTTGATATTTGATGTTAAATTCATGGTACGTACCAATTAAAACAAAAAAATATATGAGTTTTCGTCACTAGGTCACGTTTCGTACTAATTAAGGCGAGAGAAAAATATATGAATAGAATGGGTTTAATATTATATTTGTTTGTTACAGTTCTTACCAATTGGAAATAAAAATAAATAAATAAATAACAAAAAAATAAAATAATACGCTTCTGCGACCCATATGGGAACCTTCTGTGACCACTCAGTGGTCTCTGATAAGCCCTTAGCCACGTCAGCATGTCACATCAGGGACGAATTTAGTTGGTCGCTGAAGGGGTCATCTGCGACTGGCGCCATACCCTTCAGAGACCGGTGACGTCAGCAGGGCAAGCATCAGTGACGGAGCAACTGCGACCGGGTCTCTGCAACCCATTTCAGTCATCTGGGACCGGCGCTTCACCCATCTGCGACCCATTTGGCCGGTCGCAGAAGGGTATTTCTGCTGTAGTGGATCATAATTATATGTGACTCGAAACAATGGATTTATATGCCATAACAAAAAGAATTCACCTTATTAGAGATTATGTTCCATAACAAAAAAGAATCTCCAAAGAATGGATATATGTCTGATGATGTGCCAAAAAGCATTAACAATGAATGGTGAAGAAATTAAGTATCATACTGACAAAGGCTCATCGAGAAGATTAACAATGAAAAAGGTAATTGTTCTATAAACAAATTGATTATGTACAAATTTAGTTAAGATCCTACTATATGTAAGAAAACTACTACTTGTTGTGAATAATTAAAACAAAAAACCTAAGTTGCTACTGCTTCTACACAAACAATTCATTTCTCATATTGCCCTTCTATTCAACCTTGCTGAGAAAATTGTTCTTCTATTGTGCAAACTGCTCTTGGAAAACAAACATAACTGAAAACAAAGGCTGAAGGAGCCCAGCTGCCGTTACCTACAAGATAAAGAAACTACTGAACGGTATGTAAAATTCTATTGAAGGAAACAACCCCCTTTTGGTCTATAAAATACTTGGAAAATAGAAGCCTAGATCAAGCCCTCTTCGGTATGTAATAGAACTTGTAATATGCATGTTGAAATTAATCAGCACCGAAAGCCCGGCCCGTTAATTCCTTCTGGAATATTCAATAGCTACCAAAGAGACTCATATAGTCGGTAAAATAAAATGTGCTAGATGCTTCTTATAGTGTCTATATTATTGTATATCTTGTACATTCTAGATAATTGTAAATCACCGACTTATATGGCCGGTTATGGATTTGTAGTAGAAACTTCTATAATATTTTATATATTAGTACCAGGAACAATCTAGAAAGTTTGTAACCGACATGTATGTAATATAAATAGAGGATAGGTGTAATGAAGTGAAATATATATAGAATCAGATAATAGTGAGGCGTGAGAATATATCACAATCTTGTACTCTTAAATAATAGAATATATCAAAGTTATATAAACTCCTCTCTTCTATATCCAATACCACAATCCGAGTCATAATTTCCAACAATGCAATCAGCACTTGGCTCACTAATAAATTCTCAGTCCTACAATTCTGCCTTGAATCTAATGTCTGCAACCCTTCCTAATAATCAACTGAACCTAATTAATCCTAAGGTTTGCAATCATCTCAAGTTACCCAATCCAACCCCATCCCCCCCCCCCCCCCCCCCCTCATTTGGTGTTATCCAGCATCAAGTAATTAAGCTTTTCTCATCTCTCACTTGTGCAATTAGAATTTATCAGAAAAGAAGTTAGGCTGAGAGTAAGGTTTACTAGCACTTTGTCACATGCTATATCAACATGAAGTGCATGTATGTAGTACTGGTAATTTCTTTACTTATAAATTATAACAGAGAGGAATCAGTATACCTTCTTAATTAAAGTAAGCAACAAGTGCATGTATGTAGTCTGTTCGCTCAGCTATCAACTTAAATGGTGTGGTGAACGAGGAATCTCCTGGCGTCATTTTTCATATGTCTATAGTCTATAAAGGAATACAAGTTGTAATTTCAAATTAGAAGTTTAAATTAACTTCAATCTAGCCTGCATGAACTGTACCAGAGTTAAATTTAAAATTAAATGACTTTCTGTCACTGATACATCACAAAACCATTTATGAACATGCACTCGTTACCTATTCCTGGATTCACCTCGAGTATACCAGCAAAGACATGAAGTAACAATTTTGAAATCTATGATAAGAAAGGAAGAAAATAGAAACCACCCACTTTGAGGAGTTGGGAATTGGTGACAATCTGATTGGGATCGACAGTATCAACAAGCGGCTCTGTCATTGCTAGTTTCTTGATACCACTCATGTTGAATCCATACACATTATCCTAAATTGCTATTAAACAAAGAGCTGCTTTGTCTGGTAACACAGCCCCATCATTTACCTACAGAAAGAAGCATATGTTAAAAAAAACAAAAAGAAATGTCTATAATACAGTAATGAAAGTTCAGAGAGCGAGTCAGTGTAGATGAAATGAAGCATGGCCTTGAAAACTGTTGCCTTCATATCTTTAATAGTTATGGTCTCAGTTTTGCTCTCAAAAATTGGCCCGAAGAGCTCTGCATTGAATACCGGCGACCGAGCAGTGAGCAGCGAGCACCAATCTATGAGCAGTGAAAATCCCCCTCCACCTCACGTATCACATGGTTTAGGGACAAAATACAAAAAGTTCAAAATTGGCAATGCATTGATACGAGTTGTTCGGATAAAGAGAAAAATTAAAGAGCATCCCCATGTGTAAACCATTGTAGACAGCATAAAGAAGAATACGGGCTTCTTCTCAGTTTGGCATTTCATCAAACAGATGGTGTTGCCATATCTACATAATCCTTTCATGAGAATATAATTGATCTCAAACACTAAATATACAATACAAATCACTCACTTCCATGTGAAATAACTAGAAAATTAATTCAAAGTAAATAGCTTCTCAATTTTAAATCAATCCAAAGTAAAAAAAAAATGCATAAAAAATATACTACTCTAGAGTTTATACCTTAACAGGGAACTACCAGTAAAAAGTAAAAATAAGGTGAAAGAGAATACTGCTCGTAGGACTCCGCCCCTTTTCTCCTTTGTTGTTATTGAACACTGACACTGGTAGAAGCAAAGAGAATACTCACGGAAAGCGAAAGGGTATCGCTGGAAGAAAAAAGAGCGTCAGTTTTTGTAGAATGAATTCTCGCCGAATCTCATCAATTTTCACTAGAAAATATTGAGCCGAAAATTTCCCTTCAAATCATTTCGCGTTTTGGTTGGAGAATTGGTGTTCCGATCAAGGAGCGACGAGAGAGTGAAGGAGACAAGGAATGTAACGATGTTATTTATGTGAGAAAGAGATAACGGAGCAGGGAGGGAAAAAGACTGTTCTAGCCCTAAAAAATACTCAAAAGTCAAAACAATTTTTCTGTAGTTATGCTTGTTTTTGTGTGGTTTATCCTTGCCTTTATTTTCTGATTGTTTTTCATTTTCTTTTCTTTTTTTTTCTTTTCTTTTTTTATGGTAAAAAAAAAGGAGATTAATTATGAACCGTTGCTTGGATTTTCATATTTTTAATATACTGGTTAGTGCATAAATGACCGTAAATATATAAATATGAATGGATCCGTATATAGATTATATTATAATTCAATCCGAATTCAATTCAGTTACGGTCGTCCAACAAAAGGTCCAATTCATAAAAAAAAAACTGTTTTGGGTCAACTTTTAAGTGCATTTATTTTCCTTTGTCTATTGGGCCTGTACTATAATTAATATCAATCTCCCAAACCATATGCGTAAATAATTAGTCACCAGATAATTCCATATCGTTTCGAGCGAGAATTTTTTTTTTTTTTTTTTTAGTTGTACAAATTTAATTGAACTGCATTTGTTCCGTGTTTCATACTTAATTGTCAAATAAATTATTAACATAATTCTGATTTGGAGTAGGTATGCTAAAAGTAATAACAGTTTGTTTCATCTCTGAGAGTTGGACTTGGTAGATTGTGTTATAAAACTAATCATTGAGATTGAGAAACACACAACAAACAAATGTACAATTAATGCTTACTATTTCTTATACTAATTAATTAATAATCTACTACCACCTAAAAGGTCTGAAACTCTAAATTTCAAGATAAAACTGAGAGCAATAGCGTATGAACTGAAATTATGGTCGGAAGAGGTATTTGCAAAAAGAGATACATACCTCACTAGATCTAAATGGGTGGTTCATAAACTGGATCGGGTAGAAAAAAGGAGAAATTTAAATGAAAATGAAAGGGTTCTAAGAATTCGACTCAAGGAACACATCTTTCATTTAGTTTCAATCACTGAATCCAAATGGAAACAGAGATCGGGTTGCAGGTGGCTACAACTGGGAGATAAAAATACTAAGTATTTCCATGCTTCTGCTAATGTGAGAAAAAACAACAATTTTATTACGAGTCTCAAAATTCAAGATGGCTTCAAAATTCAATCGGAGCTCCTGGAAGGAACAATTCTCAACTTCTATAAAGGCCTATTGGGAGAACGGGAACTTCAAAATCATCCATTCAACTTGTCAGGCCGAGTAGGGCTCGATATGACAGCCGAATTGGCGGGTTTGGATGACCCGATTTCAGCACAGGAGGTACAACAGGTCGTCATGCAGTTACCGAAGAATATGGCCAGTAGGCCTGATGGATTCTCTACTGAGTTCTATCAACATTTATGGGAAATCATTGCACCTGACCTCATGCAGGTGATAACGAGGGTTCAAATGGGAAGGATTGACATATCGAGCATAAACAGAGCAGCGGTAACCTTGATCAAGAAAAAACAAAACCCAGTGGAAATTGCGGACTTTAGACCCATTAGTGTGATAAACATTTCGGTTAAAATCATCACGAAGATCCTGGCTGATAGACTGCAACCACATTTAAAGGCTCTGGTTTCCAACAACCAGACGGCTTTTGTGAAAGAAAAATCAATTATCGAATCCTTCTTGGTGGATCGGGAATTCCTAAACTCATGTAGTAAAAGGAAGATTTCATCAATTCTCTTCAAGGTAGATTTTGCTAAGGCATTTGATACAACAAGTTGGACATTTCTAATTAACCTACTCATAGAGCGCAGTTTTCCGCCAAAATGGATATCAGCAGTACTTTTGATTCTAAGAACTTCATCATCAACGATATGCGTCAATGGAAACTTAACAGAATACTTCACCCACTCAAGAGGCTTGAGACAGGGGGATCCTCTCTCACCAATGTTGTTCATAATTGTCGCGGATTCCTTAAACTGGTTGATAAAAAACTCACTAAGTTTGATGCATCAACCCATTCATATCCCACTGAAACTCATACAGTATGCAGATGATACAATTATCATAGCCGAGGCACACCCGAAAACTCTTAAAATAATTGCTCTCATATTGGCAATTTACGAGAAGATTACGAGATTGAAGATCAATAGAATGAAAAGCGCCTTCGTTTCGATAGCTATCCCAAGCGACCTCAAGGAGGTAATTGAGAGAACTCTGGGATACCCCACAACAGAACTGCCGATTAAATATCTGGGACTTCCGCTTTCGGATAGAAAACCCAAGAGAAGTGACTTCCTTCCACTAATTGCGGTGGTCGAGGCTAGAGTAGCGAGCTGGAAATCGGCTCTTATGTCCTATGGAGGAAAGCTGATACTCATTAAATCGGTCTTATCAGCGGTTCCACTTCACTATATGCAGGCTCTGAAAATACCAAAATGGGTATTTCAGGCTATTGACGAAACTTTCTATGGAAGGGTCACCAGATGTGTAAACCGATCAATTGTTTAGTTAATTGAGAAAAAACTTGTGCGCTCAAGGAGAATGGAGGTTTGGGGATTATGGATTTAAAAACTCAAAATGATGCTCTTCTGACGAAATGGATCTGGATATGCCACTCGGATAGACAGGGTAATTGGGCCGCCACTTTGATGGACCTATATGGTATTCAAGATTTATCTGAGGAACCATTGCAACAACGATTTTCTTTCTTCCTCAAAGATCTTCAGCAACTATTACCATTCTATAGGGTCTCAACCAAGCAGGATCCAAATTCCCTACAACTCATGTGGAGATGGGAAGCAAGTGGTAAGTTCACAACAGCTTCCACATATAGGATGCTACACAACACGGGTATGATTTGCGGCTACCAAAAGAGATTATGGAAGATCAGGGCACCGCCTAAAGTGAAGGTTTTTCTATGGGTTCTATTACAGAACAAACTATTGACTAGAGGGGTACTCTTACGCAGAGGATGTCAAGTGCTTGGAGATTGTGTATTGTGTGGAGACACGGTAACAGAAACAGATGTGCACCTTTTCTGGGAATGTGCCTATACAGCTATATACTGGCGTATGCTTCTGACATCCTACAATGATCGACGACCGATAAATGCCAGGTCACATGTGCAACTATGGATAGCCATAGCTCGGCAATTGGATGAGGTCGGGAGGAGGACATGGGATACGGTTTGGTCGGTAGGGCTATGGGCTCTATGGCGCGAGAGGAATAATAGAATCTTTAGCTTGAGATCGAAAACTCAGGAAATACTAACGAGAGAAACGAGAGGCAATATTAGGCAATGGATTAACCACAGTTAGATGACGAGAATAATTGGTACAATGATAGACTAGTTGGTAGATGGAATTTGAGGTTTGTTTGAGATAATGTAATTAATTGTAATTAAGTTTCAAACTTTAAGCCCATTTGGGTTGTATAATTTTCCTTATCAATGAAAATCGCAAGATGGCAACTTGCCACCTTACCCTAAAAAAACTCTAAATTTATATAATGAATGGAGCGGTACTGGTACACCCTCAATCAGGCCTAGCCTTAAAATTGTGTTGAGTAGGAACGCTATATTGAAACTAACTTTATTACTCACTCAAACTATTCTTACAACTCTACTACTTAATTATCTAACCTCCAAGATTACACCCACTACTAATATTATCCTATATCTCCAAAATACTACAACACTCTTCTTAATATCTCTCTTACTTTCTTATTTTTCTTGGATTGCTTTCTTGCTTGGATGGTTCAAAGTGGAGACCAAGACCCCTATTTATACTTGCTCCATAAGAGCTAAAGAAACATCTAGATCTAAAATATTTTTGGCCTTTTCTAGATTTTCCTACATCTTACACTACAAGATATTTTATTTAATAGTTTCTAAACAATTCTTGATATCTTCATGAAAACTAATTTTGAGCTTGAGCTTGTTTGTAATTTGTTATATGTAGAAGTGGAGACATTGATCATAGGCCTTCAACAAATTGGTTCCATTAACTCAATTGAATTCACAACAGAATAACAACTTGACAGGCTAGCTTAGGGAACCTGTTTCACACACACACACATATATATATATATATGAGCCCGGCTAAATTGCTGCTGGTAGCATTTTAGCAGATGCTACCGAGGCTATATTTAACCGTGTGATGTTCAAACAACAAATCTAAACCGTTAGATGTTTAATCTATATTAAAATATACTTGGAGACCAAATTTTAGATTTTTTAGAATTTTTTTACTATTTATTAAGCTGGTTTGAAAACCGCTGTTTTCAATATTGCGGAAATTTACTGAAAACAACGGTTTTCAAACCAGCTTAATAAATAGTAAAAAAAAATTTCAAAATGATAAGAAAGAGAAAAAAATATAAAAATAAAAACCATTTGCTTCTTGAGAGGATGATTCCTTTTGCTTTTGCAACTCTGATGTGAGCCTTGCCACATCCTCTTGAGCTAATCTAAGGTCATACTCAGCAAGTGCCAATTTCGCCTCTGTCGATATTTTCTCCCCAAGCAAAGTCTGGGGATCTGCCACTGTAATTAACAGAAAAAGAATGTCTGATCTTCATCTGTTACAGTAAATTAGGAGGTTATTTTTGTGAGAGCAAATTAAGAAGTGATAATCACCTTTGGAGGTATTGAATCTCGCAATCTGATCAGGAGGGAAGGATTCAGAATCAGAGAAGAAAGTTTTGAGGCGAATTGCATGGTCATGGCGACCATCTTCTAGTAATTCATGTAACAGCTCGAACGCAGTCAATTGATAACCTTCTTCTAACAAAAAGTTAACGACGCAATTGCACATGGATGACCATTTTCCCTCTTCTTCAATTGATCCCTTTGCCATGTTAGTTTGAGTGTTAGTGCTCTACTCTTACACCATTCACCATTCGGTTTCGGTGGAGATCAGATCTGAGAAGCATACTTGGTGGTGTTGGTCGAAGGTTTAGTTTGATGGCGGATCTTATTTCGATTCCTTCCTGCGGGGGTCAATGGCAGGGGCATACGGGTTCAGATCCGATTCAGATTTATTACCCGCATTGCGAAACCTTACCACGAGTCTAGCTACAATGACCGGATGCGGATCGGATTCTGATTATCCGATTGCAATTGAATATGAATGGATCCTTATATGTTGTAATTGAACCCGGATCCGAATTCATTGACAGAAGGCCGAATTTGAAGGGGTTGAACTGGGCCCAATTAATAAAAAAACTGTTGTTGGGCCAACTTTTGAGTACATTTCGTTTCCTTTCCTTTGCCTATTGGGCCTGTGCTATAATATGAATCTCCTAAACCTAACCATATGCTTGTGTATTTACTCCAAATTTCGTACTTAATTGTCAAATAAATCATATGAGATAATTCTGATTTGTAGTAGGAATGCTAAAAGTAATAATAGTTTCATCTCACATAGTTGGAGTTGGAAGATTGGGAAATTTTTTATCCATAAAAATTATTAAATTCTAACATACGGAAATAAAAATAGTGTCTTGTTTTTAACAAATATAGAAAGATTTGACTCATTGAGTTCAATCTAAAATATATGGATCTGATTCAATGATCCAGATCCAAATATTATGTTTTTCTGAAATCATCTCTGGACCTGAGCTTGATTCTTATCTAATCAGACGGTTCGAATCCAAACTAAAAAAAAAAAAAGTAACATGGATCTGAATTATTGAATTTGATCTATAATATTTGGATTGGACTTAATGAATCAGATCTTTCTATGTTTATTGAAAACGAAGCACTATTTCTATTTCTGTACGTTTGATTTTAATAATTTCGAAAAATTATGTTTGATTTTAAAAATTCCGAAAAATTATGTTATAAAACAAATCATTGAGATTGAGAAACACACGTACAATTAATGCGTACTATCTCTTATATTAATTAATTAATAAATCTACTACCTATATAGGTACCTAAAAGGTCTTGAATTATAAATTTATATCAAGTAAAAAAAAAAAATTTAATTTATATAATTAATGGAGAGGTACTGGTACACCTTTCATGGAAATAAACCTGTTATTCTAAATTCAACCTTTTATTTTTTTGAATTGTACGAATCTCTATAAAAATTAATTTTTATGCACGAATCTTAAAATAAATAAACGGTTGAATTTACAATAACAGAGTCCCTACAATTCTTTAGAATCGCAGCAGATTTATTTCCGACCCTCTTTCAGGCCTAGCCTTAAAATTGGTTACATTAACTGAATTGAATTCACAACAGAATAACAACTTGACAGATTAGCTTAGGGGACCTGTTTCACATATATATTAATATATTATGATGAAATGGAGGGATCCAGTTAAACGAATAAGTGTGAAATATTAGCGTCACTGTCTTAAATGCTATATATATATATATATATATAGAGGAGGGTTCAAATGCCTCCATGTTTTTGTGCCTCCATCATGTCTCCATCTCTCTCCATCATTTTCAAAGTTCAAACAGTCGATCCGAACCGCTCAATCTAACCTTCATACTAAAATATGTTTGGAGACCAAATTTTATATTTTTAGGAATTTTTTTTACTATTTTCTTAGATAGGTACAAAATCAGTAAATCTGAACCATCTAAAAACAGTATTTTTTTACCTATCTAAAAAAATAGTAAAAAAATTCCTAAAAATATAAAATTTGGTCTCCAAACATATTTTAGTATGGAGGTTAGGTTGAGCGGTTCAGATTGACTGTTTGAACTTTGAAAATAATGGAGAGAGATGGAGACATGATGGAGGCACAAAAACATGGAGGCATTTGAACCCTCCTCATATATATATACTAGAGCTCACAAGGATCTATGACTTTTGCACACACTCATCTAGTGATTTTGTCTTACAAAAAGAAAAGGGGGGAATTTCATGTATACCCTTCCAAAACTTCAAAATTACGTATTTCCCTTCTAAACTTTGAAATTATGTATTTTCTGCCTCTAAACTTCCGAAACTCACAAATTTACCCATTTTATTGTCTTTTATATAAAAATTCATTTTAAATCTATAAAATACTCATTTTACCCTTCAATAAAAGCGTAAAAAATTTGTTATGAGTTTAATAAATGGTAAAATTAGTATTTTATAAATTTAAAATGAATTTTAATATAAAAGACAATAAAATGGGTAAATTTGTGAGTCTTGGAAATTTACAAAGAAATACGGTAATTTTAAACTTTAGATAGAGAAATATGTAATTTTGAGGTTTTTGAGGGGTATACGTGATATTCCTCCAAAAGAATATTAATTTCTAGTATGTCTTGAAACTTAAAATAAGTACAAATTAAGCTGGAGGTAGAAATGTGTTTCTTTCACCAAATTAATTTACAAACCTTTTAATTTTGACCACTTGATTTTATATTAAATTAATTCAAAAGTTTAAAAATTTTGAATGTAAACGTATCACTTGTAAGGTAAACAGATTTCAATGGTTCGAATTTGCTATTAAAGTCAATCTAATAAATTTTAAAATTGAATTCACAATGATAATTAGTGATGAGTTTAAAAACACACACTCTAGTTCTACTCCAATATATGACATATGATACCGAAATTTTTATTTCTAGCATTTTCCCAAAAAATAAACCATAAAACTCTCTTTTTTGAGGAATTCGACTTCTACAACGGCTGTTGAACACCGATGTGGCCCCAAATACTGATGTTCGCACTATGTCGATGTATCCCCAAACAGGGTCCACACACGTATTTTGTGGCCCAATTTTTTCCTCTCTTTTTTCTTCCGAAGAATTAAACTTTCAAATTCATTTTTTGCTTTGAGAATGGGGTTGATATATATCGGAGGATGCGAATTCCAAGAGACATCAGCATATTTCTTTAGACCAAAAAAGAAAAAGAATAAAGATGGAGTCACAGAACACCGGTGTGGATTCTTGTCTGAGGTCGCATCGGCATAGTGCGTATCTCAGTCTTTGAGTTCGCACCGTGTTCTGCGACTACAAATAGAAGTTGAATTTTCAAAAAAATTGAAATTTTTTTATTTATCTTTTTTTTTCAGAAAATGGTACAGATAACAATTTCCGCATATATATGACATGAAATTCTTGATCTGAAGTGACTATACCTACATAGGGTCCGAATACCCTAAAGTAACCAAATCTTTGGATTTTGTATCAGGACCGTCCGATTCAAATTCCTCGCTCAATATTTCTTCATCATTCAAATTCATCTCTCATAATATATGTGCTCCACTTCAGATAGTTTATCACAGATTCGAATCGGACGGTTCCGATCCAAAATCCAAATATTGGATTACTTCACTGAATCTGAATTATGTATGTATCAAGGAATTGTTTACAACAGCGGATAACGTACGCTTACAACATGATCATTTTTTTCTCTATCTTTTTAGAAATTTTCAGCGTATATATTTTTAGTTATCTCTCATCCTTATTAAGGAACTTAATATCTAGATCCTGCAAGGGTCCTGATTTACTGTTTTTTTTTTAAGGATGCTCAACCGTTGAATTTCCAGATCGCACATAGACAAATTTTCCAAATTATGCGTTTCAACACTTAAGCATGCACTGGTCGCACCGCATATGATCCCAGCGCCCATAGACCGCGCACCGCACCCGTGGACCGCGCCTCTGAACTACGCACGGCGCCTGTGGATCGAGTTCGTGCACCGCGCACCCTTTTTTCTGCTGAAGGCGGGATTCGAACCAAGTTGGGTTCTGTTGGTGCCAAAATTATTACCACTGCACTAGAATTCACATGTGTTATCTTGTAGATAAATATAGTATTTAACTATTTTTCTCTACAAATTTGATTTAAATTATAATTATATAAATATCATATATAAAATAATGAAAAAATATATATATTAATAGCCGTATCGTATCCTTCATTTTTGAAAATTGCCGTATCGCCGTATCCGTATCGTATCAGTATTATTATTGCTTTGAGATTTGTACAGCACGTATTTGAACGATTGATTTTCAAAAAGGTCACGCAAACAATTTTACACTCGTAACAAATACCTTAATCAGATTTCGCATGATATGAGAACCAAATCCTTGAACAGACTGCTTGACTCCCTGTAGCTGCTTTACCAGTTTCTGTCTTTGCCAGTTGCATCTGAAACGCTTGATCTTCTTCATTTTATAATATTTTATAATGAAATAATTTGTTTCCGTTGCAACGTACGGGTACGATGCTAGTATATATTTTATGTATAAAATGTTCAACAATTAAGTCTCAAATATCCAATCTCATATTATGCTCCATCTCTTTCGAATAATTGAGCTTCAAATTTACAAAAGAAAAAAAAGAATAAGGTACAGTAGAACGAAAGGTCAGTATATATATATGGTTGCTGATGTTGGGTGTGCTGTGTTGAGACTATTCAAAAGCACTTTGATTTTTTGGGGGAGAACTCTGTATGTTTTTTTATATAATGGGAAGGCATTTGTGCCAAAAATTTTATTAATATAAAAAACTATTAAATTTCAATATCTATACTATGTTTGATAAGTTTCCGAAAACTATTCAAACTGCAGATTTATTTTTCTATTTTAGGCCGAATTATCACAAATTTATTTTTTGATTTTGGAATTTCAGAATCGGGAAATAAATTTCTGGTTTTGGTTTTTGAATTCCATAACCGGATATATATATCTGGTTTTAAGTAATTTTCAAATTAAACAAAAAATGTTATAATTTATTTATTTTTTTATATTGAAATATTAGAAATATTTTATTTATAAATTATAACAATTTTCTAATATTAGAAAATGTCAAAAAATATTTCTAATATTTAAATTAAAAAAATTATAGCATTTTGGTTTAATTAAAAATAAAAAACTTAAAACCGGAAATATATTTTCCGGTTTTGGAATTCAAAAACCAAAACCGGAAATTTATTATCCGGTTCTGGAATCCCAAAACCAAGAAATAAATTTCCGGTAATTCGGCCTAAAATCGGAAAATAAATCTGCAGTTTGGTCAATTTTCAAAATCTTGTCAAACATAGTGAAGATTTTGACATTTAATATTTTTTTTTGGAATATTAATAAAAATTTCGGGCATTTATGCCTATTTTTCTTTTTTTGTAAAAAAGAACGAAAGGAATAATTACTCTTTGATCCTAGCAAATTAAATTGCTCTTCGAAGTAACGGACATTAATTATTTGTTAAACTATATACCAAACCTGAGCTCATTTACTATATTATAAGAGAAACTATGTTAATTTGTAGATACTAACAAATAGCTAGTCACTCTAGCAATGAATTTTCATATCATAAAAAGGTAAATAAAGAATGGAACTTATATGTACCTGTCCACATTGTGCAAAGCAAAAGCATTGCACCATTTGGTTGCTTTTGCCATTATATGCTGCACCTCTTTGGAATAATAAAACTTCAAATTTACATAAGAGAAGAGCAAATCAAAAAGAAAAAGGTACAACATAAAGAAAGGAATTTTTATTTTTCAAAAGTCAGTGATTTTAAATGTCTACTGATAATTTTATTGATAGAAAAATATTTACAATGAGTCATATGACTGTTATTCCTATATCTACTCTTTTATTCTCGTAAAATTCTCTAAACTACTATTATATTAGAATTCTATTTATATACACTCTCAATTATAATTATATTTATACACAATCTTAATTACTTTAATATCTTAATTCCCATTTCGCTCTATGACTGGATCCGCTTCTTCGATCGTTGCTGCGCTCCAACAACGATCGGATCTACTCACTGTCACACTCTAATCGAGATGTTAATCACTCTAATATTTTAAATGTCATCTCGCTCCATGACCGAATCTGCTTCTTTGACCATCGCCACGCTCCAACGACAACCGAATCTACTCATTGTCATGCTCCAATCGAGATGTGGACTCTACACTTCAAACTTCGACGATACCACACTCTCAGCTCCGGTCCCTCCTCTCTCTCATTCTCTTCTCCACTTAAAAAGGTAGAATCGAGAGAAATTAGAGGTGTTGTGTCAAGAAAAAGGACTACAAGAAGTGGAAAGAGTGGAGTTGGTTCGGAGGAGGGGGAGTCCACGTATTTTGCATTAACTCAAAAAGAAGAAGAATTTTTTGAGTTTATTCACTAGTAGAAAAACAGAAATCAGGATCGGTTATATACGCATATCAGTATCGGAATACAACCGATCCTGATCGGGGCAATACTAATACCTCAGAAATCTGGGTCGGTTGCTTAATAGAACCGATCCTAATTCAAAAAAAAAAAAAACTTTTAGGATCGGTTATTTTAAACAATCGATCCTGATTACTACTATTAGGATTGGTTGTGAGTTCTTTGTTAATAAATCTAAAATTAACAGTGAAGCTTACTGAGCGGAGAAGATGAGGCGAGAGGGAGAGATGGAGACAGAGAGAGAGAAACACAGAGGAGAGGGAGAGACGGAGACAGAGAAAGAGAGAGACACGGAGGAGAGGGATGAGTTGAGACTAAAATAGTTTGGCTAAGTACAGAGGCGCGAAACAAAAATAAAGGGATGAGTTGAGACTCAAATATTTTGGATAAGTACAGAGGCGTGAAACGAAAATAAACCCTAGCGCTACATAAGCATTAGGATCGGTTAATTCCAAAAAACTGATCCTGATACTATCAGGATCGGTTATTATAACTGATCTTAATTCAAAAAAAATAAAATAGTTAGGATCGGTTATTTTAAACAACCGATCCTAATAGTAGTAATCTGGATCGGTTATTTAAAATAACCGATCCTAATTCTAAAATAAAAAAAACTTTTAGGTTTGGTTATTCTAAACAACCGATCCTAAAAGTTTTTTTTTAGAATTAGGATCGGTTATTTTAAACAACCGAACCTAATAGTAGTAATCTGGATCGGTTATTTAAAATAACCGATTCTAATTCTAAAAAAAAAAACTTTTACGATCGGTTATTTTAAACAACCAATCCTAATATGTGTTACATTAGAATCGGTTGTTTGTAAAAACCGATCCTGATAGTATCAGGATCGGTTCTAACAAAAAACCGATCCTAATAGTTCATAAATTAAGATCGGTTGACCATAAAACCCGATCTGAATAGTTTTTAGAATCGGTTTTTTTTAAGAAAACTAATCCAGATAGATATTAGGATCAGTTGTTTCATATAGCCAATCCAGATAGGCTGATCCTGATTCTAGTTTTTCCACTAGTGATTGCATCTCAGTCGTCTGATCAGGATCAGAGCCAATCTAACCCACACCTATAACGCCTGGGGCCCTCTAATATTCTATGTATAAATTGATCAACAATTAAGCGTCAAATATCCAATCCCATATTATGCTCCATCTCTTTCGAATAATTGAGCTTCAAATTTACAAAAGAGAAAAGAAAAAAGAAAAAGAAAAAGAAAAAGGTACAACAGAATGAAAGGAATAATTACTCTTTCATTGTAGCAAAATTGCTCTTCGAAGTAACGAACATTAATTATTGAGTGAGGCCATGCTACTTTGCAATGTGCGGATCGTTTCGTGTATTGGATTTATCAATCCGAACAGCTCAACATTATTATCGTATGAAAATATACATGGAGACCAAATTTTATATTTTTTTTTGGGATTTTTTAACTATTGTTGGTAGGTATAGAAAATCACTACTTTGGATGGTCTAGAACTTTTAGATCAAGTGATTTTTTAATTGTCTAGTAAAAAAAGTTTCAAAAAATATAAAATTTGGTCTCCAAGTATATTTTCATATGATAATAATGTTGAGCGGTTCGGATCGACTATTTAAACTTTGAAAAGATATGAATCCAATTAATGCACGTAACGATCCGTACATTTCAAAGTAACATAGGCTCACTCTTAATTATTTGTTAAATTATACCAACCTAAGCTCATTTAATATATGATTTCAATATAATCAAATTAATAACTCTGGATATCTTACGGAATTAATGATCAAATATATCATAACATTAATGTACTAATTAAAGACCCAGCCAAGAAAACTACGCAAGTTTTAGATAATAGCAAAATATATATATATACTCTCTGAACTAACGAACATTATTTGTTTAAATTATATCAAACCTGAGCTAATTTAATAAATAATTTCAATACAATCAAAACAATAGCTCTAGAAATCTTTCGGAATTATTGATAAAATATTATTATAACATTGCTGTAATAAAAGCCGAAATTTTTAAAATTACCATTTTATAAAAAATGTTAAACCAAAACACCAGTTCTGGCTGTTTTTTACAAAAATCGCATGGCCGCTTGCCCTGGAAGCGGCCACATGGAGCTTGGCCGCTTTGGAGGGAAGCGGGCACCTATTATGGGCCGCTTTGGGGGCCAGCGGCCACTGTTCATTTTTTTTTTTTTTTTTTTTTTTACAGAATTTTATTTTTATTGTTTGTATTAAAATATTAGAAATGTTGAACATATTTCTTTGAAAATAGATGAAATACAATATAATTTGATTTATTAGAAAGACTGCAACAAATAACGCGGATCAATATTTTTCAGGCCGGATTTTTCGCGGTTGTAAGAAAAATTAATATATTTCTTTATGTGTTATTGGAAAATAATAAAAATACTTAGATTCTGAGTTATTGATCCCGGTTCAAAATTCACTTCTAGGTAATCCAGAAAATATTATGATCCTTCTAGTACATTTAATTTTTAAAAAGTTGTATCTATTTTTAGAATTATTTTTAATATGAAAGTAATTTAGTATGGACAAATCAGGTTGTGACACATCATAATTATGATAAATTGGACCATCTAAATTGTGACGCATCATAACATATGCAAAAAAAGGTTTGCACGCCCATGCAATTGAGCCATCTAAAGTGTATTTACTTTCCTCTTAATGTGTAACACTTGGAAGTTCGGAACCTTTGATGACAAAAACAGAAATAGACAGGTTTGCATCAACTTTATACGAGCGTGCCAATTTGCACTCACTGGTGGTTGCTTAATTGGTTTCTAGTCTATTCAGCTTTTAACCGAATTAGAAAACTTTGAACTAATTGTTTCAGTTTTTTTTTTTTTTTTTTTTTTTTTTTTTGAAATGAACTAGTTTGGTTCAATTTTTAATCTATTTCGGTTTTTCTATTAATTGGTTCGATTAATATTATGATCCTTCTAGTTCGAAATGAACTAGTTTCGGTTTTTCTATTAAGGATCATAATGCACTAGAAGGATCATAATATTTTTAAAAATAGATATAACTTTTTATAAATTAAATGTATTAGAAAGATCACAATATTTTCTGGATTACCTAGAAGTGACTTTTGAACCGGGATCAATAACTCAAAATCTAAGTATTTTTATTATTTTCCAATAACACATAAAGAAATATATTAATTTTTCTTACAGCCGCGAAAAATCCGGCCTGAAAAATATTGATCCGGTTATTTGTTGCAGTCTTTCTAATAAATCAAATTATATTGTATTTCATCTATTTTCAAAGAAATATGTTCAACATTTCTAATATTTTAATACAAACAATAAAAATAAAATTCTGTTAAAAAAAAAAAAAAAAAAAAAAAAAAAAAAAAAAAAAATGAACAGTGGCCGCTGGCCCCCAAAGCGGCCCATAATAGGTGCCCGCTTCCCTCCAAAGCGGCCAAGCTCCATGTGGCCGCTTCCAGGGCAAGCGGCCATGCGATTTTTGTAAAAAACAGCCAGAACTGGTGTTTTGGTTTAACATTTTTTATAAAATGGTATATTTAAAAATTTCGGTAATAAAAGACCCAGCCAAGAAAAACTATGTTTGTAAATACTAACAAATGGCTAGTCGCTCCGATTTTTTTTAAAATACTCAAAAAAAATTATTTTATTAAAAATAACCAGGTTCTGAGTGGAATTTTAAAAATACCCAGGCCGCATATTTTTTCCGCGTCCCGGAATTTTTATTCCAGGCCGCAGAAAAAATTCTCGACCCGAATTTTTTTTTTTAATTCCGAGCGCGGATTTTTTCCGTGGCCCGGATATTTTTTTTTAGAGTTTGGAGAAAGAAAATATTGTTTTTTCGGCCCAACTTTGCACCTTTGGTTAACATATCAAAACACCTTCAAAAGTCATGAAAATTTACCGACATGCAGTCTTGACTTCATAGAATAAGACTGTGAAGTTTCATACAAAATCTCAAAACAGATCGTGAGATATCGGCTCTCAAAAATTGCCCGAACTGCTAAAGGAGTGCTTCTGAGCCCAAATTTGCACCTCTTATTAACATATCAAAATACCTTCAAAAATCATGAAAATTTACCGACATGCATTCTTGACTTCATAGAACAAGACTGTGAAGCTTCATACAAAATCTCAAAACATATCGTGAGATAATGAAACATAACAAAACTGAAAACTCAAACATAATAAAACATATAATAAGAAGATAATAAACCTGAACATAACAAATCAAAACTCAAACATAACAAAACTGAACTCTCTCTGAAGGAATGCTTCTGAGCCCAAATTTGCACCTTTGATTAACATATTAAAAAAACTTTAAAAATCATGAAGCACTCCTTTAGCAGTTCGGGCAATTTTTGAGAGCCGATATCTCACTATCTGTTTTGAGATTTTGTATGAAACTTCACAGTCTTGTTCTATGAAGTCAAGAATGCATGTCGGTAAATTTTCATGATTTTTGAAAGTGTTTTGATATGTTAATCAAAAGTGCAAATTTGGGCCAAAAAAAAACAATATTTTCTTTCTCCAAACTCTAAAAAAAAAAAAATCCGGGCCACTGAAAAAATCCGCGCTCGGAATAAAAAATAAAAAAAAAATTCGGATCGCGAATTTTTTCCGCGACGCGGAATAAAAATTCCGAGGCGCGGAAAAAATCTGCAGCCTGGGTATTTTTAAAGTTCCACTCAGAACCTGGTTATTTTTAATAAAATAATTTTTTTTGGATATTTTTAAAAAAATCGGCTAGTCGCTGAAGCAATGAATTTTCATATCATCAAAAAAGTAAATAAAGAATGAAATCTATAGATGTCTGCTCAAAGCAAAAGCATTGCAACATTTGGTTGTATTGCCATTATATATGCTCCACCTCTTTGGAATAATAAAGCTTCAAATACAAAATATATATATATATATATATATATATGAAAAGGAAAAGGTACAACAGAAAGAAACGAATAAGTTTTTTTTGCTTTCATAATTTGTTGCTTTAAAAAAAAAAACCAATTTGCTCCCAGCCCCATCACCGACTAATTCAACCACCCCAAGAAAGGAATAATTAATCTAATCTCTCTTTGTTCTCAATCCACATTCTCCAACTATCCTCATTGTAATCTCTCTTTCTCCCGAGCTCTAGCTGTAGCTCTCGTCCATAACAAAAATGGTGATGATACTCGATGCCTTCCTGTCAAAGTTTAGTGAGCTTCTCGTGGAAATGACACAGGATGAGATGGGCATGCTGTTGGGCATCCCTGGCCAGATCGAGAAGCTCAACAAGACTGTTGGTGACATACAATGCGTCCTAGCCGATGCTGAGAGAAAGCAGAGCAAGGGCAGTGCCATAGAGCGCTGGCTTAGGCAGCTCAAGGATGTCTTGTACGATGCCGATGATGTCATTGACCTCTGTCAGATCAAGGCAAAGGAGCGCCTTGCTGCCTCCAGTTCCCATTCCTCAACAAATGCTCTCTTTGGCTGCCATTTGCTGTCTTGCTTCCGCAATCCTTTATTTGCTCACGAGATCGGTAACAAAATCAAAGATATAAATTCGAGGCTACAAGAGATTGCCAAGGGTAAGGCTGCTCTGGGTTTGACCGAAACACAAATGATCTTTTCTAGGCATTTCGTTCGAGGTAGCCGAGTGGACTCGATCATCAGCCAGAAGACTGATCCCGCAGTTGTGCTAACTGATATTATTGGAGAAAAGATTGAACATGATACTGAGCTACTAGTGAAGTGGCTAACTGAAGAAGAGAATGATGTGAGAGAAAACATTGTTGTTACTGCTATTGTGGGGATGGGAGGAATTGGAAAGACCACTTTAGCCAAAAGTATCTTTAATGATCAGAGAATTCGAGAGGAATTCCAGTTAAAAATTTGGGTATGCATCTCAAAGGAGGTGAACGGAGTAGAAGTGCTGAAGTGTATGATACGGGAGGCAGGAGGTGAGCACGGTGCCGCTCAAGAAAGATCAGAGTTGGTGCCTTTACTTGAGAGAACCATTCAGAAGAAAAAGGCCCTGCTTGTTCTCGATGATGTTTGGGAAGAGAGTCGAGCAGTTTGGGATAACCTATTGCGTGCTCCCATGAGTGGTGCAGCGCATGGGAGTAGGTTACTAGTCACCACTCGAGATGAAAGAGTTGCGAATGTAATGAGGGCATCAAGATCTCATCAGGTCAATAAGTTATCTGACATGGATGGCTGGTCATTGTTAATTAAACAGGTATCACTCGAAATTATGATGATTTTTACAATTTACTCCTAATTTGAATTAACATTAGATGGGTTAACCTGCTATTATTTTCTATATTTTTTTTTCTTGACTTACTGTTGTCTGAACTAGAGAGCAGCATCTAGCTTAATTAAAAATGTAGTTCTACATCTACTTGATGAAAAAGAAATGCAGTAGATGTAGCATTTTAAAAATGTGCATACGATCATGGCCAACTAAATTAGATTGTTCATTTACTGTATAATTGTAAACTTTCTACCTTAAATTTTCTAATATGAATGGCATTAATTTTGAATGCAAATTGGAAACTCCTAATTTTAAAATTTTGAATGCAAGTATACCAATGACATTAATTAATTTTCTACCAAAAGTTGTTCATTTTTTAATATGAAGTTACTAATTTCATGTGTGTATAATTATTTGGTAGGTCGCGCCAAACGGGATTGAGAGCGAGATTCAAGATTTCAAGGAAATTGGAATGCAAATTGTTGAAAAATGTGATGGTTTGCCTCTTGCCATCAAAAGCATAGGCGGTGTACTTCGCACAAAAGGCAACACGAGAGACAACTGGGAATCAATTCTTCGAAGCAATGTGTGGTCCATGGATGGGCTATCGGGAGATATCCATCGTGCATTCTATTTAAGCTACGAGGACCTTCAAGCACCTTTGAAACAATGCTTCATCTTTTGTTCCCTCTTTCCCGAAGATTGTGAGATCGTAAAACCAGATTTAATATATATGTGGCTAGCAGAAGGCTTTTTGCATGATAAGGGAGATATTTGGGAGTTGGGAGATTCGTATTACAAGGAGTTAATTATGAGAAATCTTTTGGAAAGTCTTCCTGGCTATAAGTCCTCGTGCAAAATGCATGACCTTTTGTGGTCTTTTGCCCGTCAATTGGGAAAAGATGAGAACTATGTCTTAGGGAAGGGACAAGTTTTATCCAAGTCTGACGGTTCACTGAAAGTAAGACGGTTATCAATAGAAGCATCTGAGGTAAATATTGAAGTAATTAAAAAGGAAATAGGGTTGAGAACATTAGTACATCGTGAAAAATCTGATTTTACACTTGATGATCTGTGTAAAACTGTTTGTAATCTACGTATTATAAATCTAAGCAATACCGGTATCTCAAGCCTACCAGATTCTTTGTTTGGCCTTGTGCATCTGAGATACTTGGATGTCGGTGCTTCAAAGTTAAGAAGTATTCCAAGTTCCATAGAAAATCTGAGAAATTTGGCATGTTTATGGTGTACAAACTGCACTGAGTTGTCGCAGGTCCCCGAAAGCATTTGTAATCTCCGAGAATTGAGGTGTCTTGGTTTTGAAATTACAAAGGTCGAGGCAATCCCAACGGGAATAAATAATCTAGAAAAGCTCAATGTTCTACATGGTTTCAAGCCATACAAGAATAATTTGGAGAGATTTAGTAGCCTAGATGGGTTAGAATCTCTATCTAAACTCATTCAACTTCGTTTAGAGGGCTTAGAGAGAGTATGTGATAGGAACATAGCAAAGAAGGCTAACCTTAGGAGCAAGAATCATTTGAAGCAACTATACCTCTATTACACTTTATTGAGCCCAATAGAACAACTTTCCCAAACTAATGAGAAAAAGATGGTAATTGAGGATGTTTTAAATGAGCTCTGTCCTCCAAGTTCTCTAGAAGAGTTTTCAATTGAATGTTACTTTGGTAGATGCCTTCCAAATTGGTTGAACTTGGGAGCAGCCCTTCCAAACCTTAACTATCTTGTTATTCATAATTGTGTTTGCCTTGAGGAGCTTGCTCCGTTAGGCCAACTTCCCAATTTGGTGTTTCTTCGAATAAAAGGTGTATATTCAGTCGTGAGTGTGGGAGAAGAGTTCTTGGGGAGGGATATCCAAAGCGAAGATGTAATAGCTATGAGTTGTCCTATCAAGCCCGCATTTCCCAAGTTGAGTGAACTAGAATTTTTGGGGCTGCCCAAATGGAAAGAGTGGTGGTGGAATATGGGCCAGCCAGCCATGACCAAGCTAAAAAACCTGGTAATTGAGGATTGTCCCCAGTTGAGATCTCTTCCGGAGGGTCTTTCGCACCATGCTATTTCCTTGGAGTCCCTACAAATTAATTGTGCCCAGAATCTAATTTTCGTGGAGAAACTCCCATCAATCAAAGAAATTCGTGTTTCTAACAATCTAATCCTGGAGAGATTTTCAAATTTACCCAGCATCTCTCATATTCTAATAAAAAAATGCCCAAACCTACAAACTTTGGAGGACCTGAAGGCATTACAAAGAATGGTTTTAATTGATTTTGAAATGGAAACCCTCCCAGAATACTTGGCAACTATAATGCTGCAAAAGCTAACAGTCGGGTGTAGTGAGGAGTTGTTGGTGAAGATTGCAAGCGAAGGAAGAAGTGGTTCTGAGTGGAGCATATTCAAACACATTCCCAATGTGACTATCTACTCACCGAATGAATCTTTATACGTTACTTACAAGAAGACACCATTCAGTTTCACCACCAATGCAGGCACAAGGTCAGTAGCTATTTAATAAGTTTTTATATTCAAGTACAAATAGCACCTATGGAACCCCATCAGTACCATACCAGTATGGTCTTGACTCTTGAGTTCTTTGTTTTTAGCCCCTTTCTAGTATGTTATGATTGCTGATTTTAATGAGGTTTCATTGAAAAGAGCAAAATCATTTCTGGCTGGTTATATCAAATTGCTTTCTGTCCTAAATTATCTGGTTATAAGAAATTATGGTGGCTGTCATCCAACAGTAATAAATTGGTAAATGTTCCATAAAAACTTAGAGATTGGTCCTTCTAAGCACCTTAGTTGATAACAATTAATTTGTATCCATGTAAATAAATATATATGACAAAAATGTGTTATTAGTATTATTTAATTATTACATTGCTTGCGTTCAGTTGAGGTATATATATATATATATATCGATCACTATCTAATATATGTATAACACATATATATATATGGATCACTATCTAATGTACGTATGTATAACATATATATATATATATATGGATCACTATCTAATTTATTTATAACGTACGTATATATATATATGGATCACTATCTAATTTATTTATAACGTACGTATATATATATGGATCACTATCTAATTTATTTATAACGTACGTATATATATATATGGATCACTATCTAATGTATATAACGATTCAGCAAATAAATTATTAATATATAGGACGAAGAAAAAACAGAAAATATTACTTTTAGAATCTTTCAAGCAGAGAATATTGCTTTTACATATATAACAAAGCATTAATTATTGCACAATATATATATAACAAGTATCAGAGCTATAAAACTAATTTATCATTTATTCATTTTCAAGATATATATATATGCAAAAAGAGCGGTGCTGAGGGTATAAAATAAACCATTCGGAAGGTGATTTTATGTAAATGGGTGTTTGTTTATTTTTAATTTTGTTATCTACTTTGGTCATGCTTGTTTTTTTTGTGGTTTATCCTTGCCTTTATCTTCTGATTGTTTTCTATTTTCTTTTCTTTTCCTTTTTTACCGTTACAGATAATTATATATCGTTCGAGTGAGAAAAGTATTTTTTTACGGTACAAATTTAAATTTTTTACATTACAAATTTAAATTTTTTACATGTAGACACATTACTCGTAAGGTAGATAGGTTTTAATAGTTCAGATTTATTATTTGAAGTCGATTTAACGGGTTTTAGACTTGAGTTCACCAAAGGACTTGATGAACTTAAGAACACCCTAATTCTACTCCGAATATTAAATTGGTACACTAACGGCTACTTTGTACTACAATCATTAATTGTATAATTGCATTATTTGAATGCGATCGAGTAATTTAATTAATCAGTTAGATATATAGATGATCGCCATTAATTGATATGATTGGTTACCGATCAACTTGTCACATACTTTACATGCGAAAAGCACTATTTATTCCTACGGGGCTATCGATCTAGCTATCACTAAAATGAAAAAAGCAGTATTTATTTATGTACGTGTGGCCTTCTATATGATTGATTCATTGTATCGGGCATAATGACAAATGAATAGTTCGGGTTCGGTTCGGCGGGATCAAAATTTTTTTATTCGGATATAATTTGAGTATAATTCGGGAATGATTTGGTACAATAAGGAAGCAAAATAAAATCCAAAAAACCCCAGTAAAAAAATAAGAAAAATTAAAAAAAGAAAGTCTTTTTTCTTCGCGTTTTTGTCGAGAATAATTCGTGATTCGCGTTTTATTCGGAGTTCAGTTCAGAAACGTCAAAAAATAAATAAAACGTGAATATATTGCGAGTCTTGTCGTATCGAGGAGAGCGAAAATCATGAGATTTTCAAGCTACGTTCTCTTTGCTTCGAGAATTTCAGTGGTAGTGACAAAATTTACATAAATAAATAAATACCAATTAATTGGCTGATTAGTTGGTGACAATAATCAAATTGTCATGAACATATTTGTTGGAAAGTAATTGTGTGAATAAAACTGAGTAATAGTTGATTTATCTGATTAATCATAAGTTTTATGTTAATACGGTCAATTAATGGTCTTTTTTATTATTATCTTTTTTGACAATTATTCTTTGTATACACTATACTTTGCTATTTTCCTTTTACAATTATTCTTTATATATATACATTATACTTTACCTTATTTTATATGCATATTTTCTAAATGACAATTTTATAAAATTTTATTAATTAACAAAGTAAATAAGTTAAAATAAATTTATTTTGATAAGTTTAATAAATTAAATTAATCATTTTTAATATATTATGAGTATATATATAACTTTAATGAAAATACAAAATTATCTATAAATTTTAATTAATTAACTGCATATTTATTAATTGTTTAATAATACTCTGTTCGTCTGACGTTTGCACCACTGCTAGCTTTTGATACAAGCAGCGTATATTGGTTCCACTAAAAAAAAAAAAGATTGTATATGTTGGAGGAAAGATGTACAACAGTACTGCTTTGACAATAAAATCATTTTTGTCTCTATCTTTTTTTAAATTTTCAACTTCTTATCATCCACCACATCGCATGATTTGATAAACGCTAATTTCATGTACTATATATATTTGGTTTATTCAATTTTAAAACCAGCTTTTCATCTACTGCAAAAGGTAATATTTTTTGTGTGAGAAATTTAAATGAAAAATCTCTCATAATATTAAAAATATTGTTGTACAACTTGATTTCAATTTTATTAAAAGTATATCTATTATTTAAAAAAAAATCTTGAAATTCTTCAATTTAATTCTATATAATTTATTATTTGGTGTACCAAGTATTATTATTTGAAATTGAGTAAATTATTGCTTCATGTTACATGTCACGTGAATAATGACTTCATTTTTTTTTTTAATTTACTTAAAATTCTTGGAATTTTTGTTATGAATTAATTACAATTTTGGTTTGAAATTTTGTATAAAAGTCTGATTGAAATTGTATTTGAAATGAACCATCAATGTTTCGCTGAATCTATAATCCTTTTCCATGAGAACTCGAGAGATAATTGACAAATGACCAGTGTTATCAATCAGACCGGATCTCAATCTGATAAATCTTTGAGTAAATGGTTTACTAATTAGACCGATGAATTGTTCTTGAGCTTGAGCTTTATTACATCTTTGAGTAAGTTTTTATGTTATTATTTTGGTAAGTGGTACTATTTGTTCTTCGAAAGTCATCTGTGCAGTTCTTGAGCTTGAGCTTTATTACATGCACCTTCTAGCATACTGCTTTGACTGACACATACAGCCCTTAAATCCTGATATGAAACTTTATTTTCAACTTTAAACTGGTTTGTATTTTTTATAGTGTCATCCTTATATATATTAAGCTTTCTTTTCAAATGAATATGATTCTATGATCGACTCTATCATTATGCCAAATATCTTTTACTATAATCACGTTTCAAAAAAAGAAAATATGACAGGGTAGTGGTCTAACATTGTGCGTTCTGTTTATGGTGATCTATTCGGGCACCCTTTTCATGTATTTAGTTGTTAATTACTACCGTTTAGTTTAGTAGCAAATTGGTCGTCCAATTGGTCTTGTCATAATTCTCCCTGTATAAGTGATTTAAACTATTAATTGTGTTCTCAACTGCTCAGTTTGACTAAGTTAACCCGAGAAGCACTAAGGTGTTCTCTTAATTCCTGCAACTGTAGGACAAATTAGTAGCACCAGTGTGCTCTCCTCATCCTCCTCATTCAATAATTGCAAGGAATCGATCAAAAGAGCCTAATTTCTCTGTTTCCATTTTCACTGTTGTTCTTTCCTTCTTATTCGCGAATCTCGTTTTTTGTTTTTTCTTTTCACAGACTAAGGAGGAAGGAGACTCTTTACTCAGAAGACTGGTGTTCCATGCGCCAGGAAGCAAATTCAAGAGGGTACATGAACTTAGAGTTCCGGAAGAGCCATAGCAGTGATATAATTGAGACATAAAAAAGGGGTCCCACCTGTCATATATGATGAGAGACATAGCAGTGAATTAATTAAAAGGGTATAATTGTCCTTTTATTTTATTTTTATTATTAATCAGTGTTTGTAATTGATATATTCATAGTATAGTTATGTTTAGATGGGAAAATAATTAATTTTAAAGTTTTGATGGAAAAATATCTAATTGAAGAAGTTATGACGGGTATATATCTAAATTTCTCTCAATTTTTTCTCCTAGAAACAATTTGAGACGTTGCTACAACATTTTAATTAAAAGTGAAAATATTTTTTTAGATAAACCAAATTTTATTCATAAATTAAATCTCATTGAGGCTCTTTTAATGATTTCATTTAGTTTTTTTAGTTACTTAATCTCGCTGAGCATCGGTTTCTTAGCAAGAATTAAAATCACCCCATGGAACTTCATTTTGCTCTAAATTTTATGGTCCATATTTGTCTGAAAACAGTAATTTTCAATAAATCTAAAAAAATAGTAAAAAAAATTCAAAAAATATAAAATTTGGTCTCCAAACACATATTAATATGGACAACAAGATGAACGGTTTGAATTTGTTATTTGGACTTTGAATCAAGTGATTTATAGTCCAATGTACAAAGAATACTATACATTGCAATGTACCATAGCTCATCTCTCTCTCTCTCTGTATATATATATATATATATATAGCAAATGGAGTCTCTTAATTTGCTCCTCAACAGGGGTGTTCATTGGGTCCGGTTTAGTCGGCTTTGAACAGAACCGAATTAGTTTAGACTAAATGGTTTGGTTTTTTCGATTTAATGGTTAGGTTCGGTTTGGAAATTTTCAAAACTGAAATAACCGAACCGATCGAACTTTATATATTATGAATTTGATTCGGACCTTTTCGGTTTATTTCTTAATCAATTGCTTTAAATACTTAGGTTTATTTCTTAATATACTTCGGTTTATTATAAATTCATTGCTTTAAATAAAAAAATTATTATATTTTGGTTTGAACCGAACAAACCTAAATAAAACTTCTGTTTGATTTGGTTGTAATGCTAAATCGGTTCGGTTTGGTTCTATTTTTGAAACCAAATTATAACTTTAATTTGCCTAGTTCGATTCGGTTTCAACCAAACCGAACCGATGAACACCCCTACTCCTCACTGTTGGCAGATGAGATGAACTTAACATGGAGAATTCAATTGCTCACAAAATTAAAATTAAATAGAAATGCAGAGTACAATATATGTATAAGGAATTGTTGAGCCATTTTTTTTTGGAAGTAGGCTTTTTGCCTACTTGGAATTATATTTGCCAAATATTGTTGAGCTAATTGACATGCACTTGCCACCAACATTAACCATTAATTCTGTATGAAATTAATTCGCATGGGTTTAATTGACATGAATTGCTTCTATATATGTATCGACAAATAGGTACTTGACCATGTCATGATTTTGTTTGTATATGAGAGGCTTAAGGGATTAGGACTTAACAGACGAGCTATTTAATTATTTTGAACTCAAAAGTTAGAATGCAGAAAAATTCGAGCTAACTCGGTTCAGACGAAAACGGAGCAACGAGCGGTGGCCAGATCCATTAGATAAAAGCACTGAGAGCGTGCAGTAGTGGTTAGAACCATTAGACAGAAGCACCGGCTCATATCAAAAGTGGAGGATAGAGTGAAGAGTTTGACGGAAGATGAAGGCAGAGGGAGGGGGAAGCTACAGGCAAATCGTCAACTAGTAATTTTGCAAGGCGATTCTATTCTAGAGACGTACGCCTAGTGTCTTGTTAATTTTCTCAACTTGAAGCTCCTTGGCGCCAGCGTCGATCCTTCTCCCGAGCCCTCCTCCCTCTCCTGCATTCTTCGCATCTGCTTCTTAATTTTTCCCTCTCCCACCCCTTTCCAACCTGCCTCCTCTCTCTCCCGCCTCCTTTGCTTTGCTTGTATCATTTGTTTTCATCCTCTACGCACTGCATGCGTCAATCATATTTAAACTACATTTCTATCTGACAATTATATTTATTAATTATTGTCTAATGGCGCCATGGCGGGGCGGAGCTTTTTTGGATTCCTACGAGGGGGTCAATGATATGGCTGGGGCATATATGTTGGTTACCCGCATGGCCTCATTGAACTGAATTGATATGAATATGAATGGATCCTTATATATTGTAATTGAATCCAAATTCGATTCATTGACAGAAGGTTGAGTTTGAATGGGTTGAACTGGGCCCAATTAATAAAAAAGTGTGTTGGGCCAACTTTTAAGTGCATTGGGCCTGATCTGGAGTAGGTATGCTAGAAGTAATAACAGTTTGTTTCATCTCTGACAGTTGGACTTGGTAGATTGTGTTATAAAACCAATCATTGAGATTGAGAAACACACAACAAAACAAACAAATGTACAATTAATGCCTACCATCTCTTATATTAATTAACAAATCTACTACCTGAACCTGAACCAACTGAATGACTGATCTCCACAGAATAACAACCTGTTTCACTAGTATGGTATCATAGATGATGAACTGGAGGGGTCCAGTAGTTAAACGAATAAGTGTGAAAGTTGCAGACAACTCGGAGACAAGGCCTCGTGAGCTTGTTTTGCACGGAACTTGTGCTCGGAGATATTAGCAAGCGTCACTTAAATGAGATTAATTAATACTTGTCCGTCCACTTCTTTCTTTTTCTGTTGGCTCAAAGGCAGTAGTCATAATTAATTAGGTCAAATATTAATTAAAATGGTACACTAACGGCTACTTTGTAGTTGGTAGTATAATCATTAATTGTATTATTTGAATGCGATCGACTAATTTAATTAATTGGTATGCATGATTGGTTACAGATCAACTTGTCACAAACTTTAATTAGATGCTAAAAGCAGTATTTATGTATGTATGTAGGTGTGGCTTTCTATATATACGAATATGATTGATTCATTGTCTCCGGCAGCTTTCGCGAAAATCATGAGATTTTCAAGCTACCTTCTCTTTGCTTTCAGAATTTCACAGTGGCGGTGACCAAATTAATCTACAGATTTGATCGATTACTTAGCGGCGATAATTAAACTGTCACGAACAGATTTATCGGAAAGCTATTTTGCAGATGAGACTGAGTAATAATTAATTTGTCTGATTAACTGTATATATCTATTAATTACTTAACCTACTCCGTTTATTTAATTTAACAAGCTCATTGACAAGCAGTTTAATTTTGAAAAGTGTACTTCTCTTTCTTAAAGGTTATGATGTACAACAGTACTGCTTTGACAATAGGATCATTTTTGTCTCTATCTTTTTTACAATTTTCAACTTCTCATCTACACCGCATGATGTGATGGGCGTTAATTTTATGTACTATATGTATATTTGTTTTTAATGTATGGTAATATCTGAAATTACATCCAACTTTAATTTATGTACTATATGTATATTTGTTTTTAATGTATGGTAATATCTGAAATTACATCCAACTTTAATTTATATCTAAATTGCATTTCTATTATATTTATTTTTTGTTGTTAGAGATCGAAATTTGTGAGAAATGCAATGATCGATAATTATCACTTCATAGTTCGTGTTGCACAAATAATTATTTATTTAATTTTAGAACTAGCTTTTGATTTTGATCTACTACAAAAGGTAGTATCTTTTGTGTGGAAAATCTGAACGAAGAATTTCTCTAATATTAAAATATTGTTGCATGACTTTATTCCAATTTTATAAAAAATTATATGTATTATAAGAAAAATCTTGAAATTCTGCAATTTTAGGTTTAATTCTATACAATTTATTATTTGGTGCAAATATTTAATTAGCATTTATTGCGTCATAGCAGAACGATTAAAAAACAACACTATGCTCATATTGCTTTGCCACAATTTTTATAGTCCGAAAACGCTATAACGTGCTATTAAAAACCTTGATTTGATGTACCACGAATTATTACTTGAAATTGAGTAAATTATTACTTCATGTTACATGTCACATGAATAATGACTTCATTTTTTTTCCAAAAAAGTTACTTTAAATTCTTGCATTTTTTTATGAATTAATTACAATTTTGATTTGAAATTTTGGTTTTCAAATGTGTTACGTTATGAAATTTTTACAATTAAATTCGAATGATTTAAAAGAAAGAATCGATAAATCATGTTAATAAAATGGAAGTTTAAACCTTAATTAAGGTTCCCCTAAATAAGTAAGTTAATTGTGAATTGAAACCGCGTCGAAATTTCGAGATTTCGGAACCTTATGGGCTCAGTGCGGATTAGATTGACCGCAGTGCGGATCAACCTCATCCGCAGTGGCTCAGGATTTTTCTGGAATTTTGACAAAAATATGACTAAGTAGTGAGTGCGGGTGAGAGATCCGCAGTGCGGATTAGTTTAGCCGCACTCATGAATTTCTGTATTGCACTGAATTTTCCTGAAATCGACTAAGTAGTGAGTGCGGGTGAGGGATCCGCAGTGCGGATTAGTTTAGCCGCACTCATGAATTTCTGTATTGCACTGAATTTTCCTGAAATCGGCTAAGTAGTGAGTGCGGATGAGGTTGAACCGCAGTGCGGATCAGGTTCATCCGTAGTAGGCTCGGACTTTTCCTGGATTCGGCTGACAACCGACTAAGTCTCGAGTGCGGATTAGGTAACCCGCAGTGCGGATTGGCTAATCCGCATTCAGGGTAATTTTAACCCTAAAACCCAAATTAAACCTTCTCTCTCTCTCTCTCTTCCACCATTCCCCATTTCTAAGTGAAATTCGTCCAAGAGAGAAGGAAAAGATCCCGTGAGTTTCCGTTTCGTTCAGACTCCCGATTGTTGCGAGAAATCGAGTTTGGAACCGAGAAAGCAGCCGAGGATCTCTCAGAACCCTTCTATTTGGTATTTCTTTCTCTCCTTTTTACTTTCGAAACCTCGAATTTTCTCGATTTCTCGGATTCTCGTTTTAAACCCGAGATTTGTGCTCGAATTGCTCGAGGACTAGTTCCTCTACACTTCTTACTAGTTTGTTTGTCATTCTTTTTCCCGATTTCTTCCGATTTATGAAATCTGATTTCTAGGGTTTCGTGCCAAAATTAAAAGTTGGCATAATCGTGATTTGATTTGTTTAACCCGACCAATTAGACTTGTAATCGGTAGGGTTGCCTCCTGATCGTGAATTTTTAGAACATTTAACGGCTGATTTGAGGTTTTGACCAAATTAGGGTTAACCAAACGGTGAATCGAATTGATCCGAGAACCAAAGTAGTGAAACGGTGATTGATGGTTACCAAAGTGAAATAGTATAAGGCTAGAGGGCCTAGATGGAATTGTGTACCGTTATGTGAGATTTTGGTAAGAAAGAAAGAACCGAAAAGAATCGATACCAAAACATAAGAATTGATTTAGGACTGTACAAACCCTAAGTAAACGTATGGACCACTGAATCCAAATTAAACCAAGTATACGTATAATATAGGTGTAGGCTCGGTCGAGCAAGAACTTGCGAGACAATACGAGACGTCCGATCCTTAAATTAAGCGGTACGCTCGTCATACTAAGGTGCGGGATTCTTGGACTTGTTTGATACTTTATTTTCAGGAATTAAACTGTGTATTCGTTTTGTCATGTTGAATATCATTGATTGCATCTGAATTGTGTAAAGCATTTGCATATCCCAATCAAATTAAACTCGAATTGATATGACTTGAGTGATTTTGCATGCTGGTATGGTTGTAGGTTGTGTCGATCTATTATGATCTGATTTGATTGAAAGTCACCACGATTGATTTGATTTGATTTGATATGTATGTGAATGGATTTACGAAGTTAAGCACTTGGATCCAATGAATTTGCCAAGTCGGGCTGTATGCTGACTTGGATTCCCAGGATCCTAAATGGCCTTAGGTGAACGGCCCTCGATATTCCCAGTACCGGTTGGGACGAGGGAGGGTGATTATGTTATGAGATGTGTGATAGGAAATCGTGGTTGACTTGTGTAACGTCTATGGCTCGGTAGCATTTTCCTACGTGTTAATGCATTTGAACGGTCGATTGAATATGACGAATATTGGAAACGATTCTAAAGTGGATTTTCTTTACATGATTTGAACCAGACCTTAATAAACTGTTAAGCCAAGCGGTTGCAGATGGGTGTCAGATAAAGGGTCCAGCGGTTGGCCATCTGTAGGTGTCAGTAACCCTACAGATGTGGGTTTGATAAAGGTTCAGCTCGAAAGAACATCTGTAATTGCTACAAGCCCTACTGAACTGAGTTAGGAATCGAGTTAAGCCAAAATATATGTTGTGTTTGAGATTCATCTTGGAAATTTCGTAAACTGTGTTTCAGGTTGATTAACTGTTGTCGAGTAGTGGCATTCTGTTATTTATGTTTTCTTATATAACCGTTTGCATTGTTGTTGTTTGGGTTTCATTATTGAATATAGAGTTTGATTGCAAGTCCAATAGTCTGAACTGTGGCAAATTTTCGCACTGAGAATTTATTCTCACCCCCACCTTCCCCGTTATTTTACAGGTATTGGTGCGACTGATTCCGGAGAGGCACGAGAGTAGTAGGCCTTAGTAGCTTACCAGTATATGACCCTAGATATCTTTTGTTGTATAGATTTAGGGTAGGCCTCGTGGTTGGTATCCGGATGAGATACTTTTGTTGTATTATATGCTGACCAGACTGTGTACTCTGATATATATATTAGAAACTTGTTTGAATTGCTTGTTGTTTGGTTTGAAATGTGAGTAGCCTTGTAAGCATACACGGCGTTGTATGCTTACGGCGGGGGACTGTTACGACCCGTGGCCGCGGGGTGTGACAAAATGACCTTGATTTGATGTACCATAGTTTTTTATAAATCAATGCTCAGCTAAATCTATAATCCTTTTCAATGGAAACTGGAGAGATATTCACAAACAACCAATGGTATCATAATCGGACGAACCTTGAGCAGGTAAATATTCGGGTCCAGGGTTTACTGGTCAGACTGTCTGATAAATAATGCACTAAGCAAATCAAACTGGTAACATCGTCCGATTTATCTAGTCCAATCGTCTAGTCGATCTGATTTTAATAATACTACAAACAACATAAAATGCTATAAGGAACTTCTGGACAATTACTAAGGTTGTGCTCCAGAACGGAGAGAGAAACTTCTCATTAAAGAGAATGAAGGGGAGAAATCGGGAGTAAGTCTCACCTCCGCACAATGATTTTACATTATGATTTGTAAGTGCCGATTGTCGTCAAAAATCAATACAATACTGAGCTTTTTTTTTTTTAAACAGTACTCGATTATCTCCGCTCTCTCTCCATTTTTTCTCTTCTAGAGCAAGTAAAACCATCGGGCAAGAACGGTCTAGAGTGAGGCTCACTCCCGCACGTGAATCTTCTTCAGTCTGAAGCACCGTCTAAGAATGATTTGAGCTGACTTTTATTTTGAATTTTTTTTTTTCTTAAATTACGGAGCAAGATATATAGATTGGAATTCGTATCCCCACATATTACCTGACTGAGTAGAATTGAATTGGACCGTCCGAAAATATAAATTTTAACTTGACACGCATCTCAAAGCACAAATAATACTGCCCTCCTGGCTGAAATTAAATCTAGGCCGTCCAATTCAATTGTGTTGAGTCAGGTACCTGAGAGGAAATGACCAAACTGGTCAACGGGTCAAGAAATGTTGGGATATATATATATATAAACGGGCTACATGATGACAAAATAGAGCAGTCTCTAACGGTTACTTGTGTCTTGACTTCCTTCACGTGTCTCCTTCTCTTTGATTATTTGCACTCCAATCATTCTTCTTTTTATTTTTTTTTATTTTTTACGAGTATTTGCACTTTATTTCCCATGCAAACTGAATGAAAATAATTTTTTACAAAATACAAAAAGAATATTCTTACTTTTTGCTTCCAGATTTAACAAAAATAAAAATTCTATCTTCATATTACAACACTAGCCTAGCCTTCAAACTTCAATATGCATTTATTAATTTTATAATAATTATTTTCTTTTATTCCTGGCAGCTATCAATGCGCATCTAGCGGAGCAGAGGTAGTAAATTATAATTTATTTATTTTTTATATTTATCGGACCAATTATCACGTTTAAATCGTTTCAATAAGGAAAAGGGAAATAACTGTTTATTTATTTTATATTAACAATAATTATTCCGTCTACTTTTAAATACATAATATCTCTACTAGTTTGTTCGTACTTAATTACGAGTTTAAAATTCAAACACAAAATAATAACAAATAGAAACAAATTAGGTCAAATATTTTCATTAACAATATTTGCCTTTTTATATTTTCTTTTTGGGTAAATTTTGTTAGAGGTCACTAAATTTTGTCATTTGTCACGAATTGATCACTCAAGTTTAATTTGTTTATTTTTAGTCACTCAACTTTGTCATTTATTCTAATCAAGACACTCTATACTTTTATGTCCAAAATGCTAACAGAATATACTCATTATGTTAGTTTTTTGGACGGAATATGCTCATTCCATTAGTATTTGAACATAATATATTACATTAATATTTTGGACGGAATGAAAATATTTCGTTTAGATTTTGGACAAAAAAGTACGAAGTGACTTGATTGAGATATACGACAAAGTTGAGTGACTAGAAAGTGACAAATCAAACTTGAGTGACAAATTCGTGACAAATAACAAAGTTTAGTGACCTCCAACAAAAAAAATTTTCTTCTGCAATGAAATGAACTATTTTGTATGTACCTCTCTGTTAAATAGAAAGGTAATCCAATGTAGTCAATATTTTAGTGAGTAAATATGTTAATTATTTTCTTATTCATCAATAACATAAAAAGGGAAAAAATAAATATCATCAATTAATTGCTTTTATGACAACATTTGTATGAAGAAATTATAATAAGGAAATCAGTGTAGCAACTGTTCAGAGAATCAAATCTAAGCTTCAACACAATAAACTACATTGCAACATAAAATCAAAGTTGCATAAATTTGTATATTAACCGTTTAAAATCCAACGAATTAAATCATAGTCGTTGGCAGATTAGAACATTTACGTGCCTAATATAGAGAAGAGATACATGTAAATTTTTCAATATCTTTTTTATGAAATTATTAGTAATGACTTCGGTTAATGTTTGCATACTGTTCATATATTTTTTAAATGTCTTATATAAAACTTAAACTTGTATCTCTACATAGAAGATGACAATTTATCATTAATAAAACTAAGTTCATAGTTGAGCGGGTCCTTCGTTAATCAGGTTTATTTTCTTTGTTTTTTTGGCTCTTGTATGTTTGTCCTAACATGCATACTTATATATATAGAGAGAGTTGGGCTACGGTACTCCGTAAAGTAAAGCAAGTGTTTTACTTCACGTCTATTTCTTCAATTTTAATGTTCAAAATGTTGATCTGAACTATTTAAGTTAATCTCCATATTAAATTGTGCTTGGAGACTAAATTTCATATTTTTTTGAAAAAATTTTACTATTTTTTTAGAATTTTTGAAAATGATTGTTTTTCAGAAAATTCTATACCATCAAAAACGGCGATTTTCAAAAATTCTAAAAAAATAGTAAAAAATTTCCAAAAAATATAAAATTTGGTCTCCGAGCACAATTTAATATGGAGATCAACTTGAACGGTTCAAATCGACGTTTTGAACTTTAAAATCGCAAGAATATGAGTGTGAAATATGATAATTTTTTATGAGCACATAGAAAAAATAACATAGATCATATCCATCGGTTTTGTTTTGACTTTTAAGTTTTAAATTTTGAATTATTAAAGTTTTAAAAAATGGAGGCACAAAAAATGGGGGCATTAGAACCCTCCTCATATATATATATATATATATATATATATATATATTAAAATGCTTCGTACATTTTAATATTTTTAAATATTATTTTCAAGAATTAAACTTGAATTTCTTTATAGAGAGAATAAATTTTATAATACTGCACTAAGTTCGCACTTGAATAAAGAACTTATAAATTTCTCTCTTTATATCTGATGAGTTATTTTTATTTTAAATGACACCAAATATGTTAAAAGAACACATCCACAAACTTGTATTCCTTTTAGTGTAATTCCATTAATCCGTAAGGTTAGCATTGGATTATTAATATATGTCATGGTAAACTTTACAAGTAAATTTATAAGAAAGTGGTTAAAAAGTTATTCACTTATTTGTAAATTTTTTTTTAAAAAGTGTAAAAATTCCATTTGATTCCTTTTTGAGAAAAAGTAAGCAGAAAGGCGAATGATGTACTGCTATGTACTTATTTTCTTTTAATAAAGCAAATTAAGGCTGTACACTCGCGCATGTAAAATTACTGTGAAGTCCTTTTTTAATTGTACTTCTTCATTATAATTTTTGTTACTTGCATGTTATAACAAAACAATTAAATGAAATTCACTGAAGCTGCAAAATTTAATCACAGAAGTTCGAATTTAGTCACGGATTTAAAATATTATAATCTAATTATAGTAAATTAGATTGATAATTTAAGGCCCTGTTCGGCCATTCATTGTTTCCGTGGGAAAAAAAAATTAAGTTAGAGTGTTTCGACCATTCAAATTGAATTTGTTTCCGTTTTCGTTTCCATTTCTGTTCCCGCCTGACAGCCGAATAGGACCTAAGGGAAAACCGGACCGTTTACGCTCCTACATATAATTAAAATTTTCAGCACCAAGATCCATTTAGTTAATTTAAAATATATTTGGTCTTAGTTGATAGTTCTGAATATGTTGTTTTTTTCTCGAAAGTACATCGAAGAGGTTAAAATTGGTACAAGATAACCTCAAACATGTCAGCGTTTATCCAAAATTTGATTTGATATTCCTTTTGCTTGTATATATGCACAAGGTGTGAGATTAATTAGTTGAACTGAATATATTTTTATACAGATCAATATCAACGCTTATCATTATAAATACATAATTTAACATGTCCTTATACAATGTCGAATTTAATGGTATGAAAATATTAAGATTGAACATTTCTCATTTCTCATTTCTCATGTTTAGATGAAAATATTAAGATCAATAAAAACAAAAGTTATTGTAGCTGACCGCTTCAATGCTGGGTGATTTTGTTAAAAAGAAAAAAAAAGAAAAGAAGAAGAAGCTGGCCGCTCAAATGCAGAGCAGTTTGGTCAAAAAAGCTGACCGCTCTCCGTTTGAGAGGTAGCGGTTAGGACATTTTTAAAATTAATTTTTGTGTAAGAGCAGATTTGATAATTTTTTTTTTAGAGTATTAATAAAAATCTCAGGAGAAGGAGAGATAAGAAAAGAGAAAACAAAAAATATTGGATGTGCTTAGATTTTCATCCAACAGTTTAACACGTATTTTAACACAAATTCAACACATTATTGTATCGAAACACACAAAATAGATGTACATTGTAAAATACCATAACTTCACTCTTGTACAATAATCTGTAATATTCAAACGTACTTTAAACAATAGTTATGTTTTGACTAAAATAATTAAATGTGCATCCACATAATGAGTATGTATCAGTGTTGTAAATAATATGGTCATTGGACAGACAGAGTATCATTAATTGAAATTATGCGGCAGATTAATTGAAATTATGCATAAAATTTAACATTTTTATTAAATTTATGTACATATATCATAATTTATTAAAAATAATTTATTTAACTCATTAAATTTATTAAATAAACTTAATTTAACTTAGTTCTATTATTATAATACGATACTATGTTTATATTTTCTTAAAGCATAAGCACTTTACACGTATAAGTAACACATTTATTTAATGAAAATATAAATTCAAGAATTAAATTTTTTAAATACTAATCACATATTATTTGAAAGAAATGAAACATTCTAACATAAAATCACTAAATTTAATTTATGATAACAACTTAATTTCATAAATGAATATATCGTACTAATTGAAAAATTTACATCAATAATTAGTAAGAAAAAACCGTATGGTATATAAATAACAAAAGAATCAATCAATTTCAAAGTAAGTAAGAAGAAAAAACATATATAAAAAAATATTGAATGTATGTCCAAGCACAAATAAAACTACAATACATGATTTATAAAACTTATTATCACACACTATCACAGAAAAAAAATAATGTAAAAAATAAATATTCACTGTAATAAATTGAAATAAACATAAATAAGCGGGAATAAACAGACGATTAAACAATAAAACGGCTGATTAATCGCTTTCATCCGTAAACAGGCATCCATTAAGTGTATTTGTTACGATTTGGTCGATGTTAATGATTAAACGACCGTTAAGACTTTTTTTTACAACACTTGTATATGTATTTAATAAATGTAAAAAAATCATAGAAAATTGTTAGAAGGCGAATTTGTGAATGGTGGTTATTCGACCAAAAAAAGTGAAGAGAGGAAGAAGATTATGACAGTGGGACCCATTACAAGAGTGTAATTAATGTTATACAGGAGAACTCACTTTTCTTTAGCCCAATAGTCTTTTTATTTAATATTTTTTTTAATTGGCATCGGGAATAGCTCAAGACAAAAGAACTCTGAAGTAGCCTATTACTTCATATACACTGTAGCAATATATTGTTGAATGCTTATGCAAAAATAAATAAATTATAAGCAAGTGCTTAACTTTTGTATATTACAAAAAAAATATTAATTCTTATTTTTTATTGCAAAAAAAAATGATGCTACTATTTTCTCAGACACTGTTATTTTTTTCATGTATGTAACATTATTTATTTGTGTAAAGATGAAATTTACAATTCATCTCTCAAAATTTCTATTTGTATGTAAAAATAATTTTCTATTTGTTTTTAATTTTTAAAAAAATTGTCACTTTCATGTAATAAATTGTAAAAAGCTAGCGTACACCAATTAGAAAATATATAAATATTCTCGTTTTAATTATTTAGTTAATTTATTTGCTCAAATTAAGTTATATACATAAAATATTACTTCAACTAACACTTTATTAAAATAAGAAATAATATCTCAATATCAAATATTATAATTATAAAAAAACAACAATTGAACCGGTTGACCCACCGGTCCGACCAATAAACCAGTGAACCGGAGCTTTACCGGGTCAATGTCCGGTCCGGTTCTGATAACATTGGTGTCACTCAATAAATAAACCTTAAAAGTTTGTTGTGGATTTACCGATTTAGCCCTGACCGCATGCCAAATTGCAAATACGATATTACACTGAGACAACAATGTAAAAGCCGCTACTGATAAAATTGCTCCTTAGTCCTTCAATTATTAAGTATTTTTGTAACTAGTATTCACCCGTCACCCCTAAAGTTTACAATAAAAATTGAGCGAGTCTATGGTAACACATAGTAGTCCATAATACGAATTAATATTTTTATTGTTTAAATTTTAAAAGTTAATCTGTATTGTTTAAGATAATCTTCATATGAATATGTACTTGCAGTCCGAATATTTTGACTATTTTTCAAGATAGGTAAAAAATTACTTGATCTGAAAATTCCGAACCATCTAAAAATGATAATTTTCTATCTATCTTAAAAATAGTAAAAAAAATATATAAAAAATATAAAATTTATCATATAATTACATATTTATATGAGAATTATGTTGAACGGTTCAAATTAACCGTTATAATTTTAAAAACAAAAATATTAATCCGTTTTACGGACCAATCTATGTTATACATAATACCATAGACTCACTCATAAAAATTTACTTACTAGCATAGTCACAAAATTTGCGAAAAATTCATTTTTTGGTGATGCCGAACCGAACGCTGAATTATCCGGTTGACTGAACTTTGACCGAATTAAATCCAAATAATTCACGAATTTTTCCCAATTTTTTCCCAAAACATTTTTTTGACTCTCTTGCAGTACTGAAATATCTAATCCAAATAATTGCGAATCATTCCCGAATTATATCCGAATTATTACTGAATCACAAATTTTTGATCTTGAGGAACCGAACCCGAATAATTCATTTATCACTAAGCTTATTAGTTACCACCAGTGTCCAGTGAACTGGGGACCATATATATACATATTTATCCTGAAACAAAACTAGATTTACTCATTTACACAGCCGCCTACCGCTAATAATTAATATACAGTCCATGTCCATCAAGTCTCCACTGGACCAACCTCTTAACTTTTCTCTCTTCTCTTTCCCTCTTTTCAACACACACACACACAGTACACACTTCCCCATACACACACACACTCTCTCTCTCTCTCTCTCCCTCTACCCTCCCTTCCCCTCTCCCTGCCTCCAAAACCCTCGCCCTCTCTTCTCTCCGATCTACTGTTTGCTCTCTTCTCCCCGATCTACTGTTTGTTCTCTCCTTCTTCATTCTTTCTTTCTCTACACAAGTAGACAACCCTTTTATCCCGCTACAATGAACACTCAATTCTGAAGCATCCAACGGTCATATCGACTCACCTCACAAATGGCTTCTCCACTCCGATTTCTCCTATTTCTCTTCACCTCCTTCCTCCCTCTCTGCTACCCCTTAAACACTGAAGCCCAAGCTCTTCTCTCTTTCAAACAATCCATCTCTCAAGACCCACAAAACACTCTCTCCAACTGGAACTCTTCTGATTCAGACCCATGCAACTGGAATGGAATCTCTTGCCAAGATAAGAGTGTGATTTCTATAAGCCTACCCAAGAAGAAGCTTGTTGGATTCATACCTTCTTCTATTGGAGCACTTCCTTCTCTTAGACACATCAATTTGAGAAACAATAACCTCTTTGGTATCTTACCTCCTGCTTTATTTACCTCTCTAGGGTTACAAAGTTTGGTTCTTTATGGAAATTTCTTTTATGGGTCTCTTCCATTACAAATTGGTAACCTATCTTACCTTCAAATTTTAGATCTTTCTTACAATTCCTTCAATGGGTCTTTACCCAATTCTCTTCTCTTTTGTAAGAGGATTAAAACCCTTGTTTTGTCTCACAATAATTTTACAAGCATCTTACCAATCGGGCTTGGTACTGCCTTAGTTGAGCTTCAGAAGCTTGATCTATCATACAATGAATTCAGTGGTCCCATACCGAGTGACATTGGCAACCTCTCTAGTCTACAAGGGACCGCCGATTTCTCTCATAACCAATTTTCTGGTTCTATCCCTCCAACTCTTGGGAATTTACCAGAAAAAGTTTACATTGACCTCACTTACAACAACCTAACTGGACCAATACCACAAACTGGTGCGTTAGAGAATCGTGGGCCCACGGCATTTATCGGCAATCCGGGCTTATGCGGGCCCCCTTTGAAGAATCCGTGTTCGGCAGAAACACCTTCTAATCCATTTCTACCCAGTAACAATTCATCATCTAGTTCTTTTACCAATAAAAATGGTACCAAAGGAAACAAGGGTTTGAGCCGAGTTGCAGTGATTGCTATTATTATTAGTGATATTGTTGGAATTAGTTTAATTGCACTGGTGTTTTTCTATTGTTACTGGAAGGCTACCTCCAACCGAAATAAGGTGAAAACAGAAGGGGGAAATGGTAACTGTCCATGTTTTAGTAGAAAAGATGAGAGTGAGAGCTTGTCAGAGATTGGCGAACAGTATGAATTGGTGGCCTTAGATAGAGATGTGAAGTTTAATTTGGATGATCTATTAAAGGCATCAGCTTTTGTGTTGGGTAAGAGCGGTATTGGAATTGTGTACAAAGTTATTCTGGAGTCTGGGCCCACTTTGGCAGTGAGACGGCTTGGTGAAGGTGGATTGCAGAGGTTTAAGGAGTTTCAAGCAGAGGTACTTTTATTTATTTTTTTAATTTAGTTTTTCAGCAGTTTGCAAAGTTCAATTATTTCATTTTTTTTTGTAAACTTTGCAATTAATTTTCAAATTTTTTTAATACCATTTAAATAACATTTGTGATATTATACATCAAAATTTGTACATTTGCAATCAGGAACTTTATGTGTACATTTTTAAAGGAAAATATTGGAGCAATTTGTAGTATCCTGCAGAAACTATGCAATATCTGTAAAACTCTAATCAAATAAGGGAAATATGTTTGTTTTTGAAGCCTAATTTATTCTTTATACAGCTAGTTTAAATGTGAATGCTTATTTTAATCAGGTGGAAGCTATTGGAAAGGTGAGGCATGCAAATATCGCTACTCTAAGAGCGTATTACTGGTCATACGATGAGAAATTGCTGGTCTATGATTTTATACCTAATGGGAACCTCTCCTCTGCAATTCATGGTATGAGATTAGTTGATAGAATATATATATTTTTTCTACACCAGCAGAGTCTATGAAAAAACATGGACTTCAATGATTTCAAATTTTGAAGATCAACATAATTTGTAAAGTTGATCTTTTATACTTTCATTATTCTTAAATCATCATAGTGCAAGAGGACCTTTTATTTGTATTAGAATTTTAGAATCACGAAACCATTTATCTCTATGGTGCACTTGTGCCTCAAGTAGACCTAATTTTGACTCCCAAAGTAGCTAGTTCTTGTTTCCTTTTCTGACTTAAAAAAATCTCTTTAGGAAAACCTGGGGCTGTGTCATTTTCACCTCTTTCATGGGACACCAGAGTAATAATTATGAAGGGAATCGCTAGAGGCCTCCAATTCCTCCACGAATTTAGCCCCAAGAAGTACGTGCATGGTGACCTAAGGCCCAATAACATTCTCCTGGGCCCAAATTTTGAGCCTTACATCTCGGATTTCGGCCTTGCTAGGCTTGCCACCATAGCTGGTAACATCTCGCCGTACCTCCAGTTAGATAGAGCAGGTACAGATAACAAGTCCCAGTCAGATGCATCCGTTAGCCCGTTAATGACTACCAAGGGTAATTTGTACCAAGCACCTGAGGCTCTAAAAACTCTAAAACCATCTCAAAAATGGGATGTTTATTCTTACGGTGTCATTTTGCTGGAGTTGATAACGGGTCGAGCGCCAGTGATCTTATTGGACAATTTGCAAATGGATCTGGTTAAATGGGTTGAGTTCTGCATTGAGGAGAAAAAACCGTTATTGGATGTTTTGGATCCCGGTTTGGTCAGAGAGATAGAGAGAGAAGATGAGATAATTCTGGTGCTAAAAATTGCTTTAAGTTGCGTGCAAGTAAACCCTGAAAAGAGACTGAGCATGAGAAGTGTGGTTGATACACTTGAGAGAGTAGGAGGAAATTAAGCAAAAGATTGAATATGTACTGATGGTATAAAATGGATGGATGGCAGGGGATTTTTTTTTTTTTTTTTTTTAATTTTATCTTATTCTATTATTTTTTTAAGGGGGTTGTGGTCATTTTTTTTTCTCTTCTCTTACCTATAATTATGGGAGGATGAGTTTGTTTTGTAAGGGTTTTTAATTGGTTATGTTTATAAGTTGTGTAGTTATGATGATGTTCTGTCAATCTTGCTACTCATAAATAAGTTGAAAAATGAAGAAGTGAAAAGTTTTCAGTTCAATTTATTGCGCTATTGAGCTTTATAAATTAGCTATGTGAGATTTGAGTTTCTTGTGGACAACTTGAAAGGTCATCATTGTACTTGATGAAAATTGAGTCCTTATCCTCTGAGGTAACGGAATATTTAAGTTTAGATTAGACCGTTCAATCAGAATCCAAATCAATTTAAGGTGGAATGTATGAGGCTCCTTTAATGTTCATGTCAAAGTAGGGGTGTTCAAAGTCGGTTCGGTTCAAACCGAAGTAAAATTATCACATCAAACTTTTTTTCGGTTTTTAAAAATGGAATCGAACCGAACTGATAAAGAACTGAACTGAGCAAACCGAAGTAAATTTCAATTTGTTCGGTTCAAAACGAAGTAAACCTATTGTTACTATTATTAACAAAAAGAATACATTGTCATACATAACAATTGATGTTCGGTTTGTTTTGGTCTGGTTTGGTTTAATAAAATAATTATAACACCAATAAAATTAGAGTCGAACCAATATAAACTGGTCGGTTCAGTTTAGTCGGTTTTGATAAGTTTAAACCGAACTGATCCATTTAAATTGAAATTATTTAAAATTTCAACCTAACCGATCCATTTAAACTGAAAAACCAGTCCATTTAAACCAAAATTGAACCCTTCGGTTAAAAACCAAACAAACCGAACCGTTTGAACACCCCTATGTCAAAGCAGATCGGATGGTTTGGATCTAAACTCAAAATTTCTGTTACCTCAGGTGATATGAATTAATTTTAACCAAGCCTCTTTATACGGTAAATGTTAATAACATCATTGTTTTTTGTACCTACCCTTTTTCATCTGTCTCCTCTAATTAAAGCATAGCTTCTTTACAAAGAGTGACAGTTGTGAATTTGAATGTAGGGAGACACTGAAACATTGATGATTATCTAGAAAAAGAGCATTGAAACATCAATGATTATCTAGAAAAGGATGACTTCTTAGTTGTCAGCTTTCTTCTTTTGAAAAATTAATAGTGATATGTGTTAATTTATTATCCAAGTTAATAATTAAGTAGTACGAGTTGGTTGAATTGAAGTAGTTTAACATGGTTACATGGTATCATTGCATTGAAGTGTTGTTATGAGGTAGCATAGCATTGAACTGTAAACTGTTAGTAGGTACAAGATATATTGGAAATTTTTTTATCCGTAGAAATTATTAAAATCAGACATACGGAAATGAAAATAATGTCTCGTTTTCAATAAATATAGAAAGATCTTATTTATTGAATTTGATTCAAATATTATGGATCGAACTCAATAATGAGATCTGGATCATCTGATTAGAGATGATTTAAAAAAAAAAACATAATATTTGAATCTAAATTATTGAGTCAAATCCATATATTTTGAATCGAACTTAATGAGTCAGATCTTTCTATATTTGTTAAAAACGAGATATTTTTTCTATTTCCATACATTAAATTTAATAGTTTTTATGGATAATAAAATTTCCATTATATTGGGGGTCCAAAACATGAACCAATTCAATTAACAGGTCATGATATGATCCGGTCGGTGGTGGCAAAGTAACAAGACCTAACTTTAGGTTGCACAATTAATTAATTAAATAAATAGGGGGGGGGGGGGGGGGAATTCACATCCTCTCCAATACCTGATAAGGGAATCTTTTACAATTACTAGATCTGAACCGTACTTTTTAACTTGGCACGAATCTCAAAGCCCAAAAATGGGGCCCCCTACAGTGACCCGAATCCCAAGCCGGTTGAGATTTAATCTCAAACCGTAAATTAAGTAATCCTCTGCAATAATGGTGCAATACCTGAGAGGATACGGGTTCGGGGGGGGGGGGGGGGGGGGGAGGCCTTCCTACTACCATGGAATCCTGTGAGTGCATTAAAGTAAAAGGACTGTCAGATATGAACTTTCAATGAATGTGGACCCACCTTTGTACGCCTATGCGGAGTGTTGGTGTTTTATATTATTATATATGTTACACAATCATCACCATGGTTGATGAAATAATGTTACAATTTATTGTTGGGTTTAGGGTTGCAAAAAAAGTTACAAGCATAGTGACTTGTTTAATCGGCTGATTAATTATTGGCGGTGATCAATCGTTGCGGAGTTTTCTGACTAATTAGTTAATTATTTTCAATTATGACCGATTATTTTCGATTAATCGCTTGACAGTACTCATTCCATCCGACAAATGCACACCGTTATTTACAACACTGATTCTAACTCGAGTTGAATGACTTGTTTAACTTGTGAACTGAATTTGTGCATACTCTAACTGATTCATTAACAACTCGAGTTACACATCATTTACCACAATCAATCCTGGTTGATGAATTCAAATTGTTTTTCATAAAACGGTATAAAGAGGGGCCATGGGATGTTAATAAGATCATATTTCATAGAGCAACAACTTAAAGTATGATCCACTGCACTATTTATCAGGAATGATTATAACTAGAAAAGTTGACTATGTCAAACAAATTATGAACGAGTTATGAGGCAACTCAAGTTAGTAAGCTTATTATTGTCTTCACAACTCGAATTGATCACGAGTTAGAAGTACCTCGCTCAAACTCATCTCATTTATAGCTCTGGTTATGATGAAATAGTGAAAGGTTCATCAATAATGAAAAATACTTTATATTACATCTCTATTATATTTTTAATATATATTTTCTGAACTATTTTCTAATTTGACGAATTATATTATTTGTGAAACTTACGAATTACGTATTTTTGTTTTATTGAAATAATAATGTACTGATGTATTATTTGTATCATAAAATAACAAATTATGTTTTAACTAAATTAATATTATTACTGAATCATAAATCTTAAATATAAATGTTATTTTTAATTATGAAGTCGTTACTAAGAGAAGTGCTGGTGTTTATAGCGTTTTGTAGACAAAAAGCTGAGAGAAATGATTAATTCATTTGAGCGTGAAATATATATATATAAAAAATAAAAAAACCTCGTTTTGATGAGAGATGCGAATATAATATTTGTATCATATCATTGATTTGAAGGGGAATGGCAGAATGGGGACCAAGCTTTATATCATTTTTAAAGGAAAAGATTTAACAAAGAAAATGTAAACGGTCGGAGGCTCGGAAGTCGGAACCCAGGTTAATAAAATTAGCCCATGCCAAACTTTGTCGGCACCACTCACCAGTACCTTCATATCATAATACATCAAATATAAATTAATTAAATAACGAAAAATATTTAAAATATTGTCCCGTTTTTTTTTTTTTTGTACCACTCTTGAAAATCGGAATAAATTAAACACCACCCGAAAATTCGGATTTGAGATTCAGCCACGTTCGCGTAGTGGATCTGCGAACGGATCACCGACCCGTTCGCGTAACGGATCCGCGGACTGACCCGCTAGCGCCATGACCCGCCAGAGTGACCCGTCCGCGTGGTGGATCCGCGCACCGACCCGTTCGCATGGTAGATCTGCGCACTCATTAGGTTTATAATAAATACATATCAGATCGCTTATGTTTCAATTCTTCACCAAAGACAGCCGCCAAGGTGCTTTCAAAAGATGATTACCGTACATGTAGTGAAATAATATAAAAAACTTACAATCTGTGCAGCCGGACCACCGCTAGGGATGAAACCGTAGTGAGGAGATGTCGAGTCGCGTGGTACATGAAGCGGCTTCTTGTTGATCTCTGACATCTGACCGAACATGTACACTGTGAATGCACAATTTTCTTGATACCACTGTCGATACTGCTGGTCCCACTCCTCGAAAGCATATACCTGATACATATCAGGAACCATGTCATCCTGAGCCATATCCTCCAGTCGTTGTACATGCAAGGCGTGCTCCGTCCACCAATTCTTCCCCACCGCTGTGCATAACGGTTGGTGAAGCTCATACCAAATGTCCTTTGTGATAGGATCCGGGATTGGAAGATACTGGGCCATACCAAACTGTCTCATTACCCGTCCAGGGTAATAATGCTCAACAACCTGGTAGTAGATAAGCGGTACCTGCAAATATTTTCATAGTCTAAGTTTCAATTTTAAACTACAGTACGATTATGAAATTGTAAACTATAAAATAGAAAAATAACTCGCACCTGAGCAAACCAGTATTCTCGCTCGCGACTGCAGATCGAAGGAAGTTTTGTGAGGAAAGAGTAAGGTTCTTCATCTTCTTCGAAAACCTCAACGCGAAAATCATACGGCCTCCACTCAACATGTAGATCTGGAGTCATCTGCTCGAACTGAGTCCTGAAAAACCAAACTCCCGAAGGCTTGCCGTGAGGGGTGGCGACAAAGGTTTTTTTAGCACAGAATCTCTGAGCATACGCAGGACAGGTCTCCCCGTCCGGATGACCCCAGTTTGGAGCCCAACCATCCTCTTGTGGTTGCGGACGACCAAATGGAAATCTCGTCCACGACCAATGCTGAAGTAGACCAATCGGTCCATACTGACCAGCTTTTTCGACCTATTTTCATACAAGTTGCGGTTATTTGCAATGCAATAAGAGAAAATAATTTGTTTACAAAAAGAATAGAGAGTAATTTATACCCGGCACGCAATGCATAAGGCTCGGTATAGACATGTCAAAACTGCCGCACCCCAATTCATCTGTGGGGGGTCTGCCAAGTCCCTCAGCCACTGCAGCATACAAGCAGGGACGGTGTTCCCAGAGGAATCTGGGAACAACCAGCAAGAGAACAACTCCACGATGTAAGCCCGTGTCCACCGATCTATCTTCTCCTCAGACGCCTTTTCTTCCAATTTTCCACTACAAATAAGAACTAATTTAGTACAGAGTCTGAAGCATAACAATCAAATACTTACTATTAAAAAAATGCAACTTACTTGAATGCCGCCCGCAAACGCGGGATACTGATGTCGTTTTTTGATGCAACCTTTGACCTCTTGAGGGGCCTTTCCTTCATCAGGTTGGGTCCCAACAGTTCTTCAACGTCCTTTGTGAAGTCCCCGTACTCCACACCCGTCACAGCCTGTCCAGTAATAGGCAGTCCCTAGAGACAACTGACATCCTGAAGAGACACCGTAATCTCTCCAACGGGCAGGTGGAATGTGTGTGTCTCCGGCCGCCACCTCTCGACCAACGCAGATAGAAGAGTGGCATCTGCAACAATGGGGGTCAGCTGTGAAACATGCCACAAACCCAAACTCTTCAACGCAGGAGCGTATCGCTTGTCATAGAGGATACTCATCTGATTGTTCCGCATCTCCGTCAAGGTATGAGTCTGCATTTAATTTCAAAACAAACAAATATATAACTTACCTATTTTTATCTACATGAAAATTAAAATTATTTGCATTTCTCAAAACGTAAACTTATATATGCGTTCCTCATCTTGTGCTCCTCGAATTTATACCAACAAAGAGGGCTGATACTCTCTTTCGTCATATTTGGAAATATGGTACGGGCCAGTGATAAATCCAGCTGTAAATCATCTTGCGTACGGTTTTCATTACTACCGCTGGTTGACGCCATACTAACATTAAATTTATCAATTTTGTCAGTTTTGGCCTCTATCAATAATTTCAGGAACAGTACAAATCTAACAATAATACAAATATTTATGGTAATCCAATAATATATCACTATTCTTGGATGAATCGGTAAAACCATACAATAGTGCATAACGATAAATTTATGATTTGATCCATTTCTAAATTGGTACACAACTAAATTAAACTAAATAAAAAATGTACCAACTAAAAACTACACAAATATTATTTGGACATTCCTAAATTGATGTTCTAAACTAAAACTAAATAAAAAAATGTACCAACTAAAAACTACACAAATATTACCATTTTTGGACATTCCTAAATTGATCCATTTCTAAATTGATGTTCTAAACTAAAACTAAATAAAAAATGTACCAACTAAAAACTACACAAATATTATTTTTGTCTAAATTGATACATTCCTACTATTTTTGTAACAAGAGCTTAATGGGTCTAAATAATTAGGGTGAAAAACGACCGTGAAGTCCGAAATTATCTAGGCACATTATTAATTCACGACCGTGACCCTTTTTAACACTTTAGGTTAGAAACCTCATCAAATCATACATGAATTCAAACAAATACCGAATAGATAGAGTTAGCAAGGGATTGTAGACCAAAGACCCCTAGATCTCTAAATCTTGAAAGCAAATCAATTCCTTTCTTTTACTTTTATTTACAATTATTGTTTCAAACTCCTTTCTTTTGGGTATTGAACCCAACCTTAGGAATTGTTAGAACAACCCCCCCCCCCCCCCAATTTACTTTTATTGCACTTTATTTTATTTTCTGAAATTTATTACTAAAGTTTAAACTAAGTTTTTATCGTACTCCCTGCGGTTCGACATCTCAAATACTACTTTGATAGAATTGTGCACTTGCAATTTAACTCAAACGTGTGTTAAAGGTTTAAAAAGTACATCATTGTACTGAAACTTTGTGCATACGCTTTTGCGCGCATCAAGTTTTTGGGCATTTTTCTTCGGTTTTTCTTCATTTTCTGCAAATTAAAACCAAACAAACGCAGTAACTTGATCCTAGGTGTATTCTATTCACTTTATATTCAAAATACAAGATATTTGGTGTTATTTTGTAATAAAAATCAGATCGAATATGTATATAATTTAGGCCTATCATTTTGTCTACTAAAAAAATATACTACTTAAATAAAAGAACTATACAAATATTACACAAAAATATACTAACTAAAAACTACACAAATATTTGGTATTCTAAACTAAAACTAAACAAATATTTGATATTCTAAACTAAAACTAAAACTACACAAATATTTGATATTCTAAACTAAAACTAAAACTACACAAACATTTATATATAATTTACAATACTACTACTAAATAAAAAAATTAAATAACAAATTTTAATTAAAAAAAAGAAGAAAAATACCTGTGTTTTGCGGAGACAAGGACGGACAGGGACAGGAAAAATGGCCTTGGGAGCCGGTTTTATGCATTTCTACCACGTTCGCAGATCCACCGTGCGAACGGGTCGGTGCGCGGATCCACTACGCGGACGGGTCACTCTGGCGGGTCATGGCGCTAGCGGGTCAGTCCGCGGATCCGTTACGCGAACGGGTCGGCGATCCGTTCGCAGATCCACTACGCAAACGTGGCGGAAAGAACATGGTTAGGTATTGAACAAACCCAAGAGGGATTGAGATGGTTTCTGGGCTTGAATTCAAATTAGTGTTCAGATTGGATTGAATTTGACATTCTAATTAAAAATGGTGATCATGCAATCTGCACTTGTCCATCTGCCTATTTGATTATTTTATAAATGTTGTTCATTACATTTTATTATTCTTACAAATTAAAGTGTAATTAATTGTCTGTTAAGTAATTAATATAGTGCTTACTGTTGCAATTTTTATTCAATTGTGGTCTGACATGCATAGATGTCCATTTTAGTTGCTGCATTGTTTGACATGAATATCCCACCAGCAAATTACAATAACAACATTCATTAATAACAATTTCAACAATCACATAACCTTTTCTAGCTCATTTCATTCTCTCTCAAAAAAAATAAAATAAAATAATCTCATTTTGCAGCAGATATGCTGAGAAGAGAGAGGATGCATTTAGCAATATCCATTGAAGCATTGGGTTTCGCTACACTCAGCGCCTTCTCACTAATCTCTTCTCTCAATTTCTCATTTCCTGCATCATTTTAACATATTCATTACTGATTTCAATATCACACTGGTTAACCACATCCTGTACCAGTGACTCCCATGTTACAATTTCAGAATAAGGCTTGTACCAGCTGGTAAAAATCACTATCATACCATAACAATCAGGCACGGTACCATTTTACAATATCACACTGGTTCACCAGATTCTGCACCATTTTAACATATTCCTTACTGATTTCAATATCACACTGGTTCACCAGATTCTGCACCATTTTAACACAGTCCTTACTGATTTCAATATCATACTGGTTAACCACATCCTGTACCAGTGACTCCCATGTTACAATTTCAGAACAAGGCTTGTACCAGCTGGTAAAAATCACTATCATACCATAACAATCAGGCACGGTACCATTTTACAATATCACACTGGTTCACCAGATTCTGCACCATTTTAACATATTCCTTACTGATTTCAATATCACACTGGTTCACCAGATTCTGTACTGGTAACTTCCATTTTACAATTTCAGAATAAGGCTTGTACCAGCTGGTAAAAATCACTATCATACCATAACAATCAGGCATGGTACCTTACAAAGTGGCCTAAAATTGTGTGAGATACCTTTTTTATATTGCAGAAGAATTATAAGATATATTATTACCTAAAATTTCATCAATCGCAAATTCCAGACTACTTGAATCGAGTTCGTCTTCGGTTAGTACCTTTGATCCAGCAACCTCTGTCATAATATATGCATTTTTTGTTTCGTGATCATTTGGAGCAGTCGGTAATGGTACCTAAATTAAATTGACATTCTTTTGCATTAGACCAGATGCTAAATTTTTTATATTAAATTACTGAAACTTTTATGCAAAACATGATCATAATTAGCAAATAAGCAGTAAAAAAATAATATATTTGTTAATGTTATGTAAGGGAGTAACTACCAGAATAGAGGGTTTCCCTGTTACCAAAATCTCAGTACAAGTCATGGCGCCAGCACGAGAAATGATGAGATCGGCAGCAGCATATGCCATATCCATTTCATGTAAGAACCTGAATAGTTCCATAAAAAAGTGCAACTTTCAATCTCACAAGCACTGAATATATTGCACCAATGTAGAAATAGAAAAGAGTTTACAATGAATTACGGGGTAAGGAGTAGACGACGATGCCTTCTGACGAGGCTCTCCATCTCAGCAAATCTATCAGGCCCTGTTTGCCAGATGATGTACCAGTTTTTGTGCTCTGTCAACATGTCAGCATACATGTTCAATACTGTGTAGTTGATTGCTGGTGCACCAGTTGACCCGCCTAGCACCAAAATTACCTTAGATGTATCATCAAGTAAACATTAAGTTTACAAACTAGTTCACCAATTCATAGTTTGTTGTTCTGTACCCTCTACCACTGTTACTGTTACTGATATGGTGCTGGCCTAAGTGTAACGAAATTCTCTGTTAAGGGTTAATTTAATTTAATCCTATTAAACCTTAATTAACCAATTTTAGCCCCAATTGAACTTCAAATCACCAAAACAATTCAGGTTAATAAAAAAGGCTAAGACATTGTCATACCTAAGTTACCAGTACAATACCAGATCAATTAGATTTAAAAAGGAAAGGCTTACCATTGTCATACCTAAGTTACCAGTACAATACCAGATCATAACCTGTTTTACTGATATGGTGCTGCCACATGATTAGCCATCAAATGTAAGACCTCAGTGTAACAAAATTCTCTGTTAAGGGTTCAAATTTTCAAATTTAATTTAATCCTATTAAACAGTATATCTTTTAGTGTCCCCATTAACCTTTATTAACCAATTTTAGCCCCAATTGAACTTCAAATCACCAAAACAATTCAGGTTAAAAAAAAAGGCTTAGACATTGTTGTACCTTATAAGTTACCAGTAAAATACCAGACATACCAGTAAAATAATCAGATTAAACTACATACCTGTGCTTCACCTTCCACCTTTTTTATGGAATTAGGAAAGAAATGCAACCTTGCAACTGCCTTGGAAGTATACTTCTTTAATGAAACCCTAACAGGGTTTCCATAAACCATGCATTTATCTTTCTGAAAATACTTGACACAGCCATTAAACCCGAGAAAAACCCGTTCCGCAAATCGACCCAAAAGCCAACTCTCTGTTCCAGGATAGCTATTCTGTTCTTGAATTACAACCTTAATTCCTAGAATAAAAGCTGCTATACCAGCTGGCAAAGAGAGGTAGCCGCCAGTGCCGACAAACACATGTGGCTTGAATTTGTAGAGAGATAAGAGGCATGAGATGGTGGAATGGAGGAGAGAGAAAGGAAAGAAAGGAAGGAAGGGGTTGGGAATGGGAGAGACAGTATAACCAGCGGAAGGTATAGTGGTAGAGGAGAGAGAAGGGGAAGGAGGAGAGAGAAAGAGGAAGTGAGGGTTGGGATGAAGAAGAGAGAAAGAATCAGCAATGGCTATTGAAGAGTAGATGTGGGACCCATTGTCAGTGCCAGAGAAGGCAACTCGAAGAGGAGCAGGAGGAGGAGGGGGTGCAGTTGCAGAGGTGGAGGTGGTGTCAGTGTTACTGTTGGTTGGGGCTGAATTGGTAATGTGTGATGAGTTGCAGGAGAGAGAGAGAGAGAGGGATGAATGAATATATATGTAGCTTTGGTTTTGGTAAGTGGGAGATGGAGAGAGGTGGCGGTGGCGATGGAAAGGAGGGATGGAGAGGGAGAGGGGGGAGAGGAGGTGGTAGGTGGCCATGGTGTGATGATCGCATCAGAATCAGACAGAGGAGAGAGAGATCTAGGAAGAGGGATGCCACGTGGCAAGTACTTACAACAAGTGTTCTCAAAAGTCCCATGCGGTCCTGCCTGACAAATAGGATGGAAAAAAACAGGTCAATCGTATCCTCTGCAGTTACTCAACAATGAATCTTTTGAGTTAATGCATCTTGACCGTTGGATCAGCTTCGAAATTCGTGCAAATTAGATCTGCACTACTATTAAAGACCCCTATATTTTAGATAGAGATCGGATGAACTTCATTTATGATCGGACGATCGATATGTACTAACTCAAAAGATGCTCTTTTGAATTAATGTAGACGATGCGGACTCGTGTCGTCCTATGGCTTGCCGTGTTAAACTTTAATCTTGTACCGTGATATGTTGTGATTAAGAAGCGGTCATGGTACGAGAATAGTCACACTATATGAACCACGTCTTGTTTAAATGTGCCGTGATTAAACGTAATTCGCATGACTATTTTCTCATAATTTAAGTTTTTATTTAAGATTTACTATTTGATCAAGATTTAACGGTCATAATTATGCGTGACTCACGTAACCACGTGTCGTGACGTGATTAGATATTTCGCATGACATGTCATGCTAAATTTTCAAAAAATAATCACGACACACGAATGGTCATAATATGGAGCACACGAATCACAGCATGTAATCGATACGCATGCTGTACCATTATGTGACGGAGCCAGCTCTGCAGTGCCCTTTTTCCCACTATACTAACAGATACAAATTTTTTTCTTTTCTTTAATTGATTTTTTTTTTGTCTGTATTAACGTCTCTTTAATTCTTTGATTTTTTTTTTGCGCAACATAGCAAAGAATATTTTCTTAAAACCTTACTGTTTAATTTAATTTAACAATATATTTTTTACAATTTTTAAACGAATATGTAATATAATAAGTTGAAGGACTTTAAGGTAAACTTTTGTGATAAAAGCCCGTCGTTTTAATTTCCTTAAATCGCTCCTAGCTAGCCTATGATAATATTCAATTTTCTTGCGTTTGAATATTCTTAATACATACATCTACCGTTAAATACAAAATCACTACTTCAAATAATAAAGATTGATTTGTTGATTTTATACAATCTTGTAATAAGAAAGAAAATACCACCATAGAGTATTATTATCTAGTAGATATATTTAATGCCACAATAAATCAACAATTAATTACAAGAGATAAATGATTTATTTAGTACGTAAGCATTCCACCAAGCTTCTTACTTTTAGTGTGTCTAGATTCAAGACAGATGAAATTATTTAGTATTAAAAATGTATGTAAAATGACAAAAAATTATACCCACAAATTTTAGCAATAAAAAATAAGCTTAGTTAGAATGTCGATTGTGACAATACAAGTTTGAAGATTCCTCTTTAATTTGTTGGTCGACTTATTTCACCAACTAATGGAAAATGACAAATTCATTGTGTATTTTATAGAGAAACAGAACGGTTTTTTCAGACATGAAGCTTGTTAAAATTGAACTTTCAAACAAGATAAGTGATGAGTTTTTCATATACTACGTACATGCTGCGTTTATTTTGAGAATTAAATGTCTAATAAAATTGCGTTAGGAGAAATTATTAATAATTGAATAGACTTCAAACGACTAATTCAAACAGTTCAAACTGATTTACTTTATGAGTGATGCATTTACATGTAAATTTTTTTTTATATATTTTTGAGTTATTTTAGTATCAAATCAAGCGGTAAAAATGTTGAAAAATGAATGTATTAAAATTTATTTAAAAACTCATAATTTGACCGCTTGACTTGATACTAAATAAATTTGAAAAATTATAAGATTCTGCATTGCTACAGCAAGCTCTGACGCAGATTTGGCTCTACCGCTCTAGGTTAGTTTATTTGTTTGTCGGGCACTATTGATAATTAATTGATTGGTAAAGTAAAATTAAAAATATATATCAAACTGGCACCAGTTGGAGGTTTCAAAGGCAGCTGGTAACAACTGGTAACTCAATGTTTGATATTTTTAATTTTCCAGTTGCCGGGCCAACAACTATATATGGTGCAAAGAAAGCATCGATTAGTGTAATTAATAAACCTCCAGTCTCAGATTCTAAATGTAGACCATATATATATATATAACTCAATGTTGCTTCTGTTCAAATCCAAATTTTTGTACTGAATTTAGATGAAAACTCTAACCGGCGTAGGGGCATCCGCATCATGTTTTAGATTTTGGAAAAGAAACTGTAATTCTGATATCTTTTTTAATGTAAAGAGAGGATTATATGAAAGGATTCTTTCTATTAATTTCCTTATTTAATTAGTTTTCATTAGTTACTGCTGCTTGATACTGTACTTGCATGGTTAATGAGAAATAGAATTAATGGGGAATTTTGTTTAGTAATTAATATTACAGTTTACAAGTCTCTCCTGTTTATTTTTTTGTATTATTTTTGCCTTTTTTTTTTTTTTTTTTTTTACTTTCACGGTTTTTAAATATAGAAACAAAACGAAGAAATAAACAAAAGCCGCCACCAATTTTTTTTTCCCCTCAGTTATATCAAAATTAACAACTGGCTCAAAAAAATTAATTTGTGGGATAATTTCAGATGTACCACTCAAAAATTACAAAATTATGTAGTTGCCATTAAAAATTTTAATAACTCATGTATTTATTCAATTAATTGAATAATGATATTATTTATTTAGATTTAATTAATCTCAATTGGATTGATGACAAATACTTAATTATAGAATTTTGAGAGAAAATACATAATAATTTTACGGTTTTCGAGTAGACCACAAGTACGTACGTATCCCAAAAAAATAAAATAAATAATTTGCATGTGCATTACCAAAAGAGTAAAAAATAATGTTCATACTCTCAGGTAACACAATACTTGAACTTAGATAGTGACCATTTGATTTTGATTGACACGACACTTTATTGTGTTAGTTACATATTGTATTTTTCTTAAATCAAATTGTGAAGAAGCTTATTATATTGTCTTATATAGATTTCTTTTTTTACTAAAATAACTTTTAAAATAAATTTTAGCCGCATTATGTTCAAATTATAATTCTACCCTGATCATAGCAAAAATAAAATTATAAAAGCGCAATATAAATGCAAAATTAGTGTTGAATAAAAATACTAAGTTGTTCTTCTATAATACATTATCAAATAACAAAAGATAATAAAGTGTGTCAAAAACAAATTTCGAGTCACTTAATTCAATCAACACATTAAAATATTGTAGGAAATTAATTTTTTTTTTTTTTTTTTTGTAAGTGTTGGATAAGTAAAGGAATAATAATTTTAAAATTTTTAGACCCATCCAATATGAATCATCTTTTATATACCAAAAAGAATAAAAAAAGATCATATATATATGTAATTGTTTTTTTTTGTTTTTGTTTGAAGATTTCATGATGTAAATTAAATTGAGGACTCCCAGGTAGCCCGAGTGTAGCGAGGGCGGTCTTCATCCACCACCTCCCTCGAGTTGGGGAGCCTCAGCTGCTCATTTTGATCATTTGAATGTCAAAAATTAATATTTAAAGCAGAAGCATTATTCAAAATTTATTAAGCATTATACTAACTATTCATGCTTCATACCGTTTTACTCACTTTGATAGTTTCCTCATTTATTTTGAATGATTTTGTCTTATTAGAATGACAAATTGCATGAACAAAATGAGTTTTATGTGAACAAACTTTTACGTACTAATTTCTTTTAAATGACTCAATATTAGTTGTATTTTCTGAAGATGTTTTAATAAATCGAGATCAAGAGCAAAAAAATTCTTGATAATGAGAGCTAAAGATTGAAAATACAATTAATGTGAATTTTCTATATAAGATATTAGAGTAAACTACACAACAGTAATTATTTTTCTATTGGTAGTGGCCTAATGGTTTAGAGTTGAATGGAAACATGAATTCAAACCACACGTTGAATAGTCATGTATAAATTCTGATGTGGAACAGTTAATAATATTTGTTAAGACTATAGCAATAAATAAATTTAAAAGTTTACTAATATAAGAATTTTTAATATAACAAGCAAGAAAAAACGTCAGATAAAAGATTCTAATTTAAGCAAACTTAATTGCTAGGCTCTACTGACGTGTACTCTCTTCATCTATGAGTATGCACGATTTGTTCCTGTTGCAGAAATAAGTTACAATCGAATATGTGACTCTAATATCGAATAAATCTTAGCTAAATTAAAAGAGTTTATGAAAGAAGATATGAAATTGGAGAAATCGAGTTTCAATTTCAATTAACTCGATTTAACACATAATTGGAGCAGAATGTCACGTCTAGTCTTAGCAGTTGATTGTACCATAGTTGGCCAGAATTTGGATCCTACTCGAGGGTTTTAAGCCTTATAAGAAAGGAATATGTGAGCAAACTTTTACATATAATTTCTTTTATAATGCTCAATATTAGTTGTATTTTCTATATATATATTTAATAAAACCGAAGCAAATATGTATTATAAAATTAAATATTTCAGCCATACAATTCATCATGTCCTTTTTTACTCTTTCAACAAACATTATAATTTATTATCAATTTATTTTACACATCATCTAAATATCTAATGAGGACCACGATGCTGTAATAAATTCAAAACAAAATCAATGTGTACATCAAATAATAATATAAGGTTTATATATTCATGATTAGGATATAATATAAATATAATTTAGAAATAAATTGTAATCTTATAATGCAAATAGTACATCAATAGAATTCAAAAATAATTCGAAGGTTTATAAAAAATAATAATAAATAATTATTTGGAAATTTGGTTAAAAGATACTATTAGGAGGCCTCCGAGTTGATGTTCGAATTTTTAATTTTGACAATTAACCTTTCAAACTATGTCATTAGTGATAATAACCCTCGGCAGCTAATTTATTATTCAATGCTCAATTTAAGTATGAAATGAGTAAAATACTCTTAATAAATTTATCCTTGTTTAAATATGTTATCAATTATAATACTTTGTAAGTTTCAATTTTAAATTTAAATTAATAATAATTTCTTACTTTATAGTGTTTGCTATTTTCATTTATAAGAAATAATTTAATCAATTTTACTTATTTATGGTTCACTTGTATTAAAAATAAAGCATACAACGCAAAAATTAAAATTATATAGCAATCAAGTATTATGAATATTGATTCAACTGCCTATATATTTTAAAATATTATACTATTTACATCCGACGGTATTAAAGTCATTTCATACTTGAAATCGAGCATAAAAATAATAAATTTTCTGCTGGTGGATCATTGTCACTGGTTCCATATTTGAGAGACTAATTGTTAAAATTAAAAATTCGAAAAATCAACTTGTCACAAACTAAAAATTTGATGACCTCACAAACTAAAAATTTGATGACCTCTCATATATTCCATCTTGTGTATAACTTGAATTCTAGGGAAATTCTAAGGTAAACTGGCTTGATAGATGTATGGTATGAAACTCGGCCCAAGAGGCCCATCAAACCTTTAATATCTTTTTGTTTTTCTTCCCCAATTCTAAAGAATTATTATTATTGTGAGGCAATCTATGTGCACAATAGTTCCTTTATAGACTACTTTTTTTTATTTTCAAGTACTTTTACTTTTTTTTTATGAGATATATATTATAAAAAATGTTCAATAATTTTATCATGACAGATATAACTTAAAACACACACATTCACACTCTCGTATATATATACAATACATATATGAATTTATTTATTTGGAGTTAAAAGTCTACAAAGATGTTTTATGAATTAAACACAAGGTAACAAGCACAAGTTGTCAGGCTTTCTTTTTTTTTTTTTCTCCCTTTTGATTAAAATAGATACAATATAAGGCCTTTCAAATTGGTCAAGGAATACAAAACACCCCTTCCCAACAAGTGTTTCAAACATCGCCATTGCGAAAATGGGACGCCGCAACATGAACTCTGATAAAATACAATACAACTATTATATTAACAAAATAACAAAAAGAAAACTACAAACTAACTTCAATTTTTCATTCGGTGGTTGGAATTTCTCCTTCCTCTACTATCTCACTCTTTTTCTTTATCTTTCTCTGTCTGATACTTGTTTTACTCACACTATTCCCCTTCTCCATCACAAGCCTTGACATGACATATGCCAGTAACTCCTCTCTGTGCGCAAATGTGAAATCCAAATGCGCAAATTCAAATTCATTATATGATACCTCAACTCCCCCTTTTCTCATAAGTTTGTAGTGCTTTTTTACCATAGAAGGCGGTACAATCCGATCTCTCTTCCCCGCAACCAAATCAACTGGTATGTTTATCAGATGGTAGTTGGCACCTATATCCAATGGCTCAGGGGAACCGTAAGCCTCGAGATTTGTGCTAGCACTTCCGTAATCATACATTCTGAACTTTCGGGATCTCTTTATTTGAGCAAGGTGTAATGCCACGTGGAAGGATACACCAGGCATGTCATTCATGTTATAATGTGGTAATCCTATAGCACCTAGCCAATTTGAACTGTCACCACCAACAGCATATCCCATTAGGGTTTGAACCAGACCACCTAAACCCGGGTAGTTATGAAAATCACGCGCTAGTTTGTTTAGAAGCATACGAAAGAAACGGGTGGGAATGTACAACCCGGGAAACAGCGGGGCCAAAATAGGACCCAATAACACCACAAATTTCTCAACCATGGTGAAAACAAGAGGTAAGTCTTCATGGAAGCCAGCAGGAGATAGCATGATTAATCGAGACAATCGATGGGGCAAATTGGAGATCCTTTGCGTGACAACATACATAAGCATGACAGCTCCACCAAGGCTGTGACAGATTGAGAAAAGCTTGTATGGCTGATCAGGTGTCAGATCATCTCGGGGGCAAGTTGGAGGCGTTTTAGAAAGTTCTGATGTCTTTATTTCATGGATTTTCTCTATTATTGCTGGGATGTCACGAGTTCCATGCTCATTGATTGAATATCTCCAGTACCTGTGTGTGTGTGTTTTAATCATAGATTAAACTCATGCTACAAAAATGTAACCAAGAAAAAAAGGTAACTTCTATTAAACAGAATCAAGATGACTTACATGCGGGAAGAAATATTTTTGTCAACATGCTCCCTAGAGACTAGCCCTCTTAAATTCCCAAGAAATACATCATAACCTAAGAGTAGGTTAACAGGTACAAAAATGTGTTACCTTATCATTGTAAGTGTTAAAGAACTAAAGATAATATAGCAATGTAGGATCGAGTGAGAATTTTTGGAGTACCAACCTTGATCGTGAGCAGCAAATGCCGGGGAACCTACAACACCATTAGATATCCACCTGGCAATGCATTCGATATTCTTAGAAATTTTGTATAAGAGAAAAATGAATTGACAAGACCTAGAGTGGAAAAGTTAAAGAGACTCACCCCATTGATGAATCCAAAATTCCATGTTGCAAAAACACCACCTTCTGTGAATCACGCCTAAAAAAATTTCATTTACAAATAAACTATGGAGTAAATAAAAATATACTAATTTAACTTGATATTATAGTAAACAATATCAAATTCAAACCTTGGAAGTCTCTCAAGTAGCAGTATGTAGCCATCAGAAGTGACAACTTTTATTGCCTCATATGGGTACCTGTAACACCAAATGTATATATATATATATATAAAGAAGAATATTTGTAAATATAACAGAGGTTAAGTAAAATAAAAGAAGAAGAATTGCTAACCCAAGCTCAGTAATAACATCTTGACAAGTGCGTGAATCGGTATTCAAGTAATTAGGAAATGAAATATGTGTTTTAGTAGGCATCGGATCTTTGCTCCCAACTGTCGCCGTCGGAATTGGAATCTCAGTATCACTGTCACTTCCCTCATCATTTCCGTTTCCATTTTCATGAGTAGGATAGAGCCAGGAGTAAACTTTGTTCCCTGCCTCTGTTGGTGAAAGAATGAAATGAGCTACCTTCTGTACCATCTCAAATACCGATTCTATGAACATTTCTATTGCTAGTTGAAGATCCTATAAAAGAGAAAAGAGGTCCATTGAAAAACAGTAAACAATCAAGTGATCCAGCATCTCATTTGAATGTAACAAGACAAGAGCCCCAATAAATAAATAAAAAAAGAAAAGAAAAGAACTTGAGCACAGTTGGTTTAATCTCATAGGGGCTGTTCTCGGCAACACCCCTTAATCCTAGTTAGGCTTAAGTCTTAAGGAAGCTTAAGGAACCGATGTTCGGTTGGCTTAATCCGTGAGTGATAGCTAAGGAGGCTTAAGGAAGGAGTAGAGGTGCCTTAAGACCCGGGCAGAGGATTAAGATCTGGGCAAAAGGAAGCTAAAGGAGGTAATCTTAATCTGTGCTAAGGAACCAGTGTTCGGTAGGATTAAGCGGCTAAGGAAGCTAAAGGAGGCTCCTTAAGTCTTAAGGAGGCTTAAGGAAGCCTTGCCGAACAGCCCCATAATGTAACCAGAACTCAACTTTATCCAATTTGGCTCAATCAACTCCTAAGTAGCCTGAACCTCAGTTTAGAATTATGTTCCTCAATTAAGTCCAATTTTGTCTGATATTAACCGTAGTTGAGCAATTCAGAGCCAGTCAAGCTTTCTTGTGTAATTGAGTAATAAGTAAGGCATGAGAACCCATTAAGGGGTACATCATAATAAATAAACAATGCTAGCTGTTATCTGAGTAGTATGTGCTAATAGAAATATGGAAGCAAACAATTACCTCAAAGACCCCACGCCTTCTATCAGTGGCATGAACCACACGGTCCTTCACCAAAGATGTCCTTCTCCCAAAAGCACTACTAATACTACTACTACTCGTACCAGTACCAGACCTTCCTCGTCTCAGCCTGATCAACTGAAGCAGGACAAGTGGCGACCAGAGGAGGAGTGTTATTGGCCAAAGCATCCATGACAGAACATACCTCACAAAACGTACTAGTCTCCTATCATATTTGGAGAAACTACTACTGGTACGGGAGAGGCGTGACGAGGTCGAGAGAGGAGAGGAAGGGCAACAAGAATCTTCGTGTTCTTCCTCTCCATATTCTGACGAAGATTCTGCATCTGATGAGTCAAATGACAGCTCATGGATGAATTCGTTGAATGAAGAAGCACCACTATTTATAAAAAGGAAAGACTAGTTAGATTTTTGTGTTACTAATACTAATAAGAAATTAATGAAATATTAATTCTACAATAAATTACTTCTCCATCCAGCGAGGGAGGCGGGGTCCACGCAACGTAGGCCTGAGTTCCCATCCACTGATTCCTTCTAGAATGTTTGATTTCCCTGGTAGAAGTGCCAGTAATAAAGCCGAAAACCCATTTATCAGCCTTGCTACGTTGTTCAGAGATTCATATGTAAATGTCTTCACAGATCTGTCATAATTGGAATTGGATTGATTAAAGAGGCCAATTTAGAGTTAATCAGGGTTTACAATGCAAAAGGGGGTAGGTAGGTACACCAATCAATTATCAATTTTATACAATATCATGCGTATAAAACTAAATAAACAAAAATTTAAACTAAAAAGGGCATTATCAATTTATCATTGACTAAGTTCATCAATCAATTAACCAAATCCCATTTTGTTACAGTCGATTGTTTCCGCTTGTTCGCTTCCACCATTAATTAATTAATTAATTCTGAAATTAAACGTATCAATGTATCATCAATTCATCTTTTAGTTCATTAATTCAAAATTTAGAACCAGTGCCGAATTAAATTGAACCAAACAAATCATGCGCCAAAACCAAGATCTCAGAATGAATAAAGAACACCGACAGAGAGAGAGAGAGAGAGAGAGAGAGAGAGAGAGAGAGAGAGACTAACTCTTTAGTGATTGCTAGAAGATTATCGACAAATTCTTGCAACATAATAACCAACCAACGCACGCCTGTTCTCTGTGATTGATTTCTAGAGAGAGAGGAAAAGGGAAAGGAATGCGAAGATGAGAAAAAGAACGACAGATGTTCGACTTTGGAGAAGAAACATTCAAGCCCTTCATATCCCTGATTTAACTCAAATTTTGACTTTCGATCCGAACCGTCCGATCTGCCATATCACGAATTTTTAAAAGGAATAGATTGGCCCAGATTCTGATCGGACGGTTTATATAAAAACACAGAATTTAAGTTACTTCAGAGTATCCGGATTACAGCAGGCAGTTACACGTTTTACCCGAAGATTTTCGCAAGTATTTTACACATGTGTCCATACAAAATAACTTATCTTATAACCTCCCGCTGTTTTCTACTTCTAACTTCTCTATCCAGAATTATTAGTGAACTGATGTGTTTTATCTGGGAATGAAAATGGTATGGATAATATCTGATTTATATTTGATCTGTATTTGAAAAATTAAATATAGATATTAGATATCTGAATATAGATATAAATACTGATATGATTTTATATTTTAATTATTTGTATTCAAATAGTAGATATATATCATATATTTTAATTTATATTATGAAAAAATTATGTTATTCATTATTATAACTAGATAAATATTATGAAATTTAGTATTTTTTGCCAGGACCGTTAGATTTCGATCAGTTGATTCAAGAACAATATCGTAGTTTTTATAATAGCAGCTGTGAAATCTATATTGCCATAATTTATCTGTGTTTATGATAGACAACTTGTGAACGAAACTTAATTTATATATAATTTTAATGACAACTTGTGAACTAAATCAATATACTTTTTAGTTATTCCCTTTATACGATTATTAGCAAATAACTGATTAGATAGCACTTCTTATCTTATCTTCCAATCTAATTAATTATGGCCGTTTATTTGCTCTTATATGACATTTATATCTTTCAATCTAATTAATTATGTACCTTTATTTGCAATTATATGTCATCATGAATTAATGATGATAGAAGGTCCGGAATTTTAATTAGAGAGATTATGTACTCCTTATTTTTTCAGTCTCTCAAAAATCATCTAACTGAAGTCAGCAATGCATACGCTAACTTTTTGTTATTTATTTCTTTACTGTACATACTTGATATATTAGATATAAATATTCGATATGCTAGATATCAACACTTAAATCACAAAAAGAAAGTTTATCTATTTCTCTCTCGTTACTCACTCATATTTTGTATATTTTCAGAGGAGGATATATTTTTTTTCCTTTGTTTAATCTCGCTCATATTTCCAACAATTTGTGAGTAATTAATTTTGTAAATTTAAAACTATGAACGTCTTGTACTTGATTTTTTTCTTTTAAATGAGATCCATATTGAAGTACTTTCAGATTATATTCGCTCTGTTGATTTTAAGTTTGAATATTTAAGCTTTCAAGTATTTATACATAGTATATAAAGCCTTTATACATTATATATCAACAAAAAAAACAAACAACGGAGCGAATCGAATCCGGAAGTATTTCATGCATATACTAATTGAATGTAATAGTCTACATGGAACTTGTAGCATATATTTAATGTTAAGTTTTTTAACGTTGATGTAAATAATATTTTTTTCTAGTCGGCAAGAGTATGTGCTATATTCAGACTTTTGGAGGGTTAGTATGGAAAACGGTTTGTATTATGTTGGTTACGTGGAAAATAGAGAGAGATGTCTTGCAAGCAAATCAACAATGGCATGTGGGTTACGTGGTTTGTATTATGTTGGTTATGCGCACAATCAAGTAACAATGGCCTGGCCATTGTTGATTTGCTTGGAGCTATTTGATATGTGGGTGTGGGCCTGTGGGGGAAGAATTGTTTGGCTTTTTCCACACGGCCACACCTCACCAAGTGCAGTGCGTATCCTCTGAGATATCTCAACTTTTGCGTGACCGACGTGTCAGTATTATGTGTGCTTTCAGATTCGTGAAGAAGGTATTTAAACGGTTGGGATTTTCCATAATGTGACGCAAAGTTTGAGATATCTCAGAGGATTGGAATTCCACCTCACCTCACCGACCATAAAAGAAGTGGACTTTGTGTCTGTAATGTATATCCCATTGTACCGAATTAAATTAGAGTGGGACCCATGTCATTTTTTCATTCCAGATAAGAATGGGTCAAGGTCGAGGAGAATCCTACGGCGGTGGTGCGCCACGTAGACGTAGCTAGGAAGCTGAATTCAATAGTATGTGGGCATTTTTTTTATTTCCGTTTTAATTACAAAACAGAGTGAGAAAGCGTGTCTTTATCACAAGTGCTGAGTCACACGCAATCAATTCATTACTATCTTAATTATTATTTTTAATTAAAGGAGACACTCTGGGTCTCTTAATTGGATACTATTTTAGATCATCTTTTGTTATCTTTGATAAATCATAAAAAATAAAAAAAAATAAAAAAATAATAAAAATTGATATTCTACACGTTCATTATATAACAGATTTAATGAGTTATTTATATTGAAGTTTAAAATTTATACGATAGATTTTTGAAACCATAACACAGATGATCTTATGCTATTCATAACACTCAAGCCTTACTCAAACTATGTATTATAGTATTGAAGGCACATTCTTTTTAAAATTTATTGAATAATTATTCTTCTTCTTCTTCTTCGCTTCAGATCTAGAGTTTACTCATGACAGAAGGAGAAAAGGATTCATAGAGAAAAAAAGCGAGATGACAGACGAAGCAAGAAACAAAAGAGGCGAAGACACATAAAATAAAAACAAGATGGTTCCCGTTAATTAAAATGACTGGTTAATTTGTTCTTCCAACAAAATATCATGTTAATTTTAACAAAGAATATTTGATAGTAAGAAAATATCTGAACCGATTATTAATAACTGTTCAAATTATTTCAGGTCCATAGTACAAAAATAAATTATTCGTTATTATTATTACAAAAATAAATTAATCATCAAATATCAAATAATTTAGTCTTGATATTTACTCATTTTTATTTATAAAAATTCATGACATGATTAGCTATGTTTTTATCTATATAATATTTGATAATACATGTTATGATGAAGTCAAAAAAATATTTAAGTCTTATAATTAATATTTTAATATTTTAAACTAAGGCTTATTAAATGATATTGTAAATGCTTAAAACATAATTTATAAAACTTTAAAATATTAGGAATAATATCCTAAATAATTTCAGACATCGGAATGTTATAAATTTTGAGAAGTAAGAATTAATCACCAACTAGAAAATTTGAAAAATTTGAACAGTAACATTTAAGGTAATAACGATTCTGAATGGTCCTAATTTAATTCGGAACTAACAAGAACTTCAGAAACTTAATTTCTAATTGAGTAGGGTTAAAATACATTATTGATTTTGTATCTCAATCATACATCATATTTCTATTTCTGTTTTTAATTCAAACAGTCAATCTAAACTACACAACATGATATTCATATTAAAATGTACTTAAAGACCAAATTTTATACTTTTGAAAAAAAATTATTATTTTTTTTAGATAGGTACAAAATCATTGCTCCAAAAGCAGTGATTTCTAAAAATATATAAAGATTATTTCTAAGCACATTTTAATACGGAGATAATATTGAACGGTTTATATCGATTGTTTGAACTTTTGAACATAAATAAAAGATGTAGAATATGATCAGGACACAAAACCAGATGTATTTTAACTCTGAAAAATTCTGATTTGGAAAATCATAATAATACTAATAATGTTAGTTTACGTTGATACTTAGTTTGGATAAATTATTTGAAAATTGTGATAATTAGTTTGGACTGCTTTACAATATATAAAAAAATTGAGGTTATTGTAAAATTTAAAACAAAAAGGCCAACACGTTTTCTGGCTTCATTGAGCACGTGTCTCATGGACTGTGACTCAGCTGGAGATACGAGTGGAAATATTAAAAAAAAAATTGGTATGTTGCCAGTTGCCACAAATTTGTATTTTAGTTTTTGATATTTTTGTTTTTGTAAACTTGTGTCGTGCTGTTTTTTTAAAACTAATTATATAACAATTTCAACTGAAATTTAGTTGCTTTACGTTCAGGATTTTTTTTTAATATAATCAATTTTAAATATTTAAAAAAAAAAACAAGCATCAGTGAAAAAAAAATCAATTTCATCGACGACAAGATTGGTGGAGGTACAAACATGTTTTGCTCCATTGTTTTGCAGGATTGGTAAAACTGTTTACTATTGATTTCTGTGGTCAGATTGTATATATGAGCCATAAAATGGCCCCACTGATCCAGCAGATCGGCGTCTTTGTGTCTCCACCGATTTGCAGTCGCTTTTTTTTATAGAATCCAAATCAGTGGTGCTTGTTTCATTAAAAATATTAAATTTAATTCTTAAAAGATCCCTTGTGTTAATATGCACATGCATTAAAATACTACATTATTAGTTAATATGTATAGTTGGTATTTTATCAACTAAAAATGTAAAATATGTATGTAACACAATGATGTATACCGTAAGAGGTATTTTCAGTCATAACTAGAATTCAGAACAACATCTCATTGCAGACAATTAACATATACTAACATGTAAACAACATTTGGTACTTAAGAAATTGAATTGTCAATTATAAACATGAAAAATGTGTGAGGCATGAGGTTTGAATGAACTAACATACAATTTGAACCTCTTCATGTGTATTTAAAAGTAACATTTTAATTATACAAACAATATTCAATTCTATTATTAAGTGCAAAAACAAAAACTAAAAAGACTTGTGAATGTCAGATGTTTGAGGAAACTAAAATTTCTAATTTTAAAATTAACATTTCTCTAACAACACATCGATATCAAAAGAAGATGAAGCTAAAAAAAGTAAAATAGTAAAAAACATTTGATTCAGGTAACTTCATATTATACTAAACAAAACTATATTTGAATAACATAAGAGACTTTTTTTTTTAATCATTCCTACTAAGATTTTATGCATCATTTTATTTTTTTTAGATTTCTGTGCTTGACCTCTATTTGTGTTTGAATTTGTTTAAAAATATTGTTTTGGATTATGTTAAAAATATTGTTATGGATATTGTACAGGAAAATGCTGAAGGATACAATTAAAAATACAATAATATATAAAACAATATATCTTTGGCAAAACAATTTTTTTTATGAAGTAATGAATAATTTTGTTTTGATATTTAATTATCAATTTCTAACAAAATTAGACCTCATTGTTGATTTTACATCTCCTAATTTTTTAATAAATTTTCTACCCTAATTTATATCTGGTTGCAAAACTTGTACCCTAATTTGATATCCGACGTCTTTTTTTTTTTTTTTTTAAATTCAGTTAGATTTGAACCAAAATATTTGTTTTCTAAAAGAAATATACACCACGTAAAATAACAAAATAGCACTTATATGTTCATGAAAACTTCTAAAACTTATTATATTTTCGTAAGATAATTTAAAACTACTTATTTCCCTATCAAACTAAAGTCATTTCATAATTTTACCTTTATTCATTTAATTAGGATAATAGTTATATTAAAATAACTTATTTATTCATTATTTTTGTTAGAGATCAAATTATTGTTTAATCTCGACTTCCTAACCAATGAATATGCATTATAATATTTGGTAGGTGTTAAAAAAAGAACAAGTACAGTAATTTTTGTTTTTGTTTTTGTTTTTGTTTTTGTTTTTGTTTTTAAATAGTTTAGGTTGTGGAAATGAAATGATAATCTGGTTGTCAATAAGACCCGTGATAAATTAAAATAGTCAAAGTTAAATAAAAAGAGAGACAATTATAATTAAAACGTTTATATATTTGTTTGCCATTTAAAACTAAAGGAGTATGATTAATTGTATGAACGACAAATTAAGCGATTTTAAAGGGTAGTTGTTTCGTTATGGGCCGGGATAGTTTTATTTTTTATTTTTTATTTTTTAAATTGTGTGTGTGTGGGGGTTGACCTAATAGATGGTAGAGGAGTGGTCGAACCATAAAAAGATATGCAAAAAGTTTAATTGGTGTATGTTGGCTATCATCTAATTTTAACATGCTAATTAGTGGAACAGAACCACATTTATAATTAAGTTTATATTTACAAGGGACATATACAAACTACATACGTACTACATCTATGTCACTATTTTATACAATCAATTATAAATAAAGCTCCTAACATTCTCTTTTTACATAATCTGATTCTCTTTAATTTTCATCTCTTCCAACATGGAAAATGCTGTCAGGCTTAATGAACAAATACAAATACTCAAGAACAAAATAAATTTTGATCACAGCAGAATGTACAAAATTCGAGGTGAAATCACTACTTTGTTGAGGCAAACAGTGCTCGCAAAAGAAGACATTAACATGTTGCTGCGCCAACTCGAGATTTTCTGCTGGTTAATGACAATGTTATCTTTTCTAATAAATAATGTGACAGTAATTTGGAATCTTATTTGTTTCAGAAATCTTAAATGAATAACAAAAATTATATTACATTTATTATTTATTATTTATGTCTTTTGGAAAACCAACATTATTTTTGTAGAGAATCAAACTTTTGTAATGATGTATTTTAATATATATATCATTATTTTTGTAGAGAATCAAACTTTTGTAATGATGTATTTTAATATATATATCATTATTTTTGTAGAGAATCAAACTTTTGTAATGATGTATTTTAACCCAGTGGTCAACCAACAACCAAGCTTGGTCAATACGCTCTTCACTTCACTGGGCTTTGGTGAAGACACTATGTTGGCGTGCCAAGGAACCCGTGGTTGATTTCTAATATGTTGTATCGCAGAGTTGATCATATAAACATTGGTAATAATTCGTGGGAGAACTTTTTCAAAAAATTTTGATAGTTAATGACAATGTTATCTTTTTTAATAAATAATGTGGCAGTAATTTGGAATCTTATTTTTTCCAGAAATCTTAAATGGATAACAAAAATTAATATGGTTGTATATTGTATGCAATCTAATTTTTTTTTTAATTTTACTATTTTACTTTCTTTTAATATCATCTTCTTTTGATATCAGGTGCTGTTGGAAAATTTTAATTTAAAAATTAAGACCTTTAGTTTTCTCAAACATCTCACTTTCACAAGTTCCTGTCAAATATCAACAATATACTAAATATCTGCTTTGAGATGTTGGCTTAAATTGAATTTCTTACTGTGTGTAATTTACAATTTTAGTTGCTAAAATACCAACTATTTATATCTAAATTTATACTGTATCACCCAAGGAACGTGCATCTCAACATAAAGAAATTAAACTTTAATTAGAATGTTGGAATTGGTTCATAAAAAAAATATAGCACGATACAAGTTTAAAAGAACAAATTATCAGAAAATTCAAGGAAGAATTGCACATAATATAAGTTGTTAACAATTAAAATAGCAACGGATTTTAACTATGATAATGGCTCCTTTTTCACTTTAATTTTAAATGTACAAGAAAAATAGTGTCTAACAAAAAACTTTTTTTTTAAGATAATAACGATTCTGAATGGTTATAATTAAATTTGGGCCTGATAAGAACTTGAAACTTTCTGAGTTGGAAAATCATAATAATACTAATAATGTTAGTTTACATTGATATTCGGTATGCCACTCTAAAATTGCATGAATTATATGAAAATTATGATAATTAGTTTGTAATGCTTTGCAAATTGCAATATATACAAAAATGAGGTTATTGTAAAATACAAAACAAAAAGCAAAACACGTTTCCTGGCTTCATTGAGCACGTGTCTCATGGACTGTGACTCAGCTCGTGCCAGTTGGCAGTTGACAGTTGATCTATTATTTTTTTACCTTTTTGATTCGTGTGTGTAGTGTACCCAACAAATGGGAGAGGATCAGAGGAGTGGCCCCACAGAGTATTTTTTTTCCTTTTCATTTCCGAAGGAAATCGCAATCGCACTAGAAACTTCCAGAGAGATTTTTTTTCTTTTGTGTGCCACATATATATATATATATATATAGAGTACGGCTAACGCGCTTCCTCTAGCATATGGGCCGAAATGCTTCCGGTGGAAATTTGAAATTTCAAAATCCAAAAAGTCGATCTGAACCGTTCATCTTCTTCTCCATATTAATATCTGCTTGGAGACCAAATTTTACATTTTTATGAAATTTTTTACTATTTATTAAGTCACTTTGAAAATTGCTGATCCAACGGTGGCTTACCAAACAGTAAAAATCAGAAGCTACCGTTGGATCAGCGATTTTCAAAATGGCTTAATAAATAGTAAAAAATTTCAGAAAAATGTAAAATTTGGTCTCCAAGCAGATATTAATATGGAGAAGAAGATGAACGGTTCAGATCGACTTTTTGGATTTTGAAATTTCAAATTTCCATCGGAAGCATTTCGGCCCATATGCTAGAGGAAGCGCGTTAGCCGTACTATATATATATATATATACTAGTATCGTGCCCGTGCGTTGCGACGGGACATAATATAAGAGAACAAACAATCTCATACAAAAGAAAAAATTACACAAGATCAATTATACAAATGCATACATTAAATTTATGTAGTAAATAATAATTTTGTGTACCAGTACGAACTGATGCAAAATGGTACGAACAAAACTATTAATTTAAAGTACTTGCCGTGTTATGTTGTTGTTATAGCATAATACAAACCAGAAATTCCAGCTCTAATAAAATGTAATTGAAGCCCAATCAGTGAAAAATGAAGTATGTAATGTATATCAAATTTATATTTTTCATTCTACTCCAGTATCACACTAAAAAAACCAAACTGATCAAATTTATTAAAAATAAGCATACTGTTGAAGGATTTTTACTAAAACTTATCAATTCAAAGAACATACAAAAACAGAAACCAGATTACCAAATTAAAAGAGACAATTGCATCGATTAAGAGAGACAAAAGGTCATTAAAGTACTGAAAATATAAACAAATCAAACAGGATCATACTTGAACATAAAGATTGACCTCCCCCCTTTTAGTTATTTACAATGACTACCTCAATAGTATGTACTGGTATAGAGCATGACAATTGTTCGATTTCAATATTTTTTCTTGACATGATCATTGAATATTTACTTACAATCTTAGGAAAATAAAAGGCACTTCACAAAATGGAAGTTCCAATTAAGCACCCTTTCACCAGTTATACAAGTTGCAGCTTTCTTTTTCTTTTCTATACAAGTCAAAAGTGCACAATCATAATTAAGAAGAATAAAAACAATTCAAACAAAAATTACAAATTTGAATGGATAGTACAACTGCAGCAACAGCACTCACCAACCAAAACTAAAACCATATCAATGATTGAACAATGACTTTTCTCATTACCATCTGAATAGAAATTAATTATTCATGGAGAAGTTGACGAAGTGAAAAACATGTCTCTCAATTTTTGAATAATTAATACTTTCATTAGTGATGTTTTTTCAGTGCCTTTTCATTTTCAAGGGTTTGTGTCAATTTTGAGTTGGCTTTGTTATAGTAAATATGAAATTAAGGTAAAAAGGAAATAAATAGGAATGAGAATAAGACCGGCATCAGGGAGGCCATCTTTGATCACAACAAATGTTTGGTTCTTTTCATGATCTAAGATTGCTATCTTTCGCGGGGCCTCAAGATATAGTCTATCTAGCTGCAATTAATCACAAAATTAAAATTTTGAGTTGTCATTCGAAAAAAGAAAAGAAAATAAAACCACTTTTTTTTGTTTTTGTATTGGGATTTTTGGTAATTGCACAACAATTCCCGGTACAACAGTAAGATAAGAATAATAATATTTACCTCTCCCTCAAAAGTAATGGCATCAACTTGCACAGTGAGACGAGTCCTTTCTTGTAAATTGTCATGGTAATCTAGAGTCTCTAGCCCTTCTACTCTCACCTCACTAATTCACCAAAAGAAAAAAAAAACAAGTGTAAAAAAAAATAATTAGAAGGTTATAATTTCAGTTATGCCCTACGAAAATCAAGATAGCATCCACACAAAAAGGTCTCTCTCTACTATTTTCTTGTAAAATCTCCAAAACTTTACCCTTCTTTTCTTCAGAGCATATTGTAGAGATACACATTGAGATATGATAGGTAATTCTAAGAAAGAATATTATCCGTGTTTTCACTGAGTTTACATGATTCTATATTTATCTTTAGTAGGGTAAGTTCTATATTTATGCTTTGGTGGATACATACGATGTTTTGACATTTTGCATCTCTAATGATCTAAGCATGAATTAGGTCTAAAAGATGGAATAATCAACAGATTCTATTGAAATTTTCTTTCAGTAACAAAAAAATGATAATCACAGGGAAAAAAATTACCAGAACAAGCAAAAAATTTCATTTCGCAAAAGCTTTACCTGATATCAGATATGGAAAAATAGGTGTGGTAAGCAAAAGTAAATGAAAATGACTTCCCATCAGAATTTGTGTTCCTTATGCCTGATGTCAGCGTCAGAATCCCACCGGGCCCCACTTCAACCCTCAGGCGGTACTCAAAACTACCAAGCACATATTGAAATTAAATCACAAGAGAAAAAGTTTATGAAATATGTGTGTGTGTAGTTAACATAAAATGCCTAAGTATAGTACTGCCCAAATTTACAAATGCTTTTACCAGTATTCATACACGTATGAGGATCAAACTCAAACTCTGCCAGATGATAATTCACAATTTAGCCAAGTCATATATACAAAATATCATGGTAGATATAAGATTTCATTAGAAACAGATATAAACGAAATCGCAGGTACTGGAATCAAGTCAAAACCTATGAGGCCAGATTTTTGAATCCTCATCAGAAGGGTTTGTGCCAATTAAAATTGACACAAACCCTTGACGAAGCAAAGGATGCAAGTGGATCGCCTTTTCAATATGAATTGAATTTATTGGACAAAAAAATTAATCCAGTCACTCAATTTCAAATATTTAAAAATAGTTTAACAAATATTTAATCATAGTTCAATAATTTGTGACCACAGTACTTGCTCTTTTGAAGAAGATTGCTGGAAGATAATCCAGTCCCTTGCTCTCCCACAAAGTATCATCAATCAAGATCATGAGAAGTTGGTACTGATTGGGAAATAAATTGCGAGAAGGTGCCATGGATCTCCCATGGCAGCCAAGGCTCTAGGGGCAGTATTAAATGGGAGAAGTGAACTCGCTCGACCGGGTGTGGCAGGAAGAGGAGGGGGCGGGCTGTTGGCGCAGGGAGAGGCAGATAGGAGAGGCAGGGGAGGGCGGGGTCTAGGGTTTGGATCGGTAGACGGGCTTGTGCAGGGGGATTGTCTAGGGGGGACAAGTGCGCAGGGAGAGGCAGAGAGGAGAGGGAGGGGAGGGCGGTGTCTGAGGCGATTAGGGTTTTTTTCTTTTTTTGTTTGGAAAGAAGGGATCGGGGAGGGAGGGGGGCACAGAGATAATTTGCTGGGAGAGGCGCAGTGCTCCAGCGAAAAAATTTACACATCGTAGATTAATTTGCACGATTTTTGATTAAAATCCGACGGTGCAGAATCAAAATACCTGTGTTAATACATGTAGTGGTACGTGTAACGGGTACAATTTTAACTAATTTTGGACTACTACACATATAAATGATATATTTAATCAAAGGAAGGCATATTGTTTGTTTAAATGGTTCAGATTCAATCTGAAACAAAATCTGAAACAAACAGTAAATCAGAACCATTGAAGGATCTAGACATTAAGCTCCTTAGTAAGGTAGGGAGATATATATATATATATATATATATATAGGACTTGGCTACGGTGCTATGGGTAGCTAAGAGGCCTCCCGTGCTACGGCTCAATATTCGACTTTTCAAAATTCTAACGGTCGATCCGAACCGTTCATCTTGTTCTCCATATTAATATATGTTTGGAGACCAAATTTTACATTTTTTGGAAAATTTTTACTATTTTTTTAGATTTATTGAAAATCGCTGTTTTTCAGACAAATCTGGACCATAAAAAACAGCGATATTCAATAAATCTAAAAAAATAGTAAAACATTTCCAAAAAATGTAAAATTTGATCTCCAAGCACATATTAATATGGAGAACAAGATGAACGGTTCGGATCGACCGTTAGAATTTTGAAAAGTTGAATATTGAGCCGTAGCACGGGAGGCCTCTTAGCTACCCATAGCATATTAGCCAAATCCTATATATATATATATATATTTTTTTTTTTTTTGTTTCTGCCACATATACTCATTCAATGAAAAGATGTGTATGACTCACGCACAAGTATAACCTCTTCATGTATTACCGAAATATAAATTTTAACTATCCATAAAAAATAACCTTTGATGGATTATTAAATTTCCATGTCATACAAAAAAGAGCCGACAATAACATGTAACTCATCGCTCATGGTTTTAAGGCTTTAAGCCTTATTACAGACGATCAAAATTCAAAAGATTCAAAGGATTGAGAAAAATAATTTGGGCCGTTTCTTGAAGCTCAATTGGGCCGAAACAAATAAATGAGAGAAGGAAAAGTTGAGGGGCCTGATTGGGTAGATCAGTGATCATTTATACAAATATACCTTTCTACTCGGTGTTATTTATTTTTTTATGAAGAAAATCAGGAGGCTGCCAGATTGTTTTATATTTAAACGTTTCGATACATCCAGATTGTACTCAGTGTTATAAAACGCAGTTTTGTTTATGTATATGAAAGATCATTGCATACTGCATATGGGGTGTGCGGCCGCATATGCAAATTTATATACAGAAGTATATATGTAGTTTTACTATGCTTTGTTAAAGAAATATAGATAAAATAAAAGAGAAAATTGGTTATTTGTCACTCCAAAACTTTTAAATTTGAAAAATGTCATCCCAAAATTTGAAATTGTAATAATGCTACTCTAAACTTTATTAATTTTTAATTTTGTCACTCCAAATAATTAATGACTAAAATACCATTCCTTCTTCTTCTTCTTTATATTCTCCTCCTATAGTCATGGCCATGTTGAAAATGAGAAAAAAAAAGCTCTCAAATTATAAAGCCGCTGGAGGTATCCCTTTTTGTCATGTCTGAAGAGTGACCCGCCGTTTCCCGATTCATCATTTTGGTCGATCATCAGAGGTAATAATGGACCTATGGGAAGCATTTCTAAGTCGTTAAAGATAGCCAGCTCTTTAGCTTCCAATTCAGCAAAGGTGTTTACGAGTACAATTGGCTTCGACTTATCAGCTCTTTCTTTAAGTAGAGATTGGAATAGCTGATCAAACGAAAGGTATATAGAATGGAAAGGATCGGCTTCATCAAATGATTGAGTGACAAAGCTCGGTAGGTCGTTGAGTTTGCAAGGCTGCAGGCCCGGGAGCTCAACCAAGTAAGATGGGTCATGGGAGGAGAATACAAAGAAGAAGAGGAGAAGGGAGAGTATTTTAGTCATTAATTATTTAGAGTGGCAAAATTAAAAATTAATGAAGTTTAGAGTGGTATTATTACAATTTCAAATTTTGAGATGATATTTTTCAAATTTGAAGGTTTTGGAGTGGCAAATAACCAATTTTCTCTAAAATAAAACTAATTTATATCTAAAGACTTATTTAGTCTAGTGGTTTATACTCTTTATCATATTATAAAGGTTATAGATTATAATCTCCTCCACTGCAAAATAATTTTTAGACTTTTTTCAAGTCCGCATGGACAATATATGTGTCCGTATATTCAAAACCGCAAAAATTTGACTGCATGAGATTTTATATACAGAAGACCACTGCATAAGCATATGTGGCTACATATGCAGTCCATGCGGCCGCATTTTACAACACTTTTTGTACTAAATCATGCAGATTACCATTTTTACAAAAAAATCAAAAAAATTAACATGCTAGTTAATTATAGAATAGTTAACAAAACTAGATTTATAATTAAAGTTTATATTTACAAGGGACATACACAGACAACTACATACACACTACATATAAATTTGGCTAATTATATGTCATTATTTTATACCCAAAAAGACACTTGGTTAGGCAAAAGAGTAATTGAACAAACGCTTATTTTTGTTCAATATATCAGCACAAAGCTAGTTTACAAACATTTGAGCCAATGGATAAAGTCTTTTGGTTAGCCAAGATTTCTAACAAAATGTTATTCTTCCGATAAATTTTAATATTTCTAACAGAATTTGTAACAAACATTTGAGCGGGATCTGAACCTCGAAATATTGAAATTCAATCGGTTATAAATAAAGCTCCAAAAACATTCTCTCTTTACATAATATGATTCTCTTCAACTTTCATCTCTTCCAACATGAAAAACGCTTTCAGGATTAATTAACAAATAGCATGAGACAAGTTTAAAAGAAGAAAAATATAAAATAATTCAAAAAAGAATTGCATATAGTATTTCTTTTTTTAACATATTAGAGAAATGTTAATTTAAAAATTAAGACCTTAGTTTCCTCCAACATCTCACATGCATTTACAAGTTAGTTTAAGCTTTTGGTTTTTCATTTTATAATAGAGTTTCATATTACTTGTGTAATTAAAATATTACTTTATAATACACATGAAAAGGTTCAAATGGTATGCTTGTTTATTCTAATTTCATGTCTCACACGTTTTTTATTTTTATAATTGACTAGTCAATTTCTTGAGTGCCAAATATCAACAATGTACTAAATATCTGCTTTGGCTTAAATTGAATTTCAGAAAAAAAGAAGAAGATGTTGGCTTAAATTATATTTGTGATTGAAATATCTATTGTAATATACATCTTACTGTGTGTGTGAACACACGTAATTTACAATTTTAGTTGCTAAAATACCAACTATTTATATCTTAATTAATACCGTATAACCCAAGGAACGTGCATCTCAACACAAAGCAACTAAAGTTTAATTTGGATGTTAGAATTGGTTCATAAAAAATATAGCATGTGACACGTTTAAAAGAACAAAAAATATCCGAAAATGCAAAGAAGAATTGCACATAATAAGTTGTTGTTAACAATTAAAACATGATAGTTCCCATCAGTTAAGATGACTGGTTAATTTGTTCTTCCAACAAAATGTCATGTTAATTTTAACAAAAAATATTCGATAGTAAGAAACTATCTGAACCGTTTGATTATTAACAAATGTTCAAATTATTTCTGGTCCATATATAGTAGAATTTGTTTTATTATTATTACAAAAAGAAATTAATCATCAAATATCAAATAATTTAGTCTTGATATTTACTAATTTTTATTTATGAAAATTCATAACGTTATTAGCTATGTTTTTATCTTGATAATTTATGTCATGATATTTAAGTCGTATAATTAAATATTGATATTTTAAAATAAGAATTATTAAATTACATTCTAAATGCTTAAAACATAATTTTAAAAAAAGTTTATAATATTAGAAATAATATCCTAAATAATTTCAAACATCAGAATGTTAGAAACTTCGAGAAATTAAAAATTAATCACAGACTAAAAAATTAGAAAATTTTGAACAGTAAAAATTTAAGATAATAACGATTCTGAATGGTTATAATTAAATTCAGGACTGACAAGAACTTGAGAAACTTAATTCCGAATTATAATTTTGTCTAGTGAAAGCATCTAAAATTCGGAAAGCCTGTAACTTTCTAATTTGGAAAATCATAATATTGTTAGTTTACGTTGATATTCAGTATGCCATTCTAAAATTGCATAAATTATTTGAAAAATATGATAATTAGTTTGGACTGCTTTGCAATATATAAACAAAATTTAAAACAAAAAAGGAAAACACATTTCCTGGCTTCATTGAGCACGTGTCATGGACTGTGACTCAGCTCGGGATACGAGTGGAAATATAAAAAATAAAAAAATAATAAAAATTGGTATGCTGCCAGTTGCCACAAATTAATTTGTGGCTTTTTAGTTTTTGATATTTTTGTTTTTTAAAACTTAATTGTGTCGTGCTGTTTTTGTTTGAACTAATTATATAACAAATATCAACTGAAATTTAGTCGCTTTACGTTAACATGCACACGCATTGAATAGTACATTATTGGTTAATATATTTACTTGGTATTTTATCAACTAAAAATGTAAAATAGGTGTGTAACACAACAATATATACTGTAAGAGGTATTTTTAGTCATAATTAGAATTCAGAACAACATCTCATAGCATACAGTTAAATTATACTGTTGACATTTGATAATTAAAAAATTGACTTGTCAATTATAAAGATGAAAAATGTGTGAGACATGAGGTTTGAATGAACTAGCATACAATTTGAATCTCTTCATGTGTATTTAAAAGTAACATTTTAATTATACAAACAATATTCAATTCTATTATAAGTGCAAAAACAAAAACTAAAAAAACTTGTGAATGTTAGATGTTGGAGAAAACTAAAATTTCTAATTTTGGAATTAATATTTCTCCAACAACACATCGATATCAAAAGAAGATGAAGCTAAAAAAAGTAAAATAATAAAAAACATTTGATCCCAGATTATCAAGGTAACTTCATATTATGCTAAAAAAAACTATATTTGAATAACATAAGAGACTTTTTTTTTTATCATTCCTACTAAGATTTTATGCATCATTTTATTTTTTGAGATTTTTGTACTTGACCTCTATTTGTGTTTGAATTTGTTTAAAAATATTGTTTTGGATTATGTTAAAAATATTGTTATGGATATTGTACAGGAAAATGCTGAAGAATACAATTAAAAATACAATAATATATAAAACAATATATCTTTGGCAAAACAATTTTTTTTTATGAAATAATGAATAATTTAGTTTTGATATTTAATTATCAATTCCTAACAAAATTGGACCTCATTGTTGATTTTTACATCTCCTAATTTTTTAATAAATTTCTACCCTAATTTATATCTGGTTGCAAAACTTGTACCCTAATTTGATATCCGATGTCTATTTTTTTTTTTTTTTTAATTCAGTTAGATTTGAACCAAAATATTTGTTTTCTAAAAGAAATATACACCACGTAAAATAACAAAATATTACTTATATGTTCATGAAAACTTCTAAAACTTATTATATTTTCGTAAGATAATTTAAAACTACTTATTTCCCTATCAAAATAATTAAGTCATTTCATAATTTTACCTTTCTTCATTTAATTATTTATTCATTATTTTTGTTAGAGATCCAATTATTGTTTAATCTCGACTTCCTAACCAGTGAATATGCATTATAATATATATTTGGTAGGTGTTAAAAAAAGAACAAGTACAGTAATTTTTTTGTTTTTGTTTTTAAATAGTTTAGGTTGTGGAAATGAAATGATAATCTGGTTGTCAATAAGACCCGTGATAAATTAAAATAGTCAAAGTTAAATAAAAAGAGGGACAATTATAATATTTAAAACGTTTATATATTTGTTTGCCATTTAAAACTAAAGGAGTATATATGATTAATTGTATGAACGACAAATTAAGCGATTTTAAAGGGTAGTTGTTTCGTTATGGGCCGGGATAGTTTTATATTTTATTTTTTATTTTTTAAATTGTGTGTGTGTGTGTGTGGGTTGACCTAATAGATGGTAGAGGAGTGGTCGAACCATAAAAAGATATGCAAAAAGTTAATTGGTGTATGTTGGCTATCATCTAATTTTAACATGCTAATTAGTTCTATAATAGGGAACAGAACCACATTTATAATTAAGTTTATATTTACAAGGGACATATATATACAAACTACATACGTACTGCATCTATGTCACTATTTTATACAATCGATTATAAATAAAGCTTCTAATATTCTCTCTTTACATAATCTGATTCTCTTTAATTTTCATCTCTTCCAACATGGAAAATACTTTCAGACTTAATGAACAAATACAAATACTCAAGAACAAAATAAATTTTGATTACAGCATAATGCACGAAATTCGAGTTGAAATTACTACTCTGTTGAGCCAAACAGTGCTCACAAAGGAAGACATTAACACGTTGCTGCGCCAACTCGAGATCTTTTGCTGGTTAATGACTATCTTTTCTAATAAATAATGTGACAGTAATTTGGAATCTTATTTTTTCCAGAAATCTTAAATGAATAACAAAATTATATTACATTTATTATTCATGTCTTTTGGAAAATCAGCATTATTTTTGTAGAGGATCAAACTTTTGTAATGATGTATTTTAATATATATATATATTTTTTAACATCTTAGAGAAATGTTAATTTAAAAATTAAGACCCTTAGTTTCCTTCAACATCTTCACATGCATTCACAAGTTATTTTTAGCTTTTATTTTTTTATTTTATAATAGAGTTGGATATTACTTGTATAATTAAAATGTTACTTTATAATACACATGTAAAGGTTCAAATTGCATGCTTATTCATTCTAATCTCATGTCTCACATTTTTTTTTTTATAATTGACTAATCAATTTCTTGATTGCCAAATATCAACAATATACCAAATGCCTGCTTTGAGATGTTGGCTTAAATTATTTTTGTGACTGAAATATCAATTGCAATATACATCTTATTAATTTACAATTTTAGTTGTTAGAATACCAACTATTTATATCTTAATTAATAATATATCACCCAACGAACGTGCATTTCAACACAAAGCAACTAAAGTTTAATTTCAGACATCGGAATGTTAGAAACTTTGAGAAATTAAAAATTAATCATTGATTAGAAAATTCAAAAATTTTAATCCATAATTTTTTTATATTTTTTTTAAGATAATAACGATTCTGAATGGTTATAATTAAATTCGGACCTGACAAGATCTTGAGAAAGTTAATTCCGAATTATAATTTTGTCTAAGTGAAAGCATCTGAAATTCGGGAAGCCTAAACTTTATGATTTGGAGTATCATAATAATACTGATAATGTTAGTTTATGTTGATATTTAGTATGCCATTCTAAAATTGCATGAATTCTTTGAAAATTATGATAATTGGTTAGGACTGCTTTGGAGTTATATATAAAAAATTGAGGTTATTGTAAAATACAAAACAAAGAGGAAAACACGTTTCCTTGGCTTCATTGAGCACGTGTCTCATGGACTGTGACTCAGCTCGGGATACGAGCGGAAATTAAAAATAAAAATAAAAATCAAAATTGGTATGTTGCCACAGATTTGTCACTTTTTTTGTCTTTGATATTTTTTTTTGTCCAATTAAACTTTAGTTGCTTTACGTTAACATGCATATTCATTAAATACTACATTATTAGTTAGTATTTTATCAACTAAAAATGTAAAATATGTGTGTAACACAACGATGCATACCGTAAGAGGTATTTCAGTCATATCTAGAATTCAGAACAACATCTCATAGCATACAATTAAATTATACTATTGACATTTGGTAATTAAGAAATTGACTTGTCAATTATAAAGATGAAAAATGTGTGAGGCATGAGGTTTGAATGAACTAACATACAATTTGAATCTCTTCATATGTATTTAAAAGTAACATTTTAATTATACAAACAATATTCAATTCTATTATTAAGTGCAAAAACAAAAACTAAAAAAACTTGTGGGTGTTAGATTTTGGAGGAAACTAAAAGTTAAATTTTGAAACTAACATTTCTACAACAACATATCGATATCAAAACAAAATGAATCTAAAAAAAGTAAATTAGTAAAAAAACATTTGATCACAGGTTATCAAGATAACTTCATATTTGAATAACATAAGAGACTTTTTTTATCATTCCCTTATACTAAACTAGATTACCATTTTTACCAAAATAAAATAAAAATAAATAACATGCTAGTAAATTCTAGAATAGTTAAGAGAACCAGATTTATAATTAAAGTTTATATTTAGAAGGGACATACACAGACAACTACCAGAATTTTTTATTAATATCTAAATTTAATATTAAATTTCAAAAAATAATCGGAACAGTAACGTTTTTCGAAATCTACCATTTCCGGAAAATTTTTTTCCGGAAACGGTAGCTACTTCCGGAAATTTTTTTTCCGGAAATAGGCTAAATCCGGAAAAATTTTATACGGAAATAGGAATTTTTTTTTTTTTCCGGAAAATTTTTATCCGGAAATAGCATTTTTTTTTTTTTTTTTTTGGAAATTTTTTTTCCGAAAATTTTTTTTATAGGAATTTTTTTTTCAGTTTTTATTTATAATTTATTTATTTTTTGTATTTAAGTATTACAAATATTTAATATAGTTTTAAAAAAAATAGATGGAATACTATATAATTTGATTTATTCGAAAGACTGCTACAAATAATCCGGATCAACATTTTTCATGCCGGATTTTTACGGCCGTAAAAAAAAATAATATAATATAATATATGCATATGTATATGTATATATAATATAATATATATATATATGTATATATAATATAATATATGTATATATAATATAATATATGTATATATATGTATATATAATATTTTTTATACCTCATATTTTTTATACGAGGCACTAAACGAGGGTTCCAATACCTCATATTTTTTATACCTCATCATACCTCATATTTTATATCTTCATTTTCATATATATACATATATTATATTGTATATACATATATATACATATATTATATTGTATATACATATACATATGCATATATTATATTATTTTTTTTTTACTGCCGTAAAAAATCCGGCATGAAAAATGTTGATCCGGATTATTTGTAGCAGTCCTTCGAATAAATCAAATTATATTGTATTCCATCTATTTTTTAAAAAACTATATTAAATATTTGTAATACTTAAATACAAAAAATAAATAAATTATAAATAAAAACTGAAAAAAAAATTTCCTATAAAAAAAAAATTTTCGGAAAAAAAAAAAAAAAATTCCTATTTCCGTATAAAATTTTTCCGGATTTAGGCTATTTCCGGAAAAAAATTTTCCGGAAGTAGCTACCGTTTCCGGAAAAAAAATTTCCGGAAAGGGTAGATTTCGAAAAACGTTACTGTTCCGGTTATTTTTTGAAATTTAATATTAAATTTGAATATTAATAAAAAATTCGGGACAACTACATACGCACTACATATATATACGTTTGGCTAATTATATGTCACTATTTTATACACAAAAAGATACTTGGTTAGGCAAAAGGGTCAATTGAACAAAGGCTCATTTTTGTTCAATATATCTACACAAAGCTAGTGTATAAACATTTGAGCCAATGGATTTGAACTTGTTCACATTCTATTTGATTTTATGAGCTCTCCCACTTTATATACAGAGTATGCAATTTATAAAAATATATAGTTTACAATAAAAAAATAAAGATATTACAAAATTAGTTGTGAGTTCATATTTTTCATAAATATTCAATTTAACCAAACTAATTGGATTAAACCTAAACATTGGTTTTTTTATTTGGTTAATTTGTAATTCAATTGATCGATCTATTTAGTCGGTTCAATTATATTTATGTAAATCTAAAAAGATTGTGGTTCCCATTTTTCTTAGTTAAATTCCAATAAGCACCTCTAATTAGTTCAATTTATAATTAAAAATATATACTTGGTATAGCTAGTTGCAAGCACATAGAGTGATAGTAACTTTTGTAAAAGAAATATGTAAATTTGAAATTAAGCAAGAAGACAATATATAAATATAAGACGGTTAATATTTTCAAACTAAAAATATTTCTGTAAATGTAAACATTTTAAATATTCACAATGGACTAAAGAAATTCAGAAAGTAACATAAATTTTGTCTGCTATTCAGAAAGTCAATGCTGTTGTGAGTTTAATTTTTATTTCTCTAAATGCAAACATTTTAAATATGCGTAATGGACTAAAGAAATTAAGAAAGTCAATTCCTGTTGTTTTGGCTTCTGTAAAAATAAAAGTAACAACTGAAGCTATTAAACCTGATTAATATTAGGTTTTATCAGAACAAATTAGATGGGTCGTAAAATTCATTTTCTAGCAAGTAGCAACTCATCTTTTTTTGAAGAGAAGAAAGTTTACCAAAAACCTGATCACAAGGCGCTGACAAGGCACCATTATATTATATAGACTCAAGACTCAACCGCAATTGCAATTGTATGTGGACCTATTTTAGGGGTAAATGGCCCGTGGGCTGAGATTCTTTTAATTATTTTAGGCCCAATACTAGTATGCTTTTGCTGGAAACTTCATCCTTATTCCTTTTGCTTAATTACTCCGCCCCGGCGTTCTTTTAACCTGACACGAATCTCAAAACAGATCTCCGATATCTTCCATCCATGTTTTTGCCCGGTTGAATTAATCCGGACCGTCCGTTTTTCTATTGCAAATTCTGGTAATCTCTTCTCTTTCGTGACCCGACGCCCGATGCGACTCGCCCGTGCTCGCGACCAGCACCAGCGACTCGCCCGACCGCGCGCCGACCGCAAGCCGCGAACCGACTAAACTGGTATTTTCTCTCTTTTTTCCCTTGTTCAATTTTACTAAGTTGATTTTTTCTCTCATTTTGCAATGCTGGTAAATGAAAAAGAGGTTTTCTGGTTCTGTGGTTCTGTAGTTCTAGTAAAATAATGGTCCGTGAAGCCTATTTTCACTATTACCAGCAATTAATGTAATCATTTCTAATCATGGATTACTGTAATTTTTGTAGTCCAGAAGATTATACTTTGATTGAATCATAATACATGCTATTAGGTTTACTTTTATCTGTTTGAAGCTCCAATTAAACAAAAAATAATTCAACCATGACTGAAGTAACAAGCTCCAACCAAAGAAGAATAGCTTAAGTCACCTTAACTTGGAGCAAGCAGTTTAATCGTCCTTAACTTTTTAAGTAGCAACCAAACATGCCCTTATATTCATCAAATTATCTGTAGAAGGAAGCAAACCAGAGAGGCACAGTCACGCAGAGCTCCATTAATGGCGAAAGAGAAAGATACCCAGCGTGGCCGGAAAAGCAAGAGAACTCGCCACCATACCTCTTCTTCCTCTTCTCCTTCTTCTTTGTCAGATTACACTTCATCAAGCCAAAGCCCTGACCGTGATTTACGCAAGGGCAAACACAAAAGGTCAACCTCGCGTCGCCACAGAGAATCCAGTCACAGCCACAGGAAAGGCCGCATGAGCTCTAGGAGATCATCTCGCAGTGGCCATGGGAAGGATCGTAGAGAAAAAGGCAAGAAGAGGTCGCATCGGCGAAGAGACGACAGTTGTTCAGATTATTCTTCAATGGAAGAAGATAATTTGAAGCAGAATGTTTTAGAACCAAAGGAGGTGGTGAAGTCAATACTTGATGAGTTTCCAGCTGTTGCTTCAGAACTTCATCAGGTAAGGTTTCTGATCGACTTGCTTTTTAGTTTTCTTAAAGATTTGGATTTGGATTATCCGTGGAGTGATAGAACTATTGGATAAACCAATTAAACTACTTATCAAACCTAACTAGCCAAGGATAGTACTTTGGTTTGTTCATGCTGCTACCGGTTCTGCAGGTTAGCTAATTAAGCCTCGATGAGTCTCTATTACTGCAATGGAGGCTCAATTTTACCTGACTCAGCCTCTATTAACCCTCAATTTTGCAATGTTCCAAACAACTGAATCAGAAATTTTAAAAAGATAGGAGAATAATGAAAAAAAGGGGCTTAAAAAGCTGGTCAATTTGGTAACAAACCAGTACTCTTAAGGTGCTACAGGTGCATGCTGGTTTACACAGTATAGAATTGCTATTTGCATCTAACTTCTTTTTTCGTTATGAAAAGTTCCAATTGTAACAAATACTCAGCAGGTCGGATATATTCACATTCTTCTCTGTTTTAAGACACCTTTCTTTTGAATTTTAATTTCACTTCTCTCCTTGAATGATCTTTTAGATTCTCAAAATGATAGACAATGGCGAAGGTGTGGACCTGTCAGGGATTTCTGATAAGTCTCTGGTTAAACTTCTGAAGAAACTATTTGCCTCTTTGAACCTGGATAAAGACCGTTATGGTGTTTACATGCTCCCTCCAAAGGCAGTTCCTGCACTAGATATCATAGGTTTGACACTGGACCAGTACATTAATCCTAAGCATGCATCAGCTGGCGAACAAATAAAAACTATCAAAGATGATTATTTGGTAAGTGCAAAAGAAGATCAGCTGATAAATTCAAAAGATGAAGAAGAACCCCGGCCAGCTCCCAAAAAACGGTAATGTTTTCTTTTTCTTTTATGTAACTATTACAACCTCATATAGGTGGGTGTACTGTTTCTGACAGCAAGGATTAATGTTTCAGGATGATTGGTCCTGCAATGCCATCTAGAGAGCTTCTAGAAGCTGCAGCAGAATTGACTGAGGCTGCGGGTTTGCTAAGGTACCTTTCGTTCACACACAATACACTGGTACTGGTATCCAACCTGTCTGGTACTAATAACACCAATCAAGTTATGGTAGACAACTGGCAAAATGTAATGTGATCTTGCTGGTGCACAATCTTATAGGTCTATAATCTGGTAGAAGTTAATAAGTATTTAAATTTTATAATTCTGTAGTGAAGCTGACATAGGACATGAAAGTGGGGTGCTAATAGGACCCCCTCCTCCAGCCTTGGTTTTAGAGGCTGAATCTGCTAATGAAGCTGAGCGTTTTGAAGAGGTCCTTATCTTCATCTTCTTCTTTTTTCTTGCTTTTGTAATATAAAATTGTGCTAAAAGTCACCATATGGGATGCCACAATTGCAGGAAAGCCCTTCTTGATTAAAAGTTTCAATTGATTTCTTATTATTTTAATTAACGAAGTTGTGATAGTAGCTTTCCCTCACCATTAGGTTTGATCATTTCCAGGGAATAGGTATTGCTTTGATACTGATCAAATGCAAGATTTTTCAACTTTGTGCCCTTGGATTCTTGATGCCTAATTGACAGATCTCATGCCATTTGAATACTTGATAGAATTATATCTCTACGGAGCCTATGTGTGGATATATCTCTAAGCTGATGTGTTGTACTGTAATATGAATGATGATAGGTGACTAGAATTATGGGGGCAGATGCTGAATCAGCATACGATGTACTTGGAATTAATTGGAAAATGGCTTCGGAGAACGTCAAGAAAAAGTACATGCTTTCTCCTGTCAAATCAGTTTATTTTGCTTGTTTATTTTTGTTATTACCATGTTCAATTTTGCCTTCTTGCATAAGTTCTCTTCTGTCTTTAGGAACAAAAAATAATGAGAAAACTTAAACTTATATTGGTAGTACTGGGACATTACAAAGTGATTTCTGAAGTTTTCCGGGAAAAATATGGAATTATAATTTTTCCATCGACCAATTTTGAGACTTTGCATGTAAATTTGCAGAACTAAAGCTGACCCTATCTTCTCCATTTAACCTTAGCCCTGGCCTGATATTTAATCTTTAGTTGTTATTATCATCTAGTGTAAGTTATCTTTTTTTTTCAATGGCTAATTGAGGCAGTTGTTAAATTAGGTACTGGAAATTGTCTCTTTTGGTACATCCAGACAAGTGCTCCCATCCTGATGCACAGCAGGCATTTGTTTTATTAAACAAAGCTTTCAAAGACTTGCAAGATCCAAATAAGGTACAACTCTAGCATCTGTTGCACATTTTTATTTTTAATTCATGGGAGGAGTAACATTTCTAATGCAAAGACTTTACGGGGCGCAGAGAGGAGCAATAGATGATAAGCTGAAAGCTAAAGAGGAGCAGGAGAGATTTGAGGTATGTTTGATTTCTGTCTACTAGACCATAATACAGATGGCCGTTATCAGAAATTTATATTTATAATTTTTGGTTTCTATTGCCTGCTTGTAATAATATAGGTCGAGCTCAAAGCAATGCGAGAAGCAGCACAGTGGAGAAAGATACAAGGTATTATTTGTCTTCAAATCCACCCGACTAACATAAGAAGGGGCAATTTAGGTCTCCCCAGATAAATTCAAATATGAATCATATCCTGGAAAACACGAAATATCATGCACACAACTGGTTGTAGAATTAACTGTTAACTCTTAATTACAAAAACTGTCCACCTTAAGCCTTCCCCCATTTGCGTCAAAATACGTCAAACTAATATACTTGTTAAGTAAAGCACGAAGAAAAGGGACATATTTTGGCTATGTTATAGGAATTGTGGACAGCTGTTCTTGTATGCTTACCTTGTTTTCAAGGAGCATGCAAGATTGATTCAGTAATTTAAACAGGAAAGTGTTAATAAAGTGCCTATGATGGTGCAGGTATATCAATGGAAGGTGATGAGGAGCTTCTGGCTGGCCCAAAGGAGGCGCCAAAACGTGAAGAGTGGATGACCACTTTGCCTCCTGAAAGAAAAGTATTTTTATTTTATTTTATGACCTAAATTATGCAAATGGTTCCTGGAGTTGTTGATTTCAATTATGGTATCACCCATATTTTATTTATAAATAAAAGGACAGATGTCATGATCTGTGCTAAATTGAAACAATTAATTCTCTGGAATGTTTTTCCATGATAAAAAGGACGATTCATTCAATATCGAACCTTGCTAGGATTTCTGTTAGGAAAGTCATACTGATTATTACTACCTTATAAATTTAAAAGTATGAAAGCGTGACCAAAATGGAATGCAGGAGCAGTAGCTTAATTTACTCTGATGGTTGTGTATATTAATTAATTTGAACTTGTTTTGTGACAGGCTGGGATGGCTAGTATGCACTCGACAACATCATTTAGTAAGTCAGGGAAAGAGGGTAGGGGAGACACAAGTGCTTGGACCGACACTCCTCTTGACAAAGCTAATAAAGCTAAGCAGAAGTATGACATTTCTATTTATAATTTAATCTTTTGCACATTACCACATTCAAAAAGACCAATGTAGAGAGAAGCACACTCACAAACTACTGGTCTAGTGCCAGAACAGTGTTTCATTTAATATGTACAATTTGCTCACTGTCACAAGCAGACATACATAAACAAAATACTGATAACAGAGCTTTTATGGGAATGCAGTTATTTGGAGGCATATGACAAGGCAAAATCACTTGCTGATGCGGAAGAGGCTAAAAGCCGACCAAAACCAACCTCTGACGCCTCCTTGGTTGACAAGTACAATTCATCAAAGCTCTCTCTAGTAGAAAAGCACAGAGAAGAGAAGAAGAAGAAGGAGAAGGAGAAGGAGAAGGAGAAGGAGAAGGAGAAGGAGAAGAAATTAAAGAAAGAGAAAGGCGGCATCAGCAAGGAGAAGGAGAAAGACGAGTGGGAGGGGAACCATCCTTGGAAGCCGTGGGACCGCGAGAAGGATTTGACTGCCGGGAGGAAAAATGTCAATCTTGACCCCAAAGACATGTCAAAGGGTTTGACATCTCGTTTCTCAGGTGGAACCACAACGCGCAATTTCTTGTGAAGAAAATCCATAATAACTTGTAGTTTACAGTTAATTTTTCTATTATGCTGTCTAGGTATTTATACTTGGTTTATATGAGAGATGGAGAAGTCATGTTTTATATTTTAATTATTCCTGAGATCACTATGCAATTAAATTCAGGAAAATTTAAAATCGGATCCAGACTTTTTTTCTGGAAAATTATTCTCCGAATCCAAAGATCTCTTTCCAGAAAATAATTCTTCCAATTTGGGTTTTTGGAGAATAATTCTCCGGATATGGGTTCCGGAGAATAATTTTTCGAATTTGTGTGTTTTTAAATTAAAATATAGTACTATATAATTGAATTTATTAGAAAGACTGTGACAAATAATTCAAATTAATATTTTTCGATCTGAAACTTTTACAGCTGTAAGAAAAATTAAAATATTTATTTGTGTGTCATTGGAAAAAAAAAATACTTTGAATCTGAATATTGATCTGCAAAATTATGAATAAATAAAGAAAATATCATGAATAAATAAAGAAAATATCGTAGTTTTTCTAGTACATTCAAATGAAGTATTGTGGTCTTTCTAGAAAATACCGTGGCTCATACTTGTTAATAAATGACTAATTTAAAGTTTTATAAAATTAAATAAAATTTAATAACCTAAGAGTATAATAAAGGATAGTTTTAATGCAGTATAAAAAAATTGTCATTTATTTGAGAAATCAAAACGATTTATAATTTTACCAAGCACTATTATTGTCATTATTTTTTTCCATTTGATGATTGTACTTGTGTTCATTGTTTTTTTGTGAATGCAAGTATAAGCCACCCAAAAAAAACAAAAAAAAAATCTAAAACAAATATGTTGTGACTTGTAAGAATCTCAACAGCAATACAAATTTCACTATAAAACATTTTTGCTTTAAACTTGTACTACACTGGCATCAAACTAGTTTGCCTTCTTCTAAAACATTTTTGCTTTAAACTTTTTTTTTTTTTGGTTCTTACATGGCCCGTAGGCCTTGCTTTAAACTTGTACTACTCTGGCATCAAACTAGTTTGTCTTCTTGCGAAAAACACAATTATAACTTTTACATGTACAATGTGCACTTATATATATATATATATAGGTTGGCTAAGATCAAAGTGGTAATTCCTAAGCTTTGGTGCTACCAATTCGTTTTTCAATTTTTAAAGTTCAAAACATCGATCCGAACCGTTCAAGTTGATCTCCATATTAAATTGTGCTTGGAGACCAAATTTTATATTTTTCTGAATTTTTTTACTATTTATTAAGCCACTTTGAAAACAGCTGATCCAACGGTGGCTTCTAATTTTACTGTTTTGTTAAGCCACCGTTGGATCAACGATTTTCAAAATGGCTTAATAAATAGTAAAAAAATTCATAAAAATATAAAATTTGGTCTCCAAGCACAATTTAATATGGATAACAACTTGAACGGTTCGGATCGACGTTTTGAACTTTAAAAACTGAAAAATGAATTAGTAGCACCAAAGCTTAGGAACTACCACTTTGATCTTAGCCAACCTCTATATATATATATATATATATATATATATTTCCTACACCCATTTCCTAGCAAGGTGAAAAACATAAACAGAGAAGAACTGGAGAAGAGGACAAAGCACTCATATAATGGTAATCAAAATGATATATTTTCAAAATTAGAAATATTCTACTTATTTTTTTAAAACATAAAACTCTTATATTTGTTGTTCTATAATATAATCTAAAAAATACTAAAATTACATACTTCATCGTCCAATAAATATTATACTTATTCTTTTAAAACATAAAACTCTTATATTTGTTGTTCTATAATATAATCTAAAAAATACTAAAATTACATACTTCATCGTCCAATAAAGGTCATGTTCAGCAATATAATTATTAGGGGTAATTAGCCTCAAATCCATATGATTAGAAAGAGAATACTAATTTTAAAAATAAAGGGATCTCCTTTCTATAGTTAATATAAGTTTAAACTTTTATTACCATAATTAGATAGCTATAGCTGTAATAGGAATATGCCAACCGTTATTTTTTCTTTCTAATTATATAATGATGGGGTGTTGATATTTACACAATCTTATTTTGTTATTGACACAACATTGTAAATTTTTTATTGTATGATTTGAAATTGACGGAACAATAAAAGTCGGTAATTAAGTCTTTTTCCATATTTAGCTTTAATAGTGTAATTAGATAGCTTTCCATATTTATGAGCTTCCTTTTTTTTTTGTTTTTTTCCAAATTTAAAAGCCGGTAATTAATTAAGTCTCTTATATAAATAGAGGTGCCATGAACGGTGCAAGGCATAATTACATTACATTACATTCAACAGAGAAGAGAGAAGAGAAATTTGGACTTTAATTCATCTCCTAATTTCTTCAAAATGGATTTCCACAAAGAGATGACTGGCTTTTACATGCACAGTGTGGTAACTTCTTTAATAATTCTTCATCTCCTTCCGATAATTACTGCCAAATTTTACTCGTTGCTTCTTATATATATCTGTTTCTCCTTTTTCATAGCAATTTTTTTTTCTAGTAATTCCTTTTGTACCCCAAAATTATATATATATATTTTAATTTCTTGCCAAAAAATTCTTCTTATCTTGCATAAACAAACCTTTTTAGTCGTACAAACAGGAGCTGCATAAACCCTAAAAAATTGAAATTTCTAAGGTATCTCAATAGATTAAAACTTGTTAAAATCTCTTATCTCGTTGCTTCTTATATATCTCTGTTTCTCCTTTTTCATAGCAACTTTTTTTCTAGTAATTCCTTTTGTACCCCAAAATTATATATATATATTTTAATTTCTTGCCAAAAAATTCTTCTTATCTTGCATAAACAAACTTTTTAGTCGTACAAACAGGAGCTGCATAAACCCTAAAAATTTGAAATTTGTAAGGTATCTCAACAGATTGGAACTTATTAAATTCTTTTATTCTGTACAATACCTAAATTTTATTCTCATTTCTTTTATTTTTACATAATATTATGCAGTGTTTGCCAGATAAAGTCACAAAGCACTTCAATAATTTTGTTGGCAAAATTCTCGAGTTCAAATGTCCGAGCGGTATTGATGTATGGTACGTTGGGCTTATCGGGTCGGGTGACAAACTTGTACTTCAACCCGGTTGGAGCCATTTTGTTCGTTCTAATAATGTATCACAGAATGATATGTTGTTTTTCAAATTGGTGGGCGGGTGCACATTTGAAGTGCGGATCTTAGATCCGTTTGGTAGGGAAAAAGGCGGCGATTTCGAAGGAGAAGCGGATGAAGACAAAGTTCAAGAAGGCACTGGTACAAGTGCCAAAACTCATTCAAGAAAGAGATCATGGGGCCAAAATTGTAATTCCCTTCCTTTGAAAAAGAGGCTTAAAAAGAGCGATTGCGGTTCCCCTTGCCAAGAAAATGAAAAAACAGAGCGCAAAGAGATGCACATCAAAGAGGAATATGAAATCTCTTCTGTGAAGAAAATCAATAGCTATGTAGAGAAAATAATAGAAGAAGCAAGGAAAGATAACTTACTGGTACTTGAGCACCAAACTCTCCTTAGAAGAAGATTGGGACTTGTGAAAAATGACCACCAGTACTCAAGTCAAAATCCAAGTAAGCCTCTTTCCATTTTTAAAATTTTGAACAAATTTCTTTGTGTTTTTGAGTAGTAATTAATGTTTGAAACTACAATATATATAGTTGATTATACCTATGTCCCACCATGTTGGAAAATCATGAGCACTGAACAAAAGGCGAGAGCTAATCGTTTGGCCGTTCAAGTTCAAGCCGGCAATCCAGCTTTTCTACATCTGATAAAGCAATCCAAAAGGCCTTCCATAGTAAGTTCAAACTTGAGATTTGATTACCAACCATAAATTACAATTGACATTCTCTTTTGATAACAATTAATTCTAACATTATTCACTTTTGAAATCAGGTCATACCAAAAGAATTCTCAGCTAAGCATCTCCAGAAGAGAAACCAAACATTTATACTCAGTTTTCCAGAAAAGGAAAACACTTGGCCTGTCAAGTATTACTCGAAGAGAAAACAATCTAATACTATTGAAGGCACATCCTTTAACAAGTTCATTGAAGAAAATCATCTCAAGAAAGGCGATGTTTGCGTGTTTGAACTCATTAGAACTGCTGATCAGATTTCGTTTATTGTTCATGTTTCTCGAACAATCTGAGATTGAGTTGTGATTATTGTATGATTGATCTACCTTTATCGTTCTAAAATTGTAAGATGGATGATTAATTAATTTTTCAGTTGGATAAATTTGATATATGTTATCAATGTTATTTTTAAGATGAGCTGAGGGAATTTTTAAAGATGTGTGCTGCATAAAAATGAGTTTTAAGTACTCACATGCATGAACTTTTGAGTTTTTATAATTTTTAAAGATAAATATGTAATTATTGATTTTAGACGGATAAATACGTAATATTGAAACTTTTGAGGATATACGTGAAATTCCCCCTTAACTTAATTACAAAATTAACAACAACAAAAAATAGTTTCAAACCAGTTAGTTCTCGCTCTATACCCCTCCCAAAGTTATCAAGGAAAAAAAAAAAAGAATAAATTTGCCCTGATCACATCAGACCTCTTAATTTTGTGTTATTAATCTCATGAGTAGGCCATGAGTACTTAGGGGTGTTCATCGGTTTGATTTGATTCGGTTGAAACCGAATCGAACTAGGCAAACCAATTTGAAAAGAAATAAATACTAAAAATTAACCTTAATTATTTCATAAAAAAAGTAGAATATATTGAATTAGTGTGAATTAATGGCAAACAGAAATGGTGGTATTGAATTGGAGACATGATGGCCACGTGTAAATGAGTATGGCTTGTTAGATTGTTAGTTGGATCCCTTTCTTTTTTTGTTAGTTGGATCCTTCAATGGTCATCTTCAACTTCTCTTTTCAACTTTGAAATATGGTCTCTACCAAAAACGGAAATTAATTTGTGATAAAAATTAAGATATATTTATTATTGTTCAGTCCATAAATTTTAGTATTCAATTTAGAAATTTTATTTAAATAAAATTTGACCAAGACTAAAAAGAGAAAAATTAATAGCATAAGTATAAAAATCGACTGAACTTGAACAAATACTGATCGATAGGATGTTTATCGGTTTGATTCGGTAACTGAACTGAAATATTCAGTTTAAGAAAATTGGATAAATATTCTTTTTCTCTGTAAACATTTGACACCACTGATGTCCGAATCAGTTTTTATTAAATAAAAAAAATTTGACTTTTCACTTTAATTATATATTTAACTGTTTAAATTATATGAATTTATAAAAAAAACAGTCTTTATTAATAGTAACGATGAACAATGAAAATAGTTTTGTAAATATTTATCACACACACAAACATATATATATAGTATTTTATATATATATATATATTTTTTTTTGCTCCTATAATAAAGCAGGCAAATAGATACAATTCTCCATTTAACGATGAGACTAACATTCTGACATAACAATAATCAAAATAGGAAAAATGTAACAGAAAATATGTACATCTCATATTATATTAAATCATCCTTGTCCCATTTCATGTTTGCAATTACTAAAAATGTTAGGGTTCCAATAAAAAAAGCAAAAAAAATAAAGATCGGAACAATAGAATCTCGCACATGTAACTCTAAAATGAGTTTAAGGGATGTGAGAATTAAAAAAACTTTAGAGATCATAATTTCTAAAAAATAGTCAACAGTTATTTAGAAATTCCGTTGAGTTTTAGGGATGTAGATGCTCTTATATTTTTGCTGATATTTTAACCGTGTAACTTTTAATATTGCAGTAAGAAAACTGATTCTTTGACCGCTGCTATACGTAAGCTACATAAAAAGAAATACAACAAATCATACACAACACTAACACAAATGCGCTTCTATACGTAAGCTACCGAGATTTTTATTTTTACCCAAAAAAAAAAATATTTTATTATAAATAACCACGATTTAGCAAAATTTATAAAAATGTCCAAACTGCACAGAATATTTGTAGTCCAGATTTAAAATTTCGGACCGTATAGAATATTTACGGTCCGTTTTTTTTTTATTATTTGAAATTCCAAACCGCATATATTTTATGCGGTCAGGATTTTTTTTTTCTAATTTTTGCTTTTTTTTCAAATGGCTGAGGCAATTTTTGAGTGATGATATCTCACGATCTGTTTGGAGATTTTGAATGAAACTTCACAGTCTTGTTCTACGATGTCAAGACTACATGTCGGTAAATTTTCATGATTTTTGAAGATGTTTTGCTATGTTAACCAGAGGTGCAAAGTTGGACTCAGAAGCACTCCTTCAGCAGTTCGGGCAATTTTTGGGAGATGATATCTCACGATATGTTTGGAGATTTTGTATGAAACTTCACAGTCTTGTTCTACGATGTCAAGACTACATGTCAGTCAATTTTTATGATTTCTGAAGATGTTACACATATATATATTAATAAAAAAATGAAGAAATAAAATTATTTTCTTTATTTAAAATCAACACACTCATATTTGTCTTTCTACGGAAATGAATTATTAATGAAGGACGAATTATGCTATCTTGAAAGCAACACAACAAAGTAATTAATGTTAGCACAAATTATTTTCTTTAATTTTATCCACCATCAAATCATAACAATGATTATTCTTTCTGAAAGTGTAAAAAAAATTGAATACAAAATAATTTCCTTGTTATAATATATTTAGAATAGAATACAAAAAATCAATATCAAAAGTGGAGAATGAAAGGGAAGAGTCTGTCCCTTATGGCTAGATCGGGGTGACTTAGGCAAGTTCGGGTTGACTTAGGCAAGTTCGGGGAAGGCTAGATCGGGTTGACTTGGGGAAGTTCGGGGATGGCAGATCGATCAGACAGATAAAACTCTCTGAAGCGAAAGCACCAGTGGCGTCTTCCTCACCTGCTCTCTCCGCTTTTCACCTCCGCCGTCGGCCGTTGCATCACCTCTCTTCTCCTCTCTACCTTTCTCTCTCACATTCTTCTCACACTCTTTCACCGTGCAACTCAAGGCTTCTAAACATTTGTTTCTCTGATTTTATTCTTCTAAACAATTGAAGCTGCGCTAGAGGAAAGCAAGCAAAACGGGTCAGTCTTTTTTTCCCCTTTCACTGTGTTGCTTAATTGTGTCTGTCGTGAATTTTGATTTCGCAATTGAAAAGGATCAATTTATGCCTTTCTTCAAAAGAATGATACTCCTTAAGTGATAAAGTTTGATGTAATTAATTGTTTCTTTAAAGAAGTACTGCTCATGTTTCTGCATTTTAATACATCTCACTTTCTTCTTATTTTTCTTGATTTGGATAAGGTGCTGTACCAGCCATGCCATTAGAACGAGAGGTGTCAGTATTTTCTTCTGGGATTAATAATATTTATTTTTGTAATGAATAAATTTCTAATTTTGGTTCAACCGAATAGACCGAAATTTATTTCAATTTGTTCGGTTCGGTTCTTAATCGGTTGATAGATTTAATCGGTTCAGTTCGGTTCTATTTTTTTAAAACCAAAATCAAGTTTGATTTTGCTATTTTACTTCGATTTCAACCGAACCAACCGTTTGAACACCCCCTACTCCCAATTAAATATTTAGCAAGAATAAGAAAACAGCACAAAGTTCAAAACCAGCCAACTCCGAATAAATAAAATGAAAAGATAAGGGAAAGGTTTCATATGAATAAAAGAGAATACCCCCTGGAAATTATTTTGAAAAATCTCTTTAATTCTGAGTGATTCTCTTTAAAAACAGAACAATAATGCCGGATGTAATAATTGAGGTGCCCGATCAGCAGCAGCTTTCATCACCCTTGATACAAAACAATAATGGCAACGACAGAAGCCACACGTCGACCGGTGTAGGAGCACAGGAGAAGTCCATCCCGATAACAGATCTACTGAAGATGGTGGCTAAAATGCTGGGAGTGGTGGTGTGTGGGTGGGTGGTGCTGGTGTTGGTGCAAGGAGGGATGGTGGGCACCGTGGAAACAAAGGATCGTGGGTTCATCACCATGTTGTTCTTCTTAGTATGTTTCCGCTGCTGGCGCCACTACTGCCCCCAAGCTCCTGGGTATATATAAAAATGGCAACTTTTTGATTGAAATTAATTACAAATCGCTCTTTAATTTTTCTTGTCAATATTTTAGGTCTTTAACTGAGGCTACTCAGTCCTTGTCAGCGGACTACTTGAGTATACCAAACGATATCCAACAATTGGCGGTCCCCATTTGTTACATCCACAGACTCTTCTACTGTTCCAGGCTCGTTTCTACCATGACTTCTATTGTTCTCTCCATAATGCGGTTATCCTCACAAGATTTCGGCAAAAAAGAAGTGGAAAATAAGGAATCTCGGGACTTCGCTTTAAAAGTGTTTTATGGCCTGACACTAGCCGAGGCACTGGTGTTACTTTTTGCAGAGGCATTATCATTCCCAACAGAGGCACTGGTGTTACCTTTTGTAGAGGCATTATCATTCCCAATAAGGGGGAACTCTGTGGGGCTTGCGGATGGGTCAGGAGATGGCCTTGAAGTTGGGCTGATAACAAAGGGGAACTCTGTGGGGCTTGCCGATGGGCCTGGAGATGGCCCTAACGATGGCCCTGGAGATAGGCCTGAAGATAGCCCTAGAGATGGGCCTAAAGATAGGCCTGCAGATGGCCCTGAAAATGGGCCTGGAGGTGAACCTGAAGATGGATATGAAAATGGGCCTGGAGGTGAACCTGGAGATGGGCCTGGAGATGTGCCTGTGAATCAAAGCAATGAATGCAATGCAGTGGCGCAGATGGATCGGCCAGCGGATCAAAGCAATGATTTCAATTCAGAGGGGTCTAGGGATTCCTCTCCTAATTTGCGGCAACGTCGAAGAGAAATTTCCCAGGTCAGGTCATCGTGATTCACTATGTTATATTAGAAATTTCAAGTATATAAGTCTATTTTAAGCGTATCTTTTTATAAGTCTATATTTTTTATATTATGAACACTAACATGCACACTACTAGAATTTTGATTATTTGCATGGATAACTAAAAATAATTGCATTTTAAGTTAATCCCATGCAATTGACATTTTCTTCATGGATGCACTAGCTTAGTTGCATGGACAAAAAAATTTGGCCAATGCAATTGATGTATACACCCATGCAATTAATAACCAATATACCCATGTAACTGCGTGCCGCATATATTTCATAACTTGTGATTAATTAGCATGGGTATGAAAACTCAATTGCATGGGATATAAATTGCGGCCCATACAAATAATTAACCTCATGTAATTAAATTTTATACACATGCAATTGCTGCTAGGCGATGTTCCCTTGTTCTCCAAGCCAGCAACATGATGGTTTGTCCGAAATAAACAAATCTGCTATGCAATGTTCCTTTCTTTTTACTTGTTTTCGGTCATTTTCAATCCACTGTGTCTCCACCTTATACCGTACTACTTTGTTGGTTATTTTCCTCTCTGCTAGAATTTGATTTTGAATGCCAAAGGAGGTTATAAATTTATATTCTATTTTGGTGTAAGAGAAAGAAATTGAAAGTTTCAACTTTTTCTTTGTTTCAGCAAAAAATGGGGGTCAAATTATCCAAGGAGAACGCACGGAAACGAATGAAAGCACTAACAACAGCTGCCGGAGATGGCATTGACTCGGTTTCTCTGAAAAAAATTATGAGAAAGAAATTGGGTTATGCTGATGTTATTAACCAAATTAAGGAGGAAAGAAGACAGCAGACAAGACCGCGAAGTTTTTCTTAGCAAGAAGACAAAATTCTGCTACTAATTAAGGAGGAAAGAAGGAATGCTGAAATTCTTAGCAACCAAACACAATTCGAGTGGAATTTTTCTTTTGTTTCCATTCTCTCTTTTCCTTGAGTTTCCATCCAAACAAGGTGTTAGAAGTTGATCACAGGGGTATATATAGATCTCTAGGGGCTAGTAGTCTTATTTTGGAAGTGATGTAATTAAAACAATCCATTGGCTAAATGCAAATGGGCATATAAATGCCTTTTCTTAAAAAAAAATTGGCAGTTTTAATTACTCGAAAAATTATATTTTTAGGGAGCTTTTTCTTTCTCTCTGTTAGTTTTTTTCTTCTTCTTCTTCTTCTTAATTTCTGATATATGAGATATTAATATTACTATGGTATCATTTTATTTACGCAGCTCACACATCTAAGTTTAAATTTGATACTGCTACGATTATTTTCAAATCTGACATTCATTGAACTAGTTATTCATGTTGTGGTTTATTGGATCAATTTTTTGTTTAGATTATTAGGTCCGAAACAAAGGATAAAATTATATTATATTGTTTAGAAGCATGCTATAGGCTATAGCTATACTGATAAATGCCTGTATGTTTTTTTGCATCGTAGCCCCTCCCCTCTGGCTAATGGCATTAACGAAGATTTTTCTCAAGGAATGGGATTTTACTGGTACAAGGTACATAAAAAGCAGAGTTGCGCTTTTAGTACCTTGGTCCCCTATATTAGTGGTTTTGTACAAAAATTGAAAATGTACATCCATTTTTCAAATTGGTCCTGCTATTTGTAATTATTCAAACAACCATCCAACCATTTAAATAGAAATGATTATACATCCAAAGCTGACTAATTCAAATAGTAGGACTAATTCCAATTCCACATCCAAAGCTGACTAATATACTAAAATCAATTTTTTGAATAAAAAATTATGTACATATAAAATTTATCAATAGTTGTAGCAATTCCATTCATTGCAATCCCCCAAAACACAAAATTACACTAATATCTGATACTTATATAGTAATCTGGACTCGATAGTGTGATATATTCCAGAATTTTTTATTTATAGAAATAATAATAATATAAAAATAAGGGGTTGTCTATAGTGCAGTATATTGATTTTGGATATAGTACAGCAAAACCAGATTAAATCACAATCAGTGCAGTATATATATTGATTTTGGATATACTCGAAAAGCAAGTTACATGAAAAGCTAGGAAAACTCTCATGATCGCCTATGGCGTTAAATTAAGCAATAGAATTTTTCAGAAGGGTAAAATAGTCAACCCCAAGCAGTAGTCTATTTAACCCTCAGTCTCTATACAAAGTTAAAAAAAAATATTTAATTATAAATATCAATTTAACTTCACTTAATATTTTTTAAAAGAAGTTTAATTAATACTGGTAATTCTTGAATTAACTAAATTCACTTAATTTCACTCTAATTTAGTGATGCAAAATTTAGTGGAAACAAAAATATGGGCAATTTCAAAGTGTCCAATTGAAAAATTAATTAACCATCCATCTAACAATTTCAGAATTAATTATTTCGTTTATCGATACTTATTCAGCAATGAAAATTTTTTAAAGTTCCACCAGATCATTAGACAATCTACCTAAATAATAATAAAATATGACATTTTACTACTTACAAATCAAATTTGACATTTTTCTAAATCATTTTACTATTCTTATAAATAGATCGAAAACCACAATTTTCAGATTATTCATAATTTTTAAATCAGGTAATTTTCTACTATTGAAGAATATATAAAAGAGGAGGGATCCAATTACCACAATTTTGAGTTATCATAATCATTTTATACATTTTCGAAGTCCAATTCATCGATCCAAGCCGTTCAACATGATCTCCACAATAAAATGTGCTTCCAGATCAAATTTTATATTTTTTTTGAATTTTTTTTACTATTTATTAAGTATTTTACAAAAAATAGTCAAATTCAGAGCATTACATTTTGTACTCATCTTAATAAATAGTAAACAAATTCAAAAAAATATAAAATTTGATCTGGAAGCACATTTTATTGTGGAGATCATGTTGAACGGCTTGGATCGACGATTTGGACTTCGAAAATGTAGAAAATGATTGTGATAACTCAAAATTGTGATAATTGGATCACACCTCTATATAAAATTAGATTTGTAGATATATTTTATTATATTGAACAATTGAAATTGATTATTTTAATCGTTTATACATAATTAACTACCGTCCGATTCTCTCTTTGCGGTTTAGATCTTCCCTTCTGATTCCATCCGCTCCAATTTTATCATCTCCTCGTATCTCAATTCCATCCTTCCGTTTATCATCCCGCCTTTGAAAAAAATTTCGCTCCAATTTTTAAATCAGATAATTAAGGTTTAACATTTTTCATGATTAAACGTATTAGCAATTTAGCGTAATTGTGAATGGTTGATCTACAAGCTACATTTATCAGGTGAGCTAGTTTTGGTAGCCAATATTATATATATATCATTGCCTTTGAAAATTATTGAGACATGACAAAGCCATTGTCTGGCCGATTTTTTTATTAATAGGAAAATAAAAAAAAATAAAGATAACGGGGAATGAAATTGTGAAATTTTGGAAAATATGAAAAAATGTTATCGTATATAACAATGTCACGAACTTTGGATGTATTAAATAAGTTGCAACTTTTTATTAATTAATTATTGTCTATTTTCTATTTTATTTCTTTTGAGAGTTTATCATGGACATTGTATGAATTATATCTTCTATTTTATTAATTTTATTCATTTAGTGAACATGATTTCCAGATTTATCGAATTAGCAATTAAATGAACGAAGATAATATAAATTTATAACCATGAATCAGCCCATTAAATTCCAACGGTCCCAAATAAAATTATCGATGAAAGTTACAACGCAATTCATAACGGCTCATTCATTCCATTCTCTGTATTAACTATTAATCGAAACTAATAATTTTGATTATATAATCTAAATAAAAAATAAAATAACAATTAATTTATCTTTTCAAATAAAAATGAATTCAAGACTTCCAACTTTAATTAATAACAAAGTGTGTTGTTGCGGCTCTGCCGCAACTGTTTTTTTTTTATGCATAGTAGTGTACATGGGTGATGTTTTTTTCGTATTATTTTGTTTACTTTTTGTAGCAGATCATATTCTCCTGGAACCGAAATCAGAATCAGAATTTGGTAGAATAGAAGTGTAAGCAAGTGCATACAATTACTACGACAATAAATCTTCAAATATCTTATGGCATTCTTTCCCACGATTTTCAAGTCAAACATGAACACATCAAATATATACCAATTATTCAACATTTTGCAAATTTTTTTACTGTGATCTATACAAGGAATTTTATATCCACTAGTGGAAAATGTACAATTAGTGTCACCTCATTAGTATCGGACGTCTTAAAAAAACGATACTAATACTTTGTGTCGACTGTTTACTATTAGTGTCGGTTGTTTACTAATTGTTATTTATTACTATCAGCTGTTTGTAAACAACCGGTACTAATGCAATGAAAATTGTATTTCACTCCCACCACTTTGTCTCTCTCTCCCGCGCACCATTTTTCACTCATCAAAACGCGCATCTCTAGGGTTTTTCAAAACTGCTTCTTTCTCCCTCCGCACAGCTCTTCCTTCCGCTCACCTTAGCGTATCCCCTCCGCTCACCTTAGGGTTTATTCCCTCCGCCGCTCACCTTAAGGTTTACTCTCTCCGTCGCTTGATCAACTCCTTCGCTGACGATTTTGACGACACCAACCTCTCATCTCTCGCATCACGGTTGAGCAGGAGACTCAGGCGAAGGAGTGAATATTGAACAACAGTATCGATTTTTCTGTCTGTGGCCTCAGCCACATAAGTTTCAGTGTGGCGGACAGGAGAATTCTGATTTTATTCTTCATCACGTTAGCCACACATAATGAAACGGAAGAACATAAATTAAAAATTCAGCAAAAATCATCATTTTGTAAAAAAAAAATCTGTGTTTCCCAATGTAAATTAAATCTGTTGCTGCTTTATCTAATGATCTTCCAGCAAACCTTGTTTTGTAGGAGCATTATTAATTCCAAACATCTGTTTTTGTAAAAATTGTTGACTAATACGTACATAGACAAGTTTGAATGCATGACAATATATAGGACTAACTTAAAGAGTAGAACTAGGGTGCTCTTAAGCTCACCAAAGTTTTGGTGAGCTTAACTCTAAAACTTATCAAATCAATTTCAAATGACGAATCCGAACCGTTGAAACCCGCCTACCTTACGTGTGATGCATCTACATGTGAAATTTTTAAACATTCGAATTAATTTAGTATAAAGTCAAGTGGTCAAAAAACGTTCAAAAATGAATGCACTAAAATTAATTTATTAACCTTCTAATTTTGACCGCTTGACTTTATACTAAATTAATTCGAATGTTTAAAAATTTCACATGTAGATGCATCACACGTAAGGTATGCGGGTTTCAACGGTTCAGATTCGTCATTTGAAATCGATTTTATGAGTTTTAGAGTTAAGCTCACCAAAACTTTAGTGAGCTTAAGAGCACCCTAGTTCTACTCCTAACTTAAATAATTAATGTTGATATTCTCATTTGGAAACGATTCAAATACATTATTTGTAAAATAGTGTTGGGTTAATTTTTTTTATTTTGGAAACCGAATATTTTATAGGAATAACATCTTTAGTAAAAATTTAAAATTAATACTATATATATATGGCATTATTTTTGCATACCAGCCTGAAAGTATTTTTCTTCACTGTCCATAAACACTCAAACAAAGCAACTATTCCTATAAATGGAAGCGTCTAATTGTCAAAACATTTTAAATGGAAGCGTCTAATTGTCAAAACACATCAAAAACTATTTTAAATGGAAGCGTCTAATTGTCCACAGCCTTTTGTCCACCATTTGTCCACAGCTTTGACTTGCGCGAATACTGTAAAATTACTTCTACATGCTGTATAATTATACAATATATCACATAAAATATATCAGTTAATCACAAAACATCCAGCAACTATTTGAAGTGGTCCCATGATAGTTAAAAAAAGATTGCAACTTGCACAACAGGACAAAATAAATGTACTTTCAAACTGTACTTTCGGAAATTACAGTTATAGGAAGTTATTGGCAGTTAGAGTTAGTTATTAGCGTCCGCACTGGGTTGAATCTTGTATACTGTAAAATTGAATCTTGTATACAGTAAAATTTTCAATTGAATCTTGTATACTGTAAAATTGAATCTTGTATACTGTAAAATTGAATCTTTTACACATTAAAATTTACAATTGAATCTTGTATACTGCAAAATTAAATCAGCAGAACTGTAAAATTGAATCTTGTATACAGTAGAATTTTCAATTGAATTTTGTTCGGATGAGTAAGAAGCCTCTCTATCTTCTCTTTCTTCCATATTTTTACAAGATGAATACTGTAAAATTAACAAATCAATACTCCATATCGCCTTTCTATCATCTCTTTCCTCCAGATTTCCACAAGATGAATACTGTAAAATGACAAGATGAATACTGTAAAATTAAGGGGGCAATACTATAAAATTAACAGATCAATACTCCATATCGCCTCTCTATCATCTCTTTCTTCCAGATTTCCACAAGATGAATACTGTAAAATGATAAGATGAATACTGTAAAAATTAACAAGGCAATACTGTAAAATTAACAAATCAATACTCCATATCACCTCTCTATCATCTATTTTCCTCTAGATTTTCACAAGATGAATACTGTAAAATGACAAGATGAATACTGTAAAACTAACGGGGCAATACAATAAAATTAAAGGATCTAATCAAATACATATTCCCTCAATTTAAATTAAATCATCACCAACCTGCTGGATGATTCGACACGAGAGATCTCGTTTGCATCTCTCTCACCATACGGAATTGTACATCTGATTGTAGCAACGCACGAGAGATCTCGTTCAAGCACTCATTCAACACCTTCTCATCGATCACCGTCGCGTTGCTCATCTGTCATATTAGAGGACAGAGAGAGGAGAGATCAGAGGCGAGAGGTGAGATCCGATCATCTCTTTCTTATCCACTCTCGTTGCCGTTGCGGCCGTCGGTAGAGAGATGAGAGAGAGGAGAGATCAGAGGCGAGAGGACAGAGAGAGGATAGATGAGAGGTGAGAGAGAGGAGAGATGAGAGGTGACAGAAAGAGGAGATGAGAGGCGAGAGGACAGAGAGATGAGAGATGAGAGGTGACAGAGAGAGGAGAGATGAGAGCAGAGATGAGAGGTGAGAGAGAGGAGAGATCTGAAGAATAGATCAGAAATTAAAAAAGAAACTTCTTATAAAGGAAGGTCGGAGGAATCGGATAAAATTCGTTAGAAGTAGACTAATTCGTTAGTTGTGGACAAACCGTGGAGAAAAGCCCGTGGACAATAACCTTTTCTCATTTTAAATAGCACTCCTCTATCTGATCCTGATAACATATTCTTACAACCATCACTGTTCTGCATATTAATTATCAAACGACCGTACAACATTTTCAAGATTTGGTAATTTGTGAAATGGTTGATCCAGTCAACTTCCTGATTATCTTTGTTGAAAAATCTACAAATTGTGAAACTAATAATATTCCAGATGAGCTGTCCAATTTGGTGATTTTGTAATCTTCAATCAAAAATTTATTAAAAATACAAAGTTTAATACTTCAAATTATTGTTTAATGATGATCAAATTATTTTTAATTTGGTGAATTTGATAAAATAATTATCTACATTAAGGACTATACATCTATAATTTTAATTCATCAATTTTGATATAAGTAGTAATTTAAAAAATACTAGTTAGATTATCTATTATAAAAATACTGATCGAAATTTCCAATGAAAGAGCTTACGGCGAACAAATTATCTGAACAACTGCATCAACCGACTGAAAAGGATTTAATGATTTCTATTTATGTGCGAGTTCAGATGTTAAATCAACAACCTTAAGCAATATCTCTATTTGTTATTGTTCAAGATCCCCATCCCAAATATTTAATTTATCCAGAATTATATGTTGCTGGAATGATGAGCAGAACACATTATATAAAAAAAAATTTCAAATATTATTGTTGAATCCAATAAAAAAGGCTCGAATATATATCAACAAAGCACCATAAAACAAAAATATTCCTGACTAACTGCTCTAAGTGCATGATTAATGAAACAAATCGGTGAACAGCAACTCTACACGCATGCAAAAGAAAAACATATCAAAGATCAAAATCCCATCTTTTCTTGACACGGAAAAAGAAAAGTGATCTATTGTTGCCTTGTGGGACTTGCAGCATTAACTTGAACTTCATCTTAAAAGGAAGTGACTTCACCCTTCCCCACTCATCTCCAACCTAATAAATATAAAAATAATTGAAAAATAAATCATAGATTTCTCATTATAATAATAATAAAAATAAAAAAAAATTAAAAAAAACGAGAGAAAACATAGTGATATCAAAACATACAAAAACACAAGCCCACTTGTTGCTGCCATATGCGGAAGAATTATAACCAGCTTTAAACTTCAAATTTTTTCTAGCAGTGTGCTTGTAAACAGCATTCCAGTCATTTGTGTAAAAGTTGTAAAAGAAACTGAAATAAGAGAAAACAAAAAATAAATTACGAGATTAATTTGTACATCACAATAAAAAAAATGGTTAACCAATAATATATTCTGACCTCAGCAGGAAATTCAAATGGATAAAGGATTGAGGTGTTGTCGCGGTGCACAAATTCCTTCAGGAGACCACAACGTTTGGTCTTATCGCGGTGCACCAAACTTCTTCACACGTATTTACCAAATCGCGGCTCACCACGCGGTGTACAGAAAACCAACAAGCGGAGTTCCTGGTCTACCCGCGCGGTGTACAGAAGAAAACTTCTGATTCCAATCAGTCTATAAAATTTCAATTGATATCATGTGGTCTTTTGTGGCGATTATAAGGATATATGTTTATAAGTTATTTTTTTATTTTTAAAATTTAAAAAGTCGATATGAACCGTTAGATGTGATCTCTATATTGAAATGTGTTTGGAGACCAAATTTTACATTTTTTTGAATTTTTTTTACTATTTATTAAGCCACTTTGAAATTCGCTGATTCAACGGTGGCTTCTGATTTTACTGTTTTGTTAAACCACCGTTGGATCAGCGATTTTCAAAGTGGCTTAATAAATAGTAAAAAAATTAGAAAAATGTAAAATTTGGTTTCCAAGTACATTTCAATGTAGAGATCACATCTAATGGTTCATATTGACTTTTTGAATTTTGAAAACAAAAAAATGACTTATAAGCATATACCCTCATATGCTTATGGAAGTAGAGTGGCCAACCTCTATATGTGTGTGTGTGTGTAGACAGAGAGAGAGAGAGAGAGATTAGCTAATATCAAATCGATTGTTCCTGAGGTCTCGTACAACTAAGTTGTTTTTTAATTTTCAAAGTTCAAAAGGTCAATCCAAACCGTTAAATGTGATCTATATATTAAAATGTGCTTGGAGACCAAATTTTATATTTTTTGGATTTTTTTTTTTTTTTTACTATTTATTAAGTCACTTTGAAAATCACCGATCCAATGATGACTTAACAAAACAGTAAAATCAGAGTGGACCATTGAATCACCGATTTTCAATGTGGCTTAATAAATAGTAAACGGCTACGTTATAGATTGGATGAAAGTATTTCATAACCCTACGTACTCGTTATGATAACGAAAATTAATCTTTACCTTGTACTTGATAAGTCAACGAAAAGAAAAAAAAATACTCTTATCCGTTTTTTTAATACAGTACAGGTCTCGTAGACAGATTAAAAAATATCATTGCCATTCTGATTTATACTTTCGATAAAATATTTTTCAAATAAGAAAAAAATATAATAAAAACATAATAATAGATACAACTAATTTGTATTATGAAAATATTGTAAAATATAAAATTAAAAAAACACACCTTTATTCGTATCTGATGAGCTCAGAAAAAAAATGTTATTCTTATGTTTTTTTTAATACGATATGGATAAAATAAACAAATAAAAGAGTGTCATTGACAGCTCTACTGGAATTTTTCTTATAAACCATAATTAGAAAAAAGATTTTTATGAAACCAACATGATTATTATTTTATTTTTTTACAAAAACCATAAGAATCAAAATGTCATTTCACATTAATATGTCATTTAAGAGGTTTTATAATTTGACATTATTATTAAGTGAAATATATTAATTATGCAAATTTATAGTTTTCAAATACATTTTTATTGTTGTTAATGACAATCTTGAAATTGACATAGCAGTTTTTGCTTCATGCAGCTCGCATACAATATATATAGTCAAAATAACATTGCATAAGACTTATATATGTACTGCATGAAGCAAAAACTGCTATTCCAATATCTGTACCCTAAACTTGAAAGTTTAGTGCTTGGACCATCCTATTATTCATACTTTTTTTTAAAATGAAATAAACGAATGTTTGAAGCAAGATAAATACTCATCCTGATTTAAATAAATACTTAGTCCTTTTTTTCTTACGAGAAGTTGGTCAAAAATTAGTTAGAAGATTCTTAGAGCGTGAAAGTTCGAAACTAATTAACTGGCTATTATATTTCAATTAAACATATCTCTATTTTATATTAAGCACGTAGATATTCTGATATGTCAATGATTATGATTAAAAAAATAAAATTTCATATTGAATATTAACCATCCAATCAAATATTATGATCATTTATTTTATTTTATTTTACGTGTAGAAGTCTAAATTTATTTAGACGCGTACTGTCAACATGCAAATTGTATCATTTATTTTGATATGGTCATGGTTTCTTTCTATTTTCTAAATGTCATTTAAGAAATTTTTGAATTGATTGGTCACGTCTTTATTTCTTTCTATTTTTATATCATTTAAAGATGTTATTTGTCATTTAATATGTTATTTTGTTAGAGATTTTTTTATAAAAATATGTCAAAAAGATTAAAAAAAAATGTCAGTTATCTACTTGTAGATGTCATTTAAGAAAGTTATTATGTTGTGATGTAATTAAACATTTATTTTGCCAAATCCCAGGGTAAAACAGATCGAGTACCTGAGGAACTATCAATTGCCAAATTAATCCCAGGACCTATATATATACACACACATTACCTTTCATAATTTGATTTATTTAATTTAAGATAAAATATAATTCATCAAATGGATGGTAGTGCATAATTAAATCGGGCTAATTAATAGGCGGCAAACATGAATTATCACCCAAAAGGATATTAATTCATCAAATCCCACAATGAGTTAATTCTATAAACTATCGATCGATCATTTCATGGATTTCAACTAAACTGTTATTTTATCTGTAGCTACTTTATTAATTAATTCATCAAATCCCACAATGAGTTAATTAATTATAACTATCAATTACATATGAAGCTAGCTACTTTATAATTCTTAATTACATATTGAGTGAAATATATTAATTACGCAAATTTATAGTTTTCAAATACATTTTTATTGTTGTTAATGACAATCTTGAAATTGACATAGCAATTTTTGCTTCATGCAGCTCGCATACAGTATATATAGTCAAAATAACATTGCATAAGACTTATATATGTACTGAATGAAGCAAAAACTGCTATTCCAATATCTGTACCCCTACACTTGGAAGTTTAGTGCTTTAAAAAACTGCTTCTCCAATTGTGCGTGTTATTTTTATTTTTATTTTTATTATTTATATGCACGCTGGCAATTCGCGCGTCAAACATATTTTAGCCATAGATCAAAACCTTTTTTGGATGGCCAGGATTACTAAAAAAGTGTTATTCTTTTGACTGACAATATTATGTGTAACAGAATTGTAACAAACAAAATTTGAGCGGGATATTGAAATTGGATTGCTTATAAATGAAGCTCCGAAATTCTATATTTTCATCGTCTGATTATTTTCAAAAATAAAGCTCCGTCGACATTATCTCTTTTTTCTTAACTTCTCTCTCTTTCAAATATGGAACCATCACTACTCAAACCGTTCAATGAACAAATATATAGAGACACTGGAGAATAAAATAAACTACGATATGAGCAAGATGTATGCTATGCGAGGCGAAATTACAAATCTTTTGGGTAGAGCAGAGGTGGCGAAAGAAGAGATCAACATGTTGCTGCGCCATCTCCAGGTGGCACGACAAGATGTCACCGACTCCATGAGGGCTTTAGATGAAGCACGTGGCCAGCAGCCATTGCTCTATCAGCAAGCATTGGTCAACCAGCAGTCAAGCTGGCGGGCCAGGGAGCCGGGTGCGTGCTTTCTAACATGCTCTATCGCCGAGTGGATCACATCAAGATTGGTAATAACTCATATGAGAATTTTTTTAAGATCTTTTGCTGGGTGACGACTATGTTCACCTTTTTTTATGAACAATGTGACTATGATTCGAAACCTTGTGTTTTTCAGAAACATTAACTGGATAACTAAAATAAACATGATTGTTGCAATAATAATTGCTATTTCATTAGTTTTGGAGACTAATGTTGCCAAATATAATGAAATCAAAGACTATCTGTTCAAAGAAAATTAATTTAAAATCTACATTTTCATATTTGTTTTCTCAAATATCATGCAACTTAAAAAAATAATTGGTATTGGGATATTTATATAAATAAGCCAACATAACATATTTATTTGATTATCATGACAGACTCATATATAATCAAATGCCTTTACACAATAATTGTTTTATTGTTCATATTGGTTTTCTCAAATATCATAAAAGTGTTAGTAATTAAATATTTTGAAAAAAAAAAACATAAATATCATAAATATCATAAGAGGTTATTTGTTGAGCAATATATTTCTAGATTTATATAAGAATACTTGGTATTGAGATATTTATATACAAAAAAACAACACAACATTTTTATTCAAGCATCACGACAAACTCATATATAATTATGAAATTGTGATGACTAGAAAATACTTTTCACACAAACATTGCAATGCCTTGACTTGAACCAAAAAGAAGGCTCCAATGTGGTACTTGTGAGCAAAGAGTACAGAGAGAAATGCGCTGGAAATATATACCGAAATTTTTATAAATATCCAAAATAATTAACAAATTACGGAATTTATCCCCTTCTTGGTGAAAATTCGAAAACTAGCCAATCCGGTTAACCAATAACCGGATTGGGCCCTTCTTTCCGGTGGCCCAATTCCCGGAATAATGAAAATAGATCCGGTTATTGGTTAACCGGAAATGTGTTTTTTTTTAAATGGAACAATACCGATTAATGGTGCACCGGTTTTGGCCTCTTTTTTTTTTTAAAACATAATTTTTTTTTTTGAAAACATAATTTTTTTTTTGAAAACAATTTTTATTTATTTTTATTTTATTTTTTGTATTAAAATATTAGAAATGTTGAATATATTTCTTTGAAAATAGATGAAATACAATATAATTTGATTTATTAGAAAGACTGCAACAAATAACTCGGATCAATAATTTTCAGACCAGATTTTTCGCGGCTGTAAGAAAAATTAATATATTTCTTTATGTGTTATCGGAAAAAATAAAAATGCTTAGATTCTGAGTTATGGATCCCAGTTCAAAAGTCACTTCTAGATAATCTAGAAAATATTATAATCTTTCTATTACATTTAATTTATTAAAAGTTGTATCTATTTTTGCCTTTTCCAAACCACCACCACTTTGTATAATAGAGACTGAGAGAGAGAAAGTTTACTGTAGATTCAAGCTAGCGACAACCTTTTTCAACTCAGGAGCTTCAAATTGAAAAAAATTGAAGCCAAGTGGGTGGTTGTTACTTGTTACTTGATAGCTAGCAAATTTATTTTTCTATTAATTCATTTTCATTCAATCGTCCAACACACTATCTATTATTTTTCTATTTCTATTTTCATTCAATTATCAATTACTCAGCTCTCCTACGTGTCATATCAAATTTATTTAATCCTTTTATATATTAAATTAAATTAAATTATTTACAAAATAATCAAAAACAGTTCCAAAGTATGAATATCGAGAAAGAAAAAGAAAAGGAAATATCAATTTGCTCTCACTTCAGACTTCTTAATTTTGTTTTTTTTTTTTTAGTAACTATAATTTATTTCTATTGATTTATCATTGTTCGTTGGCAATTAATATCTGATCAGAATTTGTTTATTATCTCTGGAAAATATGTTCAGTTTGTCTCTCTCAGTCTCTCTACAAAGTTAAAAAAATTATTTAATTATAAATTTCAATTTAACTTCACTTAATATTTTTTTGAAGTTTAATACTGGTGATTGTTGGATTAACTGAATTCACTTAATTTCACTCTAATTTATTTAGTGATGCAAAATTCAGTGGAAACAAAAATATGGGGAGTTTAAAAGTGTCCAATTGAAAACATGTATCAAAATTGTCTAATTGAAAAATTAAGTAAATCTAACAATTTCAGAATTAATTATTTCATTTTTCAATTCAGCAACGATAAATGATAAAAAAATTGAATTATTTCATTCATTAGACAATATACCTAAATAATAATAAAAAAAAATGAATTTGACATTTTACTACTTACAAATCAAATTTGACATTTTTTTTAAAAATCATTTTACTATTTTTTTTTATAAATAGATAGAAAATCACAATTTTCGGATGATTCATAATTTTTATCAGATGATTTTCTACTTACAAGAATATTAAAACTATAAAAAAAATATAAAATTAGATCTCTAAATATATTTTATTATATTGAACAATTGAAATTAATTCTTTAAATGATTTATACAAAATATGGATCATCAATAATACAAACCTACATACGCATTACTCCGACATTAATATTAATATCCAACTTAAAATACAAATTATCAAATCTGATCAGATTTCCTGACTTTTATTAAAAATACCCAAACCGTGACCAAAATTCACTGTTTGGGGTTTTTTTTAGACCAATGGTTGGAATTCAAATTTTGAGATATATTATATTTTATTTTGTGGTTATTTTTTACCAAAGACTAGAAGTTTAATCGCAGACAACCCTAAATTAATTTTTATTACAAAGAAATCCAATTAGATATATATTATTTTAGGGTTATCGACGATTAAAATTTCAGAGTCTTCGGTGAAAAATAATCACAAAATAAAATAATATATATCTAATTGAACTTTTTTCTAATAAGAATTAATTTAAAACTTTCAAGGTCTTTGAGAAAAAATAACTATAAAGTAAAATAATATATATCTAAAAATTTGAATTCCAATCATTGGTCTTAAAAAATAAAAAATCCCAAACATAAATTCACGAAATGTGCTGAAATTTGATAATTTATATTTTAGACTAAAAATATCGGCGCATTACTCTTACAAATTGTTTATTAAAAAAAAAAAAAACAAAGAAAGAAAGAATTTGTAGTCCACAAGCCGATTTTTTTAAAAATACCCACCAAACAAACATTTTATTAAAAATAACCAGACTTCAGCCAAATTTTTAAAAATACCCAAACCGCAGATTTTTTTCCGCGCTCCGGAATTTTTATTACGGGCCGCGGAAAACATTCGCGCCCCGAAATTTTTATTTTTTTTATTTTTTTTTATTATGGACCATTTTTATGAATTTTTGAATTTTTTTTAAATTTATTTGATTTTATAAATTTTTTGAGATTTTTTTGAATATTTTACATGGGTGATTTTGACTTGGGGGATTTTCAGGGGGTGGTAACCTTGGGCGTGGCTAGAGCCTCAAAATGCATATTCCCCTATAGGGGGGCAAGGTTTTCAAAAATGGGTGCCCCCTCATGTACACGCGCGTGGGTGTACATGGCCCCGTCGGTGCCAGCGTCGGTGGTAAATGGCCCGAAAACAGTCCAGCGGCAAGCGGAAGCGGCTAACGTTGGGCAAAACTGACCCGAAAACAGTATAGCTTGGAAAATTAAGCGGATGCAGCCAATCGTTGGGGAAAACTAAGCGGATACGGCCAAGTGTCGGTGAAAAATGGCCCGAAAACAAGCCAGCGACAAGCGGAAACGGCTAACGTTGGGCAAAACTGACCCGAAAAAAGTTCAGCTGGGGAAAATTAAGCGGAAGCAGCCAAGCGTTGGGGAAAATTAAGCGGAATCAGCCAAGCGTTGGGGAAAACTAAGCGGATACGGCCAAGAGTCGGTGGAAAATGGCCCGAAAACAGTCCAGCGGCAAGCGGAAACGGCTAACGTTGGGCAAAAGTGACCCGAAAACAGTTCAGCTGGGGAAAATTAAGCGGATGCAGCCAAGCGTTGGGGAAAACTAAGCGGATACGGCCAAGAGTCGGTGGAAATTGGCCCGAAAACAGTCCAGCGGCAAGCGGAAGCGGCTAACGTTGGGGAAAAGTGACCCGAAAACAGTTCAGCGGGGGAAAACTAAGCGGATACGGCCACGCGTTGGGGAAAACTAAGCGGATACGGCCAAGTGTTGGTGAAAAATGGCCCGAAAACAGTCCAGCGGCAAGGGGAAGCAGCTAACGTTGGGCAAAAGTGACCCGAAAACAGTTCAGCGGGGGAAAACTAAGCGGTTTTCGGGCCATTTTTGAGGTGCAAATTTGGGTTCAGAAGCACTCCTTCAGCAGTTCGGGCAATTGTTGAGAGCCGATATCTCACGATCTGTTTTGAGATTTTGTATGAAACTTCACAGTCTTGTTCTATGAAGTCAAGAATGCATGTCGGTAAATTTTCATGATTTTTGAAGGTGTTTTGATATGTTAATCAGAGGTGCAAATTTGGGCTCAGAAGCACTCGTTCAGCAGTTCGGGCAATTTTTGAGAGCCGATATCTCACGATCAGTTTTGATATTTTGTATAAAACTTCACAGTCTTGTTCTATAAAGACTAGAATGCATGTTGGTAAATTTTCATGCTTTCTGGAGGTGCTTTGATATGTTAACCAGAGGTGCAAAATTGGGTTCAGAAGCACTCCTTCAGCAGTTCGGACAATTTTTGAGAGCCGATATCTCACGATCTGTTTTGATATTTTGTATGAAACTTCACAGTCTTGTTCTATAAAGTCAAGAATACATGTCGGTAAATTTTCATGCTTTTTGGAGGTGTTGTGATATGTTAACCAGAGTTGCAAAATTGGACCAAAAAAACTTTTTTTTTTCTCCAAACTCTAAAAAAAAAAAAAAAAAAAAAAATATTTAAAAATCCGGGCCGCGGAAAATATCCGCGCTCGGGAAATTTTTTTTTTCTTTTTGTTTTTCTTTCGGGGCGCGAATTTTTTCTGCGGCCCGGAATAAAAATTCCGGAGCGCGGAAAAAATCCGCAGTTTGGGTATTTTTAAAAATTTGACTAAAGTCTGGTTATTTTTAATAAAATTTTTTTTTTGGTGGGTATTTTTAAAAAAATCGGGTCCACAAGCAATCTCCGCTTTTTGCCTTTCCCAAACCTCCATTATTATAAATCTAAATAAGCATAAGAAATTCCAGTGTTCACCTTTTTCAATTTCTCAATATATCAAGAGGTTGCTTTTCTCCGACCACTTTGTATAGAGACTGAGAGAGACAAACTGAAACATAATTTCCAGCGACAACCTTTTTGAACTGAGGAGCCTGAAATTGAAATGGGTGTGGTTCGAGTTCGAAAGGTAGGCAAGTACGAGGTGGGTAGAACAATCGGCGAAGGAACATTCGCTAAGGTCAAATTCGCCCAAAATACTGAAACGGGAGAGAGCGTCGCCATGAAGGTTCTAGATCGTGCTACTATTATCAAACATCGCATGGTTGATCAGGTTCCATTTCAGATTTCATCTCTTCTTTGGATTTCCTGCAAAGATTGCAACTCATTCTGCCACCACTACTTTACTGAATCATTTACCAGTAAATTACATCCAAATATTACTTTGCAATTTAATAAAATTCATTTACCAGTAAATTACATCCATGCCATAGTATCAGCTGTTACAATTAGCATAAAGTTTATTGTAGTAACAGATTAGTATCAGCTGTAAACATGTAAATTGTAACTGTAAATTACATCCAAAAATTACTTTGCCATTTAATAATCATTTACCAGTAAGTTACATCTATGCCATAGTATGAGCTGTTACAATTAGCATAAAGTCTATTGTGGTACCAGATTAGTATAAGTTGTAAACCTGTAAATTGTACCAGTAAATTAGATCCAAAAATTACTTTGCAATTTAATAATTATTTACCAGTAAGTTACATCCATGCCATAGTGTGCATTAAATGTTAATTTACCAGTAGATTAGTATCAGTTGTAAGCCTGTAAAGAGTACCAGTTTAAATCACTGCCAAATTGTGGTCTGCGACTCTGTGTCATATTTTAATTTTATTTTACTCTTTATTTCTATATTTATATTCTTTGTTATTGCAGATAACGAGAGATATTTCCACAATGAATTTTGCTCTTATATGCTGTATGCACTTATTCTTTTCAGATAAAGAGAGAGATTTCCATAATGAAGCTTGTTAGGCATCCACATGTTGTCCGCCTACATGAGGCATGTAATTATAGACGATAGTATTTCATTTCTATTATTGCATAGTTACGCTCATATTCTTCATGATTGTAACTGTAGGTTCTTGCCAGTCGAACAAAGATTTACATAATCCTGGAATTTATCACTGGTGGTGAATTATTCGATAAAATTGTGAGCTTCTTTCCCTATCAGCTATCTTCATATTTCATTTGTAATAAACCTAATTAGTTGTATTTATTTCTGGGATAGATGCGGCACGGTAAACTCAGTGAAAATGACTCGCGCAAATATTTCCAGCAGTTAATAGATGGAGTTGATTTTTGCCATAACAAAGGAGTGTACCATCGTGACCTAAAGGTTTTATAAATTTTCTTATAATTGAAACCCTACAAATGGCAAAAGTTTCATTACAAAACTTTGTATGATTGATCTGTTTGATTCTATGCCTGCAGCCAGAGAACCTTCTTCTCGACTCCCAAGGAAATTTGAAAATTTCAGACTTTGGACTTAGTGCATTGCCAGATCCGGTATTTTTGCTGATCTTAGATCATATGATTTCTTTAACATTGAATTAACAACCACCATATATTTAGGGTTTTTTTCATTTATTTTTTTTGCAGGGAGTTAGCGTCCTTAGAACTACATGTGGTACTCCAAATTATGTCGCACCTGAGGTAATAATGGAAAGAAGCACATTCAGCATTTTTCTTTATAGTAATCCGAGATTTCTGACAAATGTGCATTGCAAAGTTAGGTTATTAGCCACAAGGGCTATAATGGTGCACTTGCTGATATATGGTCGTGTGGTGTAATCCTATATGTTTTAATGGCGGGTTATCTCCCTTTTGACGAGGTTGATTTGACTACTCTTTATGACAAGGTACTGAAAAGTAAGAACTATTTTTTTATATAGAAAGGTGGGGGTCTAGCCTACCAACTTCCATTTAATTGTGCATAAAGAACACCCCATCCGGGTTTCGAACCCATGACCTCCCACTAGACCAAAGGCTAGTTCTTGAAAAGTAAGAGTTGAAAGAAAAATATGATGTGCAACAAGTTATACTAACAATTTAACATTATGTTTATAAGACAACATTTTTTTGTTTTGTGCTAACACTTAACAAATCTCATTTATTTGCCCATTTAAACTTGTCTCTTAAGTTAATACAACTCAACAATATCCAATAGGTAGTTCAATTTAGGCATAATTATCCCATTTAATAAAAGTAAGAGATGTATATTATTATGTAATTGCATGATCTAGTTCTTGGACACTCTAGGCCTAGGGTCTTGTTTGTCAGTTTGTCTGTACAATAAAATAGAGTTTAATTTACCACATGAAGAAAAGGATGTCTTCCAAACATAAGTATTGTTTCTTTATATAATGTTATGTAGATAGGAAGAGCCGAATATTCATTCCCTCGTTGGTTTTCTAATGGTGCAAAATCTCTCATAAGAAGAATTTTGGACCCTAATCCTGATACTGTAAGTGCTATATCACTTTGTTGTACCTTTGTTATTTTACTTATTGTTTTACAGTTTTAACAAGTAATTCTCGAAATTTTGTTCAGAGAATAAGAATCGAAGACATAAAAGCCGATGAGTGGTTTTTGAAGAATTACATTCCTGCTAGCGAGGTCGAAAATGAGGATGTGAATCTCGATGAAGTGTTTTCAATTTTTGAATATCCTGAGGTATTTGACTTTTTTCCCCCTCTTTTCACTGAGGTAAGTCTATTAATGGATATGCATATTGAGTTATGAAAAACTCGGTAGAAGGAAACATTTAAAAAAAAAAAGTTGATAACAAATCAAAGCTATATTGGTATTGGTATCAGCCTGTTCAGGACTAAATTGTAGTTTTGGGTTTTCAGGAAACAGTGGAGCGACCCAGAAATGATGAGGAGGGCCCACTTAATCTTAATGCATTTGACCTAATAATGCTTGCTCAAGGTCTTGATCTTTCCTCATTGTTTGATCGAAGACAGGCAAGTTGAAATTTATATGCTCTACTGAAATTACCATGCATGTGTTTTGCTTTAATCAGAAAATTTCAAAATTATATGAATGCTCATATGAATCATTAGGAAAAAAAAAATTGATCTTCACTTCATTTATTTACTGTGTTATTCTTGTATGTCTTAAAATGTATCTGATTTGCTTTTTGTATCTGAGAGTCTTCTTTTTCTTTATAGAATGTTTCAAAACAGCCGTCTCGATTCGTATCAAAAAAATCAGCGAGGGTCATTTTGTCAAGCATGGAAGTTGTTGCACAATCCATGGGTTTTAAAACACATATTCGCAACTACAAGGTGAATTACAAGAGTATGAAATTGATTGCAGTTTCATTTAAAATATAGGACCCCAATAGAAGTAAAAAAAAAAAAAAAAATTACAAGAGTATGAAATTGAACAACCTTTTTGATTGGTTGCAGTATACTGTGGGTCTGGTACACTAATATACTAGTGGACAATTTTGGAACCTTTATTTTGCTTCTTTTTTTTGGTTATAATATAAGGCAATTTTCAGATGCGTGTTGAAGGTCTAACAGCAAATAGAACTGCACACCTCTCTGTAATGCTGGAAGTGAGTTGCCACTATTTATAATTTCTGTTTGTTTTTCAATTCCTGCTGATTCAGTCCTTGTAAAAATATAAATTTTAAAAAAATGACATGGCAGATATTTGAAGTTGCGCCAACATTTTATATGGTGGAAATGCAAAAGGCTGTAGGAGATGCTTCTGAGTATCTCAAGGTACTTCAAGTTGTATAAATTTTGGTGCTCTCAGGATGAAAAGCAAGAAAAAAAATTGTAATTTACTAATTGTGTTTTTCTTTTAATGATTCTCTGTAAATTACAGTTCAACAAGAATTTCTGTAGTAAGCTGGATGATATAATATGGAAACAACCAATGGAGAAGATCAGATCTAGATCAAGCCGGTTCTCAAAACGCTTTTAGTGAGGGTGTTTGTGTGAATATGAGAATATCCAAGTGCTTTTGTGTAAAATTATTTTCTTCTCTTTTATTATGTAATATTTGTTGCAGTGCTTATTTGATGTTGTTTTTAATCAGTGTAGCCATACTTTGATGTTGCGTAGCGATTTTTCTATTCTTACCTTGTTTTTATCTGTAATGCATGAAGAAAAAAAAAAAATGAAAAATGAAAAAGAGAAGGAATCATAAGGCCATGCTAATGCCATGCATAGGTGGCCCATAAAAATGAAAAACTATTATAGGTTATCCATAAGCTGTTTTATCAAATGAGCCCATTTCTAGGAAAGGGGACGCTTGACAACTTAGAGAATTTGTTGACTTAATAGTATTACATTAGAGGAGGGATCACTTACATTTTTTTTTTTTTATGATACCGGATTATATCTTATATTTTCAAATTACATGGATATATTAAAATTTCACATTTTTTGTAATCTTTTTATTATTTATTAAGATGGGTACAAAAAAATTCAAAAAACATGTAAGATTTGATTTGCAAGCATATTTTAATATATTCATTATGTTAAACGGTTTGGATCGACTTTTTTGGATTTTGAAAAGTTTAAAAATATAAGGTGTAATCGGTGTCACCAAAAAAAGGTGTAAGTGGATCACTTCTCATTATAGTATAAACCTAGAAATTGATAATGCTATTTGAATAACACAAATGACAATAATACACTGGAAAACATATTACAAATTGTTTTTACTTCTAGTGAACTTGCAATATTTATTCATGTAGCAAATAAAAAAAAATTAATTATATTGTAGTAGAACAAAGAAAGTCACGTGCTCTAGGTACAATGTCATGTGAGGAGCGTACTTGTTATATATTTTTTTAACCTATCTCCAACCTAGCATTGATCTACTATACCCTACTGCTGACCTCACATTGTACTTCCATATGCAATTCTTCTACTTGTTCATTTTAATTTCATTTTTAATTGCTTTCAATAGAAAAAGCATGTAGACATCCAGATTTAACATTATTTCCTCAAAATACAAAGTTTCATTGCAGCAGCAGTCAGCAGACTTGCAGCATTGCAATTTTGAACCTTTTAGTTGTCTTTAGGGGTGTTCATTGGGTCCGGTTTAATCGGTTTTAAACTAAACCGAGAGAGTTTGGATTAAATGGTTCGATTTTTCCGGTTAAATGGATTGGTTCGGTTCATCCTTTAAAACCGGTTCTTTTTAAACAACTTCCTATGGATTTTGAAACCGGGTTTAAAAATAACCTTGTCTTTGTGCATCAACTGCATGCTGAACAAATCGATCACATCATGGTATTTGCAATAAGAAAACCAGTTTATGAATTTTAATTACTGATGTGATTTTATATCAGTGTCACTCTTGAGAACTTGGCTTGATTGATCGGATCATGAATTTTACAATTATAGTAAGTCATCAACAATTCAAAGGATGCTGGTAAGTAACTTCATTAATAAATAATTTGACTATAGAAGAAGAGAAAATACTTTAATATATATTATTTCCATGTAACCAAAAAATATTGGACAGAAGCCCTTATACAAAAATGAATACTTAAGAGGGAATTAGTGCTAACATCATCTATGAATCATTTTATACACAAAGAATCAACCTAAACTAAACAAAATTGTAGAACCTATCAATATTTGATAGCAAAAAGAAACAAAAAAAATGTGAAATTTGTCGATTAGTCGTGCCAGCATAAAAGCATGACGACGCATTGGCGAATGATATAGAACTTGGCTTTCTGTTCTCTAACTGCTTTGCTGAATCCTCCTCTGCTCTTTACTTGGCTTTGTAGCTTCATCTTCAAATTAATTCTCTTTTCCTTCTTTAGACACAACACAAGAGGAGAGAGATGATAAGGGGAGAGACTTGTACTTGTGTTTGGTTTGGTTGGTTTGAATTAGAATAAAAAGGGGCTTGCTTATATAAGGAGTTGATTAAATAAAGTATAGCCACTTGAGACATAGAAACACTAAACCCATACCTATATGTTTCCCAAAACTGCAATGTAGTGAGATGGAGATGGCCCTTCAGACAAGGCCATGCACTTCTATACCTTTATAATTTATGCATAACCTAAACTTTCTAATTAGCTTGCAATAAGTTGGTACATTTGCATATAAATCCATGTAAGTTTGCAGGTAGGGGTGCAAACGGATCGGATAGTGGTAAGACCATATCCGTTTTCGCTTTTAATTTTCGAATACGGATACAGATCAGATATTAGACGGATACATACAGATACAAATCGGATATTGGATATCCGCAGATATATACATAAATATTTTCATAATTTATGGTAAACTATATGGTATATATCTACTATTTGGATACGGATAATTAAAATTCAAAACCATGTCCATATCCGTATCTGCACGGATATTCGGATATCGGATATCTGTATCTAATTTTCAGATACGAATGCAGATACGGTCGGATAATATCCGATCCGTTTGCACCCCTATTTGCAGGACCCATTTTTTTTTTTAATAAGCATATTCAAAGTATTGAGTTTTTTATGCATAAATATTCAAACTTGAATTTTAAATTAGAAATATCAGAAAATCTTTTTAATGTCAAGGGATCGAGAGGTTATATTGACAATATTTTTTTTTGTTAAAGAACCGACTAATAGTACAGTTATTAAAAAAAATATAAATACTTAGTTTAGATAATATAATTTGGTGATGGATTAAGGAAACATAAAGTATTTTTTTTTCTAATCATTTTATGCACATCGGTCCGTACTATAAATTTGTATCTTTATTTTAAAAGTTCAAAAGTCGGTCCTAATCGTTCAACACATTATAGCTATATAAAGATGTATTTAGAGGTCAAATTTTATATTTTTTTATAATATTTTCTATTACTTTCGAATAGTTAGAAAATCATTATTTTTAGATAGTTCACTTTCGTTAGATCAAGTAATTTTTCATCTATTTAAAAATAATATAAAAAATATAAAATTTAGTCTCTAAGTACATATTTATATAAAAATAATGTTGAATGAACTTTAAAAAAACATATACCAATCCATAGTAGAGAGCCAAAGGCGACGCTTTGCATAGTATTGCATAGTATCGTAACTTCACTCTTAATTTTATATGAGTTATAAAAATAAAAATTTGTGAAAACAGATCGTCAAAGTAGGAAATCGATGTGCACCGTACAATATCACGTGTCAGCCCATATGCTTGACGAGCAATGCTCTGCTACTAATTACCATCATCATCATCATCATCATCATCCCTTATTCGCTTGACCTAAAACTTTGGTCTTGCTAATCACTTTTAACTTTTAAGTTTTAATCCATACAATTGCTTCGAGATATTGTTTCCCTTGAACCCCTTCCCCCTACCTTTTTATTTTTATTTAAATTACGCACCCAAATAAACATACACTATATTTGCACATCTGACCTTACATTAGATGGTAATTAGTTACAATTTTTTTTTAAGATAGAAAAATGAAGATTTAGCTTTCTAACATCCATTTAATTGTCCATGCTAGCTAGACTCTTCATTCAGTTTTTTTAAACTACAACCTCCCACACTAAAAGTGTTACCCTTTATCATTAAATTAAAAGTTGATTCTTAATAAGTTACAAGACTATAATAAAAATATAACTGATAGATGATAATATAAATGATACAATTGGATAGAGAATAACAAATTATTCTAACTCTAACTTTTTATTTGAATGGGAGCTAGAATAATTAGAATAGCGAAATTTGGGATTAGTAGATGATAATAGAGAAAAATAGTGATTTTTTAGATTAGTGTGAAAATGGTGCTATTCGGATTAGTAAAATGTGTTTAGATTGTACATTTGGAATAATAAATAGTTGTAACCCATAAAAAATAGTGTTAAAAATGTACTATATATTTAAGAAAAAATATAGGCAAGTGAGGTCTCAAATTAATTGTCACAACGTGGAGATAATAGAAGCGACGCCAACTTTGTCATTTTGGTATTGTACTGTGAAAATCTGAGAAGGAAATATTTTTCTCTCTCTTCATACTTCCGAATAATAGTTATTCCAATAGTTACAAGAAATAGAGAATAACAGTTGTTCTAGGTTTTGAATAATAAAAATATCGTTTGGATACAGTTACTATTCCAAATAACATATATTCTAGACACATCCAAAACATAGAATAGCATATTCTGAATAATATATAACCTAACACTAACTTTTTCAATATTCTAGCTATTCTCATTATATCCAAACATATGATAAACGTGAAGCTTGAATTCGTAAAAATTTGGTCCCTGGAGACGTGCATATTTATAGTTGAAATATTTTACATATAGTAGCAAAGATACATAACTCTTATGTGGGAGGTTATGTGTTCGAAATTCACAAAGTGGAAAAATCTTCTATAATATACATAGGAGTTTGAAAGTGTGTTGGATGATTTGATTTTCAACTCATGATTTAAAAAAAAGGGTTGAATGGAAAATGTTGTGAAACATAATTAATCTTAGTTAATTATTCGTTTGTAAACATGAACAGCTGGAATTGAAATTAAAATTTGCTTGGTAAGTGGAGCAGCTCGTCGGTCCTTGGGAGAGGCAGCATTAGCAACACTTCACAGCTAACAATCCATTGGGCTGGCTCACTATCATGCCACTATGCCTTCAAAACCCTAATTAATTAACCAAATTAAAATAACCAACTTGCTTTCATTGCCTTGTAAACGGTAAACACCTCACGTGCATCTCCAACTTTCCACCTCTTTTCCCTTTTTTACAATTTAACACAAACCTCAATCCAATTGCCCATCTCAAAAATCCAACCCGCTAAGATGAGTATTATATTATGGTTAGGGCCGGTCTGAAGATTTTAAGGTCTGAAATAGAAAATTTTTTTTAACTCTTTATATATATAATTTTTTTTTATTAATATACCAATGGATCATATCTATTTATAAAAAAAAAATTGAGTTTAGTCATTTATATATATGCAATTTAATATTTTATTGGAACAGAAGAAAAGTTTAGTCATTTATATATACAAAATTTAGACCCTTAATATTTTATTTATTTTTAATATATACAGATTAAAAATTTTAAACTATACATTTTTTTTAATATATACAGGGACGGACCTGATTATGGCACTATACATAGTGCGAATTTTTTCATACTATGAATTAATATATTCATTTTTCAAGTTCAAACAGTTGATCTGAACAATTTAATATGATCTCCATATGAAAATGTGTTTGTAGATCAAGTTTTATATCTTCTAAAAAAATTATACTATTTTTTTTAGATAGGTACAAAATCACTTGATTTAAAAATTCTAGACCATTCAAAAATAGTTATTTTGTACCTATCAAAAAAATATTAAACACAATATTTATAAAAAAAAATGTAAAACTTAGTCTTCAAGTACATTTTCATATGAAGATCACGTTCAACGGTTCATATTGATTGTTTGAACTTTAATAACAAATATATTGATCCATAATAAGAACCAATATGCGCTATGCATATATAGTAGCATAGCCTCACTCTTATATTAAATAAATTAATTCTTGTCTTAATTAGTTGACAGTTTATGAGTTAAACAGAGTTGGAAATCTGAATCCAAACCACTCGATCTTTTAAAGTCCATCTAATTTTATTTATTTTGTGTTTTATAAGCTAAAGTAATTTCTACCACAATCTACCCAATATCAACTATAATATTTTATTATAGTAACTGGCAATTTCAAAAAAAGAAATCAGAAAAGATAAATTAGTATAATTAATTTTGAATTTATTCAACCTAAAATAATAGATAGCATTCGTGAGGGAATATTCTTAAAATTGCAATAGTCAAATCTGGTAGTGTGAACTATATATATATTATAGAGTTCACACCTTTCTGTCTTGTTTTTGTTATAATCTGATTTAGTATTTGGGATTGTTCATTGGAATCAAGGAGACAAAAGCTGGTGAAATGTGAATAGCTACGCCTACGCATGCAGGTTGATTAAAAACTCACTTTAATTATTACCTTGAAAAGTGAAGTAGAAAATTCAAAATTCACACTTGCTTTGTTTTGCTTGGTGAGGTGCAACATCTCATGTGACATGAACCAACTCTTGCCTTACTTTTTCTAACATATGGGTGGGGTATTGGTATTGGGTTAACCAAGAAAAGATTTAAGATTTACATTTTGGCATTTCTCACTTTTGTTTCTTTTGCTGCTGTTTCCTGTCCTGAGTATGAAACCATCCCACCCACTTAGGGGTGTTCATTGGTCCGGTTTGATCGGTTCAAACCGAATTAGTTTGGAATAAACGGTTCAATTTTTTTGGTTTAATGGTTCTGTTTGATTGGCATTTAAAACCGAATTATAACTTCAGTTCAGTTCGGTTTGAAAATTTTCAAAACCGAAATAACCAAATCGATCAAACTTTTATATATTATGAATTTGGTTTGGATTGTCCCGGTTTATTTCTTAATCAATTGCTTTAGATATTTCGGTTTATTTCTTAATATCCCAGTTTATTTCTTAATACTCCGGTTTATTTCTTAATATACTTCGGTTTATTATAAATTAATTACTTTAAATAAAAAATTAATATATTTCGGTTTGAACCAAACAAATCGAAATAAAACTTTGGTTTTGTTCAGTTTGATTGCAATGCTAAATCGGTTCGGTTCAATTCTATTTTTAAAACTGAATTATAACTTTAGTTTACCTAATTCAATTCGGTTTCAACCGAACCGTACCGATGAACACCCCAACACCCACTGCTTCAAATTGGGACTGGACTAAGTTAATATAGGAGCAACAATCAACTGTGTTTGTTATATTAATTACAAACTGAACGCATCTTCCATTACAATAAAAGTATAAGCATTTTGGGCCAAAACAATACTGAAATTGGGCTTTTGGATTTGTTGTATATCAAGTATATATGGGCAACCGATGAAGTGTTATTTCTGAACACTCTTCTCCTCTTCTTACTATAAAAGCGAAACAGCAAACTGTCTTAATTTGTCTTCTTGTCACGTCTCTGCTTACTTTAGCATAAGTAAAAGACATAATAACTTACGTATTACCTGATAGTTTTGATAATTTTAAGATCTTAAATGTTGTCTAAATAGATCAATTAAAACTTGTAGACACAAACACAAACGTATTTTAATTGCATTCTATCACAGTTTTTAAGTAGAATATATATTCGGTATATCTACTTGATTTAATATATGAATTTACACACAGTGCTAATAGATAATTCGTCCATGATGTGTTTCAAATAGAATTTTTATCTCTAATGTCCTGCAATTCGACTGCTCTTTTCCAAGTGTTTTTCTCTGATTATCAACATTATCTAAAGTCTCATAGAATAATAAATAACAAAAAATTGATTAAAGAATTAGAATCTTCATATTGAACTAGTACAAAGTCTAAATTACTATTCAAAATATCCTTAATAATATTATAAATTATCTATCTTTTTTCCCATTCAAAATAATCTAAGCATAATGGCCTAAACTATATATTTTTTTCTATTAAAAAAACCTAAACATTATGGCATAAACTATCTATCTTTTCTTCATTTAAAATAAAAAGCAATCCAGGCTTTGAAAAAAAAACTAATCCTTAAAAAAAAAAAATCAGTTTGGACCTTTAAATAAAAACCTATGTAGCATAACATGTAGCACAAATAGTAGACCGCTATTATTGTTATAGCGGCCATAGAGGAAATAATGCACTTTGATCACATAGCTTAGCATTTAAGATCCGAAAATAATATAGCACCACTATAGCGATATTTAGAACAATGTTTACAGTATATTAGATTAATTAATAACTGATTGGTCATGTCTTCATATATTTCTATTTTTTATATCATTTAAGGAATGTTATTTGTCATTTAATATGTCATTTTGTATGGGATTTTTGTCTGAAAATATGTCAAAAATATCAAAATATATGTATGACATTTATTGAAATATTTCATTTAAGGAATGTTATTTACATGTAGATATCATTTAATATGTCATTTAGTAATATGTTATTTAGTTTATTTTTTTTTTTTTTATGAAAACTAGATATATATCATTTAATATGCCATTTAGTAATGTTATTTGTTATTTAGTTTAATTTATTTTATGAAAAATGTTATTTTGTATGAGATTTTTCTTTGTTCTCTTATAATATATTCTTGTTACAACGTACGGGCACGATACTAGTAGTAACTCATACATAATTAACTTAGAAATTATAAACTTAGATAAACTAACCCAACTCTTGCAAACTCTAAATATAATTTAAAACAACTTATTAGATAATCTAAATAGTCAAACATAAGAACTAGCAACACAATAAAGCATCATATAAAAACAACAACATAATTAGACAATATAATTAAACATCATAAGAAATGAAAACTAGTGAGACCGTGGAACTCCTTAGAACTTGTGCACCGGCCATTCAATAAGAAAACAACAACACAAGTAAACATCATAGAAAATGAGAACCTGGCCATGGGACCCCATTATGCACTGGCCCGACGAATTGCACTAGCAACTCTATCATTCCGAATCCGAATCCAAGTCCTAATCTTTGTCCAAAACGGTTCAGTTTCCGTCACAAAATCTCGGGGGTATTGAAGTGGCATCGTAGGCCATTCACTGAGCAGATATGCAAGGAAGGGAAGAGGAAGTGATAGAAAACAAATTAAAATAGCGAGCCAAAGGAAGTGAGGGGCCACTACTGTGTACAAACCAGTTGCAAATGCCACGGTAGTAGCTATTAATGCAAACCACATGAGTTTCCTGGTAAATGATCTGTAGGAAAGAAGGAATTCCCGGTCCTTCCACCTAGCTAAGATGCATATGAAGGCAACAGAAAGAGAGGAGCACATCGCTAATGTGTCAGATATCAGGAATGCCTTGAAAGCAGGCTTTCTTGCCATAACGGGGAGTCCATCTTCAGTTCCACCAGGCAAGGCAAAAGCAGCTGCGAAGGTAATTGTGGCAATGAGGGTTGCCACTAAAGACGTGTTTGTTGTGTATGTACTTCCTGTGTCTGACTTGATTTCTTGCATTGGTTTCTCTCTTATGACATTCAATGTTGACTGATGTTCATAAAAGGTTCTTGCCTGGGGATCAGCTTTTGACATTAGCAGAAACACTTCATTCTGTATGCATGAAAGAATGTATAAATGAAGCTCATGCATTATTAAATAATCAAGCATATCTACATAATAAATATAAAATATTGAAAATATAAAAATAGGTAAACATGCACTACTAAAAATCGCAAATAAAACAGATTCTTATAGATAGTAAAACGTTGTGAGACGCTAGCAATGATATTGTTTCACTTCTTGACTAATGAAATGCTGGTAATTGGTAAACACAATTAAAAAATTCTAATTTCACAAGAGGTGAAGCTATCAATAACAACATTTCTTAGAGGTGAGACTCTAAATGATAACGTTCCACCTCCGTACAAAAACATTATCAAAGGAATAGACAGCAACAGATAAGAAATAGGTAGCTACTACCTTAGTGCCTTTGTATATCCCTTCCTTTTAAAATAGAAGCCAACAAAGGAAACTGTAGGGTCTAGGTTGCCTTCTTACATTTTTTTTTTCGAACTACCCATACAAATTAACCTTTTCTTTTTGTCAGACGATTTAATTATTTTTTAGCCTTATACATGGATAATGGATATAGAGATCATAGCATACCCATTTTAAAGATTTTGCGCTATCCGTGATCAATCGCCAAAATGCTGGTAAGCCATTGCTGTCATAAATTCTGACGTCTATTTCTCCGTGAGCCAGTAGAGAACGAACAATTCTAGGATTGCACTTCTGGACTGCATAATGTAAAGCAGTATTTCCATTGTTATCCCGCATGTTGATGAGTTTGTCAAGTTGACGGTTTCCCATAATGAACCCTACGAACTCTTCTTGGTCTTGAATTATTGCTTCATGAAGAATTGTCAAACCAGCTTCGTTGTGATACGGAGCATCTGGACAGTGCTTGAGAATCGCTCGAGCAGCATCAATGTGACCTCGAGATGCGGCAGCAATCAGGAGAGGGTTGTTTCCCTCCTTTTTGTTCACATGATAACCTAAAGAGCGGACATAGTTCAACATTATTTCGATGACATCAGGTTGGTTCCGATGCACAGCATACTCAATCGGAGTTTGTCCTGACTTGTTTTCTTCTTTGGCTAAATCGCGAAAATCCATCATAATTTTATATATGATTCCTACAAAATATATATGATGCACCAATAAATAACAATGAAAAATGTTTAACGGAACCATGTTTCATACCAATTAATCTGAGGAGAAGTAATGTTAAAAATAAATCAATATTGGCAGTTCATTGCAAACTCAGACAGTTTCAGATTTAGGATACATCTGGTATACACCTTTTTCTGGTACATCCGTTGAGTATAATACATGGTTCTAAAACTCGGAATCGAAATGGGATACTTGACTGTGGAATCATAATCAAATAAATAGGTCGAATCGAATCGAAAACTCGGATTTTTTTGCTATAAGTTTGTTTTGCACTAAAAATAATAGGAAAAAATTGGTAAAACATTAATTTGTTAAAAAACGAAGGTACTGAAGAAAACAATTATTTACTGGTCTTAATATTAATCCCTAAAAGAAGAGAAAAAGAAAAAATAACAAAAAAATGAAAACAAATTAAGATGTTAATTTATAAAATAAAAATGGAGGTATCCATGAAAATATAAATAAGAGGACAAATTATTAGAAAAAGAAAAAAAAAGCCGTGAGGAAATGCTTCTATTTCCATACACGATGGATCCTGGTTGCTCCTGGTTCACAATGGACCAAATGGTTTTTCTATTCTGTACACAATAAACCAGTTCACTATGTCGATCTATTTAAAAATATACATATGTTTGTCTTTCTCCCTCTACATATTACTTGAATCATTTTCTTCCCAAATCGACTACCTTTTCATTTCTTCCCAAATTCGTGACTTTCTTAAGTAAATCCAAATTGATGCCAAAAAGCGTAGAATTGACCTGACTCGGACAAAAAATTGGATAACTCGTCCGAGTCAACCCGATTCAACCGAATTTTGATAAAAAAAAAAAACGCATGAACATGAAACTTGGACAAAACTCGGCTCATATGACTGATACCGTTCTAACTTGGCCGAGTCAACTCGGACTCAGCCGATTGTCCAATCCATGGTAGAATTGAACTATTCTCCAAATTAATAATTTAAAACTATGCGTATTGTTAGGACATGGCATATATCAAGTTTGTTATAATTTGAGTATTGTTTAATCGTCCTATGTACGATTTGAAACTTTTAACTGTTTAATTTGCTTTCATTGTCTTTTGATGGAGCTCAAACAAATAAAAAAAATACAAAAAAGTTGATAAACACTGTATTTAATGATGCGTGACCCATCTACGGCTCTAGACTTTTATGTAGGAATAGAAGAATATAGAATAATTTGTTTAGATTTTAAGAAAGAGTTGAAGAGAATACAAGGTAGATTTTGAATAAGAAAACATATATTATAAATTCATAATAAAGATGGTCAATTAACGTATTGTAAATATTTTTTTGTTATTAATTAGTAAATATTAAAGCCACTAACTTAACAAAAAGAAAGAATGGACTTGCACCCTACAATTTCCCATAATTTTAATTAAAGTGTAGATCATATTTCATAGATAATTTCAACAATTAATATATGAGGGATCTAATTACACTCTATATTTTCAAAGTCTAAATAGTCGATCCAAACTGTTCAACATAATGGATATGTTAAAATAAAATGTGCTTGCAGATCAAATCTTACATTTTTTTTGAATTTTTTTATTATTTATTAAGATGGGTACAAAAATTCAATGGTCTGAATATAGCGATTTTGTTAAATACTTAATAAATAGTAAAAAAATTCTAAAAAATGTAAAATTTGATCTGCAAGCACATTTTAATATATCAATTATGTTAAATGGTTTGGATCGACTAATTGAACTTTAAAAAGTTTGAAAATCGAGAGTGTAATTCCGTGTCACCAAAAAATATGTAATTGGATCCCTCCTCTTAATATATATGCATATTTTCGTATCATTTCTAACATATATACCTATATTTCTATTTCTCACAGCTGCATGGAGAGCATTGTCATCATTAGCTCCTATAGGATTGCGGAGCTCAGATTGCCACAACTTGAGGAAGACATCATCAAAACCCCTCATGACTGCAATATACATGGGTGATTCGTTATAGTTGTTCACTCTTTGTGGGAATTTAGGTTTTGCTTCAATCAGTTCCAGTGCAAGGTCTTTATGGCCGTGGCGAATTGCATGGTGCAGTGCGCTATCCCCATTGCTGTCTTGCTCTAAGATAACCTCGCTTAATTCTGGGTGTTGGATATACTGTTTCAGCAAGGTAGATGCTAGAGAGACATTGCCACTTTTCACGGCAACAATCAGGGGAGTCTCTCCGTACAAGTTCGGTTTGGAGAGGAGAGACTTATTTAGTGTCCATACCATCTCAGAGAATTCCTTGTGACCAAAACTCAAGGATATGTTAAGGCATGTATTCCCTTGTGAAGTTGTTCCAAGCAGAACTTCAGGATTCTTATTTGAGATCAAATCCTCTATTTCAGCAGTATTGCCAGATATGGCTGCCTCGAGCAGCTCATCATCGATTGCCGAACCATTTGTGCTTGAAGAAGAATTCTGCATATGGTTACTACTTGAGGTACCTGGTTGCATTGATATCTGATGGAAACTATTTGGTGAGTATAATGGTCTGCAAAATCAGCCGAGTCGAACCAGAGTCGGTTGACGGTGAGCCAATTTTAGAGCGAGTTACGTGTTGTGCAATTTTGCAGTGAAAGCTCGGTTCGGAGGAGATTCTCTCTCAGATGAGCCTATTCTGTCTTTAATTATTGAGTTACTGATTTGGGAAGAAAGAGAGAATAGTGAACTTGAGTATAAGAGAAAGAGTGATCTGTGGAGAAGAAATATATACATCTTAAATAGATCGACTTGGTGTTCTCTGATCCATAAAGTATAGAACTAGAAATAACATTTGTCCATGGTGAACGGCAAATAACATTAGTCCGTAAATATATCATTAAACACGAAAGTATATTTCATACATTATAACACTACTAGAGAAAAACAGTTGAAATCGCGTTCTGCCATCAGATTCCGAATCATTGCTTATCGTCCTGATAGAAAATGTACACACATATGCTATCGGCTCAAAACAGATGGCGTTAATCAATATACCATCGGCAGCACACATTCGACCATCAAGTTTGACGAACCCAACGCCATCGCTTTCGTTTCGTCACCGATGACAAATGTGATTAACGTTGTCTACTAAATTTCAATAGCCAATTGCAATAGTATCTTGCACCATCTGCTTTGTTTGTGTTGACATTGGTAAATCCTAGTTTTCTAGCTGATCATTAATTTCTTAACCGATGGTGATGTACATGTAATTATTATTATTTTTATTATTGATTCTTGTATTATGGACTAAAGCAACAATAAACATGCATGCGCTCATTCCATAGCCATCTTTGAACCAATAATTAATATATACATATACAAGTACTCCAACATATAATATATATCAATCCATGCCACTAGCAATATATATAAAGATTTGACAACAATTATTAACCAACAAGCACTAACAATATCACACATACAACCAATAAACACAACAATAGTTCATTGTACCAGAAAACTAACTGTTCTTACCACACAATTATTAATAACAACAAAAAATAAGTGTCTGAACACAAGAACTCAAAAACAATAACTATTTTGAATCACAGACAACAAATTGTCAAATCCTCCCACCACCAAGTACCTGCACGTTAATTAAACTAATGATAATTCCAAGAAGAACTTACACCATTGGATACGGATGTCATGTAATTCGTATTCTTTTTATGGCATTTTGGATAGACGACACTGCATGAACAAATGAAAACATATGAATAACGTATATAATTAAGAACTTAATCTGAAAGAATGATAGAAATAGGTGATGGATAAATCTTTGAAAAAGAACGTGCATAATTTTTGATGAACGTCTCCATGTTCTTCATTACATAATACTCAGACTCCCATAAATTGCTTTGTGGGGGGGCTCTGATCAAATGTGTATTGTTTAAAACAAGATCTAATTAGTAGTGCAATTGAAATTTCAAATAAGTTGCAAGAAAATACTCGATTAAAATATTTCTTATTCTGAAACATTCTGACCTCCAGTGCTCTCCTCCCCGGCGTGTACCGACCTCCTCGAGAGATGTATGACTTAAAAGCCCTAGAATTATTAAAGGTCAGTATACGGTACGTACCTAGAAGTAGGCAAAGAGAAGTATTTTGCATTTTAAATTATATGTATTTTGCTTACTGCTATAATACATGAACAATGTAAAACTTTCAGTCATTATTATTTAGCACCGGGTCCAGCAAGTAGGCAACATTCTATCTTAGGATAATAATTAGAAGCCTCCAACGTCTCTACAATATAAGTTATAAAATAAGATTATTATCCTGTTAAGAATAGATAATAAACATGAGTATAATTAGCAGTTTACCCATCTTTGTGGCATGATAAGAATGCAAGATTCTTATCATACAACTTTAGCAAGGAATTGACCAAGTACGAAATGGAATGTTCACCAGCATATTTAATAGCTGTGTCCCTAAGCGGACTGGGATCCAGGAAACCAATGTTAACATTATTTTGGGCACCTTAGGAATTAGTTTTATGCAATACCTGAAAATAATCAGTGTCATAATAAAATAAAGGAGTTGATTGTAAAAATAATAGATATGTTTATAATAATAAATACTCAAAATGTCCAGACTTGGATAATAGAGACATCGATGTCGTTAAAATACATAAAATCATGGAGATCTTTGAAATCCACTGTTATCTGGAAGCTCTCATGTATCCCGTAAAGCTCCCTGCCCGTAATTAAATAGGCGGAAGGCTCCTCCTTCTGATAGTGGCATCGCAAGATATCTGTTATGTAGTAGTTGAAATTTCAGGCCCATTTCGTCTAATGTCTCCTGATTTATAAGCGAAATCCGACCCCGTATTCCTTCTACAGGTCTTGACCCGTCCAATGCCTCCTGATTTACAGGCCGGACTCGTTTTATATGAGACATGAGACATGAGAAATATTATGAGACAAGAAATATTATGAGTTGGTCACGTCCATTCAATATTTCACAACCCAACTAAGATTAATTAATTTACTTATTAAAAATTAAATAATTAATCGATATAAATAAATTTGGAGGCTTTTCAAGGTTTAGAGTTAGTTTACAAAAGGTATAATGAGTTATTTTTTTAGTATTTTTATTTTTTAAAGTTTCGAATGTGTCATTTTTATGCTTTGCTCAAAGTTGCAGTCAAATTGAACTTTAATTGGTGTAAAGTGGAAACTTTATATATTCCAACAAAATCGGATATATGTTCTTGGCTTGAACTGATTTTTATGCTTTGCTCAAAGGTGCAGTCAAATTGCACATGTACATGTGCGCACTTATTAGCTTTCACAAGAATGCATCTTTTTTTTTCTTTTTCTTTTTTTCCTTAATTTTCCTCTTCAAATTAATTTAACTAGTAAAATTAATTTAACTAGTAGGCTTAGAGAGAGGATCGGCTCCTCTCTCTAATAATTGTACATACGGTTTTCATTGGAGATCTTTTAAATGGTGACATATGGATGGTAACAGCTTCATCCAATCAAGCCATACAATTAATTGGAGAGGAAAAGCGCGCCATGCAGGTTAGTGACTCTTTGATTGCTGCAACTTTTTTATTATCTTGCGTGCAATGCAATAAAGAATAATTCTAGTATTAGTAGAGACGTAGGCAAGAAATAAAGACTTGCTGTAAGTTTAATATCAACAAGTCTTAATTTCTCGCGTGTCTATTAGTATTGAAATTATTCTTTATTGAATCACACGAAAGAAGCCACTAACATTGCTGTAAGTTTAGTATCACATAAGCCACTAACTTTATAAAAAAAAAAAAAAAAAGAGTTTAGTACCACATAAATTGTTGTTTCTCTATGTTGACGATATATGTTAGTAATGTTGAATAAAATGTGTGTCACTATTGTGCATTTTTGCATGCAATGTGTATTATTATTGTTCTATTAATAATTACAACACAAAAGATATTAATTAGGAGCAAGTTAATCTTTAGTTAATTCTCTATTGAGTTGGTATATCATGTATGTTATTAAATAATTATCTCATTAATTATAATTACACCATACATATTTTATATATCTCTAAATTAACTTAATAACACAATATACATAATCATCAGTACTTGAATACATGGAGAAGTTGTTTTTACTTTTTGGTCTAGCTAGTTAATTATAATTAGCAAGGTTCTAAATAGCGTTTATCGCGTCATAGCGGGGAGCCTCCAAAAAAAGCTATAGCGAATAGCGACGCTATAGCGAAAGCTATTCCAAATAGCGTTTTTTATTTTTATAAAAATTATATTATATATTTGTACTAAATATCAACATTATTTAGTCTCATAGAACAATAAATAATATCAAATTGATTAAAAAATTATAATATTCATATTGAACCAATACAAAGTCCAAATTGCGACTCAAAATATCTATAGTAATACTAATATCATAAACTATCGATCTTTTTCTATTTAAAATATCTTTAACATCATAACATAATTTATCTTTTTTCTATTTAAATTTCAAAATAACCTAGAAATTGAAAAGAAAAAAAATCATACTTCTAGTAAAATAAACAGATGATCCTTGAAGAAATTCTTGTTAGTCCCTAAAATTTCCATAATTTAACAATTATTTAATTTATTTATCATCAGTTAAAAAAAACCAAGAGCAAAATGAAAAAATTATTATAGCGGACTTGAATTTGATACAATGTAATATTCATCAAAATTAAACAATATCTTCACCATTTATTTATTTTAAAGCTCGTATAAATTGAAAAAAAAAACAGTAAATGTTGCATAGCGCGCGCTATTTGCGCTACACGCTATACGCTATAGCGGACCGCTATTACCGCTATAGCGTCTGTAGCGCAAATAGCGTGTTTTAATGCCATAGCATAGCGTTTGGTCTCCAAAAACGCTATAGCGCGCTATTTAGAACACTGATAATTAGGTTCAACAATAAGTATTACCCTTTAGAACATCCCCATCGATTCAAAAAAAGAACAGAGTTGGTATTGATCAAACTAATGCTGACGACTCATATATCTACATCACGGATAGTAAACTTCACCACATCTCCACCATCAGTGCAATGCCCAACCGATGTCACAAGGTCAATCAATCTATCAAAACCAACGGTTGGATAAAAAAAATCAATGGCAAAGGGGGGGCCATCAGCGCCATCGATTGGTTAAACACCAACTGATGGTAAAAAGTTTAATGTAATTACAGCGCTGTTACTCGTGACGTGCACCATATGTGCGAAAGCATATCCGATGATAAAGAGGCAATGATAAATATGTTTTTTTTTGTAGTAGTGTAAATATTGGAGCAACATTCAACTGTATTTCTTATATTAATTAGAAACTGAAATCTTCCATAACACTAAAAGTAAAAGCATTTTGGGCCAAAACAAAACTGAAATTGGGCTTTTGGATTTGTTGTACATCAAGTATGGGTATAACCGATGATAATAAAACTCATTAGCGTTATTTCTGAATAGTTAATACTCTTCTCTTCTTCTCACTATAAAAGCGAAAGTGCTAATTACTTTAGCACAAGTAAAAGACATAATTACTTAGATATTACCAGCTGATAGTTTTCATAATTTTAAGATCTTATAAAAATGTTGTCATCTAAATATAATAGTTCAATTAAAACTTGAAGACACAAACACAAACACAAACGTACGTATTTTAATTGCATTGTAGCACAGTGTTTTAAGTGTAATATTTGATATATATATATCTACTTAATTGATTTAACACAAATAAATTTTACGCACAAAGATCATAGATAATCCGTCCGTCCGTGATGCATGTGTTTGAAATAAATATCTATTTCTAATGATCTGCAATTAGACTGCTCTTGTCCAGTGTTTTATTTTTTTTCTCTGTGCTTGTCAGCTTGAATAATAGATAGGGCTATGGAATGAGGTCAAAACACGCAAGACTTGAATAGCTAACGCCAGCTGTTGAGCCATAAAAGTCAGAAAATAATGCCCTTTTTTTTTTTTAATAAGCCTGTTGAGGTCAAAAAAATACCGTACGACATATATATATATAGAAGGACAGGAATAGAGGTACACAGTGTTTTGAAAAAAATCAGCCGGTTCAGGAACTGATAGGATTATCTGACGAACCGATCCGTACTTATTCGGATCGTAATCAAAATTTGAACTGGTCTGGACCGAGATTAAGACATTTTTAGCATGGTTTTTGGTGGGTTTTCCACTAGACCGGCCGGGTGTGAACTGGACCGGACTGGAGTGGCCATTTGGTCAACATTAGATAAAGATAAACAACACCACCACTCGTGCGTCTCTGACAATTAAAGCTGCAGTACGTGCTGCCACCTGCCGTTGCCAGCCATGCTCCACCTTGTATTCATACTTTCAGATCTCATATATCTCTTGGTTAACCCATCTGCTAATCATCATGCTTACCTTTAATTAATCCTACTTAATTTCAACATTATTTATATTGACTTACAAGTCCTCAACCCTTAATTCTTGTTTTCATCTGATCGATTCATTAATTACAAACTAATTACTTTATTCATTTTGATTAAAAATGGGCCTGATAGGAAATAATTTAAAATAATTAAGTAAGAGAAATGATGGACTAAATATAATATTTTTATACTCAACCTATTTATTATATATGTTAACGTCAAAATTATTAAGCTGAAAATATCATATCATCGATGTATTTAATATTGCTTAAGCATGCATGCTTATTAATTAAATCAGGAGCAACATAAATTAATATAACATTCCATCTAATAATTAAATTGTTTTTCAAAGGTTGAGTTAACTTTTTGGTTGGACGTTGGATAACTAGATAATGCCACTCAAAAGAATTAATACAGAAAATTAAGAATTAATAATATGCAGGAAATTATTAATTATTTTGTCCAATCAATGCCTGCCAAGTAGACAAATACTACCAGAGTATTTTTATTAGAGTGAGGCTATAATACTTTGCAATGCGCAGATCGTTCCATATATTAGATTTATATCTCCGTCTTGAAAATTAAATAGTTAAATATTCAAACCACTCAACATTTTTATCATATAAAAATATACTTGGATATCGAATTCTATATTTTTCGAAATTTTTTACAATCAGTGATTTTCTACCTACAAAAAAAAAATATAAATTTTTAGATCAAGTGATGTTCTACCAAATTTTGGACCATCTGATAGTAGTGATTTTCTATATACCAAAAAAATAGTAAAAAAATTCTCAAAAATATAAATTTTGGTCTCCAAATATATTTTCATATGATAATAATGTTGAGCAGTTCGAAAGACTATTTAGACTTTCAAGACGAATATATGAATTCAATGCACTGAAAAATCCGCACATTAAGGAGCTACTCTTTGTTGATGCCTGCCAAGTAAACAAATACTATCAGAGTATTTTTATTAGAGTGAGGCTATATATATTACTTTGCAATGTGCGGATCGTTCCGTGCATTGGATTCATATCTCCGTCTTGAAAATTAAATAGTTGATTCAAACCGCTTAACGTTATCATATAAAATATATTTAGAGACCAAACTCTATATTTTTTTAGAATTTTTACTATTTGTTTTGGTACCTACCAAAAAAAATAGGAATTTTTAGATCAAGTGATACCAAATTCTGGATCATCTGAAAGTAGTGATTTTCTATTTACTAATAAAAGTAGTAAAAAAATTCAAAAAAATATAGAGTTTGATTTCCAAGTATATTTTCATATGATAATAATGTTGAATAGTTTGAATCGACTATTTAGATTTTAAAGACGGAGATATTAATCCAATGCCGGAACAATCCACTCTTTTTATTATTAAAAAAAACAATGAGCAATTGCACGAGTGAACTCTGAGACATAATTATTCTGTTTATTGTACCAAGACTTGGAAGTCTGTAATTAATTAATGTACATTATTAGTTAAATGGTCCATCTATTTGTAGTAACTACAGTTGTTCTGTTCTTCTTAATTAGTCATTCAGGGGATCCATTCCAATTTTTCTCCAATTAATTAGATATTCATTTAATTATATATTTTGTGAACATATCAAATTGAATTAGAATTAATTAATTCGTCAAATCATTCAGGTAGTGTGTCGACTATGACTAGCTAGGGCTTAGAGGTAATTAAAAGCAAATAATATTAATTCTTTCTTATATATATATGTAAATTACAAAGCGTGATTCACAAATTTAAATAGGAAAAGGAGAAAAAACATAGAGGTGCACTTAAAAAAAATATATATATATATATATATATATATATATTCGTACGTGCATCTGATCCAAATTCTAATCAACCGCTGATGCCGACTATATATATATATATATATATATATCTCTATATAGAGATGGGCTATGGTGCATTGCAATGCATAGGCCATGGTGTGCATTGGACCATAAATCACCGATTCAAAGTCCAAATGACCGATCCAAACCGTTTATCTTGTTCTCCATATTAATATGTGCTTGGAGACCAAATTTTACATTTTTTGGAATTTTTTTATTATTTATTAAGCCACTTTGAAAATCGCTGATCCAAGGGTGGCTTCTGATTTTACTGTTCCAAACAGTCACCGTTGGATCAGCGATTTTCAAAGTGGCTTAATAAATAGTAAAAAAATTCCAAAAAATGTAAAATTTGGTCTCCAAGCACATATTAATATGGAGAACAAGATGAACGGTTTGGATCAGTCATTTGGACTTTGAATCGGTGATTTATGGTCCAATGCACACCATGGCCTATGCATTGCAATGCACCATAGCCCATCTCTCTCTATATATATATATATATATATATATATATATGGTATGGACCACTATTTACATTGAGATCTCAACCCCCAGCTAAGGTTTTGCTATTTGGTCACCCAATTTATTAATTTAATTTATCAATCAATTCATTAATTACTAATATGTGTTCAAATTAATTGTAAATAAATGTCAGATCATGAGGTAGAATTGTTTTAATCATACTTAGCTGGAGAATATAGGTAGGCTACCAGTAGGCAGCTTCCCATGAAATTAATTATAACGTATGAACATTAATGCACCGAATTGTACTTAATTTCGTATTCGGAATTGAGAAAGGCTTTCAAAATCTAATTATAACCACATATTTGCTCATATTTTTAAAATTTAAGAACCATCGCGGACTCGCGGTGAAAATCGTAAATTCAAAATCTGAATATAGATCCTTTATAAAAAATTTAAAATTTAACAAATTAATTAACTTGACTCCATTTTAATTATGAAAAATAATATTTTTAGAATTGAGAGGAGAATATTCCATGATAATTCCCCTCGTACGTACGGCCCCATCCCCTGGTCTTAATTTGGCAAAAATATCAATTGTTTGAATTTATAAGAAATTAATTAATGAAATGCATGTAGTAATTAATCTTTGAAATTATATAATATATATATATCCATGTAATCATTTTTTTTTACTTTAAATATTCTCTGTGCTGCATATATCCATACAATTTTTTTAATTTCAATATTATGTGTGCTACATGTACATATATCCACTAAGAGCTTGTTCGACCGTTTACTATGTGCGTGGGAAAAAAATCACTTAGACTTCGCGAAAATCAGCCCACGCGCATAGTATTTCGGCCATTCAAAAATTTACATTTCCATTCCCTTTAGACGGCCGAACAAGCCCTTAAAAAAATAATTCCAAAAGTCTTGCATGTTGGTGCAAATGGATGATACATATCTCCATTCCATACCTTCATGTTGAGGTATGCATGGCTGCCCAATTTAATTAATTTTGTTATATCAACATGATATGTTTTTTACGTCGGAAACCGTCTTAATTAATTTCATGGATATGTTTTTTTATAAACGTCCGCTTTGGATATAGTAGACTTAATTTTAAATTTATATACGTTGAGTATTAATTTGTTATTTTGGCAAAAAAGTCAAGTGATACAGGTAAGCCAAAGAGTTGTTTTTCTTTTTAATGAAAACGACTAGCTAGCTACTGCTCCGATCCAAACAACAAAACTTATTCAATTAATGTTCTATTCCTTTTCTTCACAAAAATAATTCTATTATTTTCTAACTAGTCCGAATAAGTGTCTTTAATTATTTCCAACAAGAGGTCCTTAAACTATTAATTTTGACAACCATTAATTTATCTGAATTATACAATTTGAGAAAATTAAATTTTTAATGCAAATGACCATAGTCCCTTGATGAATTATTTAATTCAAATATTATATGAACTTTAATGGCTTGCAATTTCAGTATGAATTTTAAATTAACAATCATTCTTACCTCGTATAGTTTGTTGTTTTTCATGGATAGATAATGATATTTTTTTATCAATTTCATTTATTTAGGAGCAATATATTTTTTTTTTCTATAAATTAAGAATTAAGATAGAACAAAGTATCCAAAACAAAAATAAAAATATAAAACATTTCATAAATTAATGTTCCTACATATATATTTTTATCAATTTCATTTATTTAGGCATCATTTTTATAATTAATTAATTTTATAGTGTTTCAGCCATAAATCTCTGAACCGTTTTGGCCGGCCGGAACGAAGTGGGATTGAACATGGCATGGAACGAAAGAGTATGTGGTCCCGGAATGGATGAATACAATTTATGCTCTCAATTTTGTAATTAATTAATTACTGTGAAGGAACAATTAATTGATAAGAGCTTTAATTCTCCTAAATTGTTGTAATGAAGAGATCAAATTATCCATGCATCATTCGATTAGACCAAAGAATCTTGCAATCAACAAATTTGGGCATAAATTTGAAATAAGCAACAAATTAAATGAATATGAACAAGTAACTCTAGTCTCTAGAAGAGAAGTTAATCAAAGCTTAATATATAATTTCCATTTCTTTTTGTCCTTGCGAACACGAAAGAGTACTACATCAAAAATCAAAGAGCCACCTAGCTAGCTAGCTAGCTCTTCTGTCACTGTTAGCTGATCAGCTAATACTACATACACTATCTTAGATAACTAACTATGTACATACATAAAAACGCCATTGATGAGCTAGCGCCAAAAAAAGAAAAAAGAAAAAAGAAAAATAAAAAAAGAAGAAGAAGTGGCCGGGTAATCTATATATGATTAAATAAAGATTAGTCATGAAAACATAGAAGCATGACAATGCAGCGACGAATGATGTAAAGCTTGGCTCTCTGCTCTTTGACTACTCTGCTCATTCCATTTCCTCCTCTTTGCTTCAGTATCATGTTCCCTCCTTGCTTCATTATTCGATCCATCTCCTTCGATTGAAGATTACAGTCTACAGATCTAGCTAGAGAGGGATATATGAAAGAGAGAGAGAGAGAGAGAGATCTGAAAATAAGATGCTTTGCTATGATTGCTCCGTCTCCGTGCGGATGGATGATATTTATAGAAAGAAAGAGAGAAAGAGAAAAACAATTAATTGCACACATGACATCGACATTGACATCGAGTAGTGTGTTGACTGGACAGAATGAAAAAAAAGCGATTGATAGTCACAGAACATCTACACCGTTGATCTAAACAATAGATAATCAGAACCGTCTAATTGGGGAAGTAGAACTGGTAGAGGTGGATTAGATCTAACTTGTAACTAGGGAGAGGATCCTTATTTATTCCTGGGGGCCTGGGGGTTGGATGCACGTGCACGTGCGGCCCATGGAGAGAGTAAGAGGTCCCTTTTGTTTTGGCCGTTCGGACCAGTGCAGCCGTGCAGGGCAGGGGACAGCAGAGCACAGACCTCTCTCCCTCTCTCTCTCTCTCTCTCTCTCTCTCTCTCTCTCTCTCTCTCAGTTTTGTCACTTTTGTGCATAAATTAATTAAGTGTCCTTTGATTCCCCCTGTCTCTTTGACTCTTATTCTATTCTTTTTTTTCCACATCCCACTTCCCACTTCCCACATCCCATGCCTCTCTATTGGAGGGAGGACACTGTAGACCCCACTCTACTCCAATACCTGATAAGGGAATCTTTTCTAATTACCAGATCTGGACCCTTCTTTTTAACTTGCACGAATCTCAAAGCCCAATAATACTACTCCCTAACAGGTTCAGATTTAAGGGTAATCCTCTCTGCAATACTTGTACCCTTTCAGCCTCTCAAGGAGCTTTCTTTCTTTCGCCTCTTCTTCGACTAATTAATTCTGGCAGGTTGCTTCTCTAATAAATTATTTCCACTGGTATTCAGATCCAGTGAAGTAACTTCAAAGATTGGATTTTAAATCTATCTGAAGTGGAGCGCACACATTCCGAAAAATGAATTCGAATCGCGAAGCAATCTTGAGTGACAGATTTGAATCAGACGGTTCCGATTCAAAACTCAAAGATTGAGTTACTTTAGGGGATCCAGACCCGTATACTATCTGTTACTATTACTAGTCATCTTTCCATCTTTCCGCCCGCAGTTTTTAGTTCTAACTCTGGTTTTTGTTTTTCTGCCTACATCAAACTATTTCTCTACAAAAATAAAATTATGGAATTTGGGCAATCACTGTTAAATTGAAACTAGAAAGACCTCAAGAAATTCATAATATATATTAAAGTTATGCTATGATATAAAATAAATCATCTTTTATAATTTTAATGGTCAAATAATAAAATATTTGAAACAATATATTCAACATGGATGACATTTGCTCCAGTTCTGTTATGCTTCAAAAACATGTTTCTCAATCAGTTTTTATTAATCTAGCCAATGCATTTTTTTTTTCTTTTCTAAAAAGTCAGTAGGTAATTGTCAAATAACAAATTTTATTAAATAAAACATAAGATAAAAAAAGTTTTACAAAGGCCTAAACATGAAAAAGGAAAATAATAAAAAAAAGTTTACAAAGCAAAAGTTTTATAAAGCATACGGCACTAAATTTTAATATGAAATGTTTAAGCTGAAGTACCCGTGATAGAGATGGTCAGTTTACTTTCCTTTTTTTTTTTCTGTTTTTTTTAATACTACGTTGAGCATAACCTTGCTGATAGCACGTACGCTGATACTGTCATCTATTTAAAAAAAAAAAAATGAATAACAATTATTAAATAACTTAAAGTTTTTATTTTTTTTCTAAAAATTGATACAACTTTTTAGAAATTAAATGTACTAGAAGGTGACAATATTTTCTGTATTATCTATAACTGACTTTTGAATTGAGATCAATAACTCAGAATTCAAGCATTTTTATTTTTTTTTCCAATAACACATAAAAATATATTAATTTTTCTTACAGCCTCAAAAAATCTGACCTGAAAAATGTTGGTCCGAGTTATTTGTTGCAGTATTTCTAATAAATCAAATTATATTGTATTTCATCTATTTTCAAAGAAATATATTCAACATTTCCAATATTTCAATACAAAAAATAAAAAAATTTAAAAATTTATGTTTTGCAAAAAAAAAAAAAAAATCGAAGCCGTGAATTTTTTACACAGTTTGAAATTTGAAACCATGAAAAAAATCCACGGTTTGATTACTTTTAAAATTCTATCTAAAATTTGGTTATTATTATTAAAATATTTTGCTAATTGGATATTTTTTAAAATGTCGGAAAAGGAAAATACTAAAAAAAAAAATCTTGCATTAAACATTCAATACCAAGAAAATTAACAACAAGTAGCTATCTAGTTATAATTCATATTATTGTTTGAAAATAATATATCAAGCATTTCTCTTTTCTGTAGCAAGGTCAGGTGAAATAATTTTGTAATGAAATAAATAAGGGCATTTGTATTTTTAAATAAACCGACCACACGTAAGCAATAAGAGCTAATTTGTTCTCGAGTACGGAACCCAATTATCTGACATTAACATTCTTTCAAAAGTTGCTCAATTATTTATTTACAAATTAAAATATGAAAGATAACTTTAAAGACTCTGATGTTTTTGGAACAACTTATCCTAACGTCATGCATCTTGTTCTTATATCTATATATATATATATATATGATCAAATCATAAAAGTATAAAACTGCCTCAACAAGAAGCTGGACCTCTCCATTCATATAGGAAACAGAGACAACCATTGATAGATCAACTTGTTCTCTTTTTAATTAGTGCATTCTCCAATTATAAATATCTGAATGTACTAAATGTTGCATGCAAGTAACACAATATTGTTTGCATTAATCATTGCAAAATTTACGAAAAAAGAAATTTATTTTTAAATATATTATTACTATTATATAGTTTTTATATGGAAAATATACCTTCATATATGTTTTACGAAAATGGACTAAAAAATAATATAAAAGACTAAATTTCCAGCTGGCGCGTATTTACATTTTACAATGTGCACATTCTTGAATGCGTATCCTCTGCATTAACTCAAAAGGGAATCTTTTGAGTTAATGAATCTCAACCGTTTGATTTTATACGAAGCTAATACGGCTTCTGTCTATAACATAAGGACTTTTTAATATTAGTGCAGATCTAGTCCGCACGAATAAAAAAACAGATCAAATGGTCAATATTCATTAACTGAAAAGATTCCCTTTTGAGTTAATGCAGAGGATACGAATTCCACATTCTTTGGGAATAATCAAATAGTTTCACTTTGGAAGATATATATATATTTTTATTTATTACACGTTCAGACTTCAGAGCATGCAATTAATTAGTGCTGCATTTTTCCTTCTTTTTCTCCCATGCATGGCATGGGGGCATAGTAATTATATATTTAGTTTGAAAATGAGCGTTCCAAAAATTATATATTTAGTAATTATACATTAGTTGTATGGATGAACATGAACATGGCATGCACTTCGATTCTTTGCTCAAGTTTTGGCAATTAATGATATTAATTTGCACGTCCAAAAATAAAATTGTTGTATGCATTTTGCTTGAATTACTTTATTACCGACCAAATCCATTCTCTCCTCTTCGTTGCTCTGCAATTGATCTTCCGTGGAAAAAACTATGCAGTCAAATGTGTGACGGGTTAGACCGTTTCTTCCATCCTGTTATCCTTGACACACCTAGGCTAGGAGCTGTTTTGTAAACATTTTTGTAAAGCACGATTTTAGAAGGATGCATCATGCATGCATCATCAACTCTTCTACTTATATCACTAGGTGGCCTCTGCTTAGTTTTTTTATGAGATGAGCCCATTAAAGGTCCATCTATAATTGGGCCCAACTGAATCTTTTGCGTAAATTTTGCTTGTACCCGGCCCAAGTTCTGTTAGAATCTTTTTAGTAGAGTACATCTAATTAAATCAACAGGTGTTATTTATTTGTCCAGCAATTTAACAGTATTGGGTTTTGTTTGTAATTGTAAACCCACTAATTAATCAGTGGAAGTGCTTGTTTTATGTATTGTGCGTTAACTAATTAGCTAACCAGTCACGTATGACATATGCTCGATGAAATGCCACAATGAATAGTATATTGGTCACACTATACCTAATTGCCAGAATTCACAAGTGCCAACCCAAAAATAGGAGATGGCAAAACTTTATACCAATTTCAGTCAATAAATGAAATGCACAAACACAGGTTTCTTTAAAACTCAAAACAAAACATTTACATGCACATTCGCCATTGCTCTCAAAAGTCAAAACCACACACTATTAACAATTTAACACAAATCCAGAAACATTTTGCATGATTTACGACTCCTCAAATTAATTTACAATCAAACCTCAAATGGGTACCCACAGACCACACACTAATTAATTAAGGTCTTTTGAAGAATGGTTGGAAGGAAGACTTGACGCTCTCATCTTCCCACTCTACACCTCTCCACCATTCCACTTCGGCCACTATTGACCTCAATTTCGGTGGCATGGATTGCTGCTTGAAAGGAAGTTTCATCAATTCGGGACACCCAATTATGTAAATGTTTTGTAAAGACGGGAAGGTATAAGTCGGGCTGCATATGCTTTGTAAATTAGGGAGGTAACACAAGAGAATTCTTGTGAGGGAAGGGAATGGAAGGACCAATTCTGCGTTTTCTTCACTGATCATCGCCTCATCAGTTGCAACAACTTGCTCAAATGATTTACACCTTATTATGCTCAGATCCTCGAGGCATGGGAGATACACAATCCATGAAATGCTCTGTAGACTCTTGCAATAATCGATAGATAAACTGCGTAGTCTAGGAAGCATATCCATGGGTGTTAGTGTTACCCCTTTCCATAAAATTTGCTTCAGGTATATCATCTCAGATAGTAATATAGTCTCGAGATTTTCAAAATGCCAGTTAGGATTTTCACCATTTCTTTCCATCTCTATTGATTCAAAGGAACATTTGTGGAAAAAAAGCTCATTTAGATTCTCTTGTACTTGATTCGTTCCGAGGAAGTTGCTAAACATGGAGAAAGAACCCGGATTGCTCAACATAAAAATCTTGAGAGACATTATGGGCACTTGAGTTAAATTGTTCAGTTTTTGCAATTGATCCTCTTGATTAATATTAATTCCAAGAGAGCTGAATTTCGATAGGCACTCTAACTCGTTGAGTACCGATGGAAGATATTCCACATTTTGCAACCTTTTCCAAAAGTTGTACAAGTCAAGCACTTTAAGCTCTTTGAGTTGGGATAATAGGCCTTTGGGTATTTTAGTAATTGCAGTGCCCCGCAATAGCAAGTACTGAAGCTTTGTGAGGAGCTCCATCCCCATAGGTAATGAAGTAAACTTATTTCCAGATAAATTCAAGAATTGTATGTTGGTTAATTCACATATCCCCATTGGAAAGCTAGAAAGGTTACACCAGGATAGGTCTAGGTATTTCAATCCCTTAAAATTTCCAATTTCTGGGTCACTTTTCAACAGATTTCTTTGAAGCATTAGAACTGATGGTCCGGAAGGATTATCGGTGAGTGGAGAAAATGTATCAAGTTCATTATTCATCAATGATATAATCTCACTGGTAGACCAAATTTCTGTGTACGTATTTTGAGGTATGGCTTTTAACCTAATTCCGGCTTGAACAAACCATTTGTACTTGTTCTTTCCTTCCTCGCATGCTATCCAAAGTAGCATTTCCCGTATAACATCATGCAATTTCACCTCATCATAAGATTCGGTTGGTTCTAACATATTAGCTACTTGTAATCTACTAATGTAGTTATATCCAATGTTTATAGCATCTTTCATGTCCACTTCATTTATCAACCCTAACCCGATCCAACAATAAATCAATTCCCTTTTTTTAATTTCACCGTCCTCAGGCCACAGGGCACAGCACAGGAAACATTCTTTCAGGGCACTGTTATTCAAATTTTCATAGCTGTACTTTAGCATGCGCAATATGCTTTCATTCATACCTGATGATTCGAGCACATTAAGACGCCTTTTTTTTAGGATATTGATAGCATAGTACCATTCTCTAGGGTCCTTCTGATCACGCATCGCTCTGCCGGTGACTATAAGGGCCAGCGGCAAACCGCCCAATTCCTTGACCACCTCCTGCGCTAATTTTGGTATTAGAGGATGCGCTTGCATTGTCTCATTACCGACCTTCTCTTCAAAGAGAAACATCGCTTTGTCACCCTTTAGACACTCCACTTGGATTTTCTTTTTAACCTCCATAGCCCCACAAACTTCCTCGAACCGTGTTGTTAAAATAACCTTTCTTTTCCACTGGCCGGGGCTATCCGTAACATTACAAGAGGGGACCCCGATTAAATCTAGATCTAACCGACCCCATATATCGTCCAATAGAAAGGCAAAGTTTTTTTCCTTTAGAAAGTTGTTTATAGTTTTGGCTTGAGATTGCAAACCGCTGCTCCTGGGCAAGCGGAATTTCTTGACAATTTCATTCTGGATCCTTTCCTCTGAACATTCCTTGGAGCAAGTAACAAAAATGACAACATCAAAAGACGGGTCTTGAGCAAGTGAACTATGTACCTGCTTCAAGAGATGAGTCTTCCCCACACCGCCTACTCCCCATATGCCAATCACCCCTTGCATTTGCATCTCATCATCTTTCACAAAATTCATCACCATTTCTAGATTTGTCGGTCCTTCTACCACTTTTAAGACATTACGTGCCGTTGCCATTGGGAATTCAACGACTTCAAAATCTGCTCTTCTCGCGAGCAAACTCTTCATCTCTTCAAGGTTCCTCTGGGCTACTTTGCTGATCTTGTATTTTGTCAAAAACAGGCAGTGGGGCCTCTGACGAAACCTTTCTCGGATCACATTTACCTCTTCTTCAATAGTGTTCACTTGATCCAACCAATCTTTTGCTTCTTGTGTTGAAACGCCATTCTGCCGCTTCGCTTCTTCAATGGTTGTGTTCACTTCATCCTTTATGGAAACAAGTTGTTCTTTTGCCAACTCGAGCTCTCGTAAGTTGTTGTTTGCGCTCAAATGGTAAGTGATGAGCTTGATCATGGTGCTTGCAAATTGCAATAGATTACAAAAATGCTGTTCAACCAAAGGATGGGGAAATAAGAAAGAACAGAAAGAAAAAGAAAAATAAGGTGTATCTTCTCTCTCTTGATCAGGAGGGGTTATGACTTAATTTGAGGTATTTATTTTTGTCATTTGTGAAAAACAAACAGCTGGTAATAAGAAAGAGAGGTTTGGAAAAGAGGAAATATATATATATATATATATGATTGTTTGAAGAAAGGCAAACAAAAGGAGTTTGGAAGCTTCAATTACTGTTTGCTGAATATGTATGCTTTTTTTTCTTGGTATGTTTCGCCTACACTACATAATTATACCTGTCTATTTTAATAAGTGTGTATTTTATTAATACAATAGTCAATTGTGCATCAATGTATAAAGTACAAATTTTTAGTTTTGAAAAATGATTATGGGTAATTATACGGACTTTCTAAGGGTTTATTTGAAAAAAAAATGCATTGACGTTGGGAGCAAATTGCATCTATTTATTTATTTATTTTATTTCCTTGCACTGTTGCACATCAAACAGAGGTTGTGCAATGGGTTTTATTTAAAATTAGAGTTAGTCGCATGAAAGCTCATTGATAGATTATTTTTTGTTATAATATTTGAAAACTATTTCAATGTTATAATAAAAAAATTAATTTTTTAAAATTTTAGTTTCTTCTCCGATTTGCAGCTCACTGTATCTCATAATTAAAAGAAATATTATCTCATTGGAGCAATATTATAAAATCCGGTTTTTATAATGGAGTTGAAATTGTTGAAATTTATAATGCTTCTTCAACAATTTGTATCTCCTTTGGAGGCCCCTTTTTTTCCCTTCTTAATTTCTTGGTAGCTAAATTGAATAATGACAAGCTAATTAAATGTTTATAAAAGTTGCTTTGAGAATTGCTTATAATTATTTTTCTTTAAACAGAATGCTGAAATAATCATCATATTTAGCTACATATATAAAACTTGTGATTAAGTTCAGACCGTCATGATAATACAGCTGTTAAGAGTTTAAAATAATTATTTAAAAAATACTTTAAAAATAACGAAAAGAAATTTCTTCATTTTCTCAATTTTATAAAGTCGTAATTAGTTGGTTAGCATGCCAATTTATCATATCTTGATAACCTACAAAAGAATATTTTATTAAATAAAAAATCAAATGGATCTAGAAAAACAAGAAATTTCACCTTGAACTGCGGTACCATGGTTTTATCCCAAATGAAACTTGATACCATAAAACATTTCTTTCTTATTATTATTTTACAAATAACAAAATTCGAAGTTTCTTTTAGCGTCCCAGCAATTGACAATCTCGAAACAACTAAACTTTTTTGAAAAAAATATATATCTTCTGAAATGGCAATATGAAAATGTTGTGTAAAATAATTAACATTTTCATTATAATATTATAGTTGTAATTTTATTATCGGAAGTGCATGCTATGCAAATAATAATATAGTTATAATTTAAGTGTCATAATTTTTTTTTAATGAGAAGGTTGAGGGTCAAGCTAAGCTATCCAGTACCCTTTAGTGTCACAAGTAATTATTATTATTATTATATATATATATATTTTTTTTTTCTTTTGCTTTAATATTTTGAAAAACAATCAATGAATTCGAACCGTTGATCTTTTGCTTTAAATAAAAAGGGACTAATTAGTAGTCCATAAATAAAAGGATTAAATTAAATAATTTTAGTACATTTATTTCTTAGATTTTTAATGGAAGAATTATAGAAATAGTTCAAATTCGTTGTTTAAAATTAATTTGAAATTATAGTAACACCTAAGCCTTACTCTATACGGTTTAATTAACCATCTCTTGCTGGAGCCTGAAATTGGGAATTTGATGAAGTGGAAGAGATTCTCTCTAGCGATGGTCTTTGGCGATAACTAAATTCTAACCTTTCAACTTCCAGCCTTCCAGGAGGACATTTGTACTATTTTGGAGAACAGTCTGGAAAAAGAAATTTGCAAATATGCCACATTTGTGTACCAAACCCTTTTTTTTTTAGTTTCCTGCAGTCCTGCTACATAACCTGAACACATTTTCTTTTTAAAATATAAACAAATAACAAATGACAGACAAAACCCAAGCACAGCATATTCTTTCTCCCCTTTCTCTAAAACTATGCAATCAATTTTTCTCAGTTTTTCTGATGCACTGCTATGTTGTGCAGATCCATATCTTTTAGTCTGACAGATCGACCACATGAATCACATGGTGCAGTTCGTGAACCACAATGGCTCTCATGCTCGCACAACCCACTTAACCGGTCTCGTGGGTCGGCTGGTTTGGCTCCGGCCGGGACCATGTCTCCACAGAAACGGCACATTATTAGTCGCAGGGGACATTCCTCAGACTGATGCTGCACCTGATTTGTACAATTTTGAAAACAATTTTGGTAAGCGTTGCATACATGGCAAAGTATACAAAAGCCTAGTTGTAGAAAGCCTATCTAATGGACTCCCAGCTGTTGTACTTTAACCCCCATCATAATTTTCATCTCAAAACCACCCGTATAAAACTTTGGAAGTGTAAATAATTAATTTGGGAACACCATCTACAATTGTATTAACAATAATGCCCAAGCAAAAATAACATAAAGCTAGTACAACAATAAAGAAGACTGAACTATACAAAAATTGTTAAGAGCAAATTTGCATTTCTACCAATAATGGAGACCGTTTGGATGTAATTCACAACTCGATACACCAGCAAGCAAGAAAATGTGAAATTGCATATTAGCTCCCTAAATTATCATAGATTGTTCAAACTAAATGATTGCTGCCTAAGCTCTCTAGGATTGCTGAATGTAAAATACTACTGTTTAGGATTCCATTCAGGTGGTATCATGGCTACTAAAGTGCCAACAATGAAGGAAGGTACATTATAGGAAGACAACATGGGAAAAGCTGTCTCAGAATTGGTTTTGTGTCCTAATGTGAGAAAAGGAAGAAGACCCACATTTTCTACGAATGTATGCCTTAATGGGCTTGTTCAGGCATGAAGAAATAGAGGTGAAATTAGGAATAGGACTATAGGAGGGCCTCTTATTTCCACACTACTCCAAACATTGTTCGAGAATCATGCAATAGTGGAAGAGTGGGATTGGGCCTATTTAAGCCCATGGAAAAGACACTCTCTTCCACTATTCCATTCCCCTCATGGAATAATTTGTTCCATCAGAGCAGAACTGGGAGGGGCTAAGGTGCAAAAAAAAAGGAGTTTATTGCAAATTTTTAGCTCAATTCTACTTCTCCACAATTTCATTCAATTCTAATCTCATTTAGCAACCATTCCACCATAATTACCCACTCGTTCAGGCACCAGTTTGAACAATTTCAAGTTTTTATGTACCAAAGATGAATTCAGACTTTTTCTTTAGAATGTTCATATGTCCTAAACATAGTATGTATGGCATGCTACAAAATGCCTACTTAACTACCTATCTGTGATGATGGAAAGACTAGCCACTTTTTTAAAGAAACTAAGATATTAAAAAATGTAAGAGATGGGATAAACTAGGCATTTGATCCCTCCACTTAAGATAGAGCATATATGCATGGAGTGGGGGAAGTACAGAGCAGTAACACAACCAATTACAGACAATCCTAAATGCAAATAACAGTTTCTAGAGGATACTGATCTTGGTTAGGTCTAACATGCATCTAATAACTTTCTGACAAATATGATTTTACTGACCTTAACATGCTTGGTTCTGACTGGTAGGTACAGCTTCCAGACCAGATAAACAATAAAAAAAGTATAGGATATTTCTTAATTCTTACCATTTTTTCTTTTTCAAGGACGATGCCACACATGCACTCAATGGGTTCATGGAACACCTTCATATGCTTCTCCATCTCCCCTTTTTGAAATGAGCGCCCACATTTAACACAGTGCACGTGGTTTTCTCTCTCCTCCTTCCGTAGCACAAGCCCACATCCCTCATACTGGCACACCACATTGTGCCTCACACAATATGCCTCATGTACAACAATTGTACGTTTAGCAACAAACCTCTTACAGTTACCACACTCCACCAAATCCTCACTATTCACCTTCTCGCCTTCACCAACTCTTTGCACATGAGCATTTCTATCTTTCACATGCACTGAGATTTGGTACTTCGACACTCCCTTAAACCCATAAACCCCAATGGTATAGTTACCTGGCACAAAATTCTGGTCCTTGTGCTTTATCACAAAGTTTTTAGAACCCATTTCATGAGACGACCACTCATGTCTATGTTGTGTCGGGAAAACCAAAGGATGTCTCGAAACATAAATATCAGTATCGGTATCCCCATTACTGTTGTTGTCAGTTTGGAGTTTGACTTCAAGATCGGCAAACCCGGATCTGATAACTTCACTAACAGTACCATCAATGGAAAATTTATAATACTTAAACTTTCCCTCTTCGACAATGCCCTCTTCAATCTTTCCCATCTCAAGAGGTGTTAATACATGGTTTTCTCCCTCTGGTGCCTCTATATCAACATCTATATCAGTTTCAATAACGGAAACAGTTGAATCAGGTTTCAATTCGAGAACCTGCAACCCATAATGTGTCTCCCCATAGGATACCCTAATTGTTTCTCCTTCAGACAAAGTTGCATGCAACCTAAGCTCTGTCTCAAGTATAGCTTTATGATTAGGCAAGTCATGGAAGCCAGGTCCCTCAGGTTTGAGTTTAGCATAAGTGCCTTTCGGCAAGCTCACATAACGCAATTCGACTAAAGGGACATCTATTCCTTCAGTGCCTTTGTCGGGAAACAAATTGTGCCAGACATGAGAGGGTATTTGCACTGTGCCTTCAGTTGCAGTAAACTCGAGTACACCAGCAAATGCCACTAGTAATTGGTTGTTTACTGTGGTCAAACGGAAATACATGGGACCCTTGTCGAGAGCATTTTGGGTAGAGAGTTCCTGAAAGGAGGAAGGAGGTAGTTTTATCTTGTCTCCTTGGCCTTCGAATGGCACTGCTTCTAAAAGTCTCATGAAACTGATTCCATTCCCTAGAAGGAGGTTTTCTTCCATCTCTTGTTCTGCCTATCAAAATCAATATATATATAGTCAGAGAATATAATAGGTATGAAGAACAAAAATTAATAATGGTACTCCTTTATCGATGCTTAGCAGATTTTAAATTACATGGTGTTTCTCATGCCATTAATGCAAACAGTTTAGGTTCACACCTAGTATTATTTATACCAATTACCAAGCAGGCATTGAAGTAAATCATGAAGGAATTAGTAGGGGTTACGGCACTACTTATACACAGTTTTATTAAGCAATTCAACAGAAGAAATCAATTGGTACAGTATAACATTAATGGAAGCAATTTAACAATTGAACAAAAAGGAAAATGTAATAATGGTACTCCTTTATCGATGCATATTTAAATTACATGGTGTTTCTCATGGCATTACTACAAACAGCTTATGTTCACACCTAGACCTAGTATTATATATACCAAGCAGGGATACTAGACCTAACTGCTAATTACAGTGCTGGTAAGGAATCAATTGGTACAGTAGAAGATTAACGGAAGCAATTGAACAAAAAGGAATGAATAATAGGCCTAATTATGAGGATTTACCAGGAGCTGTGCCCTTTGTGTGTCGATCATGATACTAGACCTAAAACATGATTATGTTCACACCTAGATCATGATTACAGTGCTGGTAAGGAATCAATTGGTAAAGTAGAAGATTAATGGAAGCAATTGAACAAAAAGGAATGAATAATAGGCCTGATTATGAGGAGATTTAGTTACCAGGAGCTGTGCCCTTTGTGCGTCGAGTTGTTTAACCCTTTGAGCAGCTTCTAATGCGTCACGCTGGCGCGCTGCCTCCGCCTTGGCTCGCTTTTCTTTGTCCATTTTGGCCTTGGCTCTCGCCTTTCTCTCCCTCTGCTCTCTCTCTACCTTCTCTCTCGCCACTCGAAGCTCAAAATCCATTTCTAAATTGTGAAATTTAGATCTCTCTCTCTCTCTCTCTCTCTCTCTCTCTCTCTCTTTGCCTCTAATCTCGTGTTGTGTCGTGTCGTGTCTATTGGAACGGTTTGGCACGCCGGGGAAAGGAAAGAAAGATTGAAGGACAAGAAAGGACCAGTTTGTGATTTTTTTTTTTTTTTCTTCTTCGGAACAACTGAACAATATATCCGAGATCATTGCTTAATTCTATAAATATTCAAGTAAGAGTAAGACGGTCATACAATTATACACCGCAATTTCCACCGAAATTAATACTACTTTATCACTAATTCTGACGTGGCGTGTTTCAAATGGTTATATTTTAAGGTAACATTTAATCAAAGAATTACACGAAAACAAACATATGTAAGCGATTACGGGATAGAGAGTATAATTGGGCCAGACAGAGTTACTTGGATCTTTCTGGATTGTTCTCTAAAATCCACGAAACTTTCTCTGTAAATTCAAATGCACAAATTACTTGTTACATCTTTCATTATTGACACGATTATATGTCAAATTTTTTTTTTTAAAAAGTTAGTTCATTTGATATAAAATTAAGCGGTAAAAAAATTATAAAAATGAATGCGTTAAAATTAACTTAAAATTCATTATTATATAAAATAATAAAAATTAATGTATTAAAATTAACTTAAAAGTCATCATTTTTTTTTAAATGATGAAAATGAATGTATTAATTTCTTTCGGGAATATTTAGCATATTTTATTGCGTAAAAACACCTCTAGTTTTTAAGCAAAAAAATTCTCAGTGTATTCTTCGACTTAAAATGTATTATATTTTGCGAGTACATTTTTATGGCATTTAATTACAGAGATATGTATGTTATTGTATTAATAAAATTAGTTAACAATTACAAAGTTAAGAAAATAATATTATAGATCTAAAAGGCTAATGCTCAAAATTTATCGGCTCTTAATTGGTGATAAAAAAAAAATTCAAATTGCATCATGTTGATATACAATTTTTTTTTTAAACCTTCGCAGCCACAGTCAAGCATATTAATATACAATCAATCTAATGACTTCACCAATTAATTAATTCTACTTGGTTTTATAATTTTTTTATGACTTCACCGATTAATTAATTCTAGGAATTTTCACTGGTTGGTCGTGTTCAGTTCAAACCGAATTAATTTTTTTTTACCAGAAAAAAATATTCAGGTTGCATAAATATAGACGGAATTGACTGAAAATTTTGATCAACCGAAATACAAAACGAATCAAATAAAGAAACCTTAATTCGATTAGTTTATTAACTAAATTAGTATGAAATTTTCCAAGTTATAACTAATAATATAATTATTAACTTATAATTGTGTATTAATATGTACGTTATTAAGTTGTGAGCAATAATAATACTATTTCGATTTATTTGGTCTTTAATTATCAAAATCAATTAGCAAATTAAAAACCGAACTATCATATTTTTTATAATGGAGCCACACTAATTAAATGAAACAACCGAACTATATTATCCAAAATAAATATAATTTAATTAAAATAAAACAAATGGAATTATTTAGACATTCTGACCGTGTAAAATTTAAATTTTATTTCAATGTTTAAAATTTGAATTATCTGGACCCCACCTACTCTTCTCTTTAATTATCCCATTAATTAGCATTAAGAATTGAATTTAAGATAATCGGCATTTGAAACTAATAATAGAATGTGCCACTTCACCTGAAATATAAAATATGTATAAATAATTTGTACATATATCCATAAAATTTGAAATGACATATGAAAATCTCGCCTATAGACTATATGTACATAATTTTTTATTTTAAAATTATTTTAGAAATTTAGTAAAAAGATTATCGGAAACTAGAAAGAGTGTTTGATTTTTCAATTCCATAGAAAGAACAAAATCACTTTATTCATTTGATAAATAAATTTAAATTTTTTGTAGCCAAGGTATATATTATAAAAGGAATGGTACCATTAATTTTGCCTAAATGAATCAAATCAATGGTTTGTTTTCTTCTATATTATAAAAAAAAGAATTAAGTGATAAAGAATATAATTGTTAGCTGTGGAGAAAGAAATTAGATAGTAGGTACCACATTACTGTTAGATTTGAAAACGTCTAAATCTAATTATTATGTTGGACTGCTATGTAATATAATTATATGTTGTATACTGTCTCAATTAAATGCCTAACCAAGTGATCAAATTAAGTGTAATATTTGTGACATTAATTAGGCATGTACGTATTTAAAATAAGGATATGGACCAAAAATATGTGTAGAAATATCAAGGTAATTATTTCTAATTGTTGATGGACCAATTAGAAATATTACAATTAAGTGTGATAATAAATTAAAGAGCTAATAATATATGAAATAATCTAGATTCTAGACAATTCAAGAATGCAAAATTCAGGCAACAAGCTAAGTCAGCAATTTGAAGTTGCAATCTAAAGTTTGACTAATGTAGTCAAATTCAAATTGTCTTTCTAAGCCGTCAAAAGAATGCAAAAGGCGACAACAATGTCTCTAAGGTGTCTTAATTGATTAGCTCTCTTTGATAACCGACATATTACCATTATAAATAGACAAGGTCTCCAAGGCAGCATGATATGAATTGATTTCTTTGAGAAATCATATAGCAACATAAATTGATTAGCTACTGAGCCTCTCTTTTGTCTCTCCATTGGATATTAGAGACAGAATTCAAATAGCAATTTTGATACGAATTATGTTCGGCAGCTTTGCAAGTCTCGGAAGAATATGAGATCTCAAGTTCAGCGTTCAAGTGTTCAAGCCTTTAATCTCAATCGAGTGTTGAATAATAGCCCGTTTAAGATGAAACAAGATAATTTCATTGTCTTAATTTTGTTTCATTTATTTCATTTATGGTCCTATTTAATGGTGCAACTCTGCACCAACAATTACTGCTTAAATTTTTTAACGACGGCTTATATTGCCAGGGATAAGAACCTGTCCGAATGTCTTTGGACTGAATTCTTCTCCAAAGCATTTCTGTACCGTGTGATTCAATCTCATCACAATTTGTTAATTATTATCGAGGAACGTATTGTTCAACCACTCCTTTCTTCATTTTCTCTATTTGACCAAGTAAGGAAATTAAGTTTCTTTCTTGTTATTCAAATCAAGTCTCTCCAAGAAAAAATAATAATAATTTACAAAGAAGAACTCTTCTATCAATCTATCCTCCGGGTCCTTGAAGAAATTAAAGCACACACATTCCTATCTTCCAACGAAGCATAATGATAAGTTAATTGATTTGTTTAATTGGACAAATGTATGATGCATCTGTTAAAGATACATGGAGCATAGTGAGAGATACATCATGAGTGACACTTAGCATAACAACACACAAGAAATTTTGATGAGATTGAATCATACGGTAAATAAATGCTTTGGATAGGAGTTACAGTCCAAAGCTATGCTATTCGATTACCAGGACAAATGACGTAATATGATCTAGACACACACACACACTGCTGGATCTGTTCCAAAACAAAGTTGAATATTATATTGATCACACTGACAAATTATTCAGCTAATTCTAACATCAAACCCAACAAATTGATCTATTTTTTAAACAAACTGTACTAACAACAGACCTCTTTCATGTATACACAAGTTATAGCCTAACCACTGTCCATGTACTTGATTAAAAATATAAAATAAAAACTATAATTCCCGAGACAGATCTGGCAAAGAAGGTGGTGATTCACCATTATGTTTACTGGGCACGGGAGTATTCCTTCGAGATTGTCTCTTAGTCGGTACAAGCACCTCTGCATTGTTTGACCCGTCTATGATCAACAATTCATCATCACTATCATCATCTCCCCCTTTGAATACTGGATGGATGTATGCATTTAGTAGGTATCCCTTTAGATCTAAATTTGGTTCTCTTGCTTTTTCTAGAGTATCTTTCATCATTGCTTCCTGTGAAAACCCAAAAGAAACATATTTCAGTTATGTATTTAATTTTCATAAAAATTTGGTAGTATCAAAAACCCAAAAGGAATATAGAGAGAGAGAGAGAGAGACCTGTAGAGGGTACTTCAGGAAGGCCGACTCAAAGCGGTGCTTGCAGAAATAGTAAAACCATATGGTCAAAACAGGAAGTACTAAAAGCACAGGTGTAGATTGTGCCATTCCTTTACTGCTTAGCAAGCCAAGTAGAAGTAACTGAGATATAAGTAAGGCTGTAATGATGCGGCTATGCACACTTGGCCAGAAGGCAGCCCCACTCTCATACTCTTGGTTGTATACATTGATTATCTATAAGAGGATAATAAAAGAATTGTTGTTAGTAAAAAAAAAAAAAAAAAAAAAAAAAAAAAGCAGAAGGAGGCTAATTAATTAAATTACCTGATGACGGTAGACGACATAAGCAAGCGCAAAGAAGACAATGATAAATGGGAGGAGAAAAGGGGTGACAACTGCATAGACAAGGCCCAGTAGGAAATAGAGCTGTATCTGAGGCTCTGACGAGTCAAATCCAATACTGCCTGGATCCATTGCCTCCACTCTATCCTTTTCCGTTTTCACCAAAAAGAAATTCTTCAAGTGAAATATGATTAGGGGCTTCAGCCTAAGTATCTCACCAGCCACCCCGGCCCACCCATCAACCATTATATATGTTATGAAGAACGTCGCCCTCATTGGTATTGAAACACCTATTATCTTTGGTATACTATCATAATGATGATCAAATATTAGTTACTTGCTCAAAAAAATGATATAAATATAATATATCAAAAAATGAAGATGTATACTTACTCATTGGCGGACTGGTGAAGGAAGGTATTAAGCTGATCTAAAGCAGTACCACCGATGACACTCACAAGAAAAACATTAACTACCAAGAAGAAGTAATACTTGAAGGCTGATTTTCTCTCAAGAACAGAGGTGCAAATAAAGCCCTCAAACTTAGACATGAACATGAGAATCGTGGGGAGCAATATTAAGAAAATTTTCAAGACAATTCCTGGTAGAAACCCCTGTATGAACGACTTGATGAATTTGATTTCAATAAGAGGTTTTAGAAATGGTGCAGCCTTTTCAATGCCCTCAATATTGGCCAGAGACTGGACAAAGAGAACGGGTATAACATAGAAGAAGGTTAGGAAAAAGAAAGCAACTTTAGCAATGAGCTTTCTAATTGTCAGTGAAACGAAAGGGATGGAGAGGTTGTTCCAGTATACATCTCTGGGCTCCGGGGCCCAATCAGTCAACCAGATGGTGGGGTTTCGTGTCTGTTGAGTCTGAGCACACACTGCTGCACCCCAACGTGTCTTAAATGACACAAAGGCTGCTGGTATCACAGATTTTGGGTCTTTTCGAACCCTTTCTCTCTCAAGCAACTCCTGAAAGATTTTTTTTAGAAATAAATGTTCAGAATGTGAAATTTGAAATGACCATGAAATGAAATGAATGGTAAAAATATTTTGTTTACATACTTCCTTTGATAGCTCCTCAATCTTTTTGGTGTAGTACTCAATAGCATCCACTTTGGCACCCCATAAGCCTAGAAATCCCGTCTAAAAATCAACAATAATATGAGTTAACATGTGCAAACAAACAAAGAGAGAAGAAAATTATTGGCAAACTATACAAAAAGTGAACTCAACCTTGCAAGTCGGCTTCGTATCAGGTTTCCGCTCGTATTTTAGCAAATAATAGTCAAGCCAGTTCCTGTTTTTCTTCTTCTCCTTTACTAGTTTTGCTAATTTATTTGCATTGTGTACAACCTACTTTTCCAAAAACATACACAATCAATGAACCCCGGTCCTGGTAACTTTTAATGAAAAAAATGAAATAGACTCTAGGTTTTCCTGCACAATTTAACAAAAGAGGCAAATTGTCTTTCCTGCATAATTGAACTGTTATGTTCCATTTCCTTTTGCTGTGTTATCCTTTTATCTCATTTTTGTAGAAACCTAATGAGATAACTTATTGATAGGAAAAGAAAAAAAGGTAAAATACCCTATCGAACACTTATAAAGACTACTTATCCTTCACCTCGGTATTCTAAAACCTTTACCTCATACCACAATAATGAAAAAAAAAAAATGCTAAATGCTGAAACAAACTACAATGTTTTCCTGCATACACATATATATTGTCCGACAGATCCATGTCATGCTATAACAATATAAAAAGAAGTATAATGGAATAGATTATATACCTGATGAGTTAGATAGTGATCAGGGTGGTTTACGAGAAAGAAATGCTCAGTAAGTTCACTTATCGACTCGTCTGGGTCAGGGGGGATGTTTCGCACCAGCACCTGAAACAAAAAGAAAAGAATTAAAATCAGGCTACAAATATTAAAAAAGTATTAATACATTTTGAAAGAGAGATAAAAGAAGATATTTACAGTAAATTGGTCGGGACGGCGTCTCTCAGAGGCAAGGAAATCAAGCCTCATAGTTGCCACTTTATGGTACTCTTTATACAATACAAAGAACGTCCAAAATGTGAATACGTATGCCATCACCAAATGGGTCCAAAATCTACCAGCAATGGAAATCGAAATTTGGTTAATAATTAATTGTTGATAGATAAATCGGAAGGTAAAAATCTACCAATTTGAAAGATCCTTATTTTACCTCGGAGAGCCAAGTGGAATGTTAGAAATAGAGAGCTTGTCGATGTCGCTATAATTTACCTTGGACTTCTCGAGAGTATCATTTGTCCAGTTAACTGGTACCAGTATAGCAAATGCAAGTATTGCCATTGGGACAAATATCTTCAGCCTATAATGTACGAAAAACTTAATTATCAATCAAACATTACACATGCAAGTAACAACTATGTGTGATGTGATTGATGTGATTGATTATAAAAGAAAAGAAAATGTACATTACCGTACCCGATTAGATATATCCTCAAAAAGACAGCAGAATCAAGGCCAGCATGTTCAATAAGCTCTGGCTCAGGCATTTTCAGAGCAGCCGGCATCCATCCAAGAAATTTGACATAAGATCTCATGTCTAAATTTACAAATTTGCTCATGATGTTTCCACCACGGCTTGGGCTGCTCCTCACACCCTTCAAGTACCATTTTGGAAAATACACCCGATCATTTATTGGTTGAAGTCTCAGAAATGCAAATGCTATTAAGAAAGCAATTGCCGACAGTATGTTTATTGCAGCTGACAGTCCTATATCTTGAAGTGTTGCCATTCTTATTTATGTCTTCTCAAATCAATAATATTGATTAACAGTCCCTGAAAAAGTCAGAATCGTGAATTGGTCAGTCAGTGTTGCATAAAAGTTTCTTCGTTTTAGGGGTAGACATGAAAACTGAAAAATAATAGGCACAGCAATTCCCTTTTCAGACTTAAAACCAGAAATTGCTGTCTCATAAACCCAATCCACTGCTGGCACCCCAATTCAATGCAAATTATTTCAGAAAATGTGAACAAAAATACAAAGTGCAAATAATACAGGTGGGCCTGGACTGAATAAGTGGGAATTTCAGTGTTCTTAATTGTGACCTTTAAATATCAGATTTATGCCATTAAATTAAACAACCTGAAAGAAAAAAAACTTGGGAATTCATCAAAAATCACAAAAAATTAAGGCACAACAATTCCCTTTTCAGACTTAAAACCCGAAATTGCTGTCTCATAAACCCAATCCACTGCTGGCACCTCATTCAATGCAAAAGAACCAACACAAATTGTTTCGGAAAATGTTAACAAAAATACAAAGTGCAAATAATACAGGTGGGCATTTCAGTGTTCTTAATTGTGACCTTTAAATATCAGATTTATGCCATTAAATTAAACAACCTGAAAGAAAAAAAAAAACTTGGAAAATTCATCAAAAATCACAAAAAAATTAAGAAATAGCAGGTCGCTGTCTTGTAGATCCGTACTCGAACTATAATCTAATTTTATAAGCGTTGAATTATCATAATTATATACTAATTTTACCTTTTTCTGGAAGATTTTTTTGAATTATAGAGATTTAAGAAATGATAAATACCCATTTTACCAAAAAGGATGTAAGATGTACAAAAACAGTAACAACAAAGGCACTTTACTTAAAATAACAGTTTAATCCCCTCAAACTCCAAAATTATTTGTTCGATCCAATTTTTTTTAGCAACAAACAAACAAATCTAACCTTCAATTGCAATTGACACAAGTTCTATGCAGAGATCTCAAAGAAAACAATCAAAAAATTCAAAATAGGTTAAGAGAAAAACCTAGTAAATAGCACAACTTGCAACACTAGAGATGATAAGACAACAAACTTGGACTTGCTGTTTCATTTCTCATAGCGTGCGACTAATGATTGAACTAGAGAGAGAGGGAGAGAGATATACAGGAGTACAGGTAAAGGATCTACGCTGGCTTCGCTGGTGTGGATAAAGCAAGTGAGAGAGGAGAACTCAAGAGAAGTGTAGTGTGGTGAGTAAGCAATCCCTTTCCCTTAATCCCTTTCCTGTTTCTAGTCTCTTCTTTTCTCCTACTGTAACTCTTCGTCTCTTTCTTCAGAATTTTTATTTTTGTCGTACAAATGTAACGGTTCCTTGGCCAGGCCAGAAGAGGAAAGATCTCATCCCTAAAGTAACACAAATTTTTATTTTATATCCAGACCGTCTGATCGTAACCCAGGAATACACGTGATCAGATTGAACGGTCAGGCTCTATAGTCAAAATTTGAGGTACTTAATTCCAAAAAGAGTTGCTCTGCGTTGATGAAGTAACCCAAATTTTTTGTTTATATCCTGACCGTTTGATCGTAATTTTTTGTTTATATTCGTGCCAGAGCAGATCTAACGGTCAGAATACATAGCCAAAATTTGGGTTACTTTAGGGGATCCGAATTCCCAAAAGAGTCCAGGTCAGCCAGAAGAGGATAGGTCTGGATACCTAAAGTAACCCAAATTTTATGTTCAGATACAGACCGTCTGATGATTATTAGGAATACACGTGAGCAGATTGAACGGTCAAGATTCATAGTCAAAATTTGAGGTACTTTAGATGATCCGAATTCCCAAAAGAGTCCAGGGGAGGTGACTCTGGCGTTAATGAAATAATTGAAAATTGAAAGCGACGGGGTCGGGGACCTGAAAAATAATTAAAGCTTTATCGAGTGCTTCACTCTAAAATTGTCTCTCTCTTCATGCATGTGAAAGTGTGAAATATACGGTTTCCATTGTCACGGCCCCCTTTAATTTTCTTCATTTATAAAATATTTGCATTAATAAATCTCCTGGAAACATTTAGAAATAAATAAAGAAGAAATTAAACGTACCTTAATATGCACAATCTTATTTATATTTTTTTATATATGGACAAATAAGATTGTTTTCCTCATTTGTTTCTTCCAAAAGCTGCTTGTATCTCTCTATTAATTGTACTCTATATTGTTTCCGTGCATGTTTAAAAATAATTATCTATTATGATAAAAAAAAACCTTCTTTTTTTTTTTGCAGTTCTTAGTCTAAAAATATTTAGATTTTTATACAATAGCGAATGTAGTATAGTATTTTGATTATAAAATGAAAAAAAAAATAGCTTTTACACCCGAGCCATTATCTTTTCTCTCTCGTATAATAAAAAAAATGTTTATTTTGGTCGATTAAATAATTAAGTAAAATAAGACAAAATTTGAAAAGAAAATGAAGCAACAAAAGGAGATGCAAAAGTGAGAATGTAATAGAATAGTATCCGGGGGGTTATGTAGAAATTTGATTTTTGTTGTCTGTTTCGTTTCGCACGGGATAGGACTTATGAGTTATGAGTCGGACAAACGGTCGGATGGAGCGTGGAGAAACAGGGGATGGAATTGGAACTTGGAACTTGGAAGCTCCAGCGTCAATTAATATTTAATAATAATTACTGGGGACTTGGAGGAGGTGGGGACCAGAGAATTGTTAGATTCTCTGTAGCACTCCTATGCAGTATTTTATTAGTTCGGGTCGTTTACTGGGCAATCCACCCACCCGCTACGTTGTTTTATGTATCCATCATTGGATTCCGGATGTAGCGGAGAGAGAGAGGTCATGGAAACGGACACCGGGACACGTAGCAGTAGTAGTAGTAGACTAGTAGTATTGATTATTAATTCCAGCTGTTAAATTAAATTATTATATTGCTTTTATTTGAGACGGAAATGGGAATTAATTATTAATAATATTGCAGTGATTAATTAATGTGTAATTGACTAATTGCGTATAAACTATAAACAGGGGACTGAGCATGAGGAATTGGATCGCTCGCTGCAGCCATACAGATTACAGGAAAGGATACAGCAGTTAGGTTTTTGATCATGTGCTGTCTTGTCTACCAATAACCAACTTTTTGTTGCTCAGTTTTGTTTTGACACTATATAATTAAAGGAAAGTTAATTAACACTATATAAATATATAATTGTATTGCAACAATTTCCATGATATCGGTCAATTTGACCTACCTACACAAACAAATAGTACAAATAATCAATTAATTACTATCCACAACCCACAGTTCTTTCTTCTTTTCTTTTCTTTTCTACAAATTAAACAGTCTCTCTCTTTCTTTTTACAATTGAAAACTGTAACATGTAAAAAAAAATTAGTTTTTCCTATTTAATTAAGCCAATTCATGAAATGATAAAGTGAGCTGGACTGTAATTATAATTAATTTACAAATTATGACGCCAGATGATGATGATCCCAGTGCCATTAAAATATGTATTTGTCCGTTACAATCACAACAATCGGCTATTAATTCATAGTAAGAAATTGAGCAACCGGACAAATGTTGATTCCCGGTAGGCCAACCCAAGCCACGTGAAATGTTCACCAACCGGACAATATATATATATAATTAAAAAAAAAAAAAAAAAATCAGATTTATAGTTGAAGGTATAACGGCCACATCGTCTCCGTTGAATTGAAATTTCAGAGACGTACGTAAATTTGTTACATTTCTATTCCATAATTACTTAAAATAAATAATGATCCACCTATTAATTAATTTTACCCACGTACGTTATCTTCTACTCCACATGCTAATGTTTGACAATTAATTATACATCATATTAAAATGTGTTAAGTTTATAGTTTTATACTTTAAGAATTAAGATAGTCCACCACCAATTAATACATCCCGTGTTCTGTGTCAATGTCGGCTGATTTTTTTCAAATGCTTTCACATTAATTAATTTATTTTATTAAAACAAAAGAATAAGAAGAAGCAAAACGAAACATTAATTCTTTAAGAATAAAGTAAGATGGCGTATGAAAATGGTGTGAACAAAGAGCATGCAAATGGATCAAACGGTCATATACACGGAATTGAATCGTCTGCCCTGGGGGCAAGAATTTCCTGCCCCAGAGTCACTTGGTGGACCCCCTAAACCCTAAATCCTAAACTTCTAAATTCTAAACCCGGCCCCACCCCGCAGTGACTGAGAGGGCAGGATTTTCCTACACCCCGGGAGGCAGGTGATCTGCTTCCCATATACACACAATGCTGGGATCACGAGGCTACAATCACATCACATTGATATATATATATATATATATATAGAGTTAGGCTGGGGTGCTATGGATAGCATAGTGGCCTCTATGCTACGTCTCAATATTCGAGTTTTCAAAATCCAAACGGTCGATCCGAACTGTTCATCTTATTCTCCATATTAATATCTGCTTGGAGACCAAATTTTACATTTTTCTGATTTTTTTTACTATTTATTAAGTATTTTACAAAATTGTTGATCCAACGGTGGCTGCACAAAACAGTAAAACCGTTGGATTAGCGATTTTCAAAGTGGCTTAATAAATAGTAAAAAAATTCAGAAAATTATAAAATTTGGTCTCCAAGCAGATATTAATATGGAGAATAAGATGAACGGTCGATCCGAACCGTTCATCTTATTCTCCATATTAATATCTGCTTGGAGATCAAATTTTACATTTTTCTGATTTTTTTTACTATTTATTAAGTATTTTACAAAATTGTTGATCCAACGGTGGCTGCACAAAACAGTAAAACCGTTGGATTAGCGATTTTCAAAGTGGCTTAATAAATAGTAAAAAAATTCAGAAAATTATAAAATTTGGTCTCCAAGCAGATATTAATATGGAGAATAAGATGAACGGTCGATCCGAACCGTTCATCTTATTCTCCATATTAATATCTGCTTGGAGACCAAATTTTACATTTTTCTGATTTTTTTTACTATTTATTAAGTATTTTACAAAATTGTTGATCCAACGGTGGCTGCACAAAACAGTAAAACCGTTGGATTAGCGATTTTCAAAGTGGCTTAATAAATAGTAAAAAAATTCAGAAAATTATAAAATTTGGTCTCCAAGCAGATATTAATATGGAGAATAAGATGAACGGTCGATCCGAACCGTTCATCTTATTCTCCATATTAATATCTGCTTGGAGACCAAATTTTACATTTTTCTGATTTTTTTTACTATTTATTAAGTATTTTACAAAATTGTTGATCCAACGGTGGCTGCACAAAACAGTAAAACCGTTGGATTAGCGATTTTCAAAGTGGCTTAATAAATAGTAAAAAAATTCAGAAAATTATAAAATTTGGTCTCCAAGCAGATATTAATATGGAGAATAAGATGAACGGTTCGGATCCGACCGTTCATCTTATTCTCCATATTAATATCTGCTTGGAGACCAAATTTTACATTTTTCTGATTTTTTTTACTATTTATTAAGTATTTTACAAAATTGTTGATCCAACGGTGGCTGCACAAAACAGTAAAACCGTTGGATTAGCGATTTTCAAAGTGGCTTAATAAATAGTAAAAAAATTCAGAAAATTATAAAATTTGGTCTCCAAGCAGATATTAATATGGAGAATAAGATGAACGGTCGATCCGAACCGTTCATCTTATTCTCCATATTAATATCTGCTTGGAGATCAAATTTTACATTTTTCTGATTTTTTTTACTATTTATTAAGTATTTTACAAAATTGTTGATCCAACGGTGGCTGCACAAAACAGTAAAACCGTTGGATTAGCGATTTTCAAAGTGGCTTAATAAATAGTAAAAAAATTCAGAAAATTATAAAATTTGGTCTCCAAGCAGATATTAATATGGAGAATAAGATGAACGGTTCGGATCGACCGTTTGGATTTTGAAAATTCGAATATTGAGCCGTAGCACGGGAGGCCACTATGCTATCCATAGCACCCCAGTCTAACTCTATATATATATATATATATATATATATATATATATATATATTTTAATTAATTTGTTGCATTAATTTATTAGCCATATAATATTATATAACGGATGTAAATTTGATTGGGAGGAAGAATTAATAATCAATTCAGAGTCCTGTACGTACTGCACGTTTTTATTTTTGTATTTACTGAAAATTATATTGAGGAATAACTCTTTAGAAATTTGACACATGAATATTACGTTGGAAGCAACGTGGGATGATATATATAGTGCTGACTTTTCATCCATTTTCTCCAAATGAGAATCTGTGTCTCTGTCGAATCCAATCGAATCCCTCACTTGCAATTTAATATTTTATTTGGGGCTGTCGGTAACTCCATCGCCATTACCAAGTGATCAACAGTGAAGACAAAATCACTATCAAACCTCCTTTATATATATATATATATATATATAAATACTTTTCTTCCTTTTCTTTATTTTCTTTATCAAAGTAGATCATTATCTCTGATTCTAAAAATCAGTGTGAAAAATTAAAGTCAAGCATTATCTCTGACTGCATGAACCCTGTACACACATTTTGGCGCCGCCCCAAAGTACAAGTGTGAATGCTATTTCCTAAAACAATGTCAAATTTATTTTCTATTCTCAAGTTCACACCCCCTTTTTTTTGTGGTTAAAAATTCCGTAGATAATTGCATTGATTCAAAAAGTTACAATTAGCTGTTACGTGATATTAGATCAACGAGTGTCTTTGAAAGCATTCAATTGTAAAACAAATAAAAAAAAACACACACACAGGGATATATGCATTATATGGATACAAATTTGATAATTTTTGTTTGATTAGAATTATAGGAGCTTAGTGATTGTTTTCTCTGTGTGCTTATTTGTCTTGTTTTTTTTGGCATACTACACTGAATCACAGCCGAGAAGGCATGCCACTGGATCAAACCGAACCGAGAACTGAATCAACCGAACCAAGACAGTCATCACTCAGAAAAAACAGTTCACACATTTTCTCAAGTAGCATATGTAATATTTCTTGTACAAGTACAAACGAGAAGAATTGTTATTTTCTCTCTTTCTCTTTAATTTCAGTGTTTAGTTTTTATTAACTGTAGTTGCATTTGTATGAGACCTGAGCTTTAATTTTCTGGCAGTTGTAAATAAGTTCATACATCAACTACCACCGATAGAGAAACCATATTAATTAATGCTTAAATCAATGTTGAGTTTTACAAGCAAGCAAAATTAAATTAAATTAAATTGAGTTTCAACATCAACTATCCTTTCAGTTTTTTTAGTGTAAGAATCCAATATATATACATATTTTTTTTATTCAGAATAAATGAAAATTAAAAAGAGATGATTTCACTTTTTAATAAATTAGTGCCAATAATAACCCTCAATCATATATATAAGTGGTGGGACTCAATCATACCTAAAAATTAAATTAGTATTTTAAATAATAATATATACATGACACACTGCCTTGCTGGACAAATCATTGCATAACCACAAGATGTTTAGATGGAACAGTTGTATTAATTCATTGGTATATATATATATATGACTAAGCCTCTTGAATTATTAACAAAGTAGACACACAGTTGGCGAACAAAAAGAGAAATTTTAGGTGCGGTTTGGTTGGGAAATCCGAATTAACAAAGTAGACACATAATTGATTGACAATTTATGTTGACAGTATTTTTTTGTTAATTGTAAATTACAAAATTTACCACTTATAAAAAGAGATGCTTAAATAATTTATTATTTCCTGTGTTTTTTGGTTGTATTTAAAAAAAAAAATGTTTGTAGATTTTTTATACATCAATTTCAAATCATACAAAAGATTTTAGATCTTTGTGCAGAATGAATATTTTGTTTATTATTTCGATTTATCAGGTACAAGTAAAGTAGCAAACGTATAAGAGATTTATTTACTTTATTAATTGGAATTTAATTAAGGACTTTAATATTAATTGTGTATGAATTAATTGTTGAAATAGAATGAAGCTGTTGAAAATGGAACCATTTTTCTTAAATTAGGCCCGCAATGAAAACATATGGACCGGCAACTTTGTTTGGCCCAAGAGACTTCAAGGCCCGAAAAACTTTTCTCAGACAAACTATAATTAGCCCCAAACTGAATACCAACAGTTTTGCCAAAACACTATAATTATTAATTAATTAGCCAACAACTGTCCCAACATATATATATATATATGACATAGCATCAATTCAGCAAGCACCTGTCAATGAAGAGTAAATAGATAATTAGTGGATATATACTTAAAAAGGGTAAAATTTTGTCTAATAACTCATGATTCAACATGTTAATTATAAGAGCTTTCCCCACATTAGTATCATAATATACCAGTGTGTGTGTATTAGTGTGTATATATATATGAACTGTATCAAAAATCCCAATTTGCAAACTTACCCAACACAGATTGTTTATCCTATATATGTTCCTATCCTAGCAGTCCATTTTAATATTTAACCTTCTTAATTAGCCACCCGTTTGTGTTCCTCCCTCCTAGCATGCATACTTAATTTCGTGCAAACTTGCTAGCTGGGTCCCACATCTGACAGGTTTAATTTCCACTTCAATTTTGTAGCTCGGGCCTAGTACTGAGTACTGACATGGCAGGACCCGCACTAGATTTGAGTACTGACATGGCTGGGCTGGGCTGGGCTCCTTTTGTTTCATTGTTCTTCACTTGCATCGTTTCGGAATTAGTAATCTAATCTACTTTTACTTCAATTCATCATACAATTAATTCTTTTCTTTATTTCAGATTTTAATTATACTAGAGGTTCACCGCTTGCTACGTAATATTTCTTCCGCGATATATTTTCTAAAACTAAACTCCTGAGTCCTGAGTGATCCTGACATAATTTGGAGCAATAATTAAGGAACCAATTAAGTAATTAAACTGCCTAGCTAGCTTGCTTCTACGGTTCTACCTAATCTAATTGCTTTTACTTCATTACTTAATTTCACCAGGAAGCATATATGCAATTGCAAGCGATATATATAATTAAGTTGATTTTCAATATTTAATAGATCAATGGAACGAAATACCACTTTATTTTTCTTATATATGCATGTAAAACCCTACGCTAGCTGACCCCGTATATATATACATGCATGAAGCTATATATACATATATATATATAGCATTAATTAATTCTTGATCGACTTCAATAAGTGAATGTTGCAACAATTAATTGCAAGTTAATTATGAAATGAACAAGTAGCAAATCAAATCGCAATAATACATGCATGCATACTCCATTAATTAATTAATTGTCATTTTTAATTTTATTATTGAATTAATGTACGCTCGATACCATTAAAAAAAATATATGGTTTTGACGATATTCTTAATTACAACATTGAGCTTTCTTAATTAATTTAGCTGGTTAATTTCTCCATTAATTAACCTGCGTCTATATATAATTACTAGATCTGTGTGGCAATCTTCGTATTAACATTATATTTGTTTATAATTAAAATTCTAGTGAAGCCTACACACACACACACACACACCTCTCAATGCTAAAGAATGAACACGTGCATATATGATTGCAAGTAACAAAAAATAATTAACAACTCTACTGTCCTTTATTTTATCAATAATATTACACGGCAAGTACTGAACAGAAACCATATTCACAAATGTGAAATTATATATATAAAAGGAAAAGAAAAGAATTAACGTGACCAAAAGGACCTAATTAAAAATATCCTTTTGCTCATCTCTTGACCCCTCCCCTCCCGAATACAATAACTAATTATATATATATATGCTCATATAATATATCATGGACCTCAAACTAATTTTTAGCTAGGTTCATTTTTTAACTTTTAAACTGATTAATTAATTAACTTAATTTTTGCATGCAGAAACCATATATGTACACTAAAAATGCTTCTGATAAAGCCCATGAATTTTCTGCCATGATTCCTCACGCTGCATCTTCAACTGTCGGTAAAAGTTCCCAATGAAATGCTCGGCTTTCGTAAACAGTTCTTGCTTGCTCATCATCTCGTCTGCCTCCATCCATTCTTCTTCCTTCTCTTCCTTCTTGCTCTCTTTTTTCATACACTCTTGTTCGCTTTCTAATCCTCCAATGAAGAATATGCTCGGTCTTGATGCGCACCTCTTTAGCTTGTTATTAACCCGTACAATTCCGTCTAATGTATTCTCCACTACTTTCGACTTCTCGATTGGTTTTACGAGTGCTTGGCTAGCAAGAGCTGCTATGCTTTGTGTTCTCGTCAGAACATGTGTACCCATACCATCATGGATGCTAGGATGAAGAGATGGAGGAATGAAGTGAGTTGTGAATATTTTAGGTTTTTTCTCATCATGTGGGGATGTGATTGCCTTGAGTAATCCCGACTCGATACCGAGTACTACAACAAGGATGTTGAAGAGGAAATAGAGGTAAGGATGTCTTAGAGGTGTGGGGATGAGAAATGTTAGGAGAGAAAAGATGAGAAGAAGTAGTAGCTTTGTTATTTGAGAGAAAGGTGGAAGCTTGCTCATAATTACTATTTGTTTGTTGTTAGGAGATTTAGGGTTAACTAGTTGAGTAGGAGCAGGGAAGGAACACATATACGATGTGTATATATAGATTCTTAAAGGTGCAGGTTTAGTGGAAATGTGATGTTAGAGAGACGTATTGCATTTAGATAAGGTTCTATGTATGAGCGATTAGACATTAATTTGATCATGTAATAACTATATATACTTGGACTCAATCTATAGTAAATGTGTGGACCATTACATAAAATAGTACTTGAATATCACTTCTGTATCCAACATGACATTTATCAAAATATATATTATAATTTATAATTAAGTGGAGAAGTAAAATGAAAAAAAAAAAAATCATCAATTTGTTTTTGGGTTGATTGAGTGCATGAGTAATGGGTAGACATATCCTAGCTTATAGTAATAACATGGCTTTTCTTGTTTTGACTACATGACATGGCTTTTGAAAAGGGATCAAGTACATGTCAAGTAGTGTGGGATCCTCTGCGGTAATTACTGTGACGCATGCAGTAGTCCACTGTTGATATGCATGCATGCATGCATGAATATTGTACTATGTACATACAGTAACAGTATAGTGTATATATAGAGGAGAGAAAGAGAATCAATTAATCCGATGGATGCATGAAGAGGAAATTAAAAGTAGGAATAACGATAAGGTCGGTGAGAATATTCGATAGATACATAGATCGATGGTAGCACCTTTTTCATAGACGACTATACACCAAGTGAAGTGATAATTAATTTACCAGCGGGACCACTTTTCAGAGGCCCCTTTTCCCACCCCACTTGCCACTTGTATAGTGGGGACTGGGTCCCACAACACTTTTTAACTCTACTTATATAATAACAATAACTATGATCATCTTAATTATCACTGATCTAATGCTATATATTATGCCCTTGATCAGCTTCTTTTGTAGGTACATGTACAAATTAAATAAAAGACCAATGTTTAATTTGGTCAACTACATAATTATATTGGTAGAAATTAATTAAAGAAGGCTCAGTGATTAATAATGACCATCTTGTAAAATAAAATAAGAAAATATTTACTTTATAAAGTTTTTAATTTTGAAAAAAATATTAACTATTAAATTAGATCATAATAATTTGTGTTAGAGAAAAGGTTTTTGTCCACTGGGTTTTGTCCACCATTTGTCCACTGCACTATTCATTTCCGGTTTAACTGTCTTCAACTGTCTCCCCGCTATCCACTTTCTAACGGCCTATTTAAACACCCGATCCCCCAAATTAGAATTCTCAAAACTAATCGCCTCATCTTCTCTTCTCTTTAAATCAGATCGGTCTCTTCTCTTTGAATCCGATCGGAGATTGATCTCGAGAGAGAGATAGCACCGAGCTTCTGATCGCTGCCATTTCGTAGGCTTGACAGAGAGATCACAAGAGATTTCAAGACGGATTTGAGATCTCAAACGCCATAACCCCTACCTCCGCCAAATCTCTACCAATCAAATCGGAGACACAGTGACCACCTAAGGAGGCGACGATGATTCTAGCATAGAGAATGCAATTTCCCGAATAAATCGTGCGCCTTCCTGGTCACTTTTGAGAGAATTTAAACCATGCTCAAGAAAATTATGATCTACCTCAAGGGCCTTTAATCTCTTGGAAAGCCGAGAAATCTCCTCCTCCAGTTCAACCAAATCCTTGTCCCCACTGATGCTCTTCATCACTGATACGAATTTTGAAACCTCATCATTTTCTCTGGCGAAATTCTCTTCTTCTACCTCTTCAATAGTATCTAGTTTTGGGGATTTTACAAAGGAGCTATTGTTGGAGAAGTGATGCAATTTCTCTTCTAATTCACGCAATCGATCTAAGATGTAGAACTTTTGTTCTTCAAAGACTAATGATGACACTTCACTAAAATCAGGGTCCACCCCGTTATCTCTTGGTTGTTCTCGGTAGATTACCAGGTCAGCTTCGAATTTGTTGTTTATACTGTTAGTGTAATAATCTAGAAGTCAATAATACGATAATTTATCATAAAGCTTTGTTCATGAATTGGATGATTAATATCATTTTGTTGCCTTGAGTATTATTGCATTTATGGATCATTTCGAGTTCATGACTGAAATTGTGAAACTCCATAATATAGATTATATATACTCTTAAAAGGTCACTGACCAAGGTAATTAGCAGGAACACTAATTACCGCTGTAAGGTTAGTATGTGGATTAAATGATGGTCAAGTTTTACAGACCATAGACAAGGAGTTGTCATTTTAATCACATAGATATATGTTCCAGGAACATGATATCTGACAGACCCCGAATGAAACATTATACGGAATTGTGTTCGTGTCATTAATGCTTTCATTCAGTGTTAAGTTCTAAAGTATGAGGTATTCATCTTTCCTACTAAGAAATGTATATGTGTGATTGTTATCAAACGCTGTCGGTAAAATGCAGTTATAACGGTAGCTCTTCGGTATACATGGCTTAGCTGAGGTAGTGATGGTTTACCAAAAAATACTATTGTCCCTCGTATCTCTATACGAGCTATAGCATCACTGGGCCCCTTGATAGAGTAAGATTATCAGCGCGCGGTATGATTACAAGAGTAATCATATTTGATAATCTACTCAAGATCAAGAAAATATTAAGTTTACAAGGATGACACACACCTACCTTGAAACTAATCTGATAGCTATGTGACAAAAGAACTGACACAAGTAAATTGTTTACTGGATCGTGATATTGTACTGTACAGCATCATCTGTGTAATTGGATGGTCATGATGTGTTGCCAGATGCCGCTCATGATTATAGAAGTTAAAACAGTTTTAACTCTATTTACCAACATAACACAGATCCTATTGGGTCACACCATATAGGTGTTAGTTTGTAATAATCTAGAAGTCAATAATACGATAATTTATCATAAAGCTTTGTTCATGAATTGAATGTTTATTTATATAGCATTTTGTTGCCTTGAGTATTATTGAATTTATGGATCATTTCGAGTTCATGACTGAAATTGTGAAACTCCATAATATAGATGATATATACTCTTAAAAGGTCACTGACCAAGGTAATTAGCAGGAACACTAATTACCGCGATAAGGTTAGTATGTGGATTAAAAGATGGTTAAGTTTTACAAACCACCTGACACGAGATGTCATTTTAATCACATAGATACATGTTTTAGAAACATGGTATTTGACAGACCCCGAATGAAACATTAAATAGAATTGTGTTCGTGTCATTTATGTTTTCATTCAGTGTCACGTTCTACAGTATGAGGTATTTATCGTTCCCACTGAGAAATATGTATGTGTGATTGTTATCCACCGCTGTCCGTAAAAAGCAGTCATAACGGTAGCTTTTCCATATGTATAACTTAGCTGAGGAAGTGATAGTTTACCAAGAATACTATTTGTCCCTCGTATCTCTATACGAGCTATAGCATCACTGGGCCCCTTGATAGAGTAAGATTATCTGCTAGCGGTATAATTACAAGAGTAATTATATTTGATAATCTGCTCAAGATCAAGAAAAGATTAAGTTAGCAAGGATGACACACATCTACCTTGAAACTAATCTGATAGCTATGAGACAGAAGAACAGACACAAGTAAATTGTTTACTGGATCGTGATATTGTACAGTACAGCATCATCTGTGTAATTGGATGGTCATGATGTGTTGCCAGATGCCACCCATGACTAACAGAAGTTAAAACAGTTTTAACTCTGTTTACCAACATAACACAGATCCTATTGGGTCACACCATATAGGAGCTACTCGGAGAATCTTACTGATTAATTATAAATTGATTATAATTAATATTAAGATGGTTATAATTAATTATACGTGTTATAATTAAATTATAAATGTTATGTAAAAATAACAAGCAAAAACATTGGTTAATTTATAAACGTGTATGACACGTTGTATAAAAGTTAACCGGTTAATTTATAAATGTGCAGGACACATTGTATAAATTATCGAAACAATAAATAACCGCAAGAAAAATATATATAATTATTCAGAATAATTATACGAATATTATTTGTGTTCGGGCCGAGGGCATTCGAGTCTTTTCAGATTCGTCCTTATCCGCATGACACGTCATCGATCCTATCCAGATGACACGTCATCGATACCGAAACAAATAACCGAAAGAAAAATATATATATAATTGTTCAGAATAATTATACGAATATTATTTGTGTTCGGGCCGAGGGCATTCGGGTCTTTTCAGATTCGTGCTTATCCGCATGACACGTCATTGATCCTATCCAGATGACATGTCATCAATCCTATCCACAAGGGCAAAATGGTCATTTCACACCTATGCCACCTTGCATGTGCAGAAGCATGGAGAAGAATGTGGAAGGGTGTGGAAGGGGTATTTTGGTCATTTCACATATAAAAGGATGAGGTGTCAATGGCATATCTTGTAAATAGGCCGAACTTGGAGGGCATTTTGGTCTTTTGCAACCGAATCTAAACACTATAAATAGGGGTGGAGGGGTAGAGAGAGAAAGATATATTCACATATATACATATGCATATTCACATATATACATATGCACATTCACATGTATCTTTTCGTGCAGAAACGAATCGGTATTTTCTCTCTTTCTCGGTTTCTCTCCCAAATAGTGTTTCGGTTGAGAAAAGAAAGTTATACGTAGTTGACGTATAATCTTGCGGGTTGTTGTGGAGAATATTTACGGGATCGATGAATAGTGTTTTACCGAATTTAGCGGTATGTCAGTTTTGCATATTGATGAAACTGAGCAATCGAAAATTCGTGTTTACGGGTTTTCGTCTTTTCCCCGTGAATAGTGTTTTTGCAGAATTCCGCGGTTTACGGTATTTCTGGCAGAAGAAATAAACCGCTCTCCGGTTAGTCCTGGTGGATAACCGATAGAGGTATCACACGTGTGATACTTCGAGTCGATTCCTTCCCTGGTGAGGCTCTACTCGCTCGGTCTGCATTCCAACTATGATTTGGAAACAAGGTATAAATATGTTATATTAATCTATTTAATTGGTAAGTAGATTAAAGTTTTAGAAATCAATCATGGAGTAGATCTGTAAAAGGATTAAATTGGGTTTTGATGCCAAAGGAATACTGAAGGTGGACCGCCTTGGAAAGTTTCCTGACATACCCCGTTTAATCCTGAGCTTAAGTTGGCCGTAGAAATTTTTGTTCTACGGTCATTCCGCAACTTAAGCCTAAATGGGGTTTCCGGTTAGCACACCGCGCAAAACCCAACAGTGGTATCAGAGCACAAGGCTCTCCCGCTGATTGATTTTCTAAAAGTTATAACTTATGCAAATTAAGTGCATATACCGCATATCAGTTTAATTCTTACATTTGCAGCTTAAGTCCAAAACCGATTAGAAATGAGATTTTCTTGGATCGGTTCTACCGACTAAGAAAGTTAAATTAGATTTAAGCTTTCTTTATGCTTTCTTATGAAATGTAAACTTTTACATTTCTTGGATCGGTTTTCCGACCGAGAAGGATAAAATAGGATTTTATGCTTTCTTTATGTTTTCGTTTTCAAAACTTTTGATTGCGTTAAAGTTCATCTAAGAATGTGATGAAGCAATAAAGTACCTGAGTAAGAGCTGTTAATCTCCACCCGTAAAAGACAAGGTTAATGACAAGAAAAGTCTTGGCTTTTCGTCTAACCCTCTTTTACGTGTCCTGATAGCTGGCCCAAAGGGGACTTTGTCACGTTACCAAATTGCTTTAACGCTTTTGAAATGGCAAAATTTAGTGTAAGTTTTTGCCTTTTCGAAAACCTTCGGATAAGTAAAGTTCATCGAAGAATGTGATGAAGCAATAAAGTACCTGAGTAAGAGCTGTCATTTCCACACAAGAAAGAGATGGTTCTGTCTAGGAAAGATTGAGTCTAAGCGGTCCTCGTGACCCCAATCTTTCCTGGGAGCCCCTTTCACGTGTCCTAATGGCTGGCCCAAAAGGAACTTTGTCACGTTACCAAATTGCTTTATGGACCGAAAAGAATATCTGATTTTAAAACATATAAATTGTTTATGTGCTTTAAATGGTATAAATAAGAACTGAGCATAGCTGCAAAATAAAGAATTAGGAACTGATAAATAATATACCTGACTTGCTCCCGTATATAAGTAAATTAGATTTACTGCTTTGATATGAATTCAATAAATTAGATTTATTGCTTTCAAAGGAACCGTGAAAGAACGTGATGTCAAAGAAAGATTTGTGAAGGAACTCACCGTTGTCTTTCTGGCAGACGACTTTCACGTGTCTAAAGTCAGTTACAAGAACTGACTGCTTAACAAAGCTAAGCGTATAAAAGAGGTACTGATAATAACATAAACTAATGGAGATCACATTTCGTATTCAAGACTTCCTTTCCACGACTGCTTAATGAAGCATATGAAAGAGGTCGTTATAAAGATACGAATAGAATCACATTTAGTCATTCTTACATATGCTGAGAAAAGAAAGTAATGGGGATCATATTCGATATTTTAGACTTCCTTTCCACGACTGCTTAATGAAGCATATGAAAGAGGTCACTATAAAGATACGAATAGAATCACATTAATCGTTCTTTCTAACATAAGATAAGAAAAGAAATGGAGATCACATTCAGTATTCAAGACTTCCTTTCTATAATTGTTTAATGAAGCATATGAAAGAAGTCGTTATAAAGATACGAATAGAATCACATTAGTCGTTCTTTCTCACATACCCCTTTGGAGATTGCTGGCACTATTAAGCATAAACACCAACCCATTAAATATTAAGTAGTATGCCCTTCCCACTCTATCCTCCTCAAACCATTGTTCATTGGTTGATGATTAAACTACTCAGTAGACATCGCCTTTTACCTTTGGTGGTCGAGGGTTGTGTCCGACATATCAAACCAAATAGAGTGAGGTTACTTACCGATGATTTCCAAAACAGTTTTGGGCTCGGGGCAAAGTCTTCGTTAAAAACACGTGATGTTTTAACGAAACCAAGAATCACAAAGAGATGTGATTAGCAAGTTTGCTTACCTAAGATAACTGATAGCCATGATATGCATACACTGCCTTGGTTATTGGTGAAAACATGGATCTTGGTCCTACTGCAAACGGGAATATAACAAATTTGCAGTGGGAGTTTTATTATTGGAATAAAACATTACATGAACAAAGCTAAAATCTTTACTTTAAACGTTGTAGAAATATGGCTAAATAAACGTCTTTCTCTTTACGCTCCCTACTCGAAAAGGTAGACATACGTGAGAAAAAGGGAATATATCCTAAATACACCGGTCCCTGCTGAAATAGTAGAGAGCAGCTCTGTCAGTACTCACACGCTTCGTATGACAAGCGATGATGAGAAACTGGAGAAGCTTAACTGTCCGTGGAGCCACGAGTTGGCCACGGAAGTTATCCTGAACTCATTTCCTCCCAGCTATTCGGAGTTCATTGTGAACTCCCATAAGCAAGAGTTGGATAAGAGCTTGCAGGAGCTCCAAGAGATGCTGAGGATCACTGATAAAGACATTGAGAATAGCTCTCATGTCCTCATGATCCAAGAAGGTGGGAGGAAGATCAAGAAAGCAAAAGGGAAAAACGGCGATTAAGTACAAAGGCAAAGGGAAGTTGGTTCCAGGAACGAACTCTCCCAAGATAAATGTTTCTGCTAACTCTGACTGCTATTTTAGCAATAGCAAAGGTCACTGGAAGAGAAACTGCCCGGAGTATTTTGGAGATATGAAGTTTGAGAATGTCTCAAAAGTCTCAGTCTCAAGTATTTATGTTATTGAAATTAATGTTGCGACCTCTCTTAATGATTGGGTACTGGATACCGGATCATGTGCTCATATTTGCACGAATATGCACGCACTAAGAGGAAGTTACGCAATAAGGAAGTACAACTCCGAGTTGGAAACGGAGCACATGTTGCAGCCGTTACAGTCGGTAGGATAGAATTGTACTTGCCTAGCGGGTTTATTCTGGAACTAGAAAATGTCTATTTTGTTCCTACCATTTCTAGAAATATCATATCAATCTCGTGTTTAGAGATGAATGGTTTCTCATTTGTTATAAAGGACAATAGATGTTCTATTTATAAAAATGAGACATATTATGGATCATCTTACTTGTTAAATGGTCTTTATATGCTAGAAATGGAAAATCCCGTGTTTAACATCAATAACAAAAGACTCAAAACGTTTCATGAAAGTATTGACTTACATGAGACATAAGTCTGAATCCTTTGACGAGTTCAAGGAATTTAAGAATAAAGTAGAAAATCAACTGAACAAAAGTATTAAGACATTACGGTAGGACCGTGGAGGCAAATACTTGAGTTATGGTTTTCAAAACGTACTTAAAGGAATGTGAGATAGTCTCACAACTCACACCTATAGGAACACCGCAATGTTACAGTGTTGCCAAGAAAATGAAACAAACCATGCTGGACATGATTCGTTCCATGATGAGTAGCGCCACCCTTCCCAAAATCATTTTGGGGACACGCACTAGATACTACCGCACTAACGATAAATATGGTTCCATCCAAGTCAGTTGAAAAGACTCCATACGAGTTATGGTTTGGGAAATCCCAAATATGTCTTATCTTAAAAATGGGGTTGCGAAGTATTTGTCAAACGTCAGACGTCTGACAAACTTGATCCCAAATCTGACAAGTGCTTTTTCGTAGAATATCCTAAGGAAACAAAATGATATTACTTCTATTACCAGTCCGAGAACAAATTAGTTGTTGCTCGTCATGGTATACTTTTGAAGAACGAGTTTCTTGCAAAAGGAAGTAGTGGGAGTAATGTAATACTTGAAGAAATTCAAGATACATCACACAATATAATATCTGAACTAGATCAGATTAACCCACCTCTTGATTTTTTGGCTAATGAGCATCTGGAAGTACCAAGTCCACAAGTAGCTGTGGATGAGGTTCTAGTCCCAAGCTCAAGTACTTTGATGCAAGTTGAAGTAGAACTGGATCCACAGACAGTTGTGGATCAAGTTCGACAGCCTGAAGAACAAGTGCTACGTAGGTCAACGAGAACAGTCCATGCACCCGAGAGGTACTTGGGACTGCACGAGGTCTCAGTTTTTGACACTGAAGATTCTCTGACCTATGCGGAAGCAATGGATAGGCCTGACTCTGATAAATGGCTGGAGGCCATGAGATCCGAAATACAGTCCATGTATGACAACACGGTTTGGAACCTAGTTGTACCACTTGATGGGGTGAAGCCCATAGCTAACAAGTGGGTTTTCAAAGGAAAACAGACATGGATGACAATATGACTATTTACAAAGCACAGCTAGTAGCGAAAAGGTTTTAAACAAATTCTGGAAATTGATGAAACTTTTTCACCCGTGGCTATGTTTAAGTCAATTCGGATACTCCTAGCAATTGCCGCATTTCATGATGATGAAATATGGCAAATGGATGTCAAAACCGCCTTCTTAAAAGGAAATTTAAGAAGAGGATGTGTATATGACACAGCCTACGGGTTTTGAAGATCCAGAGAATGCTGGGAAGGTATGCAAACTTCTTGAATCCATTTATGGATTGAAGCATGCATCACGGAGTTGGAATCTTCGATTTGGCGAAGAAGTCAAAAGCTTGACTTCGTCAGATGCGAAGAAGAATCTTATGTGTACAGAAAAACTAGTGGGAGTGTCATCGCCTTTCTTAAATCTTATATGTAGATAACATACTCTTAATAGGAAACGATATTCCTCTATTGCAATTAGCCAAGTCTTCATTAAAGAAAAGTTTTCTCGATGAAGGACTTGGGCGAGGATGTCTATATACTAGGCATAAAGATCTACTGAGGTAGATCAAAGAGACTTATAGGATTAAGTCAAAGCACGTACATTGACAAAGTGCTGAATCGGTTCAGCATGCAGGATTCTAAGAGAGAATTCCTGCCAATGAATCATGGTGCACTGCTTAGCAAGACTCAGTTTCCTTCGACAACTGATGAGCAAAGCACTATGAGTAGAGTACCATACGCTTCGGCTATTGGCTCTATCATATGCGCCATGTTGTGCACTCGCCCAGATGTCTCGTATGCTTTGAGTATAACGAGTAGATATCAGGCTAATCCAGGCATAAAGCACTGGAATGCTGTAAATAATATCCTTAAGTTCTTGAGGAGAACTAAGGATATGTTTCTCGTCTACAACGTTATCACCTAATACGAGAGATCGTAAACATCATAAGATGCTTATAATTAATTATAAAAGATATAATTAATATAAAGGTGATGTAAAGATAAGTAGAGTTCACACAGTCAGCAACACAGCTGATCCACTCACAAAATCTCTTCCTCAAGCCAAGCACGAGATGCTTAATGCTTCTATGGGTCTGGAACACATAGAAGATTGGCTGTGAGATTTTCTCAGGATCTATGAGATCTTAGAGAATAAAGAGTTTTGTATATAAGTAGGGTCTACGATGATTGACTCCTAGCTTAAGTGGGAGATTGTTAGTTTGTAATAATCTAGAAGTCAATAATACGATAATTTATCATAAAGCTTTGTTCATGAATTGAATGTTTATTTATATAGCATTTTGTTGCCTTGAGTATTATTGAATTTATGGATCATTTCGAGTTCATGACTGAAATTGTGAAACTCCATAATATAGATGATATATACTCTTAAAAGGTCACTGACCAAGGTAATTAGCAGGAACACTAATTACCGCGATAAGGTTAGTATGTGGATTAAAAGATGGTTAAGTTTTACAAACCACCTGACACGAGATGTCATTTTAATCACATAGATACATGTTTTAGAAACATGGTATTTGACAGACCCCGAATGAAACATTAAATAGAATTGTGTTCGTGTCATTTATGTTTTCATTCAGTGTCACGTTCTACAGTATGAGGTATTTATCGTTCCCACTGAGAAATATGTATGTGTGATTGTTATCCACCGCTGTCCGTAAAAAGCAGTCATAACGGTAGCTTTTCCATATGTATAACTTAGCTGAGGAAGTGATAGTTTACCAAGAATACTATTTGTCCCTCGTATCTCTATACGAGCTATAGCATCACTGGGCCCCTTGATAGAGTAAGATTATCTGCTAGCGGTATAATTACAAGAGTAATTATATTTGATAATCTGCTCAAGATCAAGAAAAGATTAAGTTAGCAAGGATGACACACATCTACCTTGAAACTAATCTGATAGCTATGAGACAGAAGAACAGACACAAGTAAATTGTTTACTGGATCGTGATATTGTACAGTACAGCATCATCTGTGTAATTGGATGGTCATGATGTGTTGCCAGATGCCACCCATGACTAACAGAAGTTAAAACAGTTTTAACTCTGTTTACCAACATAACACAGATCCTATTGGGTCACACCATATAGGAGCTACTCGGAGAATCTTACTGATTAATTATAAATTGATTATAATTAATATTAAGATGGTTATAATTAATTATACGTGTTATAATTAAATTATAAATGTTATGTAAAAATAACAAGCAAAAACATTGGTTAATTTATAAACGTGTATGACACGTTGTATAAAAGTTAACCGGTTAATTTATAAATGTGCAGGACACATTGTATAAATTATCGAAACAATAAATAACCGCAAGAAAAATATATATAATTATTCAGAATAATTATACGAATATTATTTGTGTTCGGGCCGAGGGCATTCGAGTCTTTTCAGATTCGTCCTTATCCGCATGACACGTCATCGATCCTATCCAGATGACACGTCATCGATACCGAAACAAATAACCGAAAGAAAAATATATATATAATTGTTCAGAATAATTATACGAATATTATTTGTGTTCGGGCCGAGGGCATTCGGGTCTTTTCAGATTCGTGCTTATCCGCATGACACGTCATTGATCCTATCCAGATGACATGTCATCAATCCTATCCACAAGGGCAAAATGGTCATTTCACACCTATGCCACCTTGCATGTGCAGAAGCATGGAGAAGAATGTGGAAGGGTGTGGAAGGGGTATTTTGGTCATTTCACATATAAAAGGATGAGGTGTCAATGGCATATCTTGTAAATAGGCCGAACTTGGAGGGCATTTTGGTCTTTTGCAACCGAATCTAAACACTATAAATAGGGGTGGAGGGGTAGAGAGAGAAAGATATATTCACATATATACATATGCATATTCACATATATACATATGCACATTCACATGTATCTTTTCGTGCAGAAACGAATCGGTATTTTCTCTCTTTCTCGGTTTCTCTCCCAAATAGTGTTTCGGTTGAGAAAAGAAAGTTATACGTAGTTGACGTATAATCTTGCGGGTTGTTGTGGAGAATATTTACGGGATCGATGAATAGTGTTTTACCGAATTTAGCGGTATGTCAGTTTTGCATATTGATGAAACTGAGCAATCGAAAATTCGTGTTTACGGGTTTTCGTCTTTTCCCCGTGAATAGTGTTTTTGCAGAATTCCGCGGTTTACGGTATTTCTGGCAGAAGAAATAAACCGCTCTCCGGTTAGTCCTGGTGGATAACCGATAGAGGTATCACACGTGTGATACTCCGAGTCGATTCCTTCCCTGGTGAGGCTCTACTCGCTCGGTCTGCATTCCAACTATGATTTGGAAACAAGGTATAAATATGTTATATTAATCTATTTAATTGGTAAGTAGATTAAAGTTTTAGAAATCAATCATGGAGTAGATCTGTAAAAGGATTAAATTGGGTTTTGATGCCAAAGGAATACTGAAGGTGGACCGCCTTGGAAAGTTTCCTGACATACCCCGTTTAATCCTGAGCTTAAGTTGGCCGTAGAAATTTTTGTTCTACGGTCATTCCGCAACTTAAGCCTAAATGGGGTTTCCGGTTAGCACACCTCGCAAAACCCAACAATAGGAGTTAATCGGAGAATCTTATTGTGATTGATTATAAATTGGTTATGATCAATAGTAAGATGGTTATAATTAATTATACGTGTTATAATTAAATTATAAATGTTATGTAAAAATAACAAGCAAAAACATTGGTTAATTTATAAACGTGTGTGACACGTTGTATAAAAGTTAACCGGTTAATTTATAAATGTGCAGGACACGTTGTATAAATTACCAAAACAACAACCGCAAGAAAAATATATATAATTATTCAGAATAATTATACGAATATTATTTGTATTCGGGCCGAGGGCATTCGGGTCTTTTCAGATTCGTCTTATCCGCATGACATGTCATCGATCCTATCCAGATGACACGTCATCGATACCGAAACAAACAACCGTAGAAAAATATATATAATTGTTCAGAATAATTATACAAACATTATTTGTGTTCGGGCCGAGGGCATTCGGGTCTTTTCAGATTCGTGCTTATCCGCATGACGTTTCATCGATCCTATCCAGATGACACGTCATCGATCTTATCCACATGTCATCATCCTTATCCATTCGATGGCATATCTTGTAAATAGGCCGAACTTGGAGGGCATTTTGGTCATTTGACAACCGACCCTAAACCCTATAAATAGGGGTGGAGGGGTAGAGAGAAAAATCACTAATTCACTTGTATCGTTTCGTGCAGAATCGAATCGGTATTTTCTCTCTTTCTCGGTTTCTCTCCCAAATAGTGTTTCGGTTGAGAAAAGAAAGTTATACGTAGTTGACGTATAATCTTGCGGGTTGTTGTGGAGAATATTTACGGGATTGATGAATAGTGTTTTACTGAATTTCGCGATATGTCAGTTTTGCATATTGATGAAACTGAGTAACCGAAAATTCGTGTTTACGGGTTTTCGTCTTTTTCCCCATGAATAGTGTTTTTGCAGAATTCCGCAGTTTATAGTATTTCTGGCAAAAGAAATAAACCGCTCTCTGGTTAGTCCTGGTGGATAACCGATAGAGGTATCACACGTGTGATACTCCGAGTCGATTCCTTCCCTGGTGAGGCTCTACTCGCTCGGTCTGCATTCCAACTATGATTTGGAAACAAGGTATAAACATGTTATATTAATCTATTTAATTGGTAAGTAGATTAAAGTTTTAGAAATCAATCATGGAGTAGATCTGTAAAAGGATTAAATTGGGTTTTGATGCCAAAGGAATACTGAAGGTGGACCGCCTTGGAAAGTTTCCTGACATACCCCGTTTAATCCTGAGCTTAAGTTGGCTGTAGAAATTTTTGTTCTACGGTCATTCCGCACCTTAAGCCTAAACGGGTTTTGGTTACAGCACCGCCGAAACCCCAACATATACATGATCACAATGGAACCTTCAATCATGGAGTGCGATCGAATAGAAGTTGTTTTTGTTGAAGAGCACGGCAAAATTCAAATCTAGTAAGTTATTTCTGTTGAATTTGTTATTTTTCGTTGTATGTAGTAACAGATCTATCATTTCAAATGAAATCTGGAGGAAAGAGATGATAGAAAGGCAATATGGAATAATGATCTGTTAATTTTACTGTATTGTCCCGTTAATTTTACAGTATTCATCTTGTTATTTTACAGTATTCATCTTGTGGAAATTTAGAGGAAATAAATGATAGAGATGCGATATGGAGTATTGATCTGTTAATTTTACAGTATTGTCCCGTTAATTTTACAGTATTCATCTTGTCATTTTACAGTATTCATCTTGTGGAAATCTGAAAGAAAGAGATGATAGAGAGGCGATATGGAGTATTTATCTGTTAATGTTATAGTATTGTCCCGTTAATTTTATAGTATTCATCTTGTGAAAATCTGGAGGAAAGAGATGATAGAGAGGCGATATGGAGTATTGATCTGTTAATTTTACAGTTTTTTCCCTGTTAATTTTACAGTATTCATCTTGTAATTTTACAGTATTCATCTTGTGGAAATCTGGAGGAAAGAGATGATAGATAGGTGATATGGAGTATTGATCTGTTAGTTTTAGAGTATTCATCTTGTAATTTTACAGTATTCATCTTGTAATTTTACAATATATAAGATTCAATTGAAAATTCTACTGTATACAAGATTCAATTGAAATTTCTACTGTATACAATATTCAATTTTACAATTCTGCTGATTCAATTTTACAGTATACAAGATTCAATTGTAAATTTTACTGTGTAGAAGATTCAATTTTACAGTATACAAGATTCAATTTTATAGTACGTAAGATTCAATTGAAAATTTTACTGTATACAAGATTTAATTTTACAGTATACAAGATTCAATTTTACAGTATACAAGATTCAATTTTACAGTATACAAGATTCAACCCAGTGCGGAAGCTAATAATTAACTCTAACTGCTAATAGCCGCTAATAACTAACTCTAACTGCCAATAACTTCCTATAACTGTAATTTTTGAAAGTGCAATTTGAAAGTACATTTATTTTGTCCTGTTGTGCAAGTTGCAATCTTTTTCTAATTATTATGGGACCACTTCAAATAGTTGCTGGATGTTTTGTGATTAACTGATATATTTTATGTGATATATTGTATATTTATACAGCATGTAGAAGTAATTTTACAGTATTCGCGCAAGTCAAAGCTGTGGACAAATGGTAGACAAAAGGCTGTGGACAATTAGAGACTTCCTTTGTGTTATTGGTTCTTATATGCGCTAGCTGTTAAAAGCCTATGTATGCGCTAGCTGTTAAAAGCCTATCATGCATGCATTGATTGCATTCTATCACAATACTTTATATATATTAATCCTAAAATTTCCCCTTACCACTTTACCCCAGTAAGTAACGATCGACCATGCTTCATGCTTGCCAGACTTCAACATATATATATATAGAGAGAGAGAGAGAGCATGCACGTACTGTTTCCATAGAGTCAGAAAAGTATTGCACCTACCTCACCCTCACCCGCTAATTTGCATAAAAATTGTCACCGCTGCCTAACGCAACGCAGCTGGTTATGAGTTATGACAATATTCCATTCCACATTTCCACTAGATCTCCTATAGAAGAACGTGGATTCAATTAATTAATTATTCTTGCTTGAAGAGTGAAGAGTGAAGACAGATCGAGCCTCTGACTGAACCTATGTGCTTGCCTGTACCATCTTTGACATCCAGAACACGGTACTATAGCACATAGCTACCTGCCATTCTGTACCAAACATATCCACCCCCCCTAATTGATCTCAGGATCCATTAACATAGGCATAGCAATCAAAATACCAGCTGTAAAATCCACTTAATTTTGTCCCGACTTGAATGTGTCAGATCAGATCAGATGATCTCTAGTTTTTATAATTTTTTAAAATAGATGAAATATATTATAATTTACATATCTAGAAGGATGTATAGAAATAGATAATAAATATCTTATAATTTTTATCTTTATTCTTATATTATACACGTATATGTCCTGATCCGCCAATAGTTTTGATTGAAAGATGAAATTTCAAATTTAATATCAGCCCTCTAATTAAATAATCTATCTTATTTTGATTAAATGTATCTTTTTTACATGTAGAAGTCTAAATTTTATTAGAAACATACTGCCACATGATATATTGCAATTAAAATTAAATATAGAACCAAATTGAAGATAAAATCATTTTATTCATTTCCTTATTTCTCCTCTCCAACTATCTCTCATTCCTTATTTTCTTATTAAAAATTATGATAGATGATTAATTTATTTTTAAGAATATTAAATGCTGATATCTTTTAAAAATATTTTATCAACATTTGATATCTCCAAATTTAATACATTACTCAATTTAAGCTATACTTAATCTTTTTACAATTTTAGTCCTTCAATTTTGATAAGATAAAATATATTTTTTTATTAGTATGTGCAGGTTTGTTCTTAGTTTCAGTTGTTAATTATATGGAGAATATATATTGATGAGGAATTTTAGTAACATTAACTATAATTAGTGCCACAAAATAGAGCAACTAATTTATTAATACAAATTCACCTTTACTAAATATATTTTTTGTCATTTTGGTTTTTGCCTATAGGATGTATATATTTCTACAAGTTATTTGTCTTCTTTGTTTTTATTTTTATTTATCAAATAACTTTACTTGCATCAAAGTTTGAAATTCAAATTGAAAATCAAATTCTTAATCTTATTTATTTTATAATATGTTTCCATTGCAACGCACGGCTATAATACTAGTAACTTTTGATATGGGTCATTTAAATTTCAATCCTAAGTATTGTAGAAATATAACTATATATAAATATAGATAAGTTTAAGTTCTTCAATAAAAAAATTGGGCTTTCAATGATAAATTTTGATAAAAATGTTAATAATAAGATAATAGCAAATATTGTTTGAAGGGGTGTATGTACACATTATTATTTAAAGGTACAAAATAAAAGACCAGTGTTTTGGTCAACTACATTTTTAGAAAATAAAATAAGAAAATATTTACTTTGCAAAGTTTTTAATTTTGAAAAGATATTAACTATTAAATTAGATGATAACAATTTTTTTTATTGGTTCTTACATTGGCCGTAGGATTACAACATTTCCTCAATGCTAAAACACTGGTTCATTACATTACATCCACTCTTATCCCAGTGATACATCCTTCTCTGATCATTAATTATTCATTAGCTAGCCTATGCGCTTTTACAAGCCTATATATGATGCATGCATTCTATCACAATCCTTTGATTTCTCCTTACCAGTAACGACCATGCTTGCCAGACTTCAACATATATATAGCATGCACTGTTTCCATCTATAGAGTCAGAAAGGATTGCACCTACTTTTTTTTCTTTTTCTTTTTCTTTTTCTTTTTGATTTGATATTGCACCTACCTCAACGGCTCAACCTCACCCGCTAATTAAGCGGCACAATTAAAATTCTGAAAACAGCGTAAGTCAGGAGCCTATATCTATATGTAATATGTGTGCTTGCCTGTACCATCTTTGACATCCAGAAGAGTACGGTACTAGCTAGCTGCCATTCTCTACTAGTGGTTTGCAACTCGGGCGGGTACGGGTACCCCGGGTATACCCGTCTCGGGTACGGGTACGTCTCGGGTACGGGTATACTCGGGTACAAGGGTATTCGGGTACGGGTATGGCGGGTATAATTTTCAAAACCCATACCCTACCCGTCCTATACCCTTACCCGTGTACCCTTGACGGGTAAGGCGGGTACGGGTTTTTTTTTTTATTTTTTTTTTTTGCTGTTTTTTTTCTGGTTTTTTCTGGTTTTTTCTGATTTTTTTCTGATTTTTTCTGGTTTTTTCTGGTTTTTCCTGATTTTTTCTGGTTTTTTTCTGATTTTTTTGGGGAGAAAAAATCAAATTTTTGGAATTTTGAACTGTGATGAACAGTACTCGGGTATACGGGTATGGGTACTCGGGTAGTCGGGTACGGGTTTAGTCGGGTACGGGTTAACTCGGGTAGGGTAAACTCGGGTATTGGTCTAAAATAACGGGTCCGGTCCGGTTTTTGCCCGTACCCGCGTACCCGAGTACCCGACCCATACCCGGGCTCGGGCACGGGTACCCTAGCTGGCGGGTACGGGCGGGTATACCCGTTAAGGGTATTATTCAACCTCTATTCTCTACCAAACAAAACAAACATACCCTTAATTATATATCCCAGCCACGGATTCAAATGCACCCTCCTATTCTTCATCTGAACCGTTCAAAATCGATCGTACGGCTTCAATTATATCTGATTTGTTTTAATAGATTATATTGATATAAAAGAAAAAATAATTGAAGCCGTCCGATTAATTTTGAACGGCTTAGATGGAGGAATAGGAGAGTGCTCTTCTTAAGAAAAGGAGCAGATTTGAATCCCCCAGCCACTGCTAGCAATCAAAATGCCAACTGTAAAATCCAGTTTACTTTGTCACGATTTGAATGTGTCACATAATTAATCTCTAGTTTTTATAATTTTTTAAAGTAAACGATGTCCAGAAGGATCGTATATATAGAAATAGATAAATATATATATCTTATAATTTAATTTTATAACTTTTGATATGGATCATTTATCTTTCAATCTTAAGCAAACATTTAAATAGTATTTTAAAGTAAACGGTGCTATGTCCATATTGCATCGCTATAGTGCACAATAGCGCTGATAGCACCATAACTTTTATAGTCTGAAAACACTTTAGCAACACTATAGCGCACTATTTAAAACTCTTATCCTAAGTATAGTACAAATATAACTATATAGATAATTAAGTTTAAGTTCTTCAATAAAAAAAAGTTGGGCTTTTACTGACAAATTTCATAAAAATGTTAATAATAAGATAATAGCAAATATTGTTTCAAGGTGTGTATGTAGACATTATTATTTCTATACGAATAATTATATTGTAGTATATACAATATTTAATTGACTTTGTTATAATATCTAAAACAATAGGTTCTTCATAAAAATTATATTAGATGAGAAAAAAAAAAGGATTAAATCTACTACTTTTTTTTGAGAAAAAGAGTACCCTTCTATTCTTCAATCCGAACCATTCAAAATTGATCAAATGACTTCAATTACATTTTTCCTTTTATATCAATAAAATATATTAAAACAAACCAGATATAATTGAAGTTGTTTGATTGCTTTTGAACGGTTCAGATTGAAGAATAAAAAAGTGCTCATTTTCTCAAAAAAAAAGAAGCAGATTTGATTATAAAAAAAAAAAATATGCATTTTTTTCTTAACATGTGACTTGACTAAAAGTCACGCACCTATTGTCTAGTCTATTAGACTGGAGCACATGTGACTAGTCTTTTGCTCTTTCAATAAAAAAAACACATTTAAACTGAACCGTCAGTTTTGGAGTCCGTATCGTCAGCACTCAGCATTAACTTAAAAGAGCATTTTTTTAGTTAATACATATAGTTCGATTGTAAATGAATTATATTCGGTCTCCGCTTAAAATATAGAGGGTCTTTAATATTAGTGCGGATCTAATTCGCACAAATTTTAAAATTGATCGTACGATCCATATGCATTAACTTAAAAAGATTTTTTTTTGAGTTAATGCAAAGGATATAAATTCTGAGTTTTGCGGTCCACAGAGTCCGGACTTTTAGACAAAACTGGCTAGTTTAATAAAAGTATTTGGTTTTATTACTCATCCGATCTTAACAATGAACCAAACTAGAACCAAGTCCGGTTCCAGTTTATTTCAACCGGACCGCTTGGTCAAGTCTGGATTTAACAATAATATATAGTTCTAGTACATCTAAATTTTAAAATATCACATCTATTTTTCAAATTCAGAAAAACTTGAATTCTATGACACATCCAAATCGGAGCAAAAATAACCGAATTATTATACCAGTGACATTGTCAGTGGTACTAATCAAATCCAACTTTTGGAATATGTTTTGATATGTTTGAATTTTGCACTTTTTGTGTTATGGATAAAAAATTCGGGGCCTTTTCTATCACAAAATAAAAAAGAAAAAAAATAAAAAAAGGAGACTAACTTTGGGAAACAAGGACAAGATCAGGTGAGAAAGAAACAAAGAAAGAGAAATTCGAATTTGGCATTTGATAAGGATGTTTTTCAATTTTCATCCTTGACCTTAATTGCCGACGGTTACCGTGCTAGCCGGTGCCATGCATATATATTCTTCCAATTTTATATTGTCATTTCTATGACATGTTCCCAACAAAGACAACAACACAATGCGAGATAAGTATGAGCTCTCTCCTCTCTCCTCTCTCCTTTCTGCTATGCGAGTTGATCCATGATGTATAAAATATTTAGAGTAAAGATGTTGTAATCTGTCTCCTATCTGTCCTCCTAACAACATTCATTTTTTGTTCTCTCACGTGGTTAAAACCCACCCTCTTCAATCTTCTCTTAGAAAGAAAAAAAAAATTCAACACAACTCAAAACTCACCATGTTCTTCTCTACTGCTCGCCACCATCTATCCACATCGACAGTTGTGATGGCGGTCGAGATCCGGCGAGGCGAGCGTGGGGCACCGTCGAGATCCGGCGAGGAGAGCGCGGTGCACCGTCGAGATCCGGCGAGGAGAGCGCGGTGCACCGTCGAGATCTGGCGAGGAGAGCGCGGTGCACCGTCGAGATCCGGCGAGGAGAGCGCGGTGCACCGTCCAGATTCGGCGGGGAGAGCGTCGTGCACCATTGGAGGGGGTCCATGCTAGCCCAGCGAAGGTTGTCACAGTGCAACATATGAATACTTCATTAGTTAGATATGAATACTTCAGTTGTTAGATATGCATACTTCATGTTACATATGAATACTTCTTGGAAGAGGTGAGATGAGAGAGATAAATCTGACTTTGAATTTTGAATTGTATAAATTATTTCGAACATCTATGAATACTTTGTAATCGTCAGTATGAATAATTCTTTAGTTAGATATGAATACTTCATTGTTTTAGATATGCATACTAGTCTGTTGAGAATATTTTTTGGTCCCAATCTGGGCAGGTGTGAATATTATTAGTGTCAGATGTGAATATTGTTAGTGTCATGTGTGAATACTTCATTAGTTAGATATGAGTAGTTATATATATTAATATTTCATTTGTTAGATATTGAGTAATTCATTAGTTAGATATGAATACTTCATTTGTTAGATATGCATAATTCATGTTAGATATGAATGCTTCTTGGAAAAGGTGGGTGAGAGGGATAAATTTGACAATGAATTTTGAATTGTATAAATTATTTCGAACATGTATGAATACTTCGTAATCGTCAGTATGAATACTTCTTGGAAGAGGTGGGGTGAGAGAGATGAATCTGACTTTAAATTTTGAATTGTATAAATTATTTCAAACATGTATGAATACTTCGTAATCGTCAGTATGAATACTTCATTTGTTTAGATATGAATACTTCTTTATTTAGATATGAATAATATATAGATTCGCTGTAGTGGTCCCCAATCTTGGCAAATGTCGCTTTCAGACGATTGCGGTCCCCAATCCAGGCCGTCACAAGACGTCAGCGGTCCCCTTGGTCCCCTCTAGCTTGTGTTTACATATGACAAATGGTTCTGATAATAAGTATGAATACTATAAATTCGTAGGTATGAATACTATACGTTTTGACTATTAATAAAATAGCATTAATCTTGCTCTTTGGTGGTAGTTAGCACGTTTTAACTATTTTTTTTTGCCTTTTAGTGCGGGGGACAAATAGGGGACTGTTAGTCGATCCCAAATATTTATAGCCTTAAAAATCTGTTGGTTCCATTATAGTCGACAAAAATTGGATTCCGGAGTCAATTTCCAATGACTAGCTTGCGTGTGCGTATGCATGTGTGTAGAATAAGGCTAACATATATACATTATAATGCATGAGTATTTTTGTACATTGAACTATAAATCATTAGATTCATATTAATATGAAGAATAAAATGAACGATTAGTGTACGTATTAGTTCCATTCAGACATGAAGAACGAACTTTTATTTTTTTTAAAAGTTTATCTAGTTTGTTATTAATTAGTATATTCCAAAGTCGTACATATATAATTAGTCCAGTCAAGATTCTCATGCATGCATAAGTGCATATGCAGCTTGGAAATATATTCTCATTAATTAGTTATTAGTATATTCTCCCTTTCAATTTCGTATGAATTTGAAAAACCGAACCTAATCTAACCGTGCAGAGTTTCTAGCACTGTTTTTTTATAAAGTGGAAAAGAATTTTCACTTTAGTACTTCTCTCCCTTTCCAAGTACGTAGGAGATTTTACATTTGGAATTTGGAATTTGGAAAAGAAGAATTTGATTTGCGTTTACCGTACGCATTTGTTTTCTATCATTCCTTTAATGTTTAGTAGCACAGTAGCACCTTCTGTGTGGAATCTTTTCATCTCGATCAATTTTTTTTTCTTTTCTTTTTATTTCCCTTATATATAGATATGGCTGCACAAAAAATTCATAGTTTGTGATTCGATTCGAATTTGATTCGAAAAAATTCGTAAAAAATTTGATTCAAAATTCAAAGTAACGTGAATCGTTGATTTTCGCTGATGACTTAAAACTTAAAACATAAGACTGTCCAGCCATAAGTCATAACTCGTAAGTCATAACTCTCGCTCTCAATTCTAAAATCCTAGACGACTTTCACCTCTCGCTTTCAGCGAATACGATCACTCTTCCTTGTTATAAAAAAATTCGTAAAAAATTCGATTCGAAATTAATTCAAAACAAACTCAAACTGGAGTAAGTTCGATTCGGTTCGATTCGTCTGCAGCCCTTAATATAGATTTTAATAATGAATATATAATTATATATAAATATATAATTATATACATAGGTTGGCTAAGATCAAGTTGCATGCTTGCTTGAAAATATCTCTTCTCAAGCACAAACATGACTGACATGGCACAATAACCGGTAAAATTATTTGAAGATCTTCAAATATTCTATTAAGTAAAATTAAAAAAAATAATCTAGAAATTAATAGAATATATATTCTCACAGTCATTGTCAACGGATATATTTTTCAATCAGAAATTCCTAAAGGAAAAGGTTCCATTCTCTCTACCTGGACCTTTTTTTCTTTTCTTTAATTTTACCAGGCATATATATATGCATTCAATATATTTTAGCTTGTGATTATAATTAGAAAATTCCTAATTTGAGTTGTGCGATATTAGCGTAGTAGGTATATTCAGTCAAAATTATAAGAACTTGTTGTTATTTGTTTCTTTTTGTAAGGGGCGGATTTAGGATCTAGAATTTTTGTTAGTGAGGGGCAAGAAAATTAGAAATCAGATTTGAATAGTTAATCGATTTCAAATCCATTATCTAATAGTGTATTAAATAAAACACAATGCTATGATTTCTAATTTTCAATACGTACTCTGACTTCTAATTCTAATCATCAATTAGAATTCAAGAAATTTATCATAATTTTAACTCTAAATTTAACATTAATTACAAATCAAAAGTCGAGGAGGATAAATAAAATTACAGAGAAGAGCAAAGTTAAACCAAACCTATAAATTTATATAAAATTTCAAAATCCAAGAGAACAAAGTCGAACAAAACCTACTTCTTGCTGCCACATTTTGTAACGTCTCAAACACAATTATATATATAATTAAGTAGAGAAATTTTGTAAAGCAGCGTGGGCGTGGTGTCAAAATCAAAGGCAAATGTGCACATCTTATCAATTCCTCAAAATGTAAAAGATGCTTTAGTCATTCACATGTGACATGTCTCTCTTTTTTCATCTCGTAATCTTTAGAGATTTTTCTAGGACGATAAAAAAAAAAAAAAAAAAAAAAAAAAAGTAAAGAAGCGCCTATCAAAATACATCATCGCTATTCTCTATGCATTGTACCATCACCACTCACATTTTCATGGCATTTTAATAGAATGTTCTCTCTCTCTCTACCTGGACCAGTTAATCTTATCCAAAGAGAGAGGATTGCTTTCCTCTTTTCTAACACCCTGTTTGGATGGAGAGTAGAAGAAAAAAAGGAGAGGTGATCTAAAAATAGAAGGGAATGGAAGGGAATAGAGTGGAATGTAATAGAAATGAAAATTAATATATTTAATATTTTTGTATTTGAATGATTAATGAGATAAAATAAATTTAATTTTCATTTCTGTCTTATTTTTGTTTGGTTGATTAAAATTTAGAAGATTTATGAGAAATTCGATGACTTTTACAGGATTGTAACAAAAAACTTATATGAAAATTATATAGGTAATATAGATTTGGATATTTGCGTTATTTTAAAAAAAAAATTTGCAAAAAAATTGCTATCCATCCATTACACTCCAAATTGGAAGAAAATCCAATTCTATTAATTACCTCTTGTACCCTTTAGCTCCGACATAATTTTATCAACCAAACACGATTCAACGAAAAGTTTTCTTTTCTTTTCTTTTCATTCCGTCACTTTCTCTGCTTTTCATCCAATCTAGGTGTAAAGGTAATTTCTTGTTTTTTTTTTTTTGTTTATTTATTTGATTTGATATAGTTGGGCCTAATGCTAAAGGGCCTTAGAAACCACAAACGAGGGAAGCGTATTCAATATTGTATTATATATCTAAACTATAACTATGGTATAATTATAATATGGCTGGGAGCATTGAGGCTACAATGAATTGAATATTATGTCTAAACTCTAAACAATGCTCCCAGCCCAGCCCAGCCCAACCCAGCCCAGCCATAGATATACAATTGAGCCTAGAATGAATGAAATGAATTGAATACAGCGATCAAAAATGCTGAAATTTTGCAACAAATGATGTAACTAGACTAAATATGTATATGAATGTGCTAAATAAGTTGATTTAATGATTTTTTTTGTTACTGTACATTAGATGCTAAATGTATAGATTTGTGGTTGAAATAAAATCATATAAATACTCCTATTATGTAAAAATATAGTAGACAATTTAAAACTTAAAATTTGAGGTTTTAAATAATTACTTTTACGATCATACCATATATATTTTTAAACTTCCGACTGACTTTTAACTGTTGAAAACTCAAACCGTTAAATCTCTTTTCCAAATATTTTGTCTGCCGCCATCTCTTCTCCAAATCTCTTGGTACTCAGATGACTCAGATCCAACTCGATTAAACTCTCAAACCTCCTCTCGTTCTTCTTCCCACCACGTACTCCTCTCTCCCCTCCAATGCCTCGATCCTCTTCTTGCAATCTCATCACCTCGCATCCTCAGCCGGTGTCTCCTCCCACCGAACTCTCAGGTACTCCACCTCCTCTGACGTTCCTCCGATGAATCCCAAGGCTCCTCCAACCACTGCCTCCGCTCCAGATAGGTTTGGTTTTGCTGAAGAAAACTTCACATCAAAGTGCCCCCTCTTCCAATCGGTTTGGCTTCTTAGGAGGACGCTTCACATCCAACATGCATTTTGTCCGGGACAGGCTCGTTGAGAACGACGAGCTCCGTTCCCGCAAGAAGAAACATGATTTCGATCAGGCTCGTAGGAGGAACCTTCAATTTCTCTATTCTCTCATCAGTTTTCAGATTAGGCGATCGCAATACCTCAAATCACGATTCAGCTAGCGGCCTCCACCTAAGTGCTCCGTCTACAGTGTTTTTCTGTCAGCTTTGACCTTCCGGCATGGGCGAGAAGTGTATAGATGAGTTGAAGTTCAAGATGAGCACGGAGCACAGTCACCGATCTGATGAGGTGCCATCTAGACAACGTGTGTACGGCTGGGACGAGCTTGAGAAGCACTCTTGACTGTTGATCTGGCAGCTTGTACACACTTGTGCGCATCCACAAGACTACAAGAGCACTTGCTCTGTGATCTACCTAATGAATAAAGTTACTAAACGAACTAAATGTAGCTCTCTTGTTGACTTTCAATCATATGTGCCTATATTTGAGAAACTATTTACTGTTAGGTGAATCAATTAGAGCTGTATTTTGAAATTGATGTTAATTTCATTATAAATTAGGTTATGTATGAGTGAGTACACGTTTTTTTTTTCAATTATCAATTAGAACTGGTACAGACTTGCTATGTTGTGTCTGTTTTTGGCTCTGATTTCACTGGTACAGACTTGTTGGTTTTGTTCCTTTATTGATCACATGGTTTTATTCACTGTCAACCATTGAATCAAGTGTTGTGGAGGGAAATGACACTGAGAAATTGTGTTCTCTAAATTGAGTTATGTGATAAAGGTTCACATTATTCAAAATAATTGAAAGTAGCATCTAGATGCAATTTAAAAAAAAAAAAAATTGAAACTTTTTGTTTTTACAGTATTCAACGAAATTGTTACAGAGTAATGTGATCAGGTTTACATAATTCAAAACAACTGAAAGTAGCATTTAGATACAAATTTTAAAAAAATAAAATTTTGAAAAAAAATTGAAATTTGAATTTTTTTTACAAGTTTACATGATTCAACGAAACTATCTATAGAGTTATGTGATAAGATTTACAAAATTCAAAATAATTGAAACTCGCATTTAGAAGAAGATTTGAAAAAATAAAATTGGAAAAAAACTTTGAAAAAAAAATTAAAAAAAAATTCGAATTTATTTTTACATATATATGTTTACAAAATTTGAAAATTTTAAAAAATAAAAGTTTGAAAAAAAAATTAAATTTGAAATTTGTTTACTGATTTACTGTATTCAACGAAATTGTCTACAGAGTTATGTGATTAGATTTACAAAATTCAAAACAATTGAGAGTAGCATCTAGATGCAAATTTAAAAAAAAAATTTGAAAATAAAAAAAATTTGAATTTTTTTACCGTTTATAGGATTCAATGAAATTATCTACAGAGTTATGTGATAAGGTTTATCAAATTTAAAATAATTGAAAGTAGCATATAGAAGGATATTTGAAAAAAAAAAGTTGAAAAAAAATTTTAAAATAAAATTTGAAAAAAAAAATTTTAGAATTTTTTTTTGAAATTTTCATTTTATTTTATTTTTACATATTTCTATTAACATAATTTTAAAGTGGTCATGGTCAAAAGTCTCAGTCAAAGCGGTTAAAGTTGGTAAAGTGGAGGTTAAAGTGGAGATTAAAGTGAAAGTTATTGGAGACCACACAAAAATGAGGTATGTATGTTGACAAGATTCATTGAGTTAGTTTACAGGATTTAGTATTGAAGTTTACTGATTTTGCTCTATTAGTTTATAGGATTTATGAAAATATCCGGAGATTTTTGAGGGACTGGAGTTGGAGGATTATTGGCTGCTTCCTATATTTTATATGTTTGATTTGTCATATGGAGTTGTTTTTGCTTCATTTATAATTTGCTAAGAACATTTGATCAGTACTCTTCTTGAAATATTTGCAATATATATGGAGTTGTTTGTAGATGTGTAAAAAAGAAAGAGAAAATCGATCAGGAAGCATGCAGGCGCGCTAAGTTCATATTTTAAAGATTTAATATATAGATCAATTGAACAAAAGACCCCTCTGATTTTCTTATTTACATTACCTTCGAATATATACATAAAATTGCAGAAACTACTAAAAAGGCTTATCTATGATAAAACCCATGCATGAATTTTCTTTCATGATTTCTGATCGCGCTGCATCTTCGATTGTAGGTAAAAGTTCCCGATGAACTGCTCGGTTTTCGCAAACAACTCTTGCTTTGTCATCTCCTCTGCCTCCATCCATTCTTCTTCCTTCTTGCTCTCTTTTTTACAATATTCCTGTTCACTTTCTGATCCTCCTATGAAGAATATGCTCGGCCTTGATGCGCACTTCTTCAGCTTTTTATTAACCCGTACGATTCCGCCGAATGTAATCTCCACTACTTTCCCCTTCTCGATAGGTTTTACGAGTGCTTGGCTAGCAATAGCTGCTATGCTCTGTGTTTTTTTCATAACATGACGTGTACCGTGATGGATATTGCTAGGATGAAGATATGGAGGGATGATGTGAGTTGTGAAATTAGGTTGTTTCTCATCATTAGTGGATGTGATTGCCTTGAGCAAGCCCGACTCGATACCGAGTGCTACGACAAGGATATTGAAGAGGAAATAGAGGTAAGGATGTCTTAGAGATGTGGGGATGAGAAGTGTTAGGAGAGCAAAGATGAGAAGAAGTACTAGCTTTGATATTTGAGAGAAAGGTGGAAGCTTGATCATAACTATTTGTTTGTTCGTAGGAGCTTTAGGGTTAATTAAGGAAAATATATATATACGCGATGTATATATAGACTCATAAAGGTGGTTTAGACTTTAGTGGATATGTGATGTGGACGTCTTGGGTTTAGCTAAGTAAGGTTCTATATGAGCGATTAGATATTAATTTGATCGTGTGATAACTATGTATACTTGGATTCATAGTAAATTTGTGGACCATTACAGAAAATAATATATACTTCACTTCTGTATCTGCTAGCAAAGATATATATTTATCAAAATGTTACAATTTATAATGTACTAATTAATGTTTGAGGCCACTAACTATATATATATATATATATATATATATATATATATATATATATATATATATATATATATATATATATATATATATGGGCCACTAACAATTTATAATCATTATTTTTCAGACAAATAAATCTGGACCATATATAATATATACTTGTTTAATTAATTCAATCCTAAGCAATTTATTGGTACTTAGATTTTTCTATTGATATTTGAGAGTTTTTAATTAAATTTAGCAATATATTATCCAGTCTCGCGGTATAACACCCTATGATCTATTAGGGGGTCCTGCTACGGCTTATATATATATATATATATATATATATATATATATATATATATATATATCCTAATATATAGATGCAAGGAGATCGATATATATGTGATTAGCCCAAAAGTTTCTAGACTTCACTGCTACGTTAACGTTTTTCACCCATAATTAATATATCCCCAGTTTTATTAATTGAGTATCCCCAAAGCAAAACAAGAGAACGAAGTTCGTTTGTAGATCTTAAGATTTCTAGATTTTCTAATATTGTTCTAATTAATATAATTAATGGTATCTTCGACTAAGAACTCCACTACTAATATTTAATTTAAGATGTCATATCCATATCGTAACTTGGTCGATATATTCAATGGTGTCAAACATCTAGCTAGCTAGGTGTCATCATCACCATAGCAGACTAAATCTAACAGACTAACACAATACATATATGGAGAAATAATAAACTAATAAAACATCAACAAGCTGTATCAAGGTTTACAGTTCTAGTCCTAAAAGATGATCCCACCTTAATCCTAAATCCTAAACTCTTGTGGTGGATTGATGATCCCACTTTTGATTGATCTGTCGTTTCTCTCTGTTTTTTATATATGCTTGTATATATATAGATTCTCTATGCATATATTAATTACCTATGCGACCCTAACATCTGTTTGTATTTTGATTGTAGCCTAATGGTTAAAGCTTTATTTTGTGGTTGAGAGGTCTTGGGTTAAAGTCTCACTCATTACAATTGTGCATTTTAATTTTCAGTCATCTCTATCAAAAATTTTTAGTTCTGCCTCTGAATGCACTGATCAGCCATGGTGAAGAAGAGATAGGGAGTATTTATAGGATGATGTTGAAGTCTCTTGGAGCTCAAAAACATGGTAAACTTGGTCATCATGCTCTGCTCCATACTTAAACATTTTTTTTTAGTATCATTTGATTAGTTTTAGACAAAATATGTGAAAAGACTGAATTATAATGATTCTAGGGCAAACACATAAGACAAACTATGTTTACATGTGCTTACAAGATTTTATTTAATTTATTTGACCATTTTAAGATGTTATGATCATGTATTATAAAAAATAAATAAATGGAAACAAAACAACAATAATCCTGGTGCCTATGCTTGTTCTAATTCAGATTCCTACAACAACAAATTAATCAATTACATGATGAAAAATGCTGAAATTTTGCAACAAATGATGTAACTAAACTAAATATGCATAACTGTGCTAAATGTCTAGATTTGTGGTTGAAATAAAATGATATAAATACTCTTATTATGTAAAAATACAGTAGACAATTTAAAACTTAAAATTTGAGGTTTTAAATAATTACTTTTATGATCATACCATATATATTTTTTATGTTAATTTGTCATATGGAGTTGTTTCTACTTCAATAGTAATTTGTTAAGAATATTTGATCACTCTTCTTGAAATATTTGCAATATGGAGTTGTTTCTCCTCTTGTAGATGTGTAAAAAAGAAAGAGAAAAAGAAGAAGAAAGGCCTATGTGACATGTGACAATTGACATTGAGAAAAATGTGTTGGTGTAAGGAAGTTATATATGGGTAGTGGTATCAGGCTCCAAAGCGCACTTTCAAGTTGATAACAACTTTAAAGATATGTTTGGGCTGGGCTGGGCTGGGCTGGGCTGGGCTCGTCTTGTCTTTCGTTTTCTTTTTGTCTTCATTGTACGTTGTCCACTTGTATCATTTCAGTAGTAGTATAATCTTTTGCTTCAATTAATCACACAATTCTATTAATTAATTACATAGTTCACCAGAACAATTATTTGGGGAAACATTTTGTGAATACGTATCAACAATGTTCGAAGTCGAAACCAGTGCTTGTATAATGAGTTGATGAACCTAATTAATTAGATCCTCTTCTCATGCTCTTAAAAAAATAATTGATATTTCTATCATAGATCTCTCGCATACATTCGTTAATTTTGAGATTCATATATGCTACCATACATATAGAGAGAGAGAGAGAGATGGGCTATGGTGCATTGCAATGCATAGGCATCCTTGTGCATTAGACCATAAATCACCGATTTAAAGTCCAAATAATCGATCCAAATTATTCATCTTGTTCTCCATATTAATATGTACTTGGAGACCAAATTTTACATTTTTTGGAATTTTTTTACTATTTATTAAGCCACTTTGAAAATCGCTGATCCGGTGGTCCAGAAACTTTTACTGTTTTTCACTGTTCACCAGAATTTTTAAATTTTCAAAGTGGCTTAATAAATAGTAAAAAAATTTCAAAAAATGTAAAATTTGGTCTCCAAGTACATATTAATATGGAAAACAAGATGAACGGTTTGGATCGATCATTTGGACTTTGAATCGGTGATTTATGGTCCAATACACAAAAATGCTTATGCATTGCAATGCACCATAGCCCATCTCTCTCTCTCTATATATATATATCTGATTCTTGGGGCAAGAAGGAACCAAGTAATTAAACAGCATTCTACCTCGCTTTTACTTCATTACTTTCACCAGGAAGCATGCAGGCGCTATAAGTTCATATTTTAAAGATTTAATATATAGATCAATTGAACAAAAGACCCCTCTGATTTTCTTATTTACATTACCATCGAATATATACATTAAATTGCAGAAACTACTAAAAAGGCTTATGTATGATAAAACCCATGCATGAATTTTCTTTCATGATTTCTGATCACGCTGCATCTTCAATTGTATGTAAAAGTTCCCGATGAACTGCTCGGTTTTCGCAAACAACTCTTTCTTTGTCATCTCCTCTGCCTCCGTCCATTCTTCTTCCTTCTTGCTCTCTTTTTTACAATATTCCTGTTCACTTTCTGATCCTCCTATGAAGAATATACTCGGCCTTGATGCGCACTTCTTCAGCTTTTTATTAACCCGTACGATTCCGCCCAATGTAATTTCCACTACTTTCACCTTCTCGATAGGTTTTACGAGTGCTTGGCTAGCAATAGCTGCTATGCTTTGTGTTTTTTTCATAACACGACGTGTACCGTGATGGATATTGCTAGGATGAAGATATGGAGGGATGATGTGAGTTGTGAAATTAGGTTTTTTCTCATCATCAGTGGATGTGATTGCCTTGAGCAATCCCGACTCGATACCGAGTGCTACGACAAGGATATTGAAGAGGAAATAGAGGTAAGGATGTCTTAGAGATGTGGGGATGAGAAGTGTTAGGAGAGCAAAGATGAGAAGAAGTACTAGCTTTGATATTTGAGAGAAAGGTGGAAGCTTGATCATAACTATTCGTTTGTTCGTAGGAGCTTTAGGGTTAATTAAGGAACATATATATATACACGATGTATATATATATAGACTCATAAAGGTGGTTTAGACTTTAGTGGATATGTGATGTGGACGTCTTGGGTTTAGCTAAGTATGGTTCTATATGAGCGATTAGATATTAATTTGATCATGTGATAACTTTGTATACTATTGGATTCATAGTAAATGTGTGGACCATACAGAAAAGAAAATATACTTCACTTCTGTATATCTGCTAGCATATAAAGATATTTATCAAAATGTTACAATTTATGATGTACTGATGTTTGGCCACTAACTATATATATATATATATAGAATTTGGCTAATATGCTATGGGTTGCATAGAGGCCTCCTGTGCTACAGCTCAATATTCGATTTTTCAAAATCCTAACGGTCGATCCGAACCGTTCATCTTGTTTTCCATATTAATATGTGTTTGGAGTTTTGGAAATTTTTTACTATTTTTTTGATTTATTGAATATCGCTGTTTTTTATGGTCCAGATTTGTCTGAAAAACAGCGATTTTCAATAAATCTAAAAAAATTGTAAAAAATTTCCAAAAAATATAAAATTTGGTCTCCAAACACATATTAATATGGAGAACAAGATGAACGGTTCGGATCGATCTTTATGATTTTAAAAAGTCGAATATTGAGCCGTAGCACGGGAGGCCTCTATGCAACCCATAGCACCGTAGCCAAGTCCATATATATCTGTGTGTGTGTGTGTGTTAGTTTTTAATGAACATATATGACGGAATAAATTACATCTGAACAACTTTATACAATTATTTCTTATATTTTAATGAAAATTTGGAATACTTTGTTTCCGAGATAAATATGAAAATCAATTGTCATCTAATTTTAAATATTATCAAAAGATTGGTTTCTATTTGAATTTCGAAGTTATAACCTTCATACTAAGTATAGTACGTACATTGACGTCTCATAAATAAATTTATTATTGTCAGAATATTGTGGCAATTAATAAGAAATGTATTAGTTTTCAGTTGATTTAGTGTATGATTAATTGGTAGACATATAGTTAGGATAATAACATGGATTTCTTGTTTTGACTTGCATGGCATGGCTTTTGAAAACACCTCCCAAAGATCACATCATAAAAAATAAAATAAAAAGGGCAGGAAGAAGATGCACGTGAAGTGTGGATCCTCTGCGGCAATTACTGGATGGGTGATGCATGCAGTAAGTAGTGCACTGTTGTATTGGTATATGTAGTAGTAGTACTACCGTACACAGTGACAAATGAATAGTTTGAGTTCGGTTCGGCGGGGTCAAAAATTCGTGTTTCGAGTATAATTCAGAAATAATTCGGTACAATAATAAAGAAGAAAAAACCAAAAAAACACCCCCAGAAAAAATAAAATAGAAAACAATTGATGAATGATTTTCCTATATCTGATACAACTGTCTACATTGTTTGTTTATGAAGAAAACCTCTGTAGAGACATGACTCAAAAAAAAAAAAAAAAAAAAAAAAATCTTTTTATCTGACACAGTGGCAGACTCTCAAACGGCGCCCATGGGAAACTGGAAAAAACATTGGCAATTGTTGTAATATTTCTTAAATCAAAAGGGTGGCATTTCAAAAGTAAAAAAGTCTGGAAGTTTGAATAAAACGCGAGGGCAACGAATCTTTCAAATAAAACTTGATATATACGGCTAATTCGTAAAATTCGCAAATAATTTGTGAATAAATCGTTAAATACGCAAATTACTGTTTTATACGCGGTTTGATTCGTAAGGTGCTCAGTTCCGAATTATTTGCGAATAATTCGTGAATAACTCTCGAATATTGTTATTGTGCTACTACACTACATTCAGTAACAATATATATATTTGTAGCAGTGTGTGTGTGTGTGTGTATAGGAGTTGGCTACGGTGCTACGCGTAGCATAGAGGGCATCCGTGCCACGGCTCAATATTTGAGTTTTCAAAATCCTAACGGTCGATCCGAACCGTTCAACATGTTCTTCATATGAATATGTACTTGCAAACCAAATTTTATATTTTTTAGAATTTTTTTACTTTTTTTTAGATAAGTAGAAAATCACTATGAACGGAATAAAATATGTTTTCAAGACTCTTCTCTACCCTCTTTGCAATCAGTAGGATCTAAAATTATTTCACTTGTCAAATTTTGGTGTACTAATTCTAATACAGGATCTCTTTTACACTTATCTCTTATTTTACCGATGGATACTAATGATCTTTGCTCTTAGGACCTTCTACCTCATTCCGAGGAAGAAACCACTTCCCTAGAGGAAGTAGTGGAGGGAGAGGAGCTACCAGGGGCACCCACCCCAATGGTCGACGGTTCAATCCATACGCTTGGTATAATCCCGACTATATAGCTTGACTATGCAAGGCTGGAGAAAGTTTTTGAAGATATGCTGACTACTTGCATCCCTTTGTAGCTTAGACCAACAATTTATTTTGCTGTCATGTTTGCTTTGCAGTTCCTTGTTCCTCTTTTGTAGTTTACTATTGTCGTTCTTTTGTTCATCTATCAGTGCCCTTAAACAATGCTTTGTATACATGCTTTGAGCTCTAGATAGTTGGAGCTCTTAGCATTTGACATTATGGTTTCTTAATGAAATCGGTGGGTTACACCTGCTTTATCAAAAAAAAAAAAATTCTAACATCGTTTAGTCGTATTTTTGTTCAAAATAATTATAAAATGTATTATTTAATCGTACTATCTAACTAAATCTTTATTCTAAATAAAAAAAAAGTCCAGAGGTGGCCGGTATGGAATAAAAATTTCAAACAATATATTCTTTTATAAAAACTAGAAAAAAAAAGTCAGATTTGATAATTTATATTTAAAGTTATCCATTAATAAAAATGTCGACATCAGAAGCCCCGAATTGAATCTTGGATATATATCTACTTAATTTGCTGAATTTTTAATTTCAATAAAAATGTTAACTATTAAATATAGATGATAATACAACTAATTTTATATTCTTGTTGTAGCTGTCGTGGTACGTAACTGATGCTTAATTAGACTGTTTAACTATGACGTATATTGTAACTTGGTCGATTCAATGGTGCGTGTCAAACATCTAGGTGTGAGGTGTCATCATCACCATATATAGCAGACTAAATCTAAAACAATATATATATATATATATATATATATATATATATATGGAGAAATATTAATAAAGATATATAGCATGCAAGAGCGAGCTGGGAAATTAAATCAATCAATAGCAATTAATTTCTTTACTGCTCAAATTTTATTAAGGGTGATTTCAAGATATATATTCATCAAGTGTTCTATTAAGTAAAAACAATTTTAATTCAAAATAATCTACTACGTAGCAATATACTACCTGAAAGAAAAAGAAAATAATCTAGTAATTATTAAAATATTTTCACAGTCATTGTCAACGATATATCGTTGTAATCAGAAAATCCGCAAGGAAAGTGATCCATATTCTGTACCTGGGCCTTTTCTTTTCTTTAATTTTACCAGGCATGCATTCGATATAATTAATTTTAGAGAGAAAAAATTCATTTTCTGTACTTAATTGTGATATTAACGTAGGTAATTAAATTCAGTCGACTCATATATATATATATATATATATATATATATATATCATTCAAAATTTATTTGGTTCTTCGATCCCGTTGGCACAACTTAAACCTAACAACTATATATTTGTAACTAGAGAAAAAATTCTACACCATCATGCTGTCAAAATCAAGACAAAATGTGTACAATATCTTACCGAATCCTCAAATGTAAAAGATATATACTTAATTCTTCTTTTTATCTCAAGACTCTAGCAGATGGCTTAATTAATTTAGTTCACATGGGATGGGGCATGCATGTAGATCTCTCTTTTTCCATCTGTGCGGCCTGACCAAAACGCTAAACGCTAATTAAGCTATGGTATCAAAACGCGCTATTTGAGTTACGGACGCTATAGCGGTAATAGCGGTCCGCTATAGTGCATAGCGTGTAGTGCAAATAGCGCGCGCTATGCAACATGAGCTATTTTTTTTCTTTTCAATTTATATGGACTTTAAATAAAGGCTTATATTCGATTTTAACCGTGATTTTTTTTGTAATTGACGTATTAAGTTTTATATTAAACTATTAATTATAAATGAGAGATCCATCAAACGAAATCAAATAGGAAAGCTACAGCACGCTATGCAACATGAGCTGTTTTTTTTTTTAATTTATATGGGCTTTAAATAAAGCCTCAGATTGAATATATTAAAATATTTCTTGAAGTAACAAAATGATACTTAATATATGGTAGTTTGAATATCTTGAATAGATTAAGATAGTTAACTATGCCATGATGTCTAGGTTATTTTAAAATTTAAATAGAAAAAATATAGATTATGTCATGATGCTGAATATATTTTGAATAGAAAAATATCGATAGTTTATGATATTAGTTACTATAGATATTTTGAGTCGCAATATGGACTTTGTATTGGTTCAATATGAATATTATAATTTTTTAATTAATTTGATGTTATTTATTGTTATATGAGACTTAGATAATGTTGATATTTAGTACAAATATATGATATAATTTCTATAAAAAAAACGCTATGTTGCATATTTTTCGCTATAGCAACGTTATTCGCTATAGTTTTTTTGTAGGCTTTCCACTATGACGCAATAAACGCTATTTAGAACCTTGGACAAAACACATAAGACAAGCTATATATGCATGTCTACATGTGATTAGAAGATTTTATTTAATTTATTTGATCATTTTAAGATGTTATGACCATGTTTATTAAAAAAAAATGGAAACAAAACAACAATAATCTTACTGCCTATGTTAATTTGTTTTAATTCAGATTTCTACAGCAGCATTTTAATCAATTACATGATGACACATGCTGAAATTTTGCAGAAAATAATGTAACCAACTAATTATTTATGGTAGAAATAAAATCATATAAATACTCTCATTCTTATTATGTAAATATATATAGTAGGCAATTTAAAATTTAAAATTTGAAGTTTAAAATAATTACTTTTATGATCATGCCATATATATTTTAGATGTTTGATTTGCAATATGGAGTAGTTTCTACTTCATTTGTAATTTGTCAAGAACATTTGATTATTCTTCTTGAATTTTTTTAACCAAGGAATGACATATTTTATACCGATAAGAGTTGATGAATATTCATTTTTTAGGAAAATTAATTCAATTAATTTTTTAAAAGCAGAAACATGTGGAGCAAGAATCATGTGAAAAATCAGATGCATTAATTTTTTGGATAAAACAAAATGTCAAATGCAAGAATTAAAACGAAAAGTTACAAGTGTTTTTTTCTTTTTTGCCAGATGCAATTATATATGTGGATGATAAATATATGTGATATACAAAAAAAAAATCTGTTATATTTGTGGGTAAATATTGGATAATCCAAGAATTAGATGAGTGACCTCTTTTATTCCGGTAGCTTTTATAATATTCCATCCGACCATCCGGATTAGACTCATAAAAAGAAAATAAAACAGAGTTTGCTAGCCTTTTCTATTACCAAAATAAAAGACAAAAAAAAAAAGATAAAAAGGGGACACTTAATACTTTGTGAAACAAGGAGAAGGTCATGTCGGAAAGAAACAAATAAAGAAAGAAAGAAAGAGAAATTCCAATTTGCCATTTTGACAGAGATGTTTTCATTCTTGCTACATACAAGAATGAGACAGTATCCGTGAGAGATACTGCTGTCGCTAATAGAAAAAGCACATTTATGTTGGTATATTCTCGTGGATAGTCAGCTTTTACCCTCGCGGATACTGTTCCATTCTATAGTCAGCTTTTACCCTCGCGGATACTGTCCCATTCTTGTAGTTATATGGTTACTGTGCTAGCTGTTGGCATGTATTGTTGGAAAAATATTAACTAACCAGCTAATTTTAAATCTAAATTTTGATCACTAAATAAATAACAATTATATTAAAAAAATATAATCAAGAATATAATTAAAACTTTATTACCCGGAGCTGCAAAATGCGGACCTAAGGCAACTTTCCGTCCTAAGCGCAAGAATAATCGGTTAAGATTGCCCCAAGTTACGTCGGTATTCCTCTGCTTGCAGGCGCAACCATGGTAGAGGTTGATGTAGCTTCTTTCAATAATGATAGCAGAAAAATATGTTTTCTATAAGAAAATATTTGTTTGTGGGAGAATAGAAATTGAATTTATGAAATATGGAGCTAACAGGGAGAAGAAAATATATTAATTATTGGATGATTACTCTCCAAATGGTATGGCTATTTATAGGTAAAACCATAGATCGATATCAATCAATATATGAATTTATGACTATTAAAAATGATATTTAATATATTACCATTTTTTTATTATTAAAATAAATCAAACAGTAAAATGTGAATCAAAGAAACGGTCATATTTGAATAAATGGTAATCACATGCATATACAAAAAATCAAACGGAAATTTGATTTCATTGCTTGCGCAAGCTGGAGCAAATTAATTCAATTGATTGTATGAGTAAATGACAAGATTTATAAGTTGCATCAAAGACACGAAAAGCTTGCTATCTAACATATATATATGATTTGATTTTTAGTGGCAGTAGACAATGAGCTTTTGTGTAAAAATTGGATTAAGAAATTATTTCACAATTAGCTCCATAATTCATAAAATTAAAACGTTAATATTAACATAAATATTTATTTAAATAAATTCTTTTTTTTCAAAATATATTTCTAACATGTATATATTCTTCCAAATTTCTATTGGCATTTTTATAAAGTTTGCTGGTTTCATTCTAGCATTGTTTTTATAAAGTGGATAAGGATTTTTCACTTTTGTTCTCTTCTCTACCTTTCCTAGTTCGTAGGAGATTTCACATTTGGAAAAGAAGAATTTGTTTTCAATCATTCTTTTCTTTTAATTAGTTGCAGCTGTGTGGAATCTTCATTTCATTTCATCTTCTATTTTTTTTGTTAATTTCCCTTGTAGATTTCAATAATGAATAAATATATAGTTTATTTATTAGTTGTTCCTTGCATTCATATATATCCATGCTTGTGCAATGTGTTAAAATGCAGTTTTGTTCATGCACGCGGAAGGTTAATGATAGAATTTATGTGAAAATTGAAAAAGGGAGAGAAAAGATACTCCAGTTGTAATTATATTTTTCTCATTTTAAAATCCGCATATATAAGTCCGCATTAAAATTTACATATGCGATCACATACATTATAAATTTAGTGTAGAGGAAGCAGCTAAACGAATTTCTTCGGACAAATTAATCTAAGCTCAACCCCCAGTCCAATCTCTCACATATGTTCATCTTGCTCTTCTTCTCTTGCACACATTGGATTATATTAATTTACTCAAGATCGATCTTTCGATCCTTTATGTGGGTATTGAATTGAACAAAAACAATATATATCATTAAGCCGTTGCACTTCCATCTTGCCCCTCTTCTGATTACTACATTGGGGACATGTTTTAATAAATTTCCTACAACATTAATTTAGGCTAAAAAACAAAATCAGAAAGAAAAATAATAAACAAATAATCGCATAACTAAAAGAGCAACAGTATAAACTATTTTTTAATTAACATGCATTACCAGGCCAATGAGTCCGATGTTAATTGAAAATAAGCCTATTTAGAAGGATAAGTTTGCATGCTGATGACTTCTTTTATTTCAAATTCTAAACAAAAGTATTCATGGTAAGTGGCAACTCTATTACCAACCACTAATTAACAACCAAGGAACCAATCATGCATCATACCTTATGGTCTCCAATTGTAAACAACAATATTAAAAAATTCTTATAAAGCCCTTAAAAGGTGAAAGACAAATACAAACATGGATTGAAGTGTATGTCATTAGTTTCTCTTTTGTCTCTTTGTTTGAGGTTTTCCAAAATGTCCATTTGAGTTTTGAAAGTTACACATTTCATCACTCACATGAGCGGTAGATCATGGTCATCTTTTACAGCCAGACAAATTATTAATAACTAATTACTAATTACCAGACAAATTATTAATTACTAATTACTAATTACAGTATGGATATGAAAAAGAACTAGCATTTGGTCTAGTGATAAAAACACATAAACGTCTCTGCTTTTGAACATATTTATTTTAGTCTAAAATGCATGAAAGATAGGAGAAAGATAGGAGAAAGAGAGATCTAGAGCTAGTTGGCTTCTCCAGTGAAGAGAGAGCAGCGGATTGTGGAGAGGCGCTAGAGGAGATGAGACGATTTAAGTTTTGGAGGAGATACAATTTGGGTTTTGGAGGAGATTGGTGGTTTGCAGGAGAGGCGCTGGAATCGGTGGTTTTAGAGGAGAGACACCGGAGAGTGGTTTGGAGGAGAGAAGCGGTCGGATTTGAGTCCATATGCCGGATGAAAAGTTATGCGTCAGCATATCCACATATGCGTCCGCATTTTAAAATATATATATATGAGACTACATGACAATTTGAGCAAAATAGCTGACTACGTACATACGCATATGTGGTTTATGTAGTCGCATTTTAAAACACATCTGATATGGCACACACAACTGATAAAATAACTTAAATTCTTTATTGCTCAAATTTTAGTAAGAGTGATTTCAAGATATTCAAGTCTTCTATTAAGTAAAAACAATTTCAAAATAATCTATTATGCAGCAAATAAATAAAAAATATAGTAATTAATAAAATATTCAGTCATTGTCAACGATTTACGTTGTAATCAGAAATTCCGCAAGGAAAATGATCCATATTTTCTGTACCTGGACTTTTTCTTTTCTTTAATTTTACCAGGCATTCGATATATTTTACAGAGAAAAAATTCATTTTCTGTACTTGTGATATTAACGTAGGTAAATTCAGTCGACTCATATATCATTCAAAATTTATTTGGTTCTTCCCGTTGGCACAACTTAAACCTAACAACTATATATTTGTAATTAGATAATTTTCTACACCATCATGCTGTCAAAATCAAGTCAAAATGTGTACATCTTATACCGAATCCTCAAATGTAAATACAGCATATATATGCATCCAATATCCTGTAATCTTCTACATAAACTGCATTTTAAAACATGAGGTGAACTCAGAGCTAAAACTCATCGAATCAGCTATAAACAATGAATCCAAACTGTTGAAACCCGCCTACTTTACGAGTGATGCGTCTACATGCACTAGTGGAGAACATACAATTAGTGTCGCCTTAAAAAACCGACACTAATACTTTAGTATCGGTCATTTACAAAAAACCAACACTAATAATATTAGTGTCGGCTATTTATATGTAGGCGACACTAATAACTGAGAATTAGTGTCGGCTGTTTATAAACAGCTGACACTAATGTATTAGTGTCGGCTGTTTATAAACAACCGACACTAATACTTAACAATTAGTGTCGGCTATTTATAAACAGCCGACACTAATTCTCAGTTATTAGTGTCGGTTGTTTATAAACAGCCGACACTAAAGCTAAAAAAATTTCATTTTAAGTCCCGCGCACCTCTTTCAAACGCACGCTTCTCTCCGATCTGATCTTCTCAAACCTAGCCTCTTCTTCTAGGCGAATACCAGAAGATGTGACAGGAACTCCACAGGAACTTCACTTCGCTTCACGCTTCTCTCCGATATGGTCCTGCGCATGCTTCACGAAAAGGGGCGTAACTTTTGATCCGTCCGTCGGATCGAGCTGAAATTTTGACAGGAACTCCACAGCCCAAAACCGGAGGAGAAACAAATCTATGATTCATTTTGCCATTTTGCGGGCTCAGATTCGCGATCCGAGTCTTCCTTCATGGACTTTTGGTATAGTCTTTATAATTTTAGAGTTTTTAGGGTCTTTTATGTATCTTTTATGTATTTTCTGTTTTAGGGTTTGTATGATATTTTATTTAGGGTCTTTTATGTATCTTTTATGTATTTTCTGTTTTAGGGTTTGTATGATAACAATAAATGAGCAATTTGGATGATATTTTATTTAGTGAGTGTTATTTGTAAATTATGATGAATTATTTGATATCTTTGTTTTATATATAGTTCAGCAAAAATATATGAGCATTCCAGAACAAAAATTTTCATTTTTAGAATTTTCTATGATTTATAGTGAATTTTTGAAATTTATTTTTAAAAAAAAAAAAATTAGTGTCGGCTATTTATTAAAAAGCCGACACTAATAAGTATTAGTGTCGGCTATTTATTAAATGGCCGACACTAATACTTATTAGTGTCAGCTTTTTAAGAAATAGCCGACACTAAAAGTTAGTATTAGTGCCGGCCATTTAATAAATAGCCGACACTAATGCCTTACTTTTAGTGTCGGCTATTTACAAAGTATTAGTATCAGCCCGATTAGTGTCGCCTAATGTCCGACACTAATACCCATAAACAGCCGACACTAATTTCAAGTTCTCCACTAGTGATGTAAAAAAAAAAAAAAATTTGAAATTAATTTTGCATAGAGTAAAGTGGTTAAAATACGTTCAAAAAATAAATGCATTAAAATTAATTTATTAACCTTCTAATTTTGATCGCTTGACTTTAAACTAAATTAATTAATTCAAATATTTAAAATTTTCACATATATCATTCAAAATTATAAGAACCTCTGTTATTTGTTTCTTTTCCGTTGGCACAACTTAAACCTAACAACTATATATTTGTAACTAGAGAAAATTTTCTACACCATCGATCATGCTGTCAAAATAATAGCAAAATGTGTACATGCATCTTACCGAATCCCCAAATGTAAAAGATACTTCTTCTTTTAATCTCTAGTTGATGACTTTAGTTCACATGGGATGGGGCATGTCTCTCCTTTTTCATCTTGGTTAATTTGATAATTTACTTGTATTTTTAACAGGATTTATGTTTGAATTTATGTGAGAATTAAGTAAAATGTGCATTCAAATAGGTGTTGTTTTGTGTGGAAAAGTTAGAATTTATGTGGGATTAAATAAATTGAAATGGGTTTTTTTTTTTTTTTTTTTTTGAATAAGTATTGTTTAGAATAGAACAGGCACTGTGTAGGAGAAATTAAGTTATATGCTATAGTTCTAATTTTTTTCTCATTTTAAAATTTACATATATAAATCCGCAATCAAATTTCATATGCGATCGCATATAGCATATATATGCATGCAGTATCTAGTAACTTTCTACGTAAACTGTATTTTAAAACATGAGTAGAACTAGAGTGTTCTTAAGTTCATCAAGTCTCTTGGTGAACTCAGGGCTAAAACTCATCGAATTGGCTTTAAATGACGAATCCGAACCGTTGAAACCCGCCTACTTTACGAGTGATGCGTCTCCATGTAAAAAATAATAATTTTGCATAGAGTCAAGTGGTCAAAATACATTCAAAAAATGATTGCATTAAAATTAATTTATTAACCTTGTAATTTTGACCGCTTGACTTTAAACTAAATTAATTCAAATGTTTAAAATTTTCACATGTAGACGCATCACTTTTAAGGTAGGCGGGTTTCAACGATCGGATTCGTTATTTGAAGCCGATTTAATGAGATTTAGACTTGAGTTCATCAAGAGGCTAGATGAACTTAAGAACAGCCTAGTTCTACTCTTAAAATCAAGGCAAATTCACTGGTTACCATTATTATATATGTTGTAACTAGTGAATTTCCTACGCCAACGTGTTGTCATGAAAATGAAGGCAAAATGTAAAAGATGCTTTTGTCATTCTTTAGTAGATGACTTTAGTTAGTAGTTCACATGTCTGATGTCTCTCTTCTTTTCATCTTGTAATCTTGTGTAGATCTTTCTAGGATGAAAAAAAAAAGCAAACGAAGCTATCAAAATGCATCATCTCTATTATCTACCGTACAATAGATTGAGTAATGAGATGCTTTCTTTTCAAAATCAAGGAAATTAAAATGTACAAATCTTATCAAATCCTGAAATGGATAAAAAGATGGTTTTGTTATTCTTTAGTAATATTAAAAAAAAAAAAATGACTTTAGTTGACATGTGCTATGTGACTATGTCTCTGTTTTTCACCTTGTAATCTTTGTAGATGTTTCTATTTTCTAGTCTAGGACCAAAAAGGGCAATCAAAATGCATCAGCTGTCACTTCCATTGATTTGTTAAAAAAAGAAACAAGAAAAGTAAAACCAATACGGCCCAAGTTCTGATTTGATATAGTTGGGCTGGGATGCAGAACTGGGCCGGCCTTGAATGAATTCATGAATTGAAAATCGAAGGCTGAGACTTGAGAGAGCAAGTGTCAGTGGAGAAGAGAGAAATTTCTGGAGCGTTCCAGTCTTTCAGAGAAGGAAGACAGAGAGTGATAAAAAAATAAATAATTTATTCACAGTATACTCGGTCTCATTTTTGTATCTCTGATGGTAGGACCCGGTTATCATAAACTTACTGTAGTGAATACTGTTGAAGTACTGTACAAACTACAGTACTGGGATCGTCCCGTTCAGGATTATATATCTATCTCCATTCTTATATTATGCACGTAGATGTCCTGATCCGCCAACGGCTACAATTTAAAAATGAAATTTCATATTTAATATCAACTCTCAATCATATAATATGTCTTCTTTTGATTAAATACATCTATTTTATGTGTAGAAGTCTAAATTTAGTTAATAATATACTTGCCACGCGTATTGTCACATGATATGTTACAATTAAATTTTATGTGTAGAAGTCTAAATTTAGTTAATAATATACTTGCCACGCGTATTGTCACATGATATGTTACAATTAAAACTAAACAGAGATTTTTGCTATTTTTCTCCATTTGTTTCCTTATTTCTCCATTTATTTTCTAATTTCGCCTCCAGTCATTTGATTGAGCACTCCGCCTCTTTTAAAAGATTTCACCTTATTTCATATATTATTCATTTGAATGGTAACCTCCTTCATCTGACAATCTCTATTTCCATTATTCAACTCAGACGTCAGTACTAAAACAAAACTTAGCAACTCGTTTAAAAGCTATCTATCGATCTCATTTTTATTTATTTATTTTCCTCACAAAGAAGGGAATACAAAAACTTAGCAACTGCGGATCCCAAAGCAATAGAATTAGAGCATCTACATCTCTGAAACTCTTGGAGTTTCTAAATAACTGTTAACTAATTTTTAGAAACTTTATCTCTGAAAGTTTATAAACCCTCACATTCCTGAAACTCAAAATTAGAGTTTCTTAATTGCCACATCAGCAAATAAATTACAAGAGAAAAGAATTTCAGCGAATTATTTGGCCACGTCAGAGTTTATAAACGGTTTCTTATTAAGAAACTTTGGAGCAAAGTTGCTAAATAAGAAACCCATCTGCATCCCTAAAACTGGTTTAGAAACTGCCACATAAGATTAGAAACTCAAAGAGTTTCAGGGATGTAGATGCTCTTGTATTAAACTTAGCAGTCCGGTATAGGGTATCGCCTCTATCTAATTCCTTATCTCAATTAATTTTTACTACCTTGTAATTTTTTATTTGTATTACTGTTTTCACTAACATTATATATTTTTAAATTGCATAGTACTTTCAAAATGCACTATAGGGCATGTCATTTTAAATAACAATTTCAATTTGAAGATGCATATGCTTACATGTTTTTCACATTATTTATTTTTCCCCAACGATATCAAACAAAGACACTTATTTTGTCTATCGGAGAAGAAACAATGGACGACAAGACAAAGTTCGTGGTTCGTTCTTAGATAATGGATGAGTGGTTCCTTATAACCCACATTTGCTTATGCGATATAATTGTCATATCAATGTTGAAGTTTGCTCGAGCATTCAAGCTGTTAGATATATTTTCAAATACATTTACAAGGGATATGATCGTGCAGCCGTGGCTGTTAAACCAGGAACTGAAGAGAACAAAGTTAATGCAATAGATGCAGAGATTATTGTTGGACAACATGCTGGGAAAATAATTTTTCTACCGAGAATTTTGATGTGTCCATCTGATGATGAGATGTTTCCTTTCAAGTTTACACAAAAGCAATTCCCTATTCGTCTGAGTTTTGCCATGACAATCAATAAAGCACAAGGACAAACAATTGCTAACGTCGATATCTATTTACCCGAGAATATTTTTTCGCATGGCTAGTTATATGTCGCATTGTCAAGATGTACATCACAACGTACAACAAAAGTCATGCTGAAATGGAAAGAGGAAATTGATGCTCCAAGAGTGTTTACAAAAAATATAGTTTATCGAGAGGTCTTGAGTGAGGAATAAGATATGAACCATATTAATTTAATATTTCTAATTTTATTATATGTTTTCAATTTGAGCAATTATAATATATTTTTCATATTTTATTTGTTCATTTTTAGAAATGTTGGACTACATAAAAAAAGATCATACTGGCAATGATACTTCAAAATTTTTGTTCATGTTATATTTAATCCGACGTTTTATTTGTTATTATTTCTTTTCATTATTATTATTTATTACTTGATCTTCGTTTTTTGATGTTATACTTCAAATTTTTTTTTACTTTACTTCCCTCCCAATTTGTTTTGCCAAATCATATGATATCTAGCTAGGGTTTTCATTTCCCGCCCAAATTACTTCCCTCTGAACGTCTTCCTCTCGAATATGGATCCCCTAAAATAACCCAAATTTGATTTTGTATCCGGACCGTCCATTCTGGTCTCACACGAATATTGAAGGGATCGGATTCTGATCGGACAGTCCAGATAAAAAGTCAAAATTTGGGTTACTTTCAAATTCTCCTTCCCTCTTTTCTCTTTTCTCTTTCAACTCCACCACCAAATACAAATCCCCCGTTCTGTTCTGTTCTCTCTCTCCCGAACGGACCGAGAAAACCACGAGCACCTCCTCCTCCTCCTCTCTACCTCTATCCGCCATACACCGCATTTTCCCCTTTTTTTCCTCGTCCAAACCTAACCCTAATCCTAATTTCACGGTAAGAGCTCCATTTTTTAGGATTTCATAAATTTTGTCAATTTTTCTCTGATTCAAACTGCAATTCTTTTGCAGTTCTCGTCTGTGAAAGACAAATTAGTTCTATAAAAGGAAGGCAGAACAGAGAAGACAACGTGTGGCTGCTGACAAGAGCAAGAGCAAGAGCAAGAGCAAGAGCTAACCATAGATTTGAATACCCCCTTCCTGGTACTGAATTTTCCTCCTTTTAATTTGTTTGGTTTCAGCCATTCATGTCTAGAAAACCACAAGCACAAGTAGAAGCTGATGTCCAGGAACCCAATCGGATAGCCCCACTTGGCTCAAACGACGACGAACTTGAGCGTGCTCAGGCGAGAGCCGCTGCCCGCCGACGCCGGTCTTCCCTCTCCGTATTGTACGCGCAAGCCGCGGCTGCTTGTCAAGCCAACGGAGAAGAGAATGCTAAGTCGGATGTGATGGATAGAGAGCAAATCTTGGACTTGTATCAGAACTGCATCCGATTAGCTTCAGAGAATGTTCGTACTCTCTCTCCCTCTCTCTCTCTTCAGAGAGAAAATACCTTCCCCAACTGTACTGTGCTATTTTTCTAGGAATCCTTTAAATTCTTTCGCTTTACCCATAAATTCCTGCAAATTCATCCTTTTTCTAGGAATCCTTTAAATTTTTGAAATTAACAAAGGAACTATACAATGAACGGGGATGAGGTTCTAAAGTTGTATGACCGTTGCCTGAAGCTTTACTCAGATAATGTCTGTACAGTTTCTCTTCTTCCCTATTACATTTTTCTTATTTTCTGGTTGGTTTTTTATTTTCTCTATCTTATACAGAAAATTAACCAAAAGAATACATGGGAACTTGGTCTAATCGACCACTTAAGCGAGGTTATCAAAGCAGATACAGAGCAAGATACTGAAACCAACTTTCAGAAGGTAACTTCTATTCTCTTAACTGTTCATTTCAAACTACATAGTGATCTTATACCATTTTTGCCAAAGAGATTCCAACATTTCTATATGTGGAACTGAGACTTGACATTTTCTGGGATGTTCTCAAATAACAGAAAACTGTTGAAATTTAAGTTAAATTCAAACAATATTAAAGTTGCCACTAGTTTCTTCATCTTTTTGTCAATAAAATTGCTTTCTAAAAGTACAGACTAAACATCTCAAAATAAATTTACTCTTTTTTCTAAAATTTGATTTATGGTACAACTGTGTTATAAGTAGGGGCAAAGAAGTCACCATTTTTTCAATAAATTGTTCCTTGTTACTCATCTAATTATTGGGTCTTACTTGCAAGAACTTCCAGAAATTTGTATCTCAGTTGCTAATGTCACAGTTCTGGTGCAACTTTTATAAGGGCCTTTATCATTTTTATTAGGCCCAATTGAGTTCAGAAGAACCAAAGTGAGAATAGCATATTCTATTCTAAGAAGTCATTTTATATTTTTTTGTTGTTTTTTTACTGCCCCTTGGACTGTGAGTTGTAAAATATAGAGACCAAAGATGGTATGAGTTGATTAAATGTGCATGTCATGTGAAGGCAAGCTGTACACTGGAGGCAGGCGTGAAGATATATTCATTAAGAGTTGATTCAGTTCATGCTGAGGCCTATAAGGTGCTTGGTGGCATCAATCGTGCAGGCAGAGATGATGACAAAGGTTAGAGTTTTACCTTGAACCTTAACACAAAGTAAAATTAAAGTTTAAAAAAATAAAGAATAACAAACATAAAAAAAAAAAATTAAACTTCAGGTTTGGACCAAAGAGGTCATTTAAAACCTTAATACTACGCTCGCATTGTTATTGAAACAAGAGCGAAACCAAATTACACCCTGGAGAAGATCCAACACTGATAATCATGGATTTTTAATCTGTTGTGATGTTTCGTAGGAAAATCTATGTATATATGAAAACCCTTTTTGGTTCTATTTTTGTGGATATGATTTTTTTTTTTTGACGGATTACACCAATTGAGATTTATTTTAGATCTGAAAGCAAATGAAGATAATGCTCCAACAGCAGGGGAAGAGGGTCCCTCAAAGAAGGAGACCGATAGGAAGGTATGCACTCCATGTATAGATAAATGAATGTACCCTAAACATTTCAATTTTCACTTGTACTTAATTCAATTTTTGGAAATTCCCATATTAGCCGCTAAGTTCCAAAAATTGACTATAATTGCGCAATTAGAATGCTCAGTAATCCTCAATTGTGCCTGTGCACCATCTAAGACCAAGTTAACCTCAATTTGACTTAGTCTAAGTTTGTGCCGATTTGTGCAGTCAGGTGTAGATAATCAGCAACAAACAATGGTGTTAGATATATATTTGTGTATCTACAAACAAGTTACATAATTATTTCATATCAAAGCAGGCATCTCCCATGTCAACTCTAGAGTCTTCATTTGAGGCCCTTAATGTGAAGAAATTTGATGGTACATTAACCTCATCCTTCTTGTATTTTGTTATCAATTTTATCTACAATTGTCCTGACTATGAAAAAATGATATCTGGGAAACACATATTGAGATTATTTGAATAATATTGTATGAGTGAGTCTATGGTACTATGCATATTACGATTTGTTACTGTGCTACAGCTCTATATTCGAGTTTTCAAATCCTAACGGTCGATCCGAACCGTTCATCTTGTTCTCCATATTAATGTGTTTGGAGACCAAATTTTACATTTTTTGAAATTCTTTTACTATTTTTTTAGATTTATTGAAAATCACTGTTTTTGGATGGTCCAGAATTTTCAGATCAAGTGATTTTCTAAATATCTAAAAAAATAGTAAAAAATTTTCAAAAAATGTAAAATTTGGTCTCCAAACACATATTAATATGGAGAACAAGATGAACGGTTCGGATCGACCGTTAGAATTTGAAAACTCGAATATAGAGCCGTAGCACGGTAACAACCCGTGATATGCATAGTACCATAGACTCACTCATATTGTATTATTCTCTGAAGATGTTAACCATATGTTCTCTAAACTTATTACTCTACTATCATTTTAATCATTATTTGTCTAATCTGTAACCCTAGTTGCATTCACGGTGGACCCGCTATACCACCAGACGACAGCTAAGTTTGATGAAGGTGGTGCCAAGGGTCTCCTCTTGTACAATTTGGGGGTATATGGTGGGTGTCGTGTGCTCTTTGATTCGTTTGAAGTACCTGAGAAGTGTGGGTTAACTGACACACCAAATTACAAGAATGCAACGATTGATCTATCATTTGCCAAAGGTATTGTCTTTTTGTTTCCTCCCCTTCAATTTCTCCTTCTCATTTTTATGATTTGATCACCTGAACAAATTCATTAAATATGTCCCATACCATTCATATATGTGAAGTCTCATTTCAAAATACGCTTCTCTATTTAGTATACCATTATTAAAGTAATATCTTTCTTTTAGATAAGGAAGTCCAGGCAATGTTTCTTATGCTTTTTCATGGCTATTTTTATCAGGTTTCCATTTACTTTTAAAACTATTTAGTTAGAAAACTCCAAGCCAACTCAAATCAAACGAAGGAAAAAAAAAAGAAATGCTCACTATCAGTAAACCATACTGGTACAAGTACAACAAGTGTAATGCATTTCATTACATCTCTGAAATTTCTCCTAATGCTTAATACTTGCCATCAAGCTTCAAATCTCACTATTTTGTTTGCGCAGATTCAATTGAGAAAATGATGCTTGACATGCCTAATGCAAAAGAGATATCTCCTACTCTGAGGCTTATTGTTGAACAGTTTGATGGAGAGAATCAAAGGGCACCCTCTGAGTCCATCTCTTCTTTGGATCAAGCCCCAGTTTTCACAGAGGAGACGATGGATGGAGATGCTAGTAATACAGATATGGGGTCTGGTGTCAGTGGAGGTGAATTTGCTGAGTGTGGGCCCTCTTGGAATTTTGATAACGAAAATGATAATTTTAACTATGATGATGATAGAGAGAGCGTGGTTGATGAGAGCACATTTCCTTCTAATGAAGAGGTGCTTTTGCCTCTGTTATGTTTCCTTTTTGTTGTTGTTTGAAGATCAGCAAAACTGTACAGTGACTTAATTAAGTTCTGCTCAATTGTAGGGAGATGGTGAGTACATGCATCGGGATATGTGTGAAGATGAAAAGTTGGAGAGAATTACTGATTTTTTGTCGCAAGGTTTAGGTTTTTCTTCAAAGAACAATGCTTGGGCGGGCCCTGACCATTGGAAGTTCCGTAAAATCAAAGGTATTAGAAAATTTTCTCTCACATTCACTTTTCAGTATTTTATGTGTAATTGTTGAAATAGACCATAATAAATAATATCCGATTCAGGATCAGAGTTGAATGCAGATTCGGCTGGCAATTCAGAAGAAGCACCAAAAAGGTCTAAGAGCAAAAGAGATCAACTGGATATCGATTTTACAAAACCTCTTGATAAGCAGGTTTTGGAATCTTTATTTGCACCCCCAAAAACCCAAAATCTTTGCTGCTTCCGGCCAATAGGGCTGCTTGTAGTAACAGGCTTCCAGAAGATTGCCATTACCGGCCTGATAGCCTTGTCAAGCTATTTCTCCTGCCTGATACAATGGTAATATCTCATCTTTACAACGTCAAACGTTCATTTCTTCTTGTATATTTGACTTGTCTTTAATTTGACAAATTTTGTTGTCATCTCTTTTAGTGCCTTGGGAGGAAGGGAAAGAAACCATCTGGTGAGTTAGCGTTCTTTTCTTCTTATCTTCTATTTTTGAACCTATTATTCGCTAATGTAAGTATGTGTTGAATATTGTATTGTGAATATAAGGGTAGTTAGGTAAAAGTGTGAATATAATATTTGTAGGGACTAAAGTGTAAGATGCAGTTTGTATATGTAGACAGACTATTGTTCAATGAAAAATACCGCAGTTTCTAAATACCGAAACCTTTATGGTATCAGAGCGGGATAGTGTCGCCTGAGCTCGCCGCTGCCGTCCGCCTCTGTGTGCGTTCGCCCAGAGCAAGTCCGGCGCCTCATCCAGCGTAGTCGCTAGAGTGTAGTTGCAGCACCGTCGCCAGTGCGTCGAGCACGCTGCCGCCAGGTCACGCGCCAGAGACGCCTCCGCCAGATCACGCGATTCAAAGCTGGGATCAAGCGCTTCGCCATTTTTGAATGAAGAATAGCTTTCGCTGAGTGCTGTTTTGAAGCCCTAAAACCCGTGTGTCTCCGTATTTCTCTCTTCTCACCTTTTTTTATCGAACCTTGCTCTCTCTCTTTGTCTGGATTCGCCTAATTTAAGTAATAGTCGTTGCTGTTAAAAAAAAAAAAAAAAAATGGCAGAAGACAGAAGCTTCTCTAAGTCGTCTCAAGTCATCTCAGTGAGATTAAATGGGGCTGAGAACTATCTGTTGTGGTCAAGGCAAATGCTTATGCACTTGAAGGGTCAGAGACTAATCGGGTATGTTACCGGTACAGCAAAGAAACCCGTAGCTGTGGGAGAGGAGAAAATAGAGGAAAAACCTGAGTTTCAGAAGTGGGAGGCAGACGATGGGCAGGTTATGTCGTGGCTGGTCAACTCGATGGAGATTAGACTGCAAAATCAGTTTATGATGTTAAACACCGCTCGACAAGTGTGGGATCGGGCGGCCGAGATGTACTCTCAAAAGGGTAACCATGGGCAGATCTATCACCTCCAGTCTAAGTCAGACAGTCTGGTACAGGGAGAAATGGGTGTGACCGAATATTTCTCAGAATTGAATAATATGTGGGAGCAAATGGATTTCTTTGATCCTTTGGCGATGACATGTTCAGCAGATGCACTAGCCTTTACAAACTGGTTGGAGAAAAGAATGACCTTTCGCTTCCTTGCTGGCCTCAACACTGAGTTCGAGCAGATCCGACAGAGTCTCTGGCAGAGGAATCCTCTACCTGCTCTTCGTGATGCCTTTGCAGTAGCAGTTCAAGAGGAAAGCAGGAGGAAGGCAATGGTATCTTTGCCAGTGCATGAGGGTTCGGCTATGTTCAGCCTGCCACACACAGTATCCTCCCAGGGTGACAAAGTCTGTGATTACTGTCACAGGAAGAATCACACTCGAGAGACTTGCTGGGATTTACACGGAAGACCAGCTAGAGGTCGAGGTCGTGATGGTGGCCGTGGCAGAGGACAAGGTAGAAGTCGTGGACCAGGACGTGGTGGAGGATACCAAAAGGCGCATATGGCTGACAGCACTAGTACACCGGGATCAGGCACTGATGATATGATGACTCAACTGGTGACTCAGCTTGCAGCTCGGTTCTTGTCCACTACCCCCGCTAGCAGTGCCTCATCTACTGCTGCTCCATCTGGGGCTGACGGTTACACTCTCTCCTCTCTTCTCACCACTGTAGTTAAACCTGTTGGCAATGTTATAAAAGCCCTAATAGCCGAGTCTAGTTCTGATCGATCTTGGATCGTAGACTCTGGGGCATCTAAGCATATGACCCCTGACCCTACAATGTTCAAAACCTATAAGCCTATGTCTGGGAGAGAAAAGGTACAAACAGCCGATGGCTCACTTTGTACGATTGCAGGAGTTGGGGATGTAACATGTACTCCAGACCTCCAGCTATCGTCGGTCTTTCATGTTCCTAACTTCACCAATAACCTCCTATCAGTTAGTCAACTGGTGGATGATCTTAACTGTGTTGTTTCTCTGTCTCCTACCCATGTTGTGTTGCAGGAGCTGAAGACAGGAAGAGTGATTGGTATTGGCAAGAGGAGTGAAGGCTGGTACCGACTCAAGCAAGGAGGGGAGGTTTTGGATCCACGAGCCTGTTTGGCAGAGACTCCAGAATTGGAGATGGTTTTGGTACATAGCCGTTTAGGGCATATATCTTTTACTGTGCTTGGCAGGTTGTATCCCAAATTGTACTCTAAGTGTTGCAAGACTAAACTAGTATGTGATGCGTGTGAGTTTGCTAAGCACACAAGAACAATGTATCCCTCTTTTGGTAATAGAAGTTTTTCTTGCTTTGATATTGTTCATTCTGATGTTTGGGGGCCCTCGAGAATTACTGCTTTATCTGGTTCAAGGTGGTTTGTCACCTTTATTGATTGTTATAGCCGAATGACTTGGCTGTACCTGTTGAAGAGTAAAGAGGGAGTTTTGGAGTGTTTCAAGACTTTTCACAAGATGGTGGAAACCCAATTTGAGAAGAAAATAAAGGTGTTACGCTCAGATAATGGCACAGAATACATCAACAGGGCAATGCAAAACTTCTTGCGAGATAATGGTATTATACATCAAACTACATGTGTGAATACACCTGAACAAAATGGTGTTGCAGAAAGGAAGAACAGGCACATCTTGGAAGTGACAAGGTGCCTTCTCTTTGCCATGAATGTTCCGAGGTACCTTTGGGGAGAAGCAGCGCAGACTGCTACATATTTGATCAACAGAATGCCTTTGAGAGCGGTGGACTTCAGTACACCACTTGAAATGCTCATAGGGACCACCTCATTTAAGGTACCTTCCAAAAAGTTTGGTTGTGTGTGTTTTGTTCATAACACAACTCCAGGCATTAGTAAACTGGATGTGAAGGCTCATAAATGTGTGTTTGTTGGGTATTCCAGTGGAAAAAAAGGGTATAAATGTTATGACCCTGTGAAAAGGAGGATGCTGGAAAGCATGGATGTGACATTCCGAGAAACAGAACCCTATTTTACTCTCTCCGATGCACAATCCAATACATCTTCAGTCCCATTTCATGATCTTCTTGAGGTGGTCGTCACCCATTCCTCAGACCGAGTTGGTCGAGAGGGGGAGAGTAAGGAATCTGACAACAGTATAGCCGATGATACTACGATCGGCCTGAGTCCAACAGAGACAGATCTGGACTCAAGCATGAACCAAAGCCTACCACCTCCTAATAGGCAGATCAACAAGGTTTACACTCGAAAACCTCGTCATGAGAACGTTGAGCAACCTCCTGTCCAAGGTCAATACCAATTACTTGCTCCTGTCGACGGCTCGCCCACACCACAACCTTCAGGTAACTCAGAGTTACCCTCAGGTACTCCTCTTTTCTCTGATCTCGATCTTCCTATTGCATTGCGCAAAGGAGCTCGGTCAACTGTCCTAAAGAAAGGGGAAGATGCCTCAACATCACATCCTATCTCTCACTATGTCTCATTTGAGACACTTTCCCCGACTTACAAAGCATTTGTAACCTCCTTACACTCTAACTCTGTTCCATGTGATTGGAGGAAAGCAATGCAGGACCCAAAGTGGAAGAAGGCAATGTTCGAGGAGATGAGAGCATTAGTCAAGAATGACACCTGGGATATGGTCCCTAGACCGTCCAACAAGAACACTGTAGGATGCAAGTGGGTATACTCGACAAAATATACTCCAGAGGGAAAGGTGGACAGATTCAAGGCCAGATTGGTGGCGAAGGGCTACACACAGACATATGGTGTGGATTATGAGGAGACCTTTGCTCCGGTGGCTAAAATGAATACTGTTAGAACCCTCATCTCGTGTGCGGTAAACTTTGGGTGGGATTTGTGCCAGCTGGATGTTAAAAATGCCTTTCTTCATGGTGACCTAAAGGAAGAGGTATACATGGAGATCCCACCTGGGTTTGAAAATGAACAACTGAAGGGTAAAGTGTGTCGTTTGAAGCGCTCCCTGTACGGGTTGAAACAGTCACCCCGAGCCTGGTTTGACAGGTTTTCTATGGCAATGAAAAAACTAGGCTATCAGCAAAGTAGTGCCGATCACACTATGTTCATCCAAAGAAAAGGAGGGAAGATTTGTATTCTGGTTGTGTATGTGGATGATATAGTGTTAACAGGTGATGATCCTGTTGAGATGAAGAGGCTTAAGGCCAGCTTAGCCACAGAGTTTGAGATGAAAGACTTGGGTGAATTGCGCTACTTTCTAGGCATTGAGGTTGCTCGTTCAACAAAAGGGGTAGTTCTCTCACAGCAAAAGTATGTTCTAGATCTGCTGAGAGACACAGGGATGCTTGGGTGTCGACCTGTCAATACACCCATAGACCCTAATAATAAGCTGAAGGGAGGAATAGGTGATCAAGTAGATAGAGGACAGTATCAGCGCCTAGTAGGCAGACTAATCTATTTGGCACATACTCGACCTGATATTGCATACGCTGTGAGCGTAGTGAGCAGATATATGCACGACCCTAGAGTTCCACATCATGAGGCCGTGTATCAGATCCTGAGGTATCTCAAGAGCTGCCCAGGAAAAGGTGTGCTATTCAGTAAGAATGGGCACACTAGAATTGAAGTATATACAGATGCCGATTGGGCAGGGTGTCTTGACGATAGAAAGTCAACTTCAGGCTACTGTTCATTTGTTGGGGGTAATCTAGTTTCCTGGCGAAGCAAGAAGCAGAATGTAGTTGCAAGGTCCACTGCAGAGGCTGAGTATAGAGCCATGGCCCAAGGTGTGAGTGAAGGGTTGTGGTTACGAAGATTGCTATCGGAATTGGGATTATTGGAGAACAAACCCATAATGTTGTATTGTGACAACAAGGCGGCTATAAACATAGCAAACAACCCAGTACAACATGATAGAACTAAACATGTGGAGATTGATCGACACTTTATCAAAGATAAACTTGACGAGAGCATTATATGTATGCCTTTCGTTCGGACCAAGGAGCAAATCGCTGATATTTTCACAAAAGGGTTGAGTGTCACGGACTTCTCCAATGTAATAGGCAAGATGAGCATGATCAATATCTATGCATCATCTTGAGGGGGAGTGTTGAATATTGTATTGTGAATATAAGGGTAGTTAGGTAAAAGTGTGAATATAATATTTGTAGGGACTAAAGTGTAAGATGCAGTTTGTATATGTAGACAGACTATTGTTCAATGAAAAATACCGCAGTTTCTAAATACCGAAACCTTTAGTATGGATAACACTCAGTACAGGTAATGAGTCGAAAAGGCATGGTACCGAAGTCCTTGACTGCACTGTAATTATAATCCAAGCAACCCGAGAGAAAGACACAAAATGAGAAAAGCTTGCAGTCAAAGAAACTAGATCTTAAAATCCATTTTAAAATTGAGTTTATTGAAATTGATTTGAAATATGAAACAGGTGAAGAGAGAGAATATGAGAATTATGATGACTTTGAATCACCGCCATCATCGTGGGATCATGATGATGTCATGAGTGATAATGGGCATGACTTTGGAAATAATTACAACATGGGCGAGCCTGGATTGCTGCTTCGTAAACCTCGCCAGGTTTTCTTTTTGTTTGTTCATCCTTTTTATAGTTTTGATTTAGCATCTCAACTTAGGGCCAAGTTTGGGTGGTGTCGATTGCTCAGGTTAAGAACTGGTTGCTCTACATTGGTTATTATATTAATCGTTCTTACTAGTAATTTGTATATCGGTTTCAGGTGAACAAGATAGATGTAAAGTACGACAAGGTGTCAAAGCAAGTGGATGTGCATGCCCTGAAGGACATGTTATGGGGCCACATACAACACTCTGTCGAAGATGTCCAAGCTGTGAGTTAACTTACATACTATAAACTATCAAACACTTTCCCTACGCTTGATATTTGAAGTCAAGACTAATATCTCCATTTGTTTATCTTGATAGGAAAATGAGGAGAAAAATGAGGACGAAGAGAAGGAAAAGGAGGCAACAGTGACACTATCCGGGGTTCTGCATCAATTCCTGAAAGAATCCCCAGATAGGGACATTTCGCCACATCTATTCTTCATTTGTCTTTTGCACTTGGCAAATGAGCACGGCTTGGCTTTGCATGATCGGCCAACATTAGATGAGATTGACATTGTCATTCCCTCTTCGTCTCCATCCGTTGTCATATGATCTTAAATTTCACTCGATTTTTTTGTATTTGGTTGTATTATGGGATAGAATGCCTGAATGGGTTGTGGTTCTATGATTGTTAGAACCTTGGAAATGGTGTGTATTATAAATATGTTAATGTCATGGTTGTTAAGTTTTAAGCTTTTGTTTTTTTTAAACTCTTAATTTGTACTAATTTTATCTTTATGTTAATGAATCTACATCTATTTCATCAAAGGAGATAGAGAAAGAAATTTTCAACTTGTACTAATTATACAACTCATTGCTGACGAGGCAGCCTTAAATTGATAACGCAATTGGCAAAGCAGGGCAGCAATCAATCAATCATTCTCATCTTCACGCCTCAATAGAAATAGAATAGCAGCCGTGGCCCAGTCAACTATATATTGGGATGGATTCTAATCATATTTGCAAACAAGTGAGAGAAAGAAAGTACCAAGTAGAGAGATGGGTCGAAGTAGAATGCAGCTGTTCGCCATCACACTAATCATATTTGTAGGTTTTGCTGCTCACCCTAGTGCCTAGTCCCACCTCATTTGTGCTTGCAAGACCCAACCCATCTTCCAAACAATTCCCTTCCTTAGGTAACTTTTTCTTAATTTAACAAAGAGATGTCTTTTGTCAATCCAGTATTTTTAATTTTCAATAATCTGACAAGATAAATTAATTTTTTATGAGAGATAATTCAAATTATTTTCAGGTGTTTGCAATCAAATTTGCTGCTGCCCGAGGATTCTTGGGGCAAGTCCTCCGCCGCCAGTTGACCTTGCCCGGACTGACCTTCCTCCAAACTGATTTTCATCTACCTATTTCTCCATTTAATGAACAATGGAACCTCAAGCTCAATCAATTAGCAAAGAATAGGGAACTAAACTTGTTTGTCTTGTTAGAACAAGCTATTCTCACAAAATGTTGGAACAAACTATTTTAATAAGACAAATGTCAATTTCACTATTCTTGCTATTCTAAAATTGCAACCAAACATACCATAATCCACGTCACAAAATTTTGATCAAATGATGCATGTAATTTTAGCAAACAAAATTCATCAACCAAAAGTATCATCTAAAGAACCTTTGTTTACAATAAACAACTTTATGTTCATAATTCGCTTCTACTTTTTCGTGTTTTACATAACTACAATAAGAAAAGAAAACGAAAAAACATAATTGGGAGCTATCCAGTAAATTTATACAACAATGGTAACAAGCTCAGTCAATTAGCAAAGATACATTTCATGGTGAAAGTAAGTACATATTTTCAGGGGAGTACATAATCCCTTGGGCCAAATATGGTGGATCCAACTCGTACATTTGTGCTTCCCATCTCAATCTGTGAAAGTTTTTTTAAAAGAGTAAAATTTCGGTCAGATTGCTAACTATGATCTTTTGATGGAAAGATCAACGAAATTAACTTCAAAAGTTGACCTTGCGATCACTTCTGTTAAGAAATGAAGATATCAAATACGCAATTTCACCGATTGCGAGGATATTAGATGGCACCAGTTCATGGAGAGACCTTTTTATCGTCATTTATTACTTTAACCAAAAACATTTTCTCCTATATGTATTAAATTGTCTAGCTCAGAAGAGTGAGGCTAAGAAATAAAGCTAAGAATTGAAAGCAGAGAGTAGGTCCCAATTTAGTTTAGTTTAGTTATATATTTCGATGTTGACGTACCGCTTGCTCAAAGTCACCGGACATGCCCATGGACAGCTCAAATTTCTCTATAGGCACTCCCAATGCATCACACACTTCATCTCTACATGTTGACAATGACTGCACACACAAAAATGCAAAGTAAAAAAACTACTGCTGCTACTAATATAAAATCTTTTAAATTATTTTTTCCTTTGTACAAATATGATTTCAACTTGTAGCTGAGATTAGTAAATGAATACCTAACGTACTTACTAAGTTATAGCACCTTGAGTGCTCCTTATATCATTGTTTTGTCTTCTATTCTCTGTTCTCTGTTATTTGTTTTAACATTCCAGTGTAATACTGGTACACAATGTCAATGCTTATACCAAAACTAGCCGTAATTATCTTACTTGGAAATTTTCCGGTTTTGATGTGTAATCACGCATGCCAATTGTCATTAGTCCTGAGAAAATGAGGTTAGGACATGCATGTCTCACATGCTTTGCCAGCTCCACACAATCCGATGGATTTATGCCTGATTTTGCTGCAAAAATATAAAATAAAAATAATAATAATCAGCTTGATAAACATATATACCTCTCACAAATACACAATGAATCAAATGTTCTCAAAAAGAAAGAAATCATTAATTAGATTTTAAAACCCACATTCTTCTCCACTAGTGTTTACTTGAACTAAAACTTTCAAAGGTTTGCGTCCCAAACCAGCAACTGCCTTATCCAAATAGTTTGCAATCTGAAGTTAAAAAAATGTGACAAATGTTACATATATACTGTACAACTACAAAGTGACCTCAAATTCCGAAATTTTTATTAATAGCATAAAAAAAAAAAACCAAAACATCCTTGTTTTGGGGGAATTCATAAATACCCAAGCGGCAGAGCCAGTCTATGGACCCAAATACTGGGTTTTGCACAGACAATCTGGGGCCCCAAACTGGATTCCGCAGAGCCAATTCAGAAAAAGTTGGGCCGCAGATTGCCCCAGTATTTGGGTCCGCATATTGGCTCTGCGGCCTGGGTAAATCTGAAATTCCCTAGAAACGAGGGTGTTTTTTTTTTTCTATGCTATAAATAAAAATTTCGGCCTCAAATTAGAAGTGTAGTGGTTATAGGTTGATTCACCTTCACGTTATCAACACTTTCGACCATGTAAAGATTGGGCACAGAAGCTGCATAACAGGAATTTAAATAGTATTGTCAGAAATTTATGGATAAGTGAGTAAGAAATATATATATTTTTTAAAAAAAGACAGAAAGAAAGAATACCTAAAAGAGATTTGGCTTTGTTGCTTTGCAGATGACCAATAAAATGCCACTGTATATCTGATGGAAGCTGCAAAAAGGTGAATTTGTTTCTGTTATTATTCTTTAGGGTAACAATTTAGGAAAGATACAATCTTTGAAAGAAATAATCGCAATTACCTGAGGGGCCTTTTCGGAAATCTCTTGCACATAATTCTCACCGAAGAATCTGTGACCAGCGTCGTACAGCTGACGTATGAGCGACACCGGCTTCGTTTTGCTTACGGCCACCACTCGCACCGCCTCAGGTCGCCGTCCAGAAATCTCGGCAGCCTGATGGGCTCGCCGGAGCACTGCTCTGAGAGCTGTGGAAGCCACAGTCGACACCCCCTCCGCCACTGCCGGAGTTGCCATGCGATGGGATGGAGGTGCGATCTCTTACCTTGTTCTTCTTGTTCTTCTTCTTCTTCTTTGTTTTTTGTTTATGTGTCATATGTGAGGTCGGTAAAAGGAGTTCCAGCATCCAACAGCTCTGAGCCGTCCGATTTAGCAGGTGAGTTTGACTGATGGGTTGGATGGACCCATCCAGGCCCTTCTGTCTCTGAATTCGCATGCTCTCAGATATCTCATATTTTGCGTGACCTTCTGGAAATCTCAACCGTTCAATTACGTTCTGCACGAATCTTAAAACTCAAATAATACTGGCCCCTACGGTATCCCCGAATAGGCACCGGACACGTTGGTCACGCAAAATATGAGATATCTCTTGGCCACAGCAATTCCCAAAAGGTGTGGCTCCGGATAAAACCAACTATATAAACTATAAATAAATCTCATTCTATAACCGAACGGAGAGTAGCGCATTTTAGAATTGAGATTGCTTGGCACAGTTACAAAATTAATTTGGAAAATCCACAATTTACTCTTAATTAGTTTCATATATTTCAATTATTTGATAGTTGATACACATTTATTCTTATTCTATATTGGGTATTACTCGATGTATTAAGAATAGAGACTATTCTACAATAAGAGCTATTCGGAATAGTTATAGTTAGAATAGTTGTTATTCTTGTAAATGTTGAAATAATTAATATTGGAAGTGTTAAGAGAGAAAAAAAAAGATTTCCTTCTCGAATTTCCACTAATACGGTCTTGAAATAACAAGTTGACTCCACTTCTACTATCTCCACACTGTAATAATTCATTTGAAATCTTACTTACCTCTCTTTCCTCTTACCTTATTAACACTATTTTTTTCTTGGCTACAACTATTCACTGTTCTAATCTACAATATAAACAACATTTTTACTAACCCGAATAGCACCGAATAGCACCATTTTCAGACTAATCTAAAAAATAACTATTTTTTCTCTATTCTCAATACTATTTTCACCTACTAACCCCAAATTTCACTATTCTAACTATTCTAGCTCTTAACTCCTCTCTATCATGTATCAATTATCATCCATTCTATTCTATAATGGTCAATGGATGGGTGAGCCAGATTAGTTGTAATAATCTGTAAATTCTAATCAAACAATGAATGGTTCAGAGGATGCACAAAAACACACTGGCTTTGCATCTGCATCACTATTAGGAGTTTAGGACTGATATCGTTATAAGAAAACCCTTTCTTTGACCCAACCACGCGGCAACAAATGAAAATGGGCCCAATCCCCTAAAGCAACCCAACTTTTGGAATACTTCACTGGATCTGAATTCCCCAATCCATCCAGGTGCAATTCAGATATTACACTTGCACTTACAGATGAGAAAGCAGAGAGGAGAAGAACAATATTAACTCTTTTTAGAGGTGCTCAAGTGCAAATATTTGTGCCTCCTAAACTAATTCAAGTCATATATACTTAACTAACTCCTCACTTCAAATGGAAGAACTAAATGCATTTCAGGCTGTCCTTTTTGATTTCCTTGATTTCTTCTCCCTCCTCTTACTTTCGTCTTGTGAGCTTGGATCCAAACAAATCCTTAATTTTCGGTCTATCGGCTTCATATCCTCTATTGTTGGCACTTTCATTTTATCCACCTACAAACACACACAAAATACAACAAATAACTTGTCTACCTTCTAATGTAAGCTCCTCAATAAAATAAATCAATACATGCCAATAAGCTACAAAGAGAGAAAAATAAAAGTAGCAATATAATGTTATAGTGGTATACCAAGTAATCAATTGACCTCAAAAAATCCAACAACTCAGAAACTGAATATTGTGAATTTTGCCGGGACAAGACACCATCCATATACCTGCTTAATAAAAATAGGTGTTAAATTTGATTAAATGATATAACCGAATGCATAAAAATTAGGTGTTAATCAGAACACCTCTCAAAATCAATGACACAGTGTACTTCATTAGACCTCCGCAAAGCAGCTAATGCCAACTGTCCACATAGTTATGAGAAACCAATATAAACAACATTGAAATAAAAAGGTTAAAAACATATTTCTTCAGCATATTAAAACTGATTAAAATATATACCTGTCCAGGTGGGTATAGGAGAGGTGCATCTGTTAGCATTATTTTGTTTGCCTCTTGTATAGCTGTCTCATGAAGATTCTATAAACAAAACTACCATTGATTCAAAGAATTTCATAGAGAAAAATAAAAGAAAAACAAGAGTAAAAGAAAATAAATTCTTTTTTTTGCTTCTTTTATTCTTTCCAGCATACCACGTAATTAGATAACTAGCTAGCAATACTAAACTCAACATCAGTTCTAACATATTATAAAGTTGTAATATGTAAATTCTTCGCCCTTCAAGATATACACACTTGGTACATATGCATATACATTATGTACTTTTGGAAAAACAATTTCATATAAAAGGAAGAAGAGAAATACTTGCAAGTGCTCTAGTTCACCATTTCTTATTTCACCAGATTCCTGCAAAATAAAATAAAAAATAAAAAAAAATAAAAACAAAGACAACACGATTTACACAAGAAAAGAAAAGAGAAAGAAAGAGGGCTCACTTCCAAGTCCTGAACAAAGCCATTGATTGACCGATATGGAGCATAAACTATAAGATCAAAATCTAAGCTCTGTGGTAAGAAAAAATTAAGCAAGGCTTTAGCTATGAATACAGAGTAAATAATTGAATTTGTTAAACAAAATATAATAATTTGAATATTTAAGTGAAATATATAGAGAAACATATAAGAGAGAAAAACCTGGAGAACAAGCATCTCATTATTTAAAATGGGTTTATGGTCTTGTTTGATGCCTTTGCCAAGCTCCTCTGCCGATACATGATTTTCTTCTACTTTACATGATGCATATATGCAAGTTAACCTACACCATTTTAATATCACATTTCATTACCTCAACCTAATAAAAAAAAAATTAAATAAAAAAACCATGTATTAGCTTACATGATACTTTTAGGGTGATGTTGCATGACCGACCACTGCAAGTAGAACCTCTTGAAATATATTAATGAAGTGGCCTACAAGATGCACATAATTAGTTTAATTTATTCAATATGATCCATGAAAGGATATAAATTAAAAGTGAAAGGGAAGCATAGCATACCTGAATTTTAATGGGGAATTGAAAGGCCTTACAAACTTCTTGTATCTTTTGTTCATAAAAGATGCGCATGTATTCCTCGTCTTGACAAGTGAGAGATTTTATGTTGGTATTTGGTTCGACTGAATTTGCAAAATAAAAAAATAATAATTAGGGGGGCTTTCGCAATTTCTTTCTTTTGCCAAAAAAGAAAGAATTTGAGAAATGGTTAGAAATGGTTACCAGTGGTATTGAGGTCAAATAGAGGTTCGGGATAAGATATGGATCCATCAACATTAACTTCGAGACGGGTGGTGCCACACTAAATAAAACAAATAAAAAAGTAAGTAAACCCTAATCTATTATCTATTATCTATTATCTATTATCTATTAGGGTTTGAGTGAATGAGAGAGAAGAATTAGAATTAGAATTAGAGGTACCTGGTCAAGCATTTTGAGTGCTGTATCATTGGCAGAAGCTCGCCTTTCCATCTGAAATTCAATTAGTAGATTAGATGTATGTATGTATGTATGTATTGTTAAAGAAAGGAGACACAAATTAAATAAGAAATTGGGTGAATTGAACTGGAGAAATAATTGAGCTAACGACTAACCAGATCCTCCAGGGTGAAGATCCACTTGGACCGGTGCGTCGATGTCTGAAAATCCGCCATTTCTACAATTCTACAATTCCACAATTCCGAGGAGAAAGAGAGGGAGAAAGAGAGATTGGGAGGCGGGGGCGGGGGGGGGCGAATAAAAGAGAGAAGAAAGGCCTACACTAATCTCAAAACCCATCGGACGGCTAAAAAAACGCATAGCACATTACCCCAGTACGACTGACATTCGGGTCCCACTTCCAGGAACAACCTAAAAAATCCTCCTCCTCTTGTCTACTCGTTTAGTACGATTTTTCAAAAACTGAGGCATCGTTTGAATTTAACAATCTATATTACTTTGAAAATAAAAAAATGTTCATTTTACAAATAGGTCCTTGTATGCACAGAAGCATTTGCCTTGGTTTTATGTCTCAGCAGTGGTCAATGAATCAGAAACTTTATATGTATCTTTTACCAAGAAACAACCTGACATGTTTTTTAGTGAATGTGGCACATTGAGTATTTTATCTCTAACTGGAGATAAAAATGTTGCCGGATTTGAATGCAAACCCAGTGGGGACCTTATTCTAACACTAACGGGCAAGTCAAATGCAAATGCAAATTCAAATTCGGATAGGGTTCTGGGCACGACCTCAATTTCACTTGATGAATTGACAGATCCCAACTCAAAGTTGTCAATGGTAAGCACATAATACATATCTAAACTTCAAATCAAACTCGTTTTAAGAAACTAACATCTGACCAACCAAAACAATCAAAAGATAACAGATTAAAAATGGTAGATAAGGGGACCTGGTCAATGGGTACTGGCACCAGTAACGTTATTTTTTCTTTTCTCTGGAAGGTTGCTACGGGGTTACAATCCATAGTTTTCTCTAATATTTTGCTCGTATTTGTCTAACTCCAGATTTAATTTCTAGTTGGGTTTGCATTATGTACAGTTGCATTTCCTTTATATACTTGCACGTATTTTTTAAATGGGCAGATAAAAATTTATTGGGAAAAAAGACTGGATTTTGAACAGAAATGTTGCAAAGGTCACAATGAGTATGGTGCCTTCATTACGGCTGTTGAATTCTCCAAGGAGTACCCTTATGGAAAAGCAATTGCACTACTCAATATGAAATCTAAACTTATTAAGGTACATAACAAGTCTTTCAACAAGATCAAAATCTTCTTCTGTGGAAATATAGTGATAGGAATCATAGGATTGACAAATTATCAGTTTTTATATATTATGTTTATGTCTATTAGAAATACATATGAACTAGCATATACCTATGAGACCTATGGACACGGTACCTAGTCCAGCTTGATACTGATAAAGGTAGTCTGTTTTTGTTGCAAGTAACTTTATAAACTCCCTGCCTAAAGACTCAAAACTAAAAGGCTACCAGAAGGATAAAAAGTAGTTAATTAAAAGGGTACAAAGAACAAGAAAATCTGAGATCTGGTATATAGCCAATTACAGTAATCTCACCAATAATAAACTAGACCAGTACATCATCTAGATCCTGCACTAATACTGCATTGCAATAATTGAGGTATCAGCCATTTTTATCCAAAAGTGCCATCCTTTGCCAGTAAACACCTACTTTGAGTTTTGTTAAGCAGACGCAGTCTAAACAGAATTTCTTTGTAATGTTTTTCTGATATCTTTATTTGTATCAGGTTAATGAAGAATGGTTTCTTTTACCATGGATAACCTTATCATTCATATTCATGGACATATTTGAAAAAGATATCAAGTCCACTCATCACTCAAGAAAGGTACCATGAAGGAATCAATTACAGAACACAAAGTGACAAATCCCCTTATTGCATCAGAAACTGTGCCAGTGAAAACCTCAAGTGGCGGCTGTGGGGGTGGTTGTGGTGGTGGGTGCAGTGGTAATGTACTTGTGCCGAGTGAGTCTGTACCTCTTAAAACCGCAACGGGTGGCTGTGGTGGTGGCTGTGGTGGAGGTTGTGGCATGGCACTTACAGCAAGTGAGTCTGTACTTGTAAAAACCTCAGGAGGTGGTTGTGGCAGCGGCTGTGGTGGTGGATGCAGTGGAGGTTGTGGCATGGCACTTGCTGTGAGCGAGTCTGTACCAGTAAACACCTCAGGAGGGGGTTGCGGGGGAGGCTGTGGGGGAGGGTGCGATAATGTTCTCATGGCGAGTGATTATGAACCGGTGAAAACCTCAAGTCGTGGGGACGGCGGTGGTTGTGGTGGCTGTGGAGGAGGGTGTGGTGGCGGCTGTGGTAATCATGTTGGTGCAAGGGAGGAGGATACTGCTTGAAGAAAGCAAAGGTTTTTACTCTTTTCTAGTGTGGGTTTTTTAAATAAAACTAAGCTCTTGCTTTGGTCTTTATCTTCAGTTCAGGACTATAACCTATGTAAATTATAACTAGTATCGTGCCCGTGCGTTGCAACGGGGACTATAATTTCATTTATCCTATTACATAATCATGTTTGATGCATATATTTGTATATTTTAGAGAGGTTTTGAAGTTAATCCCAAATATAACATATGCATCCAAGGCATAGAACAAAGTGGTGATAGTAGTGGATTTCCACTGGTACTAAAGTTACCTAATATCGTACCGGTCTATTGATTTCCAGTAACACAGTAACAACATGAGAGCACCGCAATTAATGCTAAAAATTCTTTTAGCCATGCAAATTGTTGGGAAAATAACCCATTTATACGTCACTTTAAAACATAAATAACCTAGAAATTACAAGTAAATTAAAATCAAATTATGTACAATTTCCCATCACTAACACTGATCAGAACACTCTAGTTGATGGAATTGAATTGATTTCAATTCAATGGTATTCAATAGAAATGATTGTCAATTGAATTTTGTTGATCGGAATGAAAATAAAAAAGAATTGATACCATTTCTTTTTTTTGATTGGAAAATCTATATAATAGAAGGAAATAATTTCACTCAAATGAAATTGACACTTTTCTCCTTTATCTTGCTTGAGTGTTTTTACTTAAGAGTAGACATGGTGATTCACAGTAGATGATATTGCAACTGGTACACTATCTTCTTACTTGGCCGATCAGCTATCTAAGCATCTCCCAGTACAAGTAAAGGTCCTCTGTGACATCTTCTTTTGCTGAGATTATAAAATAAATTAGACAGAGAATTATAACATGAGATATATCCAAATTGAGTTGCATGTCAATACTGATGAATTGTTAAAACTTAAAATAAGAAAATTAACCAAAATTAAGAAAGTGAGGATGTAATTTTTTGTTAAGAACATATTCATTACAGTTCGGACTTAAAGATTAAGGCTAATTGATAAAGGGTAAAAAATTTCAAAATCTAATATTATGCCTTCACCATTACACCTATATACCCCTAATTCTTTGATCCAAATATCACAGATGCTGAGTGTTAGTTGGAAAGTGGAAACAAATGTTGAGTACACATTTGAGTAAAACATTATACATAATTTACAATAATCTTATCATGATTTATTGCCCCTCGCATGATCAGTAGGAGACTTTTTGAATCTTTGATCGTTGCCATTTCAATAAATAAACACAGTAGATGCTTAAACATCAAGATGAGGCACATCTATTAAAAACACATGCACATAAAAATAATAAATAAAAAAAGAATACTGAAAACTTCCACAGAACCATACTGGCACACCATACTGACAAACCATACTGAAAATATATGTATATGCTCAAAAATTAAAAGCACCACTTTGACACACTGTACCTGCAGGGCCAACAGGATCAGCAGGCTTGGTACGCACTTTACACAAGAAGCTCCTCAGCGTCTTCTCCAACCTAAAATAATGTACCACATGGACATTATATTGTGAGAAACTTTTAAAATATGAACCTTCAAAGCACATAAATAAAAAAAAATATATATATATTTGAGTACTGGAGGAAAACTAAAAGGATTTTCAAGAATTATAATGACACTTGTGCCCTTTAACTTATTTTTGAGAAAAAAAAATGAATAAAAAGATTACAACATTTATTTTGAGTCAGTGCTTAGAGACTTCAGTGTTCACTTTTCACTACCTTCTTGAATACCAGCGCCTACTGGTACATGGTTAATTTGCAATTCGGCCCTTCACTTTCTTCATAATTTGTCTTGTTATAATTGTTCAAATTGAACACATATAATAAAATTAGAAATGTTAAACTAATATTTAAATGTGGCCAAACCCATCTTGAAATAATATCATTTCTGGTATTGGTTCAATTATTTAATATTTCACAAAAAGCTCCCTATCTAGGGACTGTTTTCTAAAAAAATTTTATTTTCTGTCACAGTTCAGTCCTTGAATACTGTCAGACACGAAATTTCTAAAAATAAAATTTTATGTTTAATGAAATTCTAAAAATAAAAATTCTATGTTTATTCCTGTGTGACTGATTTCTATGTTTAATGAAATTATAGAAATAAAAATTCTGTGCCTTTTCTCATGAAAAAAGAACTTTACACAAGTTTGATTGGTAAACAATAATTTTATAGACTTGTGGTACCATTTTTACAGATTATGCTCTTGAAGCTCTTGAAGGCAATATGGTACTTGATAAGAATAGTTATATAAGAAGCATGTACCTGATCAGGCATGTTTCTAAGAAAAGAAATGAGTTCGCCAGGATGGTCTTCACTGTCACTACCAGCTCTCATTTTATCAGGGGACGCATCAAGTACCCAGACCTTCATTCAAATTTGAGCATATAAGAGGGCTAAATTTCTTTTTTATTTTAAAATTATGTCAGATAGCTAGATAAGGAAAGCAAGTTGAATACTGGCAAATGCTAGAGGAATAAAATTTGAAATTTTTAATTAAGCTTGGTGAGATGCTTACCTGAACAGGTCGAGCAAGAGGTTTTGCAGCCTGTTCAACCATGCTTAATGCCACTAATCGACAAATGATAATGCGAGTTAGTCCAAGGAAATTAAGTCACTGGCTCGTCAGTAGCGGATTTGAAGTCGCTCGACCGAGTGCGGCAGGGAGAGGAGGGGCAGGCTGTTGGAGCAGGGGCTTCTACAGACACTTGTGCTATGAAGGGTCGAGTGATAGAGCAATAGAGCGAGAGAGAGAGAGAGAGAGCTGGGTGCGGGCTGAGGCGAGAGAGCGAGAGAGAGATGGCGGAGAGGCCTGAGACGATTATTTTTTTCCCTTTGAGAAGAAGGTATCGGGGATTAGGTTTTTTCTTCCTTTGGAAGAAGGGATCGCTGGGAGAGGCGCCTCCAGCGAATGGACGAGCGTTCCAGCGAAAAAATTTGCACATCCGAGATTTAATATGCACGATTTTTGATTCAAATCCAACGATGCAGAGCCAAAATGCGTGTGGTAATACGTATGTCTATACATGTGGCGGGTCCAATTTGAACTAAATATAGACTTTTACACATATAAAGAATGCATTTAATCAAAGGAATACAGATTATTTGACTGGAGGGTTCAGATTCAATCCAAATTTAAATCAATCAATCCCAATCGTTGGAGTTTCAGGACAGCCAATTCAAGTTAAGATGCATAATATAGAGGAGATACCTGTAATAAAGTGAGTGGTACCGGTTATGGAATAAAATTTGAATAAAATTTGGTTGCTGTTTTTAAAGATATTGTGTGAGAATTCACATCCTCTCCATTACCTGATAAGGGAATCTGGTACAATTATTAGATCTAGACCGTTCTTTTTAACTTGGCACAAATCTCAAAGCTCAAAAATACTGTCCCATCCACTATCCCGAATCCCAAACCGGTTGAGATTAAATTGAGATTTAATCTCAAACTGTAAAGTGAAGTTAATCCTCTACAATATCTGGGAGGATACGAATCCTCTTCGACTGTGGAGGTGGAGTTGGGAACTTTAATGCTTTGTCAATGGCTTTTTCTCATATAATCATCATTTCTTTTTGGTAAAATGCCCTGGGACTATAATAATAATAATAATAGATATTTTCGCCCATTGTTTATAATCGGAAGTTAAATAAATAAAATTTTGAAAATCATAAAAAAAAAAAAAAATTAAATATCTCGGATCATAGGCAAAACACTATAAACTAGCCATAACTATGATGTCCGCATTGGACGTCATAGTTTATGACATAACATTATGCTTGCAACCATCATAGTAATAAGATTCATCAATTATTCGGTTTTCCAAACTTTTCCAAATTATTCACAAATAAGTATGAAATTATAATTTTTTTTACTCTCTTATAAAACTAAGATCTCTGATCCGGACTCGATGTATAATTTCAAGTTATTCTCAAATCACAAATTTTTGACCCTAGTGAACCTTTTGTGAATCAATCATTTGTCACTATGCATATGATTAGAGATCTTAAAAAAAAAAGAATTCCAATTTAAAAATATATTTATTTTTATTTTTCTGATTAATAAAAAAAATCAGCATTTTTGCAATTCACTGCGAGCCAACCCTGCGACTGAAATCAATTATTATATTCATTTTGCGCACCTTCGAGCACAATCATCACAAGAATTATTAATTTTATTACAAGTTGTATTCAAACTGAAATCTAATATCTACAAAGAATTCGTGACAAAAATAAAGTTGATACAATGCGAATGTCATTATTCCACAATTGATCAATTTAAATTACAAAAAACAGGGGAGAAAAATATAAAAATTGTAACAACCGTGCAGTGCTAGGGGAACAATTACATAACCCTTGACAAAAATGCGCCAATACAAAACATGGCCTAAAATAAATAAAAAATAACCAATAGAATTTAAATGTTCCAGTGAAAACCCGTGTCTGTACAAACAAAATTTCTAATTGAAAGTATTTATATATTAATAAGTAATATCAATAGTGTGTCGTAAGAAAACGAGGCCGGTTTGTGAAGTGGCGACCATGTGCCTTCACAAAGGCAGTTATGCCCAATGTAAGCCCGGTCCATGCAATAGATTCCAGTAAATGGCGGGTACCGTTTCGTGCTGTTAACATAAAATATATAAATTTAAAAAAAAATACAGTTAATTGGTTGGTATCATTTCATGCATGGCAAAAATTACAGAAAATACTCCTTCCAATTATAATAAATACAGAAAAATAATCATAGTACTGACCTTGTCGAAGTGACATGAATGCAAACAGAAAACTGATGAAAATTAATGCAAATGCCACACGGAATGACTGCAAATAAGAAAGAAAACATTAAGTTGCAACAATTTATTGATTTTTTTTTATCTTTTTATAAGAAATAAAAGTTTATTAGTTAGGAGAGTACAGCATAGGTTTCGACAAGTCCCCGTTTGGTTGGAGGAGCCATTTCTCTACTCACTGATACTATATAATGCCCTTGAAGCAGATCAATCCCATCCTTTCAATAATAATAATTAAAAAAAAAACATTATGAATATATAGCAAGTACCAACCTATGTGTCAGTAAAGGAGAATAAATATATAATTATAAAGAATAAGCATGTACCTGTTTAGTACCATCAGCAAAATTATTGAAGTAATACCTAGCAAGTGCATACCATCCATCCTTTGCTATACCTTGGTAGGTTCTCTTACCAAACCTGACCACACATCAAAATAATGGAATATTACTATCTGGGTTTTTTCTATTTTTCAATTTGCAAATTTCTGAGCGAATATGGTACCGGGTAAAATCTCCCTTGAGCGCAGGAGTACCAGAATATTGAATGCTTATTTCATCCCCATGATTAGCCCACACTGAAAATAAAAAAATATATTAAACCAGTAATAACAAAATATAAAATAAATAAATTGAAAAAAAAAAAAACTCCCTGAACTCACAGATTTTGTAGCTAGTGTGGAAAGAAGAGAAATCAGAAATCTCTTGGTTTTCAGCAAGAACACCAAGTCTTTTGAGCTGGCTCTCCAACATCTTTCTTGCAATCATATTCTATACAATTAACCATTCAAGTAATTATCAAACTTTTGCTTCCAAAATTGAACTTTCCATGTAAACCCAACAGGTAGGTTACATACTTTGAAAGGTATGAATGTTTTGATTGTGCAAGTACCTGAGTGACATTGGTACGGTCCAGGCAGTCAACACAGTTAGTTCTAACAACACCAGTTTGTTCCCCCACTTTTTCTCCTTTTTCATTCGATAGAAAGTATCTAACAAAAAAGCAACAGAATCCTCAGATATTAAAAAATTACATTATGAATTAAATGTACAAAATGTGTGTGTGTGTGTGTGAGAGAGAGAGAGAGAGAGAGGTACCCGTTCTTTGAAAGGTAGTCCTTAATTTGATCATAGAGGAGAGAGAGGCGCTCAAAATGCACATGACCACATATCTTGTGGAAGTCAAAATGCAAGTATCTGTATGTAATACACGACATATATTACCTACTTTAAAATAAAATAACATATAAGATAAATTAGATAACAATAATGGAAGCATTATGAACCTGATGTCATCACTGAGAATGGGTCCCATTGAGGTGGCATATCTTTCCTGCAAACACCCCTCACTACCATGCTGAAACAACAAATTGGAAAACATTAACAAAATAAAACAAAATTATGTTACAAAACAGAGAAAAAACATGTAATATAACAAAGAAGAGTATTGTACTTTGTTGACAAGATCAACAGCCTGGACAGCTCCATATTTTTTATGCAAGTCGAGAAAGTGGCGCTCTACCACATGAGCCTAACAAATGGGTACAAGTAGTCAATAAATAAAATAATTAGTAAAAGAAATATAAAATAAATTAGAACAAAGATAACAAGATAATATAATATTGTACCGCATCCTCCTGCTTGACTATTTCAAAGCCAGGCTTGTATGTCAAATCAACAATTTGCTCCCAAATGAATGGTATAGAACCTCTCACCTACAAACACAAATTGATATGAACTGAACGACTAAATAATTAATCTAAAACTATGAATGAGTTTACAAAAAAGGAAACAAATAAAACATAAAGACAAAATACCTGCACAAAAGAGGCTGTACAACCATTTGACTCAACAATTTGTTCACTTTCAACAAAATTGGCTGCATATCCTTCCTTGTCAGCCCCCCTTCTCCACATCCTTGTACCTTTTTATTCAGAACCAAGTATGAACCAGACATCGGAGTTGTTTGAGAGAGAGAGAGAGAGAGAGAGAGATCAGGGAGAGAGGAGAGTTACCTGTCCTCCGAGTACATCTACGTGCAATTATGGTAACATTTACACTTTTGGAACCAATGTTTGCACTGAAGTTCTCAAAATCTGTTTTTTGGTTAAGGGGCTAATAAAGAAAAGGAGAAACAACCTGGTTCATTGACCACATTAGCAACTTTAAAAAAAACAAAAAGCACAAAGCAAAAAATATTCATGACAATGAGAAACAATGGATACATCCTTGGATTACAGGTATCAGGTATTGGTCCAGCTGAAAAGGAAAAAAGAAGAAGAAGATGGTTATAAGTAATTAAAGTGGTATAGCATTTACATAAATATAAAGAAGATAAGTAAGAAATTGTGTACTTTGTTCTCGATGAGTAATTCCATCAAATAATTGTTCCAGAGAAACCTTTGCTCTGCCTGAAAATATCAAAATCACATGTGAGTTTTGTTCCTGATGATAATTTGAATTACCTGCATATGGAGTTCATAATGGATCTAACTCACCTGTCTCCAAAGAGGAAGGGATTTAGATTCATTGCCCAAATCATGCAGCCTCTGTGAGCTGCGATAAACACAAAGAGATTTTAAGTAATATATAGTTGCCAAGAGAGAAAAGAAAAATGTAACAATGTATAAGAAAATGAAGAAAAGCTCAACCAAAGGGTTATGTTGACTTCATAAGATAAATATAGGCCTGACACCTTCTGTGAAGCTTTTAGCAAAGCTGTGAACTCTGCCTCCATCTTTTTCTGATATACTCAAAATTCAAATATTTAAAATAAGAAAGTTGTCTAAAAAAAAAAAAAAAACATATACCTTCGCACAGTTAGATAGCTAATGTGCTGAATCAAAACATGATATGGTCCTCTCTGAATTTCCTTTTGGTAGAGATAATACCAAAAAGATACAGCTATGTGGAGGACATTTTATGGTACCTGTAAGGGAATGTATGGCGTACATAAATTGCCCTTAAGAAATAAATAACTTTTAAAGAAAATCACATGCCTGTTCAGAAGAGGAGGCCTTAAGAGAATGGTCGCAAGGGAGGAGTTGAAGAGAAGAAATTTTGAAAATAGGATGACCTAGGTAAGTCCCCACATTTTCTCTCTCTTTTACTACTAAAACATATGACCCTGCATAGTATTATAATACCTATTATTTTGCCATTATTGCTTGGTACAAAACTGATACAATACCTAATAGTAACAACTTGCTACAGTTTCTAATTTCTGAAATTTAACCAGAAGTTAAATATGTAATGCCACATTAAGGCTGCAAGTGCAGTCACCAATATCCTCAAAAACAAAGTTCATTTATCAAGCCAAACAAAATTCTAGGGATAAAGCAAAACACCAAATAATTGATCAAAATTATATGCACATTTAATACTACAAATACTGACAAATACAGGTTTTATAGCACATATCAAGTACTGGTACCAGAATTTGAGGTCAATATGATTCTGGTTTGGATGATACTGTCTTGAAGTTGCAAAAGAAGTAACTAATAAGAAATAAATAAAATTGCACAAGTAGCCAGCAAATTAAATTAGCAGGTACTTACTGGTAGGTTGACAGTAAACTATGCATGCATAGGTGTGGCATTTAGTAGATATGGTATTGACATGAAAGTTGCATTATTTTACTGGTAAATTGGAAATTTATTATATGTCCATCTGGTTGTTAATATACTAGTAATATAATACAAAGAAAAACTAGCTTTCTATAGGGAAGATGTAAATTACCGATTAAGAGTCTAATCATTCCAACCACACCATACACAGTTCCCACTTTTGCATTTTGTGTGTGCTGTGGCATCTCTCCTGCACTCAAATTTTCTAAATGTCTTACAAACATTGGTGAACAAATAAATAATGTATAATACTAAGAATAAAAGCCCCGTAAAATGAATAGTACTGTATCTGTGTAGCTCCAGAATTCCATTATTTATTTGTTCAAGAGGAATAAAATTTTAAAATTATGTCAGATAGCTAGATAAGGAAAGCAAGTTGAATACTGGCAAATGCTAGAGGAATAAAATTTGAAATTTTTAATTAAGCTTGGTGAGATGCTTACCTGAACAGGTCGAGCAAGAGGTTTTGCAGCCTGTTCAACCATGCTTAATGCCACTAATCGACAAATGATAATGCGAGTTAGTCCAAGGAAATTAAGTCACTGGCTCGTCAGTAGCGGATTTGAAGTCGCTCGACCGAGTGCGGCAGGGAGAGGAGGGGCAGGCTGTTGGAGCAGGGGCTTCTACAGACACTTGTGCTATGAAGGGTCGAGTGATAGAGCAATAGAGCGAGAGAGAGAGAGAGAGAGCTGGGTGCGGGCTGAGGCGAGAGAGCGAGAGAGCGAGAGAGAGATGGCGGAGAGGCCTGAGACGATTATTTTTTTCCCTTTGAGAAGAAGGTATCGGGGATTAGGTTTTTTCTTCCTTTGGAAGAAGGGATCGCTGGGAGAGGCGCCTCCAGCGAATGGACGAGCGTTCCAGCGAAAAAATTTGCACATCCGAGATTTAATATGCACGATTTTTGATTCAAATCCAACGATGCAGAGCCAAAATGCGTGTGGTAATACGTATGTCTATACATGTGGCGGGTCCAATTTGAACTAAATATAGACTTTTACACATATAAAGAATGCATTTAATCAAAGGAATACAGATTATTTGACTGGAGGGTTCAGATTCAATCCAAATTTAAATCAATCAATCCCAATCGTTGGAGTTTCAGGACAGCCAATTCAAGTTAAGATGCATAATATAGAGGAGATACCTGTAATAAAGTGAGTGGTACCGGTTATGGAATAAAATTTGAATAAAATTTGGTTGCTGTTTTTAAAGATATTGTGTGAGAATTCACATCCTCTCCATTACCTGATAAGGGAATCTGGTACAATTATTAGATCTAGACCGTTCTTTTTAACTTGGCACAAATCTCAAAGCTCAAAAATACTGTCCCATCCACTATCCCGAATCCCAAACCGGTTGAGATTAAATTGAGATTTAATCTCAAACTGTAAAGTGAAGTTAATCCTCTACAATATCTGGGAGGATACGAATCCTCTTCGACTGTGGAGGTGGAGTTGGGAACTTTAATGCTTTGTCAATGGCTTTTTCTCATATAATCATCATTTCTTTTTGGTAAAATGCCCTGGGACTATAATAATAATAATAATAGATATTTTCGCCCATTGTTTATAATCGGAAGTTAAATAAATAAAATTTTGAAAATCATAAAAAAAAAAAAAAATTAAATATCTCGGATCATAGGCAAAACACTATAAACTAGCCATAACTATGATGTCCGCATTGGACGTCATAGTTTATGACATAACATTATGCTTGCAACCATCATAGTAATAAGATTCATCAATTATTCGGTTTTCCAAACTTTTCCAAATTATTCACAAATAAGTATGAAATTATAATTTTTTTTACTCTCTTATAAAACTAAGATCTCTGATCCGGACTCGATGTATAATTTCAAGTTATTCTCAAATCACAAATTTTTGACCCTAGTGAACCTTTTGTGAATCAATCATTTGTCACTATGCATATGATTAGAGATCTTAAAAAAAAAAGAATTCCAATTTAAAAATATATTTATTTTTATTTTTCTGATTAATAAAAAAAATCAGCATTTTTGCAATTCACTGCGAGCCAACCCTGCGACTGAAATCAATTATTATATTCATTTTGCGCACCTTCGAGCACAATCATCACAAGAATTATTAATTTTATTACAAGTTGTATTCAAACTGAAATCTAATATCTACAAAGAATTCGTGACAAAAATAAAGTTGATACAATGCGAATGTCATTATTCCACAATTGATCAATTTAAATTACAAAAAACAGGGGAGAAAAATATAAAAATTGTAACAACCGTGCAGTGCTAGGGGAACAATTACATAACCCTTGACAAAAATGCGCCAATACAAAACATGGCCTAAAATAAATAAAAAATAACCAATAGAATTTAAATGTTCCAGTGAAAACCCGTGTCTGTACAAACAAAATTTCTAATTGAAAGTATTTATATATTAATAAGTAATATCAATAGTGTGTCGTAAGAAAACGAGGCCGGTTTGTGAAGTGGCGACCATGTGCCTTCACAAAGGCAGTTATGCCCAATGTAAGCCCGGTCCATGCAATAGATTCCAGTAAATGGCGGGTACCGTTTCGTGCTGTTAACATAAAATATATAAATTTAAAAAAAAATACAGTTAATTGGTTGGTATCATTTCATGCATGGCAAAAATTACAGAAAATACTCCTTCCAATTATAATAAATACAGAAAAATAATCATAGTACTGACCTTGTCGAAGTGACATGAATGCAAACAGAAAACTGATGAAAATTAATGCAAATGCCACACGGAATGACTGCAAATAAGAAAGAAAACATTAAGTTGCAACAATTTATTGATTTTTTTTTATCTTTTTATAAGAAATAAAAGTTTATTAGTTAGGAGAGTACAGCATAGGTTTCGACAAGTCCCCGTTTGGTTGGAGGAGCCATTTCTCTACTCACTGATACTATATAATGCCCTTGAAGCAGATCAATCCCATCCTTTCAATAATAATAATTAAAAAAAAAACATTATGAATATATAGCAAGTACCAACCTATGTGTCAGTAAAGGAGAATAAATATATAATTATAAAGAATAAGCATGTACCTGTTTAGTACCATCAGCAAAATTATTGAAGTAATACCTAGCAAGTGCATACCATCCATCCTTTGCTATACCTTGGTAGGTTCTCTTACCAAACCTGACCACACATCAAAATAATGGAATATTACTATCTGGGTTTTTTCTATTTTTCAATTTGCAAATTTCTGAGCGAATATGGTACCGGGTAAAATCTCCCTTGAGCGCAGGAGTACCAGAATATTGAATGCTTATTTCATCCCCATGATTAGCCCACACTGAAAATAAAAAAATATATTAAACCAGTAATAACAAAATATAAAATAAATAAATTGAAAAAAAAAAAAACTCCCTGAACTCACAGATTTTGTAGCTAGTGTGGAAAGAAGAGAAATCAGAAATCTCTTGGTTTTCAGCAAGAACACCAAGTCTTTTGAGCTGGCTCTCCAACATCTTTCTTGCAATCATATTCTATACAATTAACCATTCAAGTAATTATCAAACTTTTGCTTCCAAAATTGAACTTTCCATGTAAACCCAACAGGTAGGTTACATACTTTGAAAGGTATGAATGTTTTGATTGTGCAAGTACCTGAGTGACATTGGTACGGTCCAGGCAGTCAACACAGTTAGTTCTAACAACACCAGTTTGTTCCCCCACTTTTTCTCCTTTTTCATTCGATAGAAAGTATCTAACAAAAAAGCAACAGAATCCTCAGATATTAAAAAATTACATTATGAATTAAATGTACAAAATGTGTGTGTGTGTGTGTGAGAGAGAGAGAGAGAGAGAGAGGTACCCGTTCTTTGAAAGGTAGTCCTTAATTTGATCATAGAGGAGAGAGAGGCGCTCAAAATGCACATGACCACATATCTTGTGGAAGTCAAAATGCAAGTATCTGTATGTAATACACGACATATATTACCTACTTTAAAATAAAATAACATATAAGATAAATTAGATAACAATAATGGAAGCATTATGAACCTGATGTCATCACTGAGAATGGGTCCCATTGAGGTGGCATATCTTTCCTGCAAACACCCCTCACTACCATGCTGAAACAACAAATTGGAAAACATTAACAAAATAAAACAAAATTATGTTACAAAACAGAGAAAAAACATGTAATATAACAAAGAAGAGTATTGTACTTTGTTGACAAGATCAACAGCCTGGACAGCTCCATATTTTTTATGCAAGTCGAGAAAGTGGCGCTCTACCACATGAGCCTAACAAATGGGTACAAGTAGTCAATAAATAAAATAATTAGTAAAAGAAATATAAAATAAATTAGAACAAAGATAACAAGATAATATAATATTGTACCGCATCCTCCTGCTTGACTATTTCAAAGCCAGGCTTGTATGTCAAATCAACAATTTGCTCCCAAATGAATGGTATAGAACCTCTCACCTACAAACACAAATTGATATGAACTGAACGACTAAATAATTAATCTAAAACTATGAATGAGTTTACAAAAAAGGAAACAAATAAAACATAAAGACAAAATACCTGCACAAAAGAGGCTGTACAACCATTTGACTCAACAATTTGTTCACTTTCAACAAAATTGGCTGCATATCCTTCCTTGTCAGCCCCCCTTCTCCACATCCTTGTACCTTTTTATTCAGAACCAAGTATGAACCAGACATCGGAGTTGTTTGAGAGAGAGAGAGAGAGAGAGAGAGATCAGGGAGAGAGGAGAGTTACCTGTCCTCCGAGTACATCTACGTGCAATTATGGTAACATTTACACTTTTGGAACCAATGTTTGCACTGAAGTTCTCAAAATCTGTTTTTTGGTTAAGGGGCTAATAAAGAAAAGGAGAAACAACCTGGTTCATTGACCACATTAGCAACTTTAAAAAAAACAAAAAGCACAAAGCAAAAAATATTCATGACAATGAGAAACAATGGATACATCCTTGGATTACAGGTATCAGGTATTGGTCCAGCTGAAAAGGAAAAAAGAAGAAGAAGATGGTTATAAGTAATTAAAGTGGTATAGCATTTACATAAATATAAAGAAGATAAGTAAGAAATTGTGTACTTTGTTCTCGATGAGTAATTCCATCAAATAATTGTTCCAGAGAAACCTTTGCTCTGCCTGAAAATATCAAAATCACATGTGAGTTTTGTTCCTGATGATAATTTGAATTACCTGCATATGGAGTTCATAATGGATCTAACTCACCTGTCTCCAAAGAGGAAGGGATTTAGATTCATTGCCCAAATCATGCAGCCTCTGTGAGCTGCGATAAACACAAAGAGATTTTAAGTAATATATAGTTGCCAAGAGAGAAAAGAAAAATGTAACAATGTATAAGAAAATGAAGAAAAGCTCAACCAAAGGGTTATGTTGACTTCATAAGATAAATATAGGCCTGACACCTTCTGTGAAGCTTTTAGCAAAGCTGTGAACTCTGCCTCCATCTTTTTCTGATATACTCAAAATTCAAATATTTAAAATAAGAAAGTTGTCTAAAAAAAAAAAAAAAACATATACCTTCGCACAGTTAGATAGCTAATGTGCTGAATCAAAACATGATATGGTCCTCTCTGAATTTCCTTTTGGTAGAGATAATACCAAAAAGATACAGCTATGTGGAGGACATTTTATGGTACCTGTAAGGGAATGTATGGCGTACATAAATTGCCCTTAAGAAATAAATAACTTTTAAAGAAAATCACATGCCTGTTCAGAAGAGGAGGCCTTAAGAGAATGGTCGCAAGGGAGGAGTTGAAGAGAAGAAATTTTGAAAATAGGATGACCTAGGTAAGTCCCCACATTTTCTCTCTCTTTTACTACTAAAACATATGACCCTGCATAGTATTATAATACCTATTATTTTGCCATTATTGCTTGGTACAAAACTGATACAATACCTAATAGTAACAACTTGCTACAGTTTCTAATTTCTGAAATTTAACCAGAAGTTAAATATGTAATGCCACATTAAGGCTGCAAGTGCAGTCACCAATATCCTCAAAAACAAAGTTCATTTATCAAGCCAAACAAAATTCTAGGGATAAAGCAAAACACCAAATAATTGATCAAAATTATATGCACATTTAATACTACAAATACTGACAAATACAGGTTTTATAGCACATATCAAGTACTGGTACCAGAATTTGAGGTCAATATGATTCTGGTTTGGATGATACTGTCTTGAAGTTGCAAAAGAAGTAACTAATAAGAAATAAATAAAATTGCACAAGTAGCCAGCAAATTAAATTAGCAGGTACTTACTGGTAGGTTGACAGTAAACTATGCATGCATAGGTGTGGCATTTAGTAGATATGGTATTGACATGAAAGTTGCATTATTTTACTGGTAAATTGGAAATTTATTATATGTCCATCTGGTTGTTAATATACTAGTAATATAATACAAAGAAAAACTAGCTTTCTATAGGGAAGATGTAAATTACCGATTAAGAGTCTAATCATTCCAACCACACCATACACAGTTCCCACTTTTGCATTTTGTGTGTGCTGTGGCATCTCTCCTGCACTCAAATTTTCTAAATGTCTTACAAACATTGGTGAACAAATAAATAATGTATAATACTAAGAATAAAAGCCCCGTAAAATGAATAGTACTGTATCTGTGTAGCTCCAGAATTCCATTATTTATTTCATATCTTGTGGGTAATGTGTACTTGGGGTTTCAGTTTAATGGCAGAATTGGTATGACATGATTTATAAAAGAAAAAAGAAGATACCTATGGTTTGCATGGATCCATCAGCTCGGTTAATTTGAAGAATAGAATCAGTGACACCATCAATGGGCTCAAAAATATATTTGTCTGGGTATTCCCATAGCCTTAGCTTGGAATGGAGCTTATGGGGAGATTCTTCCATTCTTCCAAAAGTTAAATCTGTTAAATTGAAATTAAGATATAGAATTTAATGGTTAATTGTGTTGTGGATTAAACCAAATAACCACCTAGAATCTAAAGTTTAAGTTTAGTACTTAAAAGGAGACATTTATAATGTTATTTGTAGTTAGCTACTGATTGATAGAGATTCTGATTTTGCATTCAAATTGGAAACCAATTTAGATTTCAATTTCATTCACTAGACAGCGGAAAGGGAAGGGGAAGTAGCATACCTTTTACCTTTCGATTCGATTCTTCTTTTTTTCAAAAGCCAGATCTCAATTCGATCTGCTCAAAGAGAGAGAGAGAGAGAGAGAGAGAGAGAGAGAGGAGAAGAATGGAAATCAAAAAGGTGTGTGTGAATTCGTGGCAAGTGGTATAATGGCAATTAATGGGAGAGCATAACATAATAACTGTCAATCATCCATTATTGGTTCTAATTTTGGGTTAAGACTCCACTACCACAAACCCAACCGACCGCAAATCCTCTCAGATATCTCATATTTTGTGTCACCCACGTGTCCGGTGCCTATTCGTGGATAGGCGGATAGCGCGGGGAGCAGTATTATTTGGGCTTTGAGATTCGTGTATAATGTATTTGAACGGTTGAGATTTTTCCAAAAGGTCACGCAAAATATGAGATATCTCAGAGGATGGGAATTCAGCTCAACACCCCATTGGAAATTTGGAATGGAGTCCGCATCGTCTGCATTAAATCAAAAGAGCATCTTTTGAGTTAATATATATTGACCGTCCGATTATAAGCGTAGCTCATCCGGCCTCCCCTAAAACATGAATTCGTGTCCTCTGAGATATCTCAAACTTTGCGTGACTTTATGGAAAATCTCAACCTATTAAATACGTTCTGCACAAATCTTGAAGCATACATAATATTGACCCCCTACATCACCCTCGAATAGGCAACGGACACGTCGGTCACGTAAAAGTTGAGATATCTCAGAGGATACGCACTCCTAAAACATAGGGGTCTTTAATATTAGTGCGGATCTAATCCGCACAAATTTTAAAGATGACAGACGGTCCAAATGCATTAACTCAAAATATTCCTTTTTAAGTTAATGCAGAGGATACGAACTTACTGGATGGAATCCGCTGCTATGGAGGAGGGAGCTTCACATGGATTAATCTCTATTCGATTAAAATCGGACGGTCTGAACTGCTATTACCTTACTCCCATTAGATTTAGATCCCATCTTTTACTTTTTCAATACGGATTGAAATATTAATGATTCGGAATATGATCACGGATCAAGAGATGGGCTACAGTGAGTTGCGAAGTAAAACGCGTTTCTACTTCACGCCGTATTTTTATTTTGAAAGTCCAAATTACCGATCCGAATCATTAGATATTTAATCCATATTGAAATGTGCTTGGAGACCAAATTTTACATTTTTTGGAATTTTTTTACTATTTATTAAGCATTTTTTAAAATTGAAGTTTTGCTGTAAACAGTAAAAAACAGTAAAATTTTCTGGACCATCAGATCAGTGACATTCAAAATTACTTAATAAATAGTAAACAAATTCCAAAAAATGTAAAATTTGGTCTCCAAGCACATTTCAATATGAATAACAAGATGAACGGTTCGGATCGACGTTTTGAACTTTAAAATCGCAAAATATGAGCGTGAAGTAAAATAGTCGATTTACTTCGCAACTCACCGTAGCCTAGCTCCACGGATCAAATAATAAACAAATATGGATATAATATAATAATGCAAATGTTAAATTAAAATCATCATATATTTATATTTAAAAAATACACACATTATTTATATATAAAATATTCAAATATTGAAAAGGGATAGGGATAGGGATAGGGATAGGGATGGCAAAAAAGCCCATTCGGCCCGACGGCCCGGTCATACCTGCCTGGCCCGCCCATTACCTGGTCGGCCCGGCACTGTGATGGGCCAGGTAAGGTCAGGCATAGAGACAGGCCAGGCCAGGGTTGGGATTTTATCATAGCCCAAAGGCTACCTGATGGGCCTCTCTTTTTATAATATATGTGACTTCTAAAATATTTAGCGCAGCCCAACCCAATTCCAAAAATTAGAAATTTTATGTCTCCCCGTCTCTAAACTCTGAGTATGACCTAAACCTAGCCGCTATTTCTCTCTTTCTAAAAATCAAAAACCATCTCATTCACCAGTTCCCACCTGCGCGGCTGCGCCTTCCTCTGAGACTCCAAGTTCCGAAAATCAAAAACTGCCGATCTGCGCCTTTCTCCGACAAGCTTCACCACCGATCTTCTTATTTACTTCCGAGAGCCACCGATCTGCCCCGCCTCCAGTCATGCCCAATCCCGACTAACTACTCCGCCTCAGCCACACTAGCAGTCGCCGGATAATAGGTGTGCTTTTTGTTTCTTTTTCTTTTGTTTTCAATTTTATGAATTTTCCTCCTGTTATTGTGTTTTCCTCTTCACTGAGGTTGTCAGATATGAAGGATGGGTTTTTTTACAAGGAGCCCCTCCACTCTTTCTTTGGTTCACATATCGACCAGAAGGATAGTTGTTTTTAGTGTAGGGGTATTTAGGAATTTCAGTGGTGTTTTTTAAATTTCATAACTTATGCTTTTATTTATTTCCCTTTGAAAGATTCTGTAATTGAAAAATTAGATGAAGCAATAGAAGATACTTTTTAATATTGCTTTGGTATGTACCAGTTAATACTGGTACGCAACTGTTTGGTCATATGCAAATGTTTGTTATGTATCAGTTAGTATGTTCTTTAGTTCAATTCTCTTTTTTTTTTCTTTTTTTTTTTCATAGATAAAGGAGTCTCTGATCTGTAACATCTGTTATTAGATCTTTATATGATGTGCATTGAGCATGTAGAATAAGTAATTTTAGAAGCTAATTCATGATTTTTATAATCCTTCTTCTAGTAAGTTTCATTTCTTTTTATTTTCATCACTTAATTAGTTAAGTTTCATTGCCTTTTATTTTCACCACTTAATTAGTTAGTAAGAATAGCATCTGCACTTCTTAGTAATAAAAATTTATAGAATTTTGATAACTATAGGGGCTTAACTGAATGCTTCCTGACATATTCTTGTCAGATCCAGTTCCTACTAATGAACAATAAAAATTGATAAAAAGACAAGGATATGAATCCCTTAATATAGTTCATCTTTTTTATAAAAAATAATAGCTTTTGTTCTTTCCCATTTTCAACAGTCTTGCTGTTCATTGATTAGGAGAATGCCCTTTATTTCCATGATGTGTCCAGATGTTTAAGAGAATGCCCTTTAATCAGATTGTATCCTGCCTTGTGTAATCATGGTGCATATCTGAAATTTTTTAGGTTGTTGCTCATCAGTTCTTTTATTATTATTTAGTCTAATTTAATTACACATAATATAATCTGATTAAATACTCTTATTTTAGTAGGTAAAATGGCAACCCCACAAGAACAAGAGGCACCGGATATTGTAATGGCAACCATGCAAGAACCCACTGATCAAGAGGACGCAGACACTTCCCCTAGAGAGGGCTCTGCTGCAACACCTGTAGCAAGTGTCGGGACAAATGCGACACCGACAACAAGTGAGACACCGACCTCAAGTGCCCCTAATCAGCCTACTGTTGTGGACACATCTAGGCTAAAATCTGATGTGTGGGGGCATATGACAAAGAAGTGTATTGATGGAAAATACAAGGCGGTATGTAATTATTGTGGTGACAAACTTGCAGCAAACTCAAATAGTGGTACACGACACCTCAAATTCCACATAGAATCTTGTTTAAGAAAAAAACAGCAAACATTCCCAGTAGCTTTCCAAAAAATGTTAGTTACTAAAAAACTAGAGGGGAAAACTACCATAGCAAATTACACTTTTGATCAAGAAGCATGTAGAAGAACACTTGTGGAGATGGTAGTGTTGCACGAGCACCCTCTCTCAATTGTTGACCAAGTGGGATTCAAGGCTTTTGTCAACACCTTGCAGCCATTATTCAATTGTCCAACCCGTAATACTGTGAGAAGCGATGTTTTAAAACTATACAAGGAACGAATGAAGAAGACTATGGCCTTATTGGAGAGCAATCAAGGGAGAGTGGCTATTACAACCGACATGTGGACGGCAGACAATCAAAAGAAGTCCTATATGGCGGTGACGGCACATTTTGTAGATGATTCATGGAATCTACAACAACGATTATTAAGGTACTGAAATTAAGTGCTTTTAAATTTGTTGAATTCGCTGCTGAATTGTTAGGTGCTGAATTAGCTATTGAATTATTAGGTGCTGAATTAGTTATTGAATTATTAGGTGCTGAATTGTTAGGTGCTAAATTAGCTATTGAATTGTTAGGTGCTGAATTGTTATGCATAGTTAGGTGCTGAATTTATGTGCTGAAATTTAATTGTAGGTTCCAACACTTACCTTCTCCCCACACCATAGATGTACTTGCGGAACAATTGATGAATGTTTTTTTAGATTGGAATATAGATAGTAAATTGTCTACAATAACTGTAGATAATTGTAGTACTAATGATGGAGTTATTGAAAGTTTAGTCCATAAACTAGACGTTCAACAGCTCTTGCTAGGTGGGTCAGTTTTGCACATGCGTTGTTGCGCACATATCTTGAACTTAATCGTAAAGGATGGGTTAGATGTAATTACTCCAAGTTTAGAAAAAATCCGTGCTAGTTGTGTATATTGGTCCTCTACTCCTAAAAAAATTGAAAAATTTGAAGAGGCGACGCGGCAATTGCGTATTATCAATACCAAAAAATTGTGTTATGATGTGAAAACACGATGGAATTCAACCTATAATATGTTACAAATAGCTTTAACATATAAGGATGTTTTCTCTCGTGTGAAAATACGTGATACGCAATACAAAACCGTGCCTTCTGAGGCTGATTGGGAGAATGCCAAGAATATTAGTGAAAAATTAAAGATTTTTTATACTACAACAGAATTATTTTCGGGGACAAAATACACAACAGCCAACCATTATTTTCCAAACATTTGTGAAATAAGATTAGCTTTGCGAACTTGGTTGCAAGATACTAACCCAACTATTGCGAATATGGCATCAAGAATGATTGAGAAATTTGATAAATATTGGAGTAACATACACGTTATCATGGGTGTTGCCGCACTTTTGGATCCAAGGTGTAAGATGGCTGTCATAATCTATTACTATAAGTTAATTTATGGTAATGATTTTGAGAGCGAAGTTGGAAAAGTTGTTGAAATGAGCCGTCAATTGTTTCGCGAGTATCAAAGAAGAGTTGAGAAACCCCAAGATGAGGAACCACAAATGGAAGGGAAACAAGGTGGCGACCTCCCAATTGGTTTTCAGAGATTTGCCCACACTATGAAGAAAATGAAATTTGATAATACCACAGAGTTGGAACTTTACTTGGAAGAAGCATTGCTTCCAAGTGGGCCAGCATCCTTTGACGTGCTAGCTTGGTGGAAGTCTAATGGAAACAAATTTCCAACTTTGGGAACAATTGCTAAAGACATATACGCGATACCTGTTTCAACTGTTGCCTCTGAATCAGCTTTTAGTATGGGCGGGCGAATAGTTAGTCCACAAAGAAATAGACTTCATCCTTCACTTGTTGAAGCTCTAGCATGTGCACAAAATTGGTTAAGGACTGAATTTGAAGGTATAAATATTGTAGTTTCATTTTGTAGTATTTTAATTATATATGTTCGTATTTTAACTCTTAGTCGTTGTTTTTTCAGATCTGAGTAATGGTAATCCATTTAAGACATATTGTGATGATTTAGATGAAGGTGAAGATGGATGTGAAAATGCAACCGAAAGTGAGAGCTCGGCTACGGATAATAATGTTGAGGTATATATTTTTCTCTATTTTTTGTATAGTATGATTTTGTAATTTTATAATGGATTATCAATTGATCAATTGCAGGTATAGGCTATCAGCTCTTGAAGTGAAGGTATCTGTTTTTGCTGCTGAATTAGTTGCTGAATTGGCTGTTATATTGGCTGCTATATTTGCTATATTTGCTATATTTGCTATATTTTGTAATTTGAATGTTATATTTGCTGAATTAGCTGTTATTGGCTGTTATATTTGCTATATTTGTTATATTTGCTGAATTGGGTGTTATATTTGCTATATATTTGTTGAATTAGGTGTTATATTTGCTAAATTGGGTGTTATATTTGCTATATTTGCTGAATTGGCTGTTAAATTTGCTGAATTGGCTGTTATAATCGATTGTTAAATTGCTGTTGTGAATATTTGAATGTTAAATTGTTGTTGGGGATATTTGGGGATATTAAATGAGACCAGGCATGGTTGGGCCAGGTCGGGTAAGGCAGCCCATGGGCTATGGCAGAGAACAGGTATGGTCGGGCCAGGCCGGGTAAGGCAGCCCATGGGCTGCGGCAGGCAGGCACAGGCAGGTGCAGGTTTGCAGAAAATGCCCACAGGCAGGCCGGGTATCAATTTCTAGGCTCATTATAATGGGCCAGGCAGGTCAGGTATAGAATTTTATCAGGCAGGCCGGGTATGGGATTGGTAAAATACCTGTGGGCTCGGCCCATTGCCATCCCTAGATAGGGATAGGGATGGCAGGTGCAATCAGCAAATTTAAGAAATATTTATTAGGTCTTGCAACTTGCATGAACAGAACAGGTGCACAATAATTAAAAACACTAGAAAAGTAAAGATATAAGATAAGATAGCATTTGTAACTTGTAACAGCTTTTGAATCTGATACATTCACCATGGATTCAAGCCTCAAAATAAAAATACCATTTCTAGTTACAGAATGATATTCTAAGATCCACATATTACAATACATACAATAACTAGCTAGGATGCATGGTTACAAACCATATACACACAACTCAAAAGATTCAAGCGCCAATTAGGTTTCATTCCCAATCAACTTGTTCCAAAAATACACAGTTAACAGCATCACTTAGTATGTTCGTGTTCCTGTTCCTGTTCCTGTTAGAAAATAATATCTTCAATCTACAAGGAACTATTGCTCTATTCCCTACAAAATAATTATACATTTTCATAGTCCTCTCAATAACTCAGCAATAGAAGAAGAATGTAGCAATTTCTGCATATGCACCTGCCAAAAAGTAGTAAATGTGTAAATACCAGTATACAATACATTTCCATGGTTGGTATGGTGTGCTGGTCAAATAAAATCAAGCTAGCACAACTAAAACCAGGTCTTATCTTTCTATTTGATGTCAAATTGCAATTTAGAGCCTTATTTTGCTATTTTTATGCCAAATTCATTCTTTAATTAATTAAGTTTCACATTATTTAAGCCTTTATCAATAAACATCAAATATGGAAAGAAGCCAAACAAACAAGATACCAGAAGGCATCTCACACATATGACCCGTACTAATGAACCATTTCAAATTTCAATGCTTAGTCACGTACCTAATTTGTCAACATTGGTACGTCCGCTTTGTTAGCACCATAACTACCATTTAGAGCACTAGTTCCAGGTGCATTTGCTGGTCCGCCCTCAACTTTCAAACCTAAAAAATATTTGAAAAAGACAGCAAAAATTACATTTCTGGACCAAAAGTAACTACAAATTAATATCCTGATGAAAATATTAGCAAGAACAACCAACCTTGATCCTCATCCCTTAACCAATCCTGAGCACAAATGAGGCCTTGTACTGTTACCGGGTCCATGGTACTCAAATAATCATTGAGAGTCCTGGCATCGCCATCAAGCGGTACAATGGAGACTGGTACACCAAGAACATCCCTTGCCATGAGAGACAACACTGGGTATTTTGGTGAAAATGCCTTCCACCATGCCAAAACATCAAAGCTTGCCTCATCCACCCTTCCCTCTTTATTTCTCAACACTGCTTCTTCCAAATACAAATCCAAATCTGACTTCACCGTCTGACCACATGATGTCTCCTCTAAGTACTGATCCAGACCTCGCTTTGCATCAGAAAGTGTGATACGTGAGAATGTTTTGTTGTGGGTCCCTGCCCCTCCTCCAGAGTAATCAACCCCTGAACCTGAACCTGTAACAGTTCCAGCACGCCCAGTGCCTTTATAGAAAACCGGCTCATTTTTTGATTGCCCAGCCGACTCAGCTGCATACTCATTGTACAACCTTATGAAACTGGTTTGTATGCTATCTATACGCGCCTTGGACTCGTAAGGATCTTTGTATAAAACCCTAAAAAAGTACTCAACCGACTTGGTTTTGTACCGGGGGTCCAAAATGGACGCAAATGCCATCACTATTTTGTTCACCTCCCAATACTGCTCGAATTTCTCTAGCATTTGTGCAGCCATGGTTGCAACCACTGGGTACCGGTTGGTACACCATTCTTTGAGTAACAAATGAATTGCACAAATTTCATTGAAGTAGAGGTTAGCAGTAGGGTTTTCTACTGTAGGTAGCTTTTCCATAGTATGGTAAAGCACATCTAGGCACTCGGTCAAGGCAGACACAGCTGGCCAATCATCAGCTGACACATAGGGACGGCACTCCGGATCCCACTCAAACAGCCTAGCAAAGGCCTTCTGGTAACGACACACTGACTCAAGCAAGACATACAAAGAAGCCCAATTGTTATTTACATTGTTTGAATTTGTGTCATGGGCCAAGAAAGTAGGTCTTGGGTCAAGTTGAAGGCTGCATTGCTTGGCAGCCTCTTCGAACCGCATGAACCGGACTTGAGACGACTTAACATATCCAATGCTTTCACGGACTCTGTCAGTCAGGTCACAAACTAGTTCTAAGCTCTCTTCTATTATAAGGTTTAGTATGTGTGCACAAGACCTGACATGAAACAATTCAAATTTGTTATGAAGCATTCTAAGAAGCTCAGGTCCCACCTCATCAGAGTACAGACAGTTATCCAATACCACACTCACAATTTTCTTCTCAATCCCCCATTCCCTGCATTTTTCCAATATAGTAGTTGTTATCTCAGAACTAGTGCTTGCCGAATCTACCTGAATGAAATTTAAAATCTTCTTTCTGAGCTCCCATTCCTCAGTAATATAATGGCATGTCAATGATAGGTAGTCAGTACTGGCCACTGCTGACCGCCACATGTCAGCTGAGAGGCTGACACGAGAAGGAAGGTTAGAGAGAGCAGCACGTAAGCTACAGCGAGCTGTGTCATGGATACGCATACAATCAGACTGCACAGATTCGCGATTAGGGATTCTAAAACCAGGTTGAAGATTAGTAACAAAAGTGCGAAAGCCCAAATCATCAACTATAGAGAAACGGTAACCATGGCGCACAATCATGCGTGCCAGGTCTTGGCGACTGGTTTCCTGGTCAAATGGATTTGGGTCATACCCGATACCAATAGGGGTGGAATCAGTGGCAAGTGGGTTTGCATTCTGATCAACTTGCCTTAAGAGGAGACGACGTACCACAAGTTTCCTGCGTCGGCCACGGGCTGGACGGATACCAGTAGAGAGACAGACAGCAAGATGGTTTTTCAAATGAGTAGTTCCACTTCTGCTGCTGGCTGTGAGTTGCTTGTGACAGTGGTGGCACACTGCAACACAAGTGCCGTCGGGCAGCCGCTCCTTTGAGAAGTCATTCCAAACTTTTGAACGAAGCCGCCGGGCCCGCGGGTTGTGCGGCACAGCCACTCCAACTATCCCTGCTGTTGCGTGGGAGTGGGAGTGGGACCCCTCTGCCAGTTGTTCCGACATTGGTTTACAGCTGAGACTGGGACCCCTACTACCAATATTAATTAATAATTAATTATCAGTAGATCGCCTGCGAAATTGGAAAAAAAAAGCAGCAGTTGGAACCTGTTGGTTAACAGTAGGAGAAGGGCGATCGATCTCGATCGATCTGGTGTGTGTTTTTGAGGAGAAGAGAAGGCCTAGACCTAGACCTAGAGGGAGATAAAACTGACAGGGTGGACCCACGTGGGGTGATCCGGCGGAGGAAGGGCTGATTAGGATTGGATTTGGGATCTGAATGCACCCGCCAACCCGTTCCAATCAAGCAAAGCAATCAATCTTATCCGATCCATTTCCAGTTCTTCAACCCTATACTGGAATTGGATATATAAAATTAAAATACTGCGTGTGCGTGGCCCTGGCGTACCAACATGGATAGAGAGACACGTATTGCCACGTGGCCTTCTTTTGCTGGTCAAATATCATCTCTTGGCCAATGCTAGTGGTTTGCTAACGGGTTACCCGTGACCCGTTCCGGATAACCCGTTAGGGGTAACGGGTAGGGCGGGTAGACGGGTAGGACGGGTACGGGTACAACCCGCAACGGGTAGACGGGTAGTTTTCCCAAAACCACTACCCTACCCGTTTATTACCCGTACCCGTTGCGGGTTGACGGGTACGGGTATCCCGGGTACGGGCGGGTTTTTTTTTTTTTTCCTTTCTGTTTTTTTCTGAATTTTTATGCTTTGAGATTCGTGCCAAGTTAAAGGACATCCCGGATGGAGTTTAGATATAGGGGTCCGTTTTGAGATTCATGCCAAATTAAAATTGATGACTCAGATCTCATTCTACAAAGTCAGGTATTGCACTGGATCTGAATTCTATATGGTGCCGCCAAAAAAATTTTGAAATTCAAATTTTGTAACGGGTCAGGTACGGGTACGGGTAGATGGGTACGGGTAGGCGGATACGGGTAGACGGGTACGGGTTGGCGGGTAGACGGGTACGGGTACAACGGGTTTTTTTCAAAATTATGTTGTCCGGTCCGTTTATTACCCGTACCCGTCTACCCGTCTACCCGTTTGTACCCGGGCAACGGGTACGGGTACCACGGGTAACGGGTACGGGCCGGGCAAAACGGGTTCAACCCCTAACGGGTTTAGCAAACCACTAGCCAATGCTCAGTCACAAACCCTGAGCTTTCCTGTGGCTGCCACGTTTCTAATTAATTTTACACCTAACTTAATTAAAATAATTGCATGAAGCTTCTCTGGAAAAACTAATTTACATGTTACCTAGCATTGCCGATTTTTTTAAAAATACTCATTTAATAAATAAATTAAATAAAAATGCCCAGATCTGAACAGAAATTTTAAAAATATCCAAATCGCGGATTTTTTTCGCGCTCCGGAATTTTTATTCCGGGCCTTGAAAAAAATTCACGCCCCGAAAAAAAAAAAAAAATTAATTTTTATTCGGGCATAATTTGAGAATGATAGAGTACAATAAGGAAGCAAAAAAAAATAAAAAATAAAAATTTCAAAAATTTCCAAAAAAAAAAATGACGTTTTTCTCGCGAAATAATTTGTGATTCGCATTTTTTTCGCGAATAAAACATATTATGCATTTTTTTTTGCTTTTTATTCGGAGTTCGGTTCGGAAACGTAAAAATTAAAAAACGAATTAAATGCGAATTAATCACAAATCTTGTTACTATGCTACCTAGAAATTAATTTCATTGGGCACCATTTAATTAATTTAATAATTTTACACCAATTTGATGCTGCCAAATTATCTAAAAGATAATTAAAATTAATAAATCTTATTTCACAATGAATTTAGCTTTAAAATTAAAATATTTTAACTTCAAATTTTTACAAAGGGCAGAACATAGAAAAATAAAAGTTGATAGATTAGACTTCTAAATTTTTATTTAAAAAGAAAACTTAAAGTCCGATTCAATTTTGTAAGTACACCAGCCTAAATTAAAATTTGATATAAACAAGAAAAGGAATTATTTAGTAGAAGGGCTGGGAGAATGTAAACAAGTGTTAATTTTCTAAGAAATGTTTGTTCAAAGATTTATATATAGATACATGAGTACAACTAGGGTGTTCTTAAGTTCTTCAAATTCCTTGGTGAACTCAAGTCTAAAATTCATCAAATTGGCTTCAAATGATGAATCCGAACTATTGAAACCCGCCTACCTTACAAGTGATGCGTCTACATGTGAAATTTTTAAACATTCGAGTTAATTTAGTACAAAGTCAATCGGTCAAAATTAGAAGGTTAATAAATTAATTTTAATGCATTCATTTTTTGAATGTTTTTTGACTGCTTGACTTTATATAAAATTAATTCGAATGTTTAAAATTTTCACATGTAGACACATCACTCATAAGGTAGGCGGGTTTCAACAGTTCGAATTCGTTATTTAAAGCCGATTTGATGAGTTCTAAACTTGAGTTGTCTCTTAGTGAACTTAAGAACACCATAATCTCCCCTCTATATTATGCATCTTAAATTGAATTGAATGACAGAAAGTCGTGTGTCTAGGATTTATTAATCTAAATTCGAATTGAATCGGAATCCTCCAATTAAATAATTTGTCCTCCTTTGATTAAATACATCATTTTTATATGTAGAAGTCTAAATTTAGTTCAAATTAGACCCGTTACATATATAGGCACACATCTTGTCACAAATAGCAGCAAATTTTCTCACTGATGCGAAATGTTTTTCTCCCAGCGAAATTTCATCCCCTCCCAGGCCTCCCCTGCGAAAAAAACCTAAGAGAGAGAGAGAGCGCGACGAACTCGCATAACCGATCGGAAGTTTTAGAAGTCGCGATCGGAAGTTTTAGAAGAGACGCGACAACCTTTCTCCTTCCCGTACGACCCTTGCTTCTACTTCTTGTTCGACGGCACGACTTCAGAATAATTTTTACTTCCATCCTTCTACTTCCTGTTGACGGTACGACAATACTTTTTAGACTTTCGCTTCTTATTTCTTTACATAATTCGCTTCTTATTTTTTACCATAATTTAGTTATCAACAAATCAATCAAGCCTATTGTACAATGGTGGCGTAAACTTGAAATGTCCAATTGAGAAAAGAAATAAATGATACCCTCAGTAATGGCCATTTGTCGGATGGCGCTTCCAATTTATTTTTTCAATTCCATAGTTCTAACAACTGATTTCTTCCTATTTGCAAAATTAAGATTTTTTAAATTCCTTCATTACTAGGTACTGCTATATGACAATCAAAGGTGTCATGAATGTTGATTTTGAATCTTGAGTGAATAAAGATGTCACTGATAGTAACCTATAATTCAATATTGTTGAGCCATCGGTCACAATTACTATAGGAGAAGATGAACCGAGTGGAGAAAAGGAACTTGCAACAGAAATTAAACTGGAGTAGGAAGAAAATGTGACCCTCTATGCTTCCTTATTAAATTGAAGCCTTTCTTCGGTAAATCCCTCTATGCTTCCTTATTTCTTTTTGCTTGTCTGTGGTGCCTTGTAAGGCTTGAAATCTGAACTCGTGTTGACTTAAATCTGTGCTGCTCGTGAAATTGATTATTGAATTGCTTGATGGCCTGTAGTTAGTTAAATCTCCCTGATGACACCTTTTCTTAAAATAAAGAAAATAAGTACATGTATGCAGTTAATTAGGGTAAGCAATTTATGCATATACCATCTCATCTTTCAACTTTGGTTCTAATACAAATCCCAGAAAATATTTGATATATGCATAAAAATGTGCAATTTTCAGATAAGAGTTCCTTTCTCATCATTTCGGCTCAAGCCAGATGATCTGCCCCTCAACTTTTTGTGCAATACACTAACCATTCAGTTTGAACCCAAGAGACAGGTATGGTTGTTGTATGCTATACTCCTTTTCTTAAAGATAGGAGTAATTATATTTTAAATATACTAATTATTGATTCATTCATGGTGCAGAATTAAACCAGGGGAAATAATTGAAAACAGGCAACAGGATCTAAGGAATTTCATGTTTGCTGTGAGTTTGCTGCTTCTCCTTGTCATCACTAACTTTCACTTTGTACAAGGTTTAGATTGATTGAGCTAGCTTCTAACCACAATTGTACTGAATTAATAAATAAGCATAATAAGAACAATAAAAATTAAAAAAGGGCAGTATGCACGAGTAGTGCAGAATCACTCAACAAGTAGGCAAAAGTTATCTTTATTTTTCTGGCATCACCACTTACATTCGGACTTGAAATCCTCATAATTTTTCACTTATTAATGTTTCTAATTATGTTTGCATCTTGTAAGTGGTGAAAAATTATGAGGATTTCAAGTCTGAAATTTTATATTTTATTAAAAAAATATTTAGCTTCCCTATACTCAGATCTCCGTTCTACTTCTGCACCTATAAATTTCCTTCGGTTCCAATTGTACTTTTACATTAACTATATATAGTGTAGTTTGTTCAATGTCACGAATGGGGTCGAGGTCGAGGTCGGGTCAGCCTGATTCATGAAAAATCGTGAAAATTTCAATTTGTTTGAATGAGATCATGCCATGTCTGCAAAAGCTCAGATTTCCCCGAGTATCGCACTGATCTATCTTACAAAATGTTCAAAATTCTGCATTTACTGATTGTTTGGATAATTTTTGAATTCAAACATATCTTGCTCGATGCATGCGTGAGTGATGCAGGTTTATGAAAAAAAAATATCATTTAATTTACTTGTAAATAATTAAAGATCAATGAATGTCTGAACCGATCGATAACTCGATCAAGCATGTCTGATGCTTTTCACATCTGCATTATAACAGAAGATATGTACTAATCGATATTGAGAATTTTATTTTATTTTTATTAAACATGCTTCTCTATTTTTGAAATACATCTTCTGATTTCTTTATTAAAATGGGTTCTGATAATTTGTTATATATGTACGTCTCACAAGCATGGTATCATGCCATTTCATACAATTTGATAGGCCTAAATTATATACATATTCGATCAGATTTTTATCATGAAATAACATCAAATATCTTGTATTTTGAATATAAAGTGAATAGAATGCACCTAGGATCAAGTTACTGCGTTTGTTTGGTTTTAATTTGTATAAAATGAAGAAAAACCGAAGAAAAATGCTCAGTGCGGATGCACGATTTACGATACGCCGCATTAAGTACTTAGATGGATTTCTGAACGCGCGCCAATTTAAAAAAAAGTATAATAAGCTATTCATCAAAATCCGTGCGGACGCACGGATATCGATGCAGATGAAATCTGGATGCACAAGAAAAATCCGAGCCCAATGTGGACGCACTGTAGCAGAACGCATAACTGGAGCCTGAACTTAAAATAGCCATAACTTTTGACTCGTAACTCCGTTTTGGGCATACGACCACTTTTTGAAAAGCTAGGAAGAAGATCTACAATATGAGAAACAAAAAAGGAAATCTGGAGTCAGTCGGACGCACTAAACTCGCAGACAGCCAAAATTACATGTTTTCAACACGGTTTCTATGTTTGGCGCACCAAGGACACGTTTTTACAGCCAAATGTGGACAAGACAATTCTGGAAAACAATCCAAATATAGCACCCACTAACTCCACTTCCTAACCTCTTAATTGGGCATAGTCCTTAGCTATAAAAGAGGAGGTTCATTCTCATTCAAAACAATAATCCATTATCTCATTCTCTCTCTCCACACACACAATATTTAGCGATAAATTCTGAAGTAAGGAAAGCTTTCAAGCAAGGAGAAGAGGGGTTTCCTGAGCAAGATTCGGCAAGATAGAGGTTTTGATTTGATAAAGGGTGTAATTACTTCTTTTATTTCATTTCTTCTTATCTTTGCCAACTTTTATAATGGATCTCTCCATGAGGGAGTAGATCTCTCTCTAGAGGTTTAGGTCAATGCATGAACTTGTTTAATTCTATTTTATTCGGTTATTTGTTTTTATTATGATTGTTTTATGGGATTTGATTGTTAATTTCTGTAATTTATCATTTGTGTTGATTATATAGTTTAGTACTTGAAATCGCGGTAGTCCCCCTTTGGAATCGCTTTGTTATGCAAAGGATCCAAAGAAATAGGATGAGAGGAGAGTACCAAATTATGAACACAGATATCTTAGGTTTTGGGCTAGAAGCGACCGTACTTTGATACCCATAATCGGAACTATAGAAATTAAGGGTTAGGGTTTGGTGAAGAACGACTGTGAAGTCAAATCCCTACTTAGGACACCTAGATTGATTAAGTATTGATACGTATTTTGTGTAAACATGATTGTTAAATATCCCTTTAGGATGGTGACAGCACCTAAAATTCGAGGAACATTAATCCAACCTACCAAAATAATTGTGTCAATAATTAGTCAATATAGGCTAACAAGAGCTCAATGGGTCTAGATAATTAGGGTGAAGAACGACCGTGAAGTCCGAAATTATCTAGGCACGTTATTAATTCATGACCGTGACTCTTTTTAACACTTTAGGTTAGAAACCTCATCAAATCATACATGAATTTTAACAAATACCGAATAGATAGAATTAGCAAGGAAATGTAGACCGAATACCCCTAGATCTCCTTAACTAGAAAGCAAACCAATTTTTCTTTCATTCATTTACTTTTATTGTTTTAAAACTCCTTTCTTCGGGTATTGAACCCAAAACTAGGAATTGTTAGAACAACCCCCCAATTTACTTTTATTGCACTTTACTCTATTTTATTTTCTGAAATTTATTACTAAAATTTAAGCATAGTAATTAAACACACTCCCTGTGGATTGATACCCGATAATATACTACACGATAGGATTGTATATTTACAATCTGAACCGAAAGTGTATTTAGGATTAAAAGGTACATCTCATTGTACCGAAGCTTTTTACCATACCCTTTGGACGTATCACAATTTTGGAAGCCGCTGGCACAAATGATGCATGATGGGACCAAGCCTATTTAATTAAGATTAATTAGTCTGTCATCATATTTCTTTCAATATATATATATATAATTAGTTTCTCTGTGTGCAAAATTAATTAAGATCGGAATTCCATATCAGATATTAATTAAGATATTTGATGAAACCAATAATATAATTTCTTAAACTCCAGTTTTATAAAATGTCAAGAATAAATCAAGTCCGACATGCATTCAAGGCAAATTAGAATATAATGTAATATTATTGGATTCACTTTTTACACAGTTAATAATAAAAATCAAAGTCTGTAAATCAGATTTTAAAACAATATTCTTCACTACACGGAAGACATGATACTTGTTTAAAATAAAAACAATCATGATCAGTAATCAGATTTCAAAAATATGATTTTTAATATACCCTGTTACTTAAGCTTTAAGTTGCTTGTCACTGTAAACTTGCATCAACTATCATTATTTTCATGGTATCGTATGCGTTTAATATGTATAATATTTCAAAAGTTGCATTTTAAAATTACAAGTTATTTAATGAATATAAAATGTTGTCAGTGAGTTTTCAATTTGGCATTATTAAAAGAAAATAGTTAAAATTAGAAAAGTGAGAAGGCTAAAATTGTTATTTATTACAATTTTTAAATATGATGTGTTGATTTAAAAATCAGCAAATTAGAGCATCGTGATTCTTCCCACAACAATCCGCAAATTAGCTTAGAATCATGGTGATCTTTTTTGAAGTTCCACAGTTTCCATTCATCACCTTTTTTGCACAAAATTACAGTTTCCATTCATCAACAATCCGCAGCAGACTATGCCAGTGACTATACAGAAGTTACACGCTATGATGTGTTTTCCACCAATTAATACAAATTAATTCAACTTTTCAACTTGTGATCAGAAAATGAAACAATATAATATAAATTTGTGGAGACACCAGAAAACTAGAGTACAATTAATGCAAGACCAATTGGAGATCAATAATCAATGTATACAATATCAATTTATTTATATGATATAATAAAATCTTCTGTTTTTGGAATAGCTTTAATTTTTATATAGTTTTATGGAAATACAAATAATGAACATTGCAGTATATTTATTTCTATTTTACATCTAATCTAGAAAATTAAACAATGTACAAGATACAGAAAAAAATTTAGATAAAATAACATATTTTTATATACTTAAATTTTAAGGAAAGAAAATTTTAATTTCCTTTTTTACCTTGTAGTTACAAGTAAATGAGGGCATTGACCCTTATTTTTTCACTTAGCGCATTTTGATAAATCTCAGCCACATAATTTTTGAGAGATTTGATTTTTAGAGATTTAGTTCTAATTTTTATTTTATTTAGTCTTGTCATCTGATTCTGCATAGATTTAGCATTAATATTTTATTAAGAAATCAATCCGCAGCACACCCTCAAGCAACCCCTCCTAGCGCTTTTTTTTCAAATTCCAAAATTTAGCATTAAATGGTAAGTGTACCAAGGCATGTACAAACGAACCTGAACCATAAAAGTATGGCATGTACTAAAGTATATGCACATTATCTACAGTATTTTTTAAGATATTCTTATAACATTAATGCTTATGGAGATGGCATATTGGAGGAGCTTTTACAGTTTAGTCCATGGACAATTGGTTATATTTTAGAGGTATCGAAAAAGATTGGGTTGTATTTGAAAATGGAAGTCCCTTGTATATATAATTGGATGACCCCTACATATTCTAGTTGTTTGTTTTTTTGTTTTTATTTGACAAAATGACGAAATTCAAGTGCCTAAATTGTATATATATAAATCATATGGCATAGGATTATATATGGATATTCTGAGACTGGAGTTGTATAAAATTAAACTAGAATCAAAGTGATCTGTTGCATATATATGACAGATGTCTGACATTGCATGCTCTAAATATTGGAGAGCACTGAGATGAGATTCATTCTTTTCATTTGTTCATTTGAGCTGACATCAATTTGGAGAAAGAAGTTAACTAAACATTGTCAGATTTGGTGTTCATTTGATATAAGACGATTGAGATTCGCTTACAATGTAAATCATGATCACAATTTAAATTCTTTTGTTTTTGAGATAAAGAGACCCTTTTGAGATAAAGAAGGTTTCCGGGGGTAGGCGGGTATGGGTTTGGGAAAAAATAAATTTGAATTAAAAAAAAAACGTTTTTTTTTAAAAAAAAATTTGAATTTTCGAGTACGGGTAGGCGGATAGTCGGGTACGGGCGAGTACGGGTAGGCGGGTAGGAGGGTTCGGTCCGGACAGGTTTGGGTAGGCGGTCCGGTCCAGTTCGGGCGGGTACGGGTTTGACACAGTCCGGATTATCACAGATTTTTTTTTCCAAAAAAGCAGTCCCGGTCCGTTTTAACCCCCACCTGGGTTACCCGTGTATTCGTTTCAAATCCGAGCATGGATCTGATCCAGTCCGATCGGGTACGGACAGCGGGCGAACCAATCTGGATTCGACCCCGGAGATAATTTCAATACACTACCTGGCATTGAACCTTCTCTTTCATTTACGTAGAAAGTTATGTTGCATGATAGTATTGGATACAATATATACATTTACGGTGATATGTCCTTGCATGAAATTAAATTATGTGCATCAATTATTGCATTGAATCGGTTAACAAATGATTTTATTTAGAACTTGTATTAGATGCGTAAGAGGTCTTTAAGATAAATATATATATAGTCCATGTCTCATTCTATCAGGTACCTGACCGACTACATCTGAATTTCGGAGTACTCCTAAATTGATCCTAAATTGATCGAATTGACCATTCTTAGTGCTCCTAAATTGATCGAAATTTTTTCATCAACTATATATAGCCTTGTTATTGTTAACAAAAGAAATATCACTATCTTAGCCCATAAACTGAACGCAACATCAATTTAAATGGCCCATTTTAAATTATCTGCTTTTTTTCATTTTTTGTTTTGTTTTTTTGTTGCGTTTATTCATACTACACTTGGTACCTATGTACACGTACGTATATGTAATAAAACTTTTCAGGATAATTTTATTTTTACATTGTATTTGTTGCTATAATTTTTTTACTCTTTTAGGAAGAGGTACCACTTGTTGTTTTGTACTTACAAGTGACTTATGTATATGTAATTTTACAACTTGTAATATACACACAAATTAATTAAATTGCTAATTAATTGAAAGTTACCTCTTCTTTTTGTTGTGTTAAAGAATAGCTTATCCAATAAAGTTGAATACTAATTAAGAGCGTATTGCACTGAAGCTGGTGGCATTGTAATTGAGGATCAATTCACAAAGATGAACATATGTAATGTTGTATCTACTGATGCTATATATATATATATATATATATATATATATATATATATGAGGTGGGCTACGGTGAGTTGTGAAGTAAAACGTGTTTCTACTTCATGCCGTATTTTTATTTTGGAAGTCCAAACGACTGATCCGAACCGTTAGATGTTTAATCCATATTGAATGTGCTTGGAGACCAAATTTACATTTTTTGAATTTTTTTTACTATTTATTAAGCATTTTTGAAAATTGCTGTTTTGCTGTGAACAGTAAAAAAACAGTAAAATTTTTTGGACCATCAGATCAGCGACTTTCAAAATTGCTTAATAAATAGTAAAAAAATTCCAAAAAATGTAAAATTTGGTCTCCAAGCACATTTCAATATGGAGAACAAGATGAATGGTTTGGATCGACGTTTTGAACTTTAAAATCGCAAAATATGAGCGTGAAGTAAAATAGTCGCTTTACTTCGCAACTCACCGTAGCACACCTCATATATATATATATATATGAATAGCACAGAGGCCTGGGATGCTATGGATAACATAGAGGCCTCTATGCTACGGCTCAATATTCAAGTTTTCAAAATCCAAACGGTCGATCCGAACCGTTCATCTTATTGTCCATATTAATATCTGCTTGGAGACCAAATTTTACATTTTTATGAATTTTTTTACTATTTATTAAGTATTTTACAAAATTGTTGATCCAACGGTGGCTGCACAAAACAGTAAAACCGTTGGATTAGCGATTTTCAAAGTGACTTAATAAATAGTAAAAAAATTCAGAAAATTATAAAATTTGGTCTCCAAGGAGATATTAATGTTGGGGTTCACGCGGTGCTGACCAAAACCCCTTTAGGCTTAAGGTGCGGAATGACCGTAGAACAAAAATTTCTACGGCCAACTTAAGCTCAGGATTAAATGGGGTATGTCAGGAAACTTTCCAAGGCGGTCCACCTTCAGTATTCCTTTGGCATCAAAACCCAATTTAATCATTTTACAGATCTACTCCATGATTGATTTCTAAAACTTTAATCCACTTACAAATTAAATAGATTAATATAACATATTTATACCTTGTTTCCAAATCACAGTTGGAATGCAGACCGAGCGAGTAGAGCCTCACCAGGGAAGGAATCGACTCGAAACGGAGCATCAGACGTCTGATGCCTCTATCGGTTATCCACCAGGACTAACCGGAGAGCGGTTTATTTCTTCTGCCAGAAATACCGTAAACCGCAGAATTCTGCAAAAAAACTATTCACGGGGAAAAGACGAAAACCCGTAAACACGAATTTTCAGTTGCTCAGTTTCATCAATATGCAAAGCTGACATACCGCGAAATTCGGTAAAATACTATTCATCGATCCCGTAAATATACTCCACAACAACCCGCAAGATTATACGTCAACTTCGTATAACTTTCTTTTCTCAACCGAAACACTATTTGGGAGAGAAACCGAGAAAGAGAGAAAATACCGATTCGTTTCTGCACGAAACGGTACGAGTGAATTGGTGAATTTCTCTCTACCCCTCCACCCCTATTTATAGTGTTTAGGGTCGGTTGCAAAAGACCAAAATGCCCTCCAAGTTCGGCCTATTTACAAGGTATGCCATTGACACCTCATCCTTTTATATGTGAAATGACCAAAATGCCCCTTCCACACCCTTCCACACTCTTCTCCATGTTTCTACACATGCAAGGTGGCATAGGTGTGAAATGACCATTTTGCCCTTGTGGATAGGATTGATGACATGCCATCTGGATAGGATCGATGACATGTCATACGGATAAGGACGAATCTGAAAAGACCCGAATGCCCTCGGCCCGAACACAAATAATATTCGTATAATTATTCTGAACAATTATATATATATTTTTCTTGCGGTTTGTTGTTTCGGTAATTTATACAACGTGTCCTGCACATTTATAAATTAACCGGTTAACTTTTGTACAGCGTGTCACACACGTTTATAAATTAACCAATGTTTTTGCTTGTTATTTTTACATAACATTTATAATTTAATTATAACACGTATAATTAATTATAACCATCTTACTATTGATCATAACCAATTTATAATCAATCACAATAAGATTCTCCGATTAACTCCTATATGGTGTGACCCAATAGGATCTGTGTTATGTTGGTAAATAGAGTTAAAACTGTTTTAACTTCTATAATTATGGGTGGCATCTGGCAACACATGATGACCATCCAATTACACAGATGATGCTATACTGTACAATATCACGATCCAGTAAACAATTTACTTGTGTCTGTTCTTCTGTCTCATAGCTATCAGATTAGTTTCAAGGTAGATGTGTGTCATCCTTGCTAACTGAATCTTTTCTTGATCTTGAGCAGATTATCAAATATAATTACTCTTGTAATTATACCGCTAGCAGATAATCTTACTCTATCAAGGGGCCCAGTGATGCTATAGCTCGTATAGAGATACGAGGGACAAATAGTATTCTTGGTAAACCATCACTACCTCAGCTAAGCCATGTATACCGAAGAGCTACCTTTACAACTTCATTTTACCGACAACGTTTGATAACAATCACACATATACATTTCTTAGTAGGAAAGATGAATACCTCATACTTTAGAACTTAACACTGAATGAAAACATTAATGACACGAACACAATTCTATTTAATGTTTCATTCGGGGTCTGTTGATGCGCGCAAAAGCGTATGCACAAAGTTTCAGTACAATGATGTACTTTTTAAACCTTTAACACACGTTTGAGTTAAATTGCAAGTGCACAATTCTATCAAAGTAGTATTTGAGGTGTCGAACCGCAGGGAGTACGATAAAAACTTAGTTTAAACTTTAGTAATAAATTTCAGAAATTAAAATAAAGTAAAGTGCAATAAAAGTAAATGGGGGGGGGGGGGGGTTGTGTTCTAACAATTCCTAAGGTTGGGTTCAATACCCAAAAGAAAGGAGTTTGAAACAATAATTGTAAATAAAAGTAAAAGAAAGGAATTGATTTGCTTTCAAGATTTAGAGATCTAGGGGTCTTTGGTCTACATTCCCTTGCTAACTATATCTATTCGGTATTTGTTTGAGTTCATGTATGATTTGATGAGGTTTCTAACCTAATATGTCATTAAGGGTCACTTTCGTGAATTAATAACATGCCTAGGTAACTCGAACTTCTCGATGAAGTCCCTCACCCTAGTTACCTAGACCCATTGAGCTCTTGTTAGTCTCTCATCTCCTCAAATATTGATATTTCACGATTAAGTTCTTCATACCAATACCCGATTCGATTTGAGATGTCCTAATTAGGGTTTGCCTTCACGGTTAGGTACTTCACCAAATTCCTAACCTTAATTTCTATAATTCCGGCTTAGATTACAAATTGGTTACAATCCTAATCTAAACCTAGGGTATTTGCATTCATAATTTGGTACTCTCCTCTCGTCCTAACTTCTTTGGATCCTTTGACAAAGAGATACCAAAGCGGGACTACTGCGATTTCAAGTACTAATTATGTAATTAACACAAATGATAAATCATAGAAATTAACATCAAATCCCAATAAACAATCATAACAAAGACAAATAACCGAATAAGATACAATTAAACAAGTTCATGCATTGACCTAAACCCCTAGAGAGAGAACTACTCCCTCATGGAGAGATCAATTACAAAAATTGGCAAAGTAAGAAGAAATGAAATAAAGAAATGATTACACCCTTTATTCGATCAAAGTCCTCAATCTTGCCGACTTCTTGCTCAGGAAACTCTTCTTCTCCTTCCTTGAAAGTTTTCCTTAGTTCAGAATTTATCGCTATGTGTGTAGAGAGAGAATGAGATAATGAATGGAGAATGAACACCCTATTTTATAGCCAAGGACCATGCCCAATTAAGAGGCTAGGAAGTGGAGTTAGTGGGTGCTATATTTGGATTGTTTCCCAGGATGTCTTGTCCATGTTTTGCTGTAAAAACGTGTCCATCATGCGCCAAAAATAGAAACCGTGTTGAAAACATGTATTTTCGGCTGTCTGCGAGTTTAGTGCGTCCAACTGACTCCAAATTTCCTTTTTTAGTTTCTCATGTTGTAGATCTTCTTCCTAGCTTTCCAAAAAGTGGTAGCAAGCTTAAATCGGAGTTACGAGTCAAAAGTTATGGCTATTTTAAGTTCAGGCTCCCGTTATGCTGACTGCTACAGTGCGTCCGCACTGCTACAGTACCATCCGCACTGGGATCCGCACTGCGGCTGCATCGAGATCCGCACTAGGCTCGGACTTATCATGTGCGACCAGAGTGCGGCTGCATCGAGATCCGTGCGTCCGCATCGATATCCGTGCATCCGCACGGATTTTGATGTATAACTTATTATACCTTTTTAAAATTGGCGCGCGTCCAAAAATCCATCTAAGTACTTATTGCAGCCATATCGCAAACTGTGTGTCCTCTTTGGGCATTTTTCCTCGACTTTCTTCATTTTTGTTCATTTCCTGCAAGTTAAAACAAAGCAAACGCAGTAACTTGATCCTAGGTGTATTCTATTCACTTTATATTCAAAATACAAGATATTTAGTGTTATTTCATGATAAAAATCAGATCGAATATGTATATAATTTAGGCTTATCATCTGTCAAATACCATGTTCCTAGAACATGTATCTATGTGATTAAAATGACATCTGGTGTCAGGTGGTTTGTAAAACTTAACCATCTTTTAATCCACATACTAACCTTATCGCGGTAATTAGTGTTCCTGCTAATTACCTTGGTCAGTGACATTTTAAGAGTATATATTATCTATATTATGGAGTTTCACAATTTCAGTCATGAACTCGAAATGATCCATAAATTCAATAATACTTAAGGCAACAAAATGATATTAATCATCCAATTCATGAACAAAGCTTTATGATAAATTATCGTATTATTGACTTCTAGATTATTACACTAACAATTAATGTGGAGAATAAGATGAACGGTTCGGATCGACCGTTTGGATTTTGAAAACTTGAATATTGAGCCGTAGCATAGAGGTCTCTATGCTATCCATAGCACCCCAGCCTTACTCATATATATATATAGAGTTAGGCTGGGGTGCTATGGATAGCATAATGGCCTCCCGTGCTACGGCTCAATATTCAAGTTTTTAAAATCCAAACGGTCGATCCGAACCGTTCATTGTTTAATCCATATTGAAATGTGCTTGGAGACCAAATTTTACATTTTTTGGAATTTTTTTGCTATTTATTAAAATGGTTTGAAATCGCTGTTTTCCAGTGGTGCAGAATTTTAATAAAAATAACGATTTTGAAACCATCTTAATAAATAGCAAAAAAATTCCAAAAAATGTAAAATTTGGTCTCCAAGCACATTTCAATATGGATTAAACAATGAACGGTTCGAATCGACCGTTTGGATTTTGAAAACTTGAATATTGAGCCGTAGCACGGGAGGCCACTATGCTATCCATAGCACCCCAGCCTAACTCTCTATATATATATATATATATATATATATGAAGTCTATACTTTGTGCAGTATGAAAACTATATATAAGTTATGTATGAGTAGGGTTAAAATGTACCACTGTTTTGTGTCTCACCTATATCCTATAATTCTATCTTTGTTTTTCAAATTTTCAATACGATATTCATATTAATATGTGCTTAGAGATCAAATTTTGTATTCTTTTTAGAACATTTTAACTATTTTTTTAGATAGGTACAAAATCATTGTATCTATCTAACAAAATAGTAAGAAATTTACAAAAATTAAAATTTAGTTTCTAAGCACATTTTAATATGGAAATCATATATATAAAACGGTTTTGATCGACTATTTAAAGTTAAACTTTAAGAATATAAATAAAGATGTGGGGCACAAAATTAATAATAGTGTATTAACCTGGCTACTCGTATAATATATATTACTTTTGACAATTGTAACAATTGTTGAATAATCAATAATAGAGTACAGCTAACGCGCTTCCTCTAGCATATGGGCCGAAATGCTTCCGGTGGAAAGTTGAAATTTTAAAATCCAAAAAGTCGATCTGAACCGTTCATCTTCTTCTCCATATTAATATCTGCTTGGAGACCAAATTTTACATTTTTCTGAAATTTTTTACTATTTATTAAGCTATTTTGAAAATCGCTGATCCAACGGTAGCTTCTGATTTTTACTGTTTGGTAAGCCACCGTTGGATCAGCAATTTTCAAAGTGGCTTAATAAATAGTAAAAAATTTCAGAAAAATGTAAAATTTGGTCTCCAAGCAGATATTAATATGGAGAAGAAGATGAACGGTTCAGATCGACCTTTTGGATTTTAAAATTTTAACTTTCCACCGGAAGCATTTCGGCCCATATGCTAGAGGAAGCGCGTTAGCCGTACTCATCAATAATATATTAATATTCCATCTCGGTCCTTCTAAACGTGTAACATAATTATTTGTTTTCTCTTCTCCATACATTTATTTTATTTTATTTTAGTGCATTAATTGAACCCAGCCCTGAAAATTCACACACATATATATAGAAAGAGAGAGAAATGGGCTACGGTGAGTTGCGAAATAAAACACGTTTCTACTTCACGCCGTATTTTTATTTTGAAAGTTCAAACGACCGATCCAAACTGTTAGATGTTTAATCCATATTGAAATGTTCTTGGAGACCAAATTTTATATTTTTTGGATTTTTTTTACTATTTATTAAGTATTTTTTAAAATTGCTGTTTTGCTGTGAACAGTAAAGAAAAGTAAAATTTTCTGGACCATCAGATCAACGACTTTCAAAATTGCTTAATAAATAGTAAACAAATTCCAAAAAATATAAAATTTGGTCTCCAAGCACATTTTAATATGGAGAACAAGATGAACGGTTCGGATTGACGTTTTGAACTTTAAAAATCACAAAATATGAGCATGAAGTAAAATAGTCGCTTTACTTCGCAACTCACCGTAGCCCATCTCTCTCTATATATATATATATGTTTGTTAAATTAAATAATATACTTCACATTTTAGCACAAAAAAAAATATTCATGATTTAATAATGATAATGTACAACAACTGCAACCACAACTATAGAACTACTACTAATTCTAAATTTCTAATGCATATTTAAAAACGAATAGAATGACATCAAGTTATATCAACAATATAAGAGTGAAATCTTCTATGGCAGGTACGAGTGAAATCTTTCGGTGTGATGGGTTGCAACTTTATTAACTTACAATTAAGTTATATATATATATATAGAGTACGGCTAACGCGCTTCCTCTAGCATATGGGCCGAAATGCTTCCGGTGGAAATTTGAAATTTCAAAATCTAAAAAGTCGATCTGAACCGTTCATCTCCTTCTCCATATTAATATTTGCTTGGAGACCAAATTTTACATTTTTTTGAAATATTTTACTATTTATTAAGCCACTTTGAAAATCGCTGATCCAACGGTGGCTTAACAAAACAGTAAAACCATTGGATCAGCGATTTTCAAAGTGACTTAATAAATAGTAAAAAAATTCAGAAAAATGTAAAATTTGGTCTCCAAACAGATATTAATATGGAGAAGAAAATGAACGGTTCAGATTGACTTTTTGGATTTTGAAATTTCAAATTTCCACCGGAAGCATTTCGGCCCATATGCTAGAGGAAGCGCGTTAGCCGTACTATATATATATATATATATATATATATATATTTTGTTTTTTGATAAATCGGAGAAGATGAATTAACTTGAAAATTAATATGTATGCCCTTCTTAGTTATCTTTGCAGCTCTAGCTATTCTCATCCTATGAACCTAAATTTATGTGCATCAAGTACCTTTGATCTTACTTGTAAAATTAATGTCTAAGCTGTAGCCAAATCAATCAATCGAAACAAGTATCATTATGAATTATGATACTAACTAGCTAGGTTGTATCACAGTACGTGCAGGTGCAGCGAACCGGTTAACAAATAATAACAATTAATTAATTAATTAATTAATTAATATTTAGTAATGATACTTGGAATTTCACATATTAATTAGGTCTCGCAGAGTCTTTCTTTAATTGAAGGGATTATATACCGGCGAGACACAGGGAGAGTCCCATCTCGGGTCACCATCTTCATGTCTCTTGTGCTTAGTGGTTTAATTATATTTGTGTATTCCGTACGCTTTTTCAGGATCAATTCACATTTAATAATTTATATAAGTAAATATGCTATTTGCTCTAGTGATTTTTGGCTAACATAATAATTAAATGTAAGTTGCTAAAATATTTTTTTCAAGAGTAAACTGTCAATAAATTTGTAGAGCCGGAAGAAATTATCAACATATATAATTAATGCTGATATACTTTCGTAATATAATAAAATATTTCCTCTTGTAATATCTTTGAAAATCTCAAAGATCTAACGTAATACAAAAAATGAATATTGCAGAATATTTATTTATTTTACATCTGACTTTGAAGAATCATTTTAGAATGCAAGAGATAAAAACAAATTTCAAACAAAATAACATATTTATAGCATTAAAAGTAACATTTAAGAAAAAAAAATATATACGATAACATAGGAGAGAGCAGCATTTAAATGATATAATAAATAAAAGATAAAATTGACTATTTATTAGAAGTTTTTATATAATATCATGTTGATAAAAAAAAAGCGGTGCAAATATCGTGAACCATTTTTGGATTGAAATCCCGCAGTCCTCTCTAAAGGAAAAAAAAATGTCTTTCTCATCTTGAAAAGAAAACAAATTAATTAAAGATTAATGGAGATTTGAACTGATAACTTGATGAAGCGTGTCTAATTCTTTTCCCATAAGCTATATACACCAAAATATGTACTAAAATTCGATATTAAGAATTTTATTTTTATTTTCGCACTTGCACATTTCGATAGATCCAAGCTATATTATTTATTATCTTATTGACTTTAAAGATTTACTTTTGAATTTTTTGTTTGTTTAGTTATGTCGCCCTATAATATAAAAATATAATTTTAAATACTACTAATCAAATCAAACAAAGAAATAGATTATCTAAAGTTGATTTTAGAGATTTAGTTTTGATTTTTTTGCTTGTTTAATTATGTCGTACGATTATGTAAAGATATAGTTTTAAATAATACTAATTAAATTAAATCAAACAAAAAATATCATTTAGAAATAATAACAAAGAGAATAAAACTTTTTCACCGCACTACCACAGAATTTTGCGTGTTAAGGAAGTAATCTCAATAAAAGATAACGTTCGTAGAAAAAAGAAAATATAGCACTTCAAGTATCACCGCACCGCCTTGGGTAAAATCGCAGAAATAGTAACAAAAAAATTTGTCCGTATCTTCACCGCACCGTCACAGTCACGGGTGCGTATCCTCTGAGATATCTCAACTTTTGCGTGACCGACGTGTCCGGTGCCTATTCGGGGGTGATGTAGGGTCAGTATTATGTGTGCTTTGAGATTCGTGCATAGAGTATTTAAACGGTTGGGATTTTCAAAAAAGTCACGCAAAGTTTGAGATATCTCAGAGGATACGAATTCCACAGTCACAGGACTAAACCTTCACTAAACCAGCGCACCGTATCTAAACCCGCTCACCTTCTCTTACCTCACTAAAAATTAGTCTCCTCCTCCATTCCACCCCAAGCTCCTCTTGGAGAGAGAAAAAGACAGCGTGAGAAGAGAGAGCAGAGAGATAAGAGCTCGTGCGCGCACGGGAGAGAGAGAGGAGGGATCGTGAGGAGAGAAATCGCGGGAGAGGTGAAGGAGAAAGGAGAAAGGGAGCGAAGGAGAAGAGATCGTGAGGATCGAAATCGCAGGAGAGGTGAAGGAGAAATGAGAAAAGGAAGGAAGACGGAGATGCAACCGATCGAGCGTCAGGAGGAGGAGCCGGCCTTTCAGACCTCTCACAGGAAGATTTCTGGTTCTAATTTCTTCATTTTTGGCAAATACGAAATTAGCCCCACACAAAACTAATAATCCTCAATTGTCAACTGAGCCTCTGTAAGGGATAATTAATCATTGGAAATCCTCAATTAAGCCCCCGTTGAACTTACATCTATCCAAAACTTTGATTTCAGTCTTGATAAAACTAAGCGAAACACAATATTAGGTATGGTTCTCCTTTGATCAGGCTTCATGTTGCTTTACTCATCTCACGATCTGAAGAACTCTTTGTTTTCTCCACTATCTTTCAGGACACAAAGGATTGCTTCAAGGAGATGATGTTAATAGAAGAAACAATAGACACATTGTTAATATTGGAAATGGAATCTCAATCTGAACAAATCAATCTGTGAATGTCGTAAAGGAGTGCATGCTTTCAATTTTCAGATCAGGTATGCATAATCTAATTTTTTGGTATGAAATTTCGTGTTTGATACAGCTGATTAAGACTCAAAGGACCCATGGTGTAATTATCATGCTATACCAGTAAATTGAACTCAAAGATGATACCCTCTTTATTTAATATAGATTCTTGAATTCAAATACAGATAAAGTATACCAGGGCATTTTTATATTGCATGAAGGTACAGTCAGATTTCATGTCTATTATGGTCCGTGTTGGAAGTGTATGGCAAGCTCACCAGTCCATAGTACTCTTTTGAATGTACCAAGCTCAATGTCAGCTCCAATCAAAATTTGGCCCTTCTTGGCACTTCCATGGTTACAAGCAATGGAATTATTACCCCTTACATCTCAGGTTAAAATTTCTATGACAAGTTCCATGTTCTGGTTCTTTTTTTTGTGATGTTGGATTGGCACAGAATAGAGGGTGGGACATTCAACTTTGACAACAATTTACTAAGGTTTCCTAGGTAGAAGCACACTAATCTTAATGAAATTTTTTTTATTGCCTCCACAACATTTTTTTATGCAAGTTTGCAATTAATAGTAGTAAGGCTTTATCTAATTAATGTATCATTCATGAACAATTTGGCAAAGAAAACTTTGTTTTAACATTTTACATGGTTATTATTTTGTTCTATCAACAATATATGGTGGGAAGAAAAATGATGCTAGACTAAGCGAAGGTATGCGTAAATCAATTTTTCCAGAAAAAAAACATTTCTTTATCTTAATCTCCGTTCCCATAGTTATTATAATATCTTAAAGTTCAATGGGATGTTACGTCAGCAATGAACAGTGTAACCACCTCTTTGTACCGTATGATGTGATTTCCGTGGGTGAGATTGTTTTAAGGTGACGACACCTCCCGTCATCTTCAGACCACCGACAACAGCCTCTACAGATCCCGCGATTTTGCTCAAGATAGCACAACAAATGCCGCTGCTCGCAATATGACCCATCTCTGCGATCGCCACGTCGTAAGCTACCCTGGTACGTGTCTCTCTTCCCTCGCTCGGCGCCTCCTCCTCTTCTCTTTGGTCGGTGTTTTCCCCTTTACCTTATCGATTGTTCTCTTCTCATTTAACAACAGTTGCTAATCTGTATTCTATTTCCTTTGCCTCATCTTTCTCCCCCGCTATTCTGCACCGCTGCTACACCCCCGTCCAGACTGTCAAATAGCGAGGTCGTTTTGCATCGGCCGATCGGGATGGAAGTGGGGCCAACCATTGTGCATCTGGACCAACTTGAAGTACACTCGGGTAATTTACAATCCTTTGCTTTTCTTGATTTTTTGGTTTCTTAATTCTCTGTTTAGGGTTTCCTTGGCATGAGGGCTTCGAGGGGGGTTCAAATTATAAGAATTGATAATTTCTTTGGCTTTAATTGAAGTGAGCTACTGAGCTGTTCCGTTCGATCCAAGCAGTGCATTGTTGCATAGGATGACTCATTAATTGTCGAGAAAGGTTTGGATTTAATCTCTTATTTTTTATCTTTCCTTTTAAATTCTTTTTTGCTGAGTAGGTTGTTCCGAATTTTTTATTAATAGAAATAAAATAAAATAAATATCGAAATTCGAGATTACTGTTGAGTTTTTTCGAAAAATAGGTAGGATGGGTTGTGTTAACCCGTCCCACCGGACGGGTCTAATTAACCCGTCCCGGTTACATCCCCTAATTACCTCCTTCATCTTAATCAAATTCGCGCAAAAAAAAAAAAAATTCCGGCCGGTTTTGTTAAACCCGTCCCGGCGGAAAAAAAAAAAAAATCCGGACAAAACTCTAAAGCTTTTCACACACTCAAGTTATTTTTTTTCTCTTTCTAATTGTTTGCGTCGATTTACCAAAACTCTAAAGCTTTTCACTTGTAATGGAGAAACAAATTAAATAATAACTTGTGAAATACAAAATGTGGGAAAGAAGATCTTCCACAGAAATGAAGCAACTCTAGAAATGAATCAACATTCAGCATTCTTTTGTAATAAGACATGAACAAACCAAAAAAAAAAAAAGGAAAATAATAAACCTAGCTACATACCTGTTGTAGATAGTCCTCCAGGGTAGCTGCTTCAGAAGGAAAAACATCTTCAAAGGTTGTCTACAAAAGTTAACATAAAAAACATTATGCAAGCTGCTCAAAGGACGGGTTTAGTTACCCTTAAGCTCAAAGGACTTGAGATCTCTTGCAAGCTGCTCTGCATTTATCCCTTCCCGTGCAAGCAATTTGACCAAATTCAAAATTGAGACTGTTTATACTATATGAAACCATCAAAATGACAAATGTGCACCTTATTTATTCTTTTGGGGACAAAAGCTAAACCTAATTTCAAGACTTGAGACAATCTCGTCCTTCAGGAAGAGAAAAAACCTAGTAGCAGAGATAGATTGCGATGGGACGGGTTTAACAAATCTGGATTTTAGAGATAGATTGCGATGGGACAAAAGCTACAAATCCGGGTTTTTTTTTCTGCCGGGACGGGTTTAACAAAACCGACCAGAATTTTTTTTTTTTTTTTTTTTTTTTTAGTTCGGGATGGGTCCTGTAAACCCATCCGGGTTTTTTTTTTTTTTTTGCGCGAATTTGATTAAGATGAAAGAGGTAATTAGGGGACGTAACCGGGACGGGTTAATTAGACCCGTCCGGTGGGACGGGTTAACACAACCCATCCTACCTATTTTTTGAAAAAACTCAACAGTAATCTCGAATTTCGATATTTATTTTATTTTATTTCTATTAATAAAAAATTCGGGTAGGTTGTTTGGTGAAATTTGGGTTATGGGTTAGAGTTCTAATTAACAATGGCCGAGCAAGGAATCCAGTCTGATGTGTTTGCTTGTATGCATTTGATCAAGGGTTTCTATAAATTTGGGAGTCTTAAGTCACACGAGTCAACTGTTTGCTGAAATGCTCCTTAGTGGGTTGGTTCCTAATACTGTGACTTTGATTGCATTGATTGATGGGCATTGCAAACAAGGGGAGATCAAAGTTTCGCATCAAGAGATGATGAGAAGAAACATAAAGTCAGATTTGATCACATTTAGTACATAAATCAATGTTTTCTTGCAAGACTAGGAGTTGATTTCTTAGCTTAGATAGCCGTGTTGCTGCAGCTAGCTGGTCATACGGCAGTTAAGAATCTGGTAATATCTTATTTTCTTTTTGTATAAAGTTCAACAACATCAGTTTTTGCTGCGTACCGACTGATAAATCATGATTTGTAGTTACTCAAAATTTTCCATACTGCCCCATACATTACATTCTGCGTACCTCTCCTGCAGTTGCACTGCTATGTTGGCTTCTTACTACTTCCGGAGATGTAAACACCTTTTTTGTGATCACATTTTGCATAATGTAATATACTATATGGTTTAGGGTTTAGGGTTTCTATTGCAGTAACAGACAAATACCATAGAAGTTTCTTGTAGCTTTCAAATTGTTACTATTTTCTGCACATGTTCATGTTTATACATCTACATGTGTTGTTTGTCGCGCCTATTGAAGGTATGCCTCAATCTCACGGTATTGCCAATGTTGTTAAATCTGAACTGCTACATTAACAACAAAGTAACAACAGAAGAGCACCACGAAAAGGATCGAGAGGAACATTTAGGTTTTGTACTATCAGTTCTCAGCTTTCATGGGATGTTTTCTCTCATGCTTTGAAAGCAAGGATCAAGAGAAGAAGATTGAATTAAGGCCTCCTGCTCGCGCTAACTTAGATTCTTATGATGACCTGATTAGGTTTTCTTTAATTTCAGTTCTACTTGATTTGTTCTTAAAACAAAATGATAAACAATAATTTTTGTTATACTTTTATTGCATGAGAGTTTAGCAAAGCTTACACAAGAGGTATGTCTTTTAACTATAATTTTTATTTTTCTAAGGTGTTGTTTGGTTGAGGAATTATAGCTAAATCAGACTTATCAAGGCAACTGATTTCTTTTACAATGGAAAAATGTCCAGTTCCTACTTCAATTCCCTTTTTGGAGTTTAATTTTCTACTCAGTTTCCTTTTTTTAATGCAAGTGATTATTTAATTGGAGTTCAATTTTCCATGATGGCAAAATGTATAACTTTCATTTCAATTTTTCTTTGTAGATCAATCCAGTTTTAGTGTTAAAATATTTTTAGAGAACTCTAATTTTCTTTCAGTTTTTATTTGTGCAATCTGATTACGTTGTGCTTGTCATGAACATATTCCACATCCAGCCAATAGTGTCAAAATAAATAAATAAAAAAATGAAAAATGCAAAAGGTAAATGACTACCTTTTACTAGTAATAACAAACCCATGCATTTCTGTTATATTGGTATTAGGTTCCATTGTCATATTAAAAAAAAAGTATACAAAAATAATTACCATATTTTTTTAAAAAATGGCCAAGGAATTAAAGTCATATGATGAGAAACACAAAACCGCAATGGAAAATTTTCATTTGAAAAAAAAGGTAGCTTCCCAAGAGCTTAACGGGGCGGATCAGTCTTCAAAGTTTAATCATAACTTGTCCAATAAGAAGATCCAGTCGGTGGCACATTGTGAGCAAGAAAACAGCCCTGACCAAGCAATAATGAGTACACCAAGTCAAGGCAAGGAAAACTCAACTTCTCATCAGAGCATCCCTGGGACTGAAAGGTAAAAATTGCACAGGATACATATAATTTAGTACAAAAATTATAATTTAAATTACACTTTTTGTTAAATATTTATCCAGTTTTTATCCGTATGGGAACAAGTACATAAAACAACCGTGTAATCAAATAGTTGGTTGTCATTTGCAAATGTCTCAAAGTATGTTAGTGTACTGTAAATACCTTAAACGGTACATAAAGCCCTAATTTGCAGTTATGGTTTAATTTGTAAATGTGGTACTGGTAGCAGTTGGAGGGAAAAAAGATTATAATTTATCTTTTTGATAATCGAAATAGTTGTGAAGAGACGAGAGATTGCAAATTGGATCAGACCCAGGTCAGCAATGGCGCAGGAATTCTGCTTTCGGATCACTTGCTTGTAACAGTTCCTCCCGTGACTTCATGAGCCCAGGAGAAAAGAAGATGAGATGGTAGGAGAAAAAGGTTCAACCCCACTTTTTATATCAAGCACCGACGTCAGGAGGAAAAGGTTCAACCCCCACTTCTCATGTGATTGGTTTTAAATTTAATACGTATAACGAGATTGGTACTGGTACGTACACCACTTTCCACAGTGATCAGTTGGTATGAGACTTACCTGGTACATCCTGTTACAGCCAGTATGTATGCTGAAATTAAGGAAAATATATAATTTCCAGAAATAATCATTAAATAATAGGGAACCAAAAAGAGTACTTTGGATCTTCGATGGCATAGATGGATCTAAAAGAGAATTTCATTTTCAAAGTTTGAAGCCTTAATTTTGTTTGAGATCCCAAGTTTTTTTTATTTTTTTTTCCTAATGCCCATAGCTTCACACTCCAACAGCCACAGAGAAATCTGTTTTAAAAAAAAAAAAAAAAATCAGCTCTTTTGGAGCTGAAATTTTTTTCTTGGATCCATCTATGTCACTGGAAAACTCGATACACATTATTTTCTGTTTTTCTTTAATATCTAACAATAATTTCTATATAAAAAAAATTACCGGAAATAAGCATATGTTGGATCTCAATTTAAATATATACTATTTTTTTCTTATCACTGCTAGACCTTACATTTTTAAATTATATCAGGATCAACAGGTAAAGTGGCATGCTATATTTGAAGAGAGACTTGAGAAGATTTTATCCGATGAGACAATGCTGCCTCCAAGGTTTTTTCTATTTTTTTTTTTTTTTCATTTTCTTTAGTATTCTTTAGTCTTTATTTCTAGTCTTGTAATTATTTTGATCTAGTCAATTTCCATCTTTTGGCCATGTTGAATTGTTCTTGCCATTGTTGTTACCTCCAAATGAAGAGGGAGGCTACAGTACAATGCATAGCACAAATTGGTCTGTACTATCGATCAATATTTTGGTTCTTGGAGACCAAATATTTGATCTGAATTGTTCAACATGATCTTCATATGAAAATGTACTTGAAGATTAAAATTTTTCATTTTTTTACAATTTTTTAACTATTTTTTAAGATACGTAGAAAACCACTACTTCCGATTGGCCTATAGAATATTCAGATCAAGTGATTTTCTACCTATCTAAAAGGAAAGTAAAAAACGTGAATTTTTTTTATCTACAAGTACATATTTTATATGGAGATCATGTTGATCAATTCAGATTGATTGTTTGTACTTTGGAAAACAAAATATGGTACCATGGCCCTAACCAATGTGCACTATGCATAGTACCGTAGCCTCACCCCAAAATGAGTATTAGCTCTAAATTTTAATGTTTAGTTTTGCTTTTGGTGTAATAGGAAGCTCATTTCAAGGAGGTTGATTCAGTTAGAGGAATAACTTGAAGAAAAGAGTATTTACCGGCTTAGTGCTAACATAAATATATTTGGTGTTGTTTCAAATATGTTTACTGCAAAAAAATAGTTTTTTGTTTGTACAAATGTATTAATTCATTATATAGTTGAGATTTGTTTACAACAGATTTACGTTGACAATCTTGAGTACTGTAAAAAATAACTTTTAATTTCATAACCCAATGTTTAGAATATTATCTATTGGCTTTTGTTGAAATATCCAACAATATCCTAAAATTGCACTAAATTGATACACACTCAAACAAAACAGTTGTGGCATATAACACCAAAGAATTGACATCGAAAAAACACCAAAGAACAAATTGTGGCGGAGCCGCAACGAAATAACTAGTGAATTGTGTATTTCAAAAAAAGATACGCACTTGAACTAAAATTTCAACTAATCTATCATGTTACAAGAATAAATTGTTTGCCAGTTTGTTTTTATCAGATGAAATAGCAATGATATCGGTCACAATTTTGATGGTTCTCTTTTCGATACAAAGATTTGGTACTGACAAATTCGGATATACATTTGTACCAGCTATACTTGTCTGGTTCAACTTTATTGGGATCATTGACAGATCCTACCTGCTCCGACATGACTCCACTGTGCTCAAGGCTTTCAATCCACTATACATTGTCTCTTGCTTCAGTAATAACCTTAAAAAAGCTGGGATTTCTCTTGGAGGTGGTGTTCTTTGCAAGACTGGTATGCTTTTTCTTTTTACAACTGTAGGTGTCTTATGCTTTTGTATTTCTTAAAAAGAAAAAAAAAAACATTCTTTAGGTACCATATCAGTCTGGTGAGAGTACAACTATTGAACACCAGAAAGCAAAACAAAACTGTTAACGTTCAGTTGCTCCTTAAGGAGCAAGGGTAGAGAGGTCCGAAGAGTATTAAAAAAATGCCTGGTAGTTGCAGAATCCAGGTTATCTCAGTTGCCTGGTAGTAAATCTTCCAAAGTGATTGTGAATGACTTAGAGAATGTGTAACTTTTTTAGATTGAATAATTTTATTTAAATGTAAATGATAACAAATTTTCTTCAATATCCAGTAAATGAAGGAGGAGGTACTTATACTATTCTATTTTTTTTATCAAATTCATTCATTAATTGCATGGTTTTTGTTCCCAGCATTGATCCAATTATTTAGTACCTTATTTTACACGATCTATGGTTTGCTATTCAATATTGTCTTAATCATAAGTTTCAATTGTACTTTAATAAAACGAGTCTTTCCCTTTTCAGAACTGTTGAGATGGTGATTATCTAACATCTTGGGTTTAGATACACACCACCTAAGTACTCATTATTAAGTGTAGATAGCACGCTAATTTAGACCGAATTTTGGTATTCCCATGTTTGCTTTGCCGAGCCAGTAAATGAATCACCCTGATTTGGCTCTTATAGCTTATTCCAACTCAAATATCACCGTACGCTGATCTAGAATTAGTAAAATCATGGCTGCTTAACCCTTTTTTTATTTTTTATATTTATTATCGCTGTTCTGCTTTATGTTGTGTGGACTCTTTCCTCTAGTATTACTAACCATTGTTTTAGTTAACTGTTAACTAGTGAGAACAAAAGGAGTGCAGTGTGCAGAAATCTTATTGGTTCTTGGAGTATGTAAAGGCATCAGCTGTCTCATGCGAGGCGGGCCATTATATCGATTTCCCCCAGCTTTGTGATCTGCTGGGCTGATGATCAACAATTTGATGTAAACTAGATTTGGTTGTGACTCAAACTTATTCTGCAAGGTTAGTTTTTTTTATTTAAATGTCTTTCTTTTAGTAAAGATAATTGAGGCAATTGAGCAGAACTGGTTGCTGTGCATCCAAACTGGACTGGGTAACTTCTGTATGAAATCGTATTAGAATGATGAATTACCTAACCATAGTTCCAACGAAAAATGATGCAACACTGGATGTGAAGCAGCAGACAATCATCTGGGGCGGTTCATACTGATACTATGGATGGATAAACTGTGACAAAATTTTATCAGTTTAATTTTCTACTAGTAAAAAATGACAATCTGATTAGTAGTTTACTTTACTGATCATTGCATCTATTGGATATTGAGAGGAAGTAGGAGACACCGTATGGAGAAGACAGGACTTCCTTGTGCTGGGATGGGTAGCAATTGAGTGTCACAAGAGATTCTAGAGCTGCATCAAGCGTCAAGCTAAGTGTTTACTGTAATATATAAGAATGGTTCTATTTTTTTTTATGTGATATATAAGAATGGTTCTATTTTTTTTTATGTGAGGTTTGTTTTATTCATTGAACTTACATTCATGTAGCATATATTTTTATTTTCTTGACTTGGCCAAGCCAGAACCGATTTTTTTATTAATAGAAAATAAATAAATAAAATATTGAAATACTTTATTGTTTTCGGTTTTTTTTCAATATGCGAGTAGAACGGGTTGTAGTATGACAAATCATGGGACGGGATAAATTATCCCGTCCGGGTTCACCCTTAATCTAATTATCTCATTATAAACTAATAGCGGAAGGAAAAAAAAAAGGCGGACAGGAAGGGAAGACTTGTCCCACCTTTCCGAAAAAAAAAAATCAGACGGGAAAGGAAATCCCATTCGAGAATTCTAAATTTTATATATTATATTACTATATTTTTTGTTTTTATATTATAGAGTACGGCTAACGCGCTTCCTCTAGCATATGGGCCGAAATGCTTCCGGTGGAAATTTGAAATTTCAAAATCCAAAAAGTCGATCTGAACCGTTAATCTCATTCTCCATATTAATATCTGCTTGGAGACCAAATTTTACATTTTTCTGAATTTTTTTACTATTTATTAAGCCACTTTGAAAATCGCTAATCCAACGGTGGCTTAACAAAACAGTAAAACCATTGGATCAGCGATTTTCAAAGTGGCTTAATAAATAGTAAAAAATTTCAGAAAAATGTAAAATTTGGTCTCCAAGCAGATATTAATATGGAGAAGGAGATGAACGGTTCAGATCGACTTTTTGGATTTTGAAATTTCAAATTTCCACCGGAAGCATTTCGGCCCATATGCTAGAGGAAGCGCGTTAGCCGTACTCTTATATTATATTATATTATATTATATTATATTACATTTTATATATATTATAAGAGGGTTTCAATGCCTCATCTTTTTCATACCTTATATTTTATATCTTCATTTTCAAAGTTAAAATTATCAATCTGAACCGTTCAGCATAATATTTATACTAAAATATGACTAGAGATGAAATTTTATATTTTTTGAAATTTTTTACTATTTTTTAAAATAGGTACAAAATCAATGTTTTTGAACTGTTCAAAAAACAGTGATTTTCTACCCATCTTAAAAAATAGTAAAAAAAATTCAAAAAAAATAAAATTTAATCTCTAATCATATTTTAGTATGGATCTCACGTTGAACGATTTGGATCCACAATTTAGACTTTAAAAACGAACATATAACATATAAGGTATGATGAGATATGAAAAGCATGAGGCATTGGAACCCTCCTTATAATATAATAATATAATTAAAAAAAAAATAATATAATAGAATAATATAATATATATAACTATATTAATATAATATATATAAAATATAATATAATATATATAAAATATAATATAATATATAAAAAATATAATATAATATATAAAAAATATAATATAATAATATATATAAAACATAATATAATATATATAAAACATAATATAATATAAAAAAACAAAATATATAATAATATAATATATAAAATTTAGAATTCTCGGACGGGACTGTCGTGGATCCGGACTGTCATAGTTGCAAAATAGAGTCGTTGACTTGGTCTTGTTTTGCAACAGGTTTTGTGGTGAATCCGGACTGTCATGGTTGCATGTCTCAAGACCACATAGATTGTTATAATTTTTCGAGCATGCATATATTCAAGATAAGTTTCTTGTTTATATTTTTCTTTCTCTTCTTGTTAGACCACATAGATTGTCGTTGCCTTTCCAGAAACACGACCGTCGAACACGTGACAGAATGCTACCGCGGATCGGCCCCACCGGCCTCCTCTCTCTCGCCCTTGGTTGCTAGTCGGAATACGGCGCGGGATGACGCCAAGGAACACGGTAAAGCTGAGGCGCCGGCGAGCCGCTTGAGGTCTCCGTCGGTTGCCAAGGCCAACAGAAAAAATATGACTCTCGGCAACGGATATCTCGGCTCTCGCATCGATGAAGAACGTAGCGAAATGCGATACGTGGTGTGAATTGCAAAATCCCGTGAACCATCGAGTCTTTGAACGCGAGTTGTGCCCGAGGGACCCTCCCGAGGGCACGCTTGCCTCATGGGCGTTAGAAGCCCATCCACGCTCGGTTGCCTAACTAATGGCAGAGATGCGGACATTGGCCCTCCGAACCGCAAGGCGCGGTGGGCCTAAGTGTGCGGCCGTCGTACGTGGCTGAGAGTGGCGAGTGGTGGGCTACTGCGCACGTCGTCCCGAGCCCCGTACCGACGCAGGGCCTTTTACGACCCCCTAACGAGGAGCAAGCCACTGCTGCTCCGGCTGCGCGACGCCTTCGGACCGATATCCCAGGTCAGGCAGGGCTACCCGCCGAGATTAAGCATATAAATAAGCAGAGGAGAAGAAACTTAAAAGGATTCCCCTAGTAACGGTGAGTGTAAAAGGGGTGCCACCTCATGTACATGCCCATGGGTGTACATGGCCCTGTCGGTGCCCGCGTCGGTGAAAAATGACCCGAAATACGGCCAGGGGCAAGCGTTAGGCAAAAGTGACCCGAAAATAGTTCAGCCGGGGAAAATGGCCCTAAATAAGTTCACTGGCAAGCGGAAGCGGCTAACATTGGGCAAAAGTGACCCGAAAATAGTTTAGCCGGGGAAAATTAAGCAGATGCGGCCAAGCGTTGGGGAAAACTAAGCAGATACGGCTAAGTGTCGGTGAAAAATGACCCGAAATAAATCCACCGACAAGCGGAAGCGGCAAGCGTTTGACAAAAGTGACCCAAAAACAGTCCAGCCGGGAAAAATTAAGCGCATGCGGCCAAGCGTTGGGAAAAATAAGCAGATACGGCCAAGCGTTGGTGTAAAATGGCCCGAAATAAGTCCACCGGCAAGTGGAAGCAGCAACCGTTGGGCAAAAGTGCCCCGAAAACAGTCCAGCCGGGGAAAATTAAGCGGATGCGGCCAAGCGTTGAGGAAAACTAAGCGGATACGGGCAAGCGTCGGTGAAAAATGGCCCGAAATAAGTCCAGTGGCAAACGTTGGACAAAAGTGGCCCGAAAACAGTCCAGCTGAGGAAAATTAAGCAGATGCGGCCAAGCGTTGCGAAAAACTAAGCGGATGCGGCCAAGCGTCGGTGAAAAAGGGCCCGAAAACAGTCCAACGGCAACCGGAAGCGGTTAACGTTAGGCAAAAATGACCGGAAAATAGTTCAGCTACGGAAAATTAAGCGGATGCGGCCAAGCATTAGGGAAAACTAAGCGGATACGACCAAGTGTCGGTGAAAAAGGGCCCGAAATAAGTCCAATGGTAAGCGGAAGCAGCAAGCGTTGGGGAAAAATAACCCGAAAATAGTTCAACGGGGAAAAATTAAGCGGATGCTGCTAAGCTTTGGGGAAAACTAAGCGGATACGGCTAAGCAGTGGTCGAAAAGGGCCCAAAAATAGGTCAGCTGGGGAAAATTAAGCGGATGCGGCTAAGCGTTGGGGAAAACTAAGCGGATACGGCCAAGTGTCGGTGAAAAATGACTCGAAATAAGTCCACCGGTAAGCGGAAGCGGCAAGCGTTTGGCAAAAGTGTCCCGAAAACAGTTCAGCTGGGCAAAACTAAGCTGATGCGGCCAAGCGTTGGGGAAAACTGAGCGGATACGGCTAAGCATCGGTGAAAAAGGGCCCGAAATAAATCCACCGGCAAGTGGAAGCGGCAAGCGTTGGGCAAAAGTGACCCGAAAACAGTTCAGCTGTGGAAAATTAAGCGGATGCGGCCAGGCGTTGGGGAAAACTGAGCGGATACGGCTAAGCGTCGGTGAAAAAGGGCCCGAAATAAGTCCACCAGCTAGCAGAAGCGGCAAGCGTTAGGCAAAAGTGACCCGAAAACAGTTCAGCTGGAGAAAATTAATCGGATGCGGCCAAGCGTTGCGAAAAACTAAGCGGATGCGGCCAAGCGTCGGTGAAAAAGGGCCCGAAAACAGTCCAACGGCAAGCGGAAGCGGTTAACGTTAGGCAAAAATGACCGGAAAATAGTTCAGCTACGGAAAATTAAGCGGATGCGGCCAACCATTAAGGAAAACTAAGCGGATACGACCAAGTGTCGGTGAAAAATGGCCCGAAATAAGTCCAATGGTAAGCGGAAGCAGCAAGCGTTGGGGAAAAATAACCCGAAAATAGTTCAACGGGGGAAAATTAAGCGGATGCTGCTAAGCTTTGGGGAAAACTAAGCGGATACGGCTAAGCAGTGGTCGAAAAGGGCCCAAAAATAGGTCAGCTGGGGAAAATTAAGCGGATGCGGCTAAGCGTTGGGGAAAACTAAGCGGATACGGCCAAGTGTCGGTGAAAAATGACTCGAAATAAGTCCACCGGTAAGCGGAAGCGGCAAGCGTTTGGCAAAAGTGTCCCGAAAACAGTTCAGCTGGGCAAAACTAAGCTGATGCGGCCAAGCGTTGGGGAAAACTGAGCGGATACGGCTAAGCATCGGTGAAAAAGGGCCCGAAATAAATCCACGGGCAAGTGGAAGCGGTAAGCGTTGGGCAAAAGTGACCCGAAAACAGTTCAGCTGTGGAAAATTAAGCGGATGCGGCCAGGCGTTGGGGAAAACTGAGCGGATACGGCTAAGCGTCGGTGAAAAAGGGCCCGAAATAAGTCCACCAGCTAGCAGAAGCGGCAAGCGTTAGGCAAAAGTGACCCGAAAAGAGTTCAGCTGGAGAAAATTAATCGGATGCGGCCAAGCGTTGCGAAAAACTAAGCGGATGCGGCCAAACGTCGGTGAAAAATGGCCCTAAATAAGTCCACTGGTAAGTGAAAGCGACAAGCGTTGGGCAAAAGTGACCCGAAAAATAGTTCAGCTGGCGAAAATTAAGCGGATGTGGCCAGGCGTTGGGGAAAATTGAGCGGATACGGCTAAGCGTTGGTGAAAAAGAGCTCGAAAACAATCCAGCGGCAAGCGTTGGGCAAAAGTGATCCGAAAACAATCTAGCCGGGGAAAATAAAGCGAATGCAGCCAAGCGTTGCCGAAAACTAAGCGGATACGGCCAAGCGTCGGTGAAAACTAAGCGGTTAACGTTAGGCAAAAGTAACCCAAAAATAGTTCAGCAGGGGAAAATTAAGCGGATGCTGCCAAGTGTTGGGGAAAACTAAGCGGATACGGCCAAGGGTTGGCGAAAATGGGCCCGTAAACAGTCCAGCGGCAAGCGTTGGGAAAAAGTGACCCGAAAACAGTTCAGCTGGAGAAAATTAAGCGGATGCAGCCAAGCGTTAGGGAAAACTGAGCGGATATGGGCAAGTGTCGGTGAAAGATGGCCCAAAATAAATCCACCGGCAAGTGGAAGCGGCAAGCGTTGGGCAAAAGTGACCCGAAAACAGTTCAGCTGGGGAAAATTAAGCGGATGCGGCTAAGCGTCGATGAAAAAGGGCCCGAAATAAGTCCACCGGCTAGCGGAAGCGGCAAGCGTTAGGCAAAAGTGACCCGAAAACAGTTCAGCTGGAGAAAATTAAGCAAATGCAGCCAAGCGTTGGGGAAAACTAAGCAGATACAGCCAAGTGTCGGTGAAAAATCGCCCTAAATAAATCCACCGGTAAGCGGAAGCGACAAGCGTTGGGCAAAAGTGACCCGAAAAATAGTTCAGCTGGCGAAAATTAAGCGGATGTGGCCAGGCGTTGGGGAAAATTGAGCGGATACGGCCAAGCTTTGGTGAAAAAGGGCTCGAAAACAATCCAGCGGCAAGCGTTGGCCAAAAGTGATCCGAAAACAATCTAGCCCGGGAAAATAAAGCGAATGCAGCCAAGCGTTGCCGAAAACTAAGCGGATACGGCCAAGCGTCGGTGAAAACTAAGCGGTTAACGTTAGGCAAAAGTAACCCAAAAATAGTTCAGCTGGGGAAAATTAAGCGGAAGCGGCAAGCGTTGGGGAAAAGTGACCCGAAAACAGTTCAGCAGGCGAAAATTAAGCGGATGCTGCCAAGTGTTGGGGAAAACTAAGCGGATACGGCCAAGGGTTGGCGAAAATGGGCCCGTAAACAGTCCAGCGGCAAGCGTTGGGAAAAAGTGACCCGAAAACAGTTCAGCTGGAGAAAATTAAGCGGATGCAGCCAAGCGTTAGGGAAAACTGAGCGGATACGGGCAAGTGTCGGTGAAAGATGGCCCAAAATAAATCCACCGGCAAGTGGAAGCGGCAAGCGTTGGGCAAAAGTGACCCGAAAACAGTTCAGCTGGGGAAAATTAAGCGGATGCGGCTAAGCGTCGGTGAAAAAGGGCCCGAAATAAGTCCACCGGCTAGCGGAAGCGGCAAGCGTTAGGCAAAAGTGACCCGAAAACAGTTCAGCTGGAGAAAATTAAGCAAATGCAGCCAAGCGTTGGGGAAAACGAAGCAGATACGGCCAAGTGTCGGTGAAAAATCGCTCTAAATAAATCCACCGGTAAGCGGAAGTGACAAGCGTTGGGCAAAAGTGACCCGAAAATAGTTTAGCTGGCGAAAATTAAGCGGATGCGGCCAGGCGTTGGGGAAAACTGAGCGGATACGGCCAAGCGTTGGTGAAAAAGGGACCGAAAACAGTCCAGCGGCAAGCGACAACTGTTAGGTAAAAGTGACTCGAAAACAGTCCAGCCGGGGAGAATTAAGCGGATGCTGCCAAGTGTTGGGGAAAACTAAGCGGATACGGCCAAGCGTTGGTGAATAAGGGTCCGTAAACAGTCCAGCGGCAAGCGTTGGGCAAAAGTGACCCGAAAACAGTTCAGCTGCAGAAAAATAAGCGGATGCAGCCAAGCGTTGGGGAAAACTAAGCGGATACGGCCAAGTGTCGGTGAAAAATGGCCCTAAATAAGTCCACCGGTAAGCGAAAGCGACAAGCGTTGGGCAAAAGTGACACGAAAACAGTTCAGCTGGCGAAAATTAAACAGTTGCGGCTAGTCGTTGGGGAAAACTGAGCGAATACGGCTAAGCATTGTTGATAAAGGGCCCGAAAACAGTCCAGCGGCAAGCGTTGGGTAAAAGTGACCCGAAAACAATCTAGCTGGGGAAAATTAAGCGGATGCGGCCAAACGTTGGGGAAAACTAAGCGGATAGGGCCAAGCATCGGGGAAAAATGGCCCGAAAATAGTCCAGCGATAAACGTAAGCGGTTATCATTGCGCAAAAGTGACTCGAAAACAGTTCAGCTGAGGAAAACTAAGCAGATGCGGCTAAGAATTCGGGAAAACTAAGCGAATAGGGCCAAGCGTCGGGGAAAAATATCTCGAAAACAGTCTAGCGGCATGCACAAGCGGTTTGCATTGGGCAAAAGTAACCCCAAAACAGTTCAGCTGGGGAAAACTAAGCGGATGCGGCCAAGCATTGGGGAAAACTAAGAGGATACGGCCAAGCGTCGGTGAAAAATACCTCGAAAACTGTTTTGCGGCAAGCGCAAGCAGTTTACGTCGCGCAAAAGTGACCCGAAAATAGTTCAGCTAGGAAAACTAAGCGGATGCGGCCAAGCTTTCGTCGGCGAAGAATATCTCAAAAACTGTTTTGCGGCAAGCACAAGCGGTTTACGTTGGGCAAAAGTGACCCGAAAATAGTTCAGCTGGGGAAAACTAAGTGGATGCGGGAAAGCGTTGGGTAAAACTAAGCGGATACGGCCAAGCGTCGGTGAAAAAAGGACCAAAAACCTTCCAGCGGCAAGCGCAAACTGCTAACGTTCGGCAAAAGTAACCCGAAAACAGTTCAACTGGGGAAAACTAAGCGGATGTGGGCAAGTGTTGAGGAAACCCAAGTGGATACTGCCAAGCGTTGGTGAAAAATGGACGAAAAACCTTCCAGCGGCAAGCGCAAGCAGTTTACGGTGGGCAAAAGTGACCCGAAAACAGTTTAGCTGGGGAAAACTAAGCGGATGCGGCCAAGCGTTGGGGAAAACTGAGCGGATACGGCCAAGTATCGGTGAAAAATATACCAAAAATAGTTTAGCGGCAAGCGCAAGTGCTTTACGTTGGGTAAAAGTGACCCGAAAACACTTTAGATGGGGAAAACTAAGCTGATGTGGGCAAACATTGAGGAAACCTAAGCGGGTACGGCCAAGCATCGGTGAAAAATATCCCGAAAATAGTCAAGCAGCAAGCGCAAGAGCCTAACGTTCGGCAAAAGTGACCCGAAAACAGTTCAGCTGGGGAAAACTAAGAGGATGCGGCCAAGCGTTGGGGAAAACTAAGCGAATACGGCCAAGCGTCGGTGAAAAATATATCAAAAATTGTTTTGCGGCAAGCGCATTCGGTTTACGTTGGGCAAAATTGACTTCGAAACAGTTCAGCTGGGGAAAACTAAGAGGATGCGGCCAAGCGTTGGGGAAAACTAAGTGGATACGGCCAAGCGTCGGTGAAAAATATCTCGAAAACTATCCAGCGGCAAGCGCAAGCGGTTTACATTGGGAAAAAGTGACCCGAAAACAGTTCAGCTGGGGATAACTAAGCAGATGCGGCCAAGCGTTGGGGAAAACTAAGTGGATACGGCAAAGCATCGGTGAAAAATATCCCAAAAATAGTCCAGCGGCAAGCGCAAGCGGCTAACGTTCGGCAAAAGTGACCCCAAAATAGTTCAACTGGGGAAAACTAAGCGGATGCTGGCAAGCGTTGAGGAAACCTAAGTGGATACGGCAAAGCGTCAGTGAAAAATGGACCAAAAATCGTCCAGCGGCAAGCGCAAGCGGTTTACGTCGGGCAAAAGTGACCCGAAAACAGTTCAGCTGGGGAAAACAAAGCGGATACGGCCAAACATTGGGGAAAACTAAGCGGATACAGCTAAGCGTTGGTGAAAAATTGACCGAAAATAGTCAAGTGGCAAGCGCAAGCGGCTAATTTTGTGCAAAAGTGACCCGAAAATAGTTCAGCTGGGGAAAACTAAGCGGATGCGGCCAAGCCTTGGGGAAAACTAAGCGGATACGGCCAAGCGTCGGTGAAAAATATCTCGAAAACTGCTTTGCGGCAAGCGCAAGCAGTTTACGTTACGCAAAAGTGACCCGAAAACAATTCAGCTAGGGAAAACTAAGTGGATGCGGCCAAGAGTTGGGGAAAACTAAGCGGATACGACCAAGCGTCGGTGAAGAATATCTCGAAAACTGTTTTGCGGCAAACGCGAGCGGTTTACGTTGGGGAAAAGTGACCCGAAAATAGTTCAGCTGGGGAAAACTAAGTGGATGCGGGAAATCGTTGGGTAAAACTAAGCGGATACGGCCAAGCGTCGGTGAAAAAAGGAGCAAAAACAGTCCAGCGGCAAGCGCAAACTGCTAACGTTCGGCAAAAGTAACCCGAAAACAGTTTCAACTGCGGATGCGGGCAAGTGTTGAGGAAACCCAAGTGGATACTGCCAAGCGTTGGTGAAAAATGGACGAAAAACCTTCCAGCGGCAAGCGCAAGCAGTTTACGGTGGGCAAAAGTGACCCGAAAACAGTTTAGCTGGGGAAAACTAAGCGGATGCGGGTAAGCGTTGGGGAAAACTAAGCGGATACGGCGAAGTATCGGTGAAAAATATACGAAATACAGTTTAGCGGCAAGCGCAAGCGGTTTACGTTGGGCAAAAGTGACCGAAAAACAGTTCAGCTAGGGAAAACTAAGCGGATGCGACCAACAGTTGGGGAAAACTAAGCGGATACGACCAAGCGTCATTGAAAAGTATCTCGAAAACTATTTTGCGGCAAGCGCAAGCGGTTTACGTTGGGCAAAAGTGATCCGAAAACACTTTAGCTAGGGAAACTAAGCAGATGTGGGCAAACATTGAGGAAACCTAAGCGGATACGGCTAAGCGTCGGTGAAAAATATCCCGAAAATAGTCAAGCAGTAAGCGCAAGAGCCTAACGTTCGGCAAAAGTGACCCGAAAATAGTCAAGCAGTAAGCGCAAGAGCCTAACGTTCGGCAAAAGTGACCCGAAAACAGTTCAGCTTGGACAACTAAGCGGATGCGGCCAAGCGTTGGGGAAAACTAAGCGGATACGGCCAAACGTCGGTGAAAAATATATCAAAAATTGTTTTGCGGCAAGCGCATTCGGTTTACATTGGGCAAAATTGACTCCGAAACAGTTCAGCTGGGGAAAACTAAGAGGATGCGGCCAAGCGTTGGGGAAAACTAAGAGGATGCGGCCAAGCGTTGGGGAAAACTAAGCGAAAACGGCCAAGCGTCGGTGAAAAATATCTCGAAAACTATCCAGCGGCAAGCGCAAGCGGTTTACATTGGGCAAAAGTGACCCAAAAACAGTCCAGCGGCAAAAAGTGACATGAAAACAGTACAACGACAAAAAGTGACCTGAAAACAGTCCAGCGGCAAGCGCAAGCAGCTAATGTTGCTCAAAAGTGACCCGAAAACAGTTCAGCTGGGGAAAACTAAGTGGATGCGGCCAAGCATTGGGGAAAACTAAGCGGATACATCCAAGCGTCGGGGAAAAATATTTCGAAAACTGTTTTGCGGCAAGCGCAAGCGGTTTACGTCGCGCAAAAGTGACCCAAAAACAGTTCAGCTTGGGAAAACTAAACGGATGCGGCCAAGCGTTGGGGAAAACTAAGCGGATACGGCCAAGCGTCGGTGAAGAATATCTCGAAAACTATTTTGCAGCAAGCGCAAGCGGTTTACGTTGGGCAAAAGTGACCCGAAAATAGTTCAGCTGGCGAAAACTAAGGGGATGCGGGAAAGCATTAGGTAAAACTAAGCGGATACGGCCAAGCGTCGGTGAAAAATATCCCGAAAATAGTCAAGCAACAAGCGCAAGAGGCTAACGTTCGGCAAAAGTGACCCGAAAACAGTTCAACTGGTGAAAACTAAGCGGATGCGGGCAAGCATTGAGGAAACCTAAGCGGGTACTGCCAAGCGTCGGTGAAAAATGGACGAAAAACCGTCCAGCGGCATGCGCAAGCAGTTTACGTTGTGCAAAAGTGACCCGAAAACAGTTCAGCTGGGGAAAACTAAGAGGATGTGGCCAAGCGTTGGGGAAAACTAAGCGGATACGGCCAAGCGTCGGTGAAAAATATATCAAAAATTGTTTTGCGGCAAGCGCATTCAGTTTACGTTGCTCAAAAGTGACTCCGAAACAGTTCAGCTGGGGAAAACTAAGCGGTTGCGGACAGGCATTGGGGAAACAAAGCGGATACGGCCAAGCGTCGGTGAAAAATATCTCGAAAACTATCCAGCGGCAAGCGTAAGCGGTTTACATTGGGCAAAAGTGACCCGAAAACAGTTCAGCTGGGGAAAACTCAGCAGATGCGGCCGAGCGTTGGGGAAAACTAAGCGGATACGGCCAAGTGTCGGTGAAAAATGGCCCCAAATAAGTCCACCGGTAAGCGAAAGCGACAAGCGTTGGGCAAAAGTGACACGAAAACAGTTCAGCTGGCGAAAATTAAACAGTTGCGGCTAGTCGTTGGGGAAAACTGAGCGAATACGGCTAAGCATTGTTGATAAAGGGCCCGAAAACAGTCCAGCGGCAAGCGTTGGGTAAAAGTGACCCGAAAACAATCTAGCTGGGGAAAATTAAGCGGATGCGGCCAAACGTTGGGGAAAACTAAGCGGATAGGGCCAAGCGTCGGGGAAAAATGTCCCGAAAATAGTCCAGCGATAAACGTAAGCGGTTATCATTGCGCAAAAGTGACTCGAAAACAGTTCAGCTGAGGAAAACTAAGCAGATGCGGCTAAGAATTCGGGAAAACTAAGCGAATAGGGCCAAGCGTCGGGGAAAAATATCTCGAAAACAGTCTAGCGGCATGCACAAGCGGTTTGCATTGGGCAAAAGTAACCCCAAAACAGTTCAGCTGGGGAAAACTAAGCGGATGCGGCCAAGCATTGGGGAAAACTAAGCGGATACGGCCAATCTTCGGTGAAAAATATCCCAAAAATAGTCCGGTGGCAAGCGCAAGCGGCTAACTTCGGCAAAAGTGACCCCAAAATAGTTCAACTGGGGAAAACTAAGCGGATGCGTTCAAGCGTTGAGGAAACCTAAGCGGATACGGCGAAGCGTCAGTGAAAAATGTACGAAAAACCGTCCAGCGGCAAGCGCAAGCAGTTTACGTTGGACAAAATTGACCCGAAAACAGTTTAGCTGGGGAAAACTAAGCGGATGCGGGAAATCATTGGGGAAACCAAACGGAGGCGGCAAACCGTCAGTGAAAAATTGCCCAAAAACAGTTCAGCGGCAATCGCAAGCAGTTTACGTTAGGCAAAAAGTGACCTGAAAATAGTTCTGTTGGGGAAAGCTTAGCCCATGCAGCCAAGCGTTGCGGAAAACTAATCGGATACGGCTAAGCGTCGGTGAAAAATGGACCAAAAACAGTCCCGCGGCAAGCGTAAGCGGTATATGTTGGGCAAAAGTGACCTGAAAATAGTTTAGCTGGGGATAATTAAGCGGATGCGGGCAAGCGTTGGGTAAAACTAAGAGGATACGGCCAAGTATCGGTGAAAAATGGACCAAAAACCGTCCAGCGGCAAGCGCAAGCAGTTTACGTCGTGCAAAAGTGACCCGAAAATAGTTCAGCTGGGGATAACTAAGCGGATGCGGCCAAGCGTTGGGGAAAACTAAGCGGATACGGCCAAGCATCGGTGAAAAATATATCGAAAATTGTTTTGCGGCAAGCGCATTCGGTTTACGTTGGGCAAAAGTGACTCCGAAACAGTTCAGCAGTGGAAAACAAAGAGGATGCGGCCATGCGTTGAGGAAAACTATGCGGATACGGCTAAGCGTCGGTGAAAAATATCTCGAAAACTATCCAGCGAAGCCTCGGTGTAAAACAGCCCGAAAATAGTCCAGCAGCAAGCGCAAGCGGCTAACGTTCGGCAAAAGTGATCCGAAAATAGTTCAACTAGGGAAAACTAAGCGGCTGCGGGTAAGCGTTGAGGAAACCTAAGCGGATACGGCCAAGCGTCGGTGAAAAATGGACAAAAAACTGTCCAGCGGCAAGCGCAAGCAGTTTACGTTGGGCAAAAGTGACTCTGAAACAGTTCAGCTAGGGAAAACTAAGCGGATGCGGCCAAGTGTTGGGAAAACTAAGCGGATACGGCTAAGCATCGGTGAAAAGTATCTCGAAAACTATCTAGCGGCAAGCGCAAGCGGTTTACGTTGGGCAAAAGTCACCCGAAAACAGTTCAGCTGGGGAAAAATAAGCAGATGCGGCCAAGCGTTGGGGAAAACTGAGCGGATACGGCCAAGTATCGGTGAAAAATATACCAAAAACAGTTTAGCGGCAAGCGCAAGTGCTTTACGTTGGGTAAAAGTGACCCGAAAACACTTTAGATGGGGAAAACTAAGCGGCTTCGGGCAAGCGTTGAGGAAACCTATGCGGATACGCCAAGCGTCAGTGAAAAATGGTCGAAAAACCATCGAGCAGCATGCGCAAGCAGTCGAAAAACTAATCGGATACGGCTAAGCGTCGGTGAAAAATGGACCAAAAACAGTCCCGCGGCAAGCGTAAGCGGTATATGTTGGGCAAAAGTGACCCGAAAACAGTTCAGCTGGGGAATACTAAGCGGATGCGGCCAAGCGTTGGGGAAAACTAAGCGGATACGGCCACGCGTCGGTAAAAAATATCCCGAAAATAGTCGAGCGACAAGCGCAAGTGGATAGCGTTGAGCAAAAGTGACCCAAAAACATTTTAGGTGGGAAAAAACTGAGCGGATACGGCTAAGCGTAGGTGAAAAATATTCAGAAAACAGTCCAGCAGCAAACGCAAGCGATTTACGTTGGGCAAAAGTGACTCAGTAACAGTTCAGTTGGGGAAAACTAAGTAGATGCGGCCAAGCGTTGGGGAAAATTAATCGGATACGGCCAAGCGTCGATGAAAAATCTCTGGAAAATAGTCCAGCGGCAATCACAAGCGGTTTACGTTGAGCAAAAGTGACCCAAAAATATTTTAGCGGGGGAAAACTAAGCGGATGCGGCCAAGCGTTGGGGAAAACTGCAGGGTTTTAGATACCACTTTTGGGGTTTCGCGGTAACCAAAACCCGTTTAGGCTTAAGCTGCGGAAAGAACGTAAAACAAAATTTTTTACTTCTAACTCAAGCCGTGAATTAAAAGGGATATGCCGAAAAGACCAAAGCAGAGTTCCTTCTGAAGTCTTTCATTGCAAGGACCCTTTTTAATCCTTTTACAGATCTACTCCATTATTGATTTCTAAAACTTTAATCTACTTACAAATTAAATAGATTAATATAACATATTTATACCTTGTTTCCAAATCACAGTTGGAATGCAGACCGAGCGAGTAGAGCCTCACCAGGGAAAGAATCGACTCGGAGTATCACACGTGTGATACCTCTATCGGTAATCCACCAGGACTAACCGGAGAGCGGTTTATTTCTTCTGCCAGAAATATCGTAAACCGCGGAATTCTGCAAAAACACTATTCATGGGAATAAGACGAAAACCCGTAAACACGAATTTTCGGTTGCTCAGTTTCATCAATAAGCAAAACTGACATACCGCGAAATTCGATAAAACACTATTCATCAATCCCGTAAATATTCTCCACAACAACCCGCAAGATTATACGTCAACTACGTATAACTTTCTTTTCTCAACTGAAACACTATTTGGGAGAGAAACCGAGAAAGAGAGAAAATACCGATTCGTTCTGCACGAAAAGATACATGTGAATGTGCATATTTTCTCTCTACCCCTCCACCCCTATTTATAGTGTTTAGAGTCGGTTGCAAAAGAACAAAATGCCCACCAAGTTCGGCCTATTTACAAGATATGCCATTGACACCTCATCCTTTTATATGTGAAATGACCAAAATACCCCTTCCACACCCTTCCACATTCTTCTCCATGCTTCTACACATGCAAGGTGGCATAGGTGTGAAATGACCATTTTTCCCTTGTGGATAGGATTGATGACATGTCATCTGGATAGGATCAATGACACGTCATGCGGATAAGCACGAATCTGAAAAGACCCGAATGCCCTCGGCCCGAACACAAATAATATTCATATAATTATTCTGAACAATTATATATATATTTTTCTTGCGGTTATTTGTTTCGATATCGATGACGTGTCATCTGGATAGGATCGATGACATGTCATGCGGATAAGGACGAATCTGAAAAGACTCGAATGCCCTCGGCCCGAATACAAATAATATTCGTATAATTATTCTGAACAATTATATATATTTTTCTTGCGGTTGTTGTTTCGATAATTTATACAATGTGTCCTGCACATTTATAAATTAACCGGTTAACTTTTATACAACGTGTCACACACGTTTATAAATTAACCAATGTTTTTGCTTGTTATTTTTACATAACATTTATAATTTAATTATAACACGTATAATTAATTATAACCATCTTATCATTGATCATAACCAATTTATAATCAATCAAAATAAGATTCTCCGATTAACTCCTATATGGTGTGACCCAATAGGATCTGTGTTATGTTGGTAAATAGAGTTAAAACTGTTTTAACTTCTATAATCATGGGTGGCGTCTGGCAACACATCATGACCATCCAATTACACAGATGATGCTGTACTGTACAATATCACGATCCAGTAAACAATTTACTTGTGTCTGTTCTTCTGTCTCATAGCTATCAGATTAGTTTTAAGGTAGATGTGTGTCATCCTTGCTAACTTAATCTTTTCTTGATCTTGAGCAGATTATCAAATATAATTACTCTTGTAATTATACCGCTAGCAGATAATCTTACTCTATCAAGGGGCCCAGTGATGCTATAGCTCGTATAGAGATACGAGGGACAAATAGTATTCTTGGTAAACTATCACTTCCTTAGCTAAGCTATACATATGGAAAAGCTACCGTTATGACTGCTTTTTATGGACAGCGGTAGATAGCAATCACACATACATATTTCTTAGTGGGAACGATAAATACCTCATACTTTAGAACGTGACACTGAATGAAAAACATTAATGACAGGAACACAATTCTATTTAATGTTTCATTCGGGGTCTGTCAAATACCATGTTCCTAGAACATGTATCTATGTGATTAAAATGACATCTCGTGTCAGGTGGTTTGTAAAACTTAACCATCTTTTAATCCACATACTAACCTTATCGCGGTAATTAGTGTTCCTGCTAATTACCTTGGTCAGTGACCTTTTATCGCGGTAATTCACAAATGCAATAATACTCAAGGCAACAAAATGATATTAATCATCCAATTCATGAACAAAGCTTTGTGATAAATTATCGTATTATTGACTTCTAGATTATTACAAACTAACAATCTCCCACTTAAGCTAGGAGTCAATCATCGTAGACCCTACTTATATACAAAACTCTATATTCTCTAAGATCTCGTAGATCCTGAGAAAATCTCACAGCCAATCTTCTATGCGTTCCAAACTCATAGAAGCATTAAGCATCTAGTGCTTGGCTTGAGGAAGAGATTTTGTGAGTGGATCAGCTGTGTTGCTGACTGTGTCAACTCTACTTATCTTTACATCACCTTTATATTAATTATATCTTTTATAATTAATTATAAACATCTTATGATGTTTAGGATCTCTTGTATTAGGTGATAACGTTGTAGATCGACGAGAAACATATCCTTAGTTCTCCTCAAGAACTTGAGGACATTCTTTACTGCATTCCAGTGCTTTATGCCTGGATTAGCCTGATATCTACTCGTCACACTCAAAGCGTACGAGACATCAGGGCGAGTGCACAACATGGTGTTTATGATAGAGCCAATAGCCGAAGCGTATGGTACTCTACTCATAGTGCTTTGCTCATCAGTTGTCAAAAGACACTGAGTCTTGCTAAGCTGTGTACCGTGATTCATTGGCAGGAATTCTCTCTTAGAATCCTGCATGCTGAACCGATTCAGCACTTTGTCAATGTACGTGCTTTGACTTAATCCTATAAGTCTCTTTGATCTACCTCAGTAGATCTTTATGCCTAGTATATAGACATCCTCGCCCAAGTCCTTCATCGAGAAAACTTTTCTTTAATGAAGACTTGGCTAATTGCAATAGAGGAATATCGTTTCCTATTAAGAGTATGTTATCTACATATAAGATTTAAGAAAGGCGATGGCACTCCTACTAGTTTTTCTGTACACATAAGATTCTTCTTCGCATCTGACGAAGTCAAGCTTTTTGACTTCTTCGCCAAATCAAAGATTCCAACTCCGTGATGCATGCCTCAATCCATAAATGGATTCAAGAAGCTTGCATACCTTCCCAGCTTTCTCTGGATCTTCAAAACCCGTAGGCTGTGTCATGTACACATCCTCTTCTTAAATTTTCATTTAAGAATGCGGTTTTGACATCCATTTGCCATATTTCATCATCATGAAATGTGGCAATTGCTAGGAGTATCCGAATTGACTTAAACATAGCCACGGGTGAAAAAGTTTCATCAATTCCCAGAATTTGTTTGAAACCTTTTCGCTACTAGCCGTGCTTTGTAAATAGTCATATTGTCATCCATGTTTGTTTTCCTTTGAAAACCCACTTGTTAGCTATGGGCTTCACCCCATCAAGTGGTACAATTAGGTTCCAAACCGTGTTGTCATACATGGACTGTATTTCGGATCTCATGGCCTCCAGCCATTTATCAGAGTTAGGCCTATCCACTGCTTCCGCATAGGTCAGAGGATCTTCAGTGTCAAAAACTGAGACCTCGTGCAGTCCCAAGTACCTCTCGGGTGCATGGACTGTTCTCATTGACCTACGTAGCACTTGTTCTTCAGGCTGTCGAACTTGATCCACAACTGTCTGCGGATCCAGTTCTACTTCAACTTGCGCCGAAGCACTTGAGCTCGAGACTAGAACCTCATCCACAACTACTTGTGGACTTGGTACTTCTAGATGCTCATCAGCCAAAAAATCAAGAGGTGGGATTATCTGATCTGTTTCAGATATTATATTGTGTGATGTATCTTGAATTTCTTCAAGTATTACATTACTCCCACTACTTCCTTTTGCAAGAAACTCGTTCTCCAAAAGTATACCATGACGAGCAACAACTAATTTGTTCTCGGACTGGTAATAGAAGTAATATTCTTTCGTTTCCTTAGGATACCCTACGAAAAAGCACTTGTCAGATTTGGGATCAAGTTTGTCAGACGTCGGGCGTTTGACAAATACTTCGCAATCCTATTTTTAAGATAAGACATATTTGGGATTTCCCAAACCATAACTCGTATGGAGTCTTTTCAACTGACTTGGATGGAACCATATTTATCGTTAGTGCGGCAGTATCTAGTGCGTGTCCCCAAAATGATTTTGGGAAGGGTGGCGTTACTCATCATGGAACGAATCATGTCCAACATGGTTTGTTTCATTTTCTTGGCAACACTGTAACATTGCGGTGTTCCTAGAGGTGTGAGTTATGAGACTATCTCACATTCCTTTAAGTACGTTTTGAAAACCATAACTCAAGTATTCGCCTCCACGGTCCTACCGTAATGCCTTAATACTTTTGTTCAGTTGATTTTCTACTTTAGTCTTAAATTCCTTGAACTCGTCAAAGGATTCAGACTTATGTCTCATGTAAGTCAATACTTTCATGAAACGTTTTGAGTCTTTTGTTATTGATGTTAAACACGTGGTTTTCCATTTCTAGCATATAAAGATCATTTAACAAGTAAGATGATCCATAATATGTCTCATTTTTATAAATAGAACATCTATTGTCCTTTATAACAAACGAGAAACCATTCATCTCTAAACACGAGATTGATATGATATTTCTAGAAATGGTAGGAACAAAATAAACATTTTCTAGTTCCAGAATAAACTCGCTAGGCAAGTACAATTCTATCCTACCGACTGTAATGGCTGCAACTTGTGCTCCGTTTCCAACTCGGAGTTGTACTTCCTTATTGCGTAACTTTCTCTTAGTGCGTGCATATTCGTGCAAATATGAGCACATGATCCGGTATCCAGTACCCAATCATTAAGAGAGGTCGCAACATTAATTTCAATAACATAAATACTTGAGACTGAGACTTTTGAGACATTCTCAAACTTCATATCTCCAAGATACTCCGGGCAGTTTCTCTTCCAGTGACCTTTGCTATTGCTAAAATAGCAGTCAGAGTTAGCAGAAACATTTATCTTGGGAGAGTTCGTTCCTGGAACCAACTTCCCTTTGCCTTTGTACTTAATCGCCGTTTTTCCCTTTTGCTTTCTTGATCTTCCTCCCACCTTCTTGGATCATGAGGACATGAGAGCTATTCTCAATGTCTTTATCAGTGATCCTCAGCATCCCTTGGAGCTCCTGCAAGCTCTTATCCAACTCTTGCTTATGGGAGTTCACAATGAACTCCGAATAGCTGGGAGGAAATGAGTTCAGGATAACTTCCGTGGCCAACTCGTGGCTCCACGGACAGTTAAGCTTCTCTAGTTTCTCATCATTGCTTGTCATACAAAGCGTGTGAGCACTGACAGAACTGCTCTCTACTATTTCAGTAGGGACCGGTGTATTTAGGATATATTTCTTTTTCTTACGTATGTCTACCTTTTCGAGTAGGGAGCGTAAAGAGAAAGACGTTTCTTTAGCCATATTTCTACAACGTTTAAAGTAAAGATTTTAGCTTTGTTCATGTAATGTTTTATTCCAATAATAAAACTCCCACTGCAAATTTATTCTATTCCCGTTTGCAGTAGGACCAAGATCCATGTTTTCACCAATAACCAAGGTAGTGTATGCATATCATGGCTATCAGTTATCTTAGGTAAGCAAACATGCTAATCACAACTCTTTGTGATTCTTAGTTTCGTTAAAACATCACGTGTATTTAACGAAGACTTTGCCCCGAGCCCAAAACTGTTTTGGAAATCATCGGCAAGTACCCTCACTCTATTTGGTTTGATATGTCGGACATAACCCTCGACCACCAAAGGTAAAAGGCGATGTCTACTGAGTAGTTTAATCATCAACCAATGAACAATGGTTTGAGGAGGATAGAGTGGGAAGGGCATACTACTTAATATTTAATGGGTTGGTGTTTATGCTTAACAGTGATAGCAATATCCAAAGGAGTATGTCAGAAAGAACGACTAATGTGATTCTATTCGTATCTTTATAGCGACTTCTTTCATATGCTTCATTAAGCAATTATCGAAAGAAAGTCTTGAATACTGAATGTGATCTCCATTTCTTTTCTTATCTTATGTTAGAAAGAACGATTAATGTGATTCTATTCGTATCTTTATAGCGACCTCTTTCATATGCTTCATTAAGCAGTCGTGGAAATGAAATCTAAAATATCGAATGTGATCCCCATTACTTTCTTTTCTCAACATATGTAAGAATGACTAAATGTGATTCTATTCGTATCTTTATAACAACCTCTTTCATATGCTTCATTAAGCAGTCGTGGAAAGGAAGTCTTGAATACGAAATGTGATCTCCATTAGTTTATGTTCTTATCAGTACCTCTTTGATATGCTTAGCTTTGTTAAGCAGTCAGTTCTTGTAACTGACTTTGGACACGTGAAAGTCGTCTGCCAAAAAGACAACGGTGAGTTCCTTCACAAATCTTTCTTTGACATCACGTTCTTTCACGGTTCCTTTGAAAGCAATAAATCTAATTTATTCAATTCATATCAAAGCAGTAAATCTAATTTACTTATATACGGGAGCAAGTCAGGTATATTATTTATCAGTTCCTAATTCTTTATTTTGCAGCTATGCTCAGTTCTTATTTATACCATTTAAAGCACATAAACAATTTATATGTTTTAAAATCATATATTCTTTTCGGTCCATAAAGCAATTTGGTAACGTGACAAAGTTCCTTTTGGGGCAGCCATTAGGACACGTGAAAGGGGCTCCCAGGAAAGATCGGGGTCACAAGGACCGCTAAGACTCAATCTTTCCTAGACAGAACCATCTCTTTCTTGTGTGGAAATGACAGCTCTTACTCAGGTACTTTATTGCTTCATCACATTCTTCGATGAACTTTACTTATCCGAAAGTTTTCGAAAAGGCAAAAACTTACACTAAATTTTGTCATTTCAAAAGCATAGAGTAATTTGGTAACGTGACAAAGTCCCCTTTGGGCCAGCTATCAGGACACGTAAACGAGGGTTAGACGAAAAGTCGAGACTTTTCTTGTCATTAACCTTGTCGTTTACGGGTGGAGATTAACAGTTCTTACTTGGGTACTTTATTGCTTCATCACATTCTTAGATATACTCAAATGCAGTTGAAAGTTTTAAAAACGAAAACATAAAGAAAGCATAAAATCCTATTTTATCTTTCTCGGTCGGAAAACCGATCCAAGAAATGTAAAAGTTTACATTTCATAAGAAAGCATAAAGAAAGCTTAAATCTAATTTAACTTTCTTAGTCGGTAGAACCGATCCAAGAAAATCTCATTTCTAATCGGTTTTGGACATAAACTGCAAATGTAAGAATTAAACTGATATGCGGTATATGCACCTAATTTGCATAAGTTATAACTTTTAGAAAATCAATCAGCGGGAGAGCCTTGTGCTCTGATACCACTGCAGGGTTTTCTAGATACCACTTTTGGGGTTTCGCGGTAACCAAAACCCATTTAGGCTTAAGCTGCGGAAAGAACGTAAAACAAAAATTTTTACTTCTAACTCAAGCCGTGAATTAAAAGGGATATGCCGGAAAGACCAAAGCAAAGTTCCTTATGAAGTCTTTCATTGCAAGGACCCTTTTTAATCCTTTTACAGATCTACTCCATGATTGATTTCTAAAACTTTAATCTACTTACAAATTAAATAGATTAATATAACATATTTATACCTTGTTTTCAAATCACAGTTGGAATGCAGACCGAGCGAGTAGAGCCTCACCAGGGAAGGAATCGACTCGGAGTATCACACGTGTGATACCTCTATCGGTAATCCACCAGGACTAACCGGAGAGCGGTTTATTTCTTCTGCCAGAAATACCGTAAACCGCGGAATTCTGCAAAAACACTATTCACGAAAATAAGACGAAAATCCGTAAACACGAATTTTCGGTTGCTCAGTTTCATCAATAAGCAAAACTGACATACCGTGAAATTCGGTAAAACTCTATTCATCAATCCCGTAAATATTCTCCACAACAACCCACAAGATTATACGTCAACTACGTATAACTTTCTTTTCTCAACCGAAACACTATTTGGGAGAGAAACCGAGAAAGAGAGAAAATACCGATTCGTTCTGCACGAAAAGATACATGTGAATGTGCATATTTTCTCTCTACCCCTCCACCCCTATTTATAGTGTTTAGAGTCGGTTGCAAAAAACCAAAATGCCCTCAAAGTTCGGCCTATTTACAAGATATGTCATTGACACCTCATCCTTTTATATGTGAAATGACCAAAATACCCCTTCCACACCCTTCCACATTCTTCTCCATGCTTCTACACATGCAAGGTGGCATAGGTGTGAAATGACCATTTTGCCCTTGTGGATAGGATTGATGACATGTCATCTGGATAGGATCAATGACACGTCATGCGGATAAGCACGAATCTGAAAAGACCCGAACGCCCTTGACCCGAACACAAATAATATTCGTATAATTATTCTGAACAATTATATATATATTTTTCTTGCGGTTATTTGTTTCGATATCGATGACGTGTCATCTGGATAGGATCGATGACATGTCATGCGGATAAGGACGAATCTGAAAAGACTCGAATGCCCTCGGCCCGAATACAAATAATATTCGTATAATTATTCTGAACAATTATATATATTTTTCTTGCGGTTGTTGTTTCGATAATTTATACAATGTGTCCTGCACATTTATAAATTAACCGGTTAACTTTTATACAACGTGTCACACACGTTTATAAATTAACCAATGTTTTTGCTTGTTATTTTTACATAACATTTATAATTTAATTATAACACGTATAATTAATTATAACCATCTTATCATTGATCATAACCAATTTATAATCAATCAAAATAAGATTCTCCGATTAACTCCTATATGGTGTGACCCAATAGGATCTGTGTTATGTTGGTAAATAGAGTTAAAACTGTTTTAACTTCTATAATCATGGGTGGCGTCTGGCAACACATCATGACCATCCAATTACACAGATGATGCTATACTGTACAATATCACGATCCAGTAAACAATTTACTTGTGTCTGTTCTTCTGTCTCATAGCTATCATATTAGTTTCAAGGTAGATGTGTGTCATCCTTGCTAACTTAATCTTTTCTTGATCTTGAGTAGATTATCAAATATAATTACTCTTGTAATTATACCGCTAGCAGATAATCTTACTCTATCAAGGGGCCCAGTGATGCTATAGCTCGTATAGAGATACGAGGGACAAATAGTATTCTTGGTAAACTATCACTTCCTCAGCTAAGCTATACATATGGAAAAGCTACCGTTATGACTGTTTTTTATGGACAGCGGTAGATAGCAATCACACATACATATTTCTTAGTGGGAACGATAAATACCTCATACTTTAGAACGTGACACTGAATGAAAAACATTAATGACACGAACACAATTCTATTTAATGTTTCATTCGGGGTATGTCAAATACTATGTTCCTAGAACATGTATCTATGTGATTAAAATGACATCTCGTGTCAGGTGGTTTGTAAAACTTAACCATCTTTTAATCCACATACTAACCTTATCGCGGTAATTAGTGTTCCTGCTAATTACCTTGGTCAGTGACCTTTTAAGAGTATATATCATCTATATTATGGAGTTTCACAATTTCAGTCATGAACTCAAAATGATCCACAAATGCAATAATACTCAAGGCAACAAAATGATATTAATCATCCAATTCATGAACAAAGCTTTATGATAAATTATCGTATTATTGACTTCTAGATTATTACAAACTAACAAAAACTATGCGGATACGGCCAAGTTTCGGTGAAAAATGGACCGAAAATTGTCCAGCGGCAATTGCAAGTAGTTTCTGTTGGGCAAAATTGACCCGAAAACAGTTCAATAGGGAAAACTAAGCGGATGCAGCTAAGCGTTGGGGAAAACAAAGCGGATACGGCCAAGCGTCGGTGTAAAATAGCCCGAAAATAGTCCAGCAGCAAGCGTAAGCGGCTAACGTTCGGTAAAAGTGACCCGAAAATAGTTCAACTAGGGAAAACTAAGCGGCTGTGGGCAACCGTTGAGGAAACCTAAGCGGATACGGCCAAGCGTCGGTGCAAAATGGACAAAAAACCGTCCAGCAGCAAGCGCAAGCAGTTTACGTTGGGCAAAAGTGACTCCGAAACAGTTCAGCTGGGGAAAACTAAGCGGATGCGGCCAAGTGTTGGGAAAACTAAGCGGATACGGCCAAGCGTCGGTGAAAAATATCTCGAAAACTATCCAGCGACAAGCGCAAGCGGTTTATGTTGGTCAAAAGTCACCCGAAAACAGTTCAGCTGGGGAAAACTAAGCGGATACGGCCAAGCGACGTTGAAAAATATCCCGAAAATAGTCCAGCGGCAAGCGCAAGCGGCTAACGTTCGGCAAAAGTAACCCGAAAACAGTTCAACTGGGGAAAACTAAGCGGCTGCGGGCAAGCGTTGAGGAAACCTAAGCGGATACGCCAAGCGTCGGTGAAAAATGGTCGAAAAACTGTTTAATTTGGGCAAAAGTGACCCGAAAACAGTTCAGCTGGGAAAACTAAGCGGATGCTGCCAAGCGTTGGGGAAAACTAAGCGGATACGGCCACGTGTCGGTGAAAAATTTCTCGAAAATAGTCCAGCGGCAATCACAAGCGGTTTACGTTGAGGAAAAGTGACCCAAAAACATTTTAGCTGGGCAAAACTAAGCGGATGCGGCTAAGCGTTGGGGAAAACAAAGCGGATACGGCAAGCGTCAGTGAAAAATATTCGAAAAACAGTCCAGCGGCAATCGCAAGCAGTTTCTGTTGGGCAAAAGTGACCCGAAAACAGTTCAGCTGGGGAAAAGTGACCCGAAAAACAGTCCAGCGGCAATTGCAAGCAGTTTCTGTTTTCCGAATATTTTTCACCGTCGCTTAGCCGTATCCGCTTAGTTTTCCCCAACGCTTGTCTGTATCAGCTTAGTTTTCCCCAACTGAACTGTTTCTAAGTCACTTTTGCCCAACGTAAACTGCTGGCGCTTGACGCTGCACTGTTTTCGGTCTATTTTTCACCGACGCTTGGCCGTATCCGCTTAGTTTTCGGTCATATTTGCCCAACGTAAACCACCTACGCATGCCGCTGGACAGTTTTCGAGATATCTTTTACCGATGCTTGGCCGTATCCGCTTAGTTTTACCCAATGCTTTGCTGCATCCGCTTATTTTTTCCCCAGCTGAACTGTTTTAAGGTAACATTTGCCCAACGTAAACTGCCTGCGCATGCCGCTGGATAGTTTTCGAGATATTTTTCACCGACGCTTGGCTGTATCCACTTAGTTTTCACCAACGCTTTTTCGTATCCGCTTATTTTTCCCCAGCTGAACTATTTTCGGGTCACTTTTCCCCAACGTAAACCTCTTGCGGATGTCGCTGGACTGTTTTCTGAATATTTTTCCCCGACGCTTGGCCGTATCTGCTTAGTTTTCCACAACGCTTGGCCGCATCCGCTTAGTTTTCCCCAGCTGAACTATTTTCGGGTCACTTTTGCCCAACGTAAACCGCCTGCGCATGCCTTAAACAGCCTGCGCATGCCACTGGATAGTTTTCGAGATATTTTTCACCGACGCTTGGCCGTATACTCTTAGTTTCACCCAACGCTTTGTCGCATCCGCTTATTTTTCGCCGGCTGAACTGTTTTCGGGTAACATTTGCCCCACGTAAACCTTCTGCGCATGCCGCTGGATAGTTTTTGAGATATTTTTCATCGACGTTTGCCCGTATCCGCTTAGTTTACCCCAGCGCATATCCGTATCCGCTTAGTTTTTCCCAGCTGAACTGTTTTCGGGTCACTTTTGCCAACGCAAGGCCAACGCATGGCCCCAACACACGGCCAAGCATCGGTGAAAAATATCTTAAAAACAGTTCAGCGGCATGCGGAAGCGGTTTACGATTGGCAAAAGTGACCCGAAAAAAATTCAGCTGGGGAAAACTAAGCGAATGCGGCCAAGGATTGGGGAAAACTAAGGGGATACAGCCAAGCGTCGGTGAAAAATGGACCGAAAACAGTCCAGTGGCAAGCTCAAGCGGCTAACGTTCGGCAAAACTGACCCGAAAACAATTCAGCTTGGAAAAACTAAGCGGATGCGGCCATGCGTTGGGGAAAACTAAGCAGATACGGCCAAGCGTCGGTGAAAAATTAACGAAAAATAGTCCAGCGGCATGCGCAAGCGGCTAACGTTGCGCAAAAGTGACCCAAAAACAGTTCAGCAGGGGAAAACTAAGCGGATGTGGCCAAGCGTTGGGGAAAACTAAGCGGATACGACCAAGCATCAGAGAAAAATATCCTAAAAACAGTCTAGCGGCATGCGCAAGCGGTTTATGTTGGGCATGCGCAAGCGGTTTACGTTGGGCAAAAGTGACCCAGAAATAGTTCAACTGGGGAAAAATAAGCGGATGCGGCAAATCGTTGTGGAAAACTAAGCGGATACGGCTAAGCGTCGGTGAAAAATATTCAAAAAACAGTCTAGCGGCATGCGCCAGCGGTTTACGTTGGGCAAAAGTGACCCAGAAATAGTTCAGTAGGCAAAACTAAGCTGATGCGGTTAAGCGTTGCGGAAACCTAAGCGGATACAGCAATGCGTCGATGAAAAATAAACCAAAAACAGTCCAGCATCAAGCACCAACGGTTTACGTTGGGCAAAAGTTACTCAGAAACAGTTCAGTTGGGGAAAACTAAGTAGATGCTACCAAGCGTTAGGGAAAACTAAGCGGATACGGGTATGCGTCGGTGAAAAATATCTCGAAAAAAGTCCAGCGGCATGCGCAAGCGGTTTGCGTTGGGCAAAAGTGACCCGAAAACAGTTCAGTTGGGGAAAACTAAGCGGATGCGGCCAAGCGTTGGGGAAAAATAAGCGGATACGGCCAAGCGTTGGTGAAAAATATTCGACAAATAGTACAGCGGCAAGCGCAAGCTGTTTACGCTGGGCAAAAGTGACTCGGTAACAGTTCAGCTGGGGAAAACTAAGCAGATGCGGCCAAGAGTTGGGGAAAACTAAGCGGATACGGCCAAGTGTCCGTCAAAATTTCTCGAAAATAGTCCAGCGACATGTGTAAGCGGTTTGCGTTGGGCAAAAGTGACCCGAAAATAGTTCAGCTAGGGAAAGCTAAGCGTATGCGGCCAAGCATTACGGAAAACTATGCAGATACGGCCAAGCGTCGGTGAAAAATGGACCGAAAATAGTCCAGCGGCAATCACAAGCAGTTTACGTTGAGCAAAAGTGACCCGAAAACAGTTTAGCTGGGGAAAACTAAGCGGATACGTCCAAGCGTCGGTGAAAAATATATCCGAAAAATAGTCTAGTAGCATGCGCAAGCGTTTTACGTTGGGCAAAAGTGACCAGGAAATAGTTCAACTGGGGAAAACTAAGCGGATGCGGCCAAGCGTTGGGGAAAACTAAGCGGATACGGCCAAGCGTCGGTGAAAAATATTTGAAAAATAGTTCAGCGGCAAGCGCAAGCGGTTTACGTTGGGCAAAAGTGACCCAAAAATAGTTCAGCTGGGGAAAACTATGCGGATGCGGCCAAGCATTGGGGAAAACTAGGCAGATACGGTCAAGCGTCAGTGAAAAATGGATCGAAAACAGTCCAACCGCGAGCGCAAGCGGTTTACGTTGGGAAAAAGTGACCCAAAAACAGTTCAGCTTGGAAAAACTAAGCGGATGCGGCCATGCGTTGGGGAAAACTAAGCGGATACGGCCAAGCGTCGGTGAAAAATTAACCAAAAATAGTCCAGCGGTAAGCGCAAGCGGCTAACATTGTGCAAAAGTGACCCAAAAACAGTTCAGCTGGGGAAAACTAAGCGGATGTGGCAAAGCGTTGGGGAAAACTAAGCGGATACGACCAAGCTTCAGAGAAAAATATCCTAGAAACAGTCCAGCGGCATGCGCAAGCGGTTTACGTTGGGCAAAAGTGACCCAAAAATAGTTCAGCTGGGGAAAACTATGCGGATGCGGCCAAGGATTGGGGAAAACTAAGCAGATACTGTCAAGCGTCAGTGAAAAATGGACCGAAAACAGTCCAACCGCGAGCGCAAACGGTTTACGTTGGGCAAAAGTGACCCTAAAACAGTTCAGCTTGGAAAAACTAAGCGGATGCGGCCATGCGTTGGGGAAAAATAAGCGGATACGGCCAAGCATCGGTGAAAAATTAACCAAAAATAGTTCAGCGGCATGCGCAAGCGGCTAACGTTGCGCAAAAGTGCCCCGAAAACAGTTCAGCTGGTGAAAACTAAGCGGATGTGGCCAAGCGTTGGGGAAAACTAAGCGGATACGACCAAGCTTCAGAGAAAAATATCCTAGAAACAGTCCAGCGGCATGCGCAAGCGGTTTACGTTGGGCAAAAGTGACCCAAAAATAGTTCAGCTGGGGAAAACTATGCGGATGCGGCCAAGGATTGGGGAAAACTAAGCAGATACTGTCAAGCGTCAGTGAAAAATGGACCGAAAACAGTCCAACCGCGGGCGCAAACGGTTTACGTTGGGTAAAAGTGACCCAAAAACAGTTCAGCTTGGAAAAACTAAGCGGATGCGGCCATGCGTTGGGGAAAACTAAGCGGATACGGCCAAGCGTCGGTGAAAAATTAACCAAAAATAGTCCAGCGGCATGCGCAAGCGGCTAACGTTGCGCAAAAGTGACCCAAAAACAGTTCAGCTGGGGAAAACTAAGTGGATGTGGCCAAGTGTTGGGGAAAACTAAGTGGATACGACCAAGCGTCAGAGAAAAATATCCTAAAAACAATCCAGCGGCATGCGCAAGCGGTTTACGTTGGGCAAAAGTGACCCGGAAATAGTTCAGCTGGGGAAAAATAAGCGGATGCGGCAAAGCGTTGTGGAAAACTAAGCGGATACGGCTAAGCGTCGGTGAAAAATATTCGAAAAACAGTCCAGCGGCATGCGCAAACCGTTTACGTTGGGCAAAAGTGACCCAGAAATAGTTCAGTAGGGAAAACTAAGCTGATGCGGTCAAGCGTTGCGGAAACCTAAGCGGATACGGCCAAGCGTCGGTGAAAAATAAACCGAAAACAGTCCAGCGGCAAGCACCAGCGGTTTACGTTGGGCAAAAGTTACTCAGAAACAGTTCAGATGGGGAAAACTAAGCAGATGCTATCAAGCATTAGGGAAAACTAAGCGGATACGGGTATGCGTCGGTGAAAAATATCTCGAAAAATGTCCAGCGGCATGCGCAAGCGGTTTGCGTTGGGCAAAAGTGACCTGAAAACAGTTCAGCTGGGGAAAACTAAGCAGATGCGGCCAAGCGTTGGGGGAAAATAAGCGGATACGGCCAAGCGTTGGTGAAAAATATTCGAAAAATAGTACAGCGGCAAGCGCAAGCTGTTTACGCTGGTCAAAAGTGACTCGGTAACAGTTCAGCTGGGCAAAACTAAGCGGATGCGACCAAGCGTTGTGGAAAACTAAACGGATATAGCCAAGCGTCGGTGAAAAATATTCGAAAAACAATCCAGCGGCATGCGTAAGCGATTTACGTTGGGCAAAAGTGACCTGGAAATAGTTCTGCTGCGGAAAAATAAGCAGATGCGGGAAAGCGTTGGGGAAAACTAAGCGGATACAGCCATGCGTCGGTGAAAAATATCTCGAAAACTGTTCAGCGACATGCGGAGGCGGTTTACGTTAGGCAAATGTCACCTGAAAATAGTTCAGCTGGGGAAAACTAAGCGGATGCGGCGAAGCGTTAGGGAAAAATAAGCGGATACGGCCAAGCGTCGGTGAAAAATATTCGGAAAACAGTACAGCGGTAAGCGCAAGCTGTGTACGCGGGGCAAAAGTGACTTGGTAATAGTTCAGCTGGGGAAAACAAAGCGTATACGGCCAAGTGTCTGTCAAAATTTCTCGAAAATAGTCCAGGGACATGTGTAAGCGGTTTGCGTTGGGCAAAAGTGACCCGAAAATAGTTCAGCTGGGAAAGCTAAGCGGATGCGGCCAAGCGTTGCGGAAAACTATGCAGATACGGCCAAGCGTCGGTGAAAAATGGACCGAAAATAGTCCAGCGGCAATCACAAGCAGTTTACGTTGAGCAAAAGTGACCCGAAAACAGTTTAGCTGGGGAAAACTAAGCGGATACGGCCAAGCATCCGCGAAAAATTTCTCGAAAACAGTCCAGCGGCAAGCGCAAGCAGTTTTCGTTGGGCAAAAGTGACCTGGAAATAGTTCAGCTGGGGAAAACTAAGCGGATGCGGCCAAGCGTTGGGGAAAACTAAGCGGATACGGCCAAGCGTCGGTGAAAAATATTCGAAAAATAGTCCAGCGACAAGCGCAAGCGGTTTACGTTGGGCAAAAGTGACCCAAAAATAGTTCATCTGGGGAAAACTATGCGGATGCGGCCAAGCATTGGGGAAAACTATCCGGATGCGAACAAGCGTCGGTGAAAAATTTCTCGAAAATAGTCCAGCGACATGTCTAAATGGTTTGCGTTGGGAAAAAGTGACCTGGAAACAGTTGAGCTGGGGAAAACTAAGTTGATGCGGCCAAGCATTGGGGAAAACTAAGCGGATACGGCCAAGTGTTGGTGAAAAATGGACCGAAAACAGTCCAGTGCAGCGCAAGCGGTTTAAGTTGAGCAAAAGTGACCCGAAAACATTTCAGTTGGAGAAAACTAAGCGGATGCGGCCAAGCGTTGGGGAAAACTAAGCGGATACGGCCAAGCTTCGGTGAAAAATGGACCGAAAACAGTCCAGCGACATGTGTAAGTGGTTTGCGTTGGGGAAAAGTGACCCAAAAATAGTTCAGTAGGGAAAACTAAGCTGATGCGGCCAAGCGTTGCGGAAACCTAAGCGGATACGGCCAAGCGTCGTTGAAAAATGGACCGAAAACAGTCCAGCGGCAAGCGCAAGCAGTTTCCGTTGGGCAAAAGTGGCCCGAAAACAGTTCAGCTAGGGAAAACTAAGCAAATGCGGCCAAGCGTTGGACAAAAATAAGCGGATACGGCCAAGCGTCGGTGAAAAATATTCGGAAAACAGTACAGCGGTAAGCGCAAGCTGCGTACGCGGGGCAAAAGTGACTTGGTAATAGTTCAGCTGGGGAAAACTAAGCAGATGTGGCCAACCGTTGGGGAAAACAAAGCGTATACGGCCAAGTGTCCGTCAAAATTTCTCGAAAATAGTCCAGGGACATGTGTAAGCGGTTTGCGTTGGGCAAAAGTGACCCGAAAATAGTTCAGCTGGGAAAGCTAAGCGGATGCGGCCAAGCGTTGCGGAAAACTAAGCGGATACGGCCAAACGTCGGTGAAAAACAGACCGAAAATAGTCCAGCGGCAAGCGCAAGCGGCTAACGTTCGGCAAAAGTGACCCGAAAACAGTTCAACTGGGGAAAACTAAGCGGCTGCGGGCAAGCGTTGAGGAAACCTAAGCGGATACGCCAAGCGTCGGTGAAAAATGGTCGAAAAACCGTCCAGCAGCATGCGCAAGCAGTTTAAGTGGATAACGTTGAGCAAGTGGATAACGTTGAGCAAAAGTGACCCAAAAACATTTTAGGTGGGGAAAACTAAGCGGATGCGGCCAAGCGTTGGGGAAAACTGAGCGGATACGGCTAAGCGTCGGTGAAAAATATTCAGAAAACAGTCCAGCAGCAAACGCAAGCGATTTACGTTGGGCAAAAGTGACTCAGTAACAGTTCAGTTGGGGAAAACTAAGTAGATGCGGCCAAGCGTTGGGGAAAACTAACCGGATACGGCCAAGCGTCAATGAAAAATTTCTCGAAAATAGTCCAGCAGCAATCACAAGCGGTTTACGTTGAGCAAAAGTGATCCAAAAACATTTTACCTGGGGAAAACTAAGCGGATGCGGCCAAGTTTCGGTGAAAAATGGACCGAAAATTGTCCAGCGGCAATTGCAAATAGTTTCTGTTGGACAAAATTGACCCGAAAACAGTTCAATAGGGAAAACTAAGTGGATGCGGCTAAGCGTTGGGGAAAACAAAGCGGATACGGCCAAGCGTCAGTGAAAAATATCCGAAAAACAGTCCAGCGGCAATCGCAAGCAGTTTCTGTTGGGCAAAAGTGACCCGAAAACAGTTCAGCTGGGGAAAAGTGACCCGAAAAATAGTCCAGCGGCAATCGCAAGCAGTTTCTGTTTTTCGAATATTTTTCGCCGACGCTTAGCCGTATCCGCTTAGTTTTCCCCAACGCTTGTCCGTATCAGCTTAGTTTTCCCCAGCTGAACTGTTTCTAAGTCACTTTTGCCCAACGTAAACTGCTGGCGCTTGACGCTGCACTATTTTCGGTCTATTTTTCACCGACGCTTGGCCGTATCCGCTTAGTTTTCGGTCATATTTGCCCAACGTAAACCACCTACGCATGCCGCTGGACAGTTTTCGAGATATCTTTTACCGATGCTTGGCCGTATCCGCTTAGTTTTACCCAATGCTTTGCTGCATCCGCTTATTTTTTCCCCAGCTGAACTGTTTTAAGGTAACATTTGCCCAACGTAAACTGCCTGCGCATGCCGCTGGATAGTTTTCGAGATATTTTTCACCGACGCTTGGCTGTATCCACTTAGTTTTCACCAACGCTTTTTCGTATCCGCTTATTTTTCCCCAGCTGAACTAATTTCGGGTCACTTTTCCCCAACGTAAACCTCTTGCGGATGTCGCTGGACTGTTTTCTGAATATTTTTCCCCGACGCTTGGCCGTATCTGCTTAGTTTTCCACAACGCTTGGCCGCATCCGCTTAGTTTTCCCCAGCTGAACTATTTTCGGGTCACTTTTGCCCAACGTAAACCGCCTGCGCATGCCTTAAACAGCCTGCGCATGCCACTGGATAGTTTTCGAGATATTTTTCACCGACGCTTGGCCGTATACTCTTAGTTTCACCCAACGCTTTGTCGCATCCGCTTATTTTTAGGGTTTAGGGTTTAGGGTTTAGGGTTTAGGGTTTAGGGTTTAGGGTTTAGGGTTTAGGGTTTAGGGTTTAGGGTTTAGGGTTTAGGGTTTAGGGTTTAGGGTTTAGGGTTTAGGGTTTAGGGTTTAGGGTTTAGGGTTTAGGGTTTAGGGTTTAGGGTTTAGGGTTTAGGGTTTAGGGTTTAGGGTTTAGGGTTTAGGGTTTAGGGTTTAGGGTTTAGGGTTTAGGGTTTAGGGTTTAGGGTTTAGGGTTTAGGGTTTAGGGTTTAGGGTTTAGGGTTTAGGGTTTAGGGTTTAGGGTTTAGGGTTTAGGGTTTAGGGTTTAGGGTTTAGGGTTTAGGGTTTAGGGTTTAGGGTTTAGGGTTTAGGGTTTAGGGTTTAGGGTTTAGGGTTTAGGGTTTAGGGTTTAGGGTTTAGGGTTTAGGGTTTAGGGTTTAGGGTTTAGGGTTTAGGGTTTAGGGTTTAGGGTTTAGGGTTTAGGGTTTAGGGTTTAGGGTTTAGGGTTTAGGGTTTAGGGTTTAGGGTTTAGGGTTTAGGGTTTAGGGTTTAGGGTTTAGGGTTTAGGGTTTAGGGTTTAGGGTTTAGGGTTTAGGGTTTAGGGTTTAGGGTTTAGGGTTTAGGGTTTAGGGTTTAGGGTTTAGGGTTTAGGGTTTAGGGTTTAGGGTTTAGGGTTTAGGGTTTAGGGTTTAGGGTTTAGGGTTTAGGGTTTAGGGTTTAGGGTTTAGGGTTTAGGGTTTAGGGTTTAGGGTTTAGGGTTTAGGGTTTAGGGTTTAGGGTTTAGGGTTTAGGGTTTAGGGTTTAGGGTTTAGGGTTTAGGGTTTAGGGTTTAGGGTTTAGGGTTTAGGGTTTAGGGTTTAGGGTTTAGGGTTTAGGGTTTAGGGTTTAGGGTTTAGGGTTTAGGGTTTAGGGTTTAGGGTTTAGGGTTTAGGGTTTAGGGTTTAGGGTTTAGGGTTTAGGGTTTAGGGTTTAGGGTTTAGGGTTTAGGGTTTAGGGTTTAGGGTTTAGGGTTTAGGGTTTAGGGTTTAGGGTTTAGGGTTTAGGGTTTAGGGTTTAGGGTTTAGGGTTTAGGGTTTAGGGTTTAGGGTTTAGGGTTTAGGGTTTAGGGTTTAGGGTTTAGGGTTTAGGGTTTAGGGTTTAGGGTTTAGGGTTTAGGGTTTAGGGTTTAGGGTTTAGGGTTTAGGGTTTAGGGTTTAGGGTTTAGGGTTTAGGGTTTAGGGTTTAGGGTTTAGGGTTTAGGGTTTAGGGTTTAGGGTTTAGGGTTTAGGGTTTAGGGTTTAGGGTTTAGGGTTTAGGGTTTAGGGTTTAGGGTTTAGGGTTTAGGGTTTAGGGTTTAGGGTTTAGGGTTTAGGGTTTAGGGTTTAGGGTTTAGGGTTTAGGGTTTAGGGTTTAGGGTTTAGGGTTTAGGGTTTAGGGTTTAGGGTTTAGGGTTTAGGGTTTAGGGTTTAGGGTTTAGGGTTTAGGGTTTAGGGTTTAGGGTTTAGGGTTTAGGGTTTAGGGTTTAGGGTTTAGGGTTTAGGGTTTAGGGTTTAGGGTTTAGGGTTTAGGGTTTAGGGTTTAGGGTTTAGGGTTTAGGGTTTAGGGTTTAGGGTTTAGGGTTTAGGGTTTAGGGTTTAGGGTTTAGGGTTTAGGGTTTAGGGTTTAGGGTTTAGGGTTTAGGGTTTAGGGTTTAGGGTTTAGGGTTTAGGGTTTAGGGTTTAGGGTTTAGGGTTTAGGGTTTAGGGTTTAGGGTTTAGGGTTTAGGGTTTAGGGTTTAGGGTTTAGGGTTTAGGGTTTAGGGTTTAGGGTTTAGGGTTTAGGGTTTAGGGTTTAGGGTTTAGGGTTTAGGGTTTAGGGTTTAGGGTTTAGGGTTTAGGGTTTAGGGTTTAGGGTTTAGGGTTTAGGGTTTAGGGTTTAGGGTTTAGGGTTTAGGGTTTAGGGTTTAGGGTTTAGGGTTTAGGGTTTAGGGTTTAGGGTTTAGGGTTTAGGGTTTAGGGTTTAGGGTTTAGGGTTTAGGGTTTAGGGTTTAGGGTTTAGGGTTTAGGGTTTAGGGTTTAGGGTTTAGGGTTTAGGGTTTAGGGTTTAGGGTTTAGGGTTTAGGGTTTAGGGTTTAGGGTTTAGGGTTTAGGGTTTAGGGTTTAGGGTTTAGGGTTTAGGGTTTAGGGTTTAGGGTTTAGGGTTTAGGGTTTAGGGTTTAGGGTTTAGGGTTTAGGGTTTAGGGTTTAGGGTTTAGGGTTTAGGGTTTAGGGTTTAGGGTTTAGGGTTTAGGGTTTAGGGTTTAGGGTTTAGGGTTTAGGGTTTAGGGTTTAGGGTTTAGGGTTTAGGGTTTAGGGTTTAGGGTTTAGGGTTTAGGGTTTAGGGTTTAGGGTTTAGGGTTTAGGGTTTAGGGTTTAGGGTTTAGGGTTTAGGGTTTAGGGTTTAGGGTTTAGGGTTTAGGGTTTAGGGTTTAGGGTTTAGGGTTTAGGGTTTAGGGTTTAGGGTTTAGGGTTTAGGGTTTAGGGTTTAGGGTTTAGGGTTTAGGGTTTAGGGTTTAGGGTTTAGGGTTTAGGGTTTAGGGTTTAGGGTTTAGGGTTTAGGGTTTAGGGTTTAGGGTTTAGGGTTTAGGGTTTAGGGTTTAGGGTTTAGGGTTTAGGGTTTAGGGTTTAGGGTTTAGGGTTTAGGGTTTAGGGTTTAGGGTTTAGGGTTTAGGGTTTAGGGTTTAGGGTTTAGGGTTTAGGGTTTAGGGTTTAGGGTTTAGGGTTTAGGGTTTAGGGTTTAGGGTTTAGGGTTTAGGGTTTAGGGTTTAGGGTTTAGGGTTTAGGGTTTAGGGTTTAGGGTTTAGGGTTTAGGGTTTAGGGTTTAGGGTTTAGGGTTTAGGGTTTAGGGTTTAGGGTTTAGGGTTTAGGGTTTAGGGTTTAGGGTTTAGGGTTTAGGGTTTAGGGTTTAGGGTTTAGGGTTTAGGGTTTAGGGTTTAGGGTTTAGGGTTTAGGGTTTAGGGTTTAGGGTTTAGGGTTTAGGGTTTAGGGTTTAGGGTTTAGGGTTTAGGGTTTAGGGTTTAGGGTTTAGGGTTTAGGGTTTAGGGTTTAGGGTTTAGGGTTTAGGGTTTAGGGTTTAGGGTTTAGGGTTTAGGGTTTAGGGTTTAGGGTTTAGGGTTTAGGGTTTAGGGTTTAGGGTTTAGGGTTTAGGGTTTAGGGTTTAGGGTTTAGGGTTTAGGGTTTAGGGTTTAGGGTTTAGGGTTTAGGGTTTAGGGTTTAGGGTTTAGGGTTTAGGGTTTAGGGTTTAGGGTTTAGGGTTTAGGGTTTAGGGTTTAGGGTTTAGGGTTTAGGGTTTAGGGTTTAGGGTTTAGGGTTTAGGGTTTAGGGTTTAGGGTTTAGGGTTTAGGGTTTAGGGTTTAGGGTTTAGGGTTTAGGGTTTAGGGTTTAGGGTTTAGGGTTTAGGGTTTAGGGTTTAGGGTTTAGGGTTTAGGGTTTAGGGTTTAGGGTTTAGGGTTTAGGGTTTAGGGTTTAGGGTTTAGGGTTTAGGGTTTAGGGTTTAGGGTTTAGGGTTTAGGGTTTAGGGTTTAGGGTTTAGGGTTTAGGGTTTAGGGTTTAGGGTTTAGGGTTTAGGGTTTAGGGTTTAGGGTTTAGGGTTTAGGGTTTAGGGTTTAGGGTTTAGGGTTTAGGGTTTAGGGTTTAGGGTTTAGGGTTTAGGGTTTAGGGTTTAGGGTTTAGGGTTTAGGGTTTAGGGTTTAGGGTTTAGGGTTTAGGGTTTAGGGTTTAGGGTTTAGGGTTTAGGGTTTAGGGTTTAGGGTTTAGGGTTTAGGGTTTAGGGTTTAGGGTTTAGGGTTTAGGGTTTAGGGTTTAGGGTTTAGGGTTTAGGGTTTAGGGTTTAGGGTTTAGGGTTTAGGGTTTAGGGTTTAGGGTTTAGGGTTTAGGGTTTAGGGTTTAGGGTTTAGGGTTTAGGGTTTAGGGTTTAGGGTTTAGGGTTTAGGGTTTAGGGTTTAGGGTTTAGGGTTTAGGGTTTAGGGTTTAGGGTTTAGGGTTTAGGGTTTAGGGTTTAGGGTTTAGGGTTTAGGGTTTAGGGTTTAGGGTTTAGGGTTTAGGGTTTAGGGTTTAGGGTTTAGGGTTTAGGGTTTAGGGTTTAGGGTTTAGGGTTTAGGGTTTAGGGTTTAGGGTTTAGGGTTTAGGGTTTAGGGTTTAGGGTTTAGGGTTTAGGGTTTAGGGTTTAGGGTTTAGGGTTTAGGGTTTAGGGTTTAGGGTTTAGGGTTTAGGGTTTAGGGTTTAGGGTTTAGGGTTTAGGGTTTAGGGTTTAGGGTTTAGGGTTTAGGGTTTAGGGTTTAGGGTTTAGGGTTTAGGGTTTAGGGTTTAGGGTTTAGGGTTTAGGGTTTAGGGTTTAGGGTTTAGGGTTTAGGGTTTAGGGTTT